>NC_136814.1:64794399-65994399 GCF_951394365.1 Tetrao urogallus
GCCTCTTCCCAGAGTAGCCACATCAATCAGGCTGGGCTGCCCAAGCCTGCAGGACGTGCAGCACGAATTGTGGATGACAAGGAGCCACGCGCAGACAGCAGCACTGACCCCTTTGCATCAAAAACACACCAGCGCTTTGCTTAGCACTGGGGTCTGTGTCTCCCTTAGTCTTGGCTCTGATTTAAATAAATAAGGGGTTTGTGCCCTTTTGCTCTCCTGCAGATCTTCAGCAATCTCCCACAACTTCAGATTTAATGTCCTCAAGGCTGAGTCCAGACCCAGCAGAGGTTTATCTGTATGCATCCTGCTTGCCAAACCTCCCTTGCAGATCTGATTACACAAAGCATCATTCATTTTCTGAAATAAACCTGCTCTTTTGTCTGGTGCCATTCTAGTAATTTGATTTTATATTCAGTAATCTCTGCATATAGCACGCGTTGTGAAATATGCCATGTAAATCCATTGTCTTAAGAGGCAGAGATGGAAAAGGAAGGAATTCAAACCCATAAATGATTATAACTGTTTTCTATAGCAAAATGCCGTCTCAGACAAAATG
This sequence comes from Tetrao urogallus, assembly GCF_951394365.1. Taxonomy (NCBI): domain Eukaryota; kingdom Metazoa; phylum Chordata; class Aves; order Galliformes; family Phasianidae; genus Tetrao; species Tetrao urogallus. Next base: position 64,794,956 of record NC_136814.1, read on the forward strand.
CCTTATATGTTCACTGCTGATATTGCTATAGGCTGGGATTGTCACTGCTTCTGTGGGGCTCAGTAGAGCCCTTGTGACAGCACCCAGCAAAACCAAGGCTGGGCTTGGCTGTTTCAAATAAATGGGTGCCAGTCCTGGAGTCCATTTGTCATGTACCAGTGCTACAAAAAGACTCTTCTGTTTCACTCAGTACAACCTGCTGTGTCTGTTCAAAGACAGATGAGTAAAAAGAAACAAGCACATTGTATGACAGCATATTGCCCTTGGCTCACCTGAAGCATTTTCTTACCTGTAGTTTGGAAATGCTGCCTCCTCCAAAACAGCTGTGCAGGCAGTGCCATGCCTCCTGAGAGCTGTCCTTGTGGCAGTGGGGCTGCGCTGCACACACCTCCCTCCTGGCAGTGAGACTGTGCCCGTTCTGTGTGCAACACTGGGATCCCCTGCAGAGGAATGGAAATGCTCTACGCAAGGGTAGCTCTGATATGTTCCTTGCTGTGTGTTCCTACTTCAGCTCTCATCCACTTCCAAAATGATTTATTGAGCTTCTCAGAGCCAAAACATGGGACCCAATTGATCAAAATATTTAGCCGTTGATTTAAGATGTCTACAGCCCATTTTCAAAACTGGCTTATGCAGATGGGTGTCTTTATCCTGTTGCCTTCTAATGAGCCTCAGATTAAGAAATGATGCAATAAAGTGTATCTTTTCCTACAGATGCATCTCTGAAAAGTTTTGTCTTTCCAAGGCTATTGACCGTGTGAAAAACAGAAATTCTCTGAACTGCTTCAGTTTAAGATCTGTCAGCAAACGCAGGCTTAGCTCTCCCATTAGCTGACCTTTCAAAAATACTGTGCACATTGAGCAAGACTGTCCTGCACTCAGCCCAGCTGTGGGCTGATTCTGCGCAGCCCATCTGGAGAGCCACAGGGTACAAAACACAGCTCAGGGAGAGCAAATGGAGTAAAAATGAAGATCAACTGGGGACCTACCAGACAAAGCAAAGAAGTGTAACCACGCTGCACTAACCCGTTACGTGCTGAAATTGGCTGGTTCTACCTACAGAGTAGTGGCTCTGCTTTCTCTTTTTAATTTGATATAGAATTATCGGTGCCAGAATAAACATGGATGAACTGAAATTGCGTGATCCAGTCCCCAGCACTGTGCAGAGCATTCCCTCCTATGTGCTGGGGGAGAAGTGTCGTCACCACGCATGTTGGGACATGGTGGCCAACCTCACATACCAGGAGATGTGTGAGCTGTTGCAGAGCCTAGGTAACTCTCAGAGAGTTTCCACTGTCAGATATAGGTGTCTTGCTCCAATTTGTAGGAAGGAGAGGAGGTTGCAATAGGAAGAAAGAGTAAAGCAGCTTCCCAAGCTCCTCTGCTTTGCACACATAGCTTGTGTGCCAACTGAAAACATTCCTGATGGAAACGAAAACAAGGTCCCAGCCAAAATTCTACTCAAGGCCTCCTTGAGGTGAGAGCATGGAAGAGACACAGGAAAAGGACTGTATTTTCTCCCAAAACACCCATTGAGGATTTTTTTTCTATTTTATTTCCAGTTGGTATTATTATTATTTTGAGAAACATCTCAACTAAATATTGATGTATTCCACTGCTATCTCCAGATTTACTTTGGCTCCAAATCACCTGAAAGACAAACTCAGCTCATCATTCTGTGGGGAAAGTGTCTGAAAGCCTCTGCAGAGATACCTGTAAATTGTTTTGGTTTTTTTTTTCATGCCAAGTGCCTGTCACAAGGGGGAGAATTCCCCACAGTGGGCTCTCAAAAGCAGCAGAAACATGGGAGTTGGTAGCAGGAAGCATGAGTGCTGGGCAGGCACATCCAATGTGAGCAAGGGGCTCTCAGAAATGGCAGCAGCCTATCTTCTGGCTTCACATAGAAGGTGTAAGAAAGGGCATGAGGAAGTGAGTTCCCACCCCAGTCCTCAGATTGTGTCTCTCAGGCTGAGATCAGTAGATCAGTATCCAAGGGAAAAAAATTCCTTTCCTCCTTATTGCAGAAGTATGGAAAATAGTGTGGAATTCCTTTATTTTACCATTTAAGAATCTCACTACAGATTGCGCATATGAAAGAGTGCAAAAAATCATGGGAAACTCTGATTAAACAGAGTTTAAATAAGCCACATTTGGCTTATTTTCAGTTTCCTTTAGAATATCAAACCAAAAATGTCCAAGCAAAACCCCACACCAGCTCAACATCTCCAGAGGGCTTACAAGCTTGCCGGGCTTACGAGAAAATGTTGCCACGTGATGCTGGGATGGCCACCTCAGCAATTCAGCCTCATAGTTGCCCTTTCTTCTTCAAGCCTACAGCAGAATTCCATGTAAATTATCGGGGAAATGAAAACCACCACCTCCACCACGCAGCTGTGACCATTCACTTCACCCAGTGCTCCATCCATCCCTCACCACCGAGCCAAGAGAGGAGAAGCAGCAGCGGGGTCAGCTGGGGGCAGCCCTCTGGGAGAGGGAAAAGGGAGGAGGCAGGAATGGTGAAGGCAAAAGGCTCCTCAGTGAGCTCAGATTCAGAAATGCCCACACAAACCAGTGAGTAATGCCTCCAAGACCCATGGCTCTCACTTCTGCTTTGCAGAAAGGACTGTTAAAGAACCACCTTAAATTCACAGAAGTGCTCTATCTTGTATTAGGTACTGTCCTGCCATCTGTCAGACTTCTTAATTAAACCCTTGTTTAGTATAAGGGAAAAATTAACAAAAAAATACCAACCAAAAAAAAAAAAAAAAACCAAAAAAAAAACAGTGACAGCAGTTGCTTGTTTTTTTGTTTCAGATATTTGTTTACTTTGCTACAGTAGTTCAGCAGTCTGGGTAATCCACAGCCCCATCCAGACATCCTTGAGACATAAATATTTACCAGAGGATGAACTACAGCACAATATAGGGAGGGAGGTGGCAGGTCTCTGCCTTTTGGGTTGAGATTCCCCTGGATGTCCTCCAACACTGGCAGCTCCCAATGAGCTGGAACTCATCCATCTCAGTGGGGGGGCAGCAGGCTTTTCCTCAGTGCAGCTCCTCTGAGCAGTAGGACACTTCTTCCTCAGGAGGAGATGAATCACATCTCAGCATACCTCCATGCCTTTTTCTCTCTGCTGACCATAGAGGCAGCAAAGGATAACATCTGGTCAGAGAAGGGCACCTTTCATTGTCTGGGGTGACAACTGGCCAAACGCTGCACCTGGCCACCTTTGCAGTGGGCAGCCAAATGCCGTGCACAGCTCAGCACTGAGATTCCTCAGGTGATTTCCCATTCCCATCTGGCCTTGCTTCCTGCACTTCTGTGACATGGGTGGTTGGGGCCATCCCACCATGTGGGTGTCCTGGCAGATTGCCTTTAGCTCCTAAGTTGGTGTGAGGGTCAATCAAAGGGAATGTTCAGGCCTCAGAAATGTATGGATTATCATTGTTCTGATAAAGCTGGTATATTCAAAGTGGGGAGCTTGTCCTCTTCTTACAGTGTGATTGTCAGCTTGCAGAGTGCTGCTCTTTTTGCTATGTCAGAACACAGGCAAATCTCCTATCTGAAGCCAACAGGCAGCTAAAGGAAGCCACCACAGGCTGACCATGTGTTCTGTTATCTCTATAAAAATATCAGAATAGCTCACAGCCGGTCTGCACCTGGAAAGATTTTTTTAATTTGAGATGTTCGTCTCCATGAAGACCTCATGCGAAATGTCGCAGGGAACCTGCTCCTGCCCTACCTGCAGCTGGAGCCTGACAACAGTGATGGAGAAAGCAGGCAAAACTGCTTCCCTGAGCCACATCTGTGATTCAGGGCAAGGTCCAGCATGAAGGGAGACAGCCTGGGGTGCACACACATGGATGAGTGATGCTGGCTGGTGCCCAGCTATGACATTAGCAAGATAGTGACATTAAGTGAAGCACAGAGTGCACTCCAGCCTCTTGCCATGGGCAAGGGCACTGCCTTGGACATATCCCAGGAATGTGCACTGGGTGTGGAGCGCTAATACTCAACTACCAACTAAAGTTTCTTTAGATCTAATGGAAACAGATAACATGAAAACATCCAGCTGGGATCCAACAAACAGCAAGGCAGTGGCAGCACAGAGCTTGGCCCACTGGAGATGTCCACTTGCTTTTCCAAAGGCAGCAAATGCTTTGGAGCATCTCATGGTTCTTCCTGAACACAGACTCACCCCACTCTCTTTAAGCATCAACTTGAGACCCAAAACCACCTCAGAAAAGGGGTAAAACCATGGTGCAAGAGGTTCACTGGGGTCAGAAACTTGTGCAAGCTCGGTGTGACACATAAGCAAGCCACCACCAAGGGAACACAGCTGCTGTTGGCTAGAGCTATCCCCTCCTACAGATGGCTGTCACAGATGTCGCTGCTGCCATCAAAATGACCTGGTCATAATTCTCTTTCATTTCTTTCTTTCTGACAGGAGAAATTGCTGCACTTGGAAAGAAAACAGCTTTTATTGCAGTTCTGAATGTCAGTGCTGCTCTGAAACATCTAGGAAAAAAGCACACAGAGTTCAGGAGAATAAACAGCGCTGTGTACCAGTTGTTAGTGTGTTCATCATGCCTTAGGAGCACCTGATGTCTGAATGAAATAAAGAGGACAGGTGGGAGAATTGGCCTCTGGGACCCCTGGCCTTGCTTCTTTATACACTGCAGGACAAGCTTCCACCTGCAGAGTGGCTGTGCACAGCAGCTGTTGGCTATGCACGTAGTTCCAATCCTAAGTACCTGCAAGGCTGCAGCCTGACCTAGCAAGAACATAAAATTGGAGAAAAGTAGTCAAAGTAGCAGAGGAATTCAATCTTGATTAGATAAAATTGAATCTGAAGCACACAGCAGCATCACAATGCATGTATGATCAGTAACTTCTGACCTGGTAAGAGAGAAACACGGGAGCAGTTGTTAAGCGCTCAGACAGGTTGAGTCCTGTCAGATGTGATGGTGCAGGGAATGTAACTGTTCCCAGCTCCATCGTGTTGCTCCCTCCATATGCATCCAGCTGTGCAGTGATGAACACAGGAAGAATGGGGCAATCCCTCCTGGTCTGTGCCATGAAGCATGATCCATAACTTAAAACCCTTGATGCTCCTACACATGAACATAGCCTCTCCCAGACCTTTTTGTTGAGCCAGAGAGTCCCAGAGCCACTGACACTGGCATATTAACTTCTCTCTGAAGGTGTCTGAGGCATTTACTTATTTATTGGAATTTGTTGCAAAAACACAATAGCAAAAAAGCCTTATTAGCAAAAAGCTCCTTCAGATGTTCCCTGCTTCCCAGCAGTTAATTGCTGAAATGTCTCATAGGACAGCCCCACTACCTCTGGTCCCTCTTGTCATCCCCATGAGCCTTGACACCAGCAGCACACCTGCAGAGGAGCCACTACCTGCTTCCCAGGTTTGGATATTTCAGAATTGCAGGGCTACTGTTCTTCAGGTAGACTACCCTTGTTTGAAACTGGAGGATGAAAGAAAAATTGGGGCTTTTTGTCATATCTCTGGGTTTTGTTTGTTTGTATTTAACTTTTAAAGGTTGAGGGGATCTTCTTTTGCTGGGCTGGGAGATGCCTGTGGTGCACATCCAGCAAAGGAAAAACAAGGAGAGGTACTGAACCAGCCAAAGGGAGGCTGTGTGGTGATAGCTTCCCACTAGCCTTGGCCACTTGGTCACCAGGATTGTGGCTTGAGTGTTATTGTCACTGTCTCCTGGCTTTGTGCAGGCTTTTGTGGGTGGTGACCTTGATGAGGCTGGCAGGACACTGCAAGGCCATGGGCATGGTGGCAGCACTGTGAAACAAGAGGGTAATTTGGGCTGAATGTAGCATTAGGAGGCAGAGGTCATGTTTTGCAGTTCCCACTGTGTCCTGCTAAGATCTCACACACCGCAGAAACTGTTATTTCTATAGCAAACTGTTATTTTGGCAGAAGGTAGAGATTCTGGTTGGAGACAGCAGAGAGTCACTGCCCCACATCCAATCAAGTCCATCACAGCCAACAGTTCTCACTGCTCGACTGGTTAATGCTGGTTAGAAGAGCCAGACAGCACTGCGGATGATACAGGCGCTGATTATCATGAGAAAAAAGCTGAGCAAGCACGAAGGTGGCTTTGTCGTGCTCTTCTCAGATGGCTGCAGTTCAGAGGCAGCCCCTGAAGGTTCCTTTTTATAGCATCAATCACTCCAAACAGCAACTACAAATTTGGATCAGAATAAGGGGGATCTTGTGCAAGAAGGACTCTTCCAGAAGTGGCTCTGCTCTGCATTGTGCTGCCAAACGAGAGTCAACAAGTAGGAGAGGAAAAGGTAGAAGTGACAAAGGGGTACATTGCCCTCCTACCCCAAAACACTGCAGATTCAGCATCAGGACTCACAGAGGGACATATTTGCACTGTGCCATGAATCCTGATCATTCCTCACACAGCCAGGAAACCCTTTTCTGAACTTTTCAATCCCAGAGATAACCCATTGAGCTGATGTCTAAGCAGCTGTCAAGTCACACGGTCAAGCATGGAGGGCAAAAATGGTTGCTCTTTCTCTGAGGATTTCAAACCATCACCATACTTCACACACCCCGTGTCAAGAGAGCCCTGAACAGGGGCAGAGCTAGAGGCAGGTCTGGCACAGAATCATAGAGTCATTAAGGTTGGAAGAGACCTTTAAAATCATCAAGTCTAACCATCATGCTTTGTTCTGTGGTGGGCAGGAAGCTGGCTTCACAGAATTCACACAGACATCTTCAGGAGCTGAGTAACTGAAGAAAAAGTAAGTTCTAAATGTGTTAGGAAAAATATTAATAATGTATGGATGGTTTTCATCATGGAAATAGGTTAGTAAAGTGGGCTGTTCATCTGATCAGTGGCAATCTGGGAAAAGAAACAGCAAGGTGCTGATTTTGCTAAGAATAGAAATACATTTAATTTAGCTTCAGCTGTACCATGCCTCTGAAGCTACAGAGGTGTCTCTTCTGTGAGCATTGCTGTGGTTTCAAAAGGAAAAAAAGGAGCTGCAGCAAGAGATTTGAGTCTTACGAAGTATTGCATGGTGTAATAACACCTGTTCATATTCCCTGCCTTTTCTCCCTTGGCCCTTACCCTCATAACAGACCTTACAAATAATGGAGAGCCCATCAGTACAACCTCTTTTATCTAGTGTATGTTCACACTTGGTGCTGCAGACAGAGTCCATGCTTTGGGTTCTTCACACTTGTACAGGCAATGATGTTGCCCACTCTTGTAGCTGGTAAGAACAGTGCAGCCCCAGCCCAAAGTTCTGATTTCTCCCAAATTTGTGATAACTCCAGCATTTCATTGAACTCCTTGTCCCTGCAGGAGTTCAGGGGAGCATCATCAGCACCTCAAGCATCATAGAGCACTGCATAAAAAAGCCAAATTGCAAATTATAGTCTTTTTGTTAAAATAATAATAATAATAATAAATAATTTACACAATAATAGTTTTGGGCCAAGGGGGACCTATCTTCAAAATGAATGCAGCAGCCACTTCAGATGCCCCAGCCCATGTTTTCCTTCAGGGTAAATGGACAACAGCTCTCCTCTACCAAAGGGCAGTGGAACTTTGCAATTTGCCTGGAAAAGTTACAGATTTGAGCTCTGGAGCAGCATCTGAGCCCCAGTCACTTGTCTCCGGCATCATCCTCCCTAACACTATTTGATATTATTAAATTATCATGCTCAGCAATCATGCCACAAACATCAAAACTCATATAAGGTTGCTTTGAAAAGCACATGATAATTAAAAATGAACTTTATTATTTTCCTGCTTACTCAGTCTCTAGACTGCCATTCTCTGAATTTGGCTCTGCAGCCAAAGGGCTACAGCTTTTTTCCAGAAATGAAAGCCAGGATTGTCACAGAATTGTTTAGTCACAGAAACTGAGACTTAAAGAAAAAACACCAAAGATTACAAAACTTCTGATAATTTTCTGGACTCCTCATCATGTAGGATTTGTCATGCAAGCCTGTAGAGAAGAATGGTTTGAAAGTCCTCAAAAACACTCCCCTGTTGTTATGAAAACTCATAGAGAACTGAGTATTGCATTCTATTTCACCTTTTGTTTGGTTGATGTGTTGAATTTTGGGTTGTTGGGGTGGTTTTTTTTGAATGATCTTAGTTCCTGAAGTACTTTTAGGGTATTTATATACTCAGCATTTCAGATGTCAGCTATGTCAGGGAGCATTCAGAAAGAGGCAGTTCTGTGTTCAGACAGCTGGATTCATCTTGGAAGTTCTGACCCCTGTCTGTATTATTACAGATTCTCAAATAACATGAGAGTGGAATAAATACTAAACTGGCTTCTCCAGTTGTACAGTCATACGCACCAACCACTTGTGCAACTCGACAGACAGAAAACAGAAACAAATGCATAGTATACAAGAAAACTGAATTGTTAAAATAGGCAAGAAGAGATGCAGTTCCTCTTCCACTCACCAGCATGTGCATAAAGACACTCCACTAAAGTGTCTCGCTCTACTAATAACATGAAAATGTTATCATCATATTTCTGCTTCTTGCTCTCTTCCCCTAAAAGAAATGAGAAGTTCCACAATGCCTGTCTTCCCAAAAGCACATGCCACCTTCTCAGGGTTAAATATCTCACGTTGCACTGCTGCCTCAGCTTCTCATATGTCATTATATTTCCCCCGTAAGCCTGCATACCCCTCGTCTCACAGCAATTCATAGGGACATACTCTTGTGGCATACTCTTCTGCAAGCCTTTGGAAATTGTCTGTTTTCTGTGAGATTAAGTTCTTTCCTCCTAATTAAATGAATTGCTCAAATTTGGCAAAATTAATTGAATATAATATTAGCTAATTTATTTTTAGTTAGACTTCAGGGAAAATCCAGTTTTAGAGTATAAAGTCCTGCAGCACCTCTCCATCTTCTCCCTTCCCCTCAAGAATTGATTTTGATGAGCCAAAGCCTCCCAGCCTTTCCCTCCTGCAGCATATCACCACCACAGCAGGCTGATGGGGGTAAACACGGGTGGTTGTCCCCACACCACCCAGGGACCTGAAGCCAGCCTGCAAGTGACTCTGGGTGGCTGCTGCTCCCTCCACCAGCTCGAAAGTGTAGAAGCCACTAGGCTTCCCCTCTAAGCTGCAAAGGAAACCCAGGTCATGATTTGGGGAGATAAGAAATATGCTTCAGTTTGAGAGATTCCTTCTTTCATGTTCCGAATTTACTTTGAATTATCATCAACTCAGTGTATTCAGAGGGAAGGAGGGAGTTTACAGTGTCACAGCTGAAAACTAGGTGTTAGTAGTAAGTGATGCACTTCTAAAGGATGTTTACTGCACCAGAAATAGAAGCTTTACATGTGTATACATACATACAACCCTACTACAGATGTGCTGCATGGTATTTCTAATGCATATGTAGCTACTGTTCAGGTGGAAAGAAAAAGACGATAAAGAATACAAAAAAGAAGAAATGAGGATGCTATCACAAATATACACCATAGTTACACCGGCCTGTTGACTACCCTCTACAGCCTTCAGGCCCAATTCAGTGTTTGCTGTCTCTCATCCTGTTGCAGTATCTTAGCCCAACAGTGACCATCACAATCTTACACTCCAAAGGGACAAATGAGTAAATTGTCCAGCTGGCCACTTCCCATTTTCTGAAACCTGCTGACAACCTGTTTTTACAGAGAACCCCAGATTTTCCTAAAGCACTGAGATCATGTTCTGGGAAGGTGATATCCAAGGCCTAGCTTGTTTATAGAATCAGAAAGAAGCAGGAGGAAGTTAAATGGCTGCACTAGAGATCAGCAAACTGTATCTAGCAGCTTCCCATTCACCTCAGGAAGCAAAGATGCCTGCCAAACTGCCCAGCATGGGGATATCGCACGTTTGATGCTGCAGTTAGACCCACATTTTATATTGAGACTGATAGATGGTTGATTAGATATATTGGCATAAAGATTTACTCCTACCCAATACTAAGAGTCACTTCACTTACGTCAACTCTGTAGGCTTCTTAAGTTGTATTCCCCAAGAAGACTAGAGAATCAAGAGCTGAGACTCTGCATGAATATTGCTACCAATGCAACTTTATGTTTATGAAGTAGAAGGTGGGAAAATGCACTTGTTTAGATTGCTTATCCAAAGTTCTGTAGCAGAAGCAGGGAAATATGTAGCTAAATATGATCAAGAGTTGGTCTAAATAAGAGAACCCAACAGTCTGGAGACCTTCCTCTATCTGGCTGTAGAAAAGGCTCACTGCACATCAGGAGGCTGAGCAATGGATGTATTTCAAGTGACAGAGAAAGTGCAGTTCGCAAGAGGTGAAGCAGAGAGCAGTAGGCACAGTGGTACCATTGCTCTGTGTTTATGTTTTCTGGCTACCATGGTATAAGTCTCACTCTAAACTCCTGCCAAACTCTTCTCCCAGTCTCATAACCCTTATGAATAAGCAATCTTTCTCCTAAATTATATTTTTTCAGAGTAAACAACTCTAAGGAACAAGCACAGAAATTGTAGACAAAAATGTGTACTTTTGTGACAAATTTAGTGGATACAGAAGCTACATACATCTACTTCTCCTAACAATTCTTCATCAAATATGATGTCTGCCTGGGTGAGATCTTGTCTTCTCCCTGCTGCAAAAGGGGTGCATCTCTCTCCATCTGAGCTCTCACTTTCCCAGCATGCACAGAAGATCACACATGGCATGGAAAACAGCCAGACATCTGTGCCATGTTCAGGGTATAGCAAGTGTCCTGTTTTCTCCCACAGGAACGATAAGGCTTTCGCTGGATATGTTCAGAAATAACAAACCTTTTGCTCTGCTATCAAATGTTCTTCCTTACGGAAAACGCAAGCCCCAGGAAATAGTTATGGCTCTAAATCATCTCAGACAGAGCCTGGCCACAACCAGATTTCAAAGCGCTGATACAAATATGTTTTCACTCCCCAGTTTCATTTTGTATCCAATTTTCTTTCTGTACTGCACCACACCCACACTGTTTATCCTTAAGCTGAAATGTTTCCCACCACTGCTTCATTTCAACACCCCCCACAAGGCTGTCATTTACTGTACATCTGCATTTTGCAAGTTGCTGCCAGCAACCAAAAAGACCAAGCCCTTCATGTTTTGCTTAGCACCAGAGGGGAAAACAGTAACACATTAAAAGAACACCCCAGCAGCTCACAAACCACCCCAAAATCAGTGCAAGCCTCGAAGGAGGGCCGTAGGAATACTCACACAACACATCTTCTGCCTGCTATAGTGGCTCCGTAGGACTTAAGCACAAAAGATGCTTGGGTAGTCTGACAAATGGAGGACATGTAGCAATAAGAGCCTTTCCTGAAGCCGGGATTCCTCTGGAATCACAAACATAGGGGACAGCTTTAGTAGTTAAGTCAGTGTTGCAATAAGTGAAGATGATGGGATATATCTTATAAAAGCCTCAAGTTCACCTCTACTTAATACTTTCATATGTTATGAAAGTACCATATGGAAATGTATACAGTAGGCATTGTGGAAGATAGAAAATTGAGGAGTGATTTGGTGGGGAGACTTAAAATACAGCATGAGCCAGATGAATTCAAGTAATAGACTGCAGTCAAGCTGAGATTTAAAATGATATTGTGAAATGCTTGCTGTCTACAGGAAACATCAGATGTATACAGATTGTATGATGTTGCTTGCACTGCACAGTCCAGCCTAGAATGGATCTTGGGCTGACTAATGGATTCCAGCTTGCATGATGGATCCTGGGCTGCACCATGACACAGGCAGGTGGATCACAAGCAAAAATACTGCTCAAATGTAAAACAGGTGGAAGCTTTTCCCTAGCTACAGGTTGGTCTTTGTACAGACACAGCTTTCACGTGGGGACATCTTTTCAAAACTGACAAGAGAACTTTTGGAAGAAGTTCAAGAGAGAGATGAAAAGACAAAAAGATTTAAACATCTAAGAAAGTTCATAAAACTGAGAATATTCATGCAGGGGTCCAAGGGAGGATCAGGGAGGTGTAGAAGAGTATTTCCTCAACTGCACAGATTACTATGTTTTTATCAAGAACAGAGTAAGAATAGGGGGATACAAGTAGAGAAAATGAAGGTAGAATTACATGTGAAAATGCTGTGAGTTCCCTCTGAGTGGAAATCTAAAGCAGCACACCAACCAGCTCAGAGACATGCCCAGGGACCTTCCTGCCACTGACAGCTTCAGCAGGCCCACTCTGCCCCACATCTGAGCTGAGCATCATCTCTTGTGGAAACAGCAGATTGCTATTTAGAAATGCTGAGGGTCAATTTTTAATCCTTTTCCTAACTACACGGCCTCTTTCTGCACCCAAATGTTGCAATGCAGTCTTTCTGACCGTTTTTTTTAATGATTAGTAGGGAAGCTGATGTAACACAGCAGCCCATTCCTGGGGACCCAACTCAGACTGGGGAGCAGGGGGCACCAGGCCCCCACATGCCTCAGCTCCCCGAGCTGTGACAAAGACAGCTCATCCACCAGAAGGCCAAAGATCAGCAGGGAAACATCACACAGGCTTGGTGACGAGGACAGAGGAGGACCTAACTGTGTATGACTTAGCTGCTAAACCTAATGTCTGCTTCTCCATAGAGAAGGTCATGCTGCTCTTGTCTTTCATCAGGCCCTCTGCTGTTTAGTTTTTATATCTAGACAGCACCTTCCACATAAGAAACTGCATGTGTGTACATATACATATAGGATATCTCACTTGGAGGCAGAGGGCGCTGCAGCAGGGCATGACAGCTATGTCCATACATGCGTATTTAAAACATCTAGCCATACAGTGCACAAAAGACCTTTCGTCTGTACAAAGATAATGAGAGGACTGCAGGTACAGTCTGGTGGCAGGAGGTGTCCCAGAATCCTAGCAGATTGCCTCCAAAATCTGCACAATAATAGATTTTCCTTTTCCTTTTTCAAAATATTGTTCAGCTCAAAAAGAAGAAAACAAGCAAAGCTACAGAGCACAATGAACTGCCCAGGAGGATGATGATTTGAGGTTGTAGAAATCATCTCAGCACTGTGCTAGGATGCTGGGAATTCAGAATGTTCAGCAATAAAGAGAGCTTGCATTCAAAGGTGACATTCAAAAGCAATTCAGATGGCATAATAAAGCAGTATGCAATTAGGTACACAGTTTGCATCAAATGTCCTCTTATTAAAGGGCTGCTGTGTGTGCTATGCAAAAGGGTCTCAAATAGATATTTCTGGTTAAACAAAGCTTCATTTCCAGCATATCTTCCTTCTCTACTTGCTCCTGCAGCCAGGGAGGTTATATCATATGGCTAAATTTATGACGACATAACTGTTGCCATGGCAGCAAACTATTGTCATAAACACTGAGCTTTATGATTTCACAGCTGGATTAAGAAAAAAAAAAAAGAGAATCAGGCTGGAGAGGGAGAAAGTTTTTTATTCCAACGAGAGTTAGGGGAATACAGAAGATTGCAGGCAAAGAAAATTGCTTTTTGCGTAAATGTTCTCTTTTAAGTTTACCCCAGTGTGAAAGTCCCTTTTAAGGGATGTAATTTGGATAACGATCTTTCTTCTATTTAAGTGCTCACAAGGCTAATGAGCCAGCTTGTCTATTTTTGGAACACTTCAGCAATAAGACTGGATGTTTTGCAGCAGGAAGCCAACCATACTGAAACATGTTTTCTTCCCTTTGCAACCAGCTCTTGACCCTTTCCCCACAGAATTTCTGTAACTTCACCAACTACAGATCAATTTGCTGATGATGTCAGCTTATTTATGTAGCCATCACTCACCTCCTCATTACCTGAAATATGTTTTCTTTTTATCAATTATGCTAAAACATCAGTGACTACTGAATAGAAATAGTTGTCAAGACGGACAAATTGAAACACAATCACATATTTTCAGGAAAAGTTGTTATCCTCCGTTGATCACTGATGTCCCTACAGATAAATTAATATCTGAGATTATCAAGAGCCATTGAACATGAAAATGGAACCAGGTAAACTGGATCAAGGGTGGTTGGAGGAGCTCCCCTGCCAGTCATCTGGAGATCCAGTATAAAATCTCAGATGATGAGACTCTGTGCTAGAGGCAAATCCCAGACCAGCTTTGTAGTCATTAAATTCCCGTGTCCAGATGCCCATCCCCGTAGCCTGCTTCCCATATATGGACCTCCCTATTGTTACGAGAGGGGCCTGGAGACATCCTTGCTGTCTCAGTGGTCCATGGAAAGTGATACGGGCAACCCAGGGCCACATCTCGGTCCTTCCCAAGCCATCCCACCCAACTGCATTGGACAGATAACCGGCCTGTATGAAAGGCCTCCCTTTGGGCAGCTGCAGTTGGTCAGGACAACTTCCATCCCCACTGACTGGGGAGATAATGTCAAGAAGCGCCACATGATGAAGTGCCTGATTTTCCTGCAGGAATACAAGTGGGGAAACATCCAATGTTGGCCTCCATCAAAGGCAGAGCTCACAGCTATAGAAAGATTATTACTGTGTCTCCTAGTGATTCCCCTGGAATTTCTACAGCTGAAACAATTTAAGCATAACTCTCTTACAAGTAATTAGCACTTTTCATTTCAAGAAATCCCAGTTGATTTCACCTACTAGACACTAGATTACTGTCCCGCACTGCAGGTAATCTAGATTATCAAAACAGAAAATAACAGTGCAGTCAGAGCTACAGGCTACAAAATTTCCCACAGAGCAACACCTAAAAGAGGATGCTGTAGAGCATGAGGGCTAGGCGATGGCAGACATAACACTGCTGGTACTTTTCTATTAACCATCGAAGTCTCAAGGGACCACTTTTTATTTTCTTGGAGTGGAATCCAAAATAAGCAGAAAAGTCACTTTGTACTGCTGCTTTCTTCCCATGAGGAAGAAAATGGCCTTGCTCTGTACGCTGGAAATGCCAGACTTGGATACTGAGAGCTGTACACTAGAGGTCACTGCTATTATAACAGAAAGAGCTAGCTGGCAGGTAAGGCAGGGTTTTGTTCCCCACCTTATTGCAAGGTGACTCATAACAAAAAGCAACAGCTAATTCAGTTATACTGTACTTGATCATATGTAAAGTATCACTGAATATGAATTACTCAGTTATAGAAGAAAACTAAGAGATCTTCAGATGTTTGGGAAAGGGATAAAGACAGAGGAATGGAACAATTTAATTTGAAATATCAGTTTGTTTTCATCAGTTCCACTTGATAAGCAGTGCTAAACAGTGCTGCTAATAAATGGTCATAGGGCACTTTGTTATAAATCACAGATGCAAACCAGTGGGTGATGAGCTGAGGCTTACAGGTGGGATGCTAATGATATCGATGCCGGTAGAGAGGTTGTCACTGCCAACAGTGTGCCACTTAACTTATCCCAAGGCTTCTTACATCTCCAGGAATGCTTACATTTTTACATCTTTTTGTTTATGTATGCTCTTAATTAGTGCCTGGGACTGTTTATTTAACAAGGCTTCCCACACTCAGGCAGTGGTAACTTCTCTCTGTCACATGCTGTTGCCAAGCAGACACAACCAGTCTGAATTTTCAGTCTGCCTTTTGGAAGCTTCTGTCATACTGTTAGGATGCTATTTAAATATCTTCTCCCCACCCCCTGGCAGGCTATTAATTTCATTGCAGACTGAGTCCTGTAACCTGTCAAGGGCCTGCTTACTGATGATTCATGACAAGCTTCCTGTTTTGTTTCCTTCATAGCAATTGTGGTTCCTGATGATTTTGCACATCTTCACATGGCACATCCTGTCCAGGGGATTTCTTATCACAGTGGTAAACAATGTGTTTTGTCAGCTGTTTCTCCTTATTCAGTCTCAGTTCCAGTATTTCACATCCTTGGCGTTACTTTATCCCATTCACTTCATTTTCACAAATGTGTTCTTTCCTTGTGCCAGATGGCACGTGAGGCAGAAACATGAGAGGTGAAGGGATTTTCATGGTAGGCAGCCCTGATACTGGAAGACCGGTTCATCTCACAGTCCCAGCCCACCTCCATGCTAACCTCTTGTGTATTCTGTCACATTTCATCTTGGTCAGATGTCACATGCCAAGAGATTAACCCATCACAATAGAAACTAAGATCTGAACACTTCCTGCACAGGTTACCCCAGCCCTACACAGCCTTCTGCCAAAGCACTCTCCATGACACTCAGTTCTATAGATTTCTCTTGTAGCTACCATCTTCGCTATCCCTACGCACCCCTATCTATCTTTTGCTATCCTTTCCCCGAATCTTTCTGACACACTCAGTTTTCCTGTGTGTGTGCCTGTTTTACCCACCTGGAGGTAGCCAAAGAACATTTCAATATTTCTTCATCTCCAGTGGTGACGCTGTTCAGATATTTGCAAATTATTTTCTTCCTTCTGACATTTCATATATTTTTAGGCCTTTTAGGCTTTACATCTGCACCTGAAACTTAATGTTCGGCTTTCTAAAGCTACTTCACATTGTAGTTTCAGGTTTAGTTCATTCTTTGCCTGTGTCATTTCTCCTATGTCTTTTTAAAGCACAATCATTTCCTTTCTACCTCTGAATATCCACTTCAAATTAGTATACCCCAGATACTAAAAGGCTGGATTGCTTCCAATATCAATCTCATTGTTATGGCTCTCTCCCTATCCAAGCAATAATTAATTCTGGAGGGAAAAAAAAAGAAAAAGAAAAAAACTCTGCATTTTATTTCAGTCTAGCAATTTTCATTTCAAGTAGTATTTTCTATATAAAACATACAGTGTGCTAGAGAAAATGTGGGGAAGGAGCAATCTGGGCCTATGGGTATGAGGAGTGTTTTCTGCATAGCATAATGTTGCTTCCTGCCAAAATGTTTCTGCTCATGACCATTGCCTTCCTGACACCTATTTGTAATTGAAAACAAACCTTGCTATGATACTGTTGGAATGCAGAGAGGCTAAAAAGAAAAGAAAACCAATTATTTTCCAGACCTTGCAAAAAGTAAGAAATCGACTGTAATACATTTGTCATTTGGAGAAGTTCATGTTTAGCACAGCTCTCCTATTATTGCATAGTTTTTCTAGCAAATACACGAATGCTTCCTGCCCTGCTATATATGAAGACAAGCCCCATCAACCTCAGTCCTTCTCTTGGAGCCATGAGCTCAGATGCATTAATATCAGTGACACTATCACTTGAGGCCAGAAAAGAACAAGTTCATGAAAAGAATAGTTCTAATATCAGTGTGTTAGGCAATTGTAAATTATTTTTTTAAAGAATTGCTCTCACTGATCTTTCTCACATGCCAAAAGAAGTAGTAGAGGCATTAAGCTTAGGTGTATTTTGATGTTGTTGTACAAAATAAATCCAGAAGCCTCCTTTCCTAAGCTGGGCTGCTGTGCACACTCTGAATTAGCGCGTGGTCTTTGTTTTTCCCCACAGATCCAAACTTCAATGCACACACAAATTATGTCCCTGCTACTGTTCTCTGTTTGCAAGCACTTGGGTCCCAAGCTCTGAGCCATGTTTTGCACATGAGCATCACTGTATTTTCCTCTGGAAAGGTTTTTGGTAATGTGCACAAGACATCTGGAGAAAGTATTTATCATCAGATCACAAGAGGTGTACTTCTGAAGTTAGTTATCAAGCAAAAGCAGGCTAAGAGCACAGTAACTTTATTCATTCTTCAAGTTCATGCAACTTCATCCTGCTCAGGAATGGTCTGGAAGACTCTAATAAGGCTGAAAGCCAGATACATTACATTTCAGCTCAATATATTATATAATACTCTGCTGGGCATCCTACTTGCACTAACAACGTCAAAAGAAAAGAAGAAATGAATTACAATGTGCACTGCTCATCAAGAATTAACATGGATAGCATGAAGATACTCAGTTAAAAACAGAAACAATCTAATGTGAGATTTAAAAGTCTCTGAAACAATAGTGGGGTTGGCTTTAGAATGAAGCTGGAATCAGATTCGTGTCACAGCTTCCTGCAAGCACAGGCTCTGACCTTTGCAATTCCTCAGGTCCTTTCCAGGCCAGGGTTTCCACATCTGCCTTATCCCACCTCCCCAGTGAACGCTCTGAATGCTCTGCACTTCTCCCTGAGAGAGGTCATGCTCTCTCATGGTATTTGTATGGATGGAGGTTGTCATTGTTCTCAAGTGACGTTAAAGAGCAGGACTGCAACTGTACGCTCAATTTCATTGTGTCATTTGGCTGAATGTTCCTTAGTGCTGGGATGGAAGCGTATGATGAATTTTTGGATGCTAAATGAATCACTGTTAACACTTAGTGTGATGCACTGCTGGGCTGTGGAGACTTCCACGCAAGTGTTTGAATGATTTTGGCTCTTGTTTATTTCCAGTGGACTTTTGAGAATGCTAAAGGCCTGACACCAGCCTACTCATAGGTCTCTACTTGTTTTTTTGCAAACATGATTTTGAAAAGTTCATGAAGACACTAATACTGGAATGCATGGGGAGACCCAGGAACTATAGAGCTAATTCTCAGTCAGACAATCCTGCACTAAACTCCTTCTATACCCTCCATAATTTGGGGCCACTGAGGACACCAGTCTGTCTCTATTGCATGAAAACAGTGAGGAGGGTTAGTATGGCCCCTAATTGCTGCCCATTTGAGCACATGTGCTGGCCTAACATCGTCCTAACTGGACATATCCTTACAAGGCATCTTCCAGGGAAACTGCGGTTATGCTTTCATGGAGCCCTTGGAAAGATCTTAAATAACCAGAGAGATCCTTTGAGCAGTAATTTTTCTTACTTCTACAACCCTTTTTATTTTGTGTTCACTGGCTGGTGGTTAGCGTAGGCTTAGCCTGTGAACACCCTTGAACCTCTAACCTCTGTTCCTGCAGTGCGAGGTTTCCCCATCATTTGCTAAGGATCTGCTGCATGCAGGCCTGCTGCCCCTTGGCAAAGTGATGGGGGTACCCCAAAGGAAACTGTGTGTATCCTCAGGAAAACTTTGCTTTAGTTCTCACCTGCTATTCTCCTTTTCCTATTCCATCCCTCCCTGATTGAAAGTGTACTGATTATAAGCATATTGCTGTCTTTTGCATGTGGAAAAACATGTCAAAACAATAGCAAGCTGTCTGCAAAGGGTGGTAATAACAAAGCCTCTCTGCCTCAGAGAATAGTGAAGTTCGTTAATTTATTTGCAAGACGTTCTGACTGCAGTAATGATCCTGTAATTATCTTCTACTTCTGCATCACCAACGCCTTCACTCTTAGTAGAATACAAAATATAAGGGAAATGGCACTCAGTTTAAAGAAAACATGCAAGGGAGCCTTCTGTTAGTAGGTGATCTGATGCAAACAGAGCTGACTTTTTTCTGATGCTTTTGATGCCCAGATGAATGCTCACTTCCTAGTCCAGATGATGAGTTTGATGAACTGTGGCTCTGTGGCCCCAGGGATATAGGACTTATGGAGATGGCACAAAGTGATCACTGCCAGCTTACTTCACATACCCGCATTACATGATGTGTGAGGAACAGGGCTGCCAACACTTTCTTGGTGGGTGACCACTGGCCACTATTGCAACACAGGCTAGACCTCAGATCACATCTGGGCCTGTGGTCAGATGTGTCCTCCTCCTTCCAGTGTTACAACACTGCTGGCACCAACAACTAGAGTTAATCTTTAGGAAGAGTGGGGAGGGGAATAATTGGTAAGCAAATCTTTATTGCAGTGCGAAGCAATTAAATGCAAATGCATTTTGAATATACATCCAACTGGAGCTAACACCTGTTGTCACATCAGATATAAAAAGCCACTTCCTGTCAAGAAAGAAGGGCTGTAATATACAGTGATACATGGCTATATATGGTGATAATGTACATCAGCATGAAGCCTCCACTTGCAGAGGAAAGGGCAGGGGGAGTACAGCCCCCACCTCAACATTTGGAGTAAGCATGAGATGAGCAAGCACAGAGCTTTGTGTGGCCTCCTCTATTGCCACCAAAATGGAGTGAATGCCTGACAGCATGGCCCCTGCCCATGAGCAGATATTGCAAATACACAAGAAGAGAGGCAATAAGGAATTATCAAGTGCTCTAATTAGTGCAGAGGAAACACAATTAGGGTTAATGGTGCACCTGTGTTTCCTAGGATAGTAACTGCTAAGGTCAGGGTGGACCAGGCTCTGAGCACCCTGATGTGACTGTAGGTGTCCCCGTCCATTACAGGACAGTTAGACCACGTGACCTTTAAAGGTCCCTTCCAACTTAAACTATTCTATGGTTCTATGGCTCTATGTAGCAGTCAGTATCTAATCTAACTTATTAGTATCCACTCTTTATTTGATTTATGTCCAACTAGACAACTAATCAAACGTGTTGTTTAAGAGACACACAAGGCAGAAGGTATTATGTTGTGGTGACTAGTAAGGTATGTTTCTACCTTAGCTGAGAGGTTGAGGGAAAATTGTTCAGAAGTTTGCTAATGAAAATCCACCCAATAAACCTGCTCTGCGTGAATTCACATTCCTGTGAACTCTAAATCAACAATTTTTCATATCAGAAGAAAAAGAATTATTTCATGCAGAAAAGTGCAAGAAATGTTACGTACAGATTTTCCAGGAAAAGCACTGCAGAGAAATGAGCTGAACAGAAGGAGCTAACAGAGCTGATCTTTACAGCATCTGAAGTAGATAGATAGCCTGCAATCTAAAACCAAATTCATTTTCAAAAATGTTCTGGTAAAAAGGCAAAGAAATTCATCATAGTCCACAGGTCTCTAGTGACAAGTCCAGAGAAGCACAGAGCTCACAAAGTTTTCCCCAGCAACTGCATTGTATTACTGTACATGCTGCTGCAAGTCAGAGTTGCCAGATGACCATTTTCCAGCTTAGCTTGAAAGACCATCCCAAAAGAATATTCTCCAGAAAAATGTATATACCATAACAGAAGAATAGTCAGATCATCAGCCCTGGTAGTCTAACACTGCCTGAGATGCTGCACTGTGGGAGGAAAGCACTAATCATTCTCCTAGTGGGCCTCACCTCCACGGAGAAAAGCAAGCACAAGGCTGCAGCCAAGAAGCATGCTCCTCAGGAGGAAGAGGCTTCTGCAAGGACGAGTATGTTGCCCAAATTCAGAAAAACGATTCAAGCTCAGAGGTTAAAATGGTTATCTGGCTTAATGATCTTGCTTGGCAACAGCCTCAGTGATTTCATTCCCAAATTTCCATGTAAAAGAAGGATGAATTTGTGTGTGATTTTTAAAAAGTATTCATTCTCCCTTCAGAGAAAGTGCACAAATCTGCAACCTCATGGCTGCTCTGCAAATGTGTGCTGGGCGGTGGAAACCAAAGTGAGTTAGAGAGCCAGATCAATAAAATGTTATTGGATTTACCCTACCCAGAGAGGAAGAGATGGAGCCAGTTCCCCACTGCTTATGCAACATTTCCCATTGAACACTATCTCACAGGTCATATACCTCCTTTCCAAATATATTATTGACTCATAATAAAACTTAGAAAAATGCATTGAAACATCAAGATACCAATAACAACTTATAAAGTTCTTTTACTTTCTACTTACTCTACTTAGTCAAGATTTCTACTTCCAACAATCTTTCATTAATCTTCCAAAGCATAAACTTTAGCAAACCTCATTAGGCTGACATTTTGACTTTGGGTGGACAGTGTTAAAGTGTTAATCCTTGCCTGTATTTAAAAACTCAAACCAGGCTACATAACTAAAACATTTGATGTCTGTAGAGCTCTCTCTCTGCTTTCTTAGGAGCAGGTAGTTTCCCCTAACCTGAGAGCCCCTGAGAGAGACTGAGCCAAGTGGTGCGAGTTGTCTCCCCCTGTTCTAACATGAACATGGCCCGGTGGAAATCAGGTCATGCAGAGCAAAAAGAGAATTACCAGTGTGTAGGCTGGGCTGGGTTGCTTTTTAGTATCTCACCACCAAACACAATTTTCTCACAAACCAGATTCTACGAATTAACTCACAGATGCTTGTAGAAGCTATATCAAAGTTTCCAGTGCATTAGTTCTGATAAAAAAATGTTTCTTTAAGCAACTTTACCAAAGCCATATGAGAAGGCTGAAGTAAACCTAGAAATGGGAGTTTGGTCTTCAGAAGACAAGCATAAAAACGACGTTATAGTCATTAGTCAGCACCACATATTTGCTTTGACACTCAGAGCAAGAGCACATAGTGGAGTGGAAAGCCAGAAGCAGTGGCTTTAGGTGTTGTCTATCTGCTAGCATACTGTATCTGTTGCATGCAAAATTCTCAGTGCACATTCACATCTCAGTCTGTTTATCACATGAGTGTCCAGGCTTTTGGCTTGCTGAGCCACACTGAGTGAAGAGGAATTATCTTGGGCTGCAAATAAAATATGAAAGTTGTTCTGAAAATAATGCCTCCTATTTATTTTCATGAAAACTACAACAGATATGAAGAGCATGATAACGCTACATGATAGAGAAGATTCTCAGCTACAAAACTATATTTTTCAATATAATCACTTTCATTAGCTATGTATTTTCACCAGCAATGAACAAGAACCTGCATGCTGTGCAGAAGTGACCCACTGTCGTCACTGTTGAAATGCGCTATTGCCTCATCATGTTCACATTCACTGTCTGGTCTCCATCAACATTCAGCAAGCACTGATGAATGTCAGTAGGTGCCACTGTTTCTGCATGGAGGAATTCAATGACACATCTTTCCTTTACACATTTCCACGTCAGAAGCCATTCTGTCAGACTGTCCCTCTACTGACATCCATCACACAGCAACAGAATGTTGTGGAATACTGGCAGGAAGGTTCAACCTTTACTGCCAGACCATCAACATCTGCCTCTGATGTTGTCGGCCCACATAATAAGTAGGAGACATTATTTTTGGAGCAGCATTCATATGTAATATAGTTAATGTATATAAGCAATATATAAAAAAACTTATTTTATTTTTTATATTTTGTATTTAAAGATAAAAAGGAGAAAGCAACACAAAACTAGTGGTATATTTGACCTTGTTTTTGTGAAACTAACACATCAGTGTGTTTCGATGGCAGTGGCTGCAATTCTTAGTGAGTTTTCAAGGTGTTCATCAGAGATTTTTCATGAAATATTAGTCCTCTTGTGTTTCATCCTTGAAAACAGGTGCTTACAAATGTACGTACTGCCAAAAGTGATGACATGAATAAGGCATGACTGTGAAGTGAGGGATGTCTTTCTCTGGTAAGAGAGGGCTTATAAAGGTCTGGTAAAGAGACATGATTGAATGTTTGAGTTGATTGCAAACTTCTATGTTCCATCTGAAAATTTGCAGATATATGTATTTATGCAAGTATACTAGAAAATGGATGGTTTTCTTTTTTTTTTATTTTGGAATCTTGAAACCTATTTTGAGATTCCTGTACCAAAACGAAAAGCACGGCCATGTATTTTTCACTGTTCACAGGACTCTGTTTAGATAATATATCAACATGCATACAATCATTTGCCATAACTTGAGTTTGCA
The DNA here is from genome assembly GCF_951394365.1 of Tetrao urogallus. Lineage (NCBI taxonomy): Eukaryota > Metazoa > Chordata > Aves > Galliformes > Phasianidae > Tetrao > Tetrao urogallus. The sequence goes on from NC_136814.1 coordinate 64,818,447, forward strand.
CAGCACTGCACCCTCCTCATGCCGTGGCCTCAGCCCAGACAGCTGAAGTTAATAGGACACTGATGTTTGGTTGGTGCTGAGCGATGGGTGGGGCAGAGCCGCCGCCATGATGGTGCAAGGCAGGGGAAGGCCGCAGGACAGGCTGGGCCGGGCTGCATGTGCCCTGCAGGCTGCAGGTTGGACACGCCTGGTTATCATCTGCTTCTAACATCGTATTACCAGCTCTGTAGCTGGCCACTGTAATGCAAGTGGAGTGGGGTGTACGTGGGCTCAAATCCTCGGGTTCTGATTAGCTCCGTCCAGCCACTGCTCCATCCCAGGCTTCATCACTGGATCCACGCAGGTCAGGACTGCCTCTAAAGTCCCTGCTTTGATCCAGTTGTACGGCTGACTGCCGCCAACAAAAGTCTGATAAGACATGCCTGGGGAGAGAATGTAGGTGGGAAGTGGCAGTCAAATATTTTATTTCCATATGGTTTTGCTATGCAAACATATGTGGAGAGGGGAGAAGGTGAAGCCCTCAGACTTGCACAAAAGCAGGGTAAACCTGTTTTGTTAATCCACCCTTGCAGAAGCGTAGTACCTTGTGCTGGGGAAGGCTATAAGTACATCAACAGCTGGGCTGATAGGTACACAACTGATTTGCCCAAATGTGATTACGTGCTGTCTGTTCCTTCACACCTGAACAATGAGCTACTTATTTCCTATGGCACCATATGAAATGACAGTGTTTTAATTGAAGCCTAAGAGCTCCGATAGATCCCAAGGTTCCAATGACAATAAAATCAAGCAATGAATCAGATACGAAGGGGAAAAAAAATCAAATACTAAAGCTTCAGCCTCTTCCAATCTGATGCAATTTCTTAGCTCTTATCTGAGTTAACACTCTCTAACTCCCGTGAGGAATGCAAAGCCTGGTAGCACTTTTGCTGCAGTCTCCAAATTCATGTGGCTATCGTAAATCAAAAGTGCTGGTAGATAAGAAAACGAAATGAAAAAAAAAAAAAAAAGAACAGTAAGAACTGCTCATTTACTCAGCAGCAGTACAGATGATGTGTGTAGGCTGCTCTGAAAATAATGCCTCCTATTTGTTTTCATGAAAGCGACAACAAAGAGCACAATAACACTGTATGGTAGAGCAAATTCTCAGCTACAAAACTATTTTTTAAACACAGGCAGTCCCACTAGCTATGCATTTTCACCAGCGATGAACAAGAGCCTGCATGCTGCACTTATCAAAACCGGCACCAGCAGAGGTGACCCACTGTTGTCACTGCTGAAACACACCACCCACCGCCTCACTGTGCTCATATCCACTCTTTGGTCTCCATCAGCATTCAGCAAGTGTAGATGAATGTCAGTGGCTGCCATTTTTTCTGCACGGAGGAATTTAATGACACACTTTTGCTTCATCCACACTTCCATGTCAGATGCCCTTTTATCAGACTGTCGCTCTGCCGCCATCTGTCACACGGCTACGACGTGTAACAAATCACAGACTCAACCGCTGTACCTCCAACAGCCACCTCTGATATTGTGGACCAGCATAATGAAATGGTATGCATTGCTTTTGGAGCAGCCCTCGTATGGGGTTATACCTGAGCCAGAGTTACACAGATTCTTTGGATGTGAGTCCTGCACATTCAGTAGTTAATTAATTAATTGATTGATTGATGCTTTCAATGGTGCACATTCAGGAAGCAACCTGAGAAGATTCAGCGTTTTCTTTCTGAATACACTCAACCGCAGCATGACGGTTCAACACCTCCGTACAGGGGATGCGGTTCTTATCGATACAAATTAGGCAAGTCATCGTTTCCGTTGCACATCCTTTGCTCTCCACCTGCTCTAATGGCAGGTGCATGAGGCACAGCCCCCTCTCCGTCAGTGCAGGGCCGCGTGACGGCCGCTCTTGCTGCCCAGCAGCAGAAACAGAAAGAAAATGGCCGGCCGAGGCGCGGGCCTGGCGCCGGTCCGGCACCAGGGGGAGCTCGGGGAGCACGGCACGGCGGGCAGGCAGCTCCCCGCGGCGCTGGGGCTGCCGGGCTCTGAAGGCTTCCGCCTGCGCCGCGGGGCTGTTGACGCGCTCCGAAGCCGTGTGCTTTGTTCAGGAACCGGCGGGGGCGGAGATGGAGATGGAGCTAACGGGAGGCGCCGGGGACACCCCGCGTCGGCCGAGCCCGGAGCGGGGCGGTCAGAGTGGTGAACGGCGGAAGGGCGCTCCAGAGGCTGGCTGAATCATGTTTTCCGTCTCGGACTGCGGTCCGTCTGCTTGCTTTATCACAGAGCAAAACGCACCACCGGCCAGAGTGCGCTGTGGGCTCCCGGTTGGTTTCCCTCTGCCGCCGCCACTGCCCGTGGGAAGCCATGCACTCCCTCCTCGGTGTGCCTCACGCAGCCCTCAGGGTGCCCACAGCTCGGCGGCTGTTCTCTATTGCTCGGCTGCTTTCCTGCAGCAGATCATGGAGAGAGGAAGCCTCTCCTCTGGGGGTTTTGGTTCCTCCTTCTGGATGTCAGGTTGTGCCAACAGGAAGCAATGCCATGTCATGGGATCAACAGGGTGGCTGAGGTGAGCAAGGACCTCTGGTCCATCTGGTCCAGTGCCTGCGTGGGCAGGGATACCTAGTGGTATCTGGTGGCTCTTTAATATCCTGCCCATAGGCGGCTCCCACCTGTTTGGGTTGTGGGAGCAAAAAGTGGCCGCGCATCTAAGCTGAAAATCAAATGGCTGCTTCTACGTAAGCTGTCTAGGCAAAAGCAGCAGTCTGGTCATCGCTCTCAGCAGGTCCAGAGTAACAGTGCTGTGTACGTCCTCCAGATAGAGTCACAGGATCATAGAATGGTTTGGATTGGAATGGACCTCAAGGATCATCAAGCTCCAACCCCCCAGTTACAGGCAGGGCTGCCGAATTCCAGATCCTCACTGCCACATGGACTTTGTTTTATAATTCACAGCCACTGTCTTGTGGCTTTCCCATTGGATAGGGCCTGTACCCTACAGTGCTCTCCCACACAGTGTCCAGGGCAGTCTGGCTCACGTGCTGCACATGGGCACTGTGGATGCGGGCATCCTGAGTTGGACTCGGAACCCCATTCTGCACAGTACAGCCCACACTGCGCCGTGGGACAGCAAACAGGCCCCAGCCTGTTCTGTGGAGGGGGGTAAGGGCTAGCAAGCCAAGCTCTTCTGTGAATCCTTAGTTATCCCCTCCTTAGCTTTACTGGATGTACACATCCAGGTGGGCTTCACCTCACCGAAGGTGACAAAGAGTTTTTGGAACCTAAATTGCAATCATTAGTCTCCCTACTTAGTAAAGAGACAGAAACAGGAACTTCTAATGGGCGTCCTGAAATAGATTGGGGTGAGTCACCAGCAGAAGATGTCTGTTACTATCCACTAATTAAAGACAGAGTCCAGAGGACTAAATCAGACATCTATCTTCACCCAGCTGCACAGGGGTGATGTGAATCGTGCTTCATGTGTTTTTGCCTCAGAATTACCTCATAGAGTCCAAGAACAAAAGGCAGTGTGATGTGCATATAGGCAGTCACACCGCTGCAGTACCAGTGCAAACGTACAAATGCAGAGTTTGCTATGCGTTTTTGATCTGATGGTTCCTGACTCCTGAACAATTTTTTTATTTTTTCCAGAATTAATGTTTTTAACATTTCCATTCTGTAGGAATACACATCATACTACACTATATACAATGCGCTCGATTCTGGATTCACATCATAAATGACTTTTGGATTAGTTTTTGACTGACATATTTGTTCCCTGACTTATACCGCATGGCTGAAGGAGAATATACACATCTCTCCAGTTCGTTACATCCCTCTGAGGTAGCCCTCCCTGCTGCTTAAGCAGAAATGGGTCAGTAGCAGGGACTCCCTCCAGCACCTGCAAGAATGAACGTCAGCAGCAGCATAATTTTATACCCACTGATGGCAGCATTGTTGACAGCGTAAAATAAATCAGATGCTCTGCAGTGACTGTACCTATGTCCTGTTCCTTTCCGCTGTTTGTTGTCTTCCACTGTCACAGCAAGGATGAGGAACCAGTGTCAAAAGAATGTGTAATGCCTTCTGCACAGTTCATAAAATAGCTCTGTGACAACCCTTTGAAATACCAATAAGAACTCATTTTCCTCCTGCCTCTGTGTGCTCACGAGTGCATGAGTAAATACAAACTGACATGAGATTTGTATGTGTGCAGCATTGCAAGGCACCGTTCTCCTTCACACTGCCAAGCTGTGGCTGTGACCACATGTCTCATGAGGAGAGGAACAGCTCAGCAGCAGCACAAGTCTCCCTGAAACACAGGGCACAAACCCATGGCATGCTCCAAACCACTGCACAGACTGTCTATCCTGCTCTCTCTCCCTCTGAGAGTTAGTCTTTGCCTGTCGAATTCCTCTGATTTTTCCTCTTTGAGGCACATTAGTTACTATGGAAACTGATCTGTGGGTACAGAACTCAGTGACATCCACATGGAGGGATGCTTCCTGGGAACCTAAATATGAGCTGGATGGTTATATGTGAGCTCTGCATATGGCTTAGATTTGGTAAAAGATTACAGGAAGCTGCTGAGGGAGAAGAGGTAGCAGCTGAGGTTATGTTGAATGAAACCCCAATCCAGCCACTGGCATGTCCTTCCTTCCCGTGACTTCCAGGCCCTGGGACTCAGAACATGCAGAGATGAGCTGTGCCCAACACAGCCCCTGCTCACAGTGCCCTGCATGGGCACTACAGCCTGTGCCAAAAGCTTCAGTGCTGCTGACCAGAGAAATGGTAGCAAAAGTTAAAGCTAATTAAAGCAAAAAACTCTACTCACAGCACACCAAAACTGTACTGGCAGTGAGCTAGCTGGTTTCACAGAAGGGCTTATCTCACAAGACAGAAATATCCATCGCAAAACTCCACAGGGATGCACTTGGCCAACCTATGCCTTTGTCACTGCAGGCACCAGCCCCACCTGGCCACAAGGGATTCCCCCTCAGCCTCTCTGCTCATTAAATGTTGTATTCCTTCCTCCTTAAGTAAACTCCCCATGTTGCCTGCTCCCCGAGGCAGGCAGGCAGGCAGTGGGGGGTGACAGCACATGCAGTGTGGCAGAAAGCAGGGGCAGAGGGACTGAGTGCAGCGCAGTCTCAGGCATCATCTCAGCCTGGATTTGTAGGCTCAACATTCTTGACTAAAGTGGGAATTACTTATTGGAACAGAGGGACATGCTTTGGAGCAGCAATTCTTCACATGGGTTTTTTCCTACTGAGTTTGCACCAGGCAGGGCAAATGCTGCCAGATGGGTTTCCTGCTAAAGAGGGCTGAAATCCTCCAATTAGAGATGTTGTTTGAATTGGTTCCATTTGTGTTGGCTTCTAATCTTTAATGCCAAAGACTTGTGGCATTTCAGTTCAGCTACAAACAGGCCAGCTGACTGCCCCGGGGCACCATAATGCTGTTCCTTTACCTGGAGGCTGGGCGTGGGACAGGGTGCAGAGTGCACCCCAGCCCTTTGGCAGCTCAACCCTCAGCCCCAGTGGGGCCAGCTAAGGCCCTGCCTCGCCTAGAGCAGTCCTGACAAAAGCAGGCTAGGAAGGATTTAGACTAAGGGCTGAGAATGGAATCTGATCCAGCTGCAGGCTCCTCTAGAAAGTTCTTTTCTTTAAAAAAAGTTAAATCCTTTCTGGAAATTGATCCCATTACACCAGTAGCAGATCCTATTATAGGCAACAGGATAAAGAGGAAGAGACTGCGTTTTTAAAGACAGTAAGTGGGGCTCTCCTCAAAGACGACCAAGTAATTTAACACCTTGCACTGTGCTGCCACATTTTCATTTAGCAACTGCATGAAAAGTCATCATGTCCCATTTTTAGATGGCCACCTCCCTGTTTGCGCTGATCTTTATGGCAAGCATGCAGAAACCCATCTATATTTAAAGCGGGCTCACAGCAGGACCCTGGAAATTTCAGGGAGGCAGAGACCTAGGACTGAGTATTAATGGGCACACAAAGTACTAAACTTCAAGGATCTGCTCCCTGTGATCAGGTTTTTCTCCCTTGGTCTCCTTCCCTGTGTTCGCTGGGGTTGAGTGGCTGCCCAGCAGGGGGGGTATCTCCAGTGTGTTCCCTACTCATTTTTTCCCGGTTTGTCACTTGCGGGGACTTTACAGAGTGCCTTTTTAGATCCACCTGTTGTTTATTCAGTGAGCCCCACAGAACTTGTAAACCTGTTTTACTTGCAGAGGGAAAGCAGGCAGCCTCTTTACAGTCAGCTGTCTGCTCTCTGCCAAGGAAAAATGCCAGCTTGAAGGAGCAATTTACCTGACAGACATCTGAAGAGGAGCACAGTGAATCCCCTAAATTAAACCCTCAATGCAGAGTCAGGGCAGAAGTTCTATTCTGTTCCAAATATTTTTCCATTTCCATTCCAAGTCTTTGCGAAGGAGGATGGCTCTGATTTGTTCCTATTTGAAATAAATGGGCTTACCCACAACCAAAATCAGCATTTGCAGTGTGACAGGAGAAGCTATCCCAAAATCAACAGTGAACCAATGACCCAGATGTAAACTTGTGACTGCCAAAAGCTCAGACTCAAGAATATGTGTATTCAAAGTGAACATTACATGAATATTGCTGGCTACCAATAAAGATACTACAGAAATAGCCTGGAAAATTGTACTGATGGCTTTGTAGAAATCTTATATACTACATACACTAATAAATAAGTAACAAGTAAATGAATAAGTAACAAATGAGGTGATAGCAAAAATAGCACTAGGTGGGAAATTATCAGGCTGCAGTCCACGTTGGTCAGAAAGAATGGCTGCATTTTATAATGAGCGTGTTGTACTGAGTAATAACTGAGTGGAGAAATGGGAAGGAAACTGAGCGGCAACATCTCCCTATCTTTCGCAATAAGGAGATATCCCAAAATATAGCAACACTTTTGAGATGGTAAAAAATAGCTTCAAAGCAGTCAGCAGGAGAAGTGGCACCCAGGAGCTGCAGAGTCACCAAGTGGAGAAATTGCTGCTGAATGACAGCTAATGCTGTCTGCCTGTACACAGGGGATGCTGCAAGAGGAGACGGCAAGAAGTCCAGAACCAGGGCTTGTAATAGGGTCAGAAATGAAAGTCAAGATGGGAAAAAGATTAACAGAGGGGTAACTGTGCTGTCACCTACAATAACTAGGAAGACCTCTCCCTTGTTCACACTAATTTTTATGTTCTCATGTGAGATCTAGACTTGGAGACAAGGGATTGTGTTTGCACTTAGGCATAAGATACCAGATCATAAGTGGCAGCAGCGCTGCAAAGCATGGGTGGGGGGAGGCCTCTGGGAGCAGGAAGAGCTATTTCAGCCAGGAGAGATATTGCAAGTGGAACAGGCAGCAGTGAGATGGCAAGGAAGGCATGGGTGAGGCTGTGGCCTGCAGAAGAGATAGGCTGAGCCACGGTACCCTCCCTGGCCACAGTCCCCATCCTCCTCATCACTAGGAGCACCATATACCTCCCTTCCCTTCCCTTCCCTTCCCTTCCCTTCCCTTCCCTTCCCTTCCCTTCCCTTCCCTTCCCTTCCCTTCCCTTCCCTTCCCTTCCCTTCCCTTCCCTTCCCTTCCCTTCCCTTCCCTTCCCTTCCCTTCCCTTCCCTTCCCTTCCCTTCCCTTCCCTTCCCTTCCCTTCCCTTCCCTTCCCTTCCCTTCCCTTCCCTTCCCTTCCCTTCCCTTCCCTTCCCTTCCCTTCCCTTTTTCAGCCATGTAATTGAGAGTGAGGCCAGAGTTTATTGGCTTTCCCATGCAATGTCCTAAATACTAAATCAAAACCTTGTTTCTCTGTGTGTTTCCCAACAAACAGGAGATGTTTCTCCTGAGCACTGGATTCCTACAATTGGTCACTCTGGGATTTCATTTCTAAGAGAAATCACACTGTGAAAGATGTGGCAGAGAGAAAAGATGAATGGCTTGCACTGGGACTATGAGAAGACACAATGTGGAGGATGCTGCAGATTAAGTATCAGCCTTCCCATCTCCTGCATGGTAGCACAGGTGTGTGAGCCAGCTGTTGCCCCTGCAGGTGACATCAAGCAAAAGCTGCTCTGAAAAGCTGATGTCACCGTCTGCTTCCTGTGCTCCCTGGCCCATCAGAACAGTGATGTTTGTTGTCACAGCCTGTTCTGGCAGCATGCACGGATTTGTTTTCTTTACTTTCAGGCAGAATACTACTGGAGTCCTACTGGGAGCCACAAACATCCTTGGCCATTCACGGGGATCAAAACCCACCTCAATGACATATTTTCAGAGGGAAAACAATCAGCCTCAGAAGGAGAGGTGGAAGGCCAACAGACTGAGTCCAATCTTTGCCAAAATTGGTGAACAAAGATGCTTGTATATGGCCCTGTGACAAGCATGGCAGCTCCTGTCATCTCCCTCTAGCTCTGTGCGGCCACACAAGGGTTGCACTGCCCATCCCTTACCACCAACAACCAGCATCAATTGCATGCAAACCTATGGAGGGAGCAGCACAGAGGGGAAGTTAGGGAGTGGAAGAGCAAGACGAGCAATGCCAGGGAGAGAGGTGACGCCACTGAGGCCACCTGGGCTTCTGGCTGCTCTCACCAGCTCCTGCTGCCAACCTGGAAGAACTGTGGAGGATCCAGGAAGACACAGAACAGGATGTGGAAGTGACCTTATCACATTTGCTTCTTTTCTACTTTACATTCGCTGCCTGGCAGCTTTAAGCTACATCCCAGGGGCTGGGTAGGGTGAGGACAAAGCTGCAGTGCCAGCTCCCTCTTGCCTCCCTGTGGGGCAATTCCCTCCCAAGTGTTTTGTACCCATCAAGTGCTGCCAAAGGATCACCATGGGGCTTAGCATAGAGCTCACGTCGATGCTATCTTACTGTCAGTTGTGCTGTGTTATTATCTGTGCACTTTTCTCCTTAAGACACAACTATGGTAACTTCACTGCTGACTCTGAACTAGGATTTTCATGAAGCTGCACACATCTATTTCTGGCCATGTTTTTCTTTTTTTTTCTTTTTTTTGGTGTTAGTGAGTGCTGTTGAGATGTACAGCTCTGACTAATGAGTAAATCCACTCAGTGTGTTCCCATCAGCTGGCAGATGCACATAGTCTGGGTGTGCAGGAACTCTGGGAGGGATCCCAGCCATGTCTCTGTCCTGCATTCAGATGGAGGAGCCTCACTGCATTCACAGTGACTTTTTGCAGGTTCTCACTGCCACAGCTGCAGTGGTTTTTTTTTTATGTTTAAGGGTGCTGTGAACATTGTCATGCAAATACCTGACTTTCCATACAATTAGTGGGCAAAAACCAACAAAAGCCCAGCTGAGACACCTCCAGAAGGTGATATGAAACTCCTCTAATGGCAGCACTGCAGGGCTGGAAGCTGCCAGCCTTTGCCCACACGTAGGTGATACTGGTGGAAAGCAGCAGGACTGGCACTGGTAGCATTGAGTAGTTCTGCTTTCCTTGAGTGTGATCCAGCTACAGCACAGCCTGTGTTGATTCCCCCTAGGAAACAGGGATCTCCCTGAGGAAGACTTTCCAAAAGAAGCTCAGTTTCTGTAGCCAGGTACTACACAAAGCTTGGCAGCTTGCAGCACAAAGCCTTTGAAAGCTTTTATTTTCCCACTCTTTGCCCTGCTGCCACATGCACTTCATATTTAGGACCCCAGAGAGGAATCGGGGAAGGAAAACAGTTTGACTAGGAAATCTTTCCAACGTCAACATCCTCCATCCTGGGGCCTTGCTTTCCGGGAAGAGATATGCTTTGTGTGCACATGTTTGTGTGGACTGAGTTTAAAGGCAAAGACCCCTCTTGTGGGTTAAAAACAAACAAACAAAAAATATTAAAATGCATTCTTCAGACTAAACAGATAAAGATCCCTCAGTGCTCTAAGGATGTATTTAGCAACAGTTCCTGCTTCCATCACCAGTGTAAAGACTGTTCAAAGATGAGGGCATTTCAGTGCACAAGGAAGCCCTGGAGCCATTGGATCCTGTTCTGTACCAGGATCTGTCTCCATCAACACTGTGGACAGCTGCTCCAGTGCACAGGAAAGCTGTTGTCCATGATTTAGGGACACTTGGGCTATTCCAACTCCAAGGACCTGGGCTAGGGCACCCATGGGTTTTTATGGCCTCACCTATAATTTCTACTGGAGCAGCAGAAAGTTGGCTTAATCAGCTGCTGTGATTTCTCATATAGCCAGTCCTGCTAGAGAAGTAATAGGAAACTGAACCAATGCCTCAAGGGCTGAGAATCAAACCAGTAGCAGTTGGTCCCAAAGAGCAATCGAGCAGGATTTGCTGAACTGCACAGCTTAGTTACAGCAGTGGTTAGGAATTCCACAGCATTATTGTCTTCACTATGCCTCATCTCTTCTCACTGCCAAGGCTGTGAAAGAGTAAGCCTTGAAGCCAAGTTACTTCACCTATTAACCTATCTAATCTTTACAGATCCTTTCTCAGAACAGAATTTATGTGAAAGGGACATTTCTGACTGCCATGTTGAAATATTGCTACTTCTATAGGAATATTATTGATTCTGAAAGGCAGGAAGGCATGGGCATTTTGAAAGTATACGTCACCAAGAAGCAGTTTACTTCACAAGACTGAGATGCGTATTCTTATGAAAGAAGCTTTGTCCATGACTAAAAATAAACCTGTGCAGTGTTTCCCTATTTGAACTTCCTGTAGATCTTTAACAGAAACCCAAGCAAGTCATTCCCTTTGAAGGAAACATTTGAGATCATTAGCAACTTGCCTGCTGGGAGGATCTCAGATCCAGATGTCTTCGTGGTAAATTTGCACAGAGCATTTGGTATCTTATTTATCCCCTCATTTACAATCCATGTACAACTCATAAAGTCAACACTGCATTAAGAGAGGCATGACTAGTGGTAGCTCTGCTTATAATAGACAGGCATTGGGTTGGAAAGAGATTTCATTGTTAAGTGAAAAGTTAACTTCCAGAGTTCTTAATTTAAAACATCTGAAAAATTAACATTCTCTTTTGGTCAGATGGTAGCTCCTGAACGTTTTCCGGACAAACTATCTTACCCACAGTAAGTGGATACATATTTGGCCTGCTTCTTTATGTATGTAAGTGAAGAATGATGTTGTTTTTATTAATCACCCCAGAATTAGTTCAGCGTCCCACATGACAAGTTTTTGTTCCGTTGCTGCTGCTCACTTCCTAAAACCAGAGCACTTGTGTCACACTCTCTGGCACTCCCCACACACTTTGGCAGTTTTGGATGACTCGGATGTCTTCAATTGCTTTCATCTTGGAGAATTTCCTGGCTTCCTTCAGCGCTTGCCATATCTGCATCCTAAATGGGCTATCAGCATGTTTGTTTGTTGTTTTTTATTTCTAGGACAAATTAAGATCTCTTTGTTTATGTACCATAAATCCAAACAGACTGAAAACAGAGAGAGAGGAACTGTCGACACCGTGCTTGCTACAGTAGATTCCCATTCCTTTGGTTTGATTCTCAGGATTTCTGTATTACATCTTCAAATAGAACCTGTGTTTGTGGCCACTGTGGTTGTGAGCAGTCCATCAAAGGAAAGGGATTTGCACCTCAGCCTTTGGAGATTTTGGCTTACAAGATGGATGCAGGTTACACAGGTTCCAATGGACTCCAACAAGCCATGTAGAACTGCTATTAAAACATGTAAAATACATAATCTTTTTGGTGCCAATAATGCCTCTGCTGGAGAGGCATTATTCAACCAGTTCCAGGCACCAGACTTCAAGAAATATGTAGAGCAATTGGACAGAAACAAAAATCTGAGGCTGTAGAAAATAGGACCTTCCAGGAAGAGTTGAAGTTGATCGGTTCTTCTAGAAAAATCAATCAAACAAACAAACAAAAAAAACAACACCTAAGGAGAGATACTAAAAGCCCTGAAGGGCAAGAGAGATGCAAAAATAGAGAAAATAAATTACTCCTGTTCCTCGGAGATCAGACAAGAGTAATGTATTTTGACTGCACCAAGAAAGACTGAGGGTTGGTGCTAGAGACAAACCTACTCTAGCGATAAAGGCAGTAAACAGTGGATGAGGTTGCCTAAAGGGTTGAGGAATATCCATCACTCTTGGTTTCTAAGAAAATGTGACAGAAGCATGCTAGGAATCATTCTAGTATAGCTGGACCTGCCTTTGAGCAAGGACTGTGGACAAGTTTATTCCTCAGGGTACATCCAGAGCTGTTTATTTAATACTTGGTGATACTGTGCCTTTTGTATAAGGAGGAGTAAATACATCAAGAAAAGAAGAGCGGAAAAAAGGCCTTTGACTTTGCAAGGTTTGGAGAGAGTTGAGTGTGCCTTGGTCTTCAAAGAGTTGTATGTTCTGTCTTGGTTTTTGCATAAGGTTAATATAAATGATTGTTTTATAGGCAGTATTAGGAAGTTTTGTTGACTTAAGGTTACTTAAGGGAGATAATCTGGGTGGGAGCTGGAGTCATTTCAGTTGCCTCATCAAGTTTCTCATACCTGCCACAGTCATCAGCCTCATCAGAGGAAGTGCGTATATTACCTGGCTGAGAGAAGGCTTGTGCTATAAAATGTTCATAATTCTTTTTGAGGAGATTCAAAGATTGGAGTAGAAGTTAAAACAAACAAACAAAACCATGCACACAAAATCTCAGCTCCAGCAAACTGACGTGAAGCTGAAGTACCACTTACAAGAAGGGAGAATTAAGCAGGCTATAAATGTTTATGCTAAAAGATATTAAAGAGATGTGGTCCCAGTTTAGTCTCAATGTGGAGTCTCAATTTATCATGCTGCGTGCTATGCAGAAGGATTTCAGACTGGCAGGTCTTGTGAGGAGGTTGCTGGGCAATCACACACCTTCCCATGGAAGAAACAAAACTATCTGTCTTGCAAAGCCAAGAAGACCATCTCAGGATTCCAGATAATTTCCTTCCCTCCTTAAAATCATCCAGTACTTTTTATATAAGCCTCCTAAATCTTCTTCACTTGTACTTCAATAAAACCCAATACTATATACATCATCCTAAAATGCCTTCCCCAGTAGTAGCTCATTAAAAGATTTTCCCAATTTTGATTTCACTGGCACACAGGACTTAATGAACTGCTGAGATTCAAAGCAAAATTCAGATGATGAGAAAATTGAGGTCTAAAACAGCAAAGACATAAGATGACATATTTCTAAGGGCTTCACAGCCTTTATTTCTTTCAATGTTCTCATCCGTGCTAGTATACTGGGAACAATGACACTAAATATAGCAAGTGCATATCAGTGTAATCCCACAGTGACAGCATAATGAGTCCTGAAAATGCTCTCATCAATTGTCATTTAGATGCTACCTTTCTTGAAAGCCTCTAGCAATAATTGAGAAAAAGAAAAAAAAAAAAAAAAACAACTCTAAATAAAGGCACTTTGTGGTTCTAGTCATTGCAGAATGCCATTTTATGAAAAGGGAATATCTATGTGTTTTCACTTAGTAAGCAGATGTGCTTTCCAAATGCATACAGCGAAGCCAAAGTACTTAGAACAATAAAACATTTCCAAGACAAATACTGTCAGTTTTGAGATAATATATGAGTAGAGGGAAAAATGTCATTTGATAGGCTGCAGGTACACCAGAGATAAAGAAGAAAGGTCTGCGTGAATGGTGTACAGGCTGGTGTAACAGCCAAGGTTTTTAAGCCATGGGAAGTGGATTTGTAGCAGTAATTAATGTTTCCTTTTCCAATATACTCAAATTCACCCAAAACAAAACAAACAGACAAAAACCTTGAAGATACCCACCCATATTTTGTTGTAAACTTTAAACTCAGATCTGATCAGTTGGGATGCCTTGTACTTCAAATAACTTCAGTTTAGGAAACTTTTCATCAGGATGTAGGGACCACTGAAACCTCTCTCAAATTACGTACACTTTAGCAATGTTATCTATTTCCAGCTGAAAAGTTGAACAGATCTGAGTTTCCTGTAAGTATAGTTTCAAGTTCTTGGTGTTTCTTTTTCTTGAAACAGAAAACTAGGTTTTGAGTTCACGCAGTACAGAGCATATCTAATGCACAACCTAAATCTGCCAAGTTGGCATAACAAAAAAAAACAAAAAAAAAGGAAAAAAATAATAGAGAGTGGCTCTATAGCTGAACGACAGCAGTAGGGCAAGATGAATGAAGAAAAGTGAATGCTATGTGTTTGTATTGTGTTTGTATTGTATGGAATAATTTATGGGGCATGAATGCCTTTGAATGCTCTTGCCATTGATATATGAATGCTTTTGATCGAGGAAAACACCCTTGGCAAAGAATAGAAAACAAGAAGATTTCAGTACTCCAGAATTGCATATGAAAAACCCATGCTGCATAACAATAAAAGTCACAGATTCTTATAAATGAGTACAATTAGTCATAGTTATATAAATATAGGTACACATTCTATTTGTATGCACGTATCAAATACGTTAAAAGAAAAGAAAAAACTTCTTTTCATAGTAAGGCATAATGTACAGAACAAAATTACAGCACAAATAGGAAACACTTTCTTTCATGGGAGGAAGCCCGAATGCTGTTGCAACAAAGGACACCAGGGCTGTCAGCATGCACTGCATTGGAGCAAGGGCTCACCACAGAGATCTTGGACAAAAGCTGGCCTAGCTCTTCACAACTCTTCATTCCCTTTATTCTTATGTGAATGTTCAAATATAAAAGCTAAACGCTGCAGTTACTAGATACACCATTCATCCTCAGATGGTGTTTAGTGGACAATTTTAGCATCTCACCTGGCCTTAGACTAATCAAACACTCCTGAGAAATAATCCTAGCGCTTTATTTGTAGCTTCATGCACTACAATTTAGAAAAAATACCCTTGTTACAACACATTCATTTTCCTTGCAAATTTGAAGCTGCACCCTAATTGTCCTAGAATGGATTATATCATGTCAGTAACTGATCCTTAGATTTGGAGACCTGATATAACTCAAAAGCTGGAAAACAGCAGATGTAGATATGCAGCATAATACGTCCTATTGCATTTGATGACTCATTTTTGTAGTCTGATCGGGCGTGGCATCTCCTACAGGCAACCTTCCATCTCAAGCCACAGGCCCATTCATAATCCTTTCCAGTCACTAAAAGGAAGGAGGGATCTTTCATGCTTTCTGTAAGGAGACACAGGAAGGAGTGGCTCTGCCTCTCGTCATTGCCCAAGATGTGTCGGGGTCTGATGTGCTGCATGTACTCCAATATTTACAAGGTGACCTCCATGAGGAACTCCCATAATCTAGCAAAGCTATCCCAGCACATACATGGTGCTACAGCTACTGATTTCCCAGCTGACATTAAGGAGAACAGAAGTTACATTCTCTTAATTGTATGGATAAAATAACAGTCGTAGGCAAGTTGTAGTTTTTACCCTAGCCTTCAAATGTTAGACATTCCATCAGAGATACAGGAGAGGACTGTGAATGAGTAAAGAACATACCACATGCCATGTGATGTAGAACACCAGTCTTACCAAACTGGGCATCTTTCTTTGTGCCCGTGAAGACATGCCAGTGAAAAAATGGCTCTTTGACCATTTGGTATGGTGTCTGTCCCATTTGACTCCAAGCATCTGTCAGGTGCTGAAACACAAACCTCTGCAAATCAGATTGCTTTGTCAGAAAATCAGCTTTCACTCAACATATTTCAAAATCAAGGTAAATTTTGCACTCCTCAAAGCAGAACAAAGTACTGAGCCCCAGAGAGAGCAAGGAGACTCCTGGCTTGATATTTAAATTTGGTTCTCAGCCTCCATTTTATTTCTTTAAATTTAAATAATAAAAATATTTTTGTAAGTGTGAATCTCTTGGGCACTGTCATATTATGTCACCAAATAATTCATTACAAAATGTTAGCTCTGCTGCTTCTGTTTGTAATGTCAGTGCCTGAAACTGCCTCCTATTCCCAAGGATGGGAGGAAGAAGAGAGTTCTCTGTA
The DNA here is from genome assembly GCF_951394365.1 of Tetrao urogallus. Lineage (NCBI taxonomy): Eukaryota > Metazoa > Chordata > Aves > Galliformes > Phasianidae > Tetrao > Tetrao urogallus. Next base: position 64,834,435 of record NC_136814.1, read on the forward strand.
TTTTTTGTTCAGAAACAATGCATTTAAAAACAAAACATAAACACCCTTAATAACAAGCCGACAATGAGAGAATTCATTCTAAAGGATCATAGCACGTCGCAATAGTACACTGATAAACAGATGAGGGCAAGGCTCTGCTCCCTCCACAGTAAAGCACAAACTGCTTGATTACACTAACTGCCACAGTTTGTTTCCTAATATTCAGCATGATATTTCCTGTTTCTACCCTTGGGCTTAGGTGGGTTTGATCCAGCCTGACATGAAATTAATGGGAAAGTTCTATTTACTTCAGTGTCCCCTTTTACCTCTTACTGCTGTCGTTGGCTGCTCCAACAATTTGTCTCACTTGCATTTTGGCTGGCCTTCAAGCACTGCCCAAATACCATGCTCCTCACTCTACACACAATCACAGGCAGAAGAAAGGAGATAATAAGCCCTTCGACCCAAATTCCTTCCCTGTGCCCTGGCTGAGAGGCAGGAGCATGCCACAGGCAGCGCTGCAGGCACTGGAGCCCGCCCAACCACTGCTCCTGGTGCCTGACAGCCAGGAGCCCCACTGCAGCTCTGCATTCACCAAGTGCCATACTCTGACGTTTGAGATCCCTGGGTGTGATTCTGCAGCCAGGCATGGTATAAACCCCCCGCATGGGTGACTTGCACTGTAGCATTTCTTTTGGCGCAATCATGTGAGATAGTGCAAACGCTTTTCCTTGTTTGTATCACAGCACTTAGCCTACTATCTATGGATATGTTCTTTCACTGTCTGGACGGATTGCCTGGCTGCTTTCCCCTGGGTATGTGAGGTATTGCAAGACGTCAGATGTGCACTTTCCAGGTGCTTAATGCTAAATTACAGACAGGTTTTTCTCCCACCGACAATCAACTGCCTTGCACTTCTGGCCCTGTGATATCTACTCATTATGTGCTGATACATTTTTACCTGGATCTATCAGTTTAATTCACCATTCTCTAGGGTCTGACGCTTGCCCACAGCAGCAGGCTTTAGCCCATAGGTGTTTTCCTTTTGTCCTATTTTCGCTCTCACTACCGCTGCTGTTTGCAGTATCTAAGCAGCAAGGTATATATTCATCTTGACAGCAAGCATTTTCACCAGTCTGCTGTTAATGCTTTCTGCAGGGAAGATTTCTCCTTTCAGCAACTACTTGACATGTTTTCATTTTTAGCAGCTCCCTTTAATAGAACTGTAGCAATTTTAAGCAGCGATTAAGCTTTGTCATTGCAACATGATGGTGACACAGAGCTCCCATCCCAATGGTAAATCATCCAAATAGAATGGCCAAAGGTGGGGCATTATTTAGAGGTACCAGGTATAGGATATCAGGCCTGCTGAAGTGATCCTTCTGTGGTCATTGTAGCAGTGACTGGCAGGTATCTGCTCCTAGCAGCCAGATAGACTTAGATGCATGGGCGGGGAGAGATGAACAGCCAAAGCAATGTCAGGGGCTCTGCTAGGTCAGTTCTACATGGTCAGCTCTGGGAAGCGTTTATGGTGTGGGCAGGAGAAGGTGAGCATGCTTTTTCTGCATTGTTGAATAAGGGAGTGTCAAGGTATGATTGTAGGGCCTATTTCCCCATGGCACAGACTCACTCATGTCCTCCTATCTCTGGGATAGTCACAGATAAAAAAGACTGTCCTGAAGAAAGCAAAGTTTGAGTCATCCAAGAAAAGAGGTATCTCCTGGAGTGTAGTAGGTCTAGTATTGCCAGCTGGGCAAGGGGAGGAATTGTCACACTCTGCTTTGCACTGGGTGGCCTCACCTCAAGCACTGTGTGCAGGTTTGAGTGTCACAATATAAAAAGGACATAAAATGATTAGAGCCTGTCCAAAGGAGGGCTATGAATATGGTGAAAGGTATGAAGGGCAAGGTGTGTGAGGAGCAGCTGAGGTCCTTTGGTTTGTTTAGCCCAGAGCAGAGAAATCTGAGGGTCCGCAGTCACAGCCCCAAGCTGACAGAGTTCAAGAAGTATTTGGACAATACTTCTGTATGTTACAGAACTGTAACATACAGTTTGAATTTTGGCTCTGTGCATCTAGGAGCTGGACCTTGTGAGTCCTTTCCAACTCAGAGTATTCTATATGATATGATATTCTATAATAAAAGGCAAGAGACTTGACAGTTAAACATTGGACAGCATGCTACCAATGCTCAAGTTCATTTCCATGCTGTCCCATTTTTAGAGCACAGAAAAAACAAATGTTATATACATTTCATCTGCTTTGGGTTGTTTTTGCACATTCCAGTATGAACCCCCAACTGTTTACCAGGTCTTTGATATCCCTTCTCACGTCTGCCAAACAGTGACATCTCCAGGTTTTTGGATAGACACTTCACTTTCAGAAAGCACTCAGAGAAAGCTTCTGGGATCAGAGCACTGCGAGCCAACTGCCTTTAACTACAGTGCTATCTCGCACGCTCAGACAGCCCTGATAATTCAGGCACTTTGTGGATGGGGGTGGGAGTTCTCCTTTGGCATATGCCCAGCTCTACAAAATGATAGATCTGAGTGCTTGTTTCATATGGCTTGTTCTCAGATGCCTTTCTGGCGTCTCCTTGACAGTGGTTAATAATTGGCTTGATTGCTTTCTGTGCCTTTCTGCTATCTGTTTTTCTAGCAATTTGAAGATTTCATATTTTAGTTCATTTGCTGTACTTTTTCAACCATGGTACAAAATCATCTGTGTATATCTAATTCCCTCTTTTTGACGTGTGTCTCAAAACTGTAGCATTGCAGTTTCAGCATCATGGAGAGTCACTAGCAGTAATTCCTTAAAAATGCTCCCAAGAGATTTAGTGTCATTTTCTACTTGAGCTGCTTTACATCCTCACAGTGATAAAACGACTCAGCAAACATGATCACTCGACATTTTTACTTGGTTTAGGTGTCTCCTTGTTCCGGTGTGATACTGAACTCAGACTAAAAGCTACCAGCTGTCTCTTCTGCAAGAATTAGTACTCCAAACTGCAACTCACTGACATCACACTGTGTGGTTGCCACTTTCAGTCATAATGCCATGTTTTGGGACAGGATAATTTGTCCCCCAGATTCTGGTGGTGTGTAATGATTACCTGCAGTAGCCATTTTCAAGGGTTTTTTGGGTTTTGTATGTTTTTTTTTTTTTTTAATTATTATTTTTAGAAATCAGGCTGTCTGATGGTGGGAAAGCAGTAAAATATTGGCAGCTAATTTAGAAATTAATATTAAAGTCCCTCACAAATTATCAAATTATCTTAAGACATGGCTGTATTGTTTTTACGTATATGACTCATAATCCTTGGGAGGTCAGACAATGCTTGTGAATGATGTGGCAGAAAAGTATAATTTATTGCATTTCCAGCCAATTTTCAGTCTACTCCTGAACTCTCTCAAAGCAGATCATGGTCAGTTTCAGCTGTTGCCATGTGTTTCCTTGGTGCAACAGAAAGTCAAGAAATAAATGCTGCTGCCAGTAGATCCGATTAATCACATTTCTCTTGTTGATGATAACACCCTTCTGGAAATGGGATCGTAAGTGCCAGTCCCAACTTTCTGCACCCACATGAGGCAAGAATGTTGCAGGGGAGCCATCTAACTTACAGCAGTGCTCTTACCAGTAGTGTTTGTCATGAAGCATTGGGACTCGTTGTGCTTCTCCAAAGTAGATAATCCCAAGGCAGGAAAGTATTTAGTCATGAATTCCAGTTGTCTGCAACTCTAATGGCTACAGTTCTTGCCTAGCTTTCCCTGATCCAATCATAGCATGTGTAAAATGGAACCAGGCTCACACAATTGTTTCAAGAACACATGAAAGGCAGTTTTGGGCAAAGGTAGTTTGATTACCAGCCAACTCTTCTAAGCTCTTTAAAGGAGAAAGCAGTGAAGTGAATCAAATCAGAGGCATCTGAAACGAAAGAACATCAGATAGAGTAGGAGAGAGTACAAGAGAAGGGTGCAGCAAAACATTCACGTTCCCATGCAGCCATGACGTGTAAGGAAAGATGCTTATCTTGTATGAGTTGATACAGTCATTCACATGGTGACACCCTACAGCACTCCTGACCTCATCCTCAAAGGACTCAGAATAACGAAGGCAGCTTGCAATTTACAACATCCTACTACCATTACAGTACTCTAGTTGGCTTTGTTTGACTGAGTTCTTCTATCTAGATAATGCTGAGGAAGTCTTTGTAGCTTTACATATTTACTACTGCCCTACTGTTTGTTTGGTATCTGATTTCCTGAGTGTTTTTTTTTTTTCTCTTTGTATCACTGGTCTTGATTTTGGGTAGGGTGTTTTTTAGATGCCATCTTGTATTTGCATCATGGGTTGTACAGGAGCATTTCTTTTTCCATACCTTTTTACTGCATTAATATTATAAGCCTGAAAAATCTCTTACACTTAGTATCAATTCCTGCATCCCTGGTAAGTTATTTCAGATTTATTTTTTTATCAGTACATTTTAGCTCAATGACTTCTCTTTCCATGATTGTCATATTCAAAGTGCAGAGCACTTTTTATTCCACCTAAGATAATTCATATTTCCCTTTGAATTTTGTTTGTCTCCTTTTTTTTTTTTTTTTTTTTGTCTCTATCCATTTGGTGCTTTTGCATTCAGATCGGTATATTTTCCTGTTTTCTCTCTGCTACTTAATGGGTTAATAATTCTAGCTCTGCACCATCTTAAACCTTGCATTTACATGGGAAACCACATCTTTTTCCTTTACATATGATTCCAGCTTTTGTAGGTTTGTTGATCATCTTGAAGTCTTACAAATTCTTACACTTTAGTCCTTTAAGATTTGATAATCACATGAATCGTAATTGTTCAGCAAGACAATAATCTGTTCCAGTCTTCCAACTACATGCACCGAGCAGATACTCTTTCTTGTTAGAAGTGGTTTTAGGGAGATTTTTAGATCTTCACCAGAGACTCATCAGCTTGGTGCCAAAACCTTTGCTCAGCATGCAGCTGTGTGACTGCTGCAGGAAGCGCTGTGGCTGAGTTTGTTTTGCTTCTTCTGCATAGCTTCACTACATCCTGGATCTGTTTTCCATTATAAGTCAGCGGATGACCAAATGATGGGCATGGTCTGTACTGCATAGAGGAAGCTTCGGTGCCATAATGATTGCTTTTTCTTTAGTTGAAAGAGCTAGAGTTCATTCTTTATGATGTATTACAGTTTTCAAGCAAAAAACCCACTCAGTTAGAAGTGAAGCCTATAAGAGCACATGTTTATTTTGACATTGGTGACAAAATCTAAAAGCCAAGTCCAAATACAAGAGGTGAGAACTGGGCAAAACCAGCGTGGTGGAAACAAAACTTGCAGCCTTACAGCTTCAACCTACAGTGCTGCAAACATGATGGCTGCCAAGGTGGTGGATGCTTTGTGGGAGATTTAGACTGAGTCACATCCATTTGCAGCTGCCAACAGTGTGGTGTGGGCAAAGCATACAAGAAGCACTCCGCTGGCTTAGATGTGTTTTCCTCGGAGATAACAGCATTAGGAGTAGCTCCTATCAATAAAATAAAACCAGATGAGTTTTATTAATCCTTACTTGTAATCAAGTAAGGATTTCCGTCATGGAAAATAAGGTTAGAATCAGTAAAGCAATACTTCAAGGACCTAGACATGGGACAGAGACAGGCTGATAGGGCACTGGAGTGAAGATAGCTTGACCGTGAGAAGAACAAAGAGATAGAGGAAAGAAAGTCAAGAAGAGAAACTATGAAAAGATGAACTCTTGCACTAAACTGTGGCACTACCCAGCAGTTGTCCACTGCCAGCAGAGAGTTGGGAAGTCACCAGTGAAATGTGCACTTTGTACCTTCCTGATCACTGCCCTACACAGGCGATGACAGCCCACTGCTGCTGGGTGGCAGCTCTGCAGCATCCAGGGGAAGGAATGCAGGCAGCCTTGCAACTCTCCTATCCCTCTAATAGGCTAATTAGCATATGTCTCTGCTAATGATACATATGGAACCAGAGTATTTCCATATGACAGAATGCCGAGTTATTTTACCATTAAAAAAAAAAAAGAAAAAGAAAAAGAAAAAGCTGGGAAATCACATCTGAAAATAGATTAAAAGAACAGTGCCAGAACTTGGACTCCTTACATAACCTTATTTTAACCTCTTTGAGTGAATATAGTCATTAGTCACAAGATAACGGGGCTTTTTTTCCAGGGACTCCTGACTCATTTAGTGATGTAATGGCCAAAAGAATTAAAGAACTAGAAATATTGCTCTTCTCTAACTCAGGATGCGACATGGTGTGATATCTTTTCTGTGCAGAAATCCAGGTCCTCAATGGAAACGAAATGATCATGATGGCTGCTCCAAAAGTAATGCCTCCTCTTTTATGATGTTAGCCCACAGTATCAGAAGCAGATGTTGGTGGTATGGCAGCAGAGGCTAAACTTTCCTGCCAATATCCCGTTATATTTTGTTACTGTGTGACATATGGCAGCAGGGGGCAGTCTGACAGAATTGCATCTGACATAGAAATGCATACGAAGCCAAGGGACAGCATTGAAATCCTCCATGCAGAAAAAAAATGGCACCTGTTGACATTCATTGACACTTGCTGAATTTTTATGGAGACTGAGGAGTGGATGTGAGCACAGTGGTGCAGGGGAGTGTGTGTTTCAGCAGCGGTGACAGCAACAGTGGTCACCTCTGCTGGTGCAGATGTCTGTAAGCACAGCACGCAGACACGCAGGCTCTTGTTTATTGCTGACAAGAATGTATAGCTAATAGCGGTGAGTATGCTGAAAAATAGATTTTAGTAGCTGAGAATTTGCTCTATCAAGTAGTGCTATTGTGCTCTTTGTTTGTGCTGTAGTTTCCATGGAAATAAATAGGTAGCATTACTTTCAGAGTGACCTATGTAATTTTCTTCAGGAGCTTCAGCAGTACAGTCTTCCCAAACTATCCTTAATTCTTTACAAAAAGAAATTCAACTTCATACTATACAGGAAAACAAAAATTATTAGTTCCATTTTATAGATAGGGAACTAAAGCACTAAAATCGGGGTCAAAGTTTTCTCTCACGTAGTGTGTGGCATCCTTATGTGGTGAGCTATTCCTTAGCACACACTTGCATTTTAGATGTGAAGAATGCTGTTTTAGTTTTGTTACACAGTGGGGCTTGGAGAGTAAGCGACTGTCAAGAAAGATTTTACTTTTATTTTTTGGTATCTGAGGACAATTTGTTGGAATGTACATCCTTCTGGGAATCACGAGGACCCACATGTGCTGATTTTGGGGAGACGGAGTATACACGTTCAGTTTATCTGCTGTGGGATTGACCTAAGTAAGTAAGTGAAGAAACAAATACTTAAGTTTAAACTCAAGGTGTTTTCCTCAGATTTACCCTACCATGAAAGGCAGCCTTCCCAGAATTCCTCTGATGCTCAGCACAGGGCTCACATGGATAGCAGAACAGTGATTTGCCTTTAATTGCATTAAACATTCTTCATTTCCACAAAATGATGTGATGCAATACGTGCAGCCTCTTGTATATTCCAAAAGATACCGTCCCCAAAAAAGAATTAATGTCCTTCTTGGCTGAACTATAGGTGCATGGCTGTTCCCAGTGTTCTTTTCCCACAAGCTCTTAGCTGCAATTAAAAAAATATTTTTTCTGAAAGTCAATACATTTTATGAACTTGCACAAGGACTTTAAAATGTTTATTTGAGCAATTAAAAAAGTGAGATTGTTGATCTGACATTTAATATGTCTGGAAGTTATAAAAAGATGGATTTAATATTTTTAATGTTATTCCTGGATTTTCTTATGTAACTCCATGTGTTGTTTCTTTTTTGCCCAAGTCCACGTGTAACCACACAGACTGCAAACATATCCAGACCTTATAAATGCAGAAATTTAACTTTCACAAACTGCACAATCTCTTTGAAGATGTTATTCTGACAGTTTAGCACCTAGTTTGCTGGCTTTGCAAAATGTCCATGAAGTGTCTGAGGAAACACTTCTTCCAACTTGTGCTTGTGAACACAAATATTTCTGATTAGACTCTCTACTGAAAAGGCCTCTTCTGCTGATTTTTTAAAGATACAGTTGTGATCAAGTCTTCCTTGTCTACCTACTCTCTCAAATGACCTATATGTATCTTATGCAAAATGCAAAGCGTTCTTTTCCTGCTTCTGCCAATACCCTTCCTTCAGCTTAAGTGCATTACAGCACTATTAGCTTTCACGAGCAGGATGAGAAGCTCAGCTCAGACCCTTCCCTTCCACTTCCAGGCTGTTGTTCCTAAATCGGAGACGGTGTCCCTGGGGAGCCAGATCCGCCACCTCAACATCCCTTTGCAGGAATCAGCAGTGAGTCAGCGGGATCCATTTAGCACTCCCCAGCCGTGGCAACTCCTGAAAACACAGTGGGATGTTTCAGGCAAACACTGTCACCGTCTTAAAATACTGTAGGCAAGTTCTGATTATGTTTTTCCCGCTACTCTGTAATTATTATTATTAAACGCGATGCATGGCAGTGTATAGCTAGTAAAATACACACAACCAAAACCAAAATAAATGGAAGCATTGCTCCCATTTGTACCATTGTTTTAGCACCTGGGATTTAGCACAGTTTTGCATACTCCCTTATGCGTTAGAGAGAAAGAGGGAGGAAGCATAAGAGAGAATGTGAAACAGCAGAGCTGTACGATCAGTGATCTATTAGTCTCCGTGTAATGAGTGTATTGCTTTGAGTGAAGGGCCTTAAGAAAACACTTGGTAATCCTTCTGAAATGTAATCCCATTAGAAAGTTCATGAGAAAAGTGCACTGTAAAACTAAGCACTGTTTGGATCTTTTTAAAGATTCTTAGGCTATCAATTTTTCAAATTATGGCTTGCAAGAACCCATAAAGTAATGCTGATGTATCCTTTTCTTAGAGGCAGCCTGGCTTTACCAACAGGAGTTTGAAACAATCGAGAGAACTGAACCCATGTCCTGCATTGTTCCACAAAAGCACTACCTTTACATCTCCTTCCTATCATGAAGTTCAGCATGTTTTACTTCTCAGAGCATCGCATTTCAATACAAACTGGAGCTACTGCTACTTATTAAGCATACATTCCTGATTTTTTGTTCCCCGAGTTCATCAGGCACTCATGCAATGTGGCTTATTTTGTGACTGTTGCACTGTGTTCCCAGGCGCTATGTCAATAATACAAGTCAATAAGTAAATCTTAAACAGGATCCATAATTTTCGTGTTGCTCACTGCAAAAATGGCGTGGGTTTTTTTCACTGTGTAAGACAAAGGGAGCACAGAATGGGAAGGAAAAGGGAAAATCCCGACACATCATTTCACACACGTAACTATTCATGGAATTAAGATCTTGACATTTTTTCATGTTTTCCGTACAGGCTGAAGGGGAATAAGCATTTCAGTAACATTATTTCAAGATTTTACTGACAAAGTATTTGAAGATGACTGGAGAAAGAAATTAGTCTGCATTGAAGAGAAAGGCCACTAAGATGAAAGTGGGAGAAAGCAGCATTACAGACATTAAGATGCTTAGAAAAAGCTGCTTCTCTTCTTGAGGAAGAGATTTTGTGTTCTGTAAGTACATTTAATTTTTTCTTCTGTTTAACTGGGAGTGTGCCTGCCAGATTTTCCTGGTGATTCCTCAAGGCAGACACCAACATCATCAGAGCATGATGGTGAGGGCCAAACACGGTGTCTTCTGCAAGGAAGAGCTGCTGTGGGCATGAGCAGACTCCACTCACACAGGAGGCACTGCTCCAGCACACTTAACCTCTGCCACAGGTGCACACAAACTCACAACACCTCTCCTAGCCTTTATGATCCTACAGGAACTACAGTTCTCCTGAAGGGAAACCCCAAGGCTTCCTCCCATGCTTCCCTCCGATGCTACTTCCTATGCTTGGTTTCTGACCCCACACCTTGCTCCTCTTCAGCTGTACTAGCTCAGAGAATCAGACTTTCTATGGCATGCTGCCAAGCTAGTTTATGTGCCCAGGTTTACAGCGACTGTGTGGCTGATGTGTAATATTGTTCTGGTCTGCCTTCATTGATTAGTTGGTTAATTTCTGGTTTGGCTGGGAAAAAAAAAAAAAAAAAAAAAAAGAGTAACTGTTCTGTTCATCTTTTTTTATTCATTGTGCCATTCTGGTTGTAATTGGCAGCACACAAAGAACACTCAAAGTTTTGGGCGAGCATTCTTTTTGCTCTCTTTCTTGATTGTGGAATGAAGTGCATTTCTTTTCTCTATCTCTTGCAGGCAGAACACCTGGTTCTTTGATTCGTTTCCTGGATGCCTAAGATCACAAGAATATAAATCCTTATTGACTTGTGGGGAGTTAAGATTATGCATGGCCCCATAAAAAGAAGAAAGCTGAGAGCACACAAAGATGCAGCTTTTTATAAAGTCAGGCACCTTGATGTCTGCACAGAGTCTCTGTGCTTCCAGCGCTGCTACTGCTGCTGGCCCAGTGGATGAATCCAGAGCTCTTCTGAGCCAAAAGGATCGAGATTCTGCCTCATGTTTCTGGAAAGAGAGAGGAGCCAGTCCACGCCACTGTTCTCCTGCTATCACCCACTAGGATGCAAAGCAAAAACTGTTTTTTCAAATGATCTGTACATTTCATATTCTGCTTATACCTTCTGTATGATAAAACATAAAAATAAGCATGCGGCTTCACATGAAAAAACTAGGAGGGAGACAATAAACAAGCTGCCTAAATAGCTGAAATTGTTGTTTGCTTATACGTCTATGCAGAGGTCCACATCTTTTCCCAGGTAACAGCAACAGGATGAGAAGTAATGGCTTTAAGTCACACCAGGGGAGGTTCACGTTCAATGTTAGGAACAATTTCTTCTCAGAAAGAGTGGTGAGGCAGTGGCACAGGCTGCACAGGGAGGTGGTGGAGTCACCATCCCTGTAGGTGTTCAGTGACCATATGGCTGCGGCAGTGAGGGATGTGTTTAGTGAGCTGGTGAAGGCAGGTTGGACTAGATGATCTTAGTGGTCTTTTGTCACCTTAATGATCCTGTGATTCTATAATCACATTTAAAATGAGAAATGATACAAGAGAAACTTCCCTTTGGAAATCCCATCCTCTCCAAATTTCTTATATGAATGAGTGGACAAACTCTGAGGGTCCTGAAGTGTTGTGATCAAGAATCACATACACAGATAACCATAACGGTTATTACAGAGACAGGTGAAACATTTATTGTTGTAATTGCACAGCTGTAAACATACAGATAGAAACAAGGTTACATTTGAACACATACAACTGCAATTTTATCAAGAAATCAGATTAACCAAGATGAAATGATTCTTTGGGTTAATTAGTAGCAGCCGAATGAAAACTGGGGAGCAGATACTCGTAAACCTTTTTATTGGACACATGTGTTACAGTTCTCTCTGCTATTTCGACTTGTTTCATTAGACTTCTCACTGTCTGCATCTGCATTTTGCACGTCTCTCCTGCTTTTGCTAAAGCCTAAAATACGACTCCTTCAGTGCTAAAGCAAAGCCGCCTTCTAGACCCCGGAGATCGGTGGCGGCGAGATGTGCCGGTCTGCCAGACGGGAGCATCCGAGGTGACACGGGGCTGCGTTCCGAGAGCAGCCCGACGCTGGAGCACCGAGGAATGCCGTTACCGCTGCGGACAGGGGGAACGCAGCGCGGGGCGGCCTTTCCCGCCTCCGGGCAGGGCGTGCCGCCGCTCGGGGACGGCACGGTGCGTTCCTGCTGCTTCCTTATAGCCCGCTAATGCCAATTGCAAGAATTAGGGATCTTAAAGAAATGCCGCCTTTCACAAAGGCGTCATCTCCCTAAGGCTGTTCTCCCGTTCACGGCGGATTTCAGCCCGAGGAAACGTTCAGCACCCGCTCCCCTCACAGGCTCCGGACACCCTCCCTCAGCACCGGCCGCTTTCCCTCCGCGCCATCTCACGCCTCGCCCCCAGTCTTTCCGCCGGCTCCCACCCGAGGCGGCCATCGTAGCCCCGAACCGGGGGGCGATGGCGGCGCGGCGCGGCGCTGCCCTCCCCGCCCCGCCGAGCGGCAGCAGAGGCGCAGCCCCCCTCGCCCCGCCTCTCTCAGCCGCCATCCAATCAGAGCGGCGGCGGCTGCCGGCCGCGCTTCGCCACAGGCCGACGGCGCTGCCAATCTGGGGCCGCCCCCGCGGTGGGGCGCGGCGGGCGGGAGGGCGGGGGGAGGCAGCGGCGGTGGCGGCGGCTCGGAGCGGTGGCGGCGCTGCGGTTGCGCCATCTGTCAGCAGCCGCGCGGGGAGCGCAGCGCAGCTCAGTCAGCGCAGAGCGGGAGGCAGCGCCCGTGGCAGCCCCGCGCCCTGCTGGAGCTGTGCCCGCCGGCGGTGCGCAGCGGAGGGCCACCGGCAAGAGAGACGAGGAGATGTGAGATCCGGCCCCGCGCTGCGCCGCACAGGTACCGCGGGGCCGAGCCACCGCCCGGGGGAGGCGGGGAGGCGGGGATGCGGGGGGGGGGGATGCCGCGGCGCGGTCGCCTCCTTTGTGCAGCCGAGCGGTGGGGTTGCTGTGGGGCTCCCCCCCGATTACCGGGACTGTTCACCTCCCCCTCCCTCTCCCCCGTACCCCGTGCTGGGGCTCGGTCGGCCACAAAGGGCCCTTTCAGTGCTGTGGAGCGCCGGGGGCGGGGGATGGCGGCTGTCCCCCCCCTCCCCGGCACCGGGAGCGCGGAGATCCGCCGTGCTCCTGCCGCTGCTGGGCCCGGCGCGGGGGGCGGCGGTGAGGCGGTGCCGGAGGAGGACGGCAGCCGCCCCCGTCGTCCTCCGCCCGTCGCGCGGCCGCGGTGCGAGTGGCGGGAGCGGAGCGGGTGCGCGGAAGGCATCCCGGTGCCTGCGGGACCGTGCCGTGCTCCTCCGTGCGTGGCTCCCGCATCCCGCCTCGCTGCAGCCCCGCCGCTGCCCTGTAGCGCTTCCCCCGCGTTTTTTTTCCCCTGATATCCTTTCCGCCGGTGACCGCAGCTCAGAGAGGGAAGGAAAAAAAAAAAAGAAAAAAGGTGAGGATCTGCCTGTTTATATGTCGTAGAGGAAACGTTCTCGCTGTCTCATCTCCCCGAGCAGCCAGGCGTAGGACGTTGCTGGCTCCAGACCCGGCGCAGGGGAGCAGTGAGCGGGAGCCGTGCGTGGCTTCGTGTCCAGCCCTGCGCTCATCCTGCGGCTCCCGCTGGCCTCACCCGGGCCCGGCTGGTGGCTGCGTACTGCCCGCCACTCCCTCGCCGGGTGACAGGCTCAGGCAAAGTTCTGGAGTGAACAAAGGGAGCCAAAAGAAAAATATCGGAGCAGGGAGAGAAGGAAATGAACATGATCTTTGGTGATAGCAACTTCAACCATAGCTTGGTCCCGGGGGAAACCGTGTGGGGTGAGAAGCCACTCGTTGGTCACATTTCAGATTGAGTGTTTGGTCTATGTCCCTATAATGGAAGAAGGTTCCCATGCCCCCCCAGTGACAGCAGTCAGCATGCTGCTGTCTGTGCTCAGGTAACTGGGAACATGCAGTGAATGTCAGCAGGTCTGTGGCTTTTTTGCGGTTTCTTAAGAATCTCAAGGAAGTGAGAAGGACTTTGTGATCCTTTTTTTTTTTCTTCACAAAGCTGAAACTGATGAAAGTTATAATAATTCCTTCAAGATCTGTATGCTGCTGGTAGTAGATGGCACACTTCTTTTCCTTTGTTGAAACTTTTGGATGATTCTTATAGGGTTTGCCTGCAGGCCTGCTTCTTTTCCACCTCTAATAGCTGGGCGCCTCATCTGAGTGGCTCATCTTTGGCAAAAGTAAGAATTTCCCAGCTGAGGCTGTCTAATGGTAAGCTGCTGGCTTTGGTGTTTTGTGGTTTGTGCTTCAGGCACATTGTTCCAGCTACCTGCTGGCGGAAGGTATAGTGGCATGAAATATCAGTTCAGTGCAAAGCCCTGGGCGGGCTTCTCTCAAAGTTGTTTTGATGAGGGCTAAATACCTGTCTCCAGTGAGTGATAAACAATTTTGGTGTGTGGATGTGGTCCTCGGTGTAAGGCAGAAATGATGAAGGTGGCACAGAAAACTTGCTAACTATTTTTGTTTTAAGTATCTTTAAAAGTTTGGTCCAATTCACAAATTTCTGTTCTGTGTGAGTAAAGTAAGGCATTGTTGAGGAGCAATGTTACTTCTGAGGTGCTGCAGGATTTGCCTGAATAGCACTATCTAAAAATCCATGGGTGGGTACAATTCTGAATAGGTGCTTAACTGAATATACCCACCCGGACATAAGATAGTCTGAGGTGGATTTCTGGTGTGGCAAAGTTGTGGTGAGGCTGGTGAAAACTGTCCCCTGCCTTCATGACAATGTAACAGCTTGATCTGATGCATCTACAATATCATGTATTTGATTACATTGAAGAATACTTGGAGTAGTTTGCCCTTTGATGCCTCCTTCTGCTACTTAGCCAGTAGTACTTACTTTGCTGCCTTCCCATAGTAGAGGGAGAGAAGGTGCTGTGTGCTTGTTTTCCCTTATTCACATGCTCTCTCTCAGGTGCACATTAATATTTGATCCAAACTTGTATGGTACAGATCTGCTGGAGTCAGTCTGGGTGATATTTGAATGTATAATGATGGAGTTCATTTCTGACGTGGCCAATGCTTTGTAATTTACTCTATGGGCAGGTCTGCCTTGACAGCGTGTGTTGGCAAAGTGGCTGTGTTTCAGAGGAAGAAAATAATGACTCTTTACCCCCTTCCTACCCCTGCAGCTCCCACGCAAGTCTCCTCACAAGTAATTTCAACCCATTACTCCCCAGACAGGACTTTAACCAGACAAATCTAATTCACCCGAGCATCTCATTGAAATCTGGCAATTAGGGACTGCTTTGGTGACAGAAGGCCTACAGATCTGTGTAGTGCAAGTCAGCAATTCGCTTCGAGTGAAATCCCCAAAAGGATTCATGTGCTTCAGCATGGAGCATCACGAGCTGCGCTGCAAGGGTGTTTGCAAGCCCTAAGTAAAGGACGTAGGTGCTGGCTCTGCAGTGCTGAGCGTTGTGCTCACACCTCTGTGCTGAGGAGGTGCCGTCCAGGCCACCACAAACAGAATGTGAGTTGTTTGAGTGCCTCTGAGAAATGTCCCTGGCTCCTGGAGGGAAGCAGGCCCTCTCGGTCTGAGGGGGGTAAAACTGAGTCCATCTGTGGGAGATGTCCCCAGGCTGTGGTGCCAGAGACCAATTTGGCCTCACAGTGATCTGCAGCTGAGGAGAAGTGCCCCGTTGTTCTCCCTACTACTGGCTGTGGGAAAACAATGACATCTTATACAGAATCTTCAGAACTTTCCTTCACTTGGAGTAGGGACAAAAGCCAACAATATCATTACTTTCACTGAAGGAAACAAAGAAATAAAATGACTTCCAGTCAACCAGAACCATGTCACTGTGTCTTGCTTCCGACTGTTTGGAATTGAAATAAAGGCTTACAACTCCAAGAATGTGGATCTGAAATAAAGGCTTACAACAAGTATGGGGATATACTTGAGGTAAAATAAACCTGTGATAGTTTGGCTTTTTATTGAAGATTCCAATTAAGTATAAAGTGATTAACAATTACGGGTTGATAGAACATATCATTGCAGAAAATGACCGTCAGACTTTTCCTCACTAGTTCTGCTTTTCATATACCATGCATCTGTGTGAATATTTTTCACCTGAAAAAGCCATCCGAAGGCTAGCCTTGCAGTACTGGCTGAATTCAATCAGATAGCTTGAGTGTAGAAAGCTTTTCAGCAGAAGAGGTGACAAAAAGGGAATCTTACACTCATCGGGCTTCCCAAAACACATCTTCCTTTCGATGCCAAAGGCATTCCAACCTGAATAGCTCTTCTGCGATGTGGTGAGAAGTTACCGCAGGCTTTCTAGCTCAGCCTCTGCCAATTCCAGGAAGTCTTGTGCATGTCGAGGTTTCTCGTTCTACACTGTAATTTTGTAGAGCATCTGTGAGTAATAAATCCTACTTGAGTAAGCCAGTAGCCTGGATTAGTACAAATGAGTTGGTGTTCTCCACATTTCAACACAGTGTCACATAATGAGCTACAGAAGGCAGCTTGATATGACAGTGATTTGGTGGGAGCACAGGAGGTAGCCCCTCTGCATATGTATTTTGATCACTTTATTTCTGTGGCTTTTTGGTGTAGTATAGGATTGAAAGTGTTATTGCCAGCTAGTGCTCACCCTGTTGGGCATTATTTTGGTAGGTACTAAGCAGAGAGGTTAAGCAGGGTATGACTGTGAAAAATAATATTAATACCCTTAAAAAAAAACAACCCCCCCCCACACAACTTTTGTGCTTTGTGAGAAGTCTCATGACTGAATGGTGATGACTGTGTCTGGTGGTTCCCAGTATCCTTCTATTATTTTGGTTGTTGACTTTTTAAAAAACAACTGTTGAAGCTTCAACGTTCATTCAAAGCCCATTTAATGTGTTTGTGGAGACCTTGCAACCCCTCTTCCTGCAGAACAGCCTGTGTGTGGAAGAGCACCTTGTGTGACTTTGATCTTTGACTTGCAGCTGTAGTGCTTAGAAAAGAGGCAGCAGGGAAGTCTTCCAGGCATGACTTTGGACCATCGTGCCATCCCTTATCTTGGCTTCTGGTAGTGGTGAGCAGCCCCCAGCCTGCAGCAGCACTCAACGCACCTCTCGTTGCTCTTGTGCAAACTTTCATGTTTGCCTCAGTGAAAGCCGTAGCTAACTCTGTATCAACCAACATCCTGCGACTCTCAGGCTTGCCATAGCTGCAAAAAAAAAATTACATCAGAAGCTTGTCTGCTACTTTTAAACTTCTGGGTTTGTATCACTTCCTCAAATAGGTACTGTATTTTTTCTTTCTTCCTCCTCCTAGGATAACTAATTAAGGCTGGATGTGGCTCTGGACAGCCTGGTCTAGTTTGATGACCCTGCACTTGGCAAGGTGGTTGAAACTAGATGTTCATTGTGGTCCTTTTCAATCCAGGCCATTCTATGAACTTCATTCCATACCTTATGCCTCAGAGTAGACCGATGATAGCCCTGTTTGGAGGTGAATCCTATAACCAGCTGCTTTGCCCCAGGGAGGGAAGCAGGGCTAAAAGAAAGCAGCTCTATCCTCTTTGAAGTGAGGAGTGTTTGTTTGTTACTGTGGCTGGGTTTTTCTTTACGGGGAAGAGGGAAGCCTCTTGCTAGAAAGCAGTGATGCATTTTTTCCAGGAAAAGTGCTGCTGTACATCTTGGAATGAAAACCTGTATTTTCTGAGTCGAAGCTTGGGCTTTTATGTCTTAAACTATATATAAATGATCTGTATTTATTTTTGGTGGTGAGGTTAATGGTGTTTTTGAATGGTTTTCTTTAATGGAGAAGGTAATGACTTCTTGCGTGGTTTTTAGATCTCCCCCAAGTTTGGTAAGACTTTTCTCTACAGGCCAGCAAAAAAATGCCACTTCTGTCACCTCTCTGCCTTCCTAGAAAGTAAATGAAAACTCCTACAGTTCTTCCTGGAGTCTGGATGTGAAGTGCGTAATAGATGAAAAAAATTCTGCTCATTGTCATTTTGGGAAGCTCTTGAATTAGTGATTTCTGTAAGAGAGAGCCTGTTCTCAAATTCATTTTGCTGCTTCTACTCCTTAGGGTGGGAAACCAAACAATCCTTTCAATTGCCCACCCTCTGGTACCATTCATAATTTTCACATAGAGCTTCAGCTGAATATGCAGTCCTTTTATTCCAAGCATTATATTCTCCAGGTGTCTTTGAATGATTGGTGACCTTCTGTTCACGTGATCTGATACTCTGGGACCGGCAAGGGGAAACTGGGTTTTGATTTTTCTCATCAGCCTGTAATTCACATAAGGTCAGTGTAGTGAAGCTGCAAATTGAAGTTCAACTCTCAGTGTCATAGTCTGTATACTCTCAGAAACACGCATAGCCTTGGCTTTGGTTTCTTGTTGTCCGCCTCCCTGAAAGTTTCTCTTTTGTAGGAAACGCAACGAACCCAAATGTTGCCTGACGATGCAACATTGTGAAGGAAATGTCTTTCACATCCCAAGGTCAAAAATTACATTGTGTTTATTGGGAGTGGTATTAGTGGGAGACAAGCACTGACTGTCTTTCTTGCTTAGGGCAGCGTTACTGACACGCTTAAAAACTGCAGAACTTGTTGTCCTAATGTTCAAGCAGGGTTGCCAAAATTGAACAAATACGGCTGGGGACAGAGTGCGTAAGGAAGGCTGTGTACCTCTTCCTCCTGCTCAGTCATTGTAGGCGGAACAGCGACAGCATTGATGGGCTTGCGCTGCCTGATGCTTGATATTCAGAGCAATTTGCTGCCGCTCCTGTAAAAGGTTAAAAACCATTTTTTCTTCTCCAAGCTTTTTTCAGTTGTGGGCTTCCAGTGTGATTCAGTGATTTCTTCAAGGGTGAGGTGACCTTGTCTTTGCTCTGGCGTGTTTTCAGCAAGTGTTAATTTGGACTGTTGTAAGGTTAGGCTGGTTGGGATTTTGTTGCTGTTTGTCTGTTGGTTTGGGCTCTTTTGTTTTATTTGTTTTTCTCCCCCATGCAAAAGAATTAATTCTGCTGTATGAAGCTGGCTGTATGACTATCAGTGTTAAACAAGCTGGCAAAATCTTGTTTCTGTGGTCAACTCTAATGATTTGCCATGTAAGTGTGAGCCTTGCTAAAACCAGTGGTTGTCCTGATGGAGTCGATGTGGCACAACAGGACGGTGCTGAGAAGTATCTGGAGCTGAATGTGGAGGGTGGATCAGAAAAGCATCGCTTTCTTTGTATGTCCTTGGGTCAGGTTGGATGCACCTCCACAGCACTGTGCAGTGATGAACAGAATTTGTCATTGGATGACGTTGGGGTATCCCCAGCAGTCCAGGAGGAGAATCATTCTGACATGCCTGCTGCATATCCAGGGCAGAGATTTATTGGTAAATACGGGCAGTGTGTCTGCACAGCACGCTCTTGGGCTAGAGAGGCTGCACTTTACTTTTTTGAACATCAGAAAAGTAGAGACGTGACCTGGAATAGTGTATTAGTGGATAAATGTGAACTTTCCCAGTATGAAAGACTATCCAAGCTAGCTTTTTAAAAAATTACTTCTAACTCTGTTCATTTTTATATGTTATCTGCCTCACTGAAGAAAAGCGGTTATATTCCTAGGGAGCTCCATCTATAACAGCTACCCACAAGCTTTAAAATGACACGGTGCTGCAATTGTAAGCAGTGGTTGTTTTCAGGGAAGATTTCTTTTTGGGTTTTGTTGTATTTTGTGTTGATTGGGTGTGGGTGGGTTTTTTTTTTTGTTTGTTTTTTGTTTTTTTGTGGGTTTCGTTTTTCTTGTAAGAATGTGTGGACTAGCCATTCCAATCATAGTGCCATCAGAATGGCAGAGTGATGTGTGGATCCTCATCTTATGAATGAGGGCTGACCTGATTTAGAATGCTTGCTGTCTCAGATTTAAAGTGTTGATATATTTCTGTGGATTTCTTAGATGTTAACACCTTCTTCCATAAGAGAAATATTGCACTGAACTGTCTGTTGGAAGGAAGTGTTAACAAAAGAGAATTATCACAGGTCTTGAGAGAATTCAGGTAAAAACAACTCTACAAGTGAAATAATACCTGTATTTGCTAATAAGGTAGTGTCCCTAAGCTGCAATAATACTTTTTTCCTTAATTGGCAGCGTGTTGCCACTGAGTTATAACTTCTGAGAAAATATCTGGAACGTGTTAGTCAAACCACACCATGGAGATTTGCTTCATGATTGTTGGTGTGGGAACTTTGCTAACCTGTGTATATCATGACAAGTATGTAGCTTTGTACTCTTATACTCTGAACGTACAAAGACCTGGAATTACATTTTTTGCTATTTTTTTCTTCTTGCAATCATACTGTAACAATTTCTACTCTGTATCTGAGCTCTCTCTAAAGCTAACAGACTTCTCTTTTAAAACTACTTTTTGATGGTCCTAGCTTATCTGAGAAGAGCTACTCTTCCTTTAGAAATTTAATCACAAGAGAACTGAGGTTTGAGGGGATTTCTGGAAATCATCTCCTTTCACAGAACAGGGCTAACCTCAAAGCTGGAATTTATGTTGAAGCAGGGGTCTCACACGGTTGGGTTTTGGGTGCTTCCGAGGATGAGGATCGCACAACCTGTGGCCAACGTGTTCAAGTATGTGATCCCTCATGATGAATGTCAATTTCCTTACTATCCAGCATCAGCACCCCTTACTGCCATTTGATTCTGCTGCACTTTTCCAGCCACTTCTCCTGTTCCACCCATCAGCTGTCTGCAGGGAGGTGCTTCCCACTCCACAGCCTTCTTTTTTCAAACTGCACATAATTCTCTCTGTCTCTTCTTCTTGTACATCAAATGATGCAGGATCCTGGTGGCTATCTGCTGGACTTGCTGCAGTATGTCAACCTTTCTCTTCCCAGCATACTGAAAACAGATCGGGCTCTCCAGATGAGATCTCACAACTGCTGTATACAGGGGAATAACTACTGCTTCCACCTGCTGGTGAACTACATGGCTTATTCTGAGCCAAATTTTCAGCTGCTGTCACATCTCCCTTGCAGGGGAGCCATATCACTAGTGCTTGTAGGCTTCTTTTCACCTCAGAGGAAGCTGGAACCAAGACAGGGCTTTGCTAAAGTGAAATGAAGCAGATAATCCAACCAGTGTTTACATACTCAGGACTGTAATGTTTTCCATTTCCCTGTAGTGAGGTTTTGCACCAGACTTTCACGCTGCATGCAACAGTATAACCTGAAGCAATGAGATGGTATCACAGCGATTGTTTTAGTAAAGCAGCAAGGAAAATGCACTGGAAACAATACGTGCAAACTGTGTGTATTTGTGGGTTGTTTTTTTTTTCCTGGCAGCACCTTACTTATTAGCCAAGCTACCTACTTTAATGTTCATAACAAATATGAGCCCTAGATGAGCAGATGTGCCACCTGAACAAGCCTCATGAGAGCTGGGGCCCAATCACTCCTGCTTAAGATTGTGGTACACCCAGAACGGCTTTTTTCCCATTGGGCTCTTGGGACCTGAGCATTGCTTGTTGCGCTGTTACTGGTGACTGAAGAACCTGTCACTAACTAGGCTCTGTACTTTTTGACGGTTTGATCTTAATGCACTTACATATGCATTTTCTCAGAGGAAAAATAAAAAGAAAAGGTAGAGCAGTTGGAATACCAGTGAAACCCATGACCACTACCAAACTCGTGTGTGGGATTTGTTCTACAGTTGCTCTTTCTTCAAGGTGTGTGTGTGGCTCACATCACTTAGTGCAGTTTTCCTCATACCACAGTGTACAACAGCAGATGAAGGCGTGAACTTTCCTAAAAGCTGTGGCGACTTTTATTTATGGCCTGCTGATAGAGGAGTGGAGGGACACTGACTGCTGCTCCCAGCTGGGGCTGAGTAGTGAGAGAGAGGGTAGGCTGGATGCTTGCTGTGCCTTGTGGAGCTGCCCAGCATCCTGGGGCAACTGCAAAAAGAAGTCCTAAAAACCCAGCAAGTGCAAAAGGAATCAGCAGTAGTGTGAAGTGTGAGCTGGGAAGGTGGACAAGAGAGGGGAAATTGTCAGACTTACTTTTGTTTTTCTTTAATATTTTTCTCCATCGTGGAACTTCTGTCAAGGTCTCCATTTCTATTCTTGCTGTTGCCATTGCTGTGATTTTCCTTTGGGTACTCTTGCTAGCTCCATAGCACTGACTGTGGCAGTTGAGCCCCTCACATAGGACATGAACTTGTTGGAGCAAGTCCAGAGGAGGGCCACAAAGGTGATCAGAGGGTTGGAGCACCTGTCCTATGAAGACAGGCAGAAGGAGCTGGGCTTGTTCAGCCTGGAGAGTAGAAAGTTCTGGGAAGCCCTTACAGTGGCCTTCCAGTACCTAAAGAGGTCTACTGAAAAGGCTTTTTACAAAGGGGTGTGTAGTGATAGGACAAGGGAGAATGGTGGTAAACTAACAGAGGGGAAATTTACATTAGAGATTTTAGGTGGAATTCCTTACTAGCAGTGAGGCATTGGCACAAGCTGCTTGGAGAAGCTGTGGTGCCCCATCCCTGGAGGCGCTCCAAGTCAGGTTGGAGGGGGCCCTGGGCAGCTGAGCTTGGGGGGTGGCAGTTCTGCCACAGCAGGGAATTGGGGCTGGTTGGGCTCTGAGGCCCCTTCCTATCCAAACTGTTCTGTGATTCTTTTTTGAAGGTCTTTTTGCTCTTTACTTGCTTATAGCAATCTGTTCCTGTGCCTGTTTACCTCAGTCTTCCCCGTCACTCACCTTCCTTTCCTCAGATCACCTGGTCTCCCACACCAATATGCTGTTTATCCTTGAGCTAATAGTTGCTCAGAATGCTCTGATCTTAATGCCACAAAACTGCTTATACTCACAGCAATTAAGAAATAAAAAGGCAGATTATTTTTTTTGCCCCGCCTCAGAGAATTAGTTGTATGTTTTCAGCCTGTGCAGTTGTCACTGTAGGTTACACTGAATAGAACTCAGAGGTGACTAAGAAGCCCTTTTTGGTACAGAAATGGACTCTACTTGCAATTGCTCGTTCAGGATAACTGGACATCCTTGTGCAGCAGAGTAACAGCATGAGATAGCCATACATCAAAGTGAGGCTCACTACCAAACCGGTCCTTCTGATGTGGTGAAATGCAGTTTTGCCTGCTGGCTTTAATAACTGGCTCCTCAGAAACATGGATGCTCCCCAGAACGCATGGGCAGTACTGAAGGATGGCTTTGTGACCTCGGTGGCTGCTCAGATGGGGCTGGCTCTCTCTGGAAGGTGTCTGTTCCTTCCAGAAATGAAAAGCCATTTGTGTTTATTTGCTCGCTTTCAGTTAGAAATTAGGGCAGCTTTGTGCCATATGTAAAGCTCCCGTGGGGGAGATGCTGAGAGTTTAAGGAATTTCATATTTTTGTTCCAATTTTGACTTAATTCACATGAAAAGCTCAAGGGCTTTCTGGTGTTCAGTGGCAGCTTGAGTAAAATAGTTTCAGTGGGAAGATGAGGGGGACGTATATCAGCTTGTAGCTAATATTTGTTTAAATGGGTTATGCAAAATAATTTAGGATATTGTTAGCAAACTGGAGAAGTCACAAGATGTCCCTCTTTGATGAGTATAAATTATATTATTTTGGTAGAAACTCTCAGAGATAGAGACACAGCACCAAGCATGGGAGGTTAACACCTCCTCTAGATGACTCCAGCACCTTCAGTCTCCTACATCTTGTCCCCAAACGCTCATTTGGGTAATGGTAGGCCTGGAACCTGGTGCTACCAACCCTATTGAATATTTCAGTGGCTTTGGAGAAGAGGGAGGACAGGCCGGAGCTGGGAACTTCCCAAGGCTGTAGCTGGGAATGCTGCAGGGAACATGGCTCAGGGGCAGCTGATGGGTGGGGGGAGCTGCAATCGAGGATCCTTTCCTGTGGAGTAAATATGTTTGTACTTGTGTTAACACCTTGCAATTAAGTCTGAGATATTCAAATCATGTTGGAGCTAGGTTCACCCAGTGTGACTCAGGTATTGTTCACATATGCCTGATATATGCATTTTCACTGTGCTGTCTGCAAGATGAGTTGTTAGAGTTGATCTGCAGCTAATATATGCTGTTGGGAAACTGCTGGTATGCCAACTGGTGTAAAAGAGGCTGATCCTAAAGATATTCCCAGTCTTTTTCTTTTGTTAATGTTGGCAGATGTTTCCAAGCAATACACTGGCTTCTTTGTATACATTTTTTTAATCTCTTAAAAGAGAAATAAGATAAAATAAATAAATAAATCAAAGCAAAGGTCTCTATAAAAGGAGTGGCAAGAGCTGGTGTGTTACTCATATGAGGCACTTGAGGCCATCCCGATGCACTGTTCAGAAGGAATAAGTAATTTAAAACTGCTTTCTCTCCTCTGTTTAGCAATTGTTATAGCGATGTCAGCATTGCCCTGGCAGACAAATTCTCCAGACTCCCTCCTTCCCAGTGCCACACCTTTCTCAAGTTGTGCACCTCTTCCAGAACAGCCAACCTTGGGCTGGTCAAGTAACTTGCTGACTGCATGCAATGCGTATGAACAAAAATGTCAGAAACGTTCCTTTTATGCTATAGATATGAGTCAGAATATTTATTTTTTTTTCCATCATCTCAGGACGTTATTCTCTGACAAGCTCGTTGTGGCTTTCTACTTGAAATGAGGCCATAGTTTTTGTTTCTAAGTGCATCTTGACTGCTGTTTGAGTTGGCCCTTTGCTTCCTCTGAGTCTTTCTTGTAGTGATTTCCCAGTGTCAGTCTTGTCAAGAATTACTTTTTAGCACCTGGGAACCAATTATCACATCACCTGAAGCTTTTTTGTTGCCTTACATTTGATGAAGAACTCTAACCTGCAGTCTCCCATCACTCCTGCTGTAAAGTGAAACCAAGCATTACAGTTGACCTTACACTGCAGAATTGCCATTCAACCCCTTGGAGCAGGTTTTTTGGGCAGCAGCAGGCTGTTTTCACCTGTGGTTGTTTTAGGAGAGGCAGGTAAGCAGAGGAGGTCTCTTGCTCAAGGGGCTGTTTGGGTTTGGAGCATTTGAATATCAGGCTATCAAGTGCTGCCATAACAAATCGGTACATGGAATGGCTTGGGTTGGAAGGACCTCAAGGATCACGAATCTCTAACCCCCCTGCCTCATGGAGGGCCATCAACCTCCACATTTAACACTAGACAAGGCTGCTCAGAGCCCCATCCAACCAGGTCCTGAGCACCTCCAGGGACAGAGCATCCACAACCTCTATGGGCATCTGTTCCAGCACCTCACCACTCTCTTGGTAAAGAAAGGTTTTGCTTGATTGGCCATGGCAATTTTCTGTCTTCGTTGGGATGTCAGGAGATGTGGAAGGAAAGAGTAGATGAGAAAGAAGGCTGAGGGATCCCAAAGGGCCAGGTGGTGAGGGCTGGGAGCAGGGAAGGGATGCAACTGTAGGAAGCAAAACTTCATTGGCTCAAACTTGTTTTTTAAAAGCAGTGACCCCTATTTCTGAAGAAACACAATTTGTAAAGGCAGAATTTTTGTCACCAGACATCTCTGTCAGTCTTTTATAGAATAGGTGAAGGGTTATATATACTTTTAAACACAAGCAGACAAAACCAGAAGCTGCTTCAGTTGGTGATGCTCGGTGAAGGGTTTCAAAAGCCTACAACCTTGTAGGCATACCCAGCACCCTCAGCAGCTTGTTCTACCAGCCGGCTGCAGCATTTTAGTGATGGGAATTGAAGGCATCTGTGTCTGAGTAATGTTCTTATTGAAGTCTGTCAGAAAATTGGTCGACTTGTGTGTAACCAGAAATAATGTCTTACTAAGTTTAAATTCATGTGGTTAATAGGCAGAATATGTCAAACTAATTTTCTATCTCTTCTTTCTAGGAAGAGGGATTTTTTAACATCCTTAAAAGTCAGATTTCATTTGTCTTTCATTCCTTCCTGGAAGTCTTCCTGGACCCCTGCAGGGCTTGCCTGCCTGATTTCAGTGATGACTGTGGGTGCTGCTTAGCATAGGAGGGAGCTGGGACGGGACACAGAGGAAAGGCAAAACATTTCCTTTCTGTTTTCAGGCTGAGGTTTCTCTCTCTGTCTCTTAATCTGGCAGTTTTGACCATGGTCAGCCCTTTCCTCTGGAGGCATCAGGCTTCTGATCTTTCCTGTTTGTTCTGCATTTTCAGCAGCAGCAAAGGTGCCTCTCATCCAGCCCTGTGAGCGTGCTGCTTTTATAATAGAATAAATGCAGCTTCCAAGAAGGAGGAAGGAAGGAGGAGTAGGGGCAAAGGAAGGAAACTATTGCTGCAATTGTGTTCGGGTGGGAAACTTGGTAGTTTTTAGAGTTAAACGTGGGATGATTTGTCAGTTTTGTTACCAACTCTGACTTGTTTTTATCTTTTATAGTGGTAGTTTCATTGAGTAGTTCTCATGGAGTAGGGCTGAACAAATGACATCATCGTGGCTCAGTGTGGTATGCGCTAGAGGTACAGTGAAGGTGGAGGCAGTAGCACTCTTCCCTGCAGAGCTCTGAGTTGGACCTTTGTAGTTGCACCACGCTTCGTGCTGGTTTTACTCTGGTGTTGCACACAGCAGGCTGTGATGGAGAGGAAAGAATGTGTCTGCCCCTCACAGGCTGCTCATGATCTGGAAGCCAGCTCAGAGCAGAGTGCTAGCCCTGCTCTTGATGAAAATGGTAATGGGTTGTCCATCCTCCTGCAGTTCAGTTCCTTGAGCTCCGAGGCTCATGTGGTGGTGTGGGCACCCTGACAACTGCAGGTACCTCTGATGTGGACAGGGATAACCTGCCCTCGCTGTTAGGGGGATGATAGCACTCTAAGCAGTGGCTGCTCACAGCTCCCATCTGGCAAAACCTGTTATTTTCTTCCCGGTTGTTTTCACCTGAACACCTAGTCTAGAAGAAGGAAATCTGCATTCAGTCATTTGTTTTTATAATCTCTTCTGTGTTACATGTTTGTGTGGGCTGCTAGTACATGTCCAGAACAGATCATTTCACAGCTACTGCAAAGTCAAGAACCTGTCTCTGCAATTGCTCTACTGCTTTTTAAGAGAGACATGCTGTGCTCACAGCAAAAGTGAGTGAAGAGCCACTCCTAAAAGTACCAATAACCTACTGCTTCTGTAACAGAAATCATTTTTCCTAAGTACCGGTATGGCAGAGAGGCTAATAATTGTCTTTATTGCCAGCTTACTTACAAACACGTGCAGAGGTTTCTGTCTGTTGTCAGAGCATGTGCATGGGCAGCGTGCAGCAATGGGAACTCAAGAGGGAGGGGTGCCTGCCCATAATCTCCACCAAGCATCTCACTTGTCTCTTCTCGGTGTCTGTACCCAGTACTGCCATAACACATGTGTATTTAAGTCAGCATTGTCTCAGGCTGCATCTTAAGCCACAAAGCACACAAGCATGTTGAAATTAGGGCGGGTGGGTACAAAGCAAGCTTTCCTGCATCTTGCTTTACTGAGGATTGCATGTTGGAAACTTAGGATGGGGAAAGGATCTTAACGGATCTTAAGTCGCTGCTGCCTTCATGCTGAATGCAGATCATTGTTGACCCCTCATAGCTTACCCTGTCTCGGAGAGCTCGAGGAATGGGCATCTCCACTGTGTACTCCTGCTCTCTTCTGCATATCAATATTTGGAAAGCTTTTTCTAGCATCCAGTTTTTTTGCTTTGTTTATATGGAGCGTCTCTGTTCAGGGAACGTGGAGAAATGGGAAGGTCAAAAGAGCACAGACCCTGAAAGCTTATCTGTTCTTCCTGTCAATGTTGCTTATGCTAGTAGCACACCCTGCTACTTTGTGCAAAGCCTGTATCCTTGTGACAGCTTTTTCTTTCCTTCAAGGCTGCTAACACTCCCCATTCTTTTCTTTCTTTATTAACTTGGCTGATTTCTCTAGCCCTTGCACCTAGGCCATGACATGGAAAAGCCTTCCCTGCAGGTTGTGGGCAAGCAGCGTTAGTTTGTCTGCTGGGATCTCGTGGAGGAAGAGGTGACTCTTGTGCTGATTCCTGAGGAGCAGTGTGATATTGTGCCAGTGAGGAGAGGAGGGGAAGCAAGAGAAAACAAGCTGTGGTGAGATAGGGCAGAGAAACCTTCACCTGCTGAGTTCCTTGTTTGTTTTTTGTTTTTTTTTTTTCCCCCAGGCTCTGCAGGTGATTGAATTGGGGATTTGAGGGCTTCTTTCCCTTTGCTGGTAGGACCAACTCATGAAGTCTGTCAGTAAATGTAGTGCTGTGTTCATAACCATGAGTGCCACTGCCCCTCCATTGTGCCTAGCACAGAGAGATGAAAGCAGCATGACGTTTTCAATTTCTCCCTGAGCTTAAACAGGAGAGATTGTGCATCAGCCTGCTGATTAATCACAGGCGCTCATGTGATGAACAGTCCTCCGGGGATGGAAAAGGTTAGTTTGCTTTTAACAGTCTTAAAATAGCCCCATTTCAAAGAACATTTCCATGATTCTTTTTCTTAAGTCAAGGATGCAGAAGTGCTTGCAGTGTTGTGTGCATGACAGTGTGTTTGTACGGTGTGACCACAGGCTTTTTTCCTGTCAGGGCCCTTGCTTCCCCCGTCAGATTGCTCCAGACCCAGCTTGGATCAGAAGACAGATGAGTTTCTGTAGAAGGGCAGCTGCAGGAACTGGGAGGTGCTGTGTGAAAGAGGTGGGGAGCTCTGTGGGAGGGAAAAGGAGAGGATCTGCTCGACATGTAGGAAACAAAATCTGTTTATGCACATGGTTATGAAAAAAATGACTGATTTTCCCTGTGCACCCATGCTGATAGGCTATGGGGTGACTGGAGGAGTGTTGAGCACATGCAAGTGCAAATGGCGTCAATGGGCTCATTGCTCCAAGTGTACTGAATAGTCAGGCCTCATTTGTCTCCAATTGGGCACCTAAATAAAGGGCACTTTTGAATTTATCTTCTCACTGTCAGTTCCTGTCATAAAGTGCCAATAATGCTTCTGGTGTCTTAGAATGCTGTGGAGGGGGGGGGAAAAAAAGCATGCTTTGTGAGGAAAAACTCAAGTACTGCAGGCACCCATGAGTAAACTCGTTTTGTGTTCTCAGCGGGCTGGGAATAGCAGTCTGTGAATGCCCCCCCAAAAAGAGTATTAAATGACCACACTGAATAAGCATCAGTCATTTTAGGCACTGAGGGAGACTGTACTCTTGTGGAAACCTCTCAGTGTGCTCTGCAGGGAAGAGCTGTCTCAGCACGAAGTGAGGGGCAAGCGGAGGAAAGCCAGGAGCATCTCCAGAGAGCGCTGGGTTTGTGCACCATTTTATTGCCGTGGCATTTCTGTCATGCAAAGAGGTGTAGCTGTTCTTTGGATACAAACCTCTGAGGTGCTGGGGGGAGAGCTGGGGAGCGTGACCTGGTATTGCTCACATGTTTGCCCAGGGCCTTGCCACACAGAGGTCTCTGCTAGCTTGTGCTGCGAGTCTGAGCATGTGAACCATCCTCATTTGCTGCCGTGCGCAGTGTTTGTGGCAAAGATGACAAACCAGCCTTTGTGTGAGTGCAAAACCAGGCAGACCAAAGCACAGGATGGAAATTTGGTGCTGTTATGATGGTGGGTGTCTGTGGGCTCCTCACCTCTTTGTTGCTTGTGGTGGGAACAAGAATGGGTCTGAAAGCCATGTTAGTTCTGTGGGGCACTGGAGTGGATTAGAGAAGTTGTATTGTTGAGGGAAGAGGATTTGGGACCCTGCAGGATCTTGAAACTTCTGTATTTTAACCATCTGACTCTCAGCATGTGGGTTTCAGTGCCCAGTAACACTTTTAATTTTATACACTAACTGCTGGGGATCTGGTCTTCGTGTGAAGAACTCTGTAGTTATAAAGAATGTAAAACAGCTCTTTAATTGATATGTATTAGATCTTACTGTCCTTTACAGGTAACACAAAGCAAAGTCAGAACATAAACAAGCAGCCCCACATATGGCAGCACAGTTACTCTGGTTTATTTTAAGCCTAATTATGCTTGAAAGGTGTTGGGGAAATTGAGAACTTGGCTTTTGGCACTTCTCAGCACAATCTTAATTAACCATCGACACCCTTTTTCATGTAATCCTGTGGAGAGCTCCAGCCCTGTGATCTTATTTCCCTCCTCTCATTGGAGAGTTAATACTCTCTATTTCATAAGCTAGCATATCTTCTCTTTTGCCAGTTATTTTTAAACTTTTCTGAAAACTGTTTGGAGGTGCCCCTGTGTGTCAAAGCACATCTGATTGAGCCGTCATCCCTTTCTGACTTTCAGCAGAAGACTTCAGGGAAATATATAAATATCTGCAGTGCCTGCAGTGGGGGCAATGGAACATTGTGAAGTGCACTTGTGCTGTTAAGCAGGGATTGTAGAATGCACAGAAGACATGCGAGGAAGCAGCTAAATACAGCTTTTATTGGCAAAGTGAAGTGTTTGTAAATGAAGCCTCTTGTAGATGTTGAATTGATTTTGGTGGGTTGGGTGTTTTTTTTTTTTTTGGTCATTTGTATTGACAGAGTATAAAGAAATATAACACATAAAGTAGTTGCTGAATAGCTCTGGTAATGTTGCAATCAGGCAATTTTTATAAGTAGGAGTAACAAGGAAAAGTTCTCTGCCTTCCTAAAAATTCAGTTTTTGTGTTTCATGATGATTTTTGAACTAGAGATGATGGACTTGATAAATTATTTGATAGCATTTTGAAAAGTTACTTTAGTTACTGGAAGGAAGAGTAACTTTTTTTTCTTCTTGTTTTTTGTTTCTACCTCCTTGTTGGAAAGATGAGGATTGTGAGAGGAAGGGAAGAAATGGGGGGGGGAGGAGATCTTGTTTGGTGGTTGACTTTTATTTGAAGGAAAAAATATTTTTAAACCTCCAAAATAGCATTTGATTCATATAATCCCTGGTGTGCTTGTATAATCTGCTTATGATTTATAATACAAAATCAAAAAATCCCCTCAAGTCCTTGGTCAGAAGTATTTTGGCACTTGAAACACTTTAAGGAGTCTAAAGGGGGGAAAAAAAAAAAGCCAACCACCACCTCTGATTCAGTGCCAATATTGCCTGTCCCCAGCGCGATGCTGATGACATCTTGAGAGAGGTGGGTAGATGTCTATATTGTGCTCTGAGAAAATGTTACATGAACTTAGACTTGTAATTCTGTTTTTCCTTCTTTAAACAACAAGAGCAAAAGAAAAAAAAATAAAAATAAAAAAAAAATAAAGGTCAGATATCTGTGAGAGGTCATCTTCCTTTGGCAGAATACTGCAAAGCAAACCAGGTCACAAGTGCATACATGCATCTCAAACAGGCTTTACAGTACATCTGCACTTAAATACTTGCATGTTTATTCTCTCTATATATATTTTTATAGTAATGTGTGTTCTCTAAAATTCAAAGCAAGAGATTCTACAGAATGTGGTGCTGCTTGTAGTTGTAGCTTTAACAAAAACCTGATTGTATTTCAGGACACAAGCAAATGGAGCTCACACTTAACTTACTAATTTCAAACAGCCACTTCCTGTGACTGATTTCCTGAGGACTCCCGAGGACAGTGGTCTTTTCCATTGTCATTTTGTTCGTCAGTATAAAGCAGAGATTATCTGCCTTCTGCCATTTCCTCTTCTCTCTGTTTCTTTCTGGGCAGAAGGGAAAATAACTTTTCCCTCTGGCCAATGCAGCTGTTAGCACGTCATGAAACTTCTCTAACTCCAGCTGCAGGAAACTTTGCCCAAGTGGACCATATGTACTTTGGGTCTCATTCTGTTGTCTTGCTTGTTTTTATTTAATGTTGTTAGTGTGCTGGTTTTGCTTTGAAAAATTTGCTTTACTGTAGCAGAGTTTGCTGCGGAGATGCTGTGATCAATTTGTGGTTCCTTGTGGGGAAACTTTTTAATTGAAATGCCACGTGATAGGAAAAAAAATTTAATAAAAATCTAATGCAAGTGCACTATGTTTCATAAGGTAAGAAAGTTGCTTTTAAGCAATATTACAATAGCACATACGTGACTGAAGCATCTGTGCCATGATAAATGTTAGGAAAAGATTATAGCTGCCCATAGAATTTAGGGTCTTTTCTTCTTTAATAACTGTCTTTTTTCTGCCATCTGCTGTTCAATTCAGACCTCTTTCATTCTACCTCTGAGTTTGTTGCAGTCACTGTTTCAGTTTCACTGCAAGGAAAATCTCACTTGCAAAACTCCAATGTAGTCTATAGGAAAAAATGCTGCATTTGAATTATTTCAAAATACTTTTCAAGGATCAAAATGATAAATTAATAATCATATTAAAAAAAATATCAATCTGTATATGTTTCTCTTTGCCCTCTCCCCCACCAACACCCTGGCCTGTGGTATTGGTGTTTCCACTCAGAAAAGACACTTCAACATCTGACAGCTGTGTTGGAGAGGTCAGAGAATGAAGGGACATGAGACCCACATTGACTTGATTTGTGTTGAGAGGAAAAGTCACACTAGAAAAAAAAGACTTGCTATAGGATCTACGTGGGGTGAACTGATCCTATCTGAAAAAGCATTGCTGCAGCCAATCCTCTATCAAGGGGATACATGGCCCTGCTGGAGCAGTGTTTGGGTGGAGCTGCTGGCCGTCCCTCTGGATTGAGAAAAGGTGGTGAAAAATACAGCCAGGGCAGGAATGAGCCTGCAGAAGGCACACAACTGTTGAAACTAAAACAGAAAATACATACACTTGAAAAGAGCAAAATCCCACAGTGGCATGTAATATGGATGAGAGTGGGTTGAAGCCAAATAATGGAAGTTTTTATCAAAACCAGAGGAGATGCTGCGAGTTCCTTGACAAGGAAGCTGTTTGGTTGTTATAATTAAAAGCAGTAATAAGCATTTTGATGTTTCAGAGTGGGTCTGTTTGGGATGTGGCAGTGCAGAGCATTTGTGTTTAATCTGATCTACTCCCCAGGAGTGGGATAGTGGCTTTGAGTGCAAGGCTGGGGAGGGATCGTTTATGTGTGCAAAGAGAACACATGAAACTTCCAGGACCAGGGTGAAGATGCTGAGATGAGAAAGGCTGAACCAAGCCGAGACTGGAACAGCTCAGCACAAGGGGTGGGAAGGTGTGGTTGTAGGAATCATAGAATCACAGGGTAGCTGATGCGGGAAGGGACCTCTGGAGGCCATCTGGATGCTTTGGTGAAGTGTAAGGGAAGAAATACGGGAGACAGTGGAGTGTCTGAGGAGGAGGCATGCACAGGCTGCTGTACCAGTCCTTTATGGCTAGACTTGGGAGAGAGGTGGCACCAGGCCCATGGAACATCATAACCAGAGCAACCTGCTTTGTGGTCTCCATCCCTTCTGACTGGGAGAGAGAGGGAGGTTGGGCACAGAGAGGGAAGCATGGCATTGTATGTAGTAGGTGCTGTTCTGGGGCTGTACCTAATGTGCTAAGGGTGACTTTCAGTATTTATTATTTTCTGGGCCCTCAGAGTGAGGAACAGCCTTGTTGCCTGCCAGTGCCGTCACAACAAAACATGTGCAGCAAAAATGGCAGAACACTTCTGTGTATTTTTAACTGGCTTAAGTGTGTGAGATGCCAAGGCTTGGAGCTTTCTTATTTGCTCTCAGTTGCTTCATTTTTTTTCTCCTGGATTAGCATTCAGGGGAGTGTTTTGGTTTTAGGGTGTGTTGGGTTGTTTTGGAAGGAAGCAAACTGCAGTCAAGGGGGTGGGTCGCAGGGAATAGTAGTGGGGAATGGGATACAGTTGGAAAAGAAGCAGTTCTACAAAAACCCACTTGCCCATCACAAAGAAAAGCTAAGAAAGGAAAACACGTTTCTTTCATTTCATTTTTCTACTCCTTTATCTCAAGGTAAATGTTTAAATTCTAAGTACCAAATGAAGGAGCTACGTGAAGGGCAGCATTTGCTGTGCCTCGCAGCGTGTTGCGTGGTACAATAGAGAATTCTTTAGAGAACCTGGAAATCACGGTGAAGAAATAGGACAAATGTTCAAAACTTTCTTAATTAACTTGCATTATCAGTTGCTGCACTGGGTTGGTTTTTCTCATTTGAATTTTCAATCTAGAGCTCCTTCTGAACGGAGTATTTCATTACTACTGCTACAATTTAGTCCTTGCAATCTGAACATTTCAAAAAATGATGGACTTTCCTATCTAAGAAAAAGCTACACAAAGTTCTGGCTTTTAAAAGCTTAAAACTCATTCTGATATAAATGAGAAAAGTCTAGTCTCACTATGAATCTTTTTTTTCCGAGAAAGTTAGGAGGTTTTCATATTTATTTAGATAGAGATGTTTTAAAATTTGCACGCGGTTCTTTGAAATTGTATATTTTGTTGCTGAAAATGTCATTTTTAGTTCTAAATAAAAAATGATAAATACTTATCCAGGACTCTGGAGCTCCAGGATTAATGTGGTTGAACTAGTTAAATGTTAAATCTATTCAAAGAAAAACTGCATAGAGCCTGCAAATGTTCCTGTATTCAAGTAAATCCTTTTTATATTGAGTCTGGTTTGCTAGAGACGTAAGTGCTCTGCCAGCTTGTTCTGTATAGATAAGTTATATGTATGTTACAGGTGTTATCTTAGGGTGTTGTATTTGCTGTCCCAGTAATCCTAAGCTGAGCACACAATTTAATTCTGTTTTGTATTTAAATAGGAATTGGCCTTCTTGAATTGAAGGCAAAGTGCTGTAGAACACAGTAGATTTTATAGAAATGCTTCAAAATCCCTGATGAGTGGAAGCATAAGTTTCTCAAGAAATGGCATGGGCTGTGTTTTAGTATTTCTCTCTTTTCCTTCAAATATATACCTCTTCAAACTTCATCCGGTAAGAGCTCTCAGTGGATGTTAGTTAAAGTTGTTTTTATCTGTGGGGTGGAAGTATTGCATATCCCAGTGCCGTGGTTTTGTGCTAGTGAGTGCTGCTAGGTCTTGTGCTGATCAAGTGACTGAGAAATCTTAATTCCATGTCTTGACTTAGCAGCCCAGCCACGCGTTCCCTTATCCCCCATTTTAAGTGGAAAAGTTTGCAAAAGGGCGATCAGAATGGTGTTTTCATTTCACTTAGCTTACCAGAACCCTTGGATAAAATGCTGCAGATGAAGAGATGCATCCAGATTCCACACTGAGTACTCAGAAGTGGGGTAGTGAAAAGCATTTGCGCTGGGACGAGTTTCAGTGCCCTGTGTTCTCCAAATAAAAGATTCTTGTTTTTGCCTAGCTACATTCTTCGAAGTGACCGGGTTGTTTTGGCTGCAGCTCCTCAGAAAACTCAGCCTAGGCTTGATACATAGATCTTCAGCACAAAAGGTCTAAACAGTTGCAAAGGTTTCCTAAGCAATGAAGAGCAATGTGTTGGAAGGCTACAGATAGCCCCAAATGTAAATTACTGCTTTACACTCCAAGGTTTGGAATTTTAAATTCGCATCTCAGAATTCAGATTGGACTTTTTTTTTTTCCTGCTGGCATCATCCCATAGCTTTCTCTTTTTCTGCATGTTAAATAAAAGCCAGAGAATTGTTCCACCTTTACCCATACCCATGGCACATACCCGTCTCTGACTTAACTGGATCATGGAGCTTTAGGAAAGGTTTTTAACACTACAGGGAGGTAAAAAAGCACATCTCTTAGTTTCTTTGTAATTAGACTGTAGTAAAACTGTACACGTGATGTTTGATAGCCCTTCTAACACTTGCCAGCATTACAGCAAAACTGGATGCTGTTCCATGTAACAGAGTGCAGACACTGATTGATGTTCTAGGCCTACGGATTTCTCTCTTGACAGTGAGTTGAACAGGCTAACTGCTCACATGAAAACATATTCCTTCTACTGTGGCCTAATTTCTATTGTACCTTTTCTTTCTGAATTTGAGATGGATATCATTAATTTCTGCTCTCCTGATGTATTTCTCTGTATTTATTTTGTAACTCTCAGT
The DNA here is from genome assembly GCF_951394365.1 of Tetrao urogallus. Classification (NCBI taxonomy): domain Eukaryota; kingdom Metazoa; phylum Chordata; class Aves; order Galliformes; family Phasianidae; genus Tetrao; species Tetrao urogallus. Next base: position 64,869,933 of record NC_136814.1, read on the forward strand.
TAATATAATCCTAATCTTCTGTTCCATCCTACAAGGTCATTACTGGTCTTTTCGGAGCCACAGATGTCCACCTTATCCTTAAGCCAGTCCCTCTGTTTGATGGGGTGATTGCGATGGTGCCTGGTGTTCCAGGTGATGCCCAACTCTGTTCTGTTTTTAGAGCTCCATCTCCCTCCCAGCCTGTCCACCCCTTGAGGGGTTGAAATACCCAGAGTCGTGTCCTATGCTCACTTCACCAGCACCTCACCTACACAGATGGCTCTGTGGGGGACAAATGTTGTCAAGCACCATCCATTCACATGGGCTTTTCTGAAGATGATGCAAGATTACTACTCTGGAACTCACTCATCTATAAATGGAAACCTCTGCAATACTCTTTGTATTCTTGAGGAGTTCTGAGCACTGTAAGAGCTGTACAATTACTGTGATTGAATCAAATGTAAACCCATCCAAGAGGCAAGTGGGTGTTTCCAGAAATGATCCTGGTTGAGGTATAATCAGTTTTAAATCTGTAGTGTTATATATAAAATCTGTGGTCAAAAACTTGGTAAAAACTTCAAAAAAATTTTTTTCTGCTTCAAAGAGAAGATATATTTAGCTTAAAGTAATCACAAGGCAAACATGGCTGTGGTCTGTAATTTTTATGGATATAGTTAACAAGTATTTTTGGAGGTTTGGGAGCTGTTGATAAAATGACAAACTGCTCTTGCCTCATGAACATTTCCCTCACTCTGGAAACAGTAAATGCACTAGAGAGTAGTGGTGATAAGTTATGCATTTCCATAAATAATACATATTTATATTAATATATTTCATCATTATGTGGTATCTGTACAGGAATTACTCTGTCTGCAACCTAGTGTTACCCTCATTGTTTTCAGTTGTGATAATTTAAGTGCTGAGGAAGGGAGCTTTCTGCTCTGGGGGAAATGGGTGGGGGGACAATGCTTGCCATACCTTTGCTGGGAGTTGCAGGCAGCTCCTCCGAGCAGCTTTGCCTCACAAGTATGCTACAAGGGAAAGGGGACCTGCTGTGGGTTCCCCCTTCTGCATTGTGCTGCCTGAGGATGAAGGAGTCCCGGAGCTCAGCTGTCAAGGCAGCATTGCCCTTTCAGGCAAATGTGTTGTCAGTGGGAAAATATATTGTAAGGAAGCTCCAGCAGGCTGTGCAACCCTTGATTTCATTCCTCAATACCACCTTGACTGTGCCCCCAGCCCTCACCAAGACATCGCAGCTCATGTTGAGGACATTTTCTAACAACTGACTCAATAGATTAGGGCAGTGCAGGTGCTCGGCCCACTCCCTCAGCACCCTTTGGGACCACAGAGACCAGGCCCTGGGTAATTTCAGACCTCCAGGAGGCAGGAACAGTTCCTCCTGGTAAGGTCATCTGCCTTACTTTTCTTTCTCTTTAATTTGGTTAGTTCTGTTGTCATCTTTTAGTTTTTCCATAAATAAGCAAGAAACCGCTACTGATAATGAACAGCTAACAGAGTGATTGTAAACTCCATCCCATCAAATAGAGAGCTTCCTTCAGCAAACCACAGAAGTTGTATTCATTTTAGTCAGCCATTATCCCTACCACAATTTTAAAAAACAGAATGACTTTCAGTTCTAGAAGGGCATTGAAACGTAGGATTCTGAAATGGAATGGATCAACTTTGCCCACATCGCTTACTGGGAATAAAGGATCCCTCGGGGTTATTCTGTCAAATTAACTTTGTAGCTAAGTATATACCATGGAAAAAGATCTGTTGAACAAACTTAAATGTGCAGGTATTGGTTTATAATGGATTTGTGTCCTTTCTGTCACATTTTCCTTTCTTCTGCACTTCCTTTGTTGTATCTTGCCTTTAATTATTTTTGAAATCCTAAGAAGAATCTGTATCTGTGCTGTATTTCATAGGACAGCAACGCAGGGATGCCTTGGCAGTCTCTGAAGTGCTTCAGAATAAGTTCTAAGAAGTAGAAAGGATGGAAAAGGCTTCAGCTGAAATTCCTTTCATCAGACTATTCAGTGTGACAGCTCTCGTGAAATGGCAAAATCAGGTCAAAACTGCCAGACCCCCACTTTCTGAAAGAAAATTACGTATAAACCTAACACTTCAAACCTCCGGAAGAAAGAAGTTTATAAACAAGTATCATTATGGTATGTAAGACAGAAAATAGTATCAAAATAAATGCGTTGCCTCCCATTGCTTATTTCAGAGCTTTTCTTCACTCAGTATCATAGTGTTTGTGGTTTCTGAATAATATCTGTGTTCTGACAATCCCTAACTGCCAGGGAGACTCTGGCGATGTGCTCAGTGGTACCATTGGGTCTTGCCTTGGATGAGCCCTTTGGCTCTGATCTGAGTAGGAGGAGGATGTGAGTGTTTGTGACAGGCTGGGCTGGGCCGAGGCACAAGGCTAGCAGTGGAGGTCCCTTTCTGTGCCACCTCTGCTGGGCCTGTGATGTGCTTGGAGCTGGGGAGCCTATGGACCTCCATCATCTCCAGCCCTATGTAAAGCTGAGAGTGTATGGGTGAACAAGCCTCATTCTCCCTTGCCCAAATTTTATGTAAGGCTTTGTTAATCACCTTCATCCATCAATTGGTGTTCCTGAGATTCTTCAAAACTTGATCAGAGAATCACAGAGTGACTGTGGTAGAAAGGGACTTCTGGAGGTGAACTTGTCCAACCTTCTGCTCAAACCACTTGACCAGTACTGTGTCCAGATGGTCTGTGAAGGAGACCGTCCAAGGAGGGAGAATCTACAGCCTCGGTGGGTGAGCAGTGCTTGAGTCCTGAGAAGTAAAACTAAGCACACAATTTCAGTAGGCATTCATCTCTGACATAACTGGCCTTTTGTATCTGCTGCTTCACACTAGAACATTTGACAGCAAGGCAAAGAGTTCAACTTTTAGTCTTCTTTCCAGCTAGCATCAGCTTCTAGCTTCTCTCTTCCTGTGAATTTATTCAGACCAAGCTTGTGTCATTTTGATAGAAATGAAACTGTTTTCCATCAAACTCAAGTATTTGCTGAAGATAGCTGCTTCCACTACATATGTTGCTGGCAGCCGTAAGAAAGTTGGAATCATCTTGGCTACTGAAGCAAGTCAGTAATTTATTGTGCACATTTCAGTAGCACTAATAGGAGCTAGATTTGGCCAAATTAAATTTAAAATCCTGTTTACTTCTTCACTAGTCAATGGTAGCTTTGAAATGTGTTTTGGAAACTTGATGAGATCTCATTGCACAAGCCAGGAGAATTTGTCTTAATTGAATCTGACCTTTAGAAGTTCGTTATTTGGAGCTGTGTTTCTATTCTTCTTTTTAATGCCTGGCAGTGCAATCTTTATCTTCTGCAACCCAAGCTGTGCCCTCTAAACTGCTCACATGCAAAGCACCATAGCTTCAGAGACATTTCCTTTGCCAGAATGACTACTAGATTGGCTCATTTGTGTGCATTTATCAGTTTTTCACATATGAAAGCAGTTGCGTACACCAGTTTCTTAGTAGGTGGATTTGTTTCTTTTTTTGGGGAGAATTGCACTGGAAGTTGTCTTTGCTGATAATTAATATTTTAATTTAGCAATATGTTTATTAATGCTGCCATTTGGTTTTCTATTTTATTCTAGGAATCATTTTGAGTGTTTAATGAAAACCATCATGATTTTTTTCATTTGAGTATTTCATTTTTAAGTTTTTGTTTTTTGGTTTTTGGTTTTTTGTTTTTTTTTTTTTTGTATGAGTCTGAACCTTTTTTTCATCCTTAAAACATTTCTAAATGCTTGGTTCAAGAATGTGAGTTCTAATGAGGCTGTATCATTGTATTTTTTTAATTAGATGGCAAGATAAAGAACAATCCAAAGTTTTCCGTTGAGCAAGCATGCATGCAGCTTTTGACTATTCCTTTCTTTCTGTGTATCCAGGGGAGTACGGTTTCATCCTCTTGGTCGCTTCCAACTGGGAAATTAACTCCTAAGATATTTGCCACTGGTAAATAGCTGCAAGAAAACAAAACTGCCTGCAATTTCTTTTAGAGGTGATTTAGCATGAACTTTAGTTTAGTGATAACTACACTAAATGAGTGCTGTGACTGCTATCCACTTTTTTTTCTTTCTTTCTTTCTTTTATTTCTCGTAATGGCAAACAAGTCAGCACGGGATAAGTTGGGATCTATGCTTGCAGCTGGTAGATTTTTGAGTAGCAACTGTTCTGAGTTTGTGTATTCTGCCCTTACGTTAAGTTACTTGCTCCTTCCCTTCTGCACATGCCACACAGGGTGAAAATATGCTTGAGAGTTGATACCATCATGTATGCATGTTCTATCAGAAGCTCAAAAGCTACAAGACATGTAGCTGTTAGCATCTTGGACCCAGAAGTGGAACTTCTGGCCCAAGTTTCATGAAATTTCAGCTGCACAGATCATATTTCCGTTAGCAAAGATGTCTGTTAAAGATGTTCCTCGCAGCCATGTTAGTGCAGTCTAGGACAGAAGGCTGGTTTGAAAGAGGCCTTGTTCCTCTCATGCTAAATGATTTAATTTGAGTACGGTCTATAGTTATCTTTATATACATGTTAAACTCAATTCTAAGTGTCCATGACAGCTGAAACTCCTGAATAAACTTACATCTATTATCATTTACAACATATGGATTCAGGATCATTGAATTCCCTTGAGTTGTGTTTGTTGGTGTCCATGGCCATGCTGGATCTGTAACTTTGAGTCCACTTCAAATAGCGCAAAAGGAATTACATACATGACTTTGTTTATTTTTCACTGTTTCAGAATAGCTGAAATCAAAACCTGATTTATTTATTTTTTTAATTGCCTTTCTGAATATAAATAGGTAGCACGAGTTTCATTTCTTGGTGACATACCAAGCAGATGTATATCTTGGTGAAATCATAGAGGAACCTCAGCATTGTTGTGGCAAGGAAGCCAAAACTTTGGCACTGTTGGAGCTACAGGAAGAAAGACAAAAATAAGAACTAAACTTCTTTTATATATACTTTTTTTTTTTTTTTTTCCCTGCAGGAGTATCCTGATGCCCTGTTAAATGGTTGTTAATGACAAGTATTATTTTCTAAAACATTCAAAATTGCTTTGTAGATGAGTAATTTTGTAATACATGTAAAAATGTCAATATAGCCGTGGTGGGAAAAGACAACCTGCATGCTGCTGCTGTGTATCAGAGGGACACTGTGCAGGAACTGGAAGCAGAGCAGTACCATTAGTTGACTGTTTTGTACCCAGAACCAGCAGCACCCCCATCACACGTGCAGCTTCCTTCCCGGATCTGGGGGCTGCAAGCCCTGCTGTGTGCAAGTGTCGATGCAGGCAGGGTGACAAACCACCAGCCTTAGCCATAAGCTGAATCTTGATTCTTTGCCGTCCTGTTTTAACTGTAGCAACGGAAATGTAGAGATTGATCATGAGCTAACCAAAGTTAATGGGAAGGCCTCTATTTGACATCAGCAGAACTTGACATCAATAGTGCAATTTCTTTGGAGAAAAGGCTCCTCTGTGGTAGTCTTTAAGCAAGAGTTTCTGTAAAAGCAGAGAACCTCTGACTGTAATCAATTTCAGTCCCTTTTAATGTGCTGGTTCCCAGTTATCATGAATAGTGAACAGCTCTTTGTGCTTGCTGGGTGCATGGCTGCGTGTGCAGTGATATCATGGCTGCCGAGGAACAGATTTTGATGAAGCTGTTGCACTGTGAGCTCAGCTACAGATGGGAAGTGCCTTTCCTGTGGAATTTAGATTAAAATTGCCATATGTAAAATACCTTCTGCAGTTTGAAAATCTAGATTGGGTTTTAATTGATAAAGCAGGTATTAAAATTTTAAGTATATAATCTTTTCTGATGATGTCTTTCTTCCCCAAGGTCAGTGGTGTCTGTTTATATTTCACGTCATGAAATTTTTATAGGAAAAAAATGAAGCAGTGTTTGGATTATGAGGTGGAAGCCCAGAGTTGAAATATTACTGGCTATTGTTTCCTGCAAGTTCTCTGTCTGTGAATGGGTGTGTAGTGCATTTTTTTCAATTGCGGATGTATCTCCTGGTTATCTCATTAATCATACTTAAAGTTAATAGCTTTTAAAACATACCTATAACATCACATTGCTTTGTGTTTAATTAAATGTGCGTCTAATCCTACAGTTGTTAATTTGTCAAAGTCCCACTGGAACTTATTGCCATCTGATCAAATACAGGAGAGCTGGATAGAATCTAATAGGTCTTCAGAAAGTGAGTGCATGTCTAAGAGAAATCTTTCTTCTTATTTTTAATGGTGTTCTAGTACCATCTAAGCTTTTGGTTATTTAGTGGTTAAAGTGTTTCCTCTCATTTTGACAGCAAATTGCTGTATCTGTTTAATTTTCTTTGGATCATTTCCTGTCCACAAAAGACTCAATCATAATTCTCAGCCTTTCTAGTAAACACTCAATAGATAGGAAGTTATAGCTTCCTAATAGACCACATTCATGCAGAAATCTGTAAACATCCTTTTTACATCCCTTTTTTTCAAGATTTACTCATTAGTTATTCCTGCTACAGTGCTTTGTGTGACAGATTGGCTAGTCAGCGGTTGTAAAATATGAACCTTTTCACTGTCAGTGTGCCAGATGAAAACAATACTGAGGACACATTACCAGTTTGAATATTAGGATATTGTATGTAGCCTTAAACGCACACCCAATGTGGATTTTTTTAAGTGTCCAAGCAAACATAAATGTTTGTTTAGTTTTGCATAGATAGATAACCTGCTCTGGTTTTGTGTCTATAAAAAAAACTGTAAAAACTTATTATTATCACTTTTAAAGAGGTTCCGACTAGCAGTGGAATAAGTTAATGAGCACAGATTAAATGTCTTTACTGGGTAACCAGAAACACAACAGATTTTGTGCTGAGCTGGTAGTACTGCCTATGAGGTGATCAGAGTATTTTCCTTATTTATTGTTTGTTCTTTGCACACTGAAGAATGTCTTGACCAATTAGGTCTCCGATTCATGCAGCTTCATGCATGAGATTCCTATCACAGTGGGAATCCTGCTCTGCTCCATGTCACAGGCTCCAGGAGTCCAGTTCCAGCAGTGTATATCTGGCTTGCGGACCACATGTGAGCCTTATGTGGCTACTGAACGTGGCCTACAGTGTCCTGGTCCAGAGGGACACCACAACACCGCAACACAACGGGACGGCTTGCACTTCCCTTCAGCCACAGCTTCTCTTCCATCTTGTGCCTTTACACATTCCAGTTAGGGATACAGGAAATAAATTTCTGTCAAGAGCATCTGTTCAGATCAGTGTATCTTTTCATTGTTTATGGATCAAGATGAACAGAAATTACTTCAGTCCAGCTGAACTTTTTCAGTACCTTTCAGCATAATTTCTCATCCTTATTTGGTTTAAAAGTTTAGATTAATTTCCAAGGAATTCACTTGCGTGCATGTGTGTGTGTACATAATACATCAGTGATTTCATCTGCTTTCTCATCATTACTGACTTCATTATAATGGCTCCTTGGAGAGATGGACAAACAATTCTGCCTGAAGTTGTTTGAATTAAGACTTTAAGGCCTGAGAACCAGAAGGGTCTCAGTTTCTAATTCCAGATAGCTCACAATTGACAGTAGTGTTTTTAATTCCCTTTCTGTCTAGTTTGGCAAAGTGATGGTGAGGCTATTTTCACTAAGAAACCTCTAAGTCTTGTCTGTTTCGTGGGTGAAGGAGGCCCATTTCCTTCTCCCTGTGACTTCTGTACTTAAGAGCCTATAAATTAGTGGCAACCTCAGAGGCAGCTGATGTAACTTCTCTGGAGCCCAGCATCATTCTCACATCCCCTCCTTTCAGCTCAGAGAGGTCATCTTGAGTGCTGCATTTACATTTCTGCTTTCAGAGCCTGGTCAAAGAGTAGAGGAACATACCGCATTCATCCTGGCTGAATCAAGACTGCAAATTCAAAGTGTCTGCTGAGGCTTTCTTGCAATGAAATATTTTGAGGAGCATTACTTCCCTTAATCTACTGAATTCATCTAAATGGTTTTCTTTCTTTGTTTTCTAATTTTTAATTTCTGCAAGGTGCCTAAGGAAACTGGCAAGGATGTCATTTTAGGCTATGCTTTATTATGCTGCAATACAAACCAGCGTAGAGAACTTCTTTAGTCTGTAAGCCATAAAAATTAGCTTTCTTTGGAAAGCTCCCAAATCTCAGACCTGTCTGCTCTTTTTTTCTGCTCATCCTCTTCATCTCTCATCCTCTGTTTCCTCTTCATGCTTGTACCCAGTACAAAATATCTGTATTTCTGCATGTCTGTTCTATATTATTGGATGTTTGGGGAAATACCAAAATATCCCTTTCCCAAAACTTTTGGACAACTGACAGAAGGAAGGAAGTGCTCTGATTTGCATTACTGACACGGACTCCAAATACCCCAGATTGCCAAATTAGGAAAGTCTTAGCAGTGTACTATTTCAGTAAAACAATACTTCAGAGAGTTAGTTTTTTCAGACAGATGAACTGTACAGAATTACAACTGTCTACTTCTTTTTGATGGATCTAAAGTTATTGACGAGTTAGGAGCTTGGTCTTATGGAAGTGAATTCTGACTGTTCTTTTCCTAAGTTTAGTGCAGTGCAGGGGTCATGGCTTTTGTATTTATCAACATTTAGCATTCTCTCATGTTTTGTGCTTTCTGCGGTCCAAGAGAAGCACAGCTGGTTGATTGCAATTTTGTTTTGTTTTCAGATATTGTTCCTTTTTTTTTTTTTTTCCTGTATGAATTAAAAGGCAAGGGGAATTCTGCAAGTCTCCCATTTTCTAGCCTCATTATGAGCTATATAAAATGAAGCAAATCTAAAGCTAGCTGGTCTTTCCATCATTCTTTTCTCTGGTATAAACAATCTTTTACATCTTGACTCATTCTTTCCTTAAAGCAATCAATCATGAATGTCTCTTTCTATTTACCTGAATAGTATTAATAAAAATTGTAAAAAGATTTGAGGTGATCAGTACCCAATCAGAATAACTAAGGAAATCAAACCTGTCTTAGTAGATGATTCTTTGTGTGTTTTCCATAATTAAGATAAATGCCTTTGTAGACGATATTAGTTGATTTATAATGTAGCCAAGTTCTGATGAGTATGAAGTATTGGGGTACTAATCAGTCATGTTAGTAAAAACTGGACACGGATCTGTTACCGTAAGCAAAGTCTTGTCCCTATCGGAAACAGTACTGTATCATCACGTGGTTTAGTAGAAATGGTGATGAATGTGGTTTTGCCTCTGCCTATATTAACAGTTAAGTCAGCCTCAGTGTGTTCACTCCTGTGAAGCCTGGCTTATTTGCTGTAGATATTCTGAGCTGCAGGATGATAATACGCAGTCCTGCTTACAGATGCCACTTTCTGCATCGTAGTGTTCACTGCAGCTGTCCCATGATCAGTGGAAGACTGGTCCCCAAGATGTCAGTCTGTCACCGTTACCACATGCAGAACTCTCCTTCCCACGCAATATAGAGCTGCCTCTCAGCTAACCCTTGGCATAACTGTAGAATTATTTCAAGTGTAAGCATGTGACTTGCTGATTGGAGATGACTTATTTCCTGTAGAAAATGCTGAAGCTGAATTGTGTTGCAATGTATACCAAAGAAACAGTGAACAGAAGTTCAAAAGAAACCACCTGCATTTGCTTTACTGGAGAAAAAGAGAAGCACTTCAGAGGCAGGTCATCTGTATAGTTGCTGTCCTATACCCAGCTCCACTTGCTTGAGCAAGTGATAGTAAGTGCACGTACAGGTGGGCTTGGAGGGGCAGAGGTGAAGAGGAAGCACTGGCATATAAAACATCCGATCTAATGGAACACGGCATCTAAATGAACTGTGTGTCTCTGTCTTGTGGTGTGACCACAGAGCAAGAGAGGTGATGGAGCTGCAACAGCAAACTTGGAAGATCTTCTAAATGGAAAAAAAGGTTTAATTTCTGAACAGGAAGAAGAGACGGTTTGGGGCAGAAGCGTGTCTGAAGACAAATCTGCATATAGGTGTCAGTGCTACCTACCAATTTTATAACTGTAAAAGGAAATTGGTGGATAAAAGGTAAAGATTATCTGTTCCTGTGAAACGGTTTTTACTGTTAAGTGCAGAGCAAGTCCTCCTGTGCAGGAGCTTATAACTAATGGTGCAGTAATGTAGCTATCTTGACAGTCATGTGGCCTTGAAGAAGAAATAACAGTAGGTCATGTCTCCAGTTTTTCTACTTTGTAGTGGTGCCTTTTGTGGTGCTGCTCAGGACTCTTCTTGCTCAGGTGTGGAGGAAAGAGATATGTTGCCTGGGCAGCAAGGATTGCTGTTCTATGTTTGAGATGCACTTCGCTCACAGCAAGCAAACCTAGGCACTGGGAGGGAAATGTTCAGTTGTGAGCAAATTAGATTCATGCTCTTAGTGTACAAACATGTCTCTCATAAGAAGATCAGATGGGCTTTTAAGATTTCATTCTTCTCCAGTTACCTTTACCTGTGCTGAGCTTTCTAAGAAAATAAGGAATCTGTTTTCATTATTATCATCTCTTTTAATGGGGGCACCCAAAGGTGGTGCTTTCACCAAATGAATAGATGGAAGTGTTTCTTCTCTCTCTTACTTCTCTGCAGAAACAGTGGTCTCTAACAGTTTGTCAAGATATCTACATTTGAAAAGAAGGAAACTTTTTTCTTTCTAAATTAGAGGTAACTGATGACTGTTCATTTGACTCCAGAACCATGTTCAGGCCATCCTCTCCAAAGCAGGTGGGGTTATTTAGTGAGCTGCCATTTCCAATTGGTTGCAGAAAGCCTATTCAGGTATTGCCTGAATTTGTTTTGGATGCTCACCTGAGTATGGTAAGGCCGATAGAATGCTCTTTTGGGGCGAGTGGAGGAACTAAAGTAACCACAGAATAAAATGGCATATGCACCCACTGACCCTGCTGCTACCAAATACTCTTCCTCTTCCAAACACCCACAGCTAATCACAACTACTGTTTTGTGAGCTGAGAGTTGCATGGTCACTCATGTCAGTCGTGTTACTAATAATGAAAGCTTCTGTGTTTTATGTGCATGCATAAATCTCATGGCTGCTTACAGTTGTGTTTAGCTGTCTGGATGGTATTTCTAATGCAGGTTACATTCAGAAGTGTGAATTCTGGATCTTTAAAATCTTTCTTTTTTTTTTTTTTTAACTCACTTGTGCATACCAAAGGCTTTCTCATTTTCTTTTTTAAATAAGCATAACGTAGTTATTTTATAACATTCTCTTTCATGAAATAATACGAAGTTGAAAGAACTTTGAAGTTGAAATCAAGTGATTATTCAAAATGTTGGCTTCTCTCTTGATGTTTTAGGGCTAAAGCCAAAGAGGTGTTTAAGAATTTCAATTTACATTGAACAGGATTTAAGAGCCAGTTTTATAAATAAATTTTTTTGGATTTCAATAGTTACCATCTTCATCTTTGCCACTTGTCAGCTGAGAAAGCTCCACACTATTTTTTAGTGTGAGAGCATGCAGGTAAGAGTAGAAGAGCACAGATATTAATAAAGCCATGAAATTGTTGGGTTGCTACTTACTACCAAAAGGCTGTGATCTCCTTAGTTGTTGCTCAGAACCCTGGGTGATGGAAGAGGAGGTAAGACCAGAATCTATGCCCTCAGCAACACAGGCTGCCTCTCAAGGACAAGAGCCATTGCCAACACTGGTCACTAGCCCTACAAAAGGGGGCATTCACCCCTGCTGCTTTCCTGCAGGTTCCTCTAGTTCAGAGAGGTGTGCCAAATGGTGATATGCAGCAGATGATATTGTATGTACATCTTCGAGTCACAGCCATACGCCTCTCATTGCTTGTCAAAACACTGGTGATGCAGAAACTACACAGGCTCTGCTGGGAATACCCCTCCCTTCTCATCTGAGTGAAGTCTGGGTATTTCTCATCGGGTGACGTTCTGCTTGGTGATCAGTCAGGGCATGTGCATGGAGAGAAGGAGGAGAATCTTTGTGAAAATCGCAGGACATTTCGCTGAGGAAAGACTGACCAGAACCTGCATGTGTTTCTGACCTGGCTTTCACACATGCTGTCAGCTGCACCCCTATGCCCTAGTAAGCACTCGGGCAGGACTGTGCAGAGCTGGGCCGAGCCCTCACGGAACAGTGACTGCAGACAGCGTTGTGGGTGGAACCATGCGAAGGAGGAGCGTTGGTGGGGAGTTTTGGGTGGCCATATCTCCCACCTACGCCTTGTTCACTGTCCTTGAAGTTCCCCTTCAGTAACTGGGCATCATCACCTGACACTGACTTCAACTGAAATTGCATTTTCTTCGCCTTTTATTAAGAACTTCTTCCTGCCTGCTGGTAGTTTTTCTTTTAACCCCATATCCACTATCAACCTGCCCTCCTGTGTGTTTCCTCTTCAGTTCCTCTCCCATTCCTTAAGTTTTACAACTAATGCTTCCCTTGACATGCTGGAAGAGCAAACATCAGCCATTCTTTGAACACCACAGAATGCACAGAGGCATTCTCCAACCAGGCACAGACTTGCTGTTATGCTGGGGGCCTGCAGAGCTGGGGAGCAGCACCCCTGCCATAGGAGCAATTGGGGAGGTCACCTGGAGCAGCATCCCTGTCTGCTTTTCTACTGTGTGCCACAGTTTGCTTTTGTTCAGGGTTTTCATCTCATTTTCTTTCTGAAGTTTGCTTTGCCTTGGGATTGAGACCGTGATAGTAAAAATGAAAAGGGTCACAGTTCATATCTGATGTTTTCAGATAAAAAAGTTACATGGCTTGTCTCTTCTGCCTCTGAAGGTATGCTATGCATTTTCACCAAGATGTTGTATTTTAGTTTGGAAGAGAACAGTTGTAATTTTTTAAATGTGGATTCGGCAGTTGACTGTTTGTCCTCTGAAGGGAACCTCTTCCATTTTACTGGCAGGATGAAGCAGCTGGCTGTGCTTTTTGTTTTTCTCCTGTCTGTAGGAGCTAGTGCTTATAGAAATGAGTGGGAATTTTCCCACTGATGTTGGTAGGAAGAGTGATCTGACAAATGCATAACTCTGCAAAGCATCCATGCTCAAGATCTCTATGGGTCCTTCATGGCATTGGTCTTTTTGATGTAGAGCTTCTGGTTGTCCCTAGTGAAGATTCTGCTCTGTAAAATCCTCGGCAATGAGAACCATGATTTCTGGATGTAGGATGACAATAAAAAGTGCAGTTCCACTTAGTGGCAGAAATTTCAAAATTGCTGCCATGGAGAGATTGGTGTTAGAAACTCTGAAAGACAGCGGGTGTAAAAACCTGTGAGAGGGGAAAACCACACATAGCTGACAACTGTTTGCATCATGTGAATACTTCACAGCGTGAAATTGTCTTAGTAGAAGCAAAAAACATCAGTAGCACTGAAGGTTGGCTGGAAGAGGGTGTAGCACTGAGAGGTTTAATGCATGGGACTGAACTTGCTCAACTCACCCAAGTCTTGCAGCTTCTTAATGCAGTGTGGAAGATTTTTCCTTCTTTTTTGCTTTTTTTTTTTTTTTTTTAAGTATAAAATCTATATATTTTTTTCTGCTAGTATTCATTTAATGTCAGTTTACTTTGTGACTGTGGAAGTGTTTAATAAAAATTCTCCATCTGCTCAAGGAAAAAATAGAACTTGTTGAAGTTCATCTCCAAAGACACTTTATTGTGGCTTACTGAACGTAAAGGACTAGGAGATAAATTCAGTCATTTAGAGGCTGAGGAGGGCCAGTATTTCAGTTTGCCCAGAAACCTCTCTCTTTTAATTCCAAAGCTTCTCAAAAAGTTTGCTCTCTGTATTTTGTGTTTACAAGAGAGTACAGAAGACCTGATAGGAACGTCTGTGCAAGATGTGTCAGCTGGAGCACTGTTGCATTCACCCTCAGCGCCAAGCAACTCCAATTACTCTTTGGTCAGACAAACTTTTTATTCATTGAGGTGCAGTTGTTTGCCAGAGCTATTTGTGATCACGTGGCAGTGGAGGCACAATTAATACATTGTAAAAATAAATTATTTTTTTAATGGCATATGCTGTGGAGATGTAATGGAGCCCTGCTGGCTTTCCTCTCAAGAGCAGTGTGGGGCCAGGGAGAGGATCTGCCAGCTCACAGCAGAGCTCTAGGAACTCTCCAGCCAGCAGCAATGGAAAAGTGTGCATCAGAGTCCCTTTGGGAACTGGGGTTTGGTTTCAGCACAGTTCACTAATGCTGTCAAACTGCCTGTCTCAAACTGCTAAGGCTGATGAACTGCTAGTAATTATCACTTAGAAAGCCAGCAGCTGCCAAGGCCATCAACACACACCTTACATGTGTTGGTTGAACTAGTTTGAAGTCATTGCATTTAAAAAAAAAACAAATTACTGAGTACACATTCTGATTCAAGAATGCTGTTGAGTTTTGACAAATGACAGTCGGTGCTGGTGGTAATTATTTTTGTTCAGAGTAGGCTGGGGGGCTGCTTCCTTGGAGTGTGTTAATGGTGCTGTTTACTTTGTGTATAAGAGAGCTACTGACACCTCAGGTATTTGCAGCAGGCCAAAATAAAAAACTGAAGCTAGCAAGATCTCATTTTCCTTTCCTATAAACTGGACAGAGAGAGAATTAAAAATAGCCATTGTTAGAAAGAAAAAAATCTTATTTTGGAGTTAATTTCCAGCCTCTGTAAAGAAACAAATTTGAAGTGGAAGGGCTAAACAGGGAAGAAGCTGTCTGCACAACAGCACTGCTCACAGTCCTGTCGAGCAACCTGTATGTAAAACCATGGCTTGGGGCAGAGCAAATGTCATTGATTTCCTTCTGAAGGGATCTGAGTAGCAGCTCTTAGAGAGCTGAGATACAATATGAACGCAAACAGCTCACACAGCCACTGCCACAGATGGAGAAAAGGCCATGCAGGAGGTTGGACAGTGCTTTTTCATACAGAAATTTGTGACTTTATCAGTCGTCAGTGAGTAAGCTGGTGGAAAAAATCTCCGAGTCCCAGCCTATCAGGCTTTTGAGTCTGAAAGACTCCAAGCTGGAGCGTTTAGACAGTCCAGGAAAATATTTTTGAGCGTTCCCTGCTTCTCCTTCAAGCTTAAGACAGATCTTTCGGGTTGTACAGCCAGCCTCTGAAACTCCTACTCCATCGTTCCGTGTTGCTCACCTACTGCTGCTTTCAAATTGAATACAAAATGTTTTGTCTTTGAGTGACTAACTTTAAACTCTGGTTTCCCTGGGATCCAGCAGTCAGTGCAGTGGAACAAATGGGTGAAGTGTGGAGCCAAGGTAGTCAGGAAGACCTAAGGAGCGGGAACAGCTTAGGAGGACTGTTTCCATCAGCAGTCCCAGTTTATATTGGATCTTTACAAAAAGTAATGTCATATATTGGCTTAATCTAAGTCTTTGTGGAATACAGAAGGAGAAATTACTCTTTTCAAATATAATTTGAAGACCTGTGAACCAAGATGCTTGCTTATGGCCTAGAGAACACCAAATGTTGTATCATGAAAACAAATGGAAAACATATTGCTTTTCATTATTTCTATGTATGTGAGCACTTTACTGTGTCTAATTCTGTCAATCTAAAATTACCAACAAAATTACTCTGATATAATCTAATTTTCATTATGGACACCAAATGTTGTTACGCTGTTGTTGTTGTTACAACAAATTAGCTTAAGATAATTCTGTCTTTAGAAAATATAGTTCTAATCAACGGATTTATAGTTTAATAAAGTCTTGTGATATATCTTTCCTCTATAGCTTATAGAGCTTTATTTTTAGTTCAGCATTCCCATTAGTCTAATTTAGGTTTATTGGTACAATCACTAGATTTAAGATAGGCCCTTTTATTTCTCACCAACAAGAAGTGTCAATGTCAGATACTGGAATGAAGCAGAACCAATGATGAGGGGTTTTACTGCAAAGTTGCTGATGGATGATATCTAGGGGCAAGGGTGAGTTGTAAGATCCTGTGTTTTGTCTAGAATTTGAAAGGGGCATGGGGACAGCGAAAATATGTGTGCTCCCACCTGGAAAATGTGAGGTTATTTTACTATGAAAAAAGACTTCTGCCAAAAAAAAAAAAAAAAGTAAAAAAAAAAAAAAAAGAAGTAGAAACCTTTTATGTAGACCAAAAACCTTATTTTCTCCCTTTCCCTCTGTCAGGTCCAATCTGAAATCTCTAAACACTATTTTTGTTTTTGTTTTATGACAAATAGCTCCAGTGTCAGGATATAAAAGCTGAGTCTTATTTCACCAAAAACCAGCAGCAGGGCTCCCATACGGATGGATGTGGAGAATTAATTGCATCTTCTTGTTTTGCTTTGTTTTTTGTTTTTTTTTACAAATATATTTAAGCAAAGAAGAAGAGGGAAAGCTAATTAGAAGTCTTTCTTATGTGGTTTGTCTGTTTGCATGTGTGTATTTTAGTTTCTCATGCATTCTTTAAAGAGTGAACCTTTGTATTTTGCTTTTTTATTTTTTTCAGAACAGCGTGTTGTTATATTAAGGAAAGTCACATGCTTGCAGTTTACACAGCTTCTTTCTTGTCTGAATAAAATGATAGAAATAATTTATTAAGCTCAGATAGGAAAAATAAGCAGTAGGGAAAATCTTAGGACAAACAAAACATGAAAAGCAGTTTGCTTACTTTATTTCTGTGTAATTTTTCTGCCTTCAAAAAATTTCATGTGGAGGGCATCCGTAGTTAAAGCTTTTATTTTCATTTTACATTAAAAGAGGGGCAAGCACAAGCACATCTTTAACTGTGGCCCACTGTCTTGCATAGGAAAAAACACCTGGAAACCTAAACTATTGTTTTCCATGAAAACAATTTATTTCTGCACAGCATTTCACTATTGCCTCCTTTAGAACAGTCTGTTGTGTTTTTTGTTGTTGTTTCTGACCAGTGAATGGTTAAATGTAACAAAAAGTGCCCCAGTTCTGGGGTTCAGAGCATTGGTGTGTGCCAGCTGTTGGTGCCAGGACTTCTTGGGAATGCTAGAAACGAAGTCTTCACATCAAGGTGTTGATTTTGGAAGGGAGATGATGTATGTCCATGCCCATGCAGGCTTTCATTAGAGGAAATACTGGTGTTTTAACAAAGGCACACATGGTAAGTGGGCTGTGGATCTGGGTCATTTGCAGCATGTAGGCAAGACTTGGTGTGACAATTCTGCAGACTGTTCAACATCCAAAGCAATGTGTGCAAATGGATGTGGCTTTCAAGTTGGCTGTGTGTGACACACAGTGCATATACTTCTATTTCAGAGTATGCAGTATATGGGGAAATGGGAACGTGCCCTGGTTTAGAATCTTCTAATGGCAGTTTGTAATGGTCTGTCCCCATCTCAAAAGACTGCAATCTTCCTTAGGATGGCATGTTTTAATATTGAATAAATATTTGAAAAAAAAATTAAATTTGTGGGGCTTAGGAGAGGAGCAATCCATCTCAGTCCCTCTGACATACCTTAGTATGTCCACAGCGGAGTTCTGAAGGATGGAGATGCCATACAGGCAGCTCTTTCACAGAGGCTGCTTTAGCACAGCAGGCCAGGGAAGAATGGTGCAATTCTGTGTTTGGGCCCCAGCCATGAAGGAAGGCTTCTGCTGACAGCACAGGGAGACCTTATCTCTGGTATAATTGGGGTAACGGGTATGGCAGGCAGCAGCTTCCCCTTCCCCTGCCCCCCTGCCTCCCATGCTTTCGGATTAAAGAGAGGGTTTCTCCGCTGAGAATGCTGCATTTTATAGGGACAGGAACCAAGAGACAGTTCATTTTCTATGGAGAGTTACTATAAATAGCTTGCTCTGTTAACATACATTCTTTCACTAAATGAATCCTACAAGCAAGGTTTTGTTCCAAGCCCACAAAATACTTGGTATGTTCTTGTTGCTTTGCACGTGCTCGATGGGACATCAGCACTTCCCCTCGACACAAGAGGTGGGCCTGTCCCTTGTGTGATGATGGAGTCAGTCTCATGGGTAAGCCTCTGGTGTTCCTTCTTTTGTCCATTGCTGATAGCAAAGGGACCTTTGGACATGCCTGCTGTGAAGGCAAGTAGGGCAGAACTTACTGCAGTCTGTGCTCGCTGGTTTGAGACTGCACCGCCATGCTTTGTGCTGCCCTACTCTCTCCTAATTCCACAGTTGTGGTTGGATGCTGCCAATACTGCAGTCCTGGAGAGCTGCACAGCAGTCTTGGGAAGCTTATAATTGCTCTGCTGTGAATCCCAGAGTGAGGCAGAGCCTGTCCATGAGAAAAATGCCTTCTGGTGCTGCTAGAGCAACATGAATGCTGCTGAGGTAAGCAGTCCCTGCCGTACGGCATGATTATAGTACTCAAGAAATGCAGCTTTTTATTTTCTTCCTCTTGTGTATGTGTGATGCTGAAAATCCTCTCCGTTAGAGAAGGCTTTTGACTTCCATTTAAACCTGATTTCTGCACTAAGCTGTTGGATGCCCTTCCCCACTGTGCATGAGGTAGCTGTTGGAATTCTAACTGAACTGTGAGGTGTCTGTCTTGAAAAGGGAAGGGCCCAGGAGCTCAGCTGGTTGATAGAACATCTGTCCTTATGAGGAAGCATGCTCTTTCTTACTTTCTGTTCTTTATAAAGGCATCTGTGGAAGCCGTACTGTCTTCACTCCCCATGTGTGCTTCCCCTTCTTGATGCCATATTGTGTGTGTGGTGCTTCGAGGCACTTGCTGTGACCCCGTGTTCATGTGGTGGGTTAAAAGTGATGTGAGCTATGGCTGAGCATGTGAGACCAGGGGGGGAGGGAAAGGTGACACAGTAAACCGGTTGTTATCAGTGGTGAGTGCTGCAGGGCATGGGGAGCAGGGTATGGGTGTGACAGGTAGTGTGGGCTGCCAGCTGCAGTGCCAGTGGCATTGGGTCTGTGGGAGTCCCAGATTCTGTTGACACTCTGCCATTAGATGTAAGCGTACATGTGTGGGAAGTGAACTTGACATTTTTGGCACATATTCTTTCGTTTTAAAATGTGGTTATGGATTTAGTGGCTCCCATAACTGTTGCTGGTAATGTTTACTGCTGAAATCTACACAACTGACCCTTGCAGCTGCTCACAGATTGTGCAAATGGTTTTTGGAGGGGAAATTAATGAGCTTGCTTTCATACTGAAATAAAAATAAATAAATAAAAGTCTTGCCTCTTTATGGCTCTCAGGCGCATATCCCCTCTTGTTTCCCATGGGCTTGTTATGGATGTGTGCTCCCAGGGACCGTACTGCCAGCTGATACTATTCGTATATTTTCCAGAATTTATAACCCAGTGCCTTTGTGGCTGTGGCTGTGCACGTGCTGCTCTGAATGCCCCTTCTCAGATGTCCCCTGCTCCTGGTGGCCCCGTGCCGCAGCTGGAGGCTGGGCACTGCCTGAATGGGCCTTGTGTTTCATGGGGCGGTTTCTGGGGCAAAATCAAACATGACATTTCCGAAATGTAAGAGTCCAAACTAGCTTGAGCATGAAAAAGCGGAGCCTGTGAACGCTTCGTGTGTTGTTTCTTGCCTTATTCTCAATGATTTACAGCCTCTCATCGCGGAGGAGGAGAAAGCTGAATGTGCTTTTATAACCCCAATTACACCTGCGGAACTGTTCCAGGAGAGTGGTCTCTGCTTTTTGGATAATGGCCCAGAGGAGAGCTGCCAGGCCCATTCCTCAGTTAGCTCCCTGCTGCTCATCCCCAGGGTGCCTGCAGGCACAGCAGGAGCCAACAGTGACCCAGATGCGCTGTTTCCAAAACACCGCTTGTTTCCAGCACTCAGCGTGCTGGCAGATTTGACACGTGGTTAAGCATGCATTGGTCATTGGGTAAAATGCATGTCCCGGGTACTACATGGGCTGCTGTGTTCATGGGGTGACTGCTGCCATGGGTAATAGCTGCCTGACCGGCTAGGGAGGCATGCGGCCGCATGGTGCTGCCTGCACCAGGTTTGTTGTGCTGCATGATCTGGAGCTGGCACAGCCCAACCCCTCTGAGAGAGTAAGCACTGTCGTAGAGGCTTTGAAATGTATTGCAAATAGCAGTGTTTTGCTTTGACAGACATTTTTTTTATCACAACAATAATTTTTTATTTTTCTTGACTGCTTAAACTTCCCATGGGGTTAACAGGCAAGCGTTTTGCTCCTGTGGGCTTTGCTACCTGCAGTGATACAAAAAAGGAACAATGGGAGAGGCTTTTTTCCACTGTGTTTGGCAGAAGATGAAGGGCAGTGTTCTTCCCCTTCTCATGTTCTTCTTACCAGAGTTATGTTTCAGGTTCCTTCATCTCTATATAGAGCTATTACAATTATATATATATATTTTTAAAGTCCTCATAGAATCATGGATATATAGATACCTGTATTTGATTCTCATGACTGGAACAGAAAGCTAGTCCTCTCTCCCCTTGTCCAAGCAATAGGCTTAGACTTTATTCATGGATGTGGATCCCAAGCTGTGCAGCCTCATTCAGCATGGCAAAACAGATACCCATTGACACAGCTCCACCTGCAGATCTCCCCATTATCTCTTGTCTGTCGTCACGGGCAACACCAGGGTCCCTCAGTGAGGCCAAAATCTGTGAGTGTCTGCCTCGGAGTTCCCCTCATCTTCAGTCAGATCTCAGCACGTTCTTCATGTGTAATATCTTTTCACACACACTCTCTGCTCTCCAGACCACACTGTTGAAATTCATGTCCAAATCCTCCTTTGATGTCTTGATTTACTGCAACATCATTTTCTCTGTCCCCTACAAATTACACTTCCATCTGTCCAGAATGTCCTTGCAAAGGAAACTTGTCCAGCTCCCTCATTTCTTAAGAGTATTGCCTCCTCTGTGTGTCCCTCTGCTGACTCCTTTATTCGCACAAGCTGCCTATCTTCAGCACCAAAGCTTTCCTCTCCATCATCCTCCATCCTTCTCCTCCAGCCAGCCCTGCTGCCTGTCTCTCCACTGCATCTCAGTGGTTTCCAAATGACAGCTATGGGTTTCCTTCAGCCCTCATCCGCCCCATTATGTAGCTGGTAAGACAATTACATTGTTGTCCTCCAGGTCTCTCCTTCACAGAACTCTTCTCCTGGGAAAGCCTCCAAAGCCCCTGCGGCTGCCAGCATGCTGGGGCTGGCTGGCTATTCTGCTTGCCCTTCCCTGTGTTGTACACTGAGGTTTGTATTCACCAGTTTTTTGGTAGTTTTGAAGCAATGCAGAGTTCCCAACTCAGGTGATTCATCTTCACATTGAGTATGGCCCTTCTCTTGCACCAAAGGCAAGCTGAGGAATTTTAGGCCTTGCTGAGATTCAGGCATAACCAACACCCCCTACCACTGCCAGCTTGTAAAAAATAGGCCAGGCGTGCAGCAATGGCGGAAGTGTCACCATGGCAATGTGAGAAAGGCTGGGATAGGGCAGCAGCTCTCTGCAGGCTGACTGGAGTGTCTATGGCATGCAGCAGGGTGGCACACAGCTCTCTGGAGGGCACTTGGGGCCCCAGCAGCCCTGTGCAGGAGGCTTAACAAAAACACCAGTGCTGTTAATGCTGCTGCGAGCGGGGAAGATGGTCACTCCAGCTCCCTTTATGGTGGGATACCGTGGTGGTGTTTTAAAAGGGAGATCTAACTCCTTTTCTGTATTCTGGGCGTTCAGGCATTATGCTGATACAGGAAGAAGGTCTCTGAATATCAGGAAAGCAGAATACCCTCATTAAAGATCTGCTCTGAGGATGTGAGAGTAATATATTGCTGGTAGAGATGAGGCCGGCTTTGTGCAACAATAAAACAAGAATATTAAACAGGAAGCCAATGACACTTCTGAAACATGCATGAGACAGTAATCCAGATGCTGTTCTGGGATGTAGCACAGCCCTTAAGCCTTACATCTATGCTCCTCTTTTATTTTTTTTTCTATACTGCATCTGCATGGTTGGGGGCAGGGTGGGGGTGCAGCAAGGGGACTATGAGATTTTTTGCCTGGTTTCCTGAGGAAGTGGGAGTGAGTCTGTTAACAGCACATCTGTGGGTCATTCCTCATCCCTGTGGTTGGGTGGGCTGCCTCTGTCTGGGGAGGGAGCTGCTGGTCCCACACCTCCTGTCTGCTCATGCCAGTGGGCACCAGGGCATGGAACCTACGGCTGGCAACGTGGAGGGGTGGGCTTGTGCCCAACTGTGGGGTAAAGCTGGAATTACAGTTTTGTTGGGTAGGGAGCTGCTGGTTGGCCCATGCAAGCTGGAAATCCAGGTTCATTAGCTCCCCCACACAGGCTTTTGCTTAATCTTTAAAGACAAGAGACTAGGGGGGAGTTATAAAGAGCGTGACATTTTAAATCCATAGGACATTTTAGCAAAATAAATGCTTTTGTGTGGCTTTTGTATTGCAAAGAGGTTTATATTACTATAGCACGATCCCGGAATTACAAGAGCCCTGCATTTATTCTGGTTCATGCTGGGACACTCGCTTTCGAAGGAGGGACCTGATGGATTTGAGGACAGTGTGAAGGAATAAAGACTTGATCTGCACTCCAGGCTGGAGCATTATGTCACTGCAAAATCTTTTCATTTGTACTTCTGCTGTGTTGGCCTGAGGATTTAATTTCCTGTTATTCATTATGTGGGAGTCTTTTTTGGAAGATGCTAGAGAGCAGGGTTTTTGTTTGGAAAGTAAACTGTCAAAATAGAGTGATTTTTTGGGTTGTTTTTCTCCTTGCTGGATCCAGAATTCACCAACATGAAATCTCATCATGAAAATGAGTAAGTAACTAAATCCATGACAGACAGGACTATTCTTATACTCCCTTCCCCCATTCCCCCAACCTTGAGTCCATCAGCTACATTACATAGATTTTGACAGTTACTGATTTTGTAATGTAAAGCTCTTCCTCTCTCCCTGCTTTGTGTTGCATGACAAATGAGGCCCTTGTTTGTTTGCTTTATGCAACTTGGCTGATTATAAAAAATAAAGCAGAACATAACATGGTTTATTCCTCAAGTTATTTTGAAACTTCCAGAGAAATCAGAAGTATTTGTTTGTTTTGAAACTTCCAGAAAGATAAAAAAAGATTAGGCAAAAATGCTCTCAAGAGCAATCCTTTAAAGACCAGCACACTGACACTGCAGATGGGTCCTCACTGCCAGGCTTCCTTTATGGGGAGGGAGGTGGGGAGAGAGGATGTTTTCTTCTTATGTTTGCTCTACTCATCTGATCTTGACCTTGATAAGCTCCACAATTTTAAAACCACAACCTCCTTTTTTCCCCATCCTTGCATCTTAGAAGAGAAATGTGAACAGGGTGAAAAGAAAGCAGTTTGTTTTCAGCATGTTGTAGTTCATAATTAGTTCACAGCAAAGGGCTTTCACTGTGCTTTAATCACATTGCTGTATTCTTTTCTTGCACAGCTTACTTTTTGCTGGTTTTTGTTGTTGTTGTTGTTTTTGTTTGAATAAAGAAATAGGTATACAAATAGCTGGCTCTTTCAAAAATTCAGCATCTTCACTCTCCCATTTGCATCAGGCAATGGGACACACATGGGTTGCAGGGCTCCTGCTGAGCACGGGTGCTTTGGCTCAGCCTGCCCCTGCCTGCCTACATGTGGATTCTTTGTGGGCCATACTCTTCCTTTGTGTCATTCTGGGGCAATATTTAAATTACAGTAGTTAGGAAAACCAAATGTGCAAACTTTTTTTTTTTTTTTCCACTGTGAAGAACACAGCACAGGAAGCCACTATAATCTGTGCACATGAATGGGGCCCTGCCCTGCCTGTGTTCATTTTCCAGCTGTCCCATGGCTTGCTCCATGCTGCTTTCACACCACTAAACTTCTTTGCTTTGCTTTTGCACACGAAAAAGAACGAGATCTGACACGTGCTGGCGTGGAGATGGGTCAGTTCTGTAAGGAAATGTCAGGTAGCTTGTTTTGGAGTGACTAATCCGTTACAGCATTACACATCCACAGCTAAAGCCATGGGCTGGCTGAGCTTCAAGAAGTCCTTTGTAATACAGAGGTCCCCTTTCATCCAAGTTTGTCCTAAGACTATAGGATAGATGCCCAGTTTTTTAAAGATGAAGCCTTTGAAGTAAATTGGTCACGATGTGAGACTTTCTCGTTATTGCAACATCAGCATATTTATTCCACATGAAGTGTATGTATGTGTACTCATTTTTGTAGTACATCATAGATGTAACATCCTTGATTGGAACTTCACACACTAATTAAAGAAAAATGTCTACTGCTTAGGTAAGATTCTCTGTCAAGGGGCAGGGGATTCTTTGTAAAAAACAGTCTTTTTTATCTAAAAAGCTGCTCTTACACTGCAATCTATTTACACTTCTAAAAGATTTTTACTTCTGCAAGAAGTTCATAAATACACTGTTTAGTGAGGTTGTTCTACAGGTACTTTAGGGTCTTTCCTGTTCCTTCGGAAGAAAAGCATTCCCTTCTTCATAAGAGACAAACTACAAGATCTGCTGCTAAAAGTTTCGAAAGCTTGTGTTCCACTGGCTATTGCTTTTCTTGCTGTTTTTTATCCTTTGTTCCTGGTCCTAAAAGCAGTGCCCTGGTGTCAGTGGATGTGAGGTTGGGGTGCAGGAAGGGATGCGCTGCTCTGCCGGCCTCATGCCCTCCAGCTGCATTCTTGAGGGCCAGCTAAGAGGCCAGAGAGTGCCGTCTATTCTTAGGACTGTGGGCTCCATTCATTTCTTTTTGAAAGAAAAAAAATTGTTTGGTGCATAGCACTTCTCATTTTTCTGTAAAGAGAAATGGGAACGCTCTCCCTGCAATTAATGAAGTCATTTTTCTACTGTTTTGAGAATTGAAGTTTGTCACTGCAGTTGCATACTCCTGTGCTGTGAATGGCACTCTCAGTCTCAGTATCTGCTCGCTGTGAAGCCAGCTAGGAGTTCCACATGGGGTCACATCATCATAGTG
Source organism: Tetrao urogallus (assembly GCF_951394365.1). Classification (NCBI taxonomy): domain Eukaryota; kingdom Metazoa; phylum Chordata; class Aves; order Galliformes; family Phasianidae; genus Tetrao; species Tetrao urogallus. The sequence goes on from NC_136814.1 coordinate 64,894,857, forward strand.
GCTGCAGATGCCTGACACAGAGTCTGACCAGTCCAGCGGTGTGGATGAGGTATGCAGCGTGCAGATGAGCTTCCAGCTTAGAAGGCAGCTAAAATACATGCTTGTTTCTCTCTTGAGCAGCGTGGATAGCAAGAATTGCCTAGAGTTATGGGATCTTTTCAAACAGATACTCTAGTGCTCATTTAGTTGTTTTATTTTCCTTTAAATTTTTGGCTTTCTTTTTTGACCCATAGTTTCGTGTTACAAAGCAAGTGGGCGCCTAGAAAAGCAGCTTGGTGCAAGAAACATTTGGCTTTGTTTATCCTGCTAGAAAGTTGAGAGAGAAAGAGGTAATATTATCATCATTACTGACCTGACAATATTAACTATCAGTAAGGAACGGAAGCTCTCTTTGGTATTTTAACATCCCAGGAAAAAGGAAGCCAAGCAGTATGCTTGGCAGGGCTGGCAGTGAAGGACAAGCAGGATATAGGGGCTCACTGACAGCAGCATGTATTCTAAAGTCAATAGATCTGGTATGCAGGGAGATTTAACTGGTATAGAAAATAAACAGGTCAGCTTATGATCTTTAACAAAGTTTTGTACTTGTTTGTTTCTGTGTTTGTATTGTTGTTTTGTTGGATTTTTTGTTTGTTTATAAAACTAGAAAAAGTTGAAACAAAGCCTCTGTATTCTTGTAAAGCTTTTTTTCTCCTTTTTCCTGCTTCTTAGGTACTGCAAAACTGACCTTACGTCTGTTTGGTGAGTTCCTACTGCTCCAAACAGAAAGGGCAGCAGTTTGAAAGGTCTGGTGTTCATATAGCTGTGATTTTGGTGATGGGGACAACTATTTTTGTTCTGAAAGTGCACGTTTTCTTTGGGCCTTTCTTAGGAAAGGGACCTGGTTATCCTTATTTATATCCCCCATCTGCATGAAGCTATCAGGTAACTGCATGAGGCTTTAGAACCCCATTGAGTTTTACATGACAGACACAGGATGCCTGCTCTTCTGTATAGCCATCATCTTCTTTCAAATCTTTTCAACTTTGCATGGCAGGAGGAATCACCAGATTTGTAATGTTCAAACGTAGCAGTCTGGTAACACTGTTATGATTTCTTTTCCTCTGCTGAAACCCAGTGCTGTGCCTGTCCTGGCTGCTTCCTCCCACTCCCCTGATGCCGGCTGGGCTTCTTTGCGTCACACACTGTTCTCTGGGACCCTCCCTGAGTAATAAATAGGCTCAGGGTAACAGTGAGGCTTCTGTCCCCATGTAAGTGCAAGCCTATAAGCTTCCTTTAAACTTTAAACGTTTCATTGTTGGAAAGCTTTCAGATGTTCACAGGATAAGGGGTCTTTATATATAGCTGGCATTGCGTGGTAAAAGATTGCTTTATGTAAGCTAAGTTTAAGATGTGCAGTTCCTTTATAAACTCAGCACGCAGGAGGTATTTTTTTCTTCTTGTGCTCAACGTTGCTTTCAGAGGGTTTTTAAATGGCTATTCATTTTTTTATAAATATAAGATAAAAAAAGTTTAAGGGAGAATATCAGGAAAATGCACCTCAGATAAAACCAAGCATGCATGATTCCGAGCATTTGTTCAGATGTGTCAGCAACCTCCTGCAGAGCTGAGTCCTCATCCTGCCCGATTAGGGGCACTCCAGGCTTTGCTACAATAGGGCCAGAGGAACTCACTGACTGGAATGATTCATGACCCAAAACCTACTTCGTGCAGTGTGTAGCATAATAAACACAAACTACATTAGAACAAATGAAGAGTATTGCTTGGTGCAGTAACCAACATTTTCTTTACAAAGTGGATCCAGCTCTTTTATGGGTTACACACCCTGATCCAACCATGTCCAATTGTAAACTGCTCTCCAGTGTGAAATCTTATGTCATCTTACCAATTGTTACCAAGTAAAATAGCCCAGCAACTAGAGATGTGTGGTTCTACTTGAGGTTTGAAAAGGCGGGAACAAAGGCATGTTACTAGTAAAAAACAGTCAGATGCTTATTATCTAGATTTCATTTTGTCTCTGAGTATCCCCAACAGAATTGCATCTACTAGAATCCGTTTGAAAAACACTTAAGACTATTTATGATTTCAGCCAGTTGCTTCCTCCAGCTGGGTCAAGCTTGCGTGCAAGCTGTAACACCTCCAGTATGTACCAGACCAGAATCCTCCTGACTGTGCACTAAATCATGGCTTTATCTGTTTTATTTGACACTAAATTATTTTTGCTTTAATGGAAAGCAGGTTTTTTTTTTGGGCTCGTCTGAATTGTTCACCACAAACTTAATCCAAAGATCCTGGAAGTTGGTGGGTGTTAATAGAGTTTGGCATGTAAGCCTGGATTAAAAAAGTCATTACTGTGTCTACTGTCAGTGATTTCTCATTTGCCAGTAAGACTTAACTTTGATCCCAGTCTGAACTGACAAAAACAAATTTGGAAACGGATGAGGATAAACAGAAGTTGGCTCTAAAGCAGGCAAGGTGAGGAAATCAAGTCTGCTGGTGACGTGATTCTCCTTACCACAATGTATTTCACAAAAGACTTTTCTCTGTACAAAAAAGCAACTTTTACACAAAACTGAATAAAAGCAACACTAGCATGTGTGCAACACTGAGGGAGGTGGGGCATGGGTTCTTTTTTATTTTCAATAAAGAAATTCCAATTTGTTGAAGCTGGTGCTGCTTACAGGAAATGGCTGTTCTTGGCAGACAGTAAGTGCGATCATCTCCCAAGACTGTTTTTGTGGTGGTTGTTTGTTGTTGGGTTTTTTTTTTAGATGTTTCAAATAAATTCTCTTCTTTGAGATTCAGAGCAATTTCTCACATCAGTTGGTTTCCAAGTATTTTATGCCGTGCTGTTTAGGAGAAGATGCTTGGGCAGCTTTCATTTGGACAGCATCCTGCCTTGGCAGTGACATGGGAGTCATAGCTTGGAGTGATCCTGTTGTAAGCATTTTGGGCTGGGATAGATAGCAAGCTGCAGCAACTTGCATATTGCTTAAATCTAATACTATTCCATTCACTGTGCTTTAAAACAGTCTCATTTCGGTTTTGCTTTTAGATGACAAGTGGAAGGGGAGTTCAATTGTGAGTTTCATCAGAAAAGATTTTCATCCTCAACACTTTTCCTTCATCATTTCTTCTTCCTTCCCCACTCTTCCACTGGGTATGGTAACAAACCTAAACTTTTACTATATTCCATTCAGGTGGTGCCAGCAGCTTTTTGACTATTAGGTTATACCTCTGTACCCCCTAGCCAATCCTTCATAGTGAAGCAAATCAATGCATTTTATGGTAAATGCTTTCTGTTATAAGAACTGTTTGCAAAAATGTCCTTTTCCAGAAGATGTGTGTACTGTTCAATGAACAGTCACGTGGTTACTTCCAGGTTTTCTTTTTTCCCAAGCAGAGCGGAGAGAAGCTCTCTTCCATTAGTAATTCTGATCAGGCAAAGCTTTCATTGCCTCTTTTATTTATTGTACTAATTAAAAAAAAGAAAAGAAAAGAAAAGAAAAGAAAAGAAAAGAAAAGAAAAGAAAAGAAAAGAAAAGAAAAGAAAAGAAAAGAAAAGAAAAGAAAAGAAAAGAAAAGAAAAGAAAAGAAAAGAAAAGAAAAGAAAAGAAAAAGCAAAATTAGTGCATCTCAAAGCCTGTATTCATTTATTTGCACCTTACGATTATATATATTACATATTATATAATTATATTATATATATTATTATATTATATTATGCTGTATTGTCCAAAGCCAGTAAAGTCAGTCTCACTTTTCTGAGAAGTGATTGTCAAATTTTGGAGATAAGTGATATTATTCAAAGACCTCAAGAAAGAGAACTATTCCTTCTACATAGGTAGAAGGAAAATTTTCTCCGTGGGGAATTATTAAGCCAGTCTCTTGGTGCAGAAGGAAATAATGAGCTAATCTGAAGCTAAGGTGCTATCGGTCTGTTTCGAACCCGGCTTGTCTCCTGTTTCCAACTTTTCTGCATGCAGATGCTGTCCAATTAGTTGGAAGGCAGAAGTAGTCTCTTGACTTGATTTTGCTTTCTAGGCCAAATGCCTGGAAGCTAGGGAGGGAAATGGATGGCACTGGAATAATAACCACCTTCCCCAAGTCTGAGCAAAGCAGTTAAGACCCATCTTTTTTTCAGTGTTTTCATGTATTCTGCCAAGCTGTACAATAGCTCTTGGGGGAGGAGGAGTTGTTTTTTTTCCTTTATTCCTTGGTTTATCCAAGCTATTTGGTTTACATTTCTTTTTTTCAATCACTAAACTAAGAAAGCAAGCAAGGAAGATGATGTTTTGTTTTGCACTTGTGTGATTAAAAATGTCTACTCCTACAGTCTTGCACAAAAGCCTCTTCTGAAGTTTCTACATTCTTTTATTCCTTTCTTTCCCCACCCTGAACTCTCCACCCAAAATGACATTTCAGCCTTACGAAATTGGAGGTCTGCTTTCTAACCGAGATTTAGAACAGTGTAGCCCAGTTGCCATAATTTAAATAAGACTTCTTGGGTTGTTCCTGAAGCATGACTTTATTTTCCTAGCTGCTTTTCATGCAACAAGGACCAGTAAAAGCAGTGTAAACTGAAGAGCCTCGCCTCTTCATTTCCTGCACAATGCTTACAGCATCCTTCAGGAAAGGCACTTCTGCAAAGATGTGCTGCTGCTGCAGCTGAGGCAGGTTTTCTTCATCAATAATGCAAGCCCCTAAGTCATCTGTGTATAGTTGTAAAGTTACTCATTGAGCGTTAATTTTACAGATGCCTCTCGTGGAAAATTCAGATCTGTACTTGGGAGGGAATGGGAGTGTTTCTGAAAGCAGTTCAAGTTCAGTCTGACCTCACCAGTTTGGACATACACTGAAATGTGTGACCTTCTCCATTTGCTGCATGGTTATCATTCCCAGAGCTGAATACCAGCAAAATCACAGCTCCTCCATCTTCTAGGGACTTGCAAAATAAATGTTTTAACATCATTTTCAGGCTGTGCTCCGTGAGCTGTTCTTTCAAAGATTTTGCCTCAAGGAAAAATAAGGAGTAGCTGTCATTTGAAATTTACTCAGCGTTGGCTAAATGATGGCATTTGTCACTTCTGCTCTCCTTGTAATGAATAGCAAGGAGGACTGGCCCTCACATGTGTCAAACTGGATACTGCGTTTTGTTAGTTCTTCTCCCTCTTTGTTCTCTTAGAGAACAGGAGGCAATTAATATAGTCAAAAAATGTAATGTGGCACAACCCCCATCCCCCTTTTTTTTTTCCTTTGTGTAGTATTCCAACACAAAGACTGTCGAGAGCATTATGTGCATCACATTTTGAAAACATGTTGGTAAGGCAAACTCACTAGGAGACTGCAGGTTGGCCAATTCTTTGGGACCCGATCTAAAATAATTGGCATGTTTGCTTTACGCTGCAGCTTGTTTGATGTTGTTGACCTTGTATCCTTGGTGTCTGAAAAGCTGTCATGGCAGTGACATGTGTCTGAGCAGTCTGAAGGAATCCAGCAATTATTTTAATATTTTGCATAATACTGGTGGAATGTAATAATTCGTTGTGAGGGATCAAATCCAATTACCTCATTCCCTAAAACTGGAAAAACGGTGGAAGTTTGGTGATAAACGCTAGCGGAGTGAGAAAGAAGTGTAACAATTTGTGACATTCTAGTCACTAATTTTTTTCCTTTCCCTTTCTCATTTTTTTGCAGGGCATGTTTTCAAGCCATTTTTGAGGAGATGTGGTGAATGTAAACTTGCTCTCTTGGGAGCGAAATTCTGGTAAGTGCTGCAGTCTTGATGAGTTTTGGCTTTCAATGAAAGTTTCAGAAATATTATGTTAGCTTTTATTTTAGTTTAATTTTTTTTACTTGATGGGAAATGCAGCTCACAAAGCTGCAGTTGATTACACGTATTTTTTTTCCTTCGGTATGGAGACGCACAGTATGAGAAGCACTGACAGAAAGCAGCATGCTGGGCCTCAAGGCAAGGAATGCAGTTTCATTTGCTCCTGTGGCATCTGCTTATTGTGTTTGTAGCAGTTACATTCAGCTGAGGAGTGGCTGAAAACTAGTAGAAGAAACGCAAAGCCTAATTGTAAAACAAGGGGAACAAAAAGCATGCTAGAGGTAAGAAACATGAGCAGCAACAATGATGCAGAGGGAGCACTGGGGATGTCTAGTCAGTGTGAAATCTTTCCATCCAATCCCACAGCCTCCACATGGAGCTAGAAGGATTGCTCATTACTGTGACATAAGCAGGTAGTCAATACTCCTGTGTGGTGCACCAGGTTTCCCATCCCTCCTTTCCATTTCTTGTGACAGGCTTTGCTGCTTCTGATTGTTCCATGCACACTTCTAGAGACAACAGCTTCCTACATGTTGATGTGGGCTGCAGTGGGAGAGTGGCATGTTGTGTACAGCATAGCTGTGTTCCTGAGTTATGCCACTGTGAGAAGAAGGGAGGCATCAAAGAGTGGAAGATAATTAGTGACATGCCCCAACTGGAGGGGAGTAATCCTGAGAAAACTCTTTGTAGCTTTCTCTTTCTCTATCCAGTCAAACATAAAAAAATAATAATAATCCCAGCAACAAGCAAAACCAAAACAAAACAAAGCAGCAGATCCCCAGTGGTTTGTAGACTTACCTTGCTTTTCCCTCTCAGAGACTCAGTGTATGCAACTGTTGCTGGTACCTGTTGATCACTGGCAGCCTTGGAAAAAAATTGCTAGCAGAAGGTTGTGTCCCTTTTTTCCCTTGGCCAAGAAGAGTGTTGGACTAGAATTTTTTCTTTAGCCAATGTGTGCAGATTGCAGATGAAAACCAGCTTATTCTCCATTGGCAAAGGACTTCAGAGCAAGATAGCCTGCAGGGGTAGAAAACCCAAAATCAAAGACTGGCTCTATGAGAACACTTGTTCCTTTCTTCCATTTAAAAAAGAAATAACAGATGTTGTTACATCATACAGAAGAATCTGGATTAACTAGCAGATGTTTAAATGTAGATCATTTAGCCTTCTGCAGAAAGTATAGTCTTCAAGTGAAGAAAAAATGAAATGATTAAGATCAAAATTTAAAAAAAAATCTTCCAAATGCTTGAAAAGTCCTCTACAGCTATACCTGAGTAAACCATGCTTCCATTCTTTTAAGTAATTTTCTCTCTACTTGTATGCCCAAAGATGAGCTATAGACCAGTTGCGTGAATTCACATCACATGAGATTTTGTGCTTTTTCTGTTGCTGCAAGAGAAGAGAAGATCTATATCTAGTTTGCTTTTTGATGATAGCTACTATGGTACTGTAAGTTGTCTGATGTCCTTGCATATTGGGTGATCTTTGTGTGACATGTGACAAAGCTGTTGTGCTCATAGGTAAAGGAGCAGCATCGTAATGCAAAAATAGCGTTGCTGTGTAACACAAAGGAAAATAAGGTTGTGGGCAGACATGGTAGTGAGATTGTTATGTTTAAATTTCCCTTCAAAATTGCATCAGTGATCTAGGCCCAGTGAACATAGTTCGAGAGCAGCAAGAGGAAGGAGATTAAGAAACGCATTCATTGGACAAGAACAATTTTGGTTGGAAGAAACTGCTGTGTGGCATCTTGCCCCCTTGAAGCAGATCCTATTAGATCAAGTTGCTCAGGGCCTTGATTTTCAAAATTCAGGTGGGCTCAAGGATGGAGGCCTCTCTGGGCACCTGTTCCTGTGTCTGACAGTCCTCAGAGTGAAAATGTACTTCCTTGTTGCTTCTTCTCATTGTTATCACTCACTGTTGATCAATGTGTAGCTTGCATCTTCTCTGCCTGTGAGAGAGGAGTTTTGCTGAAGAATCTTCCAGCCCCAGATCAGGGAAGCTGCATCCTGTGGCTCCAAAGAAATAAGGTGTCACATGGATGCAGTAGACTTGTTAGTGGGGGTAAAAATACAGTCTGGTTCATTGAGGATCTACTTGCACAATGTTGTTCAACCCTTAATTCATGGTCAGACTTGGGGAGCGTGATTGCTGACTTGTCTGAATCTCAAAACCAAGGAAAGTGGTACTCCTGAAAACTTCTTAACTTCTTGTTAGAGGTAGAACCCAATAAAAAGACACTGTTCTCACTGCTGGTTTGTATACATTCTAGAATTTCTTTGAGCCAGTTTGGAGCTCACTTTGTGGCACTTCATGCTCCAGGATTTTGCACAATAATTTAATATTGTTTTCCTGGAGCCATTATAATATATAAACAGACTCTGCAAACTTTGCTTGTTTTCACAGCTGTTCCTTCCCCTCTTCTCACTTCAAATTGTTTGCAAAATCTCATTTTGAGGAAGAATAATCAGGTATCAGTTTCTGGTCTGTAAGGATCTCTGAAACATCTCTGTCCCCACTGTTAGTTTGCCTATGGCAAGGAAAGAGTTTTGTCTGGTCTCTGTCCATAACCCACTAAATCCAGGAAGGTCTGGACACTAAGAGAACACTTTGAATTTATCCTGACATAGTAGCTAAGCTCAGAGGCACAGAGGTCACTCACTCATCTTGGATCAAAGTCCTAGAAAGTGTCATACAGCCTCCAGCTCAAAACTTCATAATGGATTTAGGAGCTGATACGACAACAGAAGTACACGAGTGCTTTGAGGGAAATCTTGATTAATTTAAAACTCACTCAGCTAAGCTGATGGTATCTTCCTGAGCAGTGTGAGCAGAGACCTCTTTTGATGAGATTTCTGTAAAGCAGCCTTGTGGATGTCTGAGCAAATGCTGCTTGGCACTTAGGTGCTTGACCCATGTGGTATTGAACATGATGTTTGGTGGGAGGTCACTGAATGGCCTTCTCTCCATCATATAAAACACCGACACAACTGCAAGGAGTCCCAAGAAGCACAACTGAAGAACAAAAGAAAACTTTAGAGTGATCTGTGTTTTAGTTTTTTCCCCTATTCTTTGCCAGTCAGAATGCCCTTTGAAACTCAGGCCTTTTGTAAGATTTTCTTGCATGTCTGAGCATGGCTTATTCTGTACCATGTGGTGTTTTGTCCCTGTTCATCTAGGTTCTGTGGTTGGTTATATCATTTAAAAATTTGGATTTTAGTTGCTAAGATCTCCTCTAGTGCTTTGGGTTGCATTTTTTTTTGCCCATTAAGGACAATCAGATTCCTCTTAGCAGATAATGCTTGCTTTGATTTTTAGAAATAATATTAAAACAAATTCTCAGTAACTTGTTGCATACTAAGTTTGATTACCTTTAGAAAAGAAATGTTGTGTTCCTCTGTAGGTTCCTGTGTCTCTGATCTCCGTGGCATGATTATTGACATCTGTGGTCAAATGTCAAAACTGACATTTTGACTACCAAAAAGAATACAGAATTTCTCATGGTGATTTTTCTTCCTTGTCAGGCTTCTGACATAAAGTATTATAGATCGACTATGAGTTATTTGCCAAGAGCTTGGAATACGCACTTTGTGCAAAAACAAGCCGCCATAACTTTTTTACCTGAATTCTGCCACAGCCACAAGAGGCCAGAATCATTAGCTGTTCTTTGTTATTATGGATGACCTGGCATGTTTTGGTACTATTTCCAGTACCTTTTAGTTTTCCAGAGTCATTAATTTGGGCACTGATGCACCTCTTGATGTGCTTCTGTTGTGAAACTTCATTATTTCTTCCTGTGGGCTGAAGATTATTATGCATCCTTAGGAATGAAAGTGTGTGGAAACTCTTGAGCATTAAATTATGTTGGATTTTACTACAATTTGCAATGCTATGCTTGTAATTCCTTCAATTTTAGCCTGTTTCTTATCTTCCAGTCAACCCCATCTGAAAGATGTGCATGTTAGTGCTGGGTGTGCACTGCACCTCTCCAGACTGAATTGGGTTGGATTTAGCCTGCTATCATAATACAGGGGAAGTGTTGTCATACTTACGTGCAAGATAACTTCACTCAGGGAAGCTGCAGCTCAGCCTTTGGCAGCAGAGAACTTTGTGTCTCAGCCTCTCTCATGCGTTCTCCTAAGTGTTTTCCAAAGCTCACTCTCAAGTCTCATGCAGTCACAGAATCATTAAGATTGGAAAAGACCTCTGAGGTCACCTAGTCCTACTGTCAAGTCATCCCCATCATGCCAACTAACCACGTCCCTCAGTGTCACATCTCCACATTTCTTGAACACCTCCAGGGACGGTGACTCCACCACCTCTCTGGGCAGCCTGTGCCACTGCCCCACCACTCTTTCTGAGAAGAAACTGTTCCTAACATTCAATGTGAACCTCCCCCAGTGTAACTTAAGGCCATTCCCTCACATCCTTCAGTTTAGCTGTTGGGTTTTGTTTTGGGCTGAACTTGAGACAGTCCAAATAGGATTGATCTGTGGACCACTTGTCTGGACGATCCTTCTGCCTTATCCACTGGATAAGAGATAAGGAAGTACTGGTTGGAAAGCAATTGGAGTAGAGTGCTACATTCTGCTGCACTTCCTGGCTTTCTGAGCTGGCTGAGTGACAGAAATCTTTGAATCATAATGTTACAGTATCTTGAAGATTCATGATGGAATTTTGCAAGTGATAAACTGTTTTGTTTGCTTTTTTAAAATTCAAGATAACAAACTCTCCAAATGCTCTGCTGAAAGAAGAGCATTAAATTTGCAAGTTCACATGTTTGCTTTAGGGAATGTTGCATCAACTTTGCTCTTTTCAGTGCGTGCTTCAGGGTATTTTTGTCACTGTTCACTTGATACAAAAACTCCTGTTCCATCACATTTGCCTGTTCTTATACTTTCTGTTCCCCACCCTGTGGAAAACCAAATAGAATGGCTGTGAATGCACCATAGGGGTTGCCATCCAGCCTGTCAGTGTTTGGATTCTATCGGATTCAGATACAGAGCAGACTTGCACCTGTTCTCATATCCAGCTCATACCCGGCTCATACCATTACAGAAGTGTAGGTGAAGCTTCCAGCAGAGTGGTCACACCGACCTGGTAGCAGGATTATAGAGTTTGTCTCCAGTTGCCAAGAAATGTCACCTCTCCAGTGAGCCCACACAAATGGAGATTTATTTCTTCAAGGGTCAGTAATTCATTAGTTGGTTGTTTTTTTTTCGGAGGTTGGTAATTTGGTCATGCTTAGGAGTTTTTTTCAGAGATCAAAATACAAAGATTTTGCCTTGCCAGCATACAAGTTTTTCCTCCAAATCACAAAACCTCTCAAGCTGTTCATGGGCTGACCAGGGGCTTTTAGCATGGACAAATCACTCCAATTTCCCATGCCTTGTTTCAGGACTAGCTTGAAAAAATTAGGCTGAAGTCATGCCAAAAATCCAAAATGGCAACAAAGAAAGGAAAAAAATCTCACAGCAAACATCCAGCATGGAGAAGACTGCCAAAGCTGGAAGCTGTTTGTTCCAAGTTTATAATCAGGCAGCAACGGGGTCTTAGTAGGTAACGTCACCACCATGCAGCAATCTGTGGGAGAGGCAGGGAGTGGGATCTGCATGGTGTGCAGTGCAGTGCAGTGTGTGGACTGGGCACAGGATTATGGGGACCAGAGAGTGTGATTTCTGGGCAGCAGATACAGCAGTAGCTGTGAGACTGCATGTTGCAGTACTAAATACATCTACAGATAGAGTCCAAGTTGGCTGGATAGGATTAAATTTCCCCTTCCTGACACAAATGTGCTGTTTTACAGTACAGCCAATGTACCAACTTATTTTTAGGGTTTATTTTCTGAAATCTAGGAGGAAGGGGGCAGTTGATGTAATTCTCTCGACATTAATACTTCATGGATTTAATAGATTTTAGGGCTAAAATCAATTGAGAGATCATTTTATCAATCAAATATGTCAGCGGCTGCTGAAGCTAAATGGAGGACAGAAAACATCGGGGTGTAGTGTAGGGTGCTGAAGTATCCAGAAGGTATAATTACTGTGGAGTTTGTTGCTATGTGCCTTTTGCAAAACTTCACGTTGGGCACTAAATACTTTGCATAGTGGCAATTTACCTCTTCAGTAAGAGGTCCCGAGACATAAGTGTCTTTACCACCTCGCAGCATAAGCACACTGCTGCAGTGCTACATTTCCCTCTTGTTTAAATGCTTCTGTGGTATGAAGACAATGAAACTGCATGTGAAAGAGCATGAAGAAGCAGTGAGATCTCACTATAGATTACCAAAGCTGAGTATTTTTGCACATGGAGTTATTTATATTAATCAGTTTGCTGAGCTCAAAAATAAAAGGAAGCCTGGGAAGCAATCCAGGTGCTCAGAGGTGGGGAGTCTCCTGCTCTATGTGTCACGCTGTGTCAGCCCCGCGGAAGGCACTGTCAGAGCTCTCTGAGTCATCCTGCAGCATCCCTGCTGCCAGCAGTGAGCAGCACGGGGAGCTCCGGGACTCCAGGAAAGCCAGCTCCTCCCAAGGCACGTTATCAGGGAAACCACTGGTTAGAAAATACCTATTTTTAGACAGTATCCATGAGCTGAAATTCATAAAAAGTTTGTGTTTATGCTGTATCATCCTGAAAACCTCGGAGCTATCAGAGCTTTCTGCAGCCTTCTAATAAAGGATGTTTTGTCCTCGTGACCTTTATACCTATGCTGTGCCCACATACAAGGATCTATCTAATACAGCAAGCCTGTGCTCCTGTTGTTTTTAGGGAAGAGAGAATAATAAAAGATTCAACTGTGTAAATGTCATTCCTACCCAGCTATGTAGTACTATGAGACAGGGAGAAGACTGCTTTGAAATTTTCCCTCCAGCAAAAGCTTGAAAAGCCTTGAAGATTGTGTGCAGCCTTGATCATGTCATGCAGCAGCTGTAGTGAGAAATACAAAAGCTATTAGGGTCAGTCTGTGAGGGTTTTGAATAGTGTTCAGAGAGGTGAGAATCCTGCCTTTCTGCTATTATGAGGTGGTATCCTGTAATCCTGTAACAACCATACTGATGTAGGCCTTGCATTGTTTTGCTTTTTTTTTTTTTAACTAACTGTATTCTTCACTGAATTTAAGTTGCACAAGAATCATAACAACCCCAACCAGCAAATATAAGTGGCACAAGACTTTTTAGGTTCTTTACAGAATTACTAGTTAAAAAGCATACATATGGCTTGGATGTCACCTGAAACTTCAGTTCACTGCTTTGGTCTTTGGTTCATGAATTTTCTCATTCATGCAGTTAAGGTGCTACTTAGAGAGAAGACGGCCTGGAAAGAAACTTCCACTTCCCTTGGTAAACATGAGTCATTTCTCATCCTCTTTTGTCATTTGTTAAAAGTTTTGTCTTTCTTCAGTGGGAACTTACATCAGATTACAGTATAATATTCTTGAAGCCCATGGTTGCATCACAATGCATCAGTATCCATTGCTGCTGGATGCTCATTTTGGTGAGCTGTAATTGAACTAAATCATCAGTTTAGGAAAGTTTTCATTTACCTATGATATTTGTTGTAGAATATGGCATTTAGGAATTGTCCATTTTTGCCTCACAGCTAATTCCACATTATTAAGACACTAGTCTCCCTGTGCACACCATTTACTATCGTAATCCCTTTATCCCCCTTTTCTTCCCATTTATATCAGTTGGTGACTTCAAACAATTTTGGGGTTTTTTTTCCTCTAAGGTAGAGGCTGAAAGAAGACCCAGTACTGTTCTATCTGTATCTATCTCCAAATATATCTGTAGACATAGAGAAAATATAGAGACTGACAACTGATATATCCTGTAGTCTTCTCATTGTTTTCTACCATGGTGATCATGCCAAATCTGTCAAAACACAGAGAAACCAATCTGCATATGATGGAAGTGGCTTTTTTTTGTTCTCTGGGAACACCATGCAACATGTACAGCCCTATTTTTAAGGCATCCCCTATAACCATTTTGTTACATGCTACATATCTTTCCAGGAGCCCAAGATTATTACATTTGCTTTTTAAAAAGTTTTGCTCTTGAGTTTTGCCCTTTGAATTACTGTAATTACATAGGGAGGCTTAGTTTGAGTCTAACCATCAGTTTTCCTGTATGTCATTAGAAGTTGTTAGAGGATCAGCATGCACAGCTGTAAATGACAGGATATACCTTCCTTGTCTTTTCTGAATTAGACTGTCTATAAGGGCAAGTGCTTCAGAAAAGAGTGAGCACTGTTCTAAATTAACATAGCAGAAGGAAAGCTACGGCTCATGGCTTGGAAAGAGCCACTTCGTGTGGCTCATGCCTACTGAAAGATGTGACATCCTGCCTGCAGTCTCACCTACAGCAATGTCTTGAAGGTCTACATGCAGTTAATATGCGTTAGACATCCCACCTTGCAGGCATCCCAGCAGGCAAGTGTTGGACAGGGCTCTGGGTCACAGGGACTCAACTTCCCAGGAGGGAGGTCAGAGCCATGCACAGGTAGGTGTGCTTGGGAAGAACTCACACCCAGGGAAATCTCAGTCTTTGCCTTTCCCGTGCAGCTCAGGTCTCCTCATTTGCAACTGTGCTTAGGTGTGCTTTTATGCAAGTGAGATTTGGGTGAATTTATGTAAGAATTCAGTTTTAAATTTTAGGGGAAATGGAGATTGTTAATCCTGTGTTACCAGACCACTTTTACAGCACCTTTAAGGTGCCAGCAATATAAAGAAATGTGTGTTTTCCCTTAAAGGCATATATTAGAGGCATCACTGAAAGTCCCATGTACCACAGAGGACATAAAAAAAAAAGGCACAGTGGTTTCTAGTTGTATTTTAGATTAAAAAAAATAAATTCCTAAGCCATCACTTTTAACCACCTCTTGTTCTCTAGGAAAGCTCCTCACAGACACAATGAGAGACCAATACCAGGCAAGCCTACTGACTTGGTACAGCAAGAGTTGTAAGGGTGCTGCTGTGTAGAGAATTTTTGCATCGAATTATCACTACTGCTTCACTCCACTGCAACCAGCAATCCTCAATTCATTTTTCCTGGAATATTTATTTTCTTTTAGATTACACCCATGAATATATTCAATGTCTTGCTCTCCTTTTTCCTTTGTATCTTTTATGTCTGCGATATATTCCAGAAGCCTTATGGTGTAGCTTTAGATTCTTCTGGGTTGCAGATGCTTCTACATGTCACCTAGACACAAGCTCTCCTTATTTAAAAATAAATAAAATAAAAAAGAACGCAAAACTATTTTCAGTTCAGTGATGGGGGAAGAGGAAGGTGCCCTAGGCACTGCTGGTGATTAGTTGTATTGTTTCTTCAGGTTGATAACTAGCTCTGGTAGAAATCTATTCTTTGATGGACAGTTCTCTAATGATACTGGACAGGGAGAGCATAAAATGTAATATGCTCTGCAAGTCGGTGTTGGGTGAAGCACCAGAAATCTGAAATTCTGAGATAAATCCCCTTGGAGCTCGCTTTGTCTGCTCATGACTTTCCCTTTCTGGTATTTAACCAGTTTGAATCCAGGTCATCTATCGTAGACTAATCTTTGTCAGTAGAGTGGTGAAGTGTGAAGGGAGCTTTTTCCTTCTTTCTTCCTCTCTCACCCAGAACACATAAGCAAAAGCAGGAGAAAAGGAAATTGAAATCATGGCAGTCCACACAACACGTCAAAGCAGCTGCTGGTAACAGTGCTGATAGGAAGCTGTTCTCAGTCAGTTTGGCAAAACACAAGCTAGCAAAGGTTCCATCAGTGTACTTCTATGGTTACTCGGTAGGCAATGCAGTGTATTTGTTGTGCTAATAAGCTTGACTGTAGCTTGAAAAGGTCCAGCAATCTCCAATTAAACTTTCTGTAATTTACAGAAGTAATTCCTTCTGATGTTGTATGCTGTTCCTCTACAAGGATATGGAAAAATCCAAGTCATCACAATCCTCTTGTTACACTTTATAGATGTTGCTCATCCTATGCTTAAAAAAATTTTTTTGAGAAACAGAATTCTTGAATGGAGCGCAGTTAAATCATTTTCAAAGGCTTTTTAAAGTGTCAGCTATGGCTTGCAAGTAGCAGAGACTGGTGCTGCAGATTATTTAAATCTGTGTGACATCATCAGGGGATAATTTAAAAACCCCACTTATTATGTAAATGTATTCAGTCACCAGTAGAAAGCTTATATATGTGAGAAATCATACTTTTGTGCTCTTTAAGTCATCTCACCTGCATTCTGTTTGTTCTCGGTGAAATACAGCATCTGATTATGACTTGGAGTCTCTCCAGAGAGCTCATCTCCAAATTGCTGCTGTGATTTACAGTAACAGCCTTATGAAGCTTCTTGAACCTTTCAGAGCTTCCTGCTTCTTTGTTGGTCTTCTTAGGCCTAACATAATTTTAAATATTTCTTAGTGATTAGATTAGGCACAAGCAATTTCCTTGTAAAATTGCCTGAGCAGATCCTTTGGTAAGAGGTAATAACCTTGTTGTGGCTCAATAGGGTTTGGCAGGATAATTAAAATTGGCTACGGTGTGGCAAATAGGCATGCAGTAAAACCCTGCAGATCTGCTCAGAGGCTTGGTTGGGTTTCCATATTTGTAGGTTTGCTCATGACCATATGTCTTCTAATTATGGTTTCCACTGCAATCTACACATTGCTCTAGAAAATCTTAGCTAATCAGTACGCTGAATGATAAAACACTTGTATCACTTACCTCGTAACTGCTCCAGCATTAGATGGATTTGTGTTGATTTGTGCCTTGGGTGTTTATGTTAAAACCTTTCTAATCCCTGAATGTTTAGGACTTTTTTTAAAGATAGAGGAAAGAGAGAAGAGCTTAAGATTTCACACAAATCAAGAATCACCTTGTGAGGATCTTTCCAGATAAGCCTGAGATTTGTACAAAATTGATGACTGCTTTTTCATGCAGGGCCCATATTGATTTTATGCTGCATGACACATCTTGCTAGGTCTCTGTGCAAAACAACCCATGCCAGCCTCCTGACCCTTCCCTGACAACCTCATCACTTTCCAGCTGAATGTGCCCGGTCCCCCTGCAGCTATTGCTGCAAATGTGAATGTACCTTCCAAAATTGTTTCTTGAGCTTCATTTCACGCAGCACAGGGATAACAGAGTGTCGCTGTCTGCGCAAAGGCATACACATACATTTCCAACCAGCAATCAGATTGATCAAAAATACCTCTGGGTAATTAGCACTGTGTATATAGTTAATCGATTTCAGATTAAATGCCACCAGCACTGACAAAAGGTCATGCTAGGTTTGTTACAGCTTTGAGAAACCCCCTGTTTTAGTGTGAGCTGTCTCTGGAAACAGGTATTGTCTTTGTGCACTGCCTGGGACAAAAGAGGAGCAGGGGCTGCAGATTTTGCAAATGGATCTGTAATGTTATTATCATATTTTAACATATTTTATCTTGGTTTTACTGTGTTGATTTTAAGTAGGTAGCCCTTCAACATATAAGGAGGCAGGTCAATCTTCTTAAGCACTGGGTAGAAACAGCACCTCGTCTTTGGTTTCCCAGCTCATCATTCTCATTATTAGACGATTCTGCCTGCTAGGCAGACAGATTACTTCATACTTTCATTCATTAATGATTTATCGGATGGCTCCTCCCCTGAAGGCTCATCCCTCCTCTCTGCACAGCCCACAGGCAGGCAGCCAGCTGCGTGCAGCTGCCAGATGGCACAGGCCCAGCTGGGGCTCGAGCTGCTGTCCTGCCCTCCTCCCCAGCTGCTCCCTCACCTGCATGCTCCTGAGCCCTTCCTTTGCACCAATTCCCTGAAATCCCTGTGTTCTCCTATCCTTTCTCTCCAACCTGTTAGCTTATTGTGCTTTTACTACCTGTAATTTTTTTTTATTATTATTTTCCTTAAGTGAGAGAAATGAGGTTACCTCCTATGTAAAGCAGAGCTACGCTTTTATTATGGAAATTGTTGGTGGCCCCTTCCGGAGCATTGGATGTTTTGGTGGCAGGGTGCGCTCCATGGTGACTTACATTTTAGTCCCAGGTAGAATTAGTCAAGAAGAAGGAGCGCCAGGAAAAAAAAAAGAAAGAACTTTGTGAACAGGAAGGTGTGGGTTGTCTTTAATTTCAGGTTTTGCTATCAGGTTCTTGGCACAACAGCTCTTTTGAAATCCTTTTCCAGTTGTCTGTGTGAGAGAGTGATTTTTATCACATCACTAAAGATGAACTCTCTTCTTGTTCTCCTCTCTGCTGTCAGAAACTGGTTGTGCTCTGAGGCCTGGGAAAGGGAGTCCAAATGAAATCTCATGATGAAAGGGAAGAGGTCCAGAATTGCTTACCACTCTCCAGCTTGTCCACCACAGGCGGGTTGTGAATGAGTACAGCGGGAGAACAAGGGTTGTAGAACAGAAGCAAAATATAACCGAGGAGAGGAAAAGGAATAAATGAAACTCCCTTGAGTCTTTTACACAGGAATGTATACGTCTTAATCTACTCTTGGCAAGTGGTGATTGATAACTAATTTTCTCTTCCCTCTCCCACACCCTCCCAGCATCTGCAGAAAGGACATATGACGGGAATAATAAATCTAATTATTTTAGCAGGCCACAATGGAAATTATGAATTAAAGATGCAATGGGCGCCTCAGTAGGCAGAAATGGACTGTTCCAAAGATGCCTAAAATACCCACATTGTTTTCAAGAAATTCCTGAATTGTGTGAGTCCCTCCGTGTATCCCTTTGGAACAACGCTTTGGGTAAATCAGCATAAAGGGTGTCAGACTGAGGAGCCTCATTACTCCTACAGCTTCAGGACAGCCAGAGCCTGCTACTGAGGGAAGCTCAGGCTTTCGGGTGAGTCTGAGTCTAAATCCGACTGGAATTCTCTCTGCTCTGGGTCTCTGAGCCAGAGCTTTACACTGCTGCTGTAAGAAGAGAGCTAGAAGAGGGGAATTCAGGCTGCGACACATAATAGGTTAGCTGTTCTGTTGTGTGCTGCAGGACTAATCAATTTGAATGCCTTTGGCTTCGGATGGGAGCGAGGTGGGTGAGAACAGTAGGCGTCTGTGTTTTGAACAGGCAGGTGTCTGAAAACCAGTGTGAGCTCTGAGGGAGAAGAGACTCTTGCTGCTCCTCTGAGGCTTCCCAGTACCAGCCGAGCAGGCCGTGAGGCTCCAGGGTGCCAAGTGGGAGGCCATGGCATGGCTGTTCACATGCAGGCTGAGAAAAGAGGCCATTGTGTGGTGATTCGGGACAGAACAAGGGAAACCAAGAAAAAACCTACAAGTATCTACTTATTTCAAGGGGTAGCTTGTGAGCAGAGCAGGGATTTGGGACATGGATTCCATGCATTCCCGGGCCAAGGGCATGGCCCATCAGTTGCAGCAAGACTGATTCACTCCAGATTACAGATGAGAACAGCACTTGAGCTGGAGAAGGCACTTCCAAGCATTAGCAGGTGTGTCAGAACTCCTTCAGGCTCTCTCTACAAACTGTCAAATATGCACATCAACAGAATTAAGGGTTTGTTTGTACTGGGAGATTGCCATCAGTAAAGCCAAGTGTATGTTTATAACATCTTGACCACTTCATAACAATTTTCCACACATGCGGTGCATTATTACCTTTCCTGCACAGCATGCATTAAGTGTGCAAGACGTTGGTGCAGCATAAAGAGTTTGCATTGAATTTCCACGTAGTGCTAACTGCCTGTGGTAAACCACTGCTCACCAAGAGGCTCTTCAGTTTTTCTTTACATCTTCGTGGCTTTACCACTCGCATTAGAACATAGAAAAGCAAGAATTTGAACCATACGGTTTCCCTGCAAAATGTGTACGTTACTTTTGTTACATTACTGAATTGTTGCATTTGTCTCTAGTTTTCAGAAGGAAGGAGTTACTAATTGTGCAAGGGTTTTTTTTCTTACATTTAAATAATGTTTCCTATATTTTACTTTTTGCCTGTTGATTCTCTCTCGCTGGACACCACTGAGATGGCTTGCCTTGTCTTTGTTGCAGCCTCTCATTGGGCATTTATACTTACTGATCAGATCCCCCTGAGCTTTCTCTTGTCCAGGCTCACATGGTCCCAGCTCTCAGCCTTTCTTCATATGATAGATGTTTAAATCTTGTAACTATCCCTGTCACCCATTGTTGGACTCACTCCAGTAATCTGTGTGTATTCTGTACTGGGAAGCCCCATATTCGATCCAGCACTCCATAACTGTCTCAGCAGTGCTGAATAAAGCGGAAGGATCGCTTTCCTTGACCTGCTGGATGTTGTTGGCCATCTTTGCCATAAGGATGATTGTTGGCTTACATTCAACATAGTGCCCTCTGGAACACCCAGATTCTCTCCTTTCTAGCTGCTCAGCCCTCAGCATGGGGGCAAGACTTTGCACATCACTTTGCACACTCTACTTCATGAGGTTTCCACTGGCACATTTCTCCAGCCTGTCAAGGCACCCATGAATGGCACAGAGTCATCTCACATATCAAATGCTGCTCCCAAACTTTACGAGGATGTAGTCTCTGCCATTACCTAGGTCTTTAATGAAGAGATTAAACAGTATTGGACCCAGTATCAATTTCTGGGGCACACTACTGATGACCTGTTCAGAGGGCCCTAGTCTTCCTTTTTCTGCTGATACACATGTAGGAAATCTTGCTGCTTTTCACATCTCTTACCAGATTCAGCTTCTTTGGCTTTCCTAACCCCATCTGACCCTGTTTCCATCTTTCATGCTCCCATTTTTATGTTTGCTTCTTGTCAGGACCATCTTGTGTCCTGGTGTCCTGCTACTACTGCCTGATTTTCTGCATACTGAGATGGACCACTGTGGAGCTTGCAGGAGGTGGTCCTTGAAAACCAATTCACTCTGCTGGACCTCTGTTTTCTCAAGAGCTATATCCCATGTGATTCTCTTAAGCACATTCCTAAAAAGACCAAAGTCAATTCTCCTGAAGTCCAGAGTTGTGATCCATCTCATGATCACTGCAGCCAGTGCTGCTCCTGACCTTTACATCCTCTGGTCTTTGTGGGCATAAGGTCCAGCACAGCATTTCCCCTTGTTGGCTCCTCGGTCATCTGTCAGGAAGTTACTTTTAGTGTGCTTCAGGAATCTCTCCTGGATTGCTTGAGCCCTGCTGATTCACCTTGGCATTTTTAGCCTTTTCTCACACTTAATGTGTCTGCAGCTGCTATTTCTTTGTGCGAGCTACTCAGTCATTTTACGCAATTAAACTTTCAAACCCCATTAAGCAGTGATCTCCTGTAGCGAGTAGTTTGCAAAAGGAGGCTATGTGAGGCTCGTACCAAAGTGCAACATGTAACCCACCTAACATATTGGGTTTTATTTTCCTCCCTTTTCTCACGCTTAAATGTAAAATAAGCATTATACTGTAGGAACCAGGCAAAGGCTAATTTGCCTCATTTGAATGTGAAAAGGAGCCCACATCCTTCCTGTGCCCTGCAAAGAATGCAAAAAGACTTTACAGAGAAAACAGATGTACTAATATGTATCACTTGTGGGGGGCAGGGGGAACCAGGGTGATGCCACTAAAGCTGTGCTGAGCTTGCAGGGAAACAAAAGCATATAAAATATAGTGCTGGGAAGCTGACAAAGTTAGGACTGTTCTTTTTCAGTTACATTTGTGCTCCTGGCATTGAGAAACTGCTCTGAAAAGTATGTACAAAAGAAAACATGTAGCATCTTTTCTTCACAAGAAAACCTGCACTGAAGACATTCACAGTGCTCAGATGCAAACAAAAAGCAGAAGCCCCAGTCTATCCTTTGAGAAAACTTCTGGATTTCGAGGACAGTATTGCCTTACCAGAAGAGTACACCACTCCTGTCATAAGTGAAAGAAACAGAGCTTTCTGAAGTGTCCATTGATTTTATTTATGTATTGAACTCCCTGACCTCTCTAACACACAAGTATGAACGAAGTAGTGCTGTCAGCTCTCCAAAACTACAGGATGGAATGGGAAGGGTTTTAATGGTTCCAAATAGCATAGAAAATATACAACAAATGAAGTCTGGATGTTATTTCTGCTGCTGTACTACCCACTTCAGAACACCATCTTTTCCTGAATTGTCTGTTTATCCCTTTTTAAGTACTTCAGTAAGAAGCAGTCAGCACTGGTCAGCCAGTTTGGGAATCTGCTGATGCTCAAAACTCCCAAAATTCACCAGTCTGCCTGATGCAGATTTGGCCAAGAAGCATTGCGGAGTCTCTTGCCAATTTAGCTTGCAGACAGGAGGCAGTTGCTTACGGTCATTTATAATAATACGTGTGTTGTTGGCTGTAGTAGTAAATGGGATATCTATAGGAGAAAGCCTGAAAATATCTTCTTAAAAGGCTATCTCAGTCTTCATAAATTAAAAACTGGTTTTGCAAAAGCAATGAATTAAAATGTAACAATTAGTCTTGTTTATTTTTTTCAGCAGTGGTACATGGGGAAAACCCACGAATTGGGTGCAGAATTTCATGAAGGCATTGTGCGAGTGTCCCTAAATGCAGCATAACTGCCATTGTCCTACAGCATGGAATACTAGGGCTCAGAACCATGAGAAAAACCCTTCAAAGCTGACACCATCTTCTGGAAGTGTTTTTAATTTATGGGAGCTTAAAAACTATAGCGCTGATGCAAAAATGGATATGAAAGGCTCAGTAACCTTGAAAAGAAAAACCGTAAGCCCACTTACCTAAATCACACTAATGTGAGTGCAATACAACAGCTTGAGATGCTTGAACATGATTTACCTGCGGGCTTGTTTTGTAGGATCAGGGTAAATAAAATCTTGGCCTTGAACTAGTATCAGTGTTTTGGAACAAACACCTCAATGCGGCATGCTGCAGAAGGAAGGAAGCAGAATAGAAATTAGATCTCTTTCCTTTCCTGCATTATTTCTTGTAAGTGCAGTATTCTTACATATGGAATAAACATTTCCTGCTGTAAAAATACTGCGAGAGCCTGCAGCATCCAAATAACTGATAATCCACTGTCACTAAAAAGTGGAAGTCAATTAGACCAGCATGTTTAAGGAAGCATTCAAAGCGTGCAGCTGATCAGCTCTGCAGTGCTCCAAAAAGACGGTGAGCATGCACTGCCTGATAACTGCTGTGACTGTCAGCAACTGCAGCTTTGCACTATGGGAGGAATTACAAACCTCGACTCGTCGTGCAGCATAATGATACGGGTTCATTTGATTCTTTTTTTTCTTTTTTTTATCATCTGTGTATCTAGACAAAATTGCATGCGTATTTTATCCTCTCTATTCCTTGTGCTTTAATTCTGCAGCGCGGATACTTTATTTATCTCTGCCTAGAATAATGCTGGTTTGTAACATTATTCCTCAAGTTGTCTGACGGTGCTATTAAATCCAAGCTGTGCTAACTGCCCTGTCATTGCACTGCAAGAGCAGCCACAGAGGTGGGAATCCAATTTAATACGAGAAAACTTTTATTTTGATTAAAGTGCTTTTCTCATTCCTGGTTTTAGGAAAATGTTTCAACCATACTTTTGCATCCTATACAAATGCTTTAAAAATTAGCACAACAGTGTGAGAAATTCCAGGAATTTCTAAGGACATTCAGTCTTACTTTTGATCAGCCTTTGTCATCTGACTCTGCTGTAGCAGATCCAAAATTTTCTTTCCTGCACAAGGGGCAGGATACCATAACATTACAGTGACTAAAGTCTCCTGACGATGATGAGCTTAAAATCCTAATTCCCTGGACAGCAAAACACTTATGTAAGTCCCAGCATACCTGAAAAGCCTCCGATGATCAGGCAAGCTGTGGATCATACTTCATGGCCATACTGTGGTGGCGGATCCTACAAAGGGTGAGAGATGAAGGACAGGAGCCTTTTTTTATTTGCACGAGGCCGGTTTTTATGCCCAGGATCAATCAAATAATTTAGTGGCTGTAATACGTGCTCGTTCATCTTTCTAAGACCTTGTTTCTTAGGGATGTTCAAAACTATAATTTTTATCTGTCTCTATCATGGTTGGATGCAGACTTCTATTGTGATAGAGTGACCCACACAAATAACTGCAGAAAAGGGAAGTGAGAATCAATTTTTTCAGAAGACTTTCTCTGCTGGAAGTACTCTGGGTACATAGAAAGGGGGAGCCTTGAGAATCTCATCTGGTTTTATGTGATATAATTACAGGTAATCTGCCTGAACTGACTGATGGGGAGGTGGAGGAATGGGAGAAAAGGAAAACAGAGTAGCAAAGGTGGAAACCTATCTTAGGAAATGAGGTAAAAGAGAGAGGGGAAGATCAGCATGGGATTTGCTCCTTTGTGCTGTATTCATTGCATAAATCTGAGGGAAGAACCATGTTCCACCTTGGTGTTTTCACTTATGAGTTCCAAAAACCTACACCATTGCTGTGTGTTCTTTTCTCTTTGTCTGTCACACATAATTTTTTTCAGGAGCATCTGTGACCAGTTAGTTGAGTCTTTTATTCTCAAGCTTCCTTGGTCTACCATAGATAGACCGTAATTCATACCGTAATTCATCTTTCCTTTGCAAAAAAATATTCCCAGCTTCTGTTCTTGCAGTCCCTGTGCAAAGAAATAAGCATTGTTCTCCAGCACCAAACTATGCAGCTTCAAAGTTGTGTAAGCTCGGGTGTTTCAATGAGTGGTAGGGCAGAAATGTGTCATCCTGACCATAGTGTTGAAAGCAGGTCCATGCAGCCCCTCAAAGTTTGGAAAAATGAGAGAAAAGGAAGAAAAACAATTTGCTTTAAGGGAGGGAGCTGTGTTGTGACTCTTTTCAATGTCCTATGATCATAAAGGACTGACTTATTCTGTTCCTGGAATTTAAAATTAACTTAATCCATGGAACAGATGTGTGTCATGCACAAAGAACAAATTATATATAGAAATCATATAAGTTAAAACTATAAATCAACTGCTGTGTGTATATATATATATATATATATATATATATATATATATATATATGACGCTTTGGAAGTGTTTATCCATTTCTTAGTGAGATGTGTCAGTTTTGCTGCTGAGAGGTGAGCACGTGCTTGGCTGGGTTTTAGGTAAGGAGAGGAGACCTGGTAAAACCCTTTTCTAGTCTCTGTTTACATCAGCACTTTCGATCTGGCTGTGTCCAAAACAATTATGTCAAAGCAATTGCCTGCATTTGTTTCTTAGCGTGTTCTCTGGCAGCACTGTCGCTTGAGGGTCAAACTGGAATACATTAAACTGGAATTGGGGCAGAAACTGCAGCCAGCTTCAGGTCAATGATGCCTCTTGAGATTCGTGAAAGTGACACTTCTGGGGTTCATTGCATTAACTTCCATAGCATCGCTGTGTCTGGCCTGGGTGAGTTACAGAGGCAAATCGTTAGTCTCACTTCTTCCATTTAATTCTCTCTCTGTGTGTCTGGAGTAAAAGGACAAGCCCAGCATTTGGCTTATACTATAATATTTCAAAAAAGGTTTTTGTTCAGTCCATATGTTAAAGATACTTGCTTTTATCTAGTCTCTATGCATTTATGTTTAGGAATTAGCCACATCTACTGTCTTTTGAAGTAAATTTGTGGATTCTACCTATGTGATGTTTGTAGTCTAAGTGGAAAAATAATACATTTTTCACATAAGCAAGCTTTCAGAAGGCCTAAAAAACACGCTTGCACAACTGCTTAACAGGACATCCTGGTACTGTGGGATGTAGATGGGGATGTGCCAGAGGAAAGGGGGAGAAAAATGCATGTGGGAGGACGGCAAACATTAAGGTATAAAAATGCACTATTCAGACTGTACTTTATCCAGCTTTGATTCATCTTCTGTTAGAAGCTCTGCAATCTTGATCAAGATGAACTTTTCCAAAATTTTTGCTCTTCAGTGAACAAAGAATTGCCAATCACACATTCATTTTTGAGCCTTGAGGTCTGTTGATAGGATTACCAGGTTTAGCAGAGTTGGTTTGGTGGTGGCATGTGTGTGAATGCATGTGCATATAGGTACGTAAATATCACATTTGGATGGAGCTTTTTTCTCTAACATTTTCACAAGCTTTTTTAGTTTAGTTCACTCTATAGAAGTTCTGTACTTTGGCCAGTTTACATAAGATGGGATGCTCCCTCTGTATTTGTAACTTAGTAGTACAACTTTACTGTGCTGTTTTTGCTGTAGAGTCATGAATAATTAACTGTAATGAAATTTTTATATAATGTAATGCCTTTAAAATCTTCACAGCAGCATATGTGAACTAAGTTTGAGTTCAAGTAACTGAAATTATTTGCAGAATGTACTTTGCAGCATTCGATCATAGATGGGTTCATCCCAGAAGCTTAAAATAAGCTGGCACAAATCAAACATTCCCCAGCCTTTATCCCCCCCCCCCACATTGATGGTATTAATATTTTTGGCCAAAGGCCTGGGTAAAGACAGACAGCATGAACAAAGACCTTGTGCTATGTCCTTAAAAACCAAATCTAGATATTGACAAGCTGTACTAGAAGCAAATTGAATAGGCACTGCCCTCCACAGAGCACAAGGTCCTTAGGAGCCCATCTGCCAGCATCAGCCTGAGAACAGCAGCAGAAGTTTCCTTGGTGGCAGCCAGGTCCCTCAGCAAGTGATAGGAAAGGAGGTGTGCATGTCCTGAAGGGGGTGCCTGCTCAGAGACACTAGCTGGTTTCCTGAAGAAGGTAGCTGGTTCTTAAGTTCATCCTGAAAGGATGAGGCTGGGAGAGGAACTATCTACAGGACAGAGAAGAGTCCTTCCTGAGGTCACCTTCTTTGGCTGTGGAGTAGGATCTATCTGTAGGCAACAGACAGTGGATCAAGTGACTTGCTGAAAGAAGGGCTAGCAGGTTCTATCTACGGAGAGCTGTTAGAGAGCTGTAAAACCTTCTTCCATTTCCAGAAAGTCGCTTCCTTGTCATCTCAGTTGTCAGCAACTTTGTGCAGTGAAGTATTGTGTCTAGTCAAGTGGTGGCAATCCAGAGAGAGCTGTCTGCAGATCCTATAAAGGGATGACTGCCATCCATACTAAGACAGAACCTCAGCCCCAAAAGACTGAGTTTTCCCTACAGTCATTCAATGTGCCATGAGCAGGAAGTCTGTCAGGATTCCTAAGAGGAGCGAGCACTTTTTTTACTGAAAACACAGGACACTGATGCTGTGATTGTTCCCCTGACCTCCAATATTTTGTGGGCTATAAATATGTACTAGAGGTCCCGCTAACCATAGCTGAGTGGATGTTCATCCTTAAACCAAGCATGAGCATCTTCACAACCTGGCAGAGGTGGACAGTACATCACATGTGATATGAAGGGTTAATTAGTGGTTAATGACCCCTATCATTAGTGGTCATTAGTATTAAAAGAAAAGTAAAAAAAAAAAAAAGCCCCTGCAGTCTGGATTGGATTAGTTTCCAGTTCCACTGAGTTTTCCACTTTTGCTATAGACTCTACAGTTATCAAATTTATTTCCCAGATGAATATGCCTATGCTGTGAACAAAATAACACATTTTCCTTTAACCTTTTTCGATTATAATGAAACCTTCTGCTCTTCATTGTTTTCAGTGCTTTAGTCATTTTCTTCTGGAAATGCTTCATTTTTTTCAACACTTTATTTGAAAAAATGAAGTGGCAGAACCTGCTACGTTATTCAAGTAGAAGAAGAACGAGTCAAATACAGAGTTACTATAACCTACATACTCATCTTTTCTTTTTCATTTGTTTCTACAGCTGAGGCTTGCATTAGCCCTTTTGGCCACAGCGTTTCATTGGGAATCCATGTTCAGCTGATCACCCACCAGGACGCCTGGTCTCATATTTAGTCTCTGCTTCAGAGGATAGAGTCCTCTCTCTCCCTCTCATCCTGTAAGTATGGCCTCTATTATTTTTTCTAATACAGTGGTGTTACACTTGGCCATATTAACACCTATACTGGTTGCTCACTCCCATCTTTCTGATCCTCCTCTTGCTCTGTCTCAGACTTGTACTTTTGTTTGTTTGTTGTTTTTTTTTGCTGTCCCCATTCTTGTTATCTAACTGTAATTACTTAACTTTAATCCATGTCGTTGATAAGGCTATTGAATAGCAAATAAATGGTCACTAGTTCCTGCGGGAAGCCAATAGGAATCCATCTCTAATAGTTTCCCATTTACAGTTACACTTGGACTTCTTTCATTTATCACTTTCTTAATACATCTAATATGACTGTGGATTCAGACATGACTTCATCATAAAATATATTTGACTTTTTTGCATGACCGCACATATTACTCTCCATATATGGACACCTGCTCTGAATGGATGAATGGATGGAGCAAATTCCACATGAACTACAAAGCATTCAATTTCTTTGATATTCTGCAGATTGAGTCAAATGACTTAGACTTCTAATACTGTCAGCAGCACTGCCTTCATCATGTGAACTTGTAATGTTTGTATGAAATTACATCGGATTAGTTTGACAGGGTCTGTTTTTCTTAAAGCCAAGTTGATTGACTTTAATTATAGACCTTTGTTAAAGCATATACATATTATTAATCTAGTCCTGTGTTTGCTGTTTTAACCTCTGCAAAATACTGGAAACAAGCCAACTGGCCTGTAATTACCTTTTTTCCTTCTTAAACACTGACCCAGCGTGAGCCACCTTCTTGCCCCCAGTACTTCCCCAGCAGTCCAGAACTACTTTAGAAGCAGCAGAAGCAGCTCAAAAGCTAGCTCTCCAAAAGCTTCTGAGACAATGAATTTGAAACACCCAGAATCTTGTACCACTGCTAGGTGCTACTGTAGTGGGAAGTTTTTTTTGTCATGATCATGAAAGTAATACCTGGACTTTTACCTGTGTGCTAATCAGAAATATTTACTAAATAACTTCTGCCTCTGACATATTGTTAGAAATTACTCTACCACTTTTATTGTTCGGGAACCATCTTTTATAATCTTCTTATAAAAATGAAAAATCACAAATCTGATTATACCTGTTTTCATTTTTTCCTAGTACCTTCTTGCGTCCTTTATGTAATCTTTATATTATCTTGTTATTATCTTTTCTTCTTTGTGTTTTAATTTTATATATAACATATTTTTTCACTTCCCTGGTAAGACCAGCTGTTGGATTTTTCGTTGTATGCTATTTTTATCTAGTATAGTTTTCTTTTCATGGTTGTAACATTTTAGATATTTAGGAAAGGTCTTAAACCATATGCAGACGTGAACAATTTTCTTTAAATTCTGTCTCCAGCCTGATTTGGCTCTCACTTACTAGAGTTTTTGATAATGCCTCTCAGGAAGCATATATTGTTTTTAATTTATGTATAGATGAACAGTGTGTGTTCATATACTGTCTAAAATTTTACTGGTCTGGATTTGATTGCAGATTGTGTTAGTTATTTGCAAAGAAAGCATCAGTCCTTTTCAGTGTAAACAAGTAACCTTCTGGTTTGTGATCATTTGTTCTCTACCGAGACAAGATTTACAGTAGGAATTGTCTAGTTCCTCTGTTAACCATCTAAGTCATATGGCCAGTATGACACTGCACTTGTGCAAACACTGCTGTTCCTGCGTGTTGCTTTCCCTGTCCGGGGCAGAGAGCAAGTCCCGCTGTGCTTGATGTGGTAGGGCGACCAAGGGATTTAGCAATGTGCTGTGTAATTTTGCTGTTGAAGCTCTGGTCACAATTCTGAGTTCTCCATTCCCCTTGGTGCTGCAAGGCCCGTATTGTATATGACTCACTGACAAGGGTCAGCTTACTGGCAAGAGGCACTGAAGAAGGCAGTCGTTCCCTCCTGTTCTGTGATTTCAGCTATCTGTAACATTCCAGGTAATACTTCAACCTGAATGTATCTTGATGCATAAATATCCAAGATTACTTTCAAGTTCTCGGCCACTCAAACAGACGTTGTTTGTGACACATAGGACATGTGACATAAGAGTCAATTCCCCTCTTTCAACTGGACTTCTTAAGTTCATTGCAACCATTCCTTTTTGAGATTATAATAAGCAAAATTTAGCCATTAGTTTCCAGTCATTAGCAATGCTACTCTGCAGACAAAGGTTTTATCCATTTTTATAGATGCTTGTAATTAGCACATAAACAGCTGAAAAGGGTCATCTTCTTACAACTTCTGCTTTGGTTGATGTTGTGCTTGATACCATGCTTTTGTGCTGAATGTGCTTTTGGTTGCTTATGTAATCTGGCTTCTCTTACCTGATCAATGGAGTGTGTATTCTTTTCCTATTGAGAGGTCACTTTCTCTTTACAATGCTCTCTTCCCATGATCTGCAAATCTGACATTCTGCAGTCTTCAGGATTTTGTCTTTTTGTGTGAGGTAGGAGAGAAGAGAAGGAAGTCTAGACAGGATCTCCAGATCTCCTGAATGATAAGCAGTTATATAGTCACAAGGCACTCACTTCCAATGAAACCCCTGGAGCCTATCTGCTCCAGATTATGATCCAGTTCTGCTCATCTCTTTTGTATCAAATACGAAGAACAGAGAAATCTCTGTTGTCTGCCTCTTCCTCTGCAGTGCTGTTTTTCATTTTCCTGGTGTGGATGGCTGGAGGTGTTATCAGGGGCCCTTTGGGTCACTGCTTTATAACCACTCATACTCAGAGAACCAGTTAAACTGGGAAGAGCACGCAGGGATTTGGAGGGGGACCTCAAGTACCATCTGCGAAATACTGCCAGTGTCCAGAGGATGTGCATTTGCTTGTTCATGCTTGTGCTATTTGCTTGTGGACCACCTGAGGTTTTTTGGGCCTCTATGCTCCCTTGGATCGCAGGTCAAGGAACACTATTGTAAATAATCCTGCATGCCAGGTTGAGCAAATGTCCACTTAGACAAACATCCGCACTCTGTTCTGCATGACTAACAGGGTCTTCAGTTGTGTTTTTAGACCTTTGCAAATGTATGTTCCTTCACAGGCCATATTTAAAGCACACTTTCTTCTCTTAAACGTATAAACTTTGAGAATGAAATAGGAAGCAAAATAAATAACGAAAACGCACTTCTTCTGGCTTCAAGGGGGGGGCTATGAAAAATATTCACATCTGATGTTTTTGTCACTCATCGAGTCATAGAAAAATGAGCTGAAAGAGACTAGTCCATCATTTTGAGCAGAGGGAGTGCTATGTCTGATGTCTAGCTTTCACATTGCCTTGGGTTGTTTTATTGTCCTTGCCAATAGAAAGAATTTTCATCCCTGACACATAACCTAAATATTCACAGCTGCCATTCAGTCCATTATTTCAATACAGCTTTCTGCTTAGGCCATGAAGTATTAAAGTAGGGCCTCCTGCCTGTAGCTGCACTGATGAGACTGCAGTAGCTTTAATCTGAAGTATAGGGTATATAGTGAAGTATATATTCAGGACCCAGGGTCCTGAAGGAGCTGGCTGAGGTGGTTGCCGAGCCGCTCTCCATCATATTTGAGAAGTCGTGGCTGTCAGGTGAGGTCCCGGACGACTGGAGGAAGGGTCACGTCACTCCCATATACAAGAAGGGGAGCAGGGAGGACCCGGGGAACTACAGGCCGGTGAGTCTCACCTCCGTGCCTGGGAAAATCATGGAACAGATCCTCCTGGACAACATGCTCGAT
This sequence comes from Tetrao urogallus, assembly GCF_951394365.1. Taxonomy (NCBI): domain Eukaryota; kingdom Metazoa; phylum Chordata; class Aves; order Galliformes; family Phasianidae; genus Tetrao; species Tetrao urogallus. The sequence continues at coordinate 64,926,274 of NC_136814.1, forward strand.
CACATAAAGAATGAGCATGTGATCCGAGACAGCCAGCACGGCTTCACCAAAGGAAGGTCATGCCTAACTAATCTTGTGGCCTTCTATGATGGAGTGACGGCATTGGTGGACGAAGGGAAGGCGACCGATGTCATTTTCCTGGACCTGAGCAAGGCCTTTGACATGGTCCCCCACCACATCCTCATCTCCAAATTGGAGGGAAGTGGATTTGATGGGTGGACGACCCGATGGACAAGCAATTGGTTGAAAGGCCGCAGACAGAGGGTGATGGTCAATGGCTCTATGTCCAGGTGGAGGCCGGTAACAAGTGGTGTCCCCCAAGGGTCTGTCTTGGGACCGGTGCTCTTTAACATCTTTATCAATGACATCGATGAGGGAATTGAGTGCACCCTCAGCAAGTTTGCTGACGACACCAAGCTGAGTGGTGCGGTTGATACGGTGGAAGGAAGGGATGCCATTCAGAGGGACCTCGACAGGCTGGAAAGCTGGGCTCGGGTGAACCTAATGAGGTTCAACACGGCAAAGTGCAAGGTTTTGCATTTGGGCCGGAAGAACCCCAGGCACCCGTACAAGCTGGGAGGAGTGATCCTTGAGAGCAGCTCGGCAGAGAAGGACCTGGGGGTCCTGATGGACGAGAGACTCAACATGAGCCAGCAGTGCGCTCTGGCAGCTCGAAAGGCAAATGGGATCCTGGGCTCCATCAGGAGAGGGGTGGTCAGCAGGGACAGGGAAGTGATTGTCCCTCTCTACTCGGCTCTTGTGAGGCCCCATCTGGAGTACTGTGTCCAGGTGTGGAGCCCTCAGTACAAGAAAGACATGGAGATTTTGGAAAGGGTCCAGAGGAGGGCGACTAAGATGATCAGGGGGCTAGAGCACCTCCCCTATGAGGACAGGCTGAGGGAGTTGGGCTTGTTCAGCCTGGAGAAGAGAAGGCTGCGGGGCGACCTCATTGCAGCCTATCAATACCTGAAGGGAACCTACACCCAGGAGGGGAGTAAACTCTTCATAAGGGCTGACAATAGCAGGACTAGGGGAAATGGATCCAAGTTGAAGGAGGGAAGATTTAGGTTGGATGTTAGGGGGAAGTTCTTTACGAGGAGAGTGGTTAGGCCCTGGAACGGGCTGCCCAGGGAGGTTGTGGATGCCCCGTCCTTGGACGTGTTCAAGGCCAGGTTGGACGGGGTCCTGGGCAACCTGATCTAAATGTGTATGTTTGGTGGCCCTGCTAGGCAGGGGGGTTGGAACTACATGATCCTTGAGGTCCCTTCCAACCCGGGTGATTCTGTGATTCTGTGATTCTGTGATATAGGGCTCTGACCTGTAGCTGAGTCACTGCACATGTGTATCCTTTGCAGATCATGTGAAATCCCTTGCAGTTTGTGAAATAACCTCAGGTTCACGATGAAATCAAAGTCATGCATCCTTCTTCCTCTTACTTGCCCTCAGACATGGACATAAATCTTTAAATCGGACCTACCATATGCTTAGTGATACTTAAGTATTTTAATCAATGTGAAGGGAGCCTGCAACTGTTTGCTAGCTTCCTTTGGAAAATGCACATCATCACAGCAGAATCTACTTTCATGGCCCTTAGCTGATATCTGATCACTTTTAAGCTTAACCTTCTCTGCCTAGCAGAAGCGACCTGCAGTTTGTAGGGTCCTTAGCAAAATAAAGTTGAGAATCACTGGACTTAATAGAATTGTAGCTGAACAGCAGAGGACTGTATGCACTGGCTCTGCCGCTCTTCTGCATGAGACAGTGCTGGTGAGGACCTGTATCCTTCTCTGTCCCATTGTGCAGAATGTTCTTCACCGTAGTCTCAGCCTCCTGCACTCTCTCTCCAGATTTCAAAATCTCTCTTCAAAATGGAAGAGATGGTAGTATGTAATCTGGTAATCCAAATTCATCTCCAGGTTGCATCCCAGCTCTTTACCATCAGGTTAATGTGGTTTAACCTGTATAACTCCGAAGTTATTTTCCAGGCTGGGAACAACCAGACATTCACATTGCTTGCTGTGGTGAACTGACTCTGGCCAGCAGCTAAGCTTCCACCCGGTCACTCGCTCACTATGCTCCAGCAGGAAAGGGGAGAGAAACAGAGGGCAAAAGCCAAGTGAGCTCACGGGTCAAGATATAAATGGTTTAATAAGTGAAAGAAATAAAAAGAAAACAAGTGATGCAAAAAGTACTCCCTCAGCACCTCCCACGAGCAGAGCAATACCAGCCAGCCTCAGAGCAACAGCTGTGTTCAGAAAACTCTCCCCCACGCTTATCTCTGAGCATGGTTCCCTTGGGTTGCTTTGTGTCAGCAGTCCCTGTTGTGTCCCCTCTCAGCCTGCTGCCTACCCCCAGCCCACTCACAGGGTAAGAAACAGAGAAAGCCTTGATGCTGTGCTAGCATTTCTCAACAGAGACTAAAACACTGGTGTGTTATCAGCCTGTTTTGGTCAAATCTAAAGCATGGTCACCGACTAGCTGTGAAGAAATTGACTCCATCCCAGTCAGACCTAGTACTCTTACCTAAGGTAACTCAGCTGTTAAGCAGTGAAACCACAGTGGCAACAGCTAGATTTGACAAAATAGGTCTCATTTGTAGCACCATTTCTTTTTCTGTGTCAGTGTAGGCAGAGTTGTAGTCCATTCCCACTACTGACATACACTGACTTCAATGCTCCAGTTGTTCGATTTGTAGCCTTTTTCACCACCTGGTTTCCTTTTTCTCTGGGATCTCCACCTTCAAGTTTTTTTGCTGTTGTAGCTAAAGCCATTTCCAGTTCTGGCTAGAAGACTGGAGATTTCTTGCGACCTGGCCTCAGGCAAATTTTTGCTCCTGTTTAGGAAGGAAGGTCCAGTCAAATAGACAATATAAGGAACATTTCTAAAATAGTAGCAGTAACCTAGTAACCTAGGCAATATGTGAGCCCCTTCAGGAAAGAGCAGTCTTAAATGGTCTCAAAGCATATCCTTTCCTTGTTTGAGACTCAGCTTGCTCACATTTTGTTTCTATCACAGCTTCTGAGTTCATCGGTAACAAACCAGCAGTCAGGCAAGGCAGAGATATTTGTGCATAGGCAAAGAGGGGTGAGGAGGCAGCAATGGTGTTTTTTGTTTGTTTTTTTTTTTTTGTTTTTGTTCATAAGAGAAAATCTTTCTCTATGCTTCTTATATGTTTCAAAGAAGCAAATAGGCCAAATTTCTTCACCTCCCCCTTTCCCTTCTCTTCCCTGTCCATCCATATTCACATTTTGCATTCCCCTCTGTGCAGCTCCCATGCTGTGAATCAGATGAACACCCATTAATCCTGAGTAGATTCTAAAAATAAGAATTGAGAGGAAAAAAAATCAGAACAGTGTGCATCAACCTGCAATCATCTTTCAGTTCTCTTGGGGTGGGGGGGGGAAAGAAATAGGAAATCAGTGGAGACACTGTTTCACTTCTCTTTCCAAGATAAAATGCTTCTGACATTTGCAGCAGTTGTTCTTCTGATAGAGGATTTCTAATTTATATACTTAAAAGGCACTTTAAAATTTAGGCACATTAGCTCAAAATGCTTATGCAGGCCATCCACCCACTTCTCTCAGCTGCTGAATAGAGCTACCACAAGCAACTTGATGAAGGAGGAATGTAGCTTGAAATCATGCTACTGAATTTACATTGTCTTCTTAAGTGTTACTCAGAGCCGAGGACAGACCCATCCTTTCTGTGTTTTTCACTGCAGAGTAAGCTGTGTGTTCACTGTGTGTAGTTGCTGCCTTTAGCTGTTAATTTCAAAGCTTCCCTGAACTCATCTTAAGAACAACAGAAAGGAAAGAAATCCTAGCTGAAGGTTTGTGTCTGACTTGCTCTTCAGTGTGAATGCAGAAGCTGTGGGCGTTCCTTATCCACTTGGCTGTAAGTAAACTTCTTTCTTTTAGATTGCATCTGAAATTTGGAGGTTGGTGGGGAAAGAAAAAACCTGGGAGAGCATTTCCTCACAATTCATCTTCCCGTTCTGCACTTTTCTAGGGCATCCTTTTTATTTTAAAGCAATGAGTACCCTAACATTGTATAAGGCATAACTCAGTTACTGCTACTTTAAGAGATTGCAGGGTGAGACTTTTTTAAAATTACTTTGTATGTTCTGTTCTGGGTTGTTTTTCACTTTCCTGGAACGACTATATCACAAAGAATGGAAAAGAATTTGCTGTACTTGAAAAAGACAAGGCCATAACATTCACAGACTCAGCTGGCAGAGAAGCTAGGAAACAGGGAGGGTGGCAGAGTGTCTTTTTGATGGCAGCTGGGAGGGTTCATCTCCTGCTCTTTCATCAGTTGCATCGGGGAGCTTTTGATTGTGGCTACATTGTGGTAATGCATTTCCTTTTGGCCTTGCCGAGTGACCGTCCCCAGCCAGCCTCTGGCCAGCCCCAACACAGTGGCCCTCCAGTCAGCAGCACGCATGGAGGCAGTTCTTGTCTCTCCTGCCCAACTGGAGCACTGACTTCCCTTTTCCTGTCTGGCCTCTAATAAACATGACCTAGTTCTAGCTAGTTCCCTTACTTTGCAGCTACACAGGGGTTTGAGAGGTACTGTACCCACTGAGCGTAACCAGCAAGGTGATCGATCTGTCAGAAAATTCATCACTGGCTTTTAGTGATCCTACCCCATGAATTGTGCTCTCAGCCTCTGACAGAAAGCAAGTCTGGTTGCAGTTCAGTGAAATCCTTCATCTTGCACTGCCTTGTGCTAGTTATGCCCTCTAAGGCTGCCCAAAACTAAACATGCAAGAAGCACAAATCTTCATTTTGTGTGACTTTTATCTTGGCAAGGAGGTAAGGCAAGTACAGAGCAGCTATATTTGCAGACGTTGCAACTTAAACATGGCCTGTCATGTCAGGAAGGTGCCGTTCCCAAGGCCATGTCCGAGTCATGCTTCCAGTGGGGAGGAATGGCAGGACAGACAGCGGCCTTCCAAAGCTCTCTGCCAGTCCTACTGATCTCATGACCATGGGAGCTGCTGGTTCCCCTGAGGGCTTCTGACGCTTATTACAGAAATCTTCCACAGCAACTTATGCCAACAAGAAACAATAGCAAGGGCGCTCCAGCACTGTCAAAGGCATTCACTTTGGGCCAGAGCAGTATGGCAGCAGGAGTTCATCTAAAACCACTCTTCCTGCTGTTCCTGTGATGGAAGTTCTCTGACACTGAGCACTGCCTGCTCCTGTTCCCAGGCATGGGGCTGCTGCAGGCAAATAAGCAATTAAAATGCAGAGATTTTTCTACTCAGCCCACTGAAGGAGAATCTGGTTGTAGAGCTTCAAAAGACTCCCTTCAAAAAACAAATGAAAGCAGCCTAAGCATTTTTCAGTGCTGTTTTCTTGCAAAAATGCTGTTTCAATGAATTCATTGATCCTGCTAATGCTCAACTCAATGTTTTGCCCTGTTGTTTCAGGCCTTTTGTTCAGGAATACCACTGTGTATGTGCATATTCTTAATAGTCACAGAAAACCCAGTACTAGGATTGCATCTTCTCTGATTTCCATTTTTTAATGCAGTATGACAGGCATTGAGCACATACATGTAGATTTGCAGGAGGTCTACACAAATCCCCGGTCACCTTTTAATGCTGAACTAAATCTATCACATAGCATTAAACCTCCCTTCTTTCTGGATTCAGCTATTAGTAACAGTGGTTCTGGTAAGAATTGTGTGTGCATATATATAGTAACCAGCAAGCTACTAGCCTGAGAAATAATGAATACACAACAGTTCAAATCATTTTACAACATTCTTTTGTATCTTTTTGACTCCTGTAAGTTGCTGAATCACTGGTCAAGCTGGGATGGAGGCAGTCCTCTAACAGATCTGCCAGGGTCCAGTACGCTGTGACCAGATTTTTAGTGCTATTCCACATATTGCCCTGAAAACAGATTCTGGGCATCCAAAATACTACTATCAGTGTACACCTAATTCAAAGAAAGGTCATTGAGCAAGTAGCTTGAAAATTCTCTGTAGGACAAGGTTTAAGTGCCTGTTTGTTGCCCATCTTGGGCAGCCTTCCTAATGACTTATTGTAATACTCAAAGTGAGTGAACAGGACTTTTCTGAAAACTGGATTTTTTAATGTGTCTAAGGCTTGTGTTTGAAAATACTTACTCCCTCAGTTTCTCTCCAGGGATCTACTGATGGTGATGTGAAAAGTGAAACAATTCCAACTTCAGGGTAAATTTCTGTGTTGATTATTCCCTCTCTCTGGCCCACAGGAGACATTCCACAGAAAGCTGAATGCTCTTTCAAAAGTTCTTGTAGTTCTTATTCTTGGAAAGCCTGTTCTTTTTGCATCTTCCCAGAATGTGGCATTTTGAATATTAAATCCTACTGCAACTCATGAAACTTGGCTTATTTGATGTCACAGTCTGATATGCTGTGGTGCTTTCAGCAAAACATGAAACACCAAGAAGATATCCCTTAGGGAATATTTTGTTCAGTGCCATACTGGATGCAAGCCTGGTTTGATTAGCAAGTACCACAGAGACTGAATAAAAGCCAAAGGTTTTATTCTTCTGATTCCTTTTCAACATGACTGTTTTTTAATTCAACTTTCCTGCTGGTGCTTTCCTGTCAAGATTTGTAAGATTTGGTCAGAAAAAGACAGTTGACAGCTACCATTCAACCAGTCTTTCCCTTTCATATCTCTCACTGAAAGAAGTTCTCCTGAAAATAGAGATTTTCTCCACAGAAAGCTGTGGAGAGAAAGAAGAGCGCAGCCCTGCAGGCTCCGCACTCTCCCATCTCTTCATCCCACAGCACATGGGAGCATGCAGAACAGGTAGATGTTCCCCTGCATCTTCCCCTGTTGTTCCCCACCTCCCCCCCCAAGCATTTTAAGGACACGCTTTCTCCTGAAGTTTATTTTTTTAGAAAAAAATCAGGTTCTGAAACAGGTACTGTAATTCAGTGTTTCAACCACAAGTTACAAAACCTTATGGGAAAGCTTCTGGCGCTGTGAGGCACGGAATTTACACTAGTCATTCTCCCATCCATCTCTTCTTCATGGTTTGCAACTGCAGAAGCTTGAGTAGGCCAAGTCTTATCAGTACTTCTTATTTTTCACATATGGCACATTTTGCTCTTAAAGTACACGAAATGAGCGTGTCTTCATATTCCTGGACTTTTCCCAGGCTGCACTGAACATGATTAAGGAACAATGAGTATATAAAAACCTAATAACAATAAAATTACAATAAAAATAAAATTAAAATTTATTTCTTTGTCAAATAATGTTTCCACCATGTGGGAGGAAACTACTCTTCCGGTTAGGCTGATGTTGGATCACTTGCAATGTAAATGTTGAAGTCCAAGAAATGTAAGAGGGACAAGAAGAGAGACAAATATTGTAACGGTTATTTTCATTTGACTCTAAGGAAGTCTCAGAAACCATGTAAATGTTTTACATTTTCATGAAAACACATGGTTTATATTGCCCATAAAAATGCATCTTGAAAACAAATAAAAGCAATATGTTTGCATAAGAAAAGTTAATTTTAATTAGGCCGGTTACATACCTTTTAACAAAATTGGTGGCAAATTATGATAGCACTGCATGACTCTATAACTCATACATCTGAGAAATGTTGCCTTTCCTAATGGAAATGGAGTAAAATCTTGTTCCTTTACCATAAGTTGCACAGCATGTTGGATGAACAATATAGTGATTGTCTCCTGAGAATTCATTGTAAAACAGCTCCAGATTTGGTTTGGTGATCTCAGTGCTGGCTGAATAACACCAGCCTTCCAGTGCTCCAAGTGCTGACATGCGGGGTGAGCAGACTTTAGGATATGAAATGCCTTCTCTGTGATACTGAAGGAAATTGGTTTTTGGACTCCATTCATTCATGAAAAGACTGATGCTGAATGGAGTTTACATTTATTGTCTATGAAAACCCTGAGTTAGCTGAAATCTCTTCAAGCATGCACTCACACATGTATTCTCTCACATTTAGCAAACTCCCCATGATATAAAGTAGCTGGCTGCAGTCTTTCAGCCAGGAATAGACAACGTTAAAGGAGTTGGCTTAAAAAGTTGCATGCACATTAACACCATCTCTTACATTTTACAAGAGACTGCATTCAAGCAGTCTTTATGCTTGGATTGTCTGGACACTGACAAAGTGGAAAGGAGCAGCAGAAAGAAAAAAGCCTTTCTGTCAGTCACTAACTTTGCATCAAATTCTCCCTCCCTGTATGCTGCCATTGCACAGAAAATCAAAGTAGTGATAATTCCTTGTTTTTTTTATTTATATTATTCCTTATAAAAAAAAAAACAAACCATTTTTTTTTTCTAAGACTACTGGTACACGTGTGCTATCTCCTGGTTTATTCACTTTTTTCTGAATTAATACTTTAAAAGATTTTAACTTTTTCTTCATCAACTGACTAGAATGAGTAAATGAAGTGTTTACGGTTGTGATAGCTCTTGTGACTTGGTACATGAAATTTTCCCAGATTTCTGTGGGAAATCTTACCTGCTCAGCTGAAAGCTTGCAAATGAGTGATAGTGCTAGTTGAAAAATAATTCTCTCATACATATATTTTCATGTCTGCAAAAGCAGGAGCTACAAGAAAAACTTTTCATGCACCTACCCTCCCCAGTACTCTCTGAAACTTTATGTTTCTCATATTTTTTTCTTCTTTCATTCTTTTGCTTTCTTTTCTACATTTTTTTCCAGTGAAAGCACATGGGAACAAGTAAGAGGAGAGAGAGAGCTGGAGGGGGAGAGGGAGGAGGTGATAGAGTTTCACAGGGAGGTAAGGTTTCAATCCAACAAAAAGGCTCCTTAGATTCTGCATTAAATAGTAAAGCCTACATTAACACTCCACTGGTTTGTAGTGAATGAATGTATGTGCCAGCACTTGCACCTCTTACTCAGAGTACTTCAATAGCTCGCTCATCTCCATCTAAGTCTCTTGACAGGGGATTTCTCTCACAGCATCACCTTGTGCAGCAGTGTTATGTTCAGCCTCCTGAGTCTTGCTTCTTGTGCTCAGGTCCAAGAAGCATGTCCCTGACTCATCCCTCCAACTCAACACACTGCACTGGGATACCCTTGTACTGACTGCATTGCAACAACCTCTAATCCTGCAGGTCCACTGCTCTCCTTGTGATTCTGCTGGGCTTCCTTGTATTTCTGAGGATCCAAAAGAACCCAGGAAAGCTTTACCTGTAGGTTGGCAAAAACAGCACAGAGTTATTCACTGATGACACAAAGTATGGACGACACCAAGCTGAGTGGCAAAGTTGGTATCCTAGAAGGAGGGAAAGGATGCAATCCAGGGTGACATGAACATGCTTGAGAGTTGGACCTGTGGGCCTGTGCAAACCTCATGATGTTCAAAAAGGCCAAATGCAATGTTCTGCATCTGGACTGGAGCAATTCTAAGCACAAATACAGTCTAGACAGAGAACAGATTGAGGGCAGCTCTAAGAAGGACTTGGGAGTGTTGGTTCATAAGAAGCTCAGCATGAGTTGTCAATGTGTGCTTGCAACCCAGAAGGCCAACTGTGGCCTGGGCTGCACCAAAGGAAGTATGGCCAGCAGATCAGTTAGGTGATTGCCCCTTCTGCTCTGCTCATGAGAGACCACTGGCAGTATTGCATCCAAGCCTGGGGCCCACAGCACAAGTAAGATGTGGAGCTGTTGGAGTGAGTCCAGAGGAGGGCTACTAAGATACTCAGAGGGCTGGAGCACCTCGCTTATGAGGAAAGGCTGAGGGAGCTAGGTTTGTTTAGCTCTGAGAAGGCTCCAGGGAGACCTCATTGTGGCCTACAGGAAAGCTGGAGAGAGACTTTTTACAAGGGCACTCATAGTGATAGGACATGAAATAAGAGAGTAGATTTAGATTAGATACAAGGAAAAAATTCTTCACTCAGAGGATGGTGAGGCATTGGCACAGGCTGCCCGGAGGAGCTGTGAATGGCCCATCCCTGGAGGCGTTCAAGGCCAGGTTGGATGGGGCTTTGATCTGGTGGTTAACAGCTCTGTTCACAGCAGGGGGTTTGGAACTAGAGGATCTTTAAGGTGCTTTCCAACTCAAACAATTCTGTGATACTATGAAAGATGACTTGGACACCTTTTCACCCACTGTGGTCTCTGTGGGATCCCCTGGGGTCACTGCCAGTCCCAGGGATGGACAACCTCAAGCCCCAGCACAAAACTCTGTATCTCCAGCGCCAGCTTTGAAGATTTGGTGAGGACAACTGAGGAGTGATCAATATGTCTCAGAGAAATGTAGAAAGGTGAAAAGGGCGCCTTCAAATTGAGCTAGGGTTGAAAGGTAGTAGATGTATGCTAACTGCAAGCAATATAGCTCAGGGAAATATATTAAAATGAAGATTGTTTTTCTGAAGAGGCTTGCAGAATAACTGACAGTATCTTCAAACTGTGGAAAATACACTTCAACAGAAGACAGGTTAGACTTAACGAGAGGGTATCTAGGTGTCTCTGAACTGTCACAGACAACAGGGAGCTACTGCATAATTTTTCAAGTGTTAGCAGCAGAAGAATATGCTTTTTCTGAATCCCAGGACTTTGTCAAAACTAATTTCCTGTGTTGATGTTGGGGTAAAGCATACAAAGTAGCCAGCCTGGCAGCTACAGAAAAATGAGGATATTTGAAAAAGGATATGCTTTTTATTTACTCTAAGTGACGGATATTGGCTGAAATGTGAAAAGAAATAAGGGGAGAAAAATGTGCTTTGCTATACTTTTTTTTTCTCTGTGCTGTGCATTTTCTGCCTGCCTACTTATATATTCTGGAGAAAGTATGCCTAGGAATTCAATTTTTTTGAAGATTTTTTCTGTTGTCACTGCTTTTTCTTTGCAGTGCTAGTGTCTAGAGCACTGTGCCAAGCTACATGTAAGATTCACTGCACCTGTTCAGATTAAGGGTCCATGCAGATGGGTATCTGATTCCGTAGATCCATCATCCTCAACTTCAGAAACCTTGATTTTGTGCCAAGATTCAGCTAGCATCAATAGCAAGGAGTTCAGTAGCATGAATATGTGAATTCAACATCACAACTTACATCAGAAAACAAGAAAAATAACACCAGGTAACAGAACTGACCTCTGAGGGCTGAGTCTAAATGTGGTGGTTCATCCTCTGTTTCCCACTACCTGCACAGAAGTAGGCTCTTAACTTGTCTGCAATTAACACTACAAGAGATTATTACCCCAGGCCTTGGTAGTGCCCCATGAGGATGCTGAATATGAGATTACAAGAATTAAAAAAGGTAGAGCAAATTTTTTCAAAGCGTACATTCTCATTTTCCCCGTGTCAAAGACCTGGGCTTTGAGGCTGTCTTCATATACCATGTTAACTCCTCCACAGCTTTCTCAGCTTTCTTAGCTCATTTATATTTTCAGCTACCCCAGCATCTGGCATCAAGATGTCTTACCCTTCAGTTCAGTATCTCATAAAAGAGCATTACTTTCGTTTTAAATGCACTATCTGGTGAGTTCACTCCTGCTTTCCTGTGCTGTGATAACTATCGGCTCATTGTATCTGCTTTTCTGTCTAGTACATAGAGTTCCAGCAAAGAAAAAAAGGCCACACTGCCTTTACATGAAGGGAGCTCTTGCATGGTTGGCAATGTCAGAAGTGAACAGTGAGTTAAGTGCCTTGCTCTGGAGGCAGACCTGAACAGCTCTAGCTGTACTTTTTGGCTTGTGGCTTTGTCTTCTGGTTGTTCTGTCCTGACGCAAAGGGCAAGAAAGAGAGCTTTCTTTCTCCTACTGCCTCCGTGCAGGCAGTTGTAACAGCTGGTCAGAGATCTGAGGCTGCTATAGGAAAAGGTAGGGCCTCCTTCTCTGGCCCTGGTAAGGAAGAACGTGTCGTGAGCTTACCCAGAAGATTGCTATTTATTTTCAAGCAGGTTGTTGGGTTTGTTCGTTTTCAAAAATCAGCTTTTGAGTAGTGAACTTAATTTGATCCTCATCATAAGTAATTCTGAAGGATACCTGTGCTCATAAGTGTGCTAACACCTCTCTTTCTCCTTCCTCCCATAGGATTTTAGATAATGGGCTGTGTGCAATGTAAGGACAAAGAGGCAACAAAACTGACTGACGAGAGGGATGGGAGTTTAACACAAAGCTCAGGCTACCGCTATGGCACAGATCCCACGCCACAGCACTATCCAAGCTTTGGTGTGACTTCAATTCCAAACTACAACAACTTCCATGCCACAGGAGGCCAAGGACTGACAGTGTTTGGTGGAGTCAATTCCTCCTCTCATACAGGGACGCTGCGTACAAGAGGAGGAACGGGTGAGTTTCAAAGTCTTGCTTTGGTGCACTTGTTAAGTATCAATCACATTGTCATGCCAGGGTCACAGCTGTCTTGGCATGCTTTGGGGAAAAGTTACCTCATTAATTACTGCAAAGATTGAACTTGGAGTGGAGCTGGTTCTTCATCACTACCTCGCAAGCTTGCAGATGGTAGTTCACTTAGGGGATGAGAAATTATGTATACATGTCCAACTGACTACTTCATCCCTCTATCAGGGAATGGAAAGTGTGGTCTAAGCCACTTCAAGCGGTTAATAAGAAATTTTTCATGTAGATATGTCTACACTCTCTTCAAAACCCCCTTGCCTATTTGAAATGATTGCATTGTGTGTGGCCACCAAACCAAGAGGACTGCTAACTCTACAAACTGAAGGAGATGGTTTGCCTACTGGCTGCATAAAAAACACAAGGATTATCAGGAGGTGATAGCAAGAGGCTTCAGTTTATTTTGCTCCTCAACACTGAAATGGCTTACATTTGGCTTAGCCACCTGGCCTTCTGAGGCTCTTTTCCCTTCTAATTTTGGTGATGGAATGTAACTCACTTATCTTCCTCTTCAGGTGTAACTCTTTTTGTGGCGCTTTATGACTATGAAGCAAGAACAGAAGATGACTTAAGTTTTCACAAAGGAGAAAAATTTCAAATTCTTAACAGCTCGTAAGTTTTAGGCTTGGAAATATGCTTTTTAATATTTTGAAACTTACAATGTTGACAATTATTTGTCTTCCTACATTATTTGTAAAATACAATGTTGGATATTCAAGATATGTAAGGATTTTATTCCGCTTATTTACTTGCCTTTGCTTTTAAAGTGTTTTATTTTAGAGAAACAAAAACTCAACCACATGCAGCTTTACTTCAAAAACAAACATTTGTTACACATTCAGAACTGAGAGTACCAGTTCTGAGCTTTACCAGAAGTAACAGAAATTCTACAAGACTTGTACTAGCACTTTCTACAAGCTGATGCAAGTGTCTGCACAGGAACAAGCTAAAAACCAATTCACAAAGGAGAAATTGCACAGACTTGCATGTCAACATAGGTTTAAAAGTCATAGTTCTTTTTTTAAAGTAGGTGATATAATCTGAGCTTGCTAGTAAGTGAAATGAAAATGCATCACTGCACAGTTGCATTTCACATGAAAGCCACATTTTCATCCTGGAAATCATCAACTTAAAATTAATTTTATTAACTGTCCAGAGGAAAAAAAAATCCCAAAGCAATTTAAAAATAACATCTGAAAATTACTGTGCTATTGACCTATATCAGACCATCTTGTAATTTTTGGCTCAGAACTTAAATTTGGAGGCTAAGTATTACATTCAATATTGCTACCATGTATAGGCAGAAATGGGTTAACCACCAGTTTTTAGAGGCTTTTTGATATTTTTCTCATTTTTATTTCTTATACTGTGTGACAGTGAGGCAAGTTCACCCCTGGTGCAGCTCCTGTTCATTTTAATAGAACAACTCCAAGGTTGGAGTTGGTTCAATGTGAATTAAACTTAAAAAAAAATAATTTTAAATCAGGTAATTCTGTGGAATATTTCATGAAGCCACGGAGCTGAAGAGCTTTGATGTAGATGAAAGCACAGAAACTTCAGTTACAACTTGTAGAGAGAGGAGCAGTTTAAAAAGCTCTCTACTTTTAAATTACCCCTTGGAAAAAAATCTTTTTTAACCTATTATCCCTTTTTTTTCATGTTGCCTGCTGCTTTCCCAATGTTATGTGAACTGTGCCTTAACTTGAAATGAGCAGATAATGCATGCATTATAAATTCTTTACACGTACCAGTTGATGAAACTAGGGGGTGCTCACAGGGACTTGTGATGCAATGACACTTGGAGTCAGTGGGACAGAGAGATTGCAGGTCGTTGCAGTGCAGGCATTTTGATGCAAGTACTTAGTGCCTGGAGGAAGGTTACTTAAGAGAAAAAAAGGAAAAAAGAAAAAAAATCAAGCATCTACTGACTTTCCTGTAGGGATTTAGATGCCCAGCTCAGCCTGCTCTGCTTATAACCACTGGACCTAACCACGCCTCTGGAGTACTGACAGCAAGGCTGGGAATCTCCAGAGGACAGCTTTTCTGTGAGAATGCTTCATCTCTTCACTTCTATCAGAAAAAAACATGAAAGCAGCCCATTTCTTTAGAGTCTGCCACTGCTGCTTGCAACCAGGAAGCACAGAAGTGCACTAAACCAGTTTTTCAGGAATTTTTATAGGGGTCGGGTTTTTCGTAAGTCTGATCAAATGAAATTTGATTTGTGCTTTGGGTGAAAAGTTCAGGTCAGCAAGACCTGAACAGAGGCATACAGAGGGTACCCCTGCACTTTAGTGTCAGGAATGGTGCATTTCTGGAGTGGTTTGGAGCAGAGGCTGACTTCAGAGCCCAGAAACACCCCACTATCACCATCTCCACTGCCACTCCTGCACACCGTGCTCTGACTAGCTCCATTGAGTAGTCTTATCCTAACCTGGGCTTGTCAGGTGGGTGTCTAAAATTAGAAGCTGTGAAAAAAAAAAAGATAGTATTCTTCCTCCTTTCTGGCAGTGTTTTGAGAGATTTTAGGTTTCCCTGCCAAAGCAGAGAGGGGTGTTCTTGTTCTGATGTAGGGCACGTCTTTTTCCCTCCCTAGATACGATGAGATACCTCCATCTAGTGGACTGTCTGTGCAGTAAGGAAAAGAAATGTGAGCTAGTGATAATGGTACAGTTCTGCCGGCTGTTTCTAACTGCTGTGAAGGAGCTGGACTGTTTATCAACCATCATATGGCATAATCTCTCAGAAATCAACTACAGCAGCATATGGTAGTAGTGTTAGCACTTCAGCTGGAAAAGCTAGGAACATAAACAGGGCCATTTGTCTGACAAGCTAACGCACATAATATGTATCAAAATGGTGACAGCTGCCAGCATCTAGAAAAGTTAGTTCTTACTCACTTCCTGAGCTGTAGAAATGGAACCATTATTTTTTGATCCATCACAACTGTTTTCTTGTTGTTTTCCATATTCTTTCAAGCTGTTAGAGAAAGTGGAGTTGAAAATGTAAAGAGCTCACCTTCACACAGCCTTTCCTACCTACTTCTAATAGCTTAGTCAGTGTAATTTCTGTGACTGCTTGCTTACTGAAGAGGCTGAATTTTCTGTCCAGGTTTGATAAGTTCTGATTATGTTTCAATTAGTGACAGAGAGAGAAACTGAGAATTAGTTTCTAAGCAGTCCAAAAATAGAAAAGAGAATGTTTGTTTCTAGCAGTAAGAGTTAGACATTAGTGAATCTAGTGCTGAGAACTAAATAATACTAAGTGCTAAATTCCTAATCATTGCATCCTGTAAAAGGCTAAGCAATAAACGTCTGTTAAAGCTGTGAGTTCTACAACAATGTGCAGTGTCTGAAGGACAGTTCTGTATCTGACTGTACACACAGTTTGTTTTAAGATATCTCCACTAGGTGACCAAGAGAAGGAACCTAAAGGATGAAGCGTTATCTTTAAGGACAGTCTAAAATTCCATGCTGATAGACGTTTTTTGATGTCTTGGAGTTTCAGAAGGATTATGCTTGTGGAAGTTTGAATGCCATGTTAGAATCAGCAGTGGATATGACAGAGTTCTATTTGGCAGTTTTCCTATAAGCTCTCTCAAGGGTCTGTATTAGAATAATTGCTATGGAGACAGTTTTCAATACTCCAGTCCAAATTCAACCATAACCAAACCTGCCATTATGCTCTATTCAGAAGGCTGCATTACTAATCACTGCTGAAATAATAATAGGTGCAAAGAAATATGTAGATTTTTGTGGTTGATATGCAAGCAGCTCTCTCCAAAGTACACCCTGACACAGAGAGGAGCTGCTAAGAGTTCTACCACCTGCCAGTTCTGTTAGCAGTCAGATCACTGACCCTACAGCTCTGTCTCTCCCTCACTTTTCCTCACCTTTCTTTCTGCAGGGAAGGAGACTGGTGGGAGGCTCGGTCCCTGACAACAGGCGAAACTGGTTACATTCCCAGTAATTATGTGGCTCCAGTCGATTCCATCCAAGCAGAGGAGTATGTTTTCTTTTCACCATAAAGACCCATTAGTGCTGTTTTAGAAGGGGATTTGAGCTTGTTTTGATGGATTGCAGTGATTTTTCAAATGCCTTACATTATTTTTATTTCAGTTCTTGACTGCACTGATAAATAATTAGGTAATTAGTAACAAAAGAAGCACAAGCTCAGTGTTTTTTCAATGTCAAAACAAAGAAAGAAAACCTTAAGGAATGCTGGTCTGTTTCCTTTATTCAAGTGTCGACTAATTTCAAGAGAAATATGCCCTCACTTTTCCTGAAACAATTTGCAAAAAATGTTTGAAGTCAATTAGTGTGCAGACTATCTCTTAAACATTTTATCGACAAATACCTTCCAAAAGGTTGAAAGCCTACTAAGCATACAGTAGGCAGCATAATGAGACATTTATATGCAAAAAATAGAGTGATGTGTGTATCCATATTATTTCCAGTGTCAAAGGTATGTTGGAGTATCTCATGAGTCTGCATATGGCAGTGGCACAAAGCATGGTTTGTGGGCATTTATATGTCATCTGAATCAGTTCTGCAGAAGGCCATAGATTCTACTGTTGTGCTACTGCAGTCTGTACCCTTGGTTACTTTTTCTGTAGCCCACTGACATTTTTCTGATAACTGAGTTATAAGGATACCAAGTATCATCATCTGGAACAGCTTTGTCTTAATTGTTTGTGAAACTCCAACCAACCAACCTACCAACCAAAAAAAAGAAAAAAAAAAAAACACACCAAAGAACAAATAAACAAAAAAAAAAAAAAAAAAAAACAACCAGAAAAACTACCAATTAATAGTGGCAGGAAGGAGGAAAAAAGTATTGAAACTGTGAAAGTCTTATAGAACCACAGTAAAATGGTTACAAGTGGTCCTTCTGCTGAGGTTTTATAGCTGCACTGTGCAAAAAATATTGAATGCTGAGCTGTCACTTTGTAAGTCAAATATGTAGTTTATAGAAATATCTATAAAAATACAGTTCTTCAGCAGCAGTGCATTTTTCTGATTTCTTCCTTGCCCATTCCTTCCCCACACCAAGTCTTACTGTTTATCCAAATCTGGCCTTTGTCATAAGACACTGAACAAGTATTCTCAGCATGTGCTCATTATTGGCTTAATGCTATTGCACAACATATGTAGCACCTACTCCACAGATCTGTCTCTTTACTGCCCGACCACAATGAAAGTGCGACCAGTGGTTGAAAGTACGACACATTACGACTACGGTGGTTGAATGCTCTTGAGTAATTATGGTATCCACAAATAATCTACCGTGTCTGAGCTCCGTGACACTAACTAGTAATCTTATGTAGCATTTCTCTTACTATTTCCAATCTTTCCATAAGGTGGTACTTTGGCAAACTTGGCCGAAAAGATGCTGAGAGGCAGCTGTTGTCATTTGGAAACCCAAGAGGTACCTTCCTGATCCGGGAAAGTGAAACTACCAAAGGTAAGCTGGCCAAAGTTTTTCTGACTATGAATGTGAAGACATATGAGGGGAAAAAAATCATGCTGAGTTTGTCAAATACTGTGTCCGGTGCTAAAAGGTAGAGAAAATGTCATGTTGCAAGTATGTATGCTAGGGAATTAGATGTCTGGAAAATTCCCAAGTTATGGAGTGAGTGCTTGAAGCAGAGAGCAACCCAAGAACATCTTATGCCAAGTTAAACCCATGGCACCTGCAGTTTAAGTCGTGCTCAGGCAGGTGCTCTGCTGCTGCACTCTGAATGTCATGCTGCCTCTCTGGCCACCTCCACAATGATGTTGGGTGGACACAGGTCCCTCAGAACAGTGCTGTGGGATTTCAGGAAGAAGGGCTCCTGGTGTCCAAATTCAGGTCCAGACAAAGCCAGGGAACAGACAGACTAGGAATAGATGATGGGATTCAGCAGAGTAGTCTGGGGAAAATTACTGCTTTCTTCAAAACAAGCAGAATGTCTGGATCTTCTTGGCCACAAGATGTAAGGCACAGTGCGTGAGGGAGGAAGGTACTGGTTATTATTTTGGGAAGATCAGAATTTGTTGTAATCATTCCCCCATTAAATTGCTGAACCTTTGGGGGGGGGGAGGAAAAGAAGAAAGAAAGAAGATGCAGCAGTATTAAATCTATAGATAAACAGCAGGAATACCTGAATATTTCTAATATAATAATACCTGATAATTTAATAATACCTTCTAACCTTCTAATACCTTCTAACTTTTAATAATACCTTCTAATTTAAATAATACCTGAGTATTTCTAATTAATACATTCAGAAAGTAACGAACTGTATGCATTCTGATGAATTCAAGTGGAAGGATGTGCTCTCCTCCTCTCCTCTAAAAATACTAGAGGTGTTCCTGTTTTCTTGGTGGGTGTTATCATTGTTTTTACATTTCGTTTGTGAGGCCTGTCAACATCTTCAAAATTTCCAATGTATGGAAAGATCTCTCTAACTCATACAACCATTGAGGAGAAAACATGGAACTAACTGAAAAAAAACTTGGCCATTTCTCAATTAACCAGCAGCTGTGGAAAGCATAAGTCACTAGAATTAAGTTCTGAAGTCTAACAATGGCTCATGTAATTAAAACACTGAGTTGTCAGTGCTTTGATCTGAGCACAGTTCATCAGCTAGTGTTAGCATGCAAGGCAGTTGGAGTCACAGCTGGAAAAGGACTTGAGGAAGCACCACTTCCCCCTCTTCTCTGTCTGACCTAGCTTCAGGTGCTGCATTCTGTCACCTAAAGGTGTCAGTTTTAACATTTTGCCTCCTGCAGTCACTGAACTCCTTCATAATACCTAATGCTGAGGACTGTTATGATACAAAACAGGCTGTTGTTTCAGGCGGCTGATGTCCCATCCTGCCACTCCACAGCTTCACCATTCCTTATGCAACAGGGAGGCACTAGAACCAAGACATGATCTAACTTGCTCTTTTTCTGCAAATAGCCTCCACCTGTCTGTTTTCAACAGCAGTTGTTGTTGTGTATGTGAGGAGCAGGGCTTCATTCCACTCTGTGCTGAGTTGAAGACTTCTCTAATACAGGCATGGATCCTAAAAACACACACAGTATTGCTTCTCTAAACCATGTTATCAGTTTGGTCTGTTTTGACTTTATTTACACAGTGATAGGGGATACGTTTTGCGAAACTGCTTACGTATCTAAGTCAGGATTTTTCCTAGAGCTTTTAGTGAGGCACAAAAGCACTGAGGAAATGGAGTAATCCATCCATCATGGCTGGGCTTATAGCAGAATATCAGTTTATACCTGAATTTCTCTGCATTAAGGCTTAAGGCTTTCTACATCTTCAGCTACTGGAAGAAACACAGCATGGATATTTATTGTCACGCCTGTTTCCCTTCTCATCTTTGTGGAGCATATGTTCTTAAAAGAGAAAAAAGAAAGCTTGTTAACGGGAGAAAAAAAATCAGCTGGGAGGAGTGCATGGCACATTCTCCAGTAAGTCTTCTCGAAGTGCCATGCCCCAGCTAGTCATCATGGGCTTCAGCCAGGAATTGTTTGGTGACCTAGACTTGCCCCTTCTGCTTTAAATTATAACAAAATAAAATTAATCAGAATCATGTTAAAAGTATCATCGTGGTTGACTTCAGCATAAATTTAACCTCCCTTCATCATGATCGCCTTCTCTCCTTACTTCCAAAATAAATCAGAGTTGACTTTCTGTCTCCCTCAGTGCCTCACTACCCAGATAATTCATCAGCTCTTGTCCATATAATCCTTCACCTGGTTTCAATCTCTACCCTTGAATACTGTCTGGCTTTAGGTTCATTTTTTTTAAAAGTTAATTAGTGTGATATATTGTAACATATTTCTAGCCATATTTTTACTATGCATATCATTTATACTTTAATCTATCAGCTGACAATAATAGTCTAAATAATCAATAGTCTAAATAAGTGAATAATAAACTCCACCTTGGTTCTTGTTTTTGTCCAAATTTGAATTAAATCACCAGTCATGCAATTTGATCTGAGGTCAGCGGAGGTCCGCAAAGGGCCACCCACGCAGATCTAGTTGCAGACCTGGAGCCAGAGATTGTTTACTTTTTCCTAAAGAATCTAAAAGAGCAACCAGATAGACAGAGAGTGTGACTAAGAAAATACAGCTGCTGCTGTATTTGTGGATGAAAACTCACAAATGCAGAAGTGGAGAACACTGCCTGTAAGATTTTGACAGTAGGCTGACAGTGCATAAGTAACAGTGTTGGTGCAAAGCATGCACAAAATTAGCTTGCAAATCTCCCAAAAGCTTTGAACTCCTAGCTTGGAGTAATGTACTTACTCAGTGGGAGAATCTCTTCAGAAAAATAACCTAAACAGAAGGTATTTTTCTACACTTAGAAATAAGATTCCTGCCACTTCTCTTAGGGTTTCCCATTCACATAGAACAGAATCATCTCTGTAAGTGCTGTCTCTTTCCTCCTGTTTAGAGGATAAACAGCAGAGAATTTGAGACGTCTTTGGAGTCAGAGTGGAGTTTTGTTCCCTACTGCAGCTGCATTCACTGGTGAGCCATTTACCAGTGTGACTTCTTGCAGTTTAATGTGGTGAGAATAATTTTAGAATCCCATAAAACTTCCTCTTGGGGAGACATCCAAGGAAGATATTTTTTATCAGGAATCTCAACCATGTAATTACGGGAACTTTTAAAAACTATTTCTCTGGAGGTGATTCTAGAGGATGTGAATCTGTCATATGCATTGAGAAGTACTGTGATTTGGATAAGCAGCAGTCAGTGCCATCGGACCTGTAGGAAATCATTCTATCTTTCAGGGTATCCAGAATTGTCTGCTGGTGATTTTCCTTCCCTGCCCTCAGCTGCAATGATGACCTGTGCAAGCAGCCCAAGCTTCAGAAGGACTTTCCTAAGACCTCTGCAGCTGCCATCTACCTCTATATTTTAATTCTGATCCCTGATTTACCTTTGAGTAAACACAGTATCCATCTGAGCGCTGAGTAGGAGACGTTGCTTCTTCACTATATTTGAAATGGCATTGTTTTTGCCTAATACAGAAAACTGCATTAGGCTGTAAAGTGTGGCTTTGTCTTTGGAACTGTTGAGAAACAACATGTGGATGTCACTGTTACCTAGAATAGGACAGTCCATGGACCAAAGTCTATTAAAACACTGGAACATGCAGATATCCATGCTGCTGGCCCAGCTCCCCTTACAGTAAGTGGGAGCTGGGGTTCAGTTCAGTTGCCTGTAACTGCAGGCACTTCTTGTTCAAACCTGCCTCAATATCTACAGAGCTGTAGCAGTCATGGAAACTGGGCTGGGATTCAGCTGCCTGAATAGCACCTTTGCTGGGAGTATGTAAATCAAGCCCATAGCACACCTGCAAACAGCTCCTGCTACGCCTAAAAGCAAATCCAGCCCCTAAACTGAGGTTCCTTTCCCTGGCTATGAGCACTTAGAGCCTTTTGAAATGCCTGCAGGGTGTCTGTGTGGAATGGACAAATGTGGATAAACTGCTACCAAGTGCGATGTTCTGGGGCATTTCACATGGCACTTCCCCTGTCTTTGGGCATCTGAATCCCACCAGTAAGCACTAAAGCTCCAGCATGGATTTGGGAAGTGAAATGTGCAATTCTTGAAGATCTTTTAGTGCACAGTGTTAGTGTAGTGCAACCTTCTTAAGACTGTGATGTGCAAAGTATTGTTATTCAGTGTTTGAGATCCACCTGGGTAACAACACTTCCTGTATATAAAGTCACTGTCAGTGCTTCCTATGAAAATCTTGACATTTACCACCTACTGGCATTTACCTAAAGGACGGTATTTGCAGTGTAACCTGGCACTTAAATGGGAAAAGTCAATATAACAACCTAAATGTTAAAATATGAGTTTTCATTTGCATGGAAGGCCTGACTTCTTTCTAGAAGAGCACAAAAGGGACACTGTGTGAAGGCTGGAATTTCTTTTTCAGTTCTTTTTCAGTTCTTTTTCAGAGTACAAGAGGCATTTTTGATCCTTTTATGAAAGATGATCAGCAATCCAAAATTTGTGTCTAAAAGCTACTTATTTTTTTCTCCTTTCCTTGCAACAGGTGCCTATTCCCTGTCTATTCGTGACTGGGATGATATGAAAGGAGATCATGTCAAACATTATAAGATTCGTAAACTTGACAATGGTGGATATTATATCACAACTCGGGCACAATTTGAAACTCTTCAACAGCTGGTTCAGCATTATTCAGGTAACTTTCCAGATAACACATACCACTCTTGATTACTTTAAAACAAGTGTTTCCTGCTGAGCTGAGGGATGTGTGAGATGCCCTGTAGAGTCGTTTGAGCTATGTCTTCTGCTTGTTGTAATGCATCTTCCATTATCCCTTTCCCATTACAGTTATAAGTGGTTTTGAGCACTGTTCACAGCCTACTGAAAAGTGGCTGAACTTTTAAAAGCTAGCACTCTGCTGAGGTAAAGGTTTTGTCCGTTCTCCTTTTTCTGAGCAAACAGAATTACTGAATTTGACTTGCATATCTCAAAGCATGAATTCCCTGTGGACAGGCAAGAGCTATACGGACCTTTTTGCAACGCAGCACTCATAATAAATAAATGGAAAATTGCATTGTGGAATTCAGTCACTTAATGTAATGACTGAAAGTTTTGTGTGTACTACCTGACTGAAATTTTCCCATTGAATTTCTGTTCAATGTGCCGAGTGTTACCATTTAAATCTTAATTGGTCTACTTTTAAAAATAAATATGGCAAGTTGGGTGTCTCTTTATTCATACTCTTTGTGTCCACCCACCAGTCTCTTTCTTTTTTCTTTTTTTTTTTTTCCAGTTCCTTTGACTAAAATGTCATATAAACTATTCAATCCAAATATGCATCCTGCTGTCATTGGGAATTGGTATACAATAGCTACAACTTAAAAATCCCCAAACTTCTTTATAAGCCCACTGATTCTTACATAGAAGGTTGTCATGTTTCTCAGCTTGGTCATTTTTGAAGCAGAAGTTTTTATTTAAAATTATTATTTTTATATTTCCTTACTTTAGCTTTTCATAATAATAAAAGGTGACCCCCAATGCTCACTGCTCAAAAGCTTCTCATAAATTTTACTTGGGAAATCAACTTCTTTGTGGGATGTTTTTTTTTCTGTATTCTTTGTATTCTGTCTGCTGTATTCTTATGCTATTCATGCTAGACATCTGGCTGTCTTCTCCACCCAGTTTCTGATGGGTGTATGCTGCCTGGGAGAATTTCTAGTTGTTTCTGGTGACTTTACATTAAACTAAGCTTAATAATATATAGAAATACAAATTAAAACTGACACTTTTCAACCACCCCATACAAACTCTAGTGTATGTCAACTTTTAGTTGTCTGTGTTCAAATTATTTGGATCGTGTATTTCCCACACACAGATGCACAGGCTGCAGAGATCTGGAAGCGGTTATTTCTGTGCAGCACAGATACATGATCAGTGTGATCCATGCAGGGTAGCTCACAGGGGTGTAGTACAGATACACCTCCCACAGGTTTCACTTGCTGCCCCCATGTAACCCATGCGCAGCCCCAGCTCACTTGAAACATAAACGCTGCCTCTAACTGCCTGCTCAGCACTCTGGGTTCAGCAAGGTAGACTTGTGAGTGCCTAGATTTACTTTGAGGGAGCATTCAACATTGCCCAAGTGGCTCTGTAAAGCTAATCCTGGTTCCTGAAGAGCCACTGCTGAGGCTATACATCAGTGCCTCCACAGTAGGACTGGTATACTCTGCGCTCTCCCCTTCAGCCTTCATCCTATCACCACTGGATGACCCCTGCCATCTAGCCAGACTATCCAGATGGACAGTGTGCAGCCTGGCCTTGTGCAGGCTGTTCTTTGTCAGGAGCTGGAAGTACCAATTGTAGCTTTGCACAGACACAGCCCAACTATCTCCACATTGCACTCCCATTACGTTGCCAAGTAGCCTCATTATCCAGACTTAATCCCAGCCTCTTCTTACCTGGATGGTATAATTATCTGCAGTGTCTGGGCTTTCAATTATCAGATTTCCAGGCCAAAAAATATTGAGACCACCAGGGTGTCCTGACATCAGGCTGAAGTCTAGTAACAGCACACTTGTACTTGGAGCATTCCCTAACTGTAAGCCTTTCAAAAATAAGTATTATTCTTGTGCATGTAGTTCAGGCTTACAGGTTGGCCAACATGCCAACTTTGTTGTTGGTTTGGGATTTTTTTTCAATTAAAGAAAAAGGAGGTCTTGAAAACCTCTAATTCCTTTCTGCATCTACCCAAACTCATAAGAAGGCCTTCTAGATAGATACTGTCTGTATTTTTGAGTCACCTCTACCTTAATATTCTATTGGAATTGTCTTGGAATAAGACATTCCAGTTGATCAGTTCATCTGCCCTGTTACGTGGTCATTGCCATCTGGATACAGATCAGGGTGTCTGTAGGAACTTACGCACTATCCCACAACATCCAAGCTGAGGTAGAGCTTGGTGTTTTGGTGATTGCCCAACCTACAGTGCTGAAACAAGCTTTTCACCTGCCCAGAAAGAAATACTGTACAGGAGAATAAAGATTGGATTTGTGTGTGAAATACTATATCAGTAACCCCTACTGTCCTGCTCTGCTGCACATGTTTTAATATACATGCTGCTCTGCCAGCTTTGTATCATAGTCTATTTTGTGCCACATAGTATACTACACAACAATATGGCCTTACATATGTATATACATACATATATATACACAAACATATATATATAAATGTTTTTTCTCTGGCTAAAATGTTTTTTTACTTTTGTCGTAGTTCAGTCTTCCATGAAGCTTTGCAAGAAATAAGTATAATGAATCTGCTCCAAACAATGCAGGACTGGCCACATACACAAATAAAAGTCTGCTTGACAAAGAATGAGAGGAAAAGAGTTCCGGAGGATACCTAGAAAAATATCTTCTCACAGAACAGGATGTAGGAAATACTTTTTCAGAAGATACACTTAAAAATACTGCAAAAAATATGGCAAATTTTCATTGATATGATTCTCAGAAAAAAAATGAATCTTTTCTGTATTTCTTTTCCTCAGTTCAGGAACAAGCCAGTTTGTGAATTACTGATTTTTTAAAAAATGATACTGTTCTATACTATACTAGTTACTTTACAAAGCTATCTTAAATCAGCACTGTGGGAAAAGGGAAATCCTGAATCCGCAAGAGAAACCATTGATGGTCACCTTCAAAGGCAGGCTGTGGAAGCAGAAACTAAAATATTTCCTGTTCTGTCTCAAATGAATATGTTTCAGTGTTCAATTTCTAATCTTCCAGGATGCTTTGTGGTATGCAACTAACAGCTGTTGTGAGTAGCATTGTTTTTATGCTTACTGTTTTTGTTTCATGTCACACTTTTTTTTCTTTCCTCTTCTTTGCTGTTGGCTTCACTTCTGGCTCCATCAGAGAGAGCTGCAGGTCTTTGCTGCCGCTTAGTAGTCCCCTGTCATAAAGGAATGCCAAGGCTTACTGATCTGTCTGTCAAAACCAAAGATGTCTGGGAAATTCCACGAGAATCCCTACAGTTGATCAAGAGACTGGGAAATGGGCAGTTTGGGGAAGTATGGATGGGTATGGAGCAAAATAATTATTCTAAAATAGCTCTTTGTGTGGGGATTGCAAGATGGAAGGTGAAGTGTAGGACATACAAAGCTCAAATTGTTAGGAGAGATGCCTTTGGTATAGTGTCTCTAGCTCTGAAATTCTTCAATCTTGAACTCTCACTTTAATTGATGGCAAAAGAAAACTGAAATTTTGTGTTTCTTTGGAAGGCTTCAATTTTGACAAATTACCAGCCTCTTACTAATAGATCATGGTCCACATAGCAATCTACTAATTATATCAATGAGCCTTTTTCTGCAAGCTAACAAGAAATTTTTTGCCTTCAGTATCCAAAAATCAGTGTTTGCAAATGAACTTTAACGCGGCACTGAAAGTCACCTTCCATCTTTCTCAATGCATGCATAATTTTGGATTATAAGTGTGTTTTTTTTTATTAATTTCCTCTCCTATAGAGAAAGCTGATGGTTTGTGTTTTAACTTAACTGTGATTGCTACGAATAATACCCCACAAACTGTTGGATTGGCTAAAGATGCATGGGAAGTTGCACGTGATTCATTATTTCTGGAACAGAAGCTTGGTCAGGGCTGTTTCGCTGAAGTGTGGCGTGGTAAGGCAGAGAATATATTTTGCTTTGGATGGATCTTTTAAGGCCCTCTTGGCTGAAATAAACATTTCAAGTAGAAATCTTAAAGCTGAAAGATCAGAATAGCATGAAATATTGGTTTATGTCACTCAAACAGATCTAAATGCAGTAATCTTTGTGGAAATTCCTTTCATTTACACACACACTGATATAAGACTTCAGGGCTTTAAATTTCGTTACTTGCACTGATTTTATTTTACTGGCTCTACAGGTGTCAGGTTTTAAAACAGAAGTGATGGTAAACTTGTGAAGCAGAATGGCTAACCAGAAATTAATCTCACACGTTGATGTTTTTCTTTCCTCGTATGTTCTAGCATTGATGGGGTCAAACCCTGCAAATGCTTTCATCCCCTCTTCCAATTTTAAAGCAAAGTATCAGCGAGCTAATACTTTCAAGCTAGCTTTCCCATGCATCCACTTCATTAATTGTTTTGAAATTTGTGTCTGCATCACAGAAGCCTGTAACTCGATATAGAGACCAGGGACAATAGTGTCAAGACTTGCCCAGCCCAGCTGAACCCACACTTTGAAGTCCAGAAATACTGACATTTTCCAAATCCACTGACATTGTTTTCTGCCCATTTGCCAGCTTTACTTAATACTCCCCTCTCCGTGGGCCGCATTCTTTTAGTGACTACAAAACAATAGTAATTAAAAAAATATATAAATCTTATTATAGCCATAGCATTGAAACACAATATAGTGGCCGTTTAATGAGAGGTGGGCTCAATTTTTGTGCCAAATTGCACTCTGTGTAGCATCTTAGAATATTTCATTCAAATGAAGAATCACCATATGTTGCTTCTTTACTTCACAGTCACACTAGTGGAGGAGTGTGGTCATTCTTTTTGTTGCAGTGACACAAAGAATCTTTTTGTTGCAGTGACACAAAGAATGTAAAACCAAAATAACCAGTGGACACTCCTAGGCTCTTGCAGCTGTTTTCCGTTTCAAGACTACAGCAAGGAGCGTGGCAGCAAGTCTCTGAAATTTATAGAATGCAGTTGACCTATTGAAAAAAAAAACCAAAAAGAAAAAAAAAACCACAGCCAACTACATTTTATATTAGCATTCCCAGATAACTGCAATTTCACTTTCTTGTTTTCCATCTTGAATACCTGTTAGACTTTCAAGTTGATGTTAATACTTAGTGGTCACCTTTTATGTGCCATAGATCTTAAACTGTTAAAATAAGCTAAAGCAGCAAATGCAATTTAGAAAAAAATCAACGATGAGAAATAAAGTGCCAAGTACCAATACCAAATATCTGTCAGAAATGGGAAAAATGTTATGACAGTTGTGACATTATTTTTCTTAATGTATAGTAAAAATATGTTAACAGCCATGAAGTATTACTGAATTGGAACATATTAACACCGTAAAAATGGATTAAAAAATGCATTAAGTAGTAGCTAACCACCTGCAGGAGGAGTTCAGAGGAAGGTCTCTGCTAATGAAAGTTAGCTAATTTTTAATGAAAATATCAAAGCAAAACAAGAAAATGTAACAATTCAAACTGAAATCTGGATGGGAGAATAAGTTAACCCCTTTAATTTTCTTTTTTTAACAACTGAATACGTTTGGAAAAATATTTAAAATACAACTACTGAAAGCATTTTGTGGTAATAGAATGAAGCTCAGGGTTTTTTTTTTATCAAGACAAAATAAACAAATACACAGTTTATCTCGTGAACACACCAGGTAAAATCCTAGTTTTTAATGTCAGTAATAAAAACCCTTGTTTCCATGAGGCTCGGTTTCCACCACAGTTTGTATAACTGGTGGCACTTCTGCAAGTGACAGAGACTGCTCTGCAGGTCTGTGTCTCAGTGTTTCCCTACAGGACATGCTTCATCTCACTCACTGGAAAAGATTTTGGCAGCTCTGCTTGAAATCAGAAGGTAAAGCTGCATCCTTCCTAGCTTGCGCATTAGCGCTACTGAAGCAACCCCTTGCTTCAGCTGTGCTTTGAAGGACTGGGTGAAACCAGGAGCTCAGGAGCCTGCCTGAGGTGCTCAGGGCTTTACTCTGGCATTAGTAGTGGTCACAGCGCTTGGCAGTGGGCTGGCAGAAGTAAAAAACCAAACTTGCACTGCACTCTTTTTTTGGCTAATACACATCTCAAGCCCTCCTCAAGCAACACAGTGTGTTGCTGCATGAGTGGTCAAGAAAATGAAAAGCAGCATTCAGAGCAGCTCCCCCACCTCTTCTCCCCTGCCTTGACTAGGTGAGACAGCAGCTGAGAGCTAACTGCACAGAAAGCAGCCTAGCTCGCTTATGCCCTGGCAGGCTGCAAAAGCTCAATCGAGGTGTTTTGTATTAGTCTGTTCCTGTACAGAGGCTGAGCCAGTAACTGTTGGTGTGCTTTTAACAAACACACATTAACTATATTTTAGCCCAAATATTCAAAGTACTGTGTACATCTTCTGCTATTTTCATGCTCATGTGCAGAGGAGTAGATTTTACCCAGTGCTATTAATATCTGAAGTCACATAGTGTTGTTCTCCTGCCTCGTGAAACAGCAGCTCCCCATCACCAGATCACATTCTATATGGAGTCTTTGAGATCCAGACTGAAAGATGCATTGTCATAGTGCTGTGTAGAGAACTGATGAGGAAAGTCTGGCCTGCTTGTAGCTGCATTAAAAAAGAAATATTTTTAATGATATTTTTAAATTAGCATTTACCATTTTTAAGAAGCATTTACCATTGCTTCTATTCCATTTGGCTCCTGTTACTATAGGACTGTGTTAGTGAATTTATCAGCAAAGAGAGCCAAGAATTTTTCTGAACAGGCATAGTTCTGTGCATGTCTGTCAGCTCCAAAAGACTGCATGAAAACACATAGCTGACACACCTGGACTTCTGCCAGCTGACAGAGCAAGCTGCTGGGGATCCTGCACCTCTGGGGCTGGTGGCTGCAGCCCTCGCGGCAGGTTCCTGGTAGCTCAGATCCTGGTCAGCCTTGCCTCTGAAGCAAGCTTCTGGGAAGCATGGCCCAGAAACTACCAGATCTATTTTTCTTTGCCATCTGTTCTGCCCTCCAAGGAGATCCCGGCTCTATTCAGGGCCTTGTGCAGGCTTCTGGGGTCCAGAGCCAGGTGCTTGCCCTTCCACGCCCCCACACCATGGCATTGCACCCCAGCACTTCTGGCCTATACATCTTTTTGGCTCTCCCTGTCCCAGGGCTGGTGCGAGGCTCAAGGAGCACCCCGCCCCTCAGGAGCAGCTCTGGCGTGTCTGCAACCCTGCTGCCTGCTGTGAGATGCTGCAGAGGATCTGGGAGGTGGGGTGAAGGGAGCAGGAGCTTCTGCGTTTTCAGTCAGCAGCTGCTGGGCTTCCAGGAGTTAGGTGGAGA
Organism: Tetrao urogallus; assembly: GCF_951394365.1. Taxonomy (NCBI): domain Eukaryota; kingdom Metazoa; phylum Chordata; class Aves; order Galliformes; family Phasianidae; genus Tetrao; species Tetrao urogallus. The sequence goes on from NC_136814.1 coordinate 64,956,237, forward strand.
AGAACAAAGACTCATTTTGGTTTGGAAACAGGCCCGTGTTTCTGAAATGAAATCGATTCAGAATTTGTTGCTTGGGAATTTTTCTTATATATTTTTTTTTCCTGTAATTCAGAAAAAAAAAAAAATATGTTAAAATGTCTTGCAAATGGAAAGTTCTGTCTTTGGCCAGTTCTGTTATCCAAATCTGTGAGTGGAACCATGTTGTTGTCTGGAGTCATTACTTGGTAGGAGGGAAATGCATGGAGATAGATTTCAGCAATCCCGAGTTTCTTACTCAGAGGAGGTTTCAGTGGATACCACTGAAAGCATTGTCTGAGTAAGGCATAAGAGATCATGCTCCAGTGCCAATGGGAGTATTATTTTTTTTTTTTTTTTTTGTATAACCAAAAAAGACTTGAGGGAGGCATGGGAGGAAAACAAATGGAAAGGCAAAATATGAAACCACCCTTGCAAAAGTAATATTGTGTCCTTGCCAGCTTACTCCTCCATTACATTAGGTATCGGTCAGAAAAATGAATAGAAGCTGTTCAATCTTACTATGTGTCTGTGCTTTTAGGTACGTGGAATGGAAATACTAAAGTGGCTATCAAGACTCTGAAGCCTGGCACTATGTCTCCAGAATCATTCTTGGAGGAAGCCCAAATCATGAAGAAGCTAAAACATGACAAACTGGTCCAGCTTTATGCTGTGGTGTCTGAAGAACCCATCTATATTGTCACAGAGTACATGAGCAAAGGTGAAGCTGGAGCTGCTGCCATTGATTGCAATACATTTTTTTTTATGAAGCTCAGAGGGAGGTGCAGTGCGATGCCTGAACAGTGTGTGAGGAAGGAAAGGGTGAACACGAAGCTAAATTCACTTCTGGCTTCAGGAGAGCTGTCATTCAACTGCATAGCAAGAAACACTTTAAGAAAATTTGTGCTAGATTCTTTTCACTTTCCTGTTCTCCTTCCACTTCTCCTTCCCCTTCCCTTCCACCTCCTCTCTTTTCTTTTTCTTTAAGCTACTTAACTGGTAACAATGTAGTAAAATGAGAAAAAGAAAACGTTTAGCTCCATCAGATCTCCAGCAGGGGTGCTGAGAGCAGAGCAAAAAATCTGCTTGTTTTGGAAAAGCAAAGAAACCAAATAGGAAACCTAAGTTCTCACAGGGAAATTTCATTGTACATTGGAGAATACACTGAAATTTTCAGTACATTTTTTCAGTCTATTTGGAGTTGATTTTTATTTTCCTGGCAGGTGCCTGCCCACCTCCCTCCTCAGGGGCATCCAAGCACTGACTAACTCACATTTTAATCATATGTCTCAATGACAAGCATGTGCTTTTTCCTTTTAGAAAAACAACTTTGCAAAGTCTTCTGAAATACATGGTTTATTTTGGCTTAGTTTACTAGTTTTTACTGTGCCATTTTATGTTTGGTTCTGAGCTTGAAGCTCAGGATTTATCAGGGGAAAAGGCCTAATCATCTTTCCTTTCCCCTTATTTGTTAAACCAGTTCACTGAGCTTGTTTAAAGGAGACTGCCACACTTCTCTGTTTAAGTAAAAGATTGTGAAGCTGCAGATTTTTAAAAGCTACAGGGAGCCTCCTTCCTTTCCTTCTCACGTGGAAGTTAATGTGCATATTGCTTTTGCTAAAATCACTTCCATTTGACCTGTTTGGTCTTCTCTAGTTTTGCATAGTGGTCTTCTAAAATTCATAGTTCGTGCCACAGCTAGTTGTTTGTTGCCTAGAGAAGGATGGCTACAAATAGTGTGGTTACTAATTTTCTAAGGAAAATTAGTCTCTTAATGCTAGCACATTTAGACTTACCAGGCTTCAAGCTGACCTTTCTTTTGGAGAAGGTTGAGCCAGGATCTGACTTTTTCCATAGCTTGTGAGGCTGGAACCAGGCTGACACTTTTTAGTGAGCTGAGGCCTTTAGAGAGCAGCAAGTATGCAGTTTCAAAGAGCACTGGAAATGTGAGGAAAAATCAGCTTTCTTAGTAACAATCAGGAAAATTAAAAACAACTTTCTTTTCCCTACAGTTTTCTTTAGATAGTGACATAGACTTCTGCAAGCCAATCTTACAGCCGGCTGAAACAAGTACAGTAGGAGAATTTTAAAATACCAGTTTTTTTGTTTGCTTGTTTTGTGTTCTTTTGTTGTTGTTTTTTTTTTCTGAAACTGTCCACTTGAACTCAAAGCACCGTTGTATTTAATATTGCACATATCGTTGCACCTCCAACCTGATGAATAGCCATTGTTTCCCTAACATTTCTGTATTGTGTCATCTCTGCATTTACAGGGAGCTTGCTAGATTTCTTAAAAGATGGAGAAGGAAGAGCTCTGAAGCTACCAAACTTAGTGGACATGGCAGCTCAGGTCTGTGTTCAGAGTGTTGAGCACTTACGTGTGCATGTTTCAAAGCTCACAGATGTTTGAGTTCCTTTTAAAATGCACCTGATTGTGTTTTACACAGGTGGCTGCAGGAATGGCATATATTGAACGAATGAATTACATACACAGAGATCTGCGATCTGCAAACATTCTGGTGGGGAATGGACTAATATGCAAGATTGCTGACTTTGGATTAGCAAGGCTGATTGAAGACAATGAGTATACAGCAAGACAAGGTAGGTGCAACAACAGGAATAGCACTGAGCGTTGTTTTTCTGACAGGAGAACATCATTTTAAAAAACTCTCTCTCCTGTGCTTTGGAGTTGCTTTCATAAATCCTGAAGTCATATTATGTGCTAGTCCAGAAAACTCCACTGCTGAAGGCACATCCTGCGGAGGATATCTGAACAGTTGTCTTTGTTTTATTTTGGTCAGTTTCTAAGGGAAAAATAATGAATGGGAGCACAGGTGGGTGAAGTGACAGTAATGATGAGGTCCTAGTGGTGCCACAACAAGGCTGATACTTTACTTACCACGCTAGAAAGCCTGAATAGAATAACCCAACATTGCTGTGTTATTCTTATTTTATTTCAACTGGTCAAAGAAATCTGAGAATCATGTTTTCATGCAGTAGATCTGTCTCTCTGAGAACTTAAAAAGTTACTTTAACAGGAAAGCCATTTTCCAGCTCTACATAGAATGCTGGGCACCACTGATAACTGATAGGCAATAAAAACAAATCAAATAGTGTTGTAGCTTTTTAAAAAAGCATGTGTGCGTGTGTTCAGACTGAGCCATGACACAGCCTCTTTGTAGTTAGTTGTTCTTTACAAGTCATGCTTGGTTGTCAGATGTTGATCCAAGTTTGCAGAACTACAGTTTTGTTCTCTTTCTGCTGGCAGAACACTGGTAATGCTTGCTTAATATGTGTCAGTAAATACCACTCTGTCCATTCTCAGTTCTGAAGCCAGAGACTGCCTCATTAGACTGTGTTTCATGTCATCAGAAAGCAAAGGTTAGCTAAATGCACCTTCATAACCTACATGTACTCCTTCCTATTGCAGGATTTTTCTCTAAACTGAAGTCCCTTTTATTAGCAGATTAACTATTAGGAAAGAGCTAACCTCTTCCTGTAACTTTCAAGTGCTGACAGAATGAAACAGTTTCCAGAGAGCAGGCGTGCTCCCATTGATCACAACCCTCTTAATTGTTCTCAGCAGCACCTAGCCACAGGGATGGGGGAGTTCAAGCTGCATCCACGCTAACAGTTGCTGGCTTCATTCAGGAGGCAAGCCCTGATTATTTTGTGGAGGTCCTTAAGGAACATGTTGTAGGTACTAATGCAGAGTTAACTGCTACTGAGTGGAACCTGAGGGTGAGAATTGCTCCTTGCTTGCAAAAATAGCTTCATGTCGCTCCTGCTAGAGTAATAACAGTGCAAGCTCTGCTGGACAGAAAACTGCCTCCTGGCCCCTCCCCTCTGCAAAACAAGAAGGGTTTATCTTGAAAAAGCAGCCAGATCCAGTCTGTAAAATGGCTTTGAAACTGTTTTCTATAGTATCTCCATTTTTGTCTGTTTTACTGCTATGCCTTTTGTTCCCTTTGGAAACAGCCCAATGTATAGTTTGACATGACTAATTATTTGTTTGAATAGACAAGTATGTAACCTACTTCTGGCCAAATCTCTTCAAGCCCATGATCCCTAGGAAATCCTCTGATGACCTGTTTGCTTCCTGGTTTAAATCTCTCAAATAGTTTTGCTCTCTTTACGTGTTAGAAATCCTTGAAAACCTGCATGAGTGACGGTGAGGAAAAGCTCAGATTGTTTAAGACAATAAGTTATTGGATTTTTGATGGGAAATCTTCGAGCTGCAGAAAGTAAAATGGCAGGACTAGCAGGGAGAGGGACCATAGTGGTAGACATGTCCTACCCTTCTTTCACTGTGAAATCTCTTATGTCATGGAAAATGCAGCTAGGAAAGGCCTGGCATTCAACCTCTGTCACTGACACTGAGGAGACCTGACTCCAGTGTGCATGGTACTATCTTGTGGTGCACGTGGGGAGAAGTCACTCAAATTTGTTCATACTTCAGGGCAATGGACCGTACTTCTTCCCTGTACTGAGGTCAGGCTGAACTCCTTCAGAGCCACCGAGGACTTTGGAATGGGGACCCAAAGAGTTGCAATCACAGACATCTTGTAGAAATGTTTCCCCCTTTCAGTAACGATTTTTTCACCCTTTCTTAATTGGTAACTTGTTTTTGAGAGGAGTGCACTTCTGGCCATGCAGCCTATTCTCAATTTACTTTTCATTGCAGTTCATCTGGCTTCCAAGGCAGGCGGGCAGCCAGGGTTGAGCCTAGGACCTTTAATTTATCGAGGAAGAAGCACAGCTTCTAAAATGCCACTGGAATTTTTCTCTTAAGTGAAATTCAATCCTGTTTGTTCAGTTCGGCTTCGGTTTTGAGCACTGCTTGGTGGCGACCACAGTATCAGAAGGAAACGGTTGTCTTTGCTTGTTTCCCATGACCTATTACTTCAGCCTCTGAGGGGATGCATCTGGGGACCATTCTGTTTATCTGGCTGACCGCTGCTTCACTGGGAATTCTGACATGGGAGGAGAACCTGGCTGGCGGAGGGAAGGGGGTGGGGAGTGCTGTAGACTGGCAGCTCCTGTGGGAGAGAGGAAATGTCTTGCCTTATGAAATCTGAAGATTAAAGCCTTTGGTCACTCTCTCTGCAGCAGTCTTCCTCCTCATGGCTTGTAAGTGAGTTAGCAGGGAGCTTGTTGTCAGTCTGGGGAAGGGCTGGCTTTCTCCGGCCTCACTTGATCTCCGGCTCCCTTCCCCCACTGTCACTTCTGCCTCCGATTAAATATTTTGAAAGGAAACAGATGGGGATGCTTTGAGCTCCAGAGGGTTAGAGTGCAGGATTCCTGAACCTGTGTGGTTATTACTCAGCCTGGTGGTAATGTTTTACTGACCGGTTTATTTTCTTTTTGGTTTGAACAAAAGAGGTCTGACTGCTCCTGATTTAAGAGAGGTAAATAAAAAGCAGTTTGTTGTCTGCACTGCCATTCTCAGCAATTGGCAGGAAGGAAAGAGACAGTCACACCGCTAATGATTTAAAGTGTGTGACCAGCAGCTATATGCTGCCATTAAATAATACACACCAAAAAAAGTTCTTGGCTTGTAATGAACATTTGGCTCCTCTTGCTCTTAGAGGAAGTGAGTAATCAAAGGGAAAAAAACATGCTATTAAAGTGACGCCCATTTTAAAGGCTATGGCAGTGAACTTACTGCAGTCCACCCCATCAGGGTTTGGTCCTTCTGGCTGTTGCTGTTGCAACATCATTTTCCCCCACACTGCGTTGGGCATATTCTGTGTTGTGTGCTTCCAAAGAGATTATGCCTGTGTTAGCCTTGCAGCCTGGCATTCTTGGTGCTCTGTGGGATGGAGAGAAACTTCTCCTCACCCGCACGCACAGGATTCACCATGCAGCTCTGCTACCCTGCTCTGATCTGGTTTGCAGCTCTGCAGGGTCTGGGCCAAGCACATGGCTTTGTTGTGCTGAGTGCTCCATGGAGCTGCTGGGGAAGAGCTGTTACTATTCAAAGCTGTAGCAACTGATACAAATTTAAATTGCCTTAATACAAAAAGAGCATTTATTTTCCAGGCAATGTTTCTACTGCATTCACTGGCAGGGCTTGCAGTAATGCTGCTCCAAGCACACATGAAACATTAAGAATCTTTCTGATGCCTTCCAGACAAGTCAGGTCTATTCTGGGAGCTCTTGTACATGTTTGTAAACTTTTGGATCACTTTTTTCTCCTCAGTGCTTAGAAATATCTCCTTCCTGCCTTGCTCAGAAACCAGTGATGCTTCTTATTTTTGTTTCCTAGAAAATAGCAGGCACTGTTTCCCTCTGCCACTCTCTCCCTGGGCTTACCACTTGTCAATTGATCGGGTGCTGGTGTTGGCAATTGGTTGCACCACCAGCTGCAGCTCCGGGAGCTTTGCCCTCACTCAGTGCCGAAGAGCAGGCAGGAGGGGACAGCTCCTGCTTCTCAGCAGCAGCCCCAGATCCTGGAGGGGTAGCAGAGGTGCCTTCTGCCCCCCAGCAAGGAGCTTCGCAGGGTCGGGGGAGGGCTAGGGCTGTGTTTGGGCCCACCCGCAGTTGTACCTCTCGTTCCCCGATTCCTGGGGAGGGTCAGCCTGGGGAACCTACCTCTGGCTCCTGATGTTTTGCCATGCTTGTGATTTCACGTTAGTTCTCACAGCACAAAAAATGCAATTGCGCGGTTCCTCCCACACAGCACACCCCATCGCCTACCAAGGCTGACTCGTTTCCTGTTACATGCTTACTTCAGCATTTCAGTTTTACCCTTTGTAGCCTTCTCTTTTCAGCTTTGGGAGCAATGTGGTGCTGAGTTGTGCTCCCCAGCTGCTCAGTCAGGGGTTCCCATACTCATAGATTCTGGCACTGGGTGTGCTGGGCTTGATTTGCAGCTTCATATCATTTCTAGGAAATACAGCAGTGACTCTGGGGCATTAATTGCAGAGCTTTCTGGTTTGTCGAGACTGGGATCTGAACACCTGAGCTCTGAGGGATTTTTGCAGGCATCAGAAGAAACCATGCTAGGAGCTGCATTTGGTGTTGCTCAGTTATCTCGGCCCCCTCTGCTCCTCATCACAAAGCCTTACTTGGGGCTGAGGAGAACCTAAAGCAGCAGCAGAGGCTGCTTCCTTTAGCTCACAAGCCCCCAGGTATGAGTACTGGGCAGAGCAGCGCTTGGGCTCACAGAAGTGCCCTTGGGCAGGGCCAGCACCTGACCTTGCATCGTGCCTGAAGCCTTGGTGTGCTGCACGTCCATGCAGAACAGAAACCCAAAAAAGACTTTTCCCTTGCTGAAATGTTTCAAAAAGGCATGGAGATAAAAGCCACAGAAGAAGATCTTGCTCTGGGGCAAAGACAGGCTATCCTGACCTAGGAATGTGGTGTGAGAGCAATTTGTACAGACAGAGTTACTGACCTGCTAGTAATACAATGTGTTCCAGCAAAAAATAAAGAGAGAGATCCCTCCCAGCAATGTAAAATCTGCCTTGAAAGTGGCAGATAGGCTGCACTGTCAGCTGGGGTAATTTGGCTTATCAGATTTATTAACATGCTTGTCACTAATATGCATTTTATCTGGTGATCTGATGCTGTAATTTGCATGCAGCCTGGAGTCAGCATATTTAATAAGCTGGGCTGGGGCTGCTTTTCCTAACCACCATGCTGGGGACAGGGCAAGTGCAGGGGCTGTGTGCCTGCCAGAAGCCATGCTGAGCAAGGGGAGCAGCAATTTGGCTTCAGAGTGGTGCTCAACACATTTTGTGGTTTTTGTGTTTTCAAAGAAGTGCCCTGTGTTTCCAAGGCAAGGGGTCCATTCACTCAAAGTGTTGGTGTGATGGGCTCCTGCTCACTGCATCAGGCAATGCTGCCAGCTGTTTGAGCTCCTGTGCAAGCACGTGTATCTTGTGGTGGTGCTCAGAGGGTTCCTTACCCTTTGCCGTTGCCTCTCCTTGTTCTAAGCAAGCTGTGTGTGATCTTTTAGGTTTATGGCAGTGTGTGCTTTAAAACTACAGCTGTGAGAACTGGCACATCCTACCTGGTTTCCACTTTCCCTTAATTAGGGCTCTATTATACAAGTTTGCTATGGGATGCTCTTGGACCATCTGGTCTCCAGCATGCCTTGCAGAGCTAGAAAACCAGGAGTCAGTTGGCCTCTCTGCCAACCTCTCCTTCCTTTCCTCCCCATCTATATCTTCAAACCGAGGTTCAGGAAACACTGCAAAGAATACAGACTGTGATTTACGTATAAATTGGTCTAGATAGGACCCCTGATGTAGAGGCAACATAGCAATGTAACAAGTAGTCACCCTGCCACCAGAAAAATCAAAAGCATAAATTGTTTGTCTTCTCCAGCAGTGGGGCTTACATTGCTCTAGCTCTCAGTAAAAATGATATGCTGGAATTGTGCCTTCCCTTCTCACCTATTTTCCTATCTTTCCATGACCCCTCAATATACCATAGAGTCACCTCCTCATGCCACAACAGCAGCAGGGTGAAAACACTGGGGCAGTTGGCCTCAAAGGAGACTAAAGAGATTTCTTTACTCCAAAGATGAGTTTTTTAATGCTGTCTTTCTATCTGAGTGCCAAGAACAGGGTCACGGAATAGCTGAAGTTGGACCTCTGAATGAAGGTCATCTGGTTCAGCTGGGAAGCAAAAGGTCTCAGCCTTTCAGGGAAACACAACTGATCAAAAACAAAAAACAAAAAGGAGAAAAAGAAGAAAGAAGGAAAGAAATTGTTGAATAAATTATGTGCAACAAGTGAACAAGCAAGCCTTCAGGCTTGGTCATCTCACATGTGATCAGACCCTGTCCAGGCTTTCAGGCTTCATTCAGTTAGAATGGTATTTGTGTGCTATCCCAGCTGCAACGTGTGTGAGGACAGAGGGACATTAGTCCTCATGTTCATGACATGCCTGCGGATTTAAGGAACTTGACCCGCAGTTACATGCAGCCTGCAAGTTTTCTGGGGATTGGAAAGTGTTGTGTAGCCCCAGGATATGCCAATCCCAGCTCATCCAGTACCATAGGGCTACCAGTGCTGTCGGGCCACGGTCAAGGACAGAGTTCCAGAGATGGCAAGCTGCTGCAGAGACCTCAGACATCACAGCCCAGATGGACTTTAAGAGAAGAGGTTCTGTAAATTTTGAGTCTTGTATACCAAGGTTATTGCCATGAAGTTTTAGCTGGGGAAACTGAGGACAAAGCTGAGCACAAGAATAGTAGCTCCAGCAGATCAGCTAACATAAAGGCTACATATGAGGCAGGCTGTTTGAAAGTGAAGAGACACCCACAAATCCTTCAGCACCTTGGCAAATTCAACCACTGATGTGCTGATGCTTAACTAGCCTTATGTCCCTAACTTCAGGCATTAGGGATTTGAAGCTTTCTTTATCTTACATCTTTTTATATAGGAGGACTTACTTGAGCATCAGCAGTTTTCACTAGAAAAAAAGGTATTTGTTCCTGCGTAATATTGTCTCTTAGGATCAATTATATGTAGTGTAGGAAAAAAAGTTATCACATTTAATGTTTTACTAAGTAAGGGAATGAGAATTGCCACGTCTGCTTTGTACTTTTGGTCCAACCCAGATTGCAGCATAGAGTAGAAGTACAGAGCATCAAGCACTGGATGTGGTAGAGGAATGGTGTCAGCAGGGAACTGTAAACAGTGCCATAACTTAATTCCCTGAGAGCCATTTGTCCACGTTACAATTTCCACACTCATCCTGAAAGCTAAAGGAGCTTTTATGAGGGGGTGGTGAGAAGTCAAAGTCAGTATGCTTCAAAATTTGAGTGTCGCTAGGGATCCACAGTAAGCAATGCAACTCTTCTGCCTTTATGTTAATACAAGGCACCAGGGAAATGATTGCCTATTTTTTCGTACATGCTACAACTTAATTATTACCACAAGACTTTTCTTTAAAGTCACACTGAAAATATTTTCCCTAAGAAAACAGTAAATGATCGGAAAAGCAAATAAATCAGAGTTTAAAGGCTTGTTATCTTACCATCCTTACCACAATTGGATCCTGCAAGCCCTGATGATGGATGAGCACATTAGGCTGCACGTATTTAAGGCACTACAGTCTTCAGTGCCAGGAGTTGAAAGTACACTGTCAAGTTATAAATCACAGGCCACAGTTGTGCCTTGACATCATTGCACTCCAAGCATCTCGAGTAGCAATCTTATATTTTAATCCTTGCGTGTTTCTAATGAAATATTATGTTTGTCTTTAATTTATGTTTTTACTGTGTTTGTTTGTTTTGCATTTTGCTGAGCTTGAGCAGGGAAACCGGGACGTACATTTCTAATAAGTCTCACTTCTATTCAACATGCTGTGACATGCAAATATCACAGGGAAATGCTGATTTGAAACATTTTGGGAGAACGAATTTCTATTTTATTGAGCTTACTGGATTTTATGCCATTTTTCTTATATAAAACTTCAAATCTGAATTAAAATCTTAGCCCTCTCTTGGGACAAACCCACCCTTGCCTGCTAAGACTTTCTTTTTGCCCTACACATTCCACCCAACTGTCCTCTGGGAGCATACTCCATGGAGCTGTTTGTTAATACTTGCTTCTTCACCCTGCAAGTGTTGCAGAACAAAGCAGTCGCCTGCATACCGGTGCTTTGTTTCCATCACTATTCTATTTAAGACTCATTTCTTCTTTCACTAGGTGCAAAGTTTCCCATTAAATGGACTGCACCAGAAGCAGCATTGTATGGAAGGTTCACAATCAAGTCGGATGTGTGGTCTTTTGGGATCCTACTGACAGAGCTGGTAACAAAAGGGAGAGTGCCATACCCGGGTAAGAAAACCATCCGAGCCCTGCATCACTGGGGGAGAAGAGTGGGAATGAGCCATATGGTTAAAGTGGAATGTGTGCTTATTGTCAGTGGGCTCAAAGGAGGATGGTTATCATGCAGAAGTTCTGTGTATGCTTGGAAGGAAGTGGTCGTGACTGAAAGCCAGTGAGTATTGGTCATGAACAAGAGGACAGGAAATCCAGCGTACTTGTTTCTATGTTTTTAATTGTTTTCAATTAATTTACTTTCTATCAAAATAATGAAAGCAAGGTAAAACAACTGCATACCAGAAAATCATTCTCCACATTTGCGTTCCCTTTAAAATACCAACCAACTCCCAGAATAGCATTACTGTATTTCTTCTGTCAGTCTGGTTCTGTACAAGGTCTGGTGACTGTCTGAATGTCTGGCATTACCAAATCTCCTTTTTACGTACTCTTAAATTTCAATCCTTTTGTTAGACATGGGTGGAAAGGAAAGAAAAAGTAGTGTGCAGGCCAGAGCTCACGGCAGGGTCAGAGAGGGGCCAGGTTCTCTGCATGGGGGAACCAGAGGCCCCATGACTCTTTGTTGAAAGACTGCCAAGTATCCCATGGATTAAGATTTGTAGCCAGAGTGATTGGATCTGCCTGTGCAGAACGAGCTTTGCCTTCTGCTGCCTCCTCTGAAAACTGTGGACATTCAGGTGAAGAGGAAGGAGGTAAGGAGAAAGCAGTGTGTTACATGGAAAAGAATTTAATCCCTTCATTTGCTTGATACTAATAACAGCATCTAGCTGCATTTTTACTTCTTAGAAACCTTGGCTGTGTGCATTGCAGCTGATTTAGTGGAAAGTGTCCTAGAGTATTTTCAGTTTGCCAGTCTTGCCGCTATCAAGCAGTCAGGCCTATACATCAAATACAGCAGGAAAAGCATCAAGGTGGAGTTCAATTTATCCTTTTGTATTTCATGCCACTTCAGAAAGCTGAGCTCAGCAAATTTAAACTGCCAGAGTTTTTAGAGAAATTTCATCTTTACTAGCTCCTAGGAGCCAGCAGCTGATAATTGAGAAGGAAATATGGGAACTGGAAGGCTGTTCATGATCAGCAGTGAATTTTACAATGACTGGCAGAGAGCAGCTTAGCAAAGCTGTGACTGTGCCAAGAGAATGAAGGAACAGAAAGAGAGGTTGTGTGTTTCTGTGGGGTAGATGAATCCCTTTGCCCCACAGTTCCCTGAATGGTTGAAAAACAGTGTTGCCTCTGCACAGTGTCGGGGTCTGGGACGAAGGTCTTGTTGCTGTGTGGATTATCAGCAGTGGCTCGGGGAACAGTGATTTTCAGGGGGGTTACTGAGGGTTAAATGAGCAGTTGTGGACTGAATGCAAAGGTCGAAGATAGAAAGAAGATGTGTAAGGCTTTGCTGCTAAGGTGTTGCTTCTCTAGGGTGAGCACAGATCCTGGGTGGATGCAGGAAGAGGATGCTTCTGGTCAGTACTAGCAGAATGGATGTCAAAGGGCTCTCGCCAGCTAGGTCAGAGTTAAGGCTAGTTTGGGTTTTTTTTTGCAGAGTTCTACATTTATGGGGCAGCAGTGCATAGTGACTTGTCTGTTATCACATGCATGAGTGTAGATACAAACATACACAGGAAATAATACTTTTGTAGGCAAAAGTGACTTTCTGAGCCCTGAGTTAGCTCACAGGTCCATAATTGAACACTGTGTTAGCCAGATCAGTAGAGGATAGATACATTTCCCAAGTGCTCATTTTTCTCCCTATGGGAGCAGGAGGCCACTGGATGTGCACTTAAGTGCTTGTAATATATGACTTCTTGTTGGATCCATGACAGAACTCTCAGGCCTGGTCTGTGTCCTGAAAATGCGGACAGTTTTATTACATGGCAGCCTGAACACTTCAAAGACAACTAGCAGTGTTTCTCCTCTTCTAGCACTGTCCTGCCCCTTCATCCCACACTGCATGAAGCCCTCACACACTGAAAATCCTTCCGATTCATTCTCCCCCAGACATGCTAGAATGGCATCAAGTAGCTAAATCAACTTTTTGTGACTTACGTGGCAAAGAGTTGATAATTCATAGAATCACAGAATCATAGAATCCTTGGAGTTGGAAGGGATCTCTGAAAGCCATCTAGTCCAACTGCAGTGAACAGGGACACCGCAGCTAGATCAGGTTGTCAAGGGACTGATCCAGCCTCACCTTAGAAGTCTCCAAGGATGGAGCATCAACTACATCTCTAGGCAACCTGTTCCAGTGCCTCACCACCCTCACTGTAAAAGATTTTTTTTTCACCAGCTGGTCATATGGTCATGTACTTCCTAGGTTATACCTTGCCTGAGCTCTACACTAGACTTCTTCCCCCTTACCATGGCTTCTGCCTCTGCTCAGCCAGGCCGTAAGCATTCTGGTGATCACCATCACTCCCTCCCTGTCAGCTTCCCCTAAGGTTTTTTCTGCCTTCACATCAAGGCTTGAATAAGAAGGAAGAGATGGGTGTTCAACCACCCCAAGAGGCAGGACTGAGCCCTGTTGTGACCACCAGTAGGATCTGAGGGAATGGCTGTGTCAGGAGAAGAGATGAGGAAAAGATTCTTCACCAGAGGGTGATCACGGCCTCAAGCTGCCAGAATTCAAGCAGCATTTGGACAGCACTCTCAGACACAGCGCTTGAATTTTGGGTGGTCCTGTGTGGAGCCGGGTGCTGGACTTGAAGGATCTCATGAGCCCTTTCCAACTCAGGATATTTTGTAATTCTGTGCTTCTGTCGTGCGCCCCAATTCTGAGATGGTAATCATACCTTCATACCTTGAAGAATCAGGCATTGTTTTAAGCTTATGTAGGAGGGAGAAGGACATCAAGGAGGACACAGGGAGAAGGCAGGCAGTTTCTAGGAGGGGAACAGGACTAGTGAGTGGAGCGGGACTTGGCATTCATTCTCCTCCAGGTTTCAGCCAGATGAATGACCTCTTTTTGGAAGAGAGGCCAGAGCAGAGGTAGGACACATGAACAATAAAGATTTTACTGGCAGAGGTGAACATCAGGCTGGAGTTCATGATCCAGCATTGCTCGCTGACCTTATAGCTCCCACAGGAAAGACTGACCAGGCCTGTTTCTCTATCAGTGGACATAATGATAATGGACTGCTGTAATAACACTGCTTTCTCATTCTTCTCACAAGACAGCACAGTTGTTCTGGGTGTTGAGGTTCTATTTTCACTACCATGGTAGGGAAGTAAAAGCTGGATATGTGCAGAAGAGGAGCCAAGTTTAAAAAGTAATCTGCTTAGTAAACCTTTTTCATTCTGTTTCTTTCTCTTTCCACAAATTTCTCTCGGATCTTAGTATCTTTTTAATGGAGTTTAAGACTAGGAGGCTGCATTTCTCAAGCGGTAGTCAGAATTTGATTTTATTTTTATTTAATGTTATCTTTTGCATAGGCAACATTTTCAGCTGCACTAAACAAGCATCTTTGAACTCACCCCTTGTTTTTTGCTGCGCTTGTCACAGCAAAAGCATTTATGTTTTATGTCCAGTGTGACAGCAACCATGATAGTATACGTATTGCTGTCTCCAGCCAGTTGATCTTTGAGTTTGGATTCCAAGCAGGGCTGCAGGCCGTGGGGAGCTGCATTCAGCCTCCTCATCACTGCAGGAGTTTGGGGCCAGAAGGGTTGGGCCAAGCATACATCACTGACCCAGTGTGATGGGTACCATCTTCATGAGTGGTAGATAAGAACTCGAGGGAGGTGTGTATTCAGCACATCACACAGATAAGCTTTGGTGGGTTTCTGTGTAAGCAGGAAAGCTCAGCTCACAAATGCTGCAGCTCAAAGTTGCAATTCTTTTTGTTGCAAGCAAATAATACTTTATTTAAAACAATGATAAAAAAAATATTTTGATAGCCTTGATTTGTGGGTGTTTTGAATGTGAGAAGTATTTGGGGAATTTCAGGCCTTAATTTTTAGATGCTGTCCGGGGAAGTGGTGGAGTCACCATCCCTGGAGGTTTTCAAAAAAAAGATGGACGTGGCACTTAGGGACATGGGTTAGTGGGTGTGATGGTGTTGGGTCTGTGGTTGGACTAGTGGTTCTCAGTGGTCTTTTCCAATCTAAATGATTCTATGATTCTATGAATTACAGATGTTTAAAAATTGTAACTATTTTTGCACTGTCATAACTAAGTTCGTATTCATCTGTAAAAAGACAAGCAGCATTATGCTTCAAAGGTTGTTTTCCTTAGGGAGCAGCTTTCCCATTTCCTTCAGTACCCTATCATTTGTGGGTATGGAATGGTACCCCTTTGTGAGCCCCACACACCATCCCTCTCCTTTCACCTAGCTCTTCTATGGGGCTGCTAACAGAATTCAGGAATTCTGATTCTAACTCAAATTAAACAAAACCTGCAGATTAATCTGTCTCTGTATTACCTTGCTCTGAGAGCACCAATGTGATCCAGCCCCTACGGAGGATGGCACAGTTTTCCCTTCTCAACTGTACTAGAGATGTGCAAACCCTTCTGGGACTGAGGAACCTCTGAACACGAGCAGAGGCACAACTTTGGATTTGGAGAATCTGAAGTACCACATATCAGAGAATGGACAGCAGCTAAGCTGTTGTTTTAAAAATCCGACGTTCAGCATTTGTATCTGTATGAGCTTGCTTATTGGACTGAAATCATACAGTGGGTGTTGAAAAAGGGTAATTCTCAACCCAAAAGAAAAAAACAAGAATAAGGTGGCTTAAAATCATCTCTGGCCTCAGTGGACTTAATGTTGACCAAAGTAATCTATATAACAAGCTTTGGATGTGGGGACGCTCCCAAGTTCCAGTAATCTTGTTTCCTGTCCTCTGCAACAGCAGCATTGCCTAAGTTTGTGTTATTTGCTTTGTTCCATCCAACCAAGTTCTAAGTTTTTTTAGCCACAACTGGAAACTTTACATTCCCTTTTATATCATTGTAACTCTTACTATTGTAGCTTTTCTAGGAGGATTCATGCTGCATTGCATTTCTACCCCCAGTCTGTACAGGCTGTAGATTTTTATTGTATTGAGCTTTAAAGTGGCCATATCCCGCAGCGTCTTACAACTATTGGAAGGTTCAATAATAAAGCTGGATGGTGGGAGGTTATTTCATTTTTCATCTTCCCAAGGACTAAGAAACTTATGGAAAACTCATCTTTTGGAAATGGGATGCTTCCTTTTTGGCCCAGATACTAGTTCTAGGAACATTATGAGCACAGACTGATTTTAAAGGAGATGAAATAGCTGGAGTCAGTAGAAGAACATTGCTGAGTAGTTTATTCCACAGACATAAGGTGTTTTTTAAATAAACTTTTAAGGCATCTAGAAGCCCATTGCAATCAGAATTTCATCTATTATTAACGAGAAGAGTTGAAACTCTCGGGTATTCATTAGGAGAGAAGAGTTGTACAGGCTGCTCAAATATTCTCTCTGTGGTGTTAGAAGTGCAGATACAACAGGCTCCTGCTATCAAAACAGAAACACTGCAACTTTCAGGATAAGATAAACGAATCCAGATAATAGGTTGGTAAATATAAATAGGCCTTTTAAAAAGTAAAAAGCATACCTAAAACACTGCTCTTCGTCTAAATGTGACTAATAATGTAAGCAAGATTTTGAAGGAAAAAAAAAAAAAGCAGCATTTGAAACTCCTTGTTTAAATTAGTAGCACATGTGAAAGCCAACGGATTTTTTTTGGCAGAAGGATTCTGCAGCCCTTGCTGGACACGTGAATTCCAACAGGGAACACAAAGATTGCTTGATTTAGTTTCATATCTGGGTTTTACTGGGAGGGAGGGGAAAGAAGAAAGGAAGAGAAGGGCGTTTTCCTGGATAATACCACGATGAGCAAAACCTGGCTTTGTTGTCTTTCCAAGGACACCAATGACTGTGGCTCCAGGCAACAATGTCTCTTTTCTTCCCATCTTTTTTAAAAGAAAAGGGAAGTGAAGAGCTGTTTGTGTTTTCACTCCCCTCCACCCCTTCCTCAGGGTTTTTCTTCCAGCGTATATTTTGTTATCGAGTTTCAGAGTGTGCTTGCAGCACTGAGTAATACACTGGATAAAGTACCAAACATTTGATATCTTAGAATAACAAATCAGTTGGGAAGGAGCTTTCCTGCTGATGTTGCTTCCATCCATGTTGTACTTACAGGAGAACTGCCAAAATTAAAACAAAGAATTCAGTTTCTTTGGGGTTTAGGTATATACAGTAGATAAGTTACTTGGTAACACTAATTTTCATAGTCTTTTATGTTTAAGGGAAGCAGTGCTTGGGCTAAGCTCTTAGCTCAAATTATGAAGCAATTAATACATAAAAACAGTGCTGGTTTTGGTTCAAAACACAAATTTTAAAAAGCTATCTGTGAGAACATAATGTGAGCAAAATGCCCATTTTTCTTACAGCATCTCTCAAACAGCAAGGCCAGAAGGTTTGGGCTGATGCTTCTTTTGGGTTGGTGGTGACTCACAGAGCACTAGTGTTCTTTTGCAATTTAATGAAAAAGTAGAATATGTTGGAAAATGTTCTAGTTAGATCATAGAATCACAGAATGGCTTGAGTTGGGAGGCACCTCAAAGATCATCCAGTTCCATCCTCCTTCTGTGAGCAGAGTTGACAATAATGAGGAGCATCCAAAAGTTTGTTCTGTTTGTGGCAGGCTTTTCTGGTTTGTTGTGAGCAGCAGTTTGGACTTGACAATACAGGAGAACACCATCTTATGTCTGCAGAGGATTCTAAGGAACAGACCATGTTACACGTAGCACCATGAACATAGTAAGTGAATGCAGGTGATAAATCTAACAGAAGAAACCAGTGCTAACATGCAGCAGGGTAGGGAATACTGTAAACCAGTAATCTCACTCTTCCTTTTGCAGTCATCATTGCTGAAGGAGACAGTAAAGCAAGTTCTGTAGGAGGATGAGGCAGATTTCTGTGAGGTTCCTCCATGTGTAGTAGCAGTGTGAAACAGCCCATCGGTGCTTGCTTGGAAAGCTTCGGTGATGCAGTGTTCTAATCAGAACTGGAAAGCAACAAGGACTTGACCAAATGAGACACTCGTGGGGCTGCCTGTGAGAGGCTATGAAAGTGAAAATAAGCCACTGTATTTGACATAGTGGGCAAGAAGAAGCAAAAGGCAAGAGCATGGAAGGGACAGTTACAGCCAGAGGCTGGGAAAATGATCATTACAGAGACATTGCAAATGGATTATCAACAGGAGGAAATTGCCCTGTCAAGATAAGAGGAAATGGTATTTTGTAATCGTAACATGAGATGAGAATCTAGATGTGGGTGGCCAGGAAATGCTCTATCTTACAGATGCTCATTTCAAAGCACCTCTTAGAATTAAACACAGCTAGAATATGAGGACACAGAGTAATGCCCAGATTCAAGGATACTGCTGAGTTACCAGCCTAAATGCCACTCAGAGTAAGGATACTTCTCTCGCCAGCCAACGTGTAGGGTAGGCAAATGAATCTGTGCTGAAGAAGGTTGTAAAATTATTTCTGGCAAATACGTGGAGTGAAAGGAAGAGATCCTCTGAGTCCTGAACGTGAGGCCAGAAGGATCTTCAGGAGAGCACCCTGAAAGAACAAGGCGTGATGATGGAGTCTTGGATGCAGGGGGAGAATCAGCTAGCAAAAAGAGTAATGTGAATGAATGTATTTCTAAATTTGTTGTGTAGGAACTTCAGTGTCCCTCCTGGTTTTCCTGCAGGGCTGCTTGGCAGGATCCACTTAGGCAGGGCAATGAAGTCAGCTGTTGCTTTTCAGCAGAGGGCTGGGGCAGGAGTTGCCAAGAGACAAGCATAAGGCATGCAGTCAAAATGCTTTCCCTGGAATATGTCTGCATGCCTGGGGTGTCAGTCTTACCTTTGATATTGTAAAAAAGCCAACGGTGTAACTGGAAGAGATATTTAAAACCAAAGCTAAGGTTCACTACAATTAAGATATGGCGCAGAACACTTGTATGGTGAATTGTAACGTGTGTAAATGTAAAAACAGCAGAGAAATCAAGAGCTGAAGGGGTTACATAGAAAATATAAGGTAGTAAAGAGCCTGGATTACCTCTTAAACAGCAAACACGATGATAGAATAATTCTTTGCTTATTGGAGAGAAATCTACAGTTCTTCCACAAGACTGTTTTGTTGGACCACTGAGTTGTTTTCTGAGTGCTTTGTACTCTTCTGGGTTGGGACGGAACAAGACGATGTGGTAGAAGCAATATTGTCCAGCACAGACCATTAGCAGAGTGAGCTTTTGATCTGATGTGAAAGTAATGCTGCTGGACGTGCCCAGCAGCCTCAAGACTTTGTCATCTTGCAGCCTCTGCAGCACAACCTCACAAAGTCCTTAAAGAAAGGCTCATGCTCAGAGTGTTCTAAAAATTAATCTTAGTTTTTAGAATTTAGAATCTTATTTGTTGTAACGCAACTATTTTCTTATTTCATGTAACATGGCCACTGTTACTGGGGAAGGCAAGTGCCAAATCCTACCCATTCTGAGTAAGCCAAGAGAGTAACTGTGGGAGCAGCATGTTAGTTGTCACTGAATGTTATAACTCTCTATGGAAAAAGCAAATAGTCCAGGTAGTCTCGCAGGAGATGAAGAGCTGAAACCAGATATCAGGGCGGTTTGGGTTTTTTTTTTCCTCTTAACCAAAAGAAATGAGTATGGTTGGGAATATCGTACGTGTTGTAGGTACGGTTATACCTGAGACAGTTTTCCCATGATTCAGCAGTGTGGGTTTGTCTGTCCTTCCAGGCATGAATAACCGTGAAGTCTTGGAGCAAGTGGAACGCGGTTATCGGATGCCATGTCCTCAGGACTGTCCCATCTCCTTGCACGAGCTTATGATCCACTGCTGGAAAAAAGACCCAGAGGAGCGTCCAACTTTTGAATATTTGCAGGGTTTTCTCGAAGACTACTTTACTGCAACAGAGCCCCAGTACCAGCCCGGTGACAACCTGTAACTCCCTGGTCTGCACACACTGTCACGAATTGCCAGGTGTCCCTCAGCCCTGTCTCACCTGCCCTTCAGCGTCCAGCTCCATGATTGGCTTCCAGGAGTGCAGCAGCATCTCTCAGCACTGCTGGGCAAAGAGGGGCTGGAGCTGGGAACTCGAGCAGCCCTCGCCTATGACCACTTGTCCTAATAATCTGAATGTCCTGGATGAAAAGGAGAAAAACACTTGTTTTTTCTTAATCAAAGACTCCTAAACTGCATTATATTGATGTTATGTAAACTGCAAAACCTCCATTCATTGTAAATAGTAACTCAGTGCCAATAACTGATTCTAGTGCTTTCCTTTTTTTAAAACGCAAAACCTATGTGATTTTAACTAGTCTTCTCCTGACCCGACTAAAAGTATTATTTTCCAGAAGTGGCCTCTTTGTCTAAAACATTTTTTTTCATGTTTTAACAAAAAAAAAAAAAAAAAAAAAAAAAAAAAAATCAGGACAGGTGTTTGGTTTTTTGCTTTTTTATATATAAAATATATATAATATATATACATACGTGTACATACCGTATATGGGTGCTGCTGCAGAGGAAGCTCATTTTGAACTGAATGAATCCTGCTGCAGCAGTACCCAGAAAATGATAATTTTACTGCAGACGTGAAAACACTGGTGAGATTGTGGAAGCCAGTGGTCTAATTTTTGGCTTTTGCCAAGCATGATTTTTTTAAATTGGATTGCACTTTTTGTTTATGATTATGTACCTGTAGATGGTTGTAACTTTGCTCTTTCAGGAATCATGTGCTGTATTTACAGTAATGTTTCCGATGTTTAACAAGTGTGTGATGATTTGTTCTTGAAACTAAAATGAACCTATTTAAAGCGAGAAAACTACAGCATCACCGTTGGAACTGGAAAATGGAAACTGCGAGGACTTCTTGTATCAGAACGTGTATACTGAAACGTTTCAAAAAGATTTATTAAACCGTGTAACCACATTCAGATGGTCTTAAAATCATAGCATCTTAGCCATGTCCAATGCTAAACTGTTGGTCACGCAACTAGGATTCTTCTGTTTTACGTGTAACATTTTTCCATTGTAAAATAAGTGTGTTCAGTGTCCTGTACTGCTAATGAAAGTACTTTCTCTGTGTCTGCAAGTTCTCCAGTGGAATTACTATGCACTTCTTTACATTTCATGGGAGATGCACAGAACAAAGTATTACCTTTTCAGTTGTCTGTACCAGCCTTGAATTACTTACGTTTAACCAAAAAAAAAAAAAAAAAAAAAAAAAAAATCCTTTCTATTTCTATTGAGTTTTTAATACTGAGTTGCAAATTTTAAAGTCTTAATTACATTTTGTTATGATTTATTTGCAAGTTTACATTTTAAAACTGTTTA
The DNA here is from genome assembly GCF_951394365.1 of Tetrao urogallus. Taxonomy (NCBI): domain Eukaryota; kingdom Metazoa; phylum Chordata; class Aves; order Galliformes; family Phasianidae; genus Tetrao; species Tetrao urogallus. Next base: position 64,977,425 of record NC_136814.1, read on the forward strand.
ACTTTCTTAATTTAGTAATTAAAAAAAAAAAAAGAGCATTTTACATTTGGATAGTTGTTCATTTGTTTAAACTGTGGAGATGATGGTGGAGAGGAGATGAGAACGTTTCAAGAAGGGCAGTCGTGCTCTTTGGGGCTTCGCATTTGCTAGGAGTGTGCAGGTCTATGGGGCATCGTTTTCAGAATTCTGAAGTCAGTATGTTTGTAAGCAGCTGGAGTTCAACTGTAAGGAAGGTGGTTGAGTGCACAGCTGGTCTCTCCTCTGTTCTGCAGAAGAATTTCTTCTTCGATAATTCCTTTGCTTTTAATATGAATACATTTGCAAGTGTTGCAGGAAAAAGAAATCTACGCCTTGTATTGTCGTTGCTCTAAAACATTGCAGCCAAGTAAGACTTCATGACAGTTTAAGCATTTTTTTAACGATTTAATAATTAGGTTGTGGATTTGTAGCCTGAATAGCCACACGTTTTCTAAAAAGAACTTTTTTTTTTGGTTCCTAACACGATGATGACTTGAGATTTGGAGAAAACACTGTCATTGTTGTTTTCCTATTTTCTATACAAAGCAGTGATTGCAAATCCTCTTGCAAAGAGAGTTCTGCACTCAGCCTTTCTCCAAGTGTGACTTTACATGGCAATGTTGCTTGTTACCAGACTTCCATGATAAACTGGTTACCGTTTTACGTGTAGAGTCTATAAGTACCATTATGTACATGCTATATTCAATGTTTCTGTACCTGTAGCTGTGGAACACTGAAGAGGCCATAATTCTTGTTGGACTTTTTAAAATCAGTCTCCTCTTAATACTTACAAGGTGAGTTGTGGTCCTTTTTCCCACAGCTAGCCCCTGCCTTAAAGCATCACCCACTGCGCTAAGCTCTCTGCAGCAGCTCAGCTGGCTGGTGAAGCCAAAACGTCATGAACCCAGACAAGGGTGGCAAAGCACGGTCATTCTTCCAAGCTCTATAGCAGATGGGATGAGGCTAAAACACTTGGAATTTTGCCTGTGTTTCTTGTTGGAAGCAAGACTGAAGTGGGGAGTCATTGGGATTTTATGGCCTTTATTTCTAATTCTCGAGTTTGCGGTTCCTCATGTCACATTCAGTCTGTGAGTACCTGCCTGCAGCCATGTGCAGACTGCTGCTGCTATTGGGTGGCAGATCCAGACCATTTCTCATCGGTAGCTCTTCTGCTTCTTTTTCTTAATGTTGGGAGTTTTGTTGTTTGGGTTTTTTAATCTCTCAAATAAAAACATTAGTAAAATTTACACAAGGTTGTTAGCATTTTTGCTATAAATTAATAAGATCGTTTCCTTAGCCATTGTGTATACAGCACACATAGCTGTGTGGTGACTGTAGAAGTAGAAATTATCTAGAAGTATCCTCTTCTCTCCAATAATTGTGTTTAACGTAAGGCTAAGTAAATCACAGCCAGGTGAAGACGGTTGGCCAAAAGCTCCGTGCAGCAGCCCGCCTGACTCCAAACCTCCACGAAGAGGTGACCCACCGACAGCTGGGAGGACTCTGGGGGTGATCCCTATCTCTGGGTGGATTCATCTCATGCCAGTCCCATGAGAAATGACAAGCAGAGATGCTACAATGCCACAAAAGGGACAATTGGTACAATTAATGCTTGTTAACGTATTTCTGTGGGAAGGAAATAATGGGAGACTTTGGTGGATCCTCCGAAAGATCCAAAGTTTGTCAAAGGCACTGACATGATGTTCTTTGGCTTCTGCAAAAGGTATTCAACTTAGTTCTATGTGACGCTCTGACTTTGGTTTAATTACCACTGTAGAAAATAAATACAAAGTAAATACAAAACGGAAAACTGATTAACTGCTAACATCACAAAAGTAATCCCATGTGGAAAATCCGTCTACAGTGCGAGCACTCCTCATGAAGTCTATGTCCTGGAAAGAACTCATGCTCACCACGAGGGCAGAGTGCTGCTTGTCTTTGACCTTGCCACAGAATTTGGAGGTGAGTGGGAAGTTGGTCAGATTTATTTGGATGAGGACCGTCCATTTCTCAGATGCTCAAATAAAGAATGCAGCATGCTAGTGATTGCTACCATATTGCACCCTGAGGGTCTAAGGGCCTCATGTGAGGCTGAGCCCAATATGCAAGAGCTATTAGTGTATATACAGTAGCTCCTCTTCTAATGCGAGACAATATTCATCCATCAAAGGCAGCTTTTCCTGTCTAATGGGAAATCACCACCAGCAGTGCAGACAAAAGCATATTTATTTTCTCAAATCATGTCAGTTTGAGGGTCTGTCAGTCTTTCAAGAATAATTGAAGTCTGTTTGCAGCTCAGAAATCTCATTGTGTTCTGCCATCTCAGTAGCAGTGTGATTATAATTTCCTGTGACTCACACACTGAAGGGGCTTCTGTGAGTCAGGGCAGTGTTCCCTGCCACCTTCTCTGAAGGAGGGGACGCTTTAAGTTTGGATTTTCCTGCACAGTCCAAAAGAGAACCCACATTCTATTAGCAGAAAAGGAAAAGGGCCCCTGGCCAGGCTGCCACCCACACAGAACATGAAGCTCTGCCTCCCAGGCCGTTGACTTGCCAGGAGCAGCTCTGATAGCTGAAACCAAGGTGCGGTCTGAACATGAGGAGGGAAGTGCCAGCTTCACTTCTGTCTGTGAGATGTTTTCTGTTAATGTTTAATACAGCTGGTGTTCTTGTGTGTATATATCAAAATGCAATTCACACGCAACATCCGTACCTACACAAACATCAGTTCATCTCCTTGTATTCTCCCCCCGTAGCAGCACACTTAACAAAAATGCATTTGTAAAACGGCGTGAGTGCATTAGAGGACAGAATGGTGTTAATAACGAAAGAGCTTCTCTTGTTGGCTTTCTTTTTTCTTCTTTGCTGGCTCCTATTCCTTGCACAGGCCAGGAGAGGGGCGGTGAGCACAGCCCTGCAGTGTTTGGGGCCTGCAGTCATGGCACAGAGGCTCTGCGGCTGATTCCCAAGTCAGGGAGGAAAAACCTTTCTCCCAAGGGCACGGCTGCAATGTGGGGCCTGCAGAAGGCCAACAGGGAGAGGAGTGCCCTGCTGGGATGCACAGCATTCCGTGTGGGCTGTACCTCGTGTGGTTTACGGGGAGAGCCAGAGGTCTCAGCACCGACTGTGCTGGTGGCACCTGTGTTCCACTGTGGGCCATCAGATGACAGCAGAGCAGTGAGCTCGGGCTGCAGGTGCTTTTACACAACGTCAACAACTGATGAAGGGAGAGGGAGTAGCCTATATCTAAGATAGTGGGCAAAATGCCCCGGGAGCTGTGTGTCTGTGTCTGAAGGGAAGGCATTATGCCTACCCACCTCAGGCAGGTGGGAGCCGGATTGTTCTGCTCATTGTTGGGAATAACTCAGCATTAAGCTCCATAAATGGCTGCAAGGGCAAAGAGCACAGATATGAGATTCTCCTCCTTCCTCCCTGGCTGGGCTGCAGCTTGCCGAAGGCTCTGGGCCGCTCTTCTGTACATCAGCATTTGTTGCTGAGCCCCTGCACTCAGAGCACTGTAAAATGTGTGGGGCTGCTGGTGGTCCCATCTTCACACCAATCCCTGAGGCCGGAGGGGGTGAATTTTCTTTCAAGGAAGAAAAAAAAAAAAAAAAAAAAAAAAAAGAAAAAGAAAAAAAAAAAAAAGCAGGGAAGGTTTTTGATCACGCTGTAGCTTTATCTGCTTATTCTGGGGTTCACCCTGCCCAAAACCTTGGCACCGCTGACTCAGTATTCACACCCGCAATGCTCTGGGCTGCCTTCCAGCCCCATCACACCTCAGGATTTCCCAGAAGTTGTCCAGGAAGGCTCCCTCCTGCTGGAAAACGGATGCAGCAGTGCCCTTTTGACTCACGCAACATCTGCACTCCTTGCTGATGGCCGTGGCCTGGGCACAATCAGGTGGAGCCAAAAATAGGTGTTCAGCCAGAAGTCAGAGGGTGCTAACTCCTGGTCTGCTAAAAAACGTAAAAAGCCACATTGGGATTTGATTTATATTCTAAAGGCAGAGGCTGAGGTACGTTTGATCATCTGAGAACTAAAGTTTGCCCTCAATTCCCATGCCTCCCATGTGCAGCCAGGCCTCCAGTGAGCTTTGTACATGACCTCACATACATCCCATGTATCAAACACACACCGCATCCTGAACATTTGCATATGGCACATGTCTTCTGTTCCACTTGGGTGGCCGTACCCTCCTGCCTCTAACTCCGTCGCTCACCCCACAGCTCCTCATGCACTACTCTGGGTGTGTGTTGCTGAAGAAGTACGTCCTCTGGTCTTGCAGAGAGTGGGAGCTCTGTTAATTGTCAAATGTCGAGTGGGTAATAATCAATGGATGCCTAATTGGAAGCAACAGGGAATAAAATAGGTATTACTTAGCTCCTGCTCTTAATTAAGGGGATACGGAATGCTGTGGGGAAAATCTTAACAAATGGCAGGAGGGTTTCGTCATTATGCAAGGTTTAATTAGAAGCAGTGCATAAGCTGACGTGGAGGTGCTTATTTCTCCCCTTGCAGGTGTCTCTCCAGGGCGTGACTAGAAGATGCCAAAGCAAAAGCCTAAAAAAAAGTGGAAAATGTTTGTGCAGGTGCATGGACACTGCGACACAGCAGGAAATGGAAGCAAACCCCTTCGCAGTGCAACAGCAGTGAGGATCTTGCCAATTGAGGTTGCAGCGTGCCTTACACCATGGCAGGTGGAATGAAACGCTCATTATGATGTCTCCAGATTAACTCACATCACTAATGTGAAAAGCTGAGCAATGTGGAGTGCTTTACTCCAAACAGTGAATCATCTGGGAACAAAAGCATTTATGATGAAATTAATTCTATGGCTATGTAAATGCAGTAGAAGACGCAAGAAGCAGCACCAGACATTGGCGTTGTCTTCCTGATCAAAAATAGCAATATTACTCCTAAAGGACAAGCAACTGCTTTTTATAAAAAACAGCTCAGGGTGCTGTTGCCAATGAAAACAATCCAACCTGCATTTGAATATTAATCTGTACCTTCTGAGATGGGCCCAATATGACACAGCACATTCTGCTCTTAAACAGTGTGCAGATGAGATAATAACTCTAAAGCATTCCGAGTTCGAGCCAGTGCTCTGTGAAGATAGTAGGCAGACTTCAGAACTACAAAACAGCCTTCAGAATACAATTACGATGGCCTGGGTTTGGGGAGTGGGACAGGCTTTTCTGAGATAAATTCTGAGATAAACTCAGACAAGTTTTCTAAGTTTCCTAACCCAAAAGTAGTCAATTGCTTCTACAACTTTGTGGAAGAGTGTTTAGGTGGACCTCGGCTTTGCTCTTAAACCTGCTCAGCAGTATTGTTATCAATTAGCAGTCTTCCATGCGTTTTGTGGTTTTTTTTCTCTTTTTTTCAGACTTCTAAGAAAGTACCTGAAGCACAAGTGAAAGGAAGTGTTCCACGTGAAAAAAGGAGGGTGAGAAGAGACCTCATCGCTCTTCTACAACTATGCAAAAGGAAGTGAAAGCAAGGTGGGAGTCAGTGTCTTTTCTCAGGTGACAAGTTATAGGATGAAAGAAACAAATTCCAGTTGCACCAGAGGTTTACATTGGATATCAGGAATGACTTCTGCACAGAAAGGGTGGTTAGGCATTGGAATGGGTTGCCCAGGGAAGTGGTGGGGTCACCATCCCTGAAGGTGCTTAAGAGACACGAGGATGTGGTGCTGAGGGATATGGTGACTGAACTTGATCTTTGGGGTCTTTTCCAACCAAAATGATTCTTTGATTGTAGGTACCTGCTGATTTCTGGGGGTTAGTAAATTAAAGAAGGAGCAGAGCTGGTCCTTTGGTTGCTGCTGCTGGCACTGTGAGGTCTGTAGGTCTGATTTCTGGACTCACATGTCTGTACACACATGAGGACCAGATTTCACAGCCTATCCCCCAGACATCACATCCAGAGGAACAAGGCTGCTCTTGCTCCCTTCTTTGGGCCACAAATACCACTTCAAATAAAGATACATGGATGGCAATTTCCATGGGGAAATAACCCTAGGAGAATACTGATTCAGATAGCACTAAATCCTAGGGGCATTTCTAGGTGGCCGAATGCATATGGAACACATAAAGCTACTGGTGAGAGTTTAATGAAAGGCCACCAAGATGCTGAAAGGACTGGAGAGATCTAGGACTGTTCAGCATGGAGGAGAGGAGGCTCAGGGGGATCTCATCAATGTACAAATATCTGAGGGGACAGTGCAAAGAAGACATAGCTAAGCCTTTTCAGAGGTGCCCAGTGCCAGGGCAAGGGGCAATGGAACTGGAACACAGGAGGTTCTCTCTGAACACCAGGCAGCCCTGTGCTGTATGGGTGATGGAGCACTGGCACAGGCTTCTCAGAGGCTGCAGTCTCCTCCTCAGGGATCTCCAAAAGCTGGACTTGGACCAGGGCACCCTGCTCTAGGTGTCCCTGCTTGGACAGAGGTTGGAGCAGATGGACCCAGGGGTCTCAGTCAGCCTCAATCAGTCTGTGTTTCTGTAGCATGGTATCCAGGGTATAAACAGTGGAGAATGAGAGAGGCCTGTCCATAGCTGTTGCCAGAATAGGAGGTAGAAATGTTTGATGGTATTGTGTGTGAAGGTAGAGATGTTTGATGGCAGCACAACACAGTCCTTTACAAACAGATCCCGCCAGCAATACAGGGCAGACCCCTGTTCAAGGCCCTGCTTTTAGCACTGGTGCAGCCACAGGGTGCAAGCTGCAGTGCAGTTGCCATGAGGCTGATGGGAAGCCAAATTTGGTGCGACTCAGGGCTGGGCCATTCCTCCTTAGGCCCTGAGCCCTGCTCGGGCAGTGCTCCCCACCAGGGCCCAGTTCTGTGGGCAGCAAAGGATGCATATCCCTGGTTGTGTTAAAGCAGGAGTGCTGACACCCATCTGTGGGATGATGCTGTTAACTGAGTGTTTTCTGGCTTCAGCCCAGAAGCATACTGTTGGATGACCCCAAAGGAAAGGTGGATATCCTCAGCAGAAGAGGAAGGAAAGGAGTCGGACAGAGGGCCAGGCTGAGATCCTGAGGTCTCTGAGAAGAAGGTAAGCCCCAGGGAGGACCACTGCATATATAACCATGCTTAGCATTCAGCACGGGCCTGCTCCCAGCCATCTAAACATTCCCGAAGAAATCTCACAAGAGGAAATAAGTGTATGGGCCACGGCTTCAGCCTGCAGCCATGAGCAGGGCTTGAGGGCATTGTGTCTCCATAGGGGGGATCCTCGTGCCACGGAATGGGTGCAGGAGCAAGAGGCACTGCCTGGACTCAAGGAATGTGATTTAGACGTGTGCAGGCCAGCCGGTCAAGCGCGAAGCCAGCAGCCGCCTGAAGCTGCACAGCTGCAGCCAAGACAGACTCCTCCTAGGGCTAAACTAAGATGTAGGGTAAAGATCAGGAGCAGCTCCGGGCAGAGAGGGCAGTGGAGCGGGTAGGTCAGGGAGGTGGTGCAGGTGGACACACAGCTGCATCCTGCCGAGAAATGGCTGCCAGTGGTGCCTCACCCAGCTCTTGGAGCAGTGGGAAGGCATCAGGAGGAAAGCTTGGAAGTGACTAAAAGTCAAATTTTAGAAAAAAAAAAAAAAAAAAAAAAAAAGACGCTAAATTTTTCGTTGTTGTTGTTCTTTATGTAGTTCGTTATCGTCACGGTGTGATTTTCTTTGGTAGGCTGAATCACCGTTGTTGTAATGCTTGGGTCTGACGGTAAGTAACAGAGGATTAAAAAAAACCAAAACACACAAAAAACACGGCGGCTTTTCCAGTGAGGCACACTGTTTAGGACTCACAGCGGGTTTCCCCTACAGCTGTTTCTCTGCTCTTCTCGGCCTCCTACGGCAGGGAGACGCGCACGGGCATTCGGAAAGCGTGAAGCCCAGCGCGTGGCTCCTCCACGCCGCTCCACTCCCCCGCGGCGGCTGCCGACGAAGCTCCCCATTCCGCGTTGTGATTTGCATGCCTCCTCCACTTCCTGCTGCAGAGCCAGTTCTGCAGCCTACCTGGGAGAGGAAGGGAGGCTGTCGTAAAAGGAGGAAAAAAAAAAACGGCCGAGGAGGGAGAGCCGGGTGTACGCAGAGCCCGCAGGATTCGCTCCAGCCCTGTCCCCTTCCCGCTGAGCTCAGGGCGAGCGTCCCTCAGCCCAAGGTAAGGAGTGCCGAAGACGCTGCGCTTCTCGGTCCCTGCCTGCAGTGAGCTGCTGACCCACTTTTGGCTCTCGGTGAATGTTTTTTTTTTTTCCCCCCCCTCAAATGTTTCTCTCCCTCCCTTTTCCCCCCTTCTCTCTCGTTCTACCGATAGGCTGACTTTCACAGATGGTCACAACATGTTTCAGCCATTTCACTGCAGTCTGTTTTTTTGTTGTTTGTTTTTCTTTTTTGTTTTCTGATCAGGAGAGTTTTGGGGTAAGCGCTGGAAAGGGACACGCCTGGTGTTGAAATGCTGTCCTGCCTATTTGCATAGCTGCCTGGCAGTGCCTGTAGCCAGGTCCCATCCCGCTCCCTCCCTACGCGGCTGTGTGAGCCCAGGGCAGCTTATGCCCTCTGGCACAGAGCTGGGGGTGGCCATGGGGACCTGGGCCTCACAGTGCCAGGGCAGCTCCCAGCAGTGCCAGACAGGCCCTCAGACCCACTGAGAGCAGGAAAAAAGCAGGTTTCTGGGCCCAGCTTGCTCAGCCCTCCACGGTGTTGGTATGGAAACGGTGGGAGCGAGCCGGTGTGGCATTGCTTTTTAATTACAGTACAATCAGCTGTGTAAAAATGACTCTAATTTCAAACAGTAGCCGTTTGTTTCAGGATGTGGGTTTTGTGGGGCTGAGTAGTGAGAACCGTAGGTTTGGGCTTACTGATCCTCAGCCACCACCGAGAGACCAGAACTGCCCAGTCCTGCACGCCCCACGCAGGCTCGAGGCCCAGCCTGGATGCTGCTGTCGACTGTATGTGTGTGTCCATCTCTGCAGCCCCACTGCCTTGAGACAGAAAGCCTGTTGTTCTGTGGGTAGATCCCAGGTGTGCCCCCACAGCCCCCTGCATGCCCAACAGCTTACTGTTGGGTACAGCTGTGACCTCGTTGCTGGGCAGATCCCTGGGAAATGGCCTGAGGCTGTGTCAGGTCAAGGAGATGAAGCAGTTTAGCACTGCAGTGGGCGGAGTGAAGGTGACAGTGTTGGGTCAGGACCCGTGCCCACAGGGACACCTGATCCCTCACTGATGACAGTTTTTAAATGCTTGTTTCTCTTCAGCAGACCACTTCAGGAATGTCCTTGTCCATTTCAGACAGGCTCTGAGTTTCCCTTTGCTGCCCTTGGCCGCAGGCTGTGTACACTGTGAGGGCCATGTGTAGCAGGGTCAGCTGTTGGGCAGCTTCTGCTGCCTGTGCTGCTGCCTGTGATACCCTCACACTCTGAGGTCCTGCTGAGTACCAGCTATGTTTTGAAGCATATAGTACTTAAAAAAAAAAAAAAAAAAAAAGTGTTTTGTTTTGTTTTTCACTAATCTTTTTAAGGAAGGAAACAAATGTGTGCGATTATGTGTGTCAGTCAGTGCCCCTCACCACCAGCAGTGGCTTTTGAAGTTTGGCAGAGGGTACATGTCTGTGAGATGTACACATTTCTGCACGTTTCACAGAGCAAATGAGTGAGCGTGTGAAAGGCTGTTATCACAGCGGCTGAGGGAGACGTGTCAGGTCCCTGAGTGTTCTCCACGCACCTGGCAGCCCACGCTGCAGAGGGCAGAGTGGTTGGGGCAAGCACGTCAGCCTTCAAGATGCTGGAGATGTTCCCTTGTTAGGAACTAGATGCTCCCAAAAAAGTGCAAAGCTATAGGAAAATAGGCTTTCGTGGCCCCCAGGGAGGTTGGCTCCTCTCGGGTGGTCCTCCCATGCAACTCCACTCAGCTGTCCCCAGTTTTTGCCTAATGGTTTTGTGCTTTGCAGATGTAGTGGGGCTGTGGGATATCCCAGTTTGCGGGTTATTTGGTGCCTGTGGAAAATTAATGAGCATCAGAAATAGGCGGAAAATAATCTCTGGGAAGCAAACACATTTTTAAAATGCCTGTAAGTAGACGTCTAAGATCATTGTAGCCATTTTCATATTTCATAAGTACTGGAAAACTAGCAGGGAATTCTGCCTATAGTTGAGGTTCCTGCTTGCATGCTTTTTAAGAGTGTTGCACTTTTAGTTTGTTAATTCTTGTTGTCTAGGGTTCCTTTTATTCACATTTCAGAGTGTATACCCAGAGAGGTGTAGAGATGCTAGAGCTGCAAAACAGAATATTATATTTGCCAGGCAGGGAGGTGTGGAAGCATGTTGTCTTGTTTTCCTGGTATAGGCAGACTTTTATGCCATGGCTGCAACCATAGTCAGAATGGAACAGAAATGTTGTTTCCAGATCACTTTTCTTCTCTCAGAAGTTGTGAAAATAAACCTTACCTGCCCTAGGGAGTTTAAAATGTGGGCTCAGAATGTGACATGTTGCTTTGGTCTTAACTGTGGAAGGTACCCCCAGGGAGAGGGTAAGCATCCATGATGACAACAGCTCAAATTCTTTGTGGTGAAGTGCAGCTACTAAGCTTGGTTTCCCTTGGCTATGTTTGTTTAGGTTGTTAGGCTCAAAACAGCTCCGTTTGCACTTAGAATGACTTGAGTGGGAAGGAACCTCAAAGCCCACGCAGTCCCACCCTCTGCTGTGGGCAGGGCTGCCCCCCCAAGTTCAGCTGCCCAGGGCCCATCCTACCTGGCCTTGAGCACCTCCAGGAACGGGGCATCCACAGCTTCTCTGGGCAGCCTGTGCCGGTGCCTCACCGCCCTCTGAGTGAAGAAGTCCCTCCTAATGTAAACATAACGCTTGCTCTTCCTGAAAGGGTTTGTCTCTGTTTTTCTGAGGAAAGTTGAGTCTGGTATCTCTGTAGAGAAAGCTGTGCTTAACATGATCTGCTTACGCACTTAGATTTATGTGACCCCATCTCAGCATTGGTTGCAATCTCGATGATGCGTGTATCCTCATGACAGCTTGCAAGTTCTGCATCCAATTACTCCCATCTTACAGATGGATATTTGCAGCACCAGAGAGCTTGAATGATTCAGACAAAGTACATAGGAATTGTTTGGAAGTGAAAAAGTTCCTATCAACCCCCAGCCCTTGTGATCACAACTTTGCCTTAATCTAAATGCATGTTATTTCAGAAATATTATGGTTGGTGAATAAAAGAACCTTCCCTTGCTTGCTGTGCACCAAGAAAGGTGAGGTTCCTTTCTCATCCAAATGTTTTCTTTTTCACTGGGGTATGCAAATAGATCTTTGATCAAAAGATTAGAGATGACTTTCTCCCTCTCTGAAAGTGGCAGGAGTGCAGATACACTGCGTTGCAGATTTCCTCTTCTGTTTATTCGCTGTCAGAACTTTTCTAATTAGAAGCAGATCGATGGTTAATGTATGCATTGGGATGGTGCATCCTGACAAGTCTGTGGAATAAATGGGATGCCTGATGGATTTTGCAACCGGACAGAAGTGAACATCAGAGATGGGCCCGGACCCAGCACCCTTTGTCTCTTTGGGCAGCCCCTTGCTTCTTTCAGATGTCTCTTAGAGGAGTTTGGCCCTTGCTTCCAACTTGGGTTGTTCTTAGGTCTGTCCACACTGAAGAGTCTGTTCCCCTCCCGTTTATGCAGCTGTCCAGAGGTGGCAGTCACCAGCCTCATGCATGTCCAGGCATTTGGTGGAATGTCACCAGCAGCTCCCTCTCTGAGAAATGGAAGAACGCAGGGTCTGGGAAACCTCACAGGAGAACTAGGACAGCATTTCTGCCCACAAACCTGGATCACTGTCTGGTGGGTCGCTGAGCACCCACCCAGGAAGTTTTTTGCTTATTTGATGCACGCTGAGGAACTGCATGCATGAGGAGAGGAAGGAAGAGAAAGAAAATGGATATTTAAGGAGTTCCCTTAGCATTTCTGAGAGCAGCCCAGGCTTGGCCACTCTATCCCTTTAGGAAGGGCCTCTTCTTTTTATTACAAACAGGAATATAAGCAAAAGCTCCAGCTGGTTATCAGTAATCTCCTGCATAGTCATCGGTGCAGGGGGTATATTAAATTCTTGAAGCTTCCTGGCAATATCATGATCTGACTTGAAGCTGCAGTGTTGTTGGAAATGAGGTCGCACATGATCTGCATTCTTCAGTGCTCTTGGTGCCAGAAAAGGGATCAGGCTACAGGTTTCTTAGGATATTTTAGTATGTTTACCCTAATTCTTCAACACTAGGGACTTAAGCAAGTTATTTTTCTGTCCACTGCTTGACTGTACTTGCAAGATAAGCCCTACAAAAAAGTCAGAGGAGACCTAATGAAGTTGCAGTGCATGAGGCTACATAAAATACTGGGATAATGGGCTCAGTGTTGGGTCTTTTTCCAGAAGCCAAAGATCGTCAGCAGTGCAAAACCAATGTCCTGAAGCACTGTTGTTAGAGGAGGAATGTTTCTACTCTATCATTTCCAGCAGTGAGGGGATTTCTCCTGGGAATTCCCATCCAAATACTACTACCAGCATTGCTCAAGGCATACAGCATGTCCCAGGGTAAACTTGCCCTTGGGGCTGTCTCTACAGACAGAACTCTGCTATTCTGACAGCCTTCCTTGCCAAGCAGAGCTATTGAGAGAGGAGGAGATTTGTGAAGTCACTGCTCCTCCTTTGCACTGATCTGTCTCTTCTAACACCAAAGGCCCCTCAGTGCCTTCTGCCTCAAGCCCACAGGAGTAGGACTGCAGAGGTGTCAAAGCTCAGCCTTTGCTGCTCAGCTGCACTGTGGCAGGAGCTAAGCAAAACAATATTTAAAAAGCTAAAAGCTTTTCCAGGGAAATATATAGCAGGTGGAATCAAGTCTCGTTTCTGTCTGACCAAATTATTTTTGCTCAGGTATTTGGGGTAGTTTTCATAATGTTCAGTGCATGTTACATAGGAAGGAGATAAGGCAGTCATTTAAGTGTTGCATTGATTTAAGTGATAAAGAGGTATGTGTCCTTTTAGAGGGCCAAACTAATAGGAAAAACATCTTGAACTGTTCTGAAGTGAGCCATTTGAAGTGCTTAGTAGCTCAGTAATTGTGGAATATCTTAGTATCTTAGGTCTTAATCTCCCTCTTCTGAAAGGAATAGTCAATACACCCTATGAAAACTTGAAAATAATTTTGCATTTTTCCTGCCCCTGTTGTGCCTTGCATTAGGTTCACATAGTCTGCGCATAATCCATTTTGCAGATACCCGTTGATAATGGGTAGGAAGGTTGGAAGGTTGTATCCTCCAGAAGAATTCAGTAACTCTTAAATCCTGTCGCCTGCTGAAGTCAAGAAAGAGACCCCTGTTTACTTCCCCATGCTTTGGACTGAGTTCTTGGTTTCTCTGTAGAAAATCCGTTCTTCTTTTCATGGAACTAAATCAACAGCTGTTAGGTAGAGTGGACGTGGATTCAATGGGTTTTCTAGCATTTTGATCTGGCTGTTTCAGACAACATTGAAGAAATGCCATTGTGTATCAGGCCTTGCAGATTTGTTCCTGAAGTGCCATGTTTGGGCGTTTGCGAAGAATTCTACCTGCTGGTAAAGTGCTCAGACAACACGTGTTGCTGAAGGGGAGCAGCCATGCCCAGGTGCCTGCAGCTGAGCTTGCTCTTTCTGAAGAGGAACCAGCTCATTGGAGCTGCTCAATGAGGGATTAAGAGTATGCAGTATGATTTGTGCCAGCTGAGCACAAGACCCTGCATTCTGTAAGAGCAGCAGCATGAGAGCTAATGGCTGCTCAGAGGGCTAGTCTACATGGGAAAATTTGCCAACATCATTATGCTGCTATAATTATCTCAGGAAAACTCTCCCTGTGGATGTTCTTCTTACAGCGTAGGTTGTGTATCTGGAATCTGTGGTAGATCTGCATAGATGGGTTTTATGTTACACGGAGGAAGAGTATTTACATTGCAGCCCAGCAGCAGCAAAGCACAATTTTTATCCTACTTTCCAATAAATGTTACACTGAGAGTTTGCTATACCAGAGGTACTTTGAGGGGGGAACGCGCATCACTTGATCTGATCAGCACAAACATAAAGCCTTGCTCTTGCCCTGTGGGACTGGGCACGTTCTTTGCTTTTGTAGGATATAGCTGAAGGAGCCAGGGTAAAGGCTGGGACGCTGCCTCTGTGACCCTGTTCAACTGTTTTTAATGCTGTGACTGTCTGAATATGTTCTTCATTTGAACTTTCTGTTCAAGCTACTGTGTGACTGAAGCTGAATCCTTGAATCACTAAGATCTCCTCAAACGTGCTATGATTTTGACTTGCTTTACCAGGCTTTTGAGTCAGATTCTCTTGTCAAACACTGTCATTTCCATTGCTTAGACCGTTCTTCAGTAATGCTCCTTCTTGGGATTTTTGCTTTTTCCATGTGGTAGAAGGAAAACAGCTGGAGTAATGAGTCCCAGACTTGTTTCTCCGTACCCCATGTCAGGGAATAGCATCTGGTGGGAGCAAGTTAATCTCACCCCAATACCAGAGGATGAAGATGGCTGCAGAAATCAGCATGTTGATATCAAACGTGCTGATCTATTTCTGTGCCAAAGTCTGGGAATTAAGGGCTTGAGTATGGGAAGCAGAACAGCTGCATCAGCACATTTCTCTGCTGTGCTTTGGCCTTGGTCACCTCCAGCTCAGGGTGAAGGACCAGGGGTGTTTTCCACTTCCTGCTTGAGTTCAGTGACTATCTGTTTGAGCTTCTTTTCTCTGTGATACCCTGTGGTACACAGATATGGAAACTGATAGTGAATGAATGTTGTACCTTAAGCTTCTGCTGGTTCACCTGTGAACTTCAAGAGTGTCACAAAGCCCTTTCTGAGCATTCCAGCAGGCTGGGTAGGACGGAGGACACTGAAGAGAACTGAAACCATGCTTGCATTTTCCAGAGGTTTTTTAAGTCCAGCAGTGTTCTGTTTCAACATAAATGGGATGCTGTGTGTAAGCCTGCAGTAAGGCTTGTACTTCTCGTTCCAGTGGGTGAGTACAACAAGAGCACATCACTCACCTGTCATTGCTGCTGTCATTCTAAGAGAAGGTGGAGTAGAGGCATCTGTCATTAGGGACTGTTTGGCTGGGCCAAACTTACTGGCAGTATCCCCAAAGGGAAGGGAGGATTTTGATGTCTGGAGCCTAAAGTAATTCTGAAGAATGGGAAAAAAATAATCCCAACAGTAACCAAAGTCTCTAAATTGTCTTATAATTCTCAATAATTTGAAATAATAACCATGTTATAATAGAATGGATTAACTGGTTTGATAAAATAAATAGCAACGTTTGGAAGCCAGCTGTAGATTTGAAATTGCTCAGCTCAGCTAGGTGTGCAGTGAAGTTCAGATCCAAGGGATCGGTACAAAGCTATTATTAGAAGGTCTGAAGTAAAATATGGCACGTGATTGAATTCCTTGGAATATGCCTGAGCCAAATCTCCATACTCACACAGCCTTCTCTTTTTTCAGGTGCAGAAATTACCTACAAGAGACAGTTCATGTGCTTTTTTTTCCCCATTGTCTCAGCAGGAACAATAAGATTCAGAAATCCCATAAAAGTGTCTGTTTTACAAAATGTAATTTCCAGAAATCTAAGCAGTATTTCTTTTCCAGTCTCTGAAATAGAGTTATTTTGGGATTATTGCCTTTGTGAAGCTGTACCATGTTCACGAGAGTACTTTCTCTTGTTTTCCAGTTTGCTGGAAAATTCTGACCTTGCAGCACGGCAGTTGACTCCCATTTCTTGTGTGACTACAGAACTGGGAAATGGCCTCCGTGTCAGGTTAGTCCAAATTATAACACTGTGCTACCTGCACTCCAGCTAACCCTCCGCTTTACTCCTTTGCCAAAATTTCTACCCATTCTTCTAAGAAAAACTTAATGTGAATACAAAGAATGCATACTGTTCTTCAGTATTCCGACTGACAGTCGTTGAGCAGTGACTGATAATAGGCATTTGTCTTTCTGGAGGTCAATCTGTAGTGTTTCGTCTCTGTTTTTTTCAGGCACTTTTGTGAGCCGTAGCATACCAGTGGAAGTGGATGAATCCATGTTGTATTCCCCATTTCCTGAACCTGCCCTGGAAGAGGCTTCACAGCCTTCTGTAGGGAATGTGGAGGACGAGGAGTGCCAGAGACCACGTGCCAATCCAGCACATCTCTGCAGAGCACTGGCGCATCACCAGCTGGCCATGGAGCCGGACAGCAGGCCGTGGTCGGAATATACCAATCCCGATGAATGTGGGCGTTTCTGTTCCCCCAGTGAATCAATACTGGAAGTAGTTCATTCCAAGATGCATCTTTTAACTATGGACAAATCAGGCATGCAGCCAGGACCACTGCTTTCAGCCGATACCAACTCCAGTAAGTCAGAGCAGAGCTTGCGTGATGCTCCTGAGGACTCATTGGAGGAGAACAACAGAGGGAGTTCATGGTCACAGCAGTCTTCAGGAAACAAACTCCCAGCAGAGCTGGCAACTGAGGACACGGGTTACAACTCCCAGTCCCAGGACATCATGGGTGTCAGGCACCTGGAGCTCCCCTTACCACTTGTGTCCATGGTGAACCCCCAGGACCTCCCAGGACCACTGATCTCCAGAGAGTTTTTTGGACCTGAGCCTCAGCAGCACCCCAGGTGCCAGCACTTGCCCCATCCCAACCCCTCTGCGCAAGCCTATGGCTTCTGTGGGCACCACTATCTGGCAGAGCAGCACCTGCATGGCCCACGTAAGTAGCACCGCTCACCCTGAAGGAGGTTTTCTGGAGGTGCTGCAGCCATCATTCACTGAGCTGGCATATTCCTACTGTATTTCCTTTGCAGCATGCGATTATTAACATGTGTAAAAAATGATTTGCAGTCCATTTCATATTTCCAGGTTTTAGGGTTATTCAGCCAGACTGTCTGATGCAAAATCTCTGAGCCAGATAGAAAATTAAAGAGCTCGCAGTTACTCATCAAATAGAGGCTAATGATTTTGCCTAGAAACTAGCCGTTGTCAGTCATGCTGAGCACACACAGCCTTCTGCCTGCTGTTATTTCATATTCTAGTCATTTTCTTCCTCCTTGCATCAGTCATTCTGCAACCTCCTCTATTGACTTAATTCCTGTTGTTTCCCTGGATCTCCTTGCTCCAGCTTGAATCCCCGAGGTTGAGGTTTCCTGCCAGAACCAGGATGGGTAGTTACCCTTGATCTCTTTAAACAGTATCTACCAGCAGTATGACCAAACTAATGCATGTGTTTTATTTCTGTATGAAAAGAGCATGACATTCATCAACCTCATTTTTTCTGCTGTCAGCTGAAATGAAAACCCATTACTTAAAATGGACCCCGCTCAGCTGCTGGCGATTGTATCACTGAGCACTGATGTGACTCAGTCAATATGGGTGTTTTGGCTCTTGGAGGCTACGGCGCAGTTTGTAGCCTGCTATTAATTAGTATTCCTTTTTGGTCTCTGAGATTTTTATCTGTTATGAAGTGAGCTTTGAACATCCAACAGCAATATCATTGTTTTCATACAATTTATATTACATTAGGCTTGGGAGACCTCAACCAGTTTGGGGCTCGCTTTGTAATAAAAAGCTGTAGGCCTGTGGCTGATAACCCTTCTTTCTTAACCTTCTGTTGACTCCACAGCATTTATATTACATCTTTTTAAAGAGTTTTCTCATTCCAGTAATGCACTGTAATTAGGTACACGAGACTTGGAGTATCAGAGCTGCAGTTTTCACCTCTGGTCTTGGCACTTTGCAGTGGGGAAGGGGCTACGGATGGACTTTTATCAGCAACTACAGCTGAACATTTGCAGAAGAGCCTCTGTTTTTCTGCCTGTACCTTCTAACTTCAGTTTAGCTTTGAGCAGAAGAGGAGCTGGTTGCACAATACCTCTCACTGTTTACCTCCTCCACATGTGGGCATCGTGAGAAACAGGACATTTACCGAATGAGGTCATTTGTTTCAAAGCAGGAGTTCTGAAGGGCTTTCTTTAGAAAAATCACTGGTGTTTCAACCATATCCACAGGGCAAAAAGAATAAAATAAACTCAGATGGCTGGAGCAGATTTGGTCAGGACCAAGAAGCTGGCAACTGCACGCCTGTTTCTCACTTGTCTGGTACGGCATAAATCACCTCCTGACAGCTCCTTGTGTTGCAGATAATTGCTGGGCAGGGGCAGCCCACAACAAAGCCGCGCAGTTTGTGTGTTGCAACACGCCTCTCCCAGGCTGCGTCAATAGCATGGATTGTGCCTGTAGGCTCTGAACTGGTTCTGGACACCTGCTATTGGGGATACAGCAGCAAAACTACCTCTGAAGGCAAAGAAATCCTCACAGCAATGCTGTGTAGCCAGGGACCATTTGTTCAGTTATTCGTATATGAAAGCTGTGTGTGCCTGACCGTGCTGTGCCTCTGAACAGCAGTGCTGGCAGCCAGTACAGCACTACAGTGTCAAACATGTCCAAAGGGCACTGGTGAAACTTGCACCAACCTAAAAACATGTAAACCACACTGAAACTCCACGAGCCCTGCCAGCTTTCCTGGAACTGCTCAGGAGGAATCTTTGAGCAGATCCTACTTACTTTCATTTTTTGTTCTTCCAGCCTCTTTTGCCCTGTCCTGTTAGAATATAAAGAAAGGGACAGGAAAATCTCCTAAAAGAATCCAACAAATAAGATGTTGCCGACTCACAGTTTCATCAGAAATCTCTTTGTAATTGGGGGGTTGGTTAGTTGGTTTTAAAGTGCTGGCTTCTGGAGCTGTGTGGTTTCATTAAAGCTTTGTTTTCTTTTTTCCTCTTCATTTTTTAAAAAAATTAGTCCTCATGGCTGCTAGGAAAAGAAAAGCATGACACCAAAATAGCTAAAGGGATTAAAAAAAAAACAATCTAAAGGAGAAAAAAAATAGCGTTTGAGCATTGCAGCTTTCAGAGCCAACTCATAACACCATAATCATGCAGTGCTAATAAGCCCTGCCAGGCTGGACTTTGATCTGTGCACAGCAGCTTGAAAGTGTGCAGAGCTGCTGCCTAATGAAAACTGCAAGCAGAAAGACTGAAAAAAGTAGTTTTCCCCATTTGGGAAACAAACAGCTTACATTGCTTTCTCTTTCAATTTATGCCAACGGTTCCACTGGATGCTAGTTATTAAAAGCATTACGTGTACATGGCCAGCAACAGTGAGATTTTTCAGAATTACTTGAGCAAAATTGTTACTTTGGGTTTCCCTGCAGCCTCCTAGATGGCAACTGGACCAACAGCAGGACCTTAAAAGGTCAGCGAGGCAGAACATTCATACCAAGTGGAATAACAAACGCAGAGATTATTTTTTCTCTTTTCATTTACAATAATCACAGTCTGTTTAGCCTTACTGTTACAAACTGATTTGTTCCAGGATTTTGCATCTGCTTCCATGAGAGTGTTCGGATGATTCATTTTCTCCAGTCATTGCCAGAGAGAAATTAAAAAAAAAAAACAAACCACCAAAACCACTGAGCCATTTTACGTGCAGGGATGAAGCAGCCCTCAATGTTTAACTGTCGGTTGTCCCAATAGCACAACCCGCAGCCGGGACCTGGACTGTGTCAGGTGGGGTAACTTCAGACTGTAAGTGACCTCTTTCAGTCTGAGATTCCTACAAATGCCTCCAACCTGCTCCATTTCCCTAGAAATGAAGGAGGATGTGCCTGGAAAGGACTAAATACAAACTGAAGCAAAAATGTGTTGGCTGAAATGATAGTTGCTGCCTTTATTTTCTCACCTTCCCAGATGGCAGAGCTCCTTACCAGCATTTTGCGCATACATCGCAACCGCTCCCTCCTGTTCCTGGACCCTGCATGAGGGTTATCCGCCCAGCCCAGCAAGTCATCCCCAATTACTCCAACCTTCGTGCTCCCAAGGGCACCGCCGAGCGACCTCTCCAGAGGCTGTGCTCCTCCCCTGGTCCTCCTCGATTCCCGTGAGTATGCCTTGGGGGCTGTGCGCTTTCAAAGCTCCTCTAATCTGATTCTGTTGGGCTTTGTACTGTAATTCTGAAGCCTTGTAACTTTAGCGTGCCAGGGCTGAGGGGTGCATGCGAGATGCTGGATAGTTTCCTTTATTTGCTACTTTACACGCGGCAGGGGCCTGACCTTACCCTGGAGGACTTCAAAGGCAGTTACCTGATATGTTGTCACAGCGCACCCAGAAACACACACAGTAAGGGAAGATAAATGCTTGAAGGTTAAGAGATGAGGGGCTGAAAATACTTCAATTGAAACTTTAGAGCTCTCCTGCTTGAAAGCAAAGGTCAGTTTGGAGGCTCGCTGCAGACTTCAGCTCTATGGTATGCCAGCCTGGGAGCCTCAGTCACTGGCTGCCAGCAGTTTCCTTCTTATCGCTTCTGTAGCGTAGAGAAAAATGGAGAAAATCTTGTCTGACACTGATATATCTCTCCATTGCATTTTGCAGCATTTTCCACGATTTCTCGTGTAGTAATAAAACACATCATATCTAGCACTTCTTAGCTGGGACTTTTTGACTATTTTTCAAATATTGATTTCCCATGCTTCTAGTCTCCCTCCCATTTTAAGTGCACCTTTAACAAGCATTACCTGTGAAGGGTTTTCTCCAAATTCAGCTGCTGAAGTAAAACTGATATTGGCACATCTGAAAGCAGACCATTTTTATGTAAATGCCAAAGTACTTTAAAGGTGTTAAACTTGCAGGCGTCCATGTTTGAAAATCACAGAACAATAAAATCAATCATTAAGGTTAAAAAAGACTTCCAAAGTCATCTAGTCCAACCACCACATGTACCTTTTTCTTGAACACCTCCAGGGACAGTGACTCCACCACCTCCCTGCCAGCCTGTGCCACTACCTCACCACTCTTTCTGAGAAGAAATTGTTCCTAATATCCAACCTGAACCTCCCCTGGTGCAACCTAAGGCCATTACCTCTTATCCTTTCACTGTTACCTGGGAAAAGATGTAGAGGTCAGAGAACCTCTACCTCGCCACAACCTTCTTTCAGACAGTTGTAAAGAGCAAATGTCCACATACATGGTTTTCTCTTCATAGAAAAGTGAGAGAACGGGAAAAACTAAACAAGACGGACAGTTGAAATAATGCACTGCTCTGGCCTGTGAAAAGCAGGGGGCTGCAGCAACAGTAGAGATAATTGCTATAAAGTGTTTGAATGAAAACATAGCAACTCTGAGGTACAGCAGATATCCTTTGCATTAGTGAAATTTATAATCAGACTCTTAGTTTTTGGCATATTTTTTAGGTAAGGAGAAGTTTGGGGAGGATCTGGAAATCAGCCACAGGGTAGTTTTTGTGGCTTATGATGAGGTACGTGTTGCTTTTTTTGGTGCTTCTGCAAAAAGAAATCCAGAATACCTGAGGCCTATCCTGTGGCTGTGCTGCTGGTGTTTGCATGCTGGTTCCAGGAACAGCAGTTATGTGATGGTAATATTTGCCTATAGAGCATTTTGTAACAGAAAACATCTGTACCAAAATGAGTAAACCAGATCTTAATGTGACAACAGAAAACATGCTGTGACCAGACTGTCATCATTCATTTAAGGAAGGCAAGGAAATAAAAGAGAGTGGGCTTGATTGACTAAATATCACTGCTCTGTGGGGAAAAGCCCTCAGAGAAACCTAACACTCATCCAACAGATGCAGTCCAGCAGATTCAAACTACACCTCATGTAAAAATAGGCGTGAATTCTCCTTTCTGTTGACTTGACCTGTGAACTCAAAGCGTAGTGATACAAGAACTGCTAAGCTTCCTAAAATCGTTTTCTTTCTGTGTATTTGTTCAAGTAGAGCAGATATTAGGCAAGATTGCTATGGTTCCAGAACACAAATTCCCAACATGAGAAACCTTTGTTGGGCCTGCTGTTGCTGGTCAAGAAGTTGAACTTTTTCCCTTTAGCAAAACTTTTGAGTTTTGTCCAAAACTGGAACAGCTCCTTGCTGTACCACAGCTGGAACTGGAGTGCCCTGTGTGTCTATTTTCCTGCTCCTTGTGCCATACCTCCTGTGCAGCACAGGACATTCAGATAGCAGCTGAGTTGCCCTTTAGACAATGGGAAGAGCGTTTCCACATGCCGTTCTGCTCCAGTACGTGTCTAACATGTGTAGCACTATTTCTAGCTCAGAAATATTCTTTGCTTCTGTTAGTTGCATGCTGAGCAGTACTAAACTATGAGGTAAATTTATTCCTGTGAATAGTGTTGCTTCTGCATGTCACAGAGCTATCTAGATCAATGCCCATGTCAGGCGGGCAGTAGGCCCATGGGCCCCCTAGTCCCAAAAATGGAAAGGGAAAAAGGGAAGGGTAGGGAGATGGGAGCTGGGCTCAAAAGAAAAACAGAGGCAATGAACTGTGTCTCATGGTAAACTGTCACCAAGGTATTGAGGGCTCATGTAAAAAAAATGCTATAATAACTAAGTAGAAGTGCCAAGCATGTTTTCAAGAACATTACTGAGCTAATACACAAAGTTCTTAGTGTGTTAAAAAAAAAAATACCTGAAAAGAAGTAATTTATATCCTTACTTGCTTTTCTTTGCAGAAACCAGTTGTACAACCAGCTACCTAACGGCCAGCTGCCCCAAAAGGCATGTGGCCCAGATGAAGCATGTTGTTATCCTTCTGACAATTTTCCGTCTCCAGCTGCTGTCCCAAGACCTCTCAGTAACCCTGCAGCCAAGGGAACTCTGAGAACCAGCAATTTGCCGGAAGAGTTGCGTAAGTGGTTAGCAAATTTGTGCTGTGTGAGATCTTACAGAGCAGCCTGACAACTTTAGGTGGGAAAACTCAGGAGGTTGAGGTGAGGGTAACAACATTAAGGCACAAAGAGAGCGAGAAAAGAAAATACTGGATGTCATCACATCCGTAGGGTGTGAGTGTTTATGTCTGGTGGAATGGAATTATTCCCTTGAATCCTGAAAACTTAATTGTCATTAATTGCTTGTTATTTTGTTTACAAAAAATAAATACTGTTTAGATTATTCTCATGACTTCTTGCTAAACAGAATGTCCCTTTGAGGCAGGAGGCACTGAAACTTACAGTAAAAGATTAATAACAAACAAAGCCCCAGGGATGAAGTGTTTCTGCCTGTCCCAAACCAGACAAAAATGCCAAGTCTTGACCTCAGTTTCTCCCTGACCTGGTTAGAGGAGAGGGCTTTGGGTCAGGAGCGCACAGCAGTGTCTGCACAAGCTCCTGCTGAGGTGCCTTCTCTGCTTCCAGCCCCCCAAAACCTTCCACTCTCCAACTCCTGTAGGAAAGCCAGGTCTCAGAAGTGCTGGCTTCCTTAATGCTGTGCTGGATGACCAGTGGGATATACCATAACTAACATCCCCTCGTAGCCCTGCAGAGACTTCTGTTTTTCCTTTATTCAATTTCTTTTTTTCTCAATAAACTATGCAAAAAAGCCCCTTTCAGAGACCCACATTGCATCTTTCTGGCCTGAAGGAGTGAGTTGTGACAAGTTTCCAGTCATGTGTAAGTTGTAGTTTATCAGTCAGAGTCCCCAGGTAAAGGCATTACTCGACAAAATGGTGTCATTAGCCGGCTGGTGTACCTCGACCAGGGAGTACATGTGCATGGCTCTTGAATTAGTAAGAAAACTCCTTCACTGTTGGCAAAGGTAGTTGAAGACATTGCTGTCCTCGGCTTTCTGGCCTGTCCTACACAGGAGCTGATGCTGCTGTGAGGAGAGGCTGGGCAACATGTGGGGGGCTCCTCCAGCTCTCAGCTGTAGGTCGCAGCTGGATAGCACGAGCTGTGAGGTAGAGCTCAACTTCACGAACGTGAAAGAGCTGGGGAAAAAAACACTTGGTTTGTGCATTTATTTTGTAAATAATCTGCAGACACATATGTAGGCAGAACCCACAGCACAGTGGGAAAGAAAGGCTGTGAAAGTCTCACTCTTTCCATGGTGTATTTTAATGCGCTGCATGTTCATATGGATTCTCTCTTAGGCAAGGTCTTTATAACCTATTCCGTGGACACAGCGGTGGAGGTCATGAAATTTGTGAACTTCCTGCTTGTAAATGGATTTCAAACTGCTGTAAGTATACCCTCCAGAGAAAATGACAGTCGACCAGGGAAGAGAAGAGGCATTTTTAAAAAAAGCAGAGGGCACACGTTCCATTTAAATGCTTTTCTGTTTATTATTGTATTTTGCAGATTAAGGAGGCCGCAAATGGAACGAGCTGGCCATAAGTTGTAACAATGATTTGCCATTTCATTTGCTCGTGTTTTAACTGAATTCTATACTTTGAAATGTCTTTTAATAATGACCCTGGAAAATTCCATTTAGTGACACCAGATGGGCAATAACAGGAGGTCTTTTTGTGAGCTATTTCATTAACATTGTCTCATATTTGATCTGAAATACCAGTATTAAAAAAGGTCAGTTTTCACGTTCATCCCATCCTAGTGTCTCTTCTGAGATGCTATTACATCGTTGGCTCTTCAGATGTGAATACCTTTCCTCTGAAAACAGGTCTAAAATTGGTGTATTTCACACGGCTTAATGAAACAGTCCATCTCGTGGTTTCTTTGCTTCGTTATACTTCTAAAAGGGATTCAAAAATCACTGGCCTGAAAAGATCTGTGTCCTACTGTCTGATCCCATAAATGGTCCAGATTTTTCCTTTAACCTCTCATGAGTTTGCTTCTTCATAACTACCCCCTCAAAGGAGAGATCCCGTAGAGGCTCTCGTATTCGGCATTCATCAAAATGTTGATTCATATTTTCCTATTTCAAGCACATATGCTATCTGACCCCTCAACCTTCACTCTGGCTTCAATTCAGGAAAGCGTTTAAGCAAGTGGCTATCATTAAACTGAATGAAACTCAGTGGGGGTTTTGCCCATGCTTATTTATTTTTGTGAATCAAAGAATTTTTCCGGAGACTGAAATTGTATTTCTCTCCAGCGGTTTTGTACTATAGCCAATTCATAAGAAAGCTCTGGGCATCATGGAGGTATAGGGCAGAAGGCTCATTAATAGCACCCCTATTGGACAGGCAGTTCTTGGTGCATGCTACAGAAAAATAAATACAGCAAAATGGCCCCAAAGCCAGGAAACAAATATGTCGGGAAGAAAAACCCACCCTTGAAGTGGAACATAATTCTTCTGTCACAAGCTTGGAGAAGTTAATAATTACTCCATTGGTCACAGTCATTGACTTCCAGTTTCTGGGCTGAGTGTTCAGGGAAGAGAGCAATGATGGTCATATTCAGTGCTAGGCAGTCCTCCATCTCTCTGCTCAGCCTAAAGCCTGGATTCCTGCATTCAGTGTCAGTGACCTGGCTGACCTCCCTCCACACATTCTGAAAATGCAATGCAGTATGAAGTTAAAACTTGACAGTATATATCCTTGCAGCCAAAAAATAGTGGAGCTTTGCAACTATGCAGATAAGAGAAGGTGGGAAGCTGTCTACTTTCATGAGATATTTATATAGAGAAAAAAAAATCTAGTTCATACATTTTCAATATCTAATGTATACCAACCGAGGTTATTGCTTGTTCCAGTATGCAAAAGTGTTGAGAGTGAGGGGGCTTGCACAGTTCTGGACTGCACAGAAAAGGGGGGGAGATGTTGTACATGCATGTGTGTGTGTGTGCATTTGTATGCATGTGATGTTTCTTTCCTAAGGAAAGTAGGCATGGCTTTAGGAAACTAGGGGAAGAAACAGGCACCTGGGAACTTTTTCAGTGCCACTAAATGGGGAAGAAAAGCAAAAGAATGCTCACCACAGACTTTCATTCTCTTGCAGATCGATATATTTGAGGACACAGTACGAGGTATTGACATCATAAAGTGGATGGAACGCTACCTAGGTGATGTATGTAACAGCAATTCAACCTTGTTGACAGCTGAGATGACCTGAGGAACATGGTTGAATTATTGTAATAGTAGCAGGAGCTGAATTAAAATGCAAAATCCCACTCTGCCCTTCCCTGCTCTTACTGAAATGATGGAGGCCTGTGATTGAGGGCATAAGCAGATCTCACTCACTTCTGCTTCTCATGGTCCCAAAGCTTTGTCTTTAAGAAATTAAGTGCTAATCCTGACATTCCTATCAAATTCCAGTGCTGGCTGTTATACTGAAGCTGCTATCGGATAAATTGTTCCTCTGTCTCATATTTAAATAGTGTTTCACCCGTGCATGGTTAAAATCGTTTCTGTATTTCATCCCAGGCTGCACAGTATGGCTAATGTTCATGCCGCTTCTCACCTGTAGCTTCTGTTATCTAAAACATGGGAGGGTTCTTCTGAATCAACCATCTCATATGTAAACTGGACATTGGTATTCTGTTAGTCGAATGATAGTTTTGCTCTCATCATTTCGTGTCAATGTAAGCAATAAAATTTACATTGTTGCCAGCACAGTCCCTCACAGCAGCTTTGGAAGTTCAGAGGTGCAGCAAGTGCACATCTCCTTTAGGATCAAGCCAGGTAGGCCCACTACACCAGCACAGCTGAATCACACAGAATCACAGAATGGCCAGGGTTGGAAGGGACCTCAAGGATGATGAATCTCCAACCCCCTGCCAAATGCAGGGCCACCAACCTCCCCATTTAATACTAGACCAAGCTGCCCAGGGCCCCATCCAGTCTGCCCTTGAACACCTCAAGGGACGGGGCATCCACAACCTCTCTGGGCAGCCTGTTCCAGCACCTCACCACTCTCATAGTAAAGAACATCCTGACATCCAACCTAAATCTCCCCTCCCTCAACTTCAAACCATTTCCCCTTGTCCTGCAGTTACCAACCCTTTCAAAGAGTTGATTCCCCTCCTGTTTGTAGGCTCCCTTTAGGTACTGAAAGGCTGCAGTGAGGTCACCCCGCAGCCTTCTTTTCTCCAGGCTGAACAAGCCCAGCTCCCTCAGCCTGTCTTCATAGGAGAGGTGCTCCAGTCCCCAGATCATTTTTGTGTCTCTCCTCTGGACCCTCTCCAACAGTTCCCTGTCTTTCCTGTACTGGAGGCTCCAGACCTGGACACAGTACTCCAGAAACACAAAAAAGCTGGACACAAATCACTTGTTTTGTGACTTGATGTCACAATATATGCGGCTTCCTTTGGTTCATCCATTGCTGGGAAGCCACCAGGCCTCTAACTCACTCCAGGCAGTTCTCCATGGCCTGGGAACAAGACGACAAAGTGCTAGGTTCTCCCCAGCCTGAGCAGAGACACTCAATCTTCCCAGCCCAGCGCTATTTCTCTTTAGGAGTTCCAGCAGAACACCTTAGCTCAAATACATTACCATGCAGGCATGGTGCCTACTGTGTGCACAGCCAGCCTGGGGCCTCTGCTGTGGCAATGCAGCCATGCATTTTGGGATCATTGCCAGGACAGATTAGGCATGAACTCACCATGTATAATTGAGGTATTGAAACTAGACACCACAGTGAATTTGGTTTTGCCAAGAACATCGTTAACACTTAAAAAACAAACTGGCAGAATTCCCATGGGACTCCTGCACAGTCAGTAGGAGAAACTGGGATGCACAGAGAGCAATTCCCCCTGCCATGTATGGTTCCTCCTCCTCTGGCTGCCTCCCTCAATCCCTCCCCCCCCCCACCCCAGAGATGTCTGTTTTCCTGCTCTGACTGTAGAGGCAGTTTCCAGCTTCTAAACCTTCACACACACAAGCAAGGAAGGACTGTTAGGGCACAAGCAGGGGGTGTGTGCACCCAGGAATGTCTCTGCAAACCCTCAACATCTGTAAGTGCTTACATGCACGTCAGGCAGAAGCAAAAGTAATTGTGGAGTACGTTAAGTCAGTATGAGGAATAATGGCTCTTTACTGTTTTTGACCCTGTGGTGGGGCAAATTCCCTTGATATTGCACAGAAGGAAAGAGTTAATTAGGTGCCAGGCTGACTGGGAGCCGCATACTTGGAAACCTTACAAAGCCTGATGTGGCTGGGATAAAAGACAGGCCCTAGGTAAACAAAAGTAGGAGGCTTTCATCTGCTGAACCTCTTCACTGGCCCACCATTAGGGAAGAGAGAGATTTCCCAGATAGGAAGGACAGACCCTCAGTGGAAACTTGAGATCAGTGGGGGCCTGGGACTGAACAGGTCACAGCATAGGCGAGGAGCACTGCTTTCGGCTCACAGCATGGAGGGATGGTGCTGCCAGGTACCCCTAAGCCTGTGCAGGCCACAGCCCAGCTCTGCACACCTCACCACTGAGGGACAGGCAAGAAGAGTTCCTGTTCCTGTTACTGAAGGCCCCAGGTGCAGTTTCCACAGACAGCTGCCTTCAGTGTCTTTATGTACAGAAAGCCATGGTTAAAAAGATGCACTTTCACATGAGCTGTTGGAAAACATGAGAAGATAACTTTCCTGTGTATGTACATACGCACTCTGCGCTGATAAAAAGGAGCTTTTTATTACAGGATTCCAACTGGAAGCTGGAAGCTGCTAATATATCTCCTGCCATTTGGTTTTTCTATATTATGCGGTCTCAAGAAATGAAGAGGAGAACGAGTGTCTGAGTTCTCCTGCATTTCCTGCCAGAATGAATGAGATCCTCTCACGTTCGCCAAGAACATAAAGATCACTTAAAACACAAACTGGCAGATTTCCGATCTGCCTCCACCAAACACACTGCATTTCCCAATTTCATAAAAGTGCTTTTCTCCCTAACAGAAGACGGTGATGATAATCATAGCAATCAGTCCAAAATACAAACAGGATGTGGAAGGGGCTGAGTCCCAGCTGGACAGGGATGAACACGGCTTACATACTAAATACATCCACAGGATGGTAAGCAAGGACATGCATTTGCTGCTTTACAAAGACTCCCTCTCTTCTTCTGAAAAGACAAATCTGTCTCCAAATGGCAGGTTCTTTGCTTTGTTTTCACTAATCCCCATAGTTAAACACACCCCTTTGGAATTCATTAATCCTCCCTCTCATCAGCTCCGTATGCTCATTAACATCTGCTAAGAGGTTCAAGAAAGAAAAATCCTATTAAACACGCACATCTCATTCTTCCATATTCTTTTTTGTTCCGTGTTTTTTTCTTCTTTCACCTTCTCGAACCCGCACTGCCCTGCCATACAGCCCTGGGCACAGCCTTATCTAATGCTGCCTGGCCTTCCCCCCTGTGAACCTGTCCCTATCACTTCATATCACTCCAGCCGTCCTGTAACTGGGGTCTTCTCTGGGGCAGCACTAATGCTGGCTGAAACATGGGATTGCGAGGCAAAGGAAGGTCAGAGCTGCAAAGGGAAAGCCCTGGTGACACAGGGTAGTAGGGGACAGCTGCAGGACGTGAGACCTATCATCTCAGCAATCTGCATTGGGATAGAGCTCAGAACTGAGCCAAGCAATTCATCCTTTCTCCTCCAGGCCCATCTCCCAGTTTAATCCTGCAGTTCAGCATCTCAGAAACTGGCTCCAACAGATGAATTCGCAGCAGAATTGTGCTCTTCTCACTGCTCCTGGGAGTCTGTGCCTCATTTTGCCAGTGTCCTGGGGATATGGGGACAGGCCAAGCCCCAGCTCAGACAGGGAACTGGGACACAGGGGACAGGCTGGGGCCTAGCTTGAACACAGACAGTGAACAGCGAAGCTGAAGGCTTTAATAATAAAGCTAAACTTTATTGGTTCTAGAGGGATTTCATGGGACTGAAACTGCAGCTAAAACCACAATTATTTCATACCACAGAAGTAAATGCTCAAATGTTGACAGATCTTTCCTGTATTCTTTCCTTTCCTGTATCCTGTAGTAAAGAAGAATCAGATTAAGTGGCCAAAAAAAACCTGGTACCAGAATCCACCAGCATTAGATCAGATCACGTAAGAGCAGTTTAAGTAAGCAACGAATGTTTTTACGCATAGGATTCAGCTGCATGCAAAGACAGTGCAACATAACCTTCATCACAGTAAATCTGGCAATTTGTTCTGTTGTAGATGCAGATTGAGTTCATACAACAAGGGAGCATGAACTTCAGATTCATTCCTGTGCTTTTCCCAAATGCCAAAAAGGTAACATACATGCATATATATATAT
The DNA here is from genome assembly GCF_951394365.1 of Tetrao urogallus. NCBI lineage: Eukaryota > Metazoa > Chordata > Aves > Galliformes > Phasianidae > Tetrao > Tetrao urogallus. The sequence continues at coordinate 65,007,520 of NC_136814.1, forward strand.
ATATATATTCTTTTTTCAGATCATTAGACACATGTTATTTTGATCTCAGTGCACCAGAAGAAACCCTAAAAACAAACAAAAAGAAACTTCTTTTCTTGATTCTTAATATCCCACTGGTAATATTCCAGCTGTATTTTACATGAGAAGTTTACAGTTTTATGTACACATGAATAAAAGCATTTCATTTGCAATATAAATCAGTACATAAAATGTATTTCTGATGATGAATTTGTAACTAAAACTCAAATTGTCTCGAGCATTGAAAGGATTTCAATGGAGAGAGACCATCTATCCAGCAAGCATGCTTTTTGTATTAACCCTTTTATAATTTTGTCCAGATGTAATGCTGATGAGTGGGATGGGGGGAGATTTATGGCTGATGTGAAGTGAGGATCTGGAAAAGGGTGGGTTGAGAATATAAAAATAAAGAGGATCATAAATATTAAAGTGCTAGGCCATTGCTTGAACTTTGATGGGCCCATCAAAGGCAAACAATATGGTTTTTTAGGACTTGAAATTTTGTTGGCCTTCTTACTGATACATTTGAGAGGAAGAAGTTCATAAAGCAGTAGGTTCCCTTATCCTTTTTCCTCATGCTGAGAGAACCTGCTGGATTTTTACAGGGCCAGAAAAGCTAAATGGCTTCAGTTATCGTTGAGAAATGGCATTCTTCCTCGGACTTGTAATGGATATTCTTGCTCACTTTTCATCACTGAATACTGTGTGCATTGTTAGGTAGCTGTCACGTTACCCCTAGGTACAGCTGCATTTTGGAGGAGGGAATTCAGATTCTCTTTAATCATTTGGGTGCCCAAATGTATCCTAACATTTCTGCAATATTATCACTGAGTGAGTGTAGGGCTGTGAAATCCCACAGCACTTGTGGATTTCAGTGTAATATAAGCTCAGAAGTTTGAAAACATGTCCAAGAGTTTGTGAGATTCTTTGTAATGAGCGTTACCCCTGGTATTTTATGTCATTCCACTTCCTTCACAAACATTGCTGGTCTGTTACTTGCATTAACTGTGCAAAGCTCAGCGATGGGACAGGTGGGAACTGAGCAGACCAAAGGCAGTGACTGGTTTGGTATTTTCAGTCAGCCTGGGGGCAAAGGGCAGGGCTGCTCCTGGCCTCAGGAGCTCCTGGAGTGCCTGCTGCGTGAGCAGACCCTGCAGCCTGCAGCAACTTGGCGCGGTAACATTGGAGCCACAGAGACAATTGGCACACAGGGTGCTAGAGCCTTCTTTGGGCCTCAAGGCAGACACAAGAACAATAAACTTTGTTAGTTTTGGTTGAACTTTATGTGTCAAAAAACTATTTAGCGTATAGCAGCAGCTCTCAGATAGTGAACAAGGAATTTCCAAGGCTGGTTGATTCAGCTGCTGCTATCAAAGTAGCAGTTCGCAGGCAGCCTTCCTGCCTATCACTCCACAGCTTTTCCACATCACCCTTCAGCTTTTCCAGGGCTGCCTGTCTCAGCTGAATTATGTAGAGCAGCATTTTCTGTTGCTGTTCAGGCTTGGTCTCCTTGCTCATGCTCGTCTTTGGTGAACCTCTGCCTCCCATCTCACTGGTTAGTGGAAACATGACTGAGAACAGCAAGGACTGAGAACACACTGCAGTAACACAGGCATCCAGAAGTTAGGTACCAAATGTTTGTAAAACCTGCACCATTCCAGGGGTGAAAAATGCCACATATATATATAGAATCAGATGATTCATTTTGTCTTTTCTGCCCTCCCTTTTTCTCTTTGTGTTCAAGTACCATTGTAGCTGGCAGTGGGAAAGAGCAGAGAAGCAGTTTGGGAGGTTTCATTTGGGGACGTGGATACTAGCTGAGTTAATCTCATCTGAAGTACATCATAAAGCACTGATGGTATGTGAAGGCTAGCCGACCTCCAACGGGAAAGGATCTGTGTGAGCCAAAGAATGTTCATCAGGAAATTGAATAATGAGGGGAAAAAACGTGACACACAGTTAAGGTGGAACTGGCATTTCCAGCTTCCCGTCACACACTGATAGAGGAAACCTGGTCTTGCATCAAGCCAACCAACACAAATGTCCCTTCCTGGTTTTCTCAGCACTGCCTGTTGCACTCAGCTGCAAGCGCCCAGGATGACTGCTGCTGGCAGAGCTGTGAGCAGAGCTGTGAGCAGAGCTGCTCTGAGGCATGGCTCAAAGCAGGCTCCACAACACAGCCCTGAATTGGACGACCCTACCCTTGGCACTGACACACTCTATCCTGTTCCTGTTACACTGATCCATAAAGTTATCAAACGCTCTTTCCGCAGTGTTCAGAATTTCCTCCCTGCTAACAGATACAGATCTGAATTTAAAGCAAGGCAATAACCCTTTTCCCATTACTCTCTGATCTGGTACAACAGCTGCTGTCACATGCTGAGGGAAGAGCCACAGCTTGACAGAGTCCCCTTCTAATTTTCTACGCTCTTTCTGGACTCAAATAACACACCTCCCCTGCACACCTCCTACATGTTAAAATTACTGCCTGGGTTGATGAGTGCCAGTGCTTATTGCACCAACTCCACTATGGAAGACACTCAATGCAATTGGCTGCAGGACCAGCTCTGGCAGACAGCCTGCAGCCCGTCTCTGGGCATAGAGTGCCTCTGTTGTTATGTCCCCACTCGCCAGCTTCTTACTTACCATCCATTTCTCACACTAATTTCCATCTTTCCAAGCTTAACTAATGATTTCCCATGTGGACTTACATCACATGCTTTGCTGAAGTCCAGATGGACTGGGTCATTTCCTTCCTCCAAAAAATGTAGTTTCTCATCAAAGGCAGGTAGAGGTCTCATTCGGTAAACCTGTGCTGTATTTTATCGCAGCTTGGGAACATGCTGCCCTGCTAAACAGTGGGTCCCGAGAGCAAGTGCTAGATGCCTTCACTGCTAGTTGCTTACCTTGGAATCACAGAATGATAGAATCCTTACAATTGGTAGGGACCTTTAAAGGTCATCTGGTCCAACTCTCCTGCAGTGAACCAGCCTTACCTGCTTGCTCGCTCTGGCTTCCTGCTGGTGCCTCCAGCAAGGGCTCTCCTAAAAGAAATGCTTATCATCACAGTGGGCATGAGCTGGTTTTGGTAAAGGGTCAGCGCTTGACCCTCTTTTAATTAGGGATAAGAACACAGCCCTCCTCACCTCCACACCCACATGTTTGTATGGAAACCTCCCAGGCTATGAAGACACAAGAACGTGGAGGCTGAGCTTGCCACTCTCCCTCAGCTCACCACCACCATGTGGGGCCATGGTGATCCCAGCTCCATGATGCTAACAGGCACTGGCCAGCCCATGTGACATGCTGGGAGTGGGGAGGTTGGCCCTGCTCATGTGGAGATGTGTTAGCCTCCCCTCGCACTCAGCACTGGACTCAGGAAGTGGCCAGAAGACACGCAGCTTGGCAAAGCAGCACAAGGGGACAGCACTCAAGAAAACCACTGGGATGAGAGGAGCTTTCCTGTGGATTCTTAGGGTTGAACAGAATGTGGATCCTCGGCAGCTAAGGGAGAAACATGGGCTGCAGCCTGGTAGGGGCACCTAAATGTGCCCTTCTCTCCTCAGTGTTTATTTTCAGAAGCCCTTTGAAGCCTGTCATTGAGATCAGAATCCCTTTGAAATATGGTGAAATCAGCCAACGTGATGGCAGTAAGGAAAGAGAGACAGGCAAGCTGTGAGATCGTACGGAGTTCATTTATTTAGGAACCCAAATACAATTCTGAAGCCAAATTAAAATTTCTTGTTGTTACAGAAAGTGTCTAGAACAGACAGAATGAAATCTTGCTTGGCAGAGTGTAATGGAATCTGCAAAATTCTGGTACAGATTCAGGAGGGCTTATGGGATTTCACTTTTTTCTTGTTTTTCAGGAGCACGTGCCTACCTGGTTGCAGAACACTCACATTTATACCTGGCCAAAGAACAAGAAGAACATCCTCCTGCGGCTACTGAGAGAGGAGGAATATGTTGCTCCTCCAATAGGACCTTTACCAACGCTCCAGGTTGTGCCATTATGAACATTATCTCTTAAAGTGCACGAGAAGCAGTTGTTAAAGGGTTGCTTTTGGCAGGGAGCCAGCACTCTTCCAGATGGCTCTTTCTGATGACAGAAGACACTGCTTCTGCTTAAGGAATTGGTTATCTTGGGTAGCTCAGGCTCAGCTTGTTCTCCACCACGTTAAACATCTATTTCTGAAACTGATGGGGCAGAACTCTTCTCTCCTAGGTTTTTAAAAAAGCTGCAAATGGAACGAATGCCCAACTTTATCTTAACATCTGTTTTTAACATATCCCTTTACTAGTCGATACAGCAAACAAATACTAGAAATAATGTTGCAATAATGTAAAATAAAAATTACATCCTTCTTTTTGCTCAGGTACTCTTTATAGATATCCCTGCCTTGTACAGCATTATCGGACAGTTAATTTGTAAATGCACTATTAAATGTATTTGCCTTTTGTAAGGCTATTTTATACGTTGCGTCAAGTTTTTACTATTGCAGGGAACGACAAGGAACGGTAACTGTTTGAGTAATGCAAGTTTTACTTAGACTATCTTGCACAGAGACAGTCTTCAATTAGAGGACTCTTGGATCTGAAGCCTCTGGAGTTCCATTTCCTCACAGCACAGTCCCTAACACCTTCAGCATGTTACAGCAACAGTCCACAAAAGGACAGCTAAATGTATTACTGCGTGTGCAGTCAGTACCATGGAATGCTGAAGTACTTTTATAGTGGGCCTTTAGCTTCATTACTGCTCTTCATCCCTTATTTGAAACAGAGCATGTCAAAGAACAATTGCCATTTGGAAACCAGCGGTTGTTAAGAGAAATAACATTGACTCCTACAACTTGTATGCAGTACGGAACAATAAAATAATCAAAGATGTTGGAGAGCTGTGGGGTGCTGGCAACCGAGAAGGCTCAGCAACTTCACATCTGCTAAAGTCTGAGCGTGTTTTTGCAGAGAACATAAGCACTACTTTGGTGAGGGTTCTTCTCTTAACTGCTTTAACCTTGCTGAGATAACAGTGGACCCTGTTGGCTTGAAATCCTGCAGCCGTTATTGTTAGAATAGGCATACAAGAACCTCCTGCTCTGGTGCAGAGCACTCCATGCCTGTGCAATACAGGCTCTTTCCAAGATCCACTTTATTGTTTGTTACAGAGTGACCCAAATACAGCTTCATGACAAAGTAAATGTGTTTAGTTCTCCGAAAAGTAAATTAACCAGAAGCTGATACTCCTGTTACATTGCCCAAAATATTTAATTAGCTTTCCATGAAGATCGTGCTAGTGTGGTATGTCAGTACAGGATGTGCTTCATGGTGCTCATGAGGAACAATTACAGCACTGTTGCAGATACCCTCATGGATTTTTTTTTTGCATAAAGAGTTACAGCTGCCTAAGAGAACTAGGAGAAGGGTGGATCCAGTGTTGTCAGATCTTATTATTTTCATTGCGGTATTTGCTGTGCTTCTCCCCAGTTTCTAGAGAGAAATCCCATAGCCCAGCAACTGAAAGACACTCATACCTAGCATGCTGGCAGTTTCCTGACAAGGCACAATGAACTTCTATTATGCAGCAGCACTTCTTGCTATCTACATATGGGAGAGTGGGGTGTCCCATTTTTTCCATGTGATAAAATGAAAAGCTAAGTTTCCAATTAAGAAAATAACTTTCTAAAACTATGACAGAAATCCTTCTTAAAAGGTCAACAAAGTGAATACAGAGGGAGGGGGAAGAGGGGGACTTGGTTATCTAAACATTGGCATTTAGGGTCACTCAGAGTGCTGCACAATTTTATGCTCAGATTCCAAGTGCTGTTCTAGACAATGCAACATTCTTGAAGTGCTGCTGCTTATCTGCCACTACTGTATGGCTGTCTCAGGTACTTTAACATCTAAAGTATTTTAACACTCAAAAATAATTTCGGGACTCAAAACATACATTTTGTAGGAATGTGTTTGGGGGAGGACAGGGTAAAGGACTAGAGGTTGGAAATGCAGGATGTCATTTGGCAACAAGACCATGGCAGAAGAAGTTGAACCAACTGGGCCAGGGAAGCTCCAGCAGGAAATAAACTCAAGGGCACGCACGTTCAATATGGAATGACGATGAGTCTTGCTACCCTCTGCAAATATAAACTAGATCTAATAGCTAGAAGCTGAAAGGACAAAAATACATACTTTGTATTCCCATTTCTAGTTTGGTAGAAAGCTAATCCATAGGAAGCATCTATGGATTAGCCTGTCTCGAACAGCTTCTGATCTCAAAATCCAATTCCTTCCACATTTGATAGGTGGAAGCTCATCAAACAAATACAGAATAGAACAGAATCAGAATCATAGCATATCCTTAGTAGGCAAGGACCCACAGGCAGCATCAAGTCCAGCTCCTGGCTCCACACAGCACCACCGAAAATTCAAACCCTATGTCTGTGAGCATTGTCCCAGCACTCTTTGAACTCCGGCAGCCCGGGGTCGTGCCCACTGCCCTGGGCAGCCTGTTCCATGCCCACTGCCCTCTGGCAAAGAATGTTTTGCTAACCCTCCCTGACACAGCTCCATGCCGTTCCCTCGGGCCCTGTCGCTGTCGCAGAGAGCAGAGCTCAGCGCTGCCCCTCCGCTCCCTGTGAGGAGCTGCAGCCGCTGTGAGGGCTCCCATCAGCACTTCTGCTCTGCGCTGAGCAAACCCAGGGACCTCAGCTGCTCCCCACACTTTGCCCTTCAGACTTTTCACCATCTTTATGTCCTCCTTTAGACGTTTCCTACTAGCTTTATGTCTCTCTAACACCGTAGCGGCCAATGCGCACCCAATGCTGGAGGTGAGGCTGCAGAGCACAGTGCAGAGCTGGGACAACCCCTCCCTTTGCCCGGTAGCAGTGCTGGGGTGGGTGCCCCCAGGCACGGTTGGCCCCCACGATGTACTTCGTGCCTACAGGTTTCAAGGACATAGCGAGTACTGGAGATCCCCAAATCTGGCCTGGAGGAGAGGCAATGTGTGATGTGGGCCTCCGCCTAGTCCTGAAGGTGCTGTGCTGGCCTGCCAGAGCCAGCAGGAATGCAAGCTTAGCCCTGTGCCCCCCTCACCAACCAGCCCCAGCCACAGCTCGGAGGGGGCTTTCAGAGTACGCAGCGTGGGCAAGGCCGGAGGGGAGAAAGCTGCAGGAAATGAGGCTGTGTTTGTTTTGCTGCATACAAAGCCGCATATTAGGGAGAGCAGTTAAGCATTCAAAATGATTAGCAAGGCTGGGTAGTAAATTCCTTTCATCATTCTGGCTGTCATCCTAAAATATGTGCTCTAGATTTACCACAGATTTGCTTGGTTTGGGCCAGGGAATTTCATTAAGTAATTCCTGCATCATGTGATACACAAGGTTGCACTAAATGCTCCAGCGACCATTTCCATTCTTCTGTTTCAATGATCCCCGTCTGAAAAACAATGATAGCAGAATGAGGGAGAAAAATAAAGAGTCGGTGTTGAGGAAGTACAAAGAGCTCCATATATTTAACTGCTGGGGCTTTTTTTTTTTTTAATTGAATAACAGTTCCCAGGATCCATTGATCTTTACATTAGTTAGAGCGTCCTACAAGGACAGAAACCATGATGGGGAGAGTGTGAGTAATGAGCTCGCAGCCGAGTGAATCATTTCCCCTACAGCTTTGTGTTTGTAGAGAGACAGATGGTGGGAGCTGTGAAGAGGGAGAGGGAGGGGACAGGCAGGTTTTTGCAAACGACACAAGTAGGGAGAGGACGATGAAAAAGAAATAATCAGCAGGTAAGGGAGGAGAGGCTGGAAACATGCAGGCTGCTTCAAAACTAACATGCTCATGTTAAAAGAGATTAGGCTTACAGGGAAGTTTAGAAAGGAAATTACAGAAAACAAGAGCCTTGAGGCCAAGAGAGAAAAATGTAGCAGGAACAGCCCAAGAAATGCATCTGTAGATCTCTTAAGTCAGTTATTAAGCTCATGTGCAAATAGTGGGGCAGTAGCTTTCAGAATGTGAGCATGCCTCCCATGGGTGGGCACTGCTGCCAGCAGGAGCTGCTGAGCTGTGGGCATGAAGGCATCACCTGGAGCACTGCAGAGGTACTGGGGGATGTTCCCCAATGCCTGCACACCTGTGGGGTGTGGGAGGGAAATGCACTGCCCAAACTGAGAGCAAACACTGGGATGAAGGCAGCATGAAGGGAGAGACAGAACTCACTGAGAAACAGCCTGTCTTGCAGGCTTGCCAGAACTGCGATGACATGAATGTGTGTGAAGATTTTTTATGCCAGCCACCTGTGTGATAGAAATATGGTGGTAATGTTTTCATCCCACAGATAAGCTACATTGGCCTCTCCAGCGAGGGAACCGTATGGTGGGTCTGGTACAAAGGTAATCCTATAAAACCCTGCGTGCAAGACACAAAATGCTGCCTCCAGAGCTGATTTTCTCCCAGAGAGCCTTTCTAGCTGCCATCACTTGGTACCACTTAACACAGCCATGAGGCAGACATCCTCAGGACTGGTGGCAGGACAGACACAAGGCGGCCTGTGAGGCGGACTCACTGCAGGGACTGGTTGGGATCCCTCCCCAGCCTGCAGCCCAACTCGGGGCCTGGCTGCAAGGTAAGGCTGAGGGAAATGCCTGGGCCTGGCAGAGAACAGGGAGCTGCACAGACTTTCATGAAGGCCAGCTGTGGTAAGGAAGGAGAGCAGGCCTCAGAGAGTGCTCAGCACGCAGAACAGGTGCGCGCTATCTCACAAAGCAAACATCTCTCTCGTTACTCTTTGGCTTTAATTTAACAGCTTCTCCCCTGCTGTCGCTTCTGTTTAATCTGTGCCAGTGGCAGATGACAGAGGTCCCCGCAGGCTGAGCTGAACACACTGGTGTGCGGCGACACCGGGGGCTCCCAGCAGCAGCCTCGCACCTGCTCTGAGCCGTGGTGGCAGAAGGCAGCCATTTTGTGACACCTGCTCATGGCGGGAAGGCCTCGGGACCTTCTCCAGGCTAACAGGAGGGTCCAGGGAACCTCTGGCAAAACATGGGTGCTCGCTGTGAACCCCAGCAGGCTGGCTGCTGGGAAAGCAGTGGCTGGAGTCCTAGCAGGGGCAAAAGACTTCCAGCACCCCATCCGCAGGTCAGGCTGATAAAGTTCTCTCTGCTGTGTAACGCCAGCCTCCTGAGGTGGAAAAAGTGGTGTGGGAATGCCTCCAGGGACATAGAAGTGTGGGGGGCTGAAGGAAAAGGTATCTTAATGCTAGGACAAAAAAATAATGATTAAAGTAGTTGATAATTAAAATTGATCTTTAAAAAATCATGACCACCACCACCTGCAGTGAGCTCGTTCTGACTGTATTTCATCCTTTGGTTTTCCACTTCTTCTAAAGGACTGTATTCTGGAAATACTATCTTTGAGGCTTTCTTCAAAGCTATCTTCTTCTGCTTGGCCTGACAGCTCTTACAACATGTCCATTCTATTTTTCATCGGCTACCTCCAGTTAAAACCCACTAAAGGTGATGTTTTGTGACTGGCATGTTTGGCAGCGCAATGCTCTGGTGTGCTGGCCTCAGGATTTTCAGCAAGCAGCGGGTGCCGCAGTGTGCTGTTAAAAAGCCTGCAGTCTTCAAAGGAAGCAATTTAGTCAGAAAAACTTCTAAAAAGATAACACTGGTGGGGATTGAGCTGAACAGTGCAGGAGTAGCTAATGCATTAAAGATTCTTTCATCTCTATGCTGACGGAGAGAACTCAGCCTGGCTTGGTACTGACCAAAACCACCTGGGTTTGTATTTTGTAGCATCACTTAAATGCTCAACTGTGTGATCTGTATGCACCTCATTGACATGAGGGAATGTATACATGTATACAGCTACATGCAAGCAACACCCATTGCAGTCTTCCTCCCAAATTTTTCCTATAAACTGGACATACAGTTGGACTGAGATCCAGTCTCAGTATCAATACAGAAGCCAATTTTTCTTTGATGCCTAATTAACAGCACTCTGAGGACAACGAACCGTTTCTCTTTTAAGAAGATTAAAGATATCCCTGCCAATAATGATTCGGGATGCTTAAAAGTGTCTTTCCATATGTACAGGGCAATGGATAAGGCACTAAGAAATCATTTGGAAAAAGAAGATTTATCTCCACTTTACCACTGAATTGCTGCAGTCAGCAGAATGTTATCAACTCACTCTGCTCCGGGTTCCTTACATAAGAAGTGGAGATGGAGGCAAACTGGCCACTTAAGTAAAGTTATTATTTGAAACTTACTCAATAAAATACCATGTGCATACAAATAATTTTTATGCGTCCATTTTCCTTCCAGTCTTATAACAGAGATGATTTTCCTGAAGCAGGGGCTGTAAAGAAGCTGAAACAGCAGAAACCCAGTAGTAAGAATGTCCCAAAAGAGAGATGAGATGAAGACTTTAAATAGGAATAATAGAAACTGGGAAGACAGACTGGAAGTATGATAAAGAGGAAAGCAATTATAAAGTAATCACATTGAAGGAAGTGGCAAAACCAACCAGCTAGCATAGATTTGTCTTCTTTTTGCTACATTATATTTTATTTTAAATGAGGTAAAATAATTTAGCATTTTTAAAACAAAGAGGAAAAAGACAGCAAAATGGTATTTTCCTTCAGGCTTGTGTGGAAACCAAACTACTGAAGCAGCAGTGTCCCTGGGATATAGCTGTGGCAGTGCCAGCTTGGTGCACTGCTACCTCAGCAGTCATGACACTGATGGTTGTGTCAAGACAAGGCAGCCAGGTTTAAAGTACCTGGAGAACACAGACAAGGGGTCATCACCTAACTTGTCCAGCAGCACACTGAGTGAAAGCTGTCCATCTCAAGACTATGTCTGCTGGTGGATGCTGGCCAGACTCCTTGCTGACTCCAAGCTGGGCCTAGAAGTAATGTACAGGTTGCATTTTAGAGCTCTGTGTTGGCTGGATCATGGACAAATAGGTTTCACCATTTTCTCAAAGCAATGCCTGACAACAGCATGGATTCTGTGACCTGCATCACTGGAGCTACCTGAGGTAAAAACGGATAATTTGTATCAAACCAGCTTGCTGTCTTGTTTCTCTTGCCTGTGTTTCTCACTCCTGCACACTCCCCTGTTTTTAATGTCTTACTGAGTAGCTTGTCTCAAAACCATCGGATGCTTCTTGTTCCAGTGGCAATTTCCAGTACAAGAAGGCTCAGCCTGTGCAACCCCACCTAAAAGCAACATTCAGACCCAATACTGCTCTCACATAAGCTTGAGGGGTGAAAGAAGAGGTGTATACCTCACATACAGAGTGCTGCCTGAGAAAATTATCAGGGCATTCTTATGTGAAGGCTGGTCCAGACTGTAACAGAAACGCTAAGCCATGGCCTGGAACAGTGATTGAGCACCTGGTGGAAGGCAGGGCCAACCCAGGGGGGCCCAGGTGCATGCAGTGCACCTGAGTGACTGGAAAGGATGAAGTCAGGATCCACCCCTCCCTAGACCTCATTTAAGGGTTGGCAGTGGATGTAAAGGTATCTCTCTGGAGATCCCTGCCTGGTGGAGGCCTTCTGAAGGTAAGCAGTTTTCTTTCATTTCTGTGTCTATGCTGCTGCAGCCTTGGATTGTGGCACTCTGCTATTGTTGCTGTACGTTTCATCACATTACAGTATTACAGCATTACATAGGCCAGTGTAGTTGGTAGCAGAAAAGCAAGCATCTCCATGTCCTTGTGAGATACTACCTGTGGATCTGACCGTGCAGTAACACCAGTAAGTGCCAGAAACTTGTGATGGGCCTAAGCAAAGTGAATCCTTCAGGGAATACAGAGCATCTCTCAACCTAGTGGTTTCCTACGTCCAGAACAGTTCCTAGGCAGGTTCTAGGGAAAGTCATTCATCTGACCAGCTGTATGGCATACAGACACAAGCTGCAGCTAGGATATGTGCAAGCTCCTGGCTTGTCACGTGAGTCTGAGCATTCTGACCCCCAGTCCACAATGGGAGTTAGCAGGCTTTCAAGGTAATTTGCATGAGCTCAGATATTGATTAGCTCAGCTACTATTTGCATTACGCGTGCTACTGCCTAGCAAAGAGCATGGTTTCTGTTCCGATTTCATGTTTTTCATTCATTAACCTCTAATCAACATAAGCAAATAACTTCTTCTGTGTCAGCTCTATTCTACAATGCTAAAACCAGCCATTTATGTAGCTGCCCTGTGTGTAACTCTATAGACCAGAATGCCCTTCTTATGAAGGGCTTATGGTCCAACTGCAATGTGGGATTTGAGTGGCTAACCAGAACTCTCTGCAAATTATCTGTCGTTTCTTTGTAAGCCCTGCTTCCTTTCTTTACGTCTGCATTTGGACGGGGGATAATGAACTTCCTGTATCATGCACTGCAACACAAGGAAACCCATTGTATGCGAACCAAGGAAGAGTGTATCAGTGAGTGGTTTGTAAGGCAGCTCTGATGGGTCTAGTTAGAATGACTTATTCTCAGAGTTTCAGCGGTTTGATTAAGTGGATCATGTGATAAGCACTTATAATGAACTTCTTCACATGCTGCCAGGGGAAGCCCAGCAGATAAAGTGCTTAATCCCACGGCGTTGCTCTGTGCATAACAAGCTGATTGCAAAGACAGAAGAGTCATGCAATTCATTGGCTTCTCCTACTCAGGATAGCACAACAGTGTTACACAATTTTCTTTCTGCTGCCCAAGTCAAAATATTCTTGCTGCTAAATCCAGTTCAAACTAGCATGCTTTCCCTCCCTCACCTCACCAAGCTCTCAACCAGGCAGGTTACAGCTGAATGTAACCACCTGCAACAAGCCTAGGCATGCTTCTGAGTGATTTCTTTCCTATTAAAGAAAACAACAGAAACAACAACAACAAATAAGAACGGAGCATAAGCTTCTGAGCAACCCCAGCTGGTTTTTTATTTTATTTTTTAAAAATAAAAATCTAGGTCAGCCTGAATCACCACAGGGGTAATCTTCATTTTGCTACCAACAGCAGCAGAGGTCAACAAGCCAGCCTCACAAGGGGCATCTCTTGCAGTTTTGGCTGAAACCTGTGGGACCAATGACCAGGGTAAGACAACATCAGATGTGCTCTCTCTTCCTCTCCCCAGCTGGTGGCTTGCACTCTGCAGTGCCTTTGCAGAAAGCATCCTGGCTGAGCAATGAAGTGGGATGTGCTCGTTCCAGCCCTGTCTACTGGAACAAATTGTGCTGCTTCTCCAAGGCCAGTGCCATATCTCTCACTCAGCTGCAGCAAGGGTATGACAGAAGGGATACCTTCAGGAAAGTCATCTGTAGGTCCTGGGTCTGAGATGAGTGACAGACCCCAAAGAGATCTGCTCCCTGGCCAGGAGGACCTGCATGTTCCCATTTCCAAGGGCAACAACTACGTGCATCAGGACCTGCCTGTTGCTCTGGTATGCCTGATGAAAATGCTTGTTAAAACTCTGCTACCCAGAAAAGTAGGAGCTCTACTTGCACACTCAGGTGTCAGGATGGAGAGGGTGACCATTTCAGTAGTGTATGGTATTGAAGGAGCATGGGGAGATACATGGGTGTGAGCTTTCAGTGAGGTAACTGGTTTTACTTGGGATCCTTACATCAGAAAAACAGTGTGCGGCCATGGATAATGCTTCCCTTTAGGTATTCACTGACACCAGAGCTGGGACTTTACCAAGTGGTAGCTGATGAGGCAGCATCTGAAAAGCTAGCTGCAGGAATGTCTGTCCTCAGGCTACCTCACTCTTGGTAATTCCACTGAGTAATTAGTTCTTTAGGGTCATGTAGTGAACCATTTCTAAAGTGATCATTTTGAGAGTCCAGGTGTCAGGAGAAACAACAGGCAGAAGCAGCATGTCATGTCACCTTACCAGCAGGATGTGTCCATCCTGCGCATCAGCAAAAGGGTTAACGTTGTTTGATGCAAGGTTGAATCAACCTGGTGGTGGTAACTGTTATGTCACATAGAGCCCTTACATCTCCCTCCTGCTCTGCAGTTGCAGTGAGAATGAAGGAGGGCTTAGCCTCCTTGCACAGAAGTACAATCACTTGTGCATCATGACTAGAAAGCCTGTATGGCCACAAAGCTGCTTCTGCACAGCACTCAGAACAATCTTGGTTCTGTCTGGCTTCGTGTTTTGCTCCCCGCTCTGCTTATTCTCACATGTACTGGCAGCCCCACACCACCTGTGCGCTGTGCTGAGCACCTCACTGAATGCCAGTTCACATAGACAGGCATGTAGACAGCCCTGTGAGCGAGATCCTGTGCTTACAGCTTGCAAGTTTAAGAGCATTGCTGAAATGTATTGACGTGTTAACGAGCTAGGTTGGATGGCAGACTCATCACATCTAGTGCAGTGGTTATAAAGAGACCCAGCAATGGAACATTTGCCAGGTGAAGAATGCAAGCGTGAATATCAGATTGACTTCTTAAATGAGTCAGAACATCAGATGGATAGAGGTGATGCCCTGCTTTCTGGCCTGACCTTTTTGTGACACTTATCTATATGATAGGAAAAGTCTAGGCCTGTGGCATCTCACAGCAAGCCTAGGGGATGGTAAGAAGTATTTGTTTGTTCAGGCGGTCAGCCTATAAATACAACTGCAGTTCAAAATGTACATCAAACTTCATATATCAGTTTTCCTATACAGTGTTACTAGCCATTAAATTTCCTTAGGTCATATTATTCCTCAATTAATGAGATTGCACAGCTGTAATCAAAGGGATAATATGATACTGATCAGATTTCAACAGCAAAATGCTGTTTCCAGCTGTGATGGCATGAGAGAAAGAAGGCCTTATCTTGATGTATTTTCCAGATAATAGCAATTCATGTACCTAACAGTGAGAAAAACCTTTAAAAATGCACTTTCTATGCGATCAGTAAGAACCCAGAACTGCAAAACTACGATGCTGCTATTAGATTCAGTCATCAGAGAGTAACTTCATTGTAATTCTGTAAGCCAGGTTGAAATTTGCTCTTCAAATTGTTTCCACTTGACAGGGATATCACCTGGAAATGTTGGCTCATTGTCCTTAATCGCATTTTGGTATTTTGAACTGAACATACACCCCCACAGCATTTAGCTCACAACTTTGATATTTCAGATTATGTATGGATGTTGAACATGGAAGGATTTTATTCCACATTTAAAACAATTCAGGTATAAGTCATTTCCTCTTAATTTTATTAAGCAACTAGCAAATTTTAAAAGCTGGTATTTATTTATTGCTATGTTAAATCAGTGTCTCCCCAAGCTCTGTGTGCCCAGTTTGAGAAACTGAATCCACCAAATTCCACAAGAACTGACAGATTTTTGTAAATGTGAGGCTTACTGAGGCTAAGTATTCCAAATAGAGAACCAGACTACAGTATTTCATTCTCACTCCTCTAGCACTACATAACTCTGCTACAAAGGTGCATTGTGAGATTTCAGCTTTTACATTTTTTAGCAGCTGAAGAGCATCAGTGAGCATTAAGTAGAATTTCTTTCAGACTCTGTAATCTTTACCACATCTTTTCTTTCTATGTGACAAAACAGATAAAAGTGCTTGTGGTTTAAAACAGGGACACTAAGCTACCCATGATCTAGGTGAGATTGTGAATATTGTGAATTAGATCCTTTGGAGTATTACCGTGCTTTTTTGCTACTCTCCTACTTTTATGTATTAAATATTGTTTACAGATTTCCTGTGTAGGCCTGTCCCCAGGGACTGACAACCTGGTGTAGACAACTCATAAATAAAACGAGTGAGACATGAGCAAGAAAAAGCATACCATACTTCTGGGAATCACTCCAGGAAAATAAATGTGCAAGATGGCACATCACCCTACACAAAGCTGGCAAAGGTAAAATAACATTTGGATTTGATCATTACAGAAAATAAAATAATTTTGTGTTCATATGTACGTGCTGGTCTTTCCCTGAAATGAAAGGGCAAAGGTAAGAGCCCGAAGTCTGAAAGTGGAGTTCTGACTTACAGGAAAACAAACCTGCAAGTGACTGCTGCAGCTTATTTAACTGAAGTAGAGGATGAAGCCTGGATTTGATCCCTAGTTTTCAGGATGTCTGTGGACTCTCTAGGAACGGCCACCATCATCTATTTCCCATCTCTGCTGCTCACTAGTTCTGCAGCATATGCTTGCTTTAAAAGGACTGTTTAAATTCTAGGCCTACCTTTTCCTCACTAATGACAATGCATGATTTTATATAGAAGCGGTGTAAAAACACTGTAAAGAACACAAAAGAAACAATCAGCTTGCTTTCTTATAATGGGTTTGGATGAATATACCCTCCCGTTTCCATCTGTGCTTTATTCCCTTTTGCTCGAGAGTGGGATATTACATTTACTGGCACTGATGTTCCTCAGAGCTTATTCTTTTTCTCCCCTTCTGCTCTGCTCTCATTTTGCCACTTTTTTTTTTGATTATTTTTTAGTCTCCTGCATCCTCATTATCCTAAGCGCTATCTAGTCTCCAGTTTACCATATTTTTGAGCCACTCTGCAAGTCCAAGCAACTGCACATAAGGTACGACAATAGGACAACTACAAGGAAATTATTACTATTTAAGGGATGAGTTGGCAGAAAAGACATCCTGCAACTGTGCAGATTGCAGACAGATGCTTACCTATGTTTTGCTTGGCTGTAATCTGGAAATGTACAGAATTCTTTGAGAGCAAAAGTATTCTTGCCAATTATTATTTCTATGATGCCCTTATTTTTTGCTTTTAGGGATGAGGGTTTACCTTCATCATAAAACTGTCTGCCTGGCAAGCAGTTGAAAATTTTGCTTGGGTTTTTAAATATCAATACATTCCTGTGCAGGCATAGCTTTAAAACAAGTTGTTTATGATTAAACATTCTCACACTATCATTGCTTGTGTTTCACTGCACAACAAACCTGCAGAAAAGCTTTTTATGCATCAAAATGAATGAGAAGTTGCTTATGACATAGCAACAGGAGTTCAAGGAGAGGTGTATCTGAGTATCTGCCAGAATTAACATTTGCTTATGTGACTTTGAGGCCTCGTACACCCATTGGGCAGATACAAGCCTTGAGGCTCCTCAAAATTTTTGCTCTTCTCACAGTGACAGCCTTCAGGTCATCCTATCTGACAAAAGTAAACAAGAACATAAAACTCTTGTCAAGGATAGGGACTCCTGAAAGTTGATGAGTCCAGTCTGAGGAGCATGAACTGATGTGTTTACCCTGGCTAGACCTTTCAAGAACCATAGTTGGGCGACGTGGAAGAAGCAATTTAGTGTAGACTTTTCCAAGCTCAACTTCTTCCAACCTTTCAGGATTGGTGACTTCTCTTAAGCCAGAAGATAGTTTAAAACGGTATGTGGTGATTCCTCAAATGTATTCAAGACATTCTGTAAGAATTTTCTGCTCTAGGAAGAAAATTTAATTTGTTTTGCCACTTAAACTTGCCTTTTTACCACTGATGAAGACTGAGAGAAAAGCAAGACTTCTTATTCTTGATGGCCACTCAGCATGCAGGCCAGGAGAGGAAACAACCTCGAGTCCAGGTATCAAACCATTCCTTTGTTCTCTGGCTCCAAATGCAGAGAAGTCCTGAAGTTTCATGAATATCCCATTCAGGAAACCAGAACTCTTTTGGCAAGTGAAGATCAAAAGGATAATTATGCTGTGTTCTACTTGATTTTGCCACGTAATTTGGTAATTAGAAGGATTGGCAGGTAAGTAAAACAGGAAACCGTGATTCCTCAAATGCAGAAATCATCGTCTTGTTGACCTGTGCTGTATCCACTCAGGATCATTTCATTTTGAGAAGATGCCTTCAAATGTTTTTGATTTCCTGTCCATGTTTTGAATAGGAATGTCTACTGAAACCTCTTACCAAGCTACTCTGAAGACCAAGTACACAAGAAAAGACTTTATGCAAGTGCTATAATTTAATTACTTCCTGGCACAGACACAGCCAGCACCAACTCAAGCCATATAAGAAGACAGCTAACACTCACGGTGGCGTTTCTGTTATAGGTGCTTGGCCACTGAACAGTTCAAGGGTCTGACCTAGCTGTAAAGAGGCCATTTTCAACTTTCAGTTGTGACTTGCACAGTGTCAAGTTCTAACCCATATCCTGTGAATTACTCATTTCCTACAGGAAGTTCATCTTTGCTACTATCATTTAACAGAATCACAACCACCTATTCTGCTTTCAAGTACTTGCTTTCTAGTTTCAGTCTAGCATAGTCTAAGTGTAAGTGTCTACAGTAGTCTAAATGTATTTCCCCCGAATTGGCAGAATTTTTAGAGTGAAACGAGGGGTAAGGGTTCTGTGGTTTGAGAAATTCAAATGTAAGTTCAATGTCTGATGCAAGAGCAAATCTTGTGACAACTAATGTGCAAACGAATGGGTTTCTGTAGCTGTCTCCATCAAGGAGGGGAAAAAAAAAAAAGGATGAATTTTTTAGTACTTGTGAAATATTCAGCTAATCTTCCCCCTTGACTTGCAAGAGACTCAGTGACATGCTTTGTGTTTGTTTTTTAATATTCAGCATTTGGAAACTCCATCTCCCTGAGTAAATAAGAGCACTACAACTATTGTCTACACTGTGGCAGAACAAAAAGTCCTTTGGCCGGATGTGAGCATGCTATATCCTGCAGCTCCTCTCCCCAAGCCCTATCCACTCCAGATACAATATGGCAGCATGGACTGCCAGCAGGCTGCTTGTGAGCCTTTCTGTGCTAGTGTGCTAAACTACCAAACTCGCTCAGACGCCACCAAGCTCTAAAGAAAAAGTCTTTGTGCCTACATCTGCAGTCACTCCTGTATGCTTGCCGTTTGAAATAGGAATTAAGCGTGATTTTTCAGCAGGGTTCAGGTCTACTTTCAATGGAGTGCACGTGAAGGTCTTCAGTGATTATGTAAATGTACTAATTATGTAAATCTAGGAGACTTATGACAATTAGAATTAAGGGTGAGAATGTAAACATGGACCTTGTTATCTTGCACTTGGAGAAAGTGTTATTTTTCTGAACAATGTAACACGTTAAGACCTCAATTGCAACACAAATCTTTATTAACAGATCAGGTCGATGGGCGGAAAGATAAAGGTTAAACACAATTTGTTATTTACAATTTTCAAATTTATATACAAATCCCGATGTTCTGAGTGCTAAACTCTTATGCCCCATACATATGTTGTTTGTTTTACCAGATCACGTGTGAATGAAAAGAACAGCTGTGACCTCTCTTGCATTTTGAAAGGGCTCTGATAAACACAGATTCAACTTAACAAAAAAAAGTCTTGAATTCATTCCTTTTGTGTTTGTAAGGACCTGCAGAATTAACCTTAATAATTAAATTCAAGATTAATCATGAAAAAGCATCTAAGGTAAAACTGCATACCTGCTCATATTCAGTTAGGTGGTTATCTGTTAACAGTTCAGCTCTGTCACTGTGGTTTCCTAACCTATAATCCACCCCATCTTAAGCAACATTTTTAAAAGTCCCTGAAATTGTGTGTTCAAGTAATACCTTTCCTCTTTCTACAACATGAAGTTACTTAAAGCATGTCACTAAAATTATTTTTTTTCTTTGCATACATAATTTTAACAATTCTTTGGATTGGGTGTGATTTTTTTAAAAATTAATTTCTTATTTTTTTTAGCATAATCACTAACTTATTTCCACGAAGTCACTGATAAAACCACATCTGCACTATGGGGCTACACTGCTTTTTATTATACCAAATTATTGGTTCCAAAGAGTAACAGCTAAAGGTATACAGAAACTGGACATGAATGGCCCACAGTTAACTGAGGGTAAAGCCCCATGTAGTCTTATAAAGATTTAGCTAAAGTTGGTAAATGAAACAGTCTAAGATTTGCATGCAACCAAAATACAATGATAGATATTTCAGCACTTGCTGCCATTTCTGATCATCATCCCTTTTCTATGCCTCCTTTGACTGCATGCATTCCTTTTTTTTTTCCCCCAGAAAATACAGCTTTTCAAATATAAGCATAAGTAATGGTAATACAACAACAGTAACAACAGCCTTCTGAACTCAGCTGGAGATGAAGGCTGCTTCTTCCTCGCCAGCAGCATTGTGCTGATCGTGTCCTTCTGCAGGGCAACTGCTCTCAGCTTCTGCTAAACTGTGTGCTCAATATGGAATGTGGAAGAGATGAAACTATGGGTGCTGGGAGAAGAGTCTGGACATGAGAAATAGCGTAGTTGATATTCTGGTGGGGAGGCAAATAAGAAAGGAAAATGAAGTAATTAATTCATAATTTACAAACATATACATTACTTGGCCTGTGAAAGTTTAATGATCTCTGTTTTTTTGGCCTTCTTCCACATACTCTCTCTGCTGTCTAGGCTTTCCCATGTCTCAAATGACCAAAACACTTCAATGCTTCCTGAACTGCACTCCCAGTGAAGGACAGGATAAGGCAGGACAGGAGAGGATGCAGCAGAGGGCCTACTGTGTTCTGTACTTTGTTCTTGAAATGACCAGAGTAACCTCCCTCCCTCAAAGCACCTACTGTGAATGTCTGCAGTCCATGACAGGGTTCCAAGGCCTGGAAAGATACCTGAGTCAGCAGAGCATGCCCACCTGGAGTCTATAATATCAGCAGGCACATCAGCTTAATGCTCAAAAGAATAGTAGGAATGCATTTCTCCAGCCATGAGAAAGTGCACTACATCTATGCAGTTTGCCCCTACGTTCTCCAAACAGTCATGTAAAACCAGCCCGTATTTCCCTCTTACGGTGGGGTGAATATAATTCTCTCTGAAAAAATTCTGCATCTGAAAGAAGATGTTAATTTGCAGGAATGATTAATAGTTCTGCTGACTGCTAAAAATCCAGTTAGAGCAGTTAGGGTATGATGGCTTTACAGGAGCAGGATAAAGTTTATTTGATTTTCTGTAACTGAGTGTCCTCAGCTGAACCTACCAACCCTTTGCTGTGCAAGGATTGTAACTCCCACTGCAGTTGGCTCAGCCTCCATTTCTATTTTTAGTGCAGATCTTGCTCCTTTTTTAGACCTGATTGCACAGCCAGAACTGCGTTCTCAGCAGCTCAGTGAAAAGCCTGCCTGTTCCATTTTATAACTTTTCCAGACAAAAAGATGGGAAGCCTGCAGCTTTCCAAACACTCTTATTTTTAAGAGCTTGCAATACGATACAGCCCAAAACCCAAGGGCTGAATGAATCCCTGCTGAAATACTATTGAATGTTCTGGGGTTTTATTCAGCATTAATTTGGCTGCTAATAAGATACTTGGGATATTAAAACATTAAAAAAACAAACAACCTCCTCCCCCCCCCCCCCCCACACACAAACAACCAAACAACAACAAAAAGCAGAAAACAAAAAACCCTTCTTCACTGTAAGTACTTAAAAAGATATTTATCAAAAAGGTAATAATGTACATCTGGATCAAATCCTCCAGACAACATATCTTCTTTAGATTCATAGTTTATAAATCCAATTGATGGAAGCAACTACTAGCCAAGAAAGAAAGAAACAAGGAAAAATGGAAAACACTGAGTTTGAGGATTCTCTAAGCAGGAACAACCACACAGAAGCAATTTTCTGGCACTCAATTAAAACCACTCAATTAACATTTTTGAGCAAAGTTTCCCACTGCAGCTAGAACAGACAGAGTTGCTGTAGTTCTGTCTGCGCTAGCGACAGTGCTTCACCTCTGCTTGAAATGTTTGCTTCTGCAATATCTTGTTAGTGATGTATACTGAGGAAGTTATATTTCAAAGTGTTGTACACATCAAAAAAAAAAAAAACAAGATTAAGATGATTACAGCCGTTGTTAGGCTGTAAACACACAACTTACATTGCTAATACAAGTAAAACACATTCTTATATACATGTACTGAAATATGTTGCCAATAGTGTGATAACAGTTTGCATCTTACTATACACCTAAATCAAGCATACCTGCAAATATCATTTTATTCTTAACCCAAAGTATAATAAATATCCTCATATGCACAGGTCTCTTCTTAGAAGAAATCTTAAACCCTTCCCTCCTGCAACAAATCTCTAAGGAATTGTTATGCTACTCAGGCAGTAATCAGTGAATTCAGCCATCTTTATTGGACACATAATGACATCCAACACCCCTCTTGCAAGGGGGGAGACTGACTGCAGATGGAGATTTCCCCCAGCTTCCCCTGCATTCAGGCAGTTCACTAGTTCTTTTATGTCCCACTGAGAACACAAAGGCAGATTCAAAAGAAAATTAACTGGAAGAGTAAAGGAATTAAAATCAGTGAAGGAATTGATAGATTAACATATTCTTATTGTAAATTCAGGAATTTAATTAGCCCCCGGTCAAACACTGAACAAATCAAAGCCAGTAACAAACGGAAAGATCATTAAAAGTAGATATTCAGCAGATCTGAATTTACATATTTTGTATGCCTCAAACACCCAATTCATTCTGTGAAAACGGAGGGTGTCCCAAACATATGAAGTCAGGTTCATTATCTCGATTTAAATAACACAAAGCTCGAAAGAGAGAAGCTGAGTGCCACAGGAAGTAAGTACTCAAGATCACTATCTCAAAGGCACAAGGTTAAAAACTGAAAGGACTGGAAGTTATCAACCGAAAATAAAAAAAAACCAAGTACTTGAAAGCCTGTTTATCCTAGCTGGCATCAGGAATATTGTACCCTTGTACCCTAAATAGAGACCGTGGAAATCTGCCTAATGAGGGTATGCACTGTCTTGGCTGTGGTTTTCAGCACTACATGCAGAGCTGAAACTCTAACAAATTTAGGAGAAAAAAAAAAAAAGGGAAAAAATATACTGTCACTGCTAAATGTCAAAGCTAAAACCAGGCCAATGGAGTCACAACTGTAGTGCAAAATGTATCAATTTTCCTCCAATTTATATTCTGGACATAGTTTTTAATAATAAAAATGGCTGCTGAATCCATTTGGAAGTAAATCTTGTAAAAGACTGTATTGCTTTGTTTGTAATTCAACGCTACGAAGTGGACCCTAACAAATTATTTGTGTCTGATGAGCAACTATTTCTGTATTTTGTTCGGAATGACCACGTCTGTGTTTTGAGTTAGGAAATGTGCACAACATTAAAATGAAATTATTCAAGTGCCATTTTACCTCAAAATGAAGTAGGTCACTTTGAAGTCAGCTTTGATGGCCAGTTCTGTTGCTCCTTTTGTTGTTGTTGTTGTTGTTTTTTGTTGGTGTTTTAAGAGCATCAGCCTGTTCCCTCAGCACCACTTAATCACTGGTAACTTTCATGGAGAGCAAACAAAAGGCTCTTTTATTTATCCATTATGTTACTAAGAGGTGAGAACAGCTTGATGCAAATGAAAATCATTAAAGCATTCTGTGCTACCATTAACTGTCTGAATATCTGCCTATGCAAATACAGCACACAACCCAGTGAAACTGCAGCCTCATGACCTACCGCATTGAAAATCTATGCCTTATGACTCTTTTAACCCAACAGTTAAAATACTCCGTGTGATGTGCCTCTGTAAGCACTTAGTTTGGATGAGCATGGAAACGGAGTGTAAGCCATTACACAGAAACATTCTCTATTCCAGAAACCCCTTCACCGTGACTGGCCAAGAGTAACATCAGAGCTATCTGATTCATTACAGTGCTGCAGTATGGAGCTAAAATGTGACTGCCCAGATGTGAACCTGCATGCAATTACACCCAGAACCTCACTTAAGTAAGCAGCCCCATTTAAGACAACATGAACATATCATAATGCAAAACCATGAACGGTCTGCAGGATTAGAGGCCTAATTAGATATAAAATCTACTGACTTCCTTCTTTAGAACTCTGTCCTTTGCATAGCCACTTATCCCCATGCAACTGAGCACAGAACAGCGCTCTCACTAAGTAGCACCCTACCCAACAATAAAGATGAGTAAGTGTATGAAGCTGGAGAGCTCAGCTGAAGTAGTACCTAGCAACCAGAGTGCACGAGAACCTTCGTATTCCTAAGAATTCTAACCAAAGACTTACATATGGCAGTTTAGAAAGCACCTTAGAGGAGGCCACTTTTTGCTGCTCTCCTTGGTGAAATTTAGGTTAGCTATCAGGCAACAATTTACTTCGAATGTCTGAGAGCTTTTCTAGACTAAGTTTTGGCAGAAGTAAGGGATATCTCACCCTCCTTTGGGACACATACCTTTGTTACCTACTCTTACACCACAGAACAGAGGTTAGGACAATGTGTTATTCAACAGCAGCTGGAAAGGAAATGGTTGATTGGATTCTGTGCCATTACTGCTTGAAGGACTTAAATCAGCCTCTCCTGTTTGCTAGGAGAGTACTCCCATCAGCAGAGGCCTGTGTACAAAGCATCTCTGACATCCAACTTGAGATTTTGACAATCTGTGCTGGGGAATGGAAGACACTCAGGCCAGAAAGAATAAGGATACTTTAGTCTCCTAGGTTGCTTACGTATTTTCATTAAGCAGTAATTATACAGCTTGAATGCACAGTACTGAGTGCAGGGACTAAGGACTCCTAGGCAAGTGCTCTTATTACTTATTTATTTGGATATCATGAAATTAATGTATTTGAGGCACTTAGAAAAGAAAGAAATTCAGTGGGACTGAAGACCCCCCTAGAAGTCTTCTTCTGAGCTTGGCAAAGTGGAACACTTAAAATACTTTATTTGAGTCACTGCTGCTTCACCTGTCCTGTTTAATAGAGTGGTACCATGGAATAAACTGAACATCAGACTGCTCATCACCTGCACTGCCAAGCTGGTAGCATGCTGCGTGGCAGCTTTGGCCCATAACAACCATCTGGAGTGATGCTCCCAAGCGGCTCAGGGGACAGCACTTGGACACAGCGAGACTCAGCCAACTCTCCGGCCTTCGTTATTTCATAATATTGCATAAATGTAATGTATGGTAAGGAACATTATGAAGAACCCAATAAGAAAATTATGAATTCTTCTGTCACAGTATAATTAATGCCCAGTAATTTGGATTTTTATTTTACCTCTAAAGTAACAACGTTCCCATTTTATTGATGACTGAATTAAAATTAGCTAGAAATACTTTGTTTTTATTAAGACATAGATAAAAGATAAAGCTACTCTGAAGGAGCTTGAAAAATATAAACACTACTAATTTCTTTTGTTTAAAATAACCAATTTTTGCATTACTGCAAGCAAAAAGCAATTTTGTACCTGCTAGGTGAAGAAGAAATTAGGGAACTGACTAGTGATCTAATGCTGGAGCAATGGAGACAAACTCAGGTTACTGGCAGTGAAATCTTCATCACAAAACTGGTTTACAAAGTTGCAGCAAGAACATGCAGTCTTTCAACAGTTGTTTGGGTTTTATTTTGCCAACAAGAAGTAAATGAAGGTGGAGGTTTTGGGGTAAGAAATCCAATTTCCTTCTCTAAACAAGCAGATTAAAAAAAAAACAAAACAAAACAACACAACATCCTTATTCACTGCAGTAGAAAAGTACAGTCTGTTTTCTAATAGATAGTAACCATAACTGCTATCTTCACACAATGAAGAAAAACCATCAAGAGCTGCAAGAAAGATATTATCTAACCAAAGATGTATGCACTTTTCTCAGAGCACAAGAGGTCTGGGCACTGGCAGTTCTTGTTCACCTAATGCCTTATTTCAGAATGATACAGTTTTGCAGACTAGACCTCGATTACATTTGATTTACTGACTGATTCTCTTCTGCTTCCTTTTAAAGATAAAGAATGTGTTTAAAGCAGAGCATGAGAATGCGATCACTTCTTGGAAGGCTGTTCCCTCTCTGAACAATCTGAGACATTTTCACAGTTATTTTTACAGTATAACCATTTCCTATTTTCCCCGTGTTAATAGTTTCAATCTACGATCACTTTCTTTTGCAAAAAGCACGGTCCTAGTGAGAACACATCCCTTAAGTATTAGAATGATACAAAAGCCTATATTCTGTCCTGAGAAAAACAGCTACTCAAAATATTATCTCCACAAAATATCTTTTAAAGCAGCATACGAAAAGGAAGAAAAGGTGCTGTGGGCAGGGAGACTGAAGAAGACACTGCGTTTGTATTTTATGGATTTGGGGGCTCGTATTGTTTGATATTATTAGCCAAGCCATCAAGTTACCACTTTTGAAACAAAATAGCTATCACTGAATTTCTAACTAACGCAGCTGCAAGACTACTCAAGAGACACCACATTACAGCGGAATCAAGTCGCGGTCATTTAACTGCACAGCTTCCAGAGTAAAAGTACCTGATTTCTGAACCTGACTAGAAATTCATAACCACCACACAAGATTTTCCCCCTAGAAACTGGAAACAGAATTATGGTGTCTCTCCTTCCTAACTACCACTTACATATCACATCAGAATAACAGGTAACACTTTATAAATTTGTGTTCTACCTAACTTTGTATCTCCAACTGTATCTCATGCTTTAAGATATACAATGATCAATATACTGGCAAGAAAATATATTTTATTTGCAAGTCTCCAAAATTGTTGAGGTAGATCTGTGTGCTGATTAGGCTTGTACTTATAGTGTCAGCCTTTATTAGACATTACTGTAATTGGTGGTCCACATTAATAATTATATTTTTATACATCAAGCACACACAGTAATATTTATATAGGGAATACATATTTAGGAAGACCACATTCTGCATGAACTTCAGCTCCAGTAATATCTTTCTGGGATCACCTTTTGTAGCAGAAATGCTAAGTCACGGCATGAAACAGTGAGCACCTGGAGGAAGGCAGGGCCAACCCAGGGGAGCTCAGGTGTATGCAGTGCACCTGAGTGACTGGAAGGGGTGGAGCCAGGATCCACCCCTTCCCAGACCTCATTTAAGGGTTGGCAGTGAAGGTGAGGGTAGCTTGCTGGAGAGCTCTGCATCCCTGATGTCTTCTGAAGGTAAGCAGCTTTTTTCCTCTATTTCTGTGCCCATGGCTGTTGCAGTTGAGCAAACTCCCTTGCTGCAGCCTAGGACCACACTACTTTGCTGTTGTTGCTATGCTTTTCATTCTGTTACACCTTTACACCACTCTGTTTGCACTGCCTTTTTCCCAGATGTGCCACCTGCCTACCAGTGTCTAAAAATACTTACAGTATTATTAATTAGCAGCTAGTGTTTGCATCTTCAAATGGAAATGAGCTTTGATTTTTTTTTAGAAAGAGTTAGGAAGTGCAACTGTGTTAACTGATGAATGTCACATCAAAATAAAACGCTAATAATTGCTGGCTAAATATTAAATCTCTAGCAAATAGTTCTATGGCATTCTGTAGCTTTCTGCATCTTAAGAGGATGCATTTAAATGTATCTACACCATTCATTTATCCCACTCCTGATTATTTATGCCCATTAAGATCTGCACTAGAGGAAGAAAACCCCTAAAAAAAACTCATCAGTGCTGAGAAAAAGAACAGCACTAAGAAGTATTAAGTGAGTGCTGTTTAAACTAGGCTTCAGTAGTCATGAAAATCATTTAGTTGTGAACATATATTAGAACACTACCTTTAAAACTTCAAGCTATGCTAGACTTAACCTTAGGATAAGCATGTCTGAAAAATCTTAGCCATAAAGACCAGCAGACTCCTAGGCAGTGTCTAGTTCACAAGAAAAACAGCACTCTTCCCAATAGCCATAACAAAATAGAAGGTGTGAAGGAAGTCTTTAGGTGTTAGGTATTCCAATTTCAGGAAAGCATCTGTTGCTCTTGTGAAACTCCCAAGTCACTCAGAATGCACTGGATGGATTATGCTGAGTGAGAGATGATTAGACAAATAAGGACTGTGTAAAAACTCTGAAGCTTAAGGAAAACAGTGAATACTGTAGGGCTCAAGATAAATCTGAAAACTGATAGCAAATAAAAGACTTATGTGAAAAAGGACATGCAACAATGTATCTCTGTGTGTGTAGTGGCAAAGGAACTGTTATGAGGTGCTGTTTTCTTTGACATCTTCATTAATCTTTGAGAGGCCATGATGTGGACAATTGCAAGGATATGGAGGTATATCAAAGTAATTATAAGGGCTACAATTCAGTCAGAAAACAGCAAGATGAAGATAAGTACAGGAGAAAAAAGCAAGCTACTGCTGTGGAAAATACTGAGGGAAATATTCTGGAACATACTCAATGGGATGGAAATAACCCTAGGGCATAATATTTGTAGAGAATCTAAGGATAACAAGTAAGCAGAAACTGCAAATAAATCTGTAACAGAATACCAACAAAAAGACTAATTTAGATTTGACTTGCATACTTGGAAGTACTGTATCCTAGAGCAGGAAGGTAACAGAACGTTTTCTCTGTGAACAATCAGCTAAGCCACTCGAGCCTCTTAGCGTACCAAATGTTAACGTCATCTGGCAATTCATTCTGTCTTACACACAGAGGTCATATGGGTACCTGAAACATCGTAAATGGCTCTACCTAGACAATAAATCATAAATTCTTCATCTGTGCTCTTTGTAACTACACCTGGAATTCACCAATGAGTCCCAGGCATATTACTAAAATGATCTCTGCAAATTGGATGGAATTCACATAAAAATAACAGAAATCCTTTGGGGGCTGGAAAGACTCAAAAGAAAATATTGCAAACATAAGCAAGTGTAGCTTAAAGTAAGCAAATGAGAAGTTCAAAATCTTTCTTAACTTTCATCTTGTTCTGGAAAATTCTTCAAAAGGAAGAAACCAAGAAGGGGGGGGGGGGTGGGGGGTGGAAGGGGAAAGAGGTGATAAAAAGGAAGACAGACAATACAGGAAATCTTAAACTGTGTTCTGAACTACAGGTAGTTGACTTAATGGGGGGAGGGGGAATAGTTGGTGTCCGGAACAGCAGCATAAAGTATGCATTCATATATTACAGAAACCAATACTGACAGAGATGGAGAAAGCATTTAATAGGCCTCTGCCATCTTTAATTTAATCTTAAAGCACTTTAAGTTTACTCTGCTGGTGACTCTCCTATCTCTTCCTGGATAACAGATGGCTGTTTGTGATCAACATACCAGACAGAAGCTTCTTTCACTTTAATGCATGAATGGGGAATGCTGCTTGGAAGTCAGACTACGTGGCAGAACAGGTGATTTTGCCACTTACCATCCAGCCCCATTTTTGTGATTCATTCATAAAAACACATTTCACATTTTGAAACAAGGAAAGTTCAAATAATGACCACATGTGTACATACATGCTGCATAAATTATTATGAGACTGATAGGACATTCTGCAGTTACACTACTTGGAAACCTTACACTATGGAATCTTTTAAATTACTTATTTGAATCATTTGGGTGAACTGTTTGCATCAGATAATGTGGTTTTTTTGTTGTTTTTTTTTTTTTTTTCCAATGGAGACTTTCAGCTAAATGGTTTGGCTACCTATCAGAACAAGAATATGAAAAATTTTTTGCTGATTTAAAAACAGTTCTTACAGCCGTTTACCTCAGCTCCATTGTATGGAATAGAAATTTCAGAGTTTGGTAGGATGATGTATGTGTACATAGAAACAATACATTTTTTTGTAAACCCCACCAAGTTGCACATAATTTCTCTTGGGAAGAGATAATGTATGTAAGATGTAAAAATAAAAGCAATTATTTTCATAACAAAAGCTATTCAAATGCTCAACCACTTTTGCCTTCCTACTGCATAACTTGCCAGCAACTCTGACAGACATACCATTCACACAAACACTATTAATGTTTAAATGTTAGATGTCATTTACACATAGTTTTATCTTTTATGGCCATATCCAACTCTTACAGGCATCTAGTTTTTTAATAGCTTTGATTCAGCAACACTGCTCACACAACGGCTCTAGCAATACTCCTTGATTATCTAAGACTTAATTAGATCATCTTAATTAAATTTCAACTACTAACTTCTTTTTGTCATACATCCAGCCACTAAACTTCACTTGCTACTACACTGTTAGCTGCTCTCTAACAACATGTGATACACTAAACTCATTACAGAACCATATAAATATTGTTCTTGATAACATGCTGCTCTCTTAACATAGGAGGAAAGCCCAACCCCTTTTTGACATACAGAATTCCATTAGCAGAGAGTAGATCAATGCTGCTTCATCTCTGGATACAACATAATGCATTTACTGTCAGTTTTCTTGTATTATGTATATGCTGTTAATTAATATGATTTTTAAATAAAAGTAGTATAGTTCTGCTTTGTTACATACGTGAAAATCTTTATTCATTTTTACATTTCAGATGATATCATTTCCTTGAGTACTTATGTGTTCTCTTGTACGCACATTCACTGGTAGGTTCTTCTGATGTTAGGCCAAGGTAAAACCTGAAAATGTTGGGGGGAAAAAAAGAGTTATGGTCAAATAACTTCCAATTAAAACTTCTGTTTGAAATGTACATTGCTAACATTGCTAAAAACAAATGCAACCCAGGAAACAAAATGGTTTAAAAGTAGTTTTGTATCTTCATATAAGCATTATGTATAAGAATTTGTATATGTAACTTATTTGCACGCACATGGAATGTGGCAGTATAACCTGCTGCAGTGTTTTTCATACAATTAAGGTTTTCTGAAATGAAAACATGGCATAGAATGTGTTTTGTGCAATGATGATGAAAGCTCTTTCTCCTAATGGCTAAATCGTCTGTATCAATTAGAGGAACCCATAATTGAAATGTTCAGTGAACTACATGCAATTCTTCTAAAATTTTGATCATCAGATTCAGTCATGTGATAAACAGCAAAGAACATCACAGAACCTCCTTTGGTAATCTAATCAACTTCCATAATAAAACCTGTTACAAAGCTCTGCTCTCCTACTTCCACACAGAGAAGAAACTCTCTCCTCCATTGGTGAGAAATCTTTCATGTCCAGTTAATCTCCAGCTTAAATTTATTATGACCAGTTTGTAGCTAATCATTGTATATCAGTACTGTTCTTTTGCTTGAATATTTTTCCTTCCTGCTTATGCCAAAGTTAGTGATATACTTACAAACTTCACTTATGTTCTCTTTCATTGTCTGTTTTCCTAGATGGAGTCAAATGAATCTTATATTCTCTTGATGACTTAAAAAAAAAAAAAAAAAAAAAAAAAAAAAAAAAAATAGCCCAAATAAGCTAGGACCTTGATCCTAGGACCTAAGATCTTGTACAATCACACTGATGTATCACTTGCTTTCATGGAAATAACCTCATGCATTTTAGGCCTCGCTTCCAGAACTTTTCTTCTGCCACTTCTGGTTAAGGAGTTTCTAGTTCAGAGCGGAAGATTCTTAGCTACTTTCAAGTTCAAAACCTTGCACTTGATATGCAAGACAAGATATTATAACACTTCTATTTAAATGCAAGCCAGACAACTCTTCCTATGTGTATCTGTTTTCCAAAATTAAGGTTATCAGCCATTCTTATTTATGCACTAAATAAAACACTCCTATAGATGTTAAATGGCAGATTTTGCTTATAGGCAGCTTCTAGTTTTATAGCCCTCCTTTCCCATTAGAAATTCTTTATGCACTCAACTTAATTTCTCATATGGCACTAAACTGAATCTTTTTCTTGGAGCGCAAATTAACCCTAATTCATTTCCTTTGTCAGTAAAATAAATTATATTGAAAGGAAAAACAAATGAACAGAACCCAAAACAATCCCTCCCACAAATATACCTTTAATACAGGAAAGAATTTTCTTTCATGTTCTTTTTTATTCTGTGTTTTATTTTTTTTCCTAGGCCCCACATACTGCAGTGGCTGCCCATAATGCTTTCTTGGGTTCTCTTTCAAATGTCTTTAACTTCCAATCATGTGGCACCATTCTTGCTCTGACAGGTTTACTAAGGATCATTGCTGAAAGACTGCTTTAATACTTTCCAAGTATTTTCACACTTGAGACAAGGCCAGTTTTCTCAACAGTTTTCTAGTGGCAAAATGTTGGTGTAAGACCATTAATTAAATGTGTTATCGCTCTGGTTTTGACAGAACCCAACTGCATTACACATCAGAGCCAACTGCCTTGCCTGTATCTATTCACTAAGAATTATTTTTTTTTTGTTAAGAGCTCTCATGAATTAGAATCTTAAGCACTATTTCCAAAGCACGGTTACCTCTACAAATGAATTCTGCAACCCGAGTGGCTCTTTAAGCCAGTCTGGTAGCCTGGGAGTTGCTCAGCTTCTTGCTTTTCTTTTTTTGCTTACGTTTTTGTCTGCTGACAGCCATGTAGCACTTGACTTTCCAGTGGTATGTAGTACAGTGGGCATGCACAACGCTGCCTCAAATCATAGCAAGAGTAGGTCTAACTACTGCGAGTGTAAGAAAGGTTCGTCAGGACTCTCACATAAAGAATTTTCCTGTGTGCTTGCCTATGATGACCATGCCAATAAAAACAGACCTTAGAAATACCGAATGCCCTGAAAATCGGCAGGAACTCAAACGTGAATACACAAGTCAATTACGAAGTTAGGATGTATTGTACAAAATGTTATCTTCTGTACTATAGTCTAATCTTCTACCACCAAGTTCTTTTGCATTTTGCTATTATAATCAGACACTTGCAAAAGATGGCTTTTCCCTGACCTAGTTAGTTCTGTCTGCTCATAACCGCAGTTATATATTTTTGGGGAATTGCAAATAAGATTTTTGAACAATTTTTCTAAGTAGGCATACGGTATGAAGTAAGAGAAAGAAGAGACTGAAATGTCTTTTGTTAAGAAAAGCAAACCTGTACTGATTTTACTCTACGTGGACATTGTAACTTTAAAGAAAATAATGAGTTTTGATGATAACTAATATTACTAATACTCATTTTTTACTGTACAGTTGTTTAACTGCATGATTAGAAGCAGTTATATATATGCAAGCTTGATTATTTTCATGTAAATATGTGGCTGGCTAATGGGGAGTTGCTGCTTAGCAACTGGAGAAGCAGAGAAAGGGGTGCTTGCTTTAGAACAGGAAACTGAATAAAACCTTGCAGAGTACACACAGCATTTGAAGATACCATAGAAAATGGGTGGCAGTGCTCTGCAACCATGATGCTTCCTTTTGTAATTACTCACATCCTAGGATGTCAGCATTTTCAGGTAGTAGAGGATAAACTCCATCAAAAATCATTTGTAATGATAATATAATCATAATAAATGATAATAACAATAATAAATGATCATAATAAATGATAATGATAAATAATCATTTATAATTAATAGATGTGCACAACGTGAACAAACAACAAATAAGGTAAGTACTAAGGACAAACCCTGACACGCAAGCTACAACGTAGGAAAATCCAGAAACAGACTTTGTTTCTGCTCTCTACTGTAACGGTTAAATTGACAATGCTATCGATGCCCCTCAGACCTCAGTGCCTTAAACCAGTGATCAACTTATGCTACCATAAGCCAATACTGCTGGAAGAAGCCTTCTTTTTTGCTCTGTTACTCAAACTCAGCCCCTGCTCTGTCTTCTCCACTGTGCAAGTACAGGCATTTCTACATTCATAATGAGGCAGATGATGGACCTGATCTAGGTTAAAACCAAGCCAACACTTTTAGTTGGATTACCTTTACCTGGATCAGCATCTGAATTGAGTTTATTATGCAGTCGCTCCACTACTAGGAGGAGGAAGGAGGGGACCTGTCCTGACAGTGCTGGCTCAAACCTTTTGTGAAAATACCTCCTCATCCTGGTGTGACCGCACATCCTTTGTGTGACTGCAAGAAGAATATGAAAGCAGAAGTGTGCTCTATGAAATGAAGAGAAACTGAAAAAGCATATTTCAGAGGAAGTACCAAAGAGATGTCTTCATGACTGAGACTACTACTTGGATCACACTATTTGTATCAAGAAGGAAAGTCCCTTAGTTTTTTCCTACGGTCTCTTACAACATTTTCAGGAATTGAAAGATCATATGGACAGGAATCTGGCTGCAGTTTAGGTATGAGTGTTGTCTCAGTTCTGTCATCTTCCTTTTTCAACAGTTCCTCTTAATTCAAAACATAGCCCTCCCTGATTTAACAAACAAAAATGTTTAGTTGTAATAGAAGAGCGAATTACGTGCTTTAGTGACTCCTGGCTCATGCTTCTAAAAAGTGATTCCTGATATCTACACTATGCTATTGTGGGAAACCGCTTCCGCTTCAGCAGAGCTGACAGACGTGAACTTGTGCCTGCACATCAAGCACAATGCTTGTTTAGAAGAAGCCAGAATATTCAGCAGCTTAAATGCCTTGGGTTACGTACCAGCTCAGCTGAGGTGCAGATACATACTGTGTTCTGTTGCCTGGGTATATATACCAACAGAATATAGCAGTGGATCAGTATCTCACAGAAATGGACTGCTAGTGTTGTAGTATCTTAAGGGGTAACACAGCACATCTGTTGGTGTTGAAAGCCATTAAGCAGTCAGTGAAGTAAGAGTGGTGGGAAGATGCAATACTCAGGAATTCAGACAATCGTGTAGACAGAAAGACAAGAGCGTGGAAGGGAGTGGTGCCCATACTGAAGTTCTACGGAAAATCAGGGAAATGCAGCAATTAAGCAACAGTACCAAATGCATTCAAATAGCAAGGGCTGGAAATACTGCTTAGCAACATGTTCCACCCGTGACCTCCTAGTGATTTATTAGTCTTCATGAAAATCAGGCGTTTCTAAAAAGAATATTCTTTAAGTTCCAAAGGGTTTCTAAATACCAGCCTGTCAAAAAAAAAAAAAAAAAAAAAAAAAAAGTTGTAGCTCAGTTATATTTTCAATGTAACAGTTCGGGTTTTAATCCTACTGCAACTCCTCACTTCTGTGATGCAAGACTTCTTGAAGATGAGGTGATTTGACAATTTTTACTTGTGTTTGCATAAAAGCAAGCTTCAGAAGGAAAAGAGGGGCAGGCCAGGGGAAACAGACAGTGTACAAAGGGAGAGCAGGACAGCAGCTACCCTTGAAGCAGACAGGCAAGCTTCCTGCTCATTACAGTGAAAAAAATGAAGGGTAGCAACTGCCTGGCCTGTCTTTTGTTTAAGTCTAAAACCAAAACATATGTAAGGAAAATGTGAAACAGATGTTCCACATATTGGACTTCTGTCATATTTTACAGATTTGTACATTTGTCTCCCCGCCATCCAGCCCTGCACCCATATGTAACATCGTAATTCTGGGTACATCTACCAAGATTCTGCTTTTTTAGAGGCAGTCCTTGCACACAGTCAACTCTTCTGGTATTTTTTCCCCAAAGCCTCAGCTCCGAGACAAAGACACTACAAGAGGGAACACAGCCGGAGGCGTTGGTTACCATTTTAAATCAAAACCCACCCTAATGAGCCGAAAATTATGAAGTGAGTTCTCCTAGCGGCCCAGGGACCAAATAAAGAGCCCTAAATCCCCCCGATTCTCACTCAAATCACAAACGGGGGCTGAGACGCACCTAGCTTCCACAACTCATTATTTTTTTCCCCATAACTTAACGCCAGTTTCCTAGGCGATTCCCCACTTCTGCTGGGATTCAAGCAGCAAAGCGCCTCACCCCCAACCCCCTCAGCGAGCCAAGGTCGAACGCTGAGGCGTTCGGGCACGGCACGTCCCGACCTCCCCACCTCCCCTCGCGGCGCGGGGCACAGGGCGGAGCGGCAGTTGTGAGAGGGGCGGGTCGCGAGCAGAGCCCGGCCCAGCCTCCGGCCCAGCCCCGCCGCTCCGCCGCAGCGCGCCCGGCCCCGCCCCGCCGCAAACCAACCGCCGCCCTGTGCTCGGCCGCCCGCCGGAGGGGGCGCACTGCTGGGCGGGAGCGCGGCCCGGGCGCTGCGGTGCGGCCCCGCGGGCGGCGGTTGGGGAACCTCGCGGCTGCCCTCAGCACTTCCCGGCCGCTCGCCGTGCTTTTATTTTGTATCTCGGCGCCGTTAATCCCCGCCGCGTGCCGACTCACCTTCCCGCAGCGAGGCGACTCGGCATCCAAAATGGCGGCCGGCCCGCCTTAACCCAATGGCGGCGCATCGGCGCTCCCCGGTCCGCCCCACCGGCGGCTCGGGCTTCCGCAAGCCTCGCCCCAAGCCCGCCCGGCAGAGCGCCGAGCCGCCGAGCCCCCTTCCTGAGGGAGCGGCCGGGGCAGAGCGGCAGGCGGACATTTTCCTCACCCCCCTCCCCTCGTTCCCGGGGCGGGATGCGTGTGCGTGAGCCCCGCGTCCTCCCCCCGCCGCTCCCCGAGTGGTTGCGCCCGTGACATCATCATCATGGCAACAACAGCTGCAGCCCGGAGCCGGGGCGCCGCCGCCGAGGCGTACGCGCTGCTGCGGGGGGAGCAGCCCGCGCTACCCCTGAGGCGCCGGCGACCGGCGGGGCTCTAGAGCCTGACGTTGGGGGGGGCGACCCCGAGCGGGAGCGCGCGGCCCGCGCACGCGCCAGGCGCAGCAGCGGGCGGAGGGGGGGAGCGGGCGGGCGGGCGAGAGGCGGACAGAAGGAGACGGCGCGCGCCTGTGTGGGGCTGCGCGCGCCGAGGAGGGGCGGGCGGGCGGGCAGGGGGCTGCGCTCGCTCCCTCGCTGCGGCGGGGGGGGCTCCGCGCCTCGCTCAGTGCGCGCCTCGGCGGCGGCGGCCAACACCATGTTCTCAGTGAGGATCGTGACCGCCGACTACTACATGGGCAGCCCGCTGCCCGGCCTGGACCCCTGCCAGTCGCACTTCCGAGAGGCCCCGACCCGGCGGGTGCCCGTCGTCAGAGTGTTCGGTGCCACCCCCGCAGGTAAGGGACCCTAAGGCGCTGGGCCGCGCTTTGTGGCGGGGAGGGGGCGCGGCCCCCTCCCCACCTGCCCGAGCCTGGCCGCAGGTGCGCGGCCCGCGGGGCTTTGTGCGCGGCGCGGCCCGGCCGGAGCTGCCCGAGCGCCGGAGCCGTGCACGCGGCGGGGCCGCGGCGCTCTCTCCCCTCCACCGCCCCCCCCCCCCCCCCCCCCCCCCACTCCTCCGCGGGGACGGCCCCAGGGAGCGGCGGCCCCGTGCTGCACTGCGGGGCACGGCCGCGGGTCGGCCCCGGGGGCGCCCTCATGTCACGTTCCCCCCCCTCGGCGTGGGGTCCCCGCAGCCCGGGCGGCTCTGACCGTGAGCGCCCTCACGGCCGCGGCGTTCGGGAGCGGGATTCGGTATCGATTCCGGGTGCGCCGTGCGTGAATCGAAGTTTAAAGCGAAGGGCTGTCCTCGTTTGGGGGTTGGACGTGCGAGGGATCGCTGCCGCGTTCCCTTTATGCTCGCGTTGTGTAATGCTGACCTTGGGAATTAAGGTATTTCTCTGTATTTTATTGACGCGTTGGAAATAAAGCGTTGTTCCCATACATCAGGCGTGAGGCGAGACAAAAAAAAAAAAAAAAAAAAAAAGAGCGTGATAGAACGGCACGGTGTATTTCGTTCCATTATACAGAAAAACATGCTGTTTTACGGTTATTTTGTTTTACATTTACCTGCTCTCAGATCAGAGGAATGTGTGCTACAAAAGCTTCTGTGATCTGGAGCATCTGTGGCTCCAAATCACCAAGTGGATGAGTGGGATTAACAGGCACAGCCCTGGAATAGTGGGACCTTCTTCTATTGTAGCTCTAATTTTGCATACAAAGGAGATATTATGTAATAATATTTATGTAATTGCACGAGTAGCTATTTCATTATTAAAAAATGTAGAGCCCGAGGTTGTCTGGCAGGTATCAGGCTGTGTGTGCGTGTGTGTGGTTAATGCATTAAGGCTCATTTTCCTGAAAGAAAATGTTTGGGCTATGCCGTATCATGAATGTGGCATCCTAAAGTAAACAGCGAGGCAGTTTAGGTGTCTGGCTGTTAGGAGTGCAGCAGGAAACTCTTAGCTTCCCAAACCAATTTTAATATTACTTTGCATAATAGAAGCGTTTCTAATTCATGTTGGTTAGAAAACACGTTTTGCTCTGCTGTGCAGAGGAAGCGTGACTTGGCTATCATCTGCTTAGTTCCTTGTTGAACTTTTTAATGGCTTTTTTTCTTTTCTGTATTTGTAACCTTTGTTAATAAGCTTCAGGAGCTTCTCACTGCATCTCAGCCTTATTTTTTCTTTTTTTTTTTTCCCCAAACATCATCCTGTCTGCAGAGGTGTTGAAGTAAGCATGTTGTTGTCAGAAGCAGCGTACCTGGTTTCAGAGAGAGGGCGACGCTTTGTTTGAGAGTCAAAAAAAGAAAATGTATAATCACTGACATCTATGTTAACGCTTTCTTCGGGATAAAGAAACAGTAAAAACAACTTCTAATATACCCACATTGGGTCTTGTTATGTGTGCTATTGTTTGGCTTACAGACAGCATGATTCTTGTCTTTGATTCAGTTGGTCTGGCTAGGAAAATCCCTTCTCATTGGGCTTAACTCGTGCACCTTGCCTGCAGGACAGGTGTTCAGTTGCTGCCCTGCTGGTGTAGTAGTGAACCATCACACCTGTGTAGGCTGCCACACCTCTGGCACAATGAGCTCTGCATGAATCTTGGTGTGCTTAAAGCCATGTGGCTGTGCTGCCTAGCTAACTGGGAATCAAGGTCAAACCAGGCTCCAAATTCCACCTACTGAGTGCTTGGAGATGGATTGGTGCGTGCAGATGATTTGTATAGATGTTCACAAAGTTAATGTCTGGCAGTACTGTGCCCAGTGCCAGACATGGACATTGGTTCTGAGAGCGCTTGCTCTTTCTACCTCTGCTGTGTTCTCAGAGGTGTATGAATGAGAAGATTCTCAATGTTCTTATCTTTGATGACTTTTTTTTTTTTCCCCTTCTGTAATCCTGTGTTTAAGAATCACTTTGGAATGGTTTGCCAGTATGATCTATGAAATTGAAGTGGTTTGTGGTAATGGTGGCTGGGGGAAGTAAAGAGAGACTTCTGTTTAAAAGTAATGGAGGAATGAACTCTTGGAATGGACTGTTCTTGCTGTAATGCTTGCCAATTTCTGTAGGTGTTCTGGAGATGGAATTGCATTCTATTCCAGAAGACCCATGCACGTCATCTTTTGGTATCCTACATTTTTGCTTAGTAAGAGCTAAAAAGGCAAGAACTCAAAAAGCTCTTTAAGCAGAATCCATCTGCTATTCTGTTTTCTCACGATGTATGAAGAGTAAAATTCTGGCTACGATAGCAAATAGTGAAGTAAAACACTGTGAGAAATGCTGTTTGGACTCAGCTGGGTTAAGCCACTTCACTCCATTTTAGCATGTGATTCTTGCAGCAGACTTTCATGTCTGTTAACATAATGAATTGGACGTAAGTAAAATTTCAGAAATGCTGCAACACTGCCATGATGTTAATACAATGAAAGCAGTATTAAATTCGTGCTTTGTTGTATAAGATCATAGATACTATTTGATGTAGTTGTTTTTGCATTTCGAAAGGAGTCTCATGATCCAGCTATTTGTATTTAAAACCAGTGGGCTTTAATTCACTAGCTAATGCTCAGGTATGAAACAAAATTTCAATTATCTTCTCAGGCAGTATTTCTGGTCTGCTGGCTGGCGGTTGTTGTAAGTGCTTTTTATATTTAAAAAAAAAAAAAAAGTTTGAGGAATCGCAAGGTCTATTTGTAACAATTGGAAGTATACTGAAAATTGGATTTTCTGTTTACGTACAGTCTTCTGTTTCATTGGTGATTCCTGATTTGTCATTCCTGTTACTAAAGTGCGGTATCGAGGCTGTGATTTATTCCTTGGCCTTCTCAAGGTCTTGGAGTTTTTCCTCAAGGTTTTACTGGCTGCCTTAACAGCAGCGTGCGAGTGCTCAGCTGGGTGTTTCTGTCAGGTGTTGTTCAACTGCTGGAAGACAGAACCAAACTGTAAATCCATCCATAAAGGAATCAGGATAAGAGTGCATGTCATGTTATGTAGGATGTTAATAAATAAGCTGCAGTTGCTAAATTAATGACTTTGCTTAACAACACTGTGTACGAGTAGCTGAGGATACTCTAAAACCACATTCAAGATACCTCTTGGTATGTGATAATGGGTATTGTAAAATGTGTAGTCAGAATACTTGAAGTCACAATTCTGATTTGGGGGTGATTTGAGGCTGATATACAGGATAAATTTTTACAAAATAGGTGTACAGTTTGAAATTGCTTTAAAGGGTCGTAGGCTTTTAATTGATGAAAGAGTTAGGAGAAGGCAGGTTAGAAATTTACCTAGAGAAAGCAATGTGTGGTTTGAGGAATAATATGTCTGCCATCCTCAACTGCAGATATTTGTCTGTTTTTGAAGACTTCTGTATTTTATATCATGAAATTGCTGATCCACAAATGAATCTTTCTTCAGGGCAGCACAAAAAGTCACCCACATACAGCTTTTCAGGTGGGCGGCTGAGTTTGGTGGCTTTGCTTTTCCTTGTCTTTCTCAGAGGAAAAAAGCAGAGGCAAATGCTCCAGCTGAGATCTGGCTCCCTTCCAGAGGCAGTAGCTCTGGTATGACTCAGTGAAGGGGCCTGCTTATCTTCCTTTGTTTTTCCCTCCCCTTTCCCCCTTCCCTGACCTGGCAAAGCTGTATATCTGATCCCATCCCAGTGTCTTTCTCTCCTCCCTTGCTGCTCACTTGAGAAGGAATGAGCTCATCACAGGAACTTGCTGCTTTTTGTGCCCAGCTTGTGATTAACCTTTTTCCCTCCCTTCATTCTCACCGCCATTCCAGACACTTTGTCCAGCAATAATCATTCCCCACAGCCTCCTCTGGTCACGATCCCAGTGTTTACAGCTAAGGACCATTCCAGATGCTGCTGCTTTCCATTTTCCAGAAGTGGGCATTTCTCGTGATGGAGGCTTCCAGGCTCTTCGTTTGAGGGTACGAGGCTGCAAAATAGGGCACAGCTGCTGTGGCCAAGACTTACCTCTTCATCATTGCCCTCAACATGTACAACTCTTGTTGGGGGTTGCTGTGGATTGCAGCACGGCCTGGAAGATTTTCAGCCTCCAATTTCTGCATCTCATGGTGGCAGGTTTCTCACACCGCTGAAGAGCCATTTGAAAAATAACCTCATGCTGATTCATTTCACTTTTCTCCAGAAGTTTATAGTCCCTGTAAGATGTGAACAGCGCTGGAGTAGAAACTGAGGAATTTGAGATTTGTTTATGCTGAGATTGCTTTGTCGGTGGTGTGATTGGAGGTCATTAGATAGTGACTTACCCGATTATTTTTTTTAAAGGATGTGAAGGATGTGTACTTTTGTTATGTTTTGGTTTTGGTTTGCATTGTTTTGTTTTAAAGAACAGTCTACTTTTTGAGGCATTTGTTACCTACTTTGTATGGGTTGCCTGCTGAGTTGTTTGAGCAATGAGGGACTGCCTGAATGAACTGTGAGATTCTGCTGTGCTGGTATGAAACTCATTAAGTAGCAAATTAAGTACCTGTGTGCATGTGGCTTGTTTTGCTTGTTTCTTAAATAAACCTTAAAATACTGTGACAAAGTTGATATTCTAACTAGAATCCAGACATTGGTTTCATAACCATTGTTCTGTTTGCTTCTGTTGGTCAAGGCATTGAATGTGTTTAAGAACATGTGTGTAACTGACACTGTGTGCCTAGAACCCTTCAGCGGTAAAGTCCAGAGTGTTTCACATAGTAGCTGCATCCATATGGAGCCTGATGTGTGGCCTGGAATTCATTTTTATGCTCAGCACTCCTGGAAGCAGAATGAGAGCTTATCTACCTTAGATACAATTTCCAGTTATCTTGCCTATTTCTTACAGGTACTGTTTGGCTTCTTGTGGAAGTATCTTCTGTTTCAGTGTGTGAGGTGAAGCTCCTCAGAATAACACACCTATGCTGAAATTAATTGTCTCTCTTATTTTTACCCAATTAGCGCATGGATGTCACAACCAAGGTTGGCAGGATTAGGCAATATGTAAACACTCAGTGAGAGAGAGCTCCTGCTCAGTGACTTTTGCGGTTTGAGTAGACAAGATACATTTGTGGATGAGGAAAACAGGTGTGTAACACTGTGCTGTCCATGTGTTCTCAGTCTCTATTTTCAGACTTCTGCTATTGATAATTTAATACCCTGTACTTCTAATTGTTGTCATTATCCTGCTTTTGTCCTTTACCCTTGATTGACCTCAGTGTGCCTCTGAGGAGGATGATGACAGCAAAACTACCCTCCTGGAGAGGCAGCAGGAATGCTTGTGCTGAAAGTTTGGCCTCACAGATGAAACAGCTGAAATCTTTCACGGTGACTGGATGGCATCACTGGAGATTCAGTCTCATGTTACAGGAGGTCTGCCGATCAAAGTTGCAGGCCAATTAGCAGCCAACTTTTGTGTGATTTTGTTTTTTGGGGAGAGATTGGTGTTGTTGTTGTTGTTTTAATTAAACATTCTTTATCTCCAGCTGTTATGAAGCCAGCTTCTGAAAAGCCAGCACCTCCTCTCCCTCTGCTGTCACTGTTGGATACTGACTTGACAGTTGATGGACTTGCTGTTTCTTCTCTGTCTGCTGTGTCATGTGTACTGT
Source organism: Tetrao urogallus (assembly GCF_951394365.1). Taxonomy (NCBI): domain Eukaryota; kingdom Metazoa; phylum Chordata; class Aves; order Galliformes; family Phasianidae; genus Tetrao; species Tetrao urogallus. The sequence goes on from NC_136814.1 coordinate 65,049,994, forward strand.
ACCTCCACATTAAAATGGTGTGCGTTCCTTAAGTTACTGTGTACATCCTTCTGTGGGGAAAATTGTTTCCCTGTCTATTGAACTGCTATCTCACCTTTCAGGAGCACGTTCTCAACAGACAGCAAGGTGTACCGGTGTTAAGAAAAGAAGGAATTTGCTCAGGATCCCCCATGGTATCAGTAGCCTGACTGGTAATACTGTGAAGAACTTACTGTCTGCAGGCAGTATTGTTTTTTTTTGTGACGCTACTCTGCCCAGTAAGGAATTCATCTAAATAGTAAAATAATGTTCCTTTGTATGTTGGGAAAAGTTACAGTTATAATAGCATGTAATAATTACGACATTAAAGCATAGGCTTGATTAATGAGTTCCAGGGACTGGGTGGAAAGATCTGCCATGAAATCTGCTGTTAGGTTGTAATTGCAATGTTATTCATGATACCTGCCTGTAATGTAGTGAAAATAATAATTTTGAAGAATGCAGTTGAAGAATCAAATATATGGGCATACAAACAAGCAGTGTTTTCCTGCCTGTGCTAAAGTAACTTTTAAGAATCAGGGTGAAACCCAAAATATCTAAGACTCTAAACAGATACTCAAGTAGTTTGTGCAAGGTACTGTCTAAAACACCAGTGCTTTCATAGGCTTCGTTCTTGCATTTTTGTTAAGCTGCTTTTCTTTCAAGAGCTGCTTTATTACAGAGCAATTACAAGGTATGTTAGAAGTTTGAGAGCATTTTTGGCAGAGTGTTTAAATAGAACCTCACGCTGGCTGGGGGTGGCTCACGTGACTTATTAGAGAGCCATTTGATGTCTGTATGCTCCAGCCTTTCTCTATCCTGTGATTAGCGTGCAGACGGCCATTTCACGTAACTTTCATTACTCATGCAGATAGGCAGCCCATAATGTTGACTGTGTGTTTCTGAATCCATGTGTGTGGCTTTGGTGTACGTGTGTGTGCCTTCTCGGGTTATCAGGCTGTGTAGTCTCCCTCCTTGCAGGTCTCCAAAAGCCACCTGGACATGGTCCTGGGCGCCCTGTTTTGGGTATCCCTGCTTGGGTAGGAGTGGGACTAGATGGAGCCCTTCCACCTCAGTGCTTATTGAGACTGCTCTGTACAGTTTGTTCATGCATCCAGGTAGACACATTCGTGTCTAGAGAGTGTGGAAGGGATGCCAGGTAACTGTTTTTAAGTTGGTTACGCTACTGCTGTAAAAATTATTTGGAAAGTGTTTGTGAACACCAAATGAGATTTGGAAAGAGTGTTAGCTGCATACACCATTGCCAGGTTTGAGATTGTCCCTTAGTGACAAGTTATTTTCCCCCAAATAACAGAGAGAGTATGAGGAGTTACTGCTGATTTACATTCTAATTGCACCTCTATGCTGTTTGCTGACTAAACGAGTGTTTACTACAGCAAGGTTGTGTGTCCTATTTTAGGTGCAGTATCAACATGCAGTACTTGGTGCGAATATTGAAAGGGCTGTGTAATGTTGCACCTAATCCATAATACTTGGCATTACTCCTCAGGGGAGGTTTACAATGCAAGTTTTCTGAGTTTTGTATAATGAGATGTATAATGAGTCGTTCATTTTGTGTTTGAAACTACCTAGGTGGTTTTCTGTATAGCACAGATCCTATTAAGCAGTGGGAATTGGAAACTGATTCAGCCCTCATTTCTGCAGGTACCGCCTTCAGATTGGTAATGAACAAATTTTTATTGCTGCCTCCTCTATTTATTTATTATCTAGATGAGGAGATTATTTGGTAGGGCTCTCGTAGCAGATTTTATGTTTCCTTTTAAAAAAGTTACCTACTTAACCTAGCAAAGATGTTACAGCAGACTTTTACTGCAGAGGAAACTTACTTCATGTTCTTGTACGTTGCGTTTTTTATCCATTCACCTTAAGCAAGTACTTTTGCAGAATTCTTATTTATAAGCAGTGGAATCTATTTAATTATCTGGGCAATTAAAAGAGAAAAGCTCTTTCTTACCTTAAGATACACTGACAATATTTTCGGAAATGATATGTTGTAACATTTAAGCTGTTCAAGTTAGTTTTGTAGAACTATGCCTTAACCATATTTACTACTAGATCTAAATAGCAGCAGTAAAAACAAACAGCTAATACACTAAGACTGGGTTCTTTCCTACAAGCGTGGTTTTTGCCCTCAGATTAATGTTCATGTTAACTGGAAAGGACCTTTGGAGATTGTTGGGTTAGTCCAGGCAGGGTGACCTGGAACACCTCCAGAGGTGGAAACTCTATAACCACTCAGAGAAATATGTTCCAGTGTTTGACCATCCTCACAATTTAAAGAAATAAAAATAAAAATCAGAACAGGAACACCACTCTTTCAAATTTGAGTGGAGTTTGTCAGTCTCATGTCAGTTTGTGTCCTTTGCCTGTCTGTGCACTGAGCACTGAGAAGAGTCAGATTTAGTCATTCTCATCTCCTATCCTCAGTCCCTTTCTTCGGGCTGCGGAATCCTGGCTCACACAGCCTTTTCTCGGGTATCATCTGCTCTAAGCCCTTAATCGTTGTCATGGCTGGGCTCCAGTGTGTCCTGTCTTGTATCTGGGAGCTCAGACCTGGATTCAGCACTCTGGATGTGTGTCACCAGTGCTGAGGGAAGGAGAAGGATCACCTGACCTGCTGGTGATGTCCTTCCTAGGGCAGCTAAGGATGCTGCTGGCCTTCTTTTGCTGCTGAGGCATGTTGCTGGTTCGTGTTCATCCAGGACTTTGAGGTTCTTCTCTGCAAAGCTGCTTTCCGCACAGTCTGCCTCTGGTTCATACAGATATGGAGTTATTCCTCTCTGGATGAGGACATTGTGTTTCCCTTTGTTGGACTCCATGAGCTTTGTTTTTGCCCATTTCTCCAGTCTGTCAAGGTGTCAGCACAATCCCCTGGTGTTTAAGACGCTGCTCCAGATTTGCTGTCTGCAAACATTTTGAGGGTTCACCTGTTCAATGGCCAGATCATTAATGTGGATGTTAAAAAATATTGGCTCCAGTATTGACCTTTGGGATCAATAGTCATGAGTCTGTAAAGGACTTGCATCCACCTTACTGCAAGGCTTCTTTCCCAGTTGCTGATAATTTCTGTCTTCCAAGTGTAAGTCAAACCCCTTTTGGTGTTCTCCATTGCTACATTGTTACCTCCTTGTTTATTTAACACCTCATCCTCCAGGGTGATGGAGCAGCTGCTTCATTTCATTCCTACTTCCAGGAAGGTTTGTTTTGTAGTGTTTGTAACGCTTACATATAGATATCTCAAGTAACCTAAAATTATGTAGAAATAATAAATTTGGGAGTCTGTATTCTCTATTTTGAGGGTGTGTTTTGTCTGACTAGAGAATGTGGAAATAATACAAACTACATGTAAATCATCCTCTGACTAAAACTGTGTTCTATATCAGAGATACCATTTAAAATTGTCCATTGCTTTCCTTACTTGAGAAAAGTGGCATATGTTCTGAATAAAATGTGGCTTGCTATGGTAACTCAGGCCACTCTTTATTGCAGTTTTTCTGTGTAGTTCTTTGGGAACTTGTGTGTTCACTTATACTAGACAGGTTTGTAAATCTGCAAGTCCCATGCAAAGATGACCCTGGTATCATCACAGTCTGGATTCTCATTTTCTGTCTGGCACATTAAAAAAAAAAAAAAAAAAAAAAAAAAAAATCCGATCCAAAGCAAAAGCCTTAGAATAGATGGGAAATGCAAAATAAAGTTTTCTTGAGCATTTACAGATCGTGCCAGCATGTCAGATTTTGGTGAGCTTGTGTTCTTAAGCCAGCAGCTGGAAACCTAATCAAAGAAATAAATTGACGTTTTTAACTGCTGCTGTAATAAAAATGAAAGACTTAATAACAGAACCCAGTTGTTTTAGGTGGTGTGCAGATAATGGCGGATAGTCCTCACTCCAAGAAAATTGTCTTCTCTATAAATGGAACGATAAAAGTTGTGGAAGGAGTGATACATTATGAAAACAGATGGCATGGCAATATCAGTAGTTGTTATTTTGAAGTGGAATTCTGTAGAAGAGAGTGCTTGAATGGAAAAACAGAACAAGGGGAGGATGTTGAGAGGAGGGCTGGGAGCCAACAGGAGTACGGAGAGCATGCGAGGTGACATGTGGAGGGGTCAGACAGCAGTGTGCTGAGAGCCAGGGCTGTGCAAAATATTGCTGTTGGATTTGCAACAACAGGGACCAGTTATCTAAGGCTGCTCCCTTTTGGTTTCACTTGCTTTGGCTCTTGGGGCTCATGCATCCCCTGGAATTTCATATCTCCAGGCTGGTGGCTGGAGGTAGATGAGGTGATGCCTAAGGTTTATTGCTCTGTGCAGTGGGAGAAAAGGAAGAAAACAAAACCCCTAGTAGTGAGAACTACCCAGAGGTATAGAGCTTAGTGGAGAACTTTAACATCCTCGTGAGTATTTTGCAGTTTGCAAACTTGTTTTTGTGTTGTTTACTAATATGAAAATCTGTATTTTTAGGGTGAGGCGTGTGAAAAAGCAAACAAAACAACCAGATTATTGGTGCTCATGTTCCTGCTGTATCAGAAAAATGAAAGAAAACCAAAAAATCAGCTGGATTCAGGTCTGACTCTACAGTGTGAAGCATGGCACAAGAAAATACATCTTTTGCTGGCAGAGAAAGATAGGTGGGCCCATGTAATACAGGCGTGCATATGGCAGGTGTGCACAGAAAGATTGAGGAAGGAGTTGTTTCAGCTGATCATTTCTTCAAGTGTAAGTGGTTATTGCAGTAATTTGCTCTTAAATCATTATCTTCATTTGCTTCCATGCTAATCTTACTTGTTTTGTGTAAGCTCCGTTCATCTGGCAGGGTGGGGGGAACACCTTATCAACACCTCATTCTTTCCATGTTAGATTTTGGATTTTTCAGAATGTCATTTTCTTACACGACTGATTAGTGGTGAAATATTTCGGTTTGATAAATAACCTCACAGAATGGCCAGGGTTGGAAGGGACATCAAGGATCACGAATCTCCAACCCCCCTGCCACATGCAGGGCCACCAACCTCCCCATTTAATACTAGACCAGGCTGCCTGGGGCCCCGTCCAATCTGGCCTTGAACACCTCCAGGGATGGGGCATCCACAACCTCTCTGGGCAGCCTGAATCTGTAGCTGTCTGACTCCTGATAGACCACAAAATTTTACCAAATGCCTGAATCCTATAATTTTTAAAGGACAAGTGATGATGTTTCTTATAATACCCTGCCGACTGCGGACTCAGTGTTTTGGCAACAGTACGTTCATAGTGAGGGGCTGAAGTTTGTGCATTTAAAAATAAAGATGCGGAGGTAAAGTGGTGATGGAGAACTAGTAGTAAACCATAGTGGAGTTGGTCAGGGAACGTTTAGGACTTTGCATAAGGATTTTCTTGTGTGACTAAAAGAGGGGAGAACGTGATGCGCTACACAGCCTGTGCTAGGAAGTTTGGGTGAGGGTATTTTTTGAACGGCAGTAACCTGAAGTCCTGTGACTTAGTAGATAGTAGTGGTGCTGTAACTATGTTGTACCTGAGTTGAGCACTGCAACAATTAACCTGGAGTGCCAGGGGACACTTTCGGAAGCTGCTTTTAATTTTGGTAGGGTGGATACACCTCAAGTGAGCAGAATGAATTTCTATGTTACATTCTCTGCTGTGCTGTATCTGTTACCATTTACCAACCTTGAGCAGAACTTCTTAAGGTCTTCTGAGGAACAGTTCATCCTTAGAACAACCTTTAAGAGTCGGGTACAGGCTTTGTGGGAGTTAGGTCAGCATTCACTGCGAGTTTGGCTACCAGGGTCCCATGTTGCTTGTGCTTTTTATTTGTAATCCTCTGGTGTTAATACATGTCCTTGACTCCTTTTTAAGTTTTCCCTTTGCTGGAAGATAGGTCTTCTGGAGTAAAAAGCTGATTCATTGTTTAATCAAGTGTCTGTATCTAAATATTGTTCTCCTGTTGCAAATAAAGCTTCAACTATTGCAACACTTATAAGTATAGGTAGAATTGTCAGTGACTCATCTTTTAATTTCTTTTGAGACTTTGTGATAAGTTGATTTAGGAGAAAATCTGGTGAGTAAAAATGCATTATAGTGCATTTATCATCTGAAGATACACAGGGGTCGGGGAAGCACAAAGGAACATTTAAAACTGTAGTACAAAACTTTGGCAGTTCTTATAGTTGCTTTGCCACTGGCATCAGCTGAAACTTCAGACTTGATCATGCAGCTGAACATGTACACATCTCTAAGATTATTTCCAGTGAGCTCTCAAGTCCAATATCTTGTGTTCTTTATTTTATATTTATAGTTTTAAATGTTTTATGATGTGCAGCATTGACCTGGAGTTTTAGTTCAAGTCTGATGCAGTAACACTAGCATTGCATAAGATGTGGCTTTCTGAAGCCATGCAGTTTTATTTTGATTTGCTGTGGGACAAATGCATTTTGCAGCTATCTATTAGTGATTTTACGCTGGGAGGTCACTTAGAATTGTGGGGAATGGGGGAGAGGTGAAGAGAAATTGATGCAGTATGTTTGCAGAAGTGGGGAGATTTTTTGGTTTTGGCTTTATGGAAGTAGACTCAGTCTGTCACCCTCACATAATTGGGTTCTTTGTGTTAGTACAGTGTGACTGAGGTTTTGACTGTTCTGGAACTAAAACTAACTTCATGGTGCAGGTTATCTTGTGAGCTTATTTTTGATGTTGTGAGGAGGAATCAGAGGAGGGTAAATGATTTTCTGCTGATTTTTATAATCTTAAATACTGCGCACTACAGAAGCTCTGTAGAATTCTGCTCTATCTCAATTGATCAGAAACTAGTACTGCTGCTAGTTAAGGAGACAGTGTTCATGTGAAGATTGCAGGGACATCTGAAGAAAAAAAAAAGTACAACTCTGAATTAGAAATACATTCCATCTGCATTTGTGAAGGAGTCTCCACTTTTTTTCTTCCTGAACATCGTTATGTAGCAGCAGTTTTTTGTAAATTTCTTTAAATGCATAGTGATTAGTTACAGATATCAGGCCATTCCTTACCCTAACCACACTTACAAAGTTAAATGTAGTTTGCCATTCTGACTATAAGCCTGGCTCTTCAATATCTGTAACTTGTATTTGTTTAATGTGTACTCAGAACCACAGTCTTTTTGATGGAATAGAAATTAGTATAGCTGTTACAAATCTTATGATACAATTTGCAATAAAAATGTGATGTTAAAATATAGCATAATTTCTTTTTTCACAGAATGGCCAGGGTTGGAAGGGACCTCGAGGATGATGAATCTCCAACCCCCCTGCCACATGCAGGGCCACCAACCTCCCCATTTAATACTAGGCCAGGCTGCCCAGGGCACCATCCAACCTGGCCTTGAACACCTCAAGGGATGGGGCATCCACAGCCTCTCTGGGCAGCCTGTTCCAGCACCTCACCACTCTCTCTGTAATGAACTTCTCCCTGACATTCAACCAAATCTCCCCTCCCTCAACTTCAAACCATTTCCCCTTGTCCTGCAGTTATCAACCCTTTCAAAGAGTTGATTCCCCTCCTGTTTGTAGGCTTCCCTTTAGGTACTGAAAGGCTGCAATGAGGTCACCCCGCAGCCTTCTTTTCTCCAGGCTGAACAAGCCCAGCTCCCTCAGCCTGTCTTCATAGGAGAGGTGCTCCAGTCCCCAGATCATCTTTGTGTCTCTCCTCTGGACCCTCTCCAACAGCTCCCTGTCTTTCTTGTACTGGAGTCTCCAGACCTGGACACAGTACTCCAGCTGGGGCCTCGCAAGAGCAGAGTAGAGGGGGACAATCACCTCCCTGTCCCTGCTGGCCACCCCTCTTGACGGAGCCCACCTCTTTTTGCACTTAACTCATAACTGGAAAATGCTGCAAATGTTGTGTTGTAAACATTTCTTACAGCATCCAGTGATCACTGGAGACTGTTCCTCAGTGAGAAGGAAAATACAATAGGGAGAGTCAACAAGTAAATCTTTGGCTCTGTCAGTATTTAGTTGCTAGAGTGACTGGATATGTATGCAGCCTCTTGTCACACTTTGAACTGGATGCTTGTTTTGTTGCTGTAGGTTTGTTAGAGAAAATGAAGATATTTGGTGAAATATTCTTCAAAAAAATCAGTTTAGAAAGAAAACCACTCTGTAATTAAAGGTGATAATGTCATGTGTGTAAAAGGAATGCCTTGTAGTAAACTTATTAAAAGCAGTGCCAGTTCTTTTTTTTTTTTTCCTGTGTCTTTTCTCAGCAGTCTTAAAAATGAATTCTTGTTTGTAGTGCCAGCTCAATTATGTGGGTGTCACTTCTGTTCCTTGGGTGGATTTTTCAAAGATGAATCTTCCAGTGCTGGTGAAAAGGACGACACGGGGTGGTTGTGAACTGAATCTTACTCTGGGAGTTCTTGCTGGTGTTCTAGCTTGGGGAAAAAAAAAAACAAAGAAACAAAGAAACTTAAAATGTCACAAAACCCCTATTGTTATTACTTATAGAATATTGATCGGTTATTTTAAAGAGCAAGATTTGTCTTCCTGCTTGTGGTGCTTTTATTTGCTCTTCATTTTGAAAGAAATGTGAGAACTAAATGTACATCTAACTATGTGATGTCTTAAAAAAAAAAAATCACTTTATGAAAGAAAATCACATATTTTGAAGTACAGCAGCCATTTTAAAGCATCTGATCACAATCTTTTTTTTTTTTCCAAAGCACTGTGTTTTAAGTACTCTCTAATTTTAATGCTTAATGTCTTGCAATTATTAATACATAATAAGAAGGAACTTTATATTCTTTGATAGTATTTGTGAGCTTGGATTGGATCTGAAAAGGAAGAATATCATAGAATCATAGTCTAGCCTGGGTTGAAAGGGACCACAATGGTCATCTAGTTTCAACCCCCCTGCTATGTGCAGGGCTACCAACCAGCAGACCAGGCTGCCCAGAGCCACATCCAGCCTGGCCTTGAATGGCTCCAGGGATGGGGCATCCACAACCTCCTTGGGCAACCTGTTCCAGTGCGTCACCACCCTTTGGGTGAAAAACTTCCTCCTAATATCTAACCTAAACCTCCCCTGTCTCATTTTAAAACCGTTCCCCCCCCTTTGTCCTATCACTGTCCACCCTCGTAATATGTAGGCTTCTGGTTGTTGTAAGGAAGCAGTCTTTTTTTTAACGTGTGCTTTTTTTATATTTAAAATGTCTTGTTATTTTTGAGCTGACCAACAGAGTTCATCACCGTGGTGTTTTACATATTTTACAAGGAGCGAAGCATTTTTTCATCAGCCTGCATTTTAGTAGCTGCCAGCCTCTAGAACAGGGAAATCTCTCTGTTGATGTTGGAGGCTGTCCATGTAAAAGGATAAAGCACCAACTGCGAGAAGTGTTATTTTCCTGGCAAACGGCTCTGCGTACACTCATCCCTGACTCAGAAGTAAATCTGATCAGAGGCAGTGTCTGACTGCGTGAGCTACTTGAACTTCAACTCTGGATTCACAAAGCGTGTCACATCTCTAGTGAAAATTGTTGCTGTTCTGTTTCTGTGGTTGCACAATGGTATCAAGAGCTCTTTGTTGCATTCGAGAACTTTCAAAATAAGTTCAGTTACAACTGGACATCATTGCTTCTCGATGCTGGCTTCCCTGATTTTTTTCAGCTCAAAAAAGACTTCTAACAGCATCTCTCTTGAGGCCTAGTGATACTTCTGTACAGGAGTCATCAGAGACAAAAGGCTTTACTCCCAATGGGGGTTAGAATGGTGAAATTCTTGTAGTTTTTATTAAGATTTGCTCAACCAGTTAAGGAAGCTGTGAAAATACGGCATTTCCTACTGTTGGTAAGGATTGTAAGGAAAGTGGAGCAACCTTCTCCAAAAGTGAGAAATAAACCAATACAAAAGAGACTGTATGTGTAGTGAAGAGAGTTAAAACAGTTTCCAGGAGTGAAAAGGGGGGAAAAGTGAGAAACGTAGTAAAAAATTATAATTAATATTTACTTAGAAATAAGTTGCATTTTTAAGGGAGGAGACTGATGCTTATGCTCTGTAATGCTTTTTAACAGAGATCTTGATTTCCTAGCTATTGAGCAGTGAGAGCCACAGTGTCAAGATGAATGTGGCAGAGATGTCACGTTTAAAGCTTTTTGTTAACTTTCCTGTTGCAGGAAATCATATTAAAGCTATGTTTGTATTTAAGACAGTTTTGTGGTGTTTGGGACACCATGAAGATGGCAAGTGGTAATTACTCAGCTGTGAACACAGACATTTGTCAGCATATTATTGGGCTAATGTGATAGCCTGATACATCAAGACATCAACACTTGATTTTTCTAAAGTGTGTCACATTCGCAGTTCCTGTAAAATCATCGTACTTCTCTCTGCATCCGGGAATTCCACCCTTGTAGTCTTGCTCATTTGTCTGTTCTGTTAGTAGAAATGTGCTAGGAACTGTGGGATTTTCACAGAATCACACAGAATCACAGAATCACCCGGGTTGGAAGGGACCTCAAGGATCATGTAGTTCCAACCCCCCTGCCTAGCAGGGCCACCAAACATACACATTTAGATCAGGATCATCTTGGTGATCAGATGTGAAAGAAGATCAAGAAGATCAGTGAAGATCAAGAAGATCAAGAAGATCAGTGGCAGATCATTTTGGTGCTTTGTTGTTTTTTATCTTTTTTGCTTGTTTTGTTTTTGAAACAATAATTGGGGTCCTGTTTTCTTCTAATGCATAATTGTCAAGTGTGGTTACTTATTTGTAGGAGGAAAGAGACAGAGCTCGTTGTCTTATTTCTGCTTTGTGTATGAGGCTACGTTTCCACTTCCTTGCTGTCATAATTTCAGTACTTGATTGCTGTTTTTCTTGCAGTCATAGCTTAGGGACTTTTTTCTTCCCATCTGGGAACTTCATGTCCCAAACTAAATTTTAGAAATCAAGTTCTGAAAATCTATTTATAGCAAGAAAAATCAAAAGATTTGCCATACCAAACACATGCTCTTTCAAGAAGTACATGTCCAGTTTGGTCACTACGTTGTACTTTTGTTCGTGTTTTTATAAATTGAATCAAACTCTTTGAAGAGGGCGACTTGATGAAGTTTGCTTCTCAAGGCTGTTTTCAGATTGGAGACTGAATGGTATGCAGAACCCTTGTGAAGACGTTTGATTTTTCCTTCTCTTCTTAGTTCTGCTCCAGCAAAGATTTGTGTGTATGTTTTATAGACTACAAGGCTGTACTTCTGTCTGAATGTTGTATGTGCAGTTAGCAGAAGATTTTGTGCTTGAAAACACTGAAGTAATTTTTAATTTGGTGTGATAGGTCTGGAAGCAAGAGTGAGAGACTGAATGACTCGTATAAGGTCATGGAGTTCCTGAAGTCACATTCATCCCATTCTTGCTTTTAGGTGTCTTCACCAGAAAATCATCACTTTAGTCAATGATGTGGGGCAGTGCCTCTAAGAATTCCCCCCAAGATGTGTGCCTTCGTGCCTTAATTTTGTGTGCACAGTTGAACTGAACTGATGAGTAATCGAGTGGAAACAGACATTGTGGAATATGTACTGGAAAGTCATAAAACAAAGGGTGTTATTAAGAAGCTGTACTTTGAGGGGAGATGAAGATGGCTGTGTGCATCAATTTCTGCTTATGGGGTTTTTTTAATGCTTTTCTGGTTACGCTTTTTTTGTCATATCTATTAATAGCATTTGTAGAATATTCTGTACTGGTTAATTATTTAAAAGAGTCATTGGATAGTGTTTTGTTTCCTGAAGATTTCAGTTTTGCTTGTGCTGTGCCTTCTATTGTTTTGATACATTTTCAGATACTAGTCTGTGTATATGCGAGCACACTTCCACTTTCTAGAAGAATTGTTTGAATGATAGTCCCTGACATAGTTTGGCTCGCACAGTTCCTTTCTTTAACAAAAAAATCCTGGACAGGGAAACTTGGCAGACAGTCATATTGGAAAATAATAAACATGCCTCTGCCAGAAGTGTTTGAATTTGTTACAGTCATCTGGTCTGGACTAGTAGCTGCTTAGAGATCTATGAATAGCAACAGGGGAGGCAGAGGAGCAATTTTTCTACAGGCATAGAGTTGAAATTATTTGTATTTGGAAGTCTGCCTTTGTCATCATAGCTAGAAACATAGTTTTTTCTCTTGAATTTTTTCCACAGAAATTAATAATGTATAGTAATAAATGGAATCTAAAATTTTTGATGGAGCATCCATTTTAGAACAGGGCACAGTAGAAACATCTCTGGTGGCAGTGCTGAATCATATTCTGACCAGAGCCAAGACAAAAAATAAACAGTCTAGTCTGCAGTTCTAGATCTCAAGGTCTTTTGGTATTCTTGATGGCGATTCTTTCTTACTTTTCCCAGCAATAAAGGAATTTCCTATCTCTTAAGGGGCTGGAGCACAGAGGTTCTAATGGTCAGCTTGTGTTTGGAGCTGCATGAGCCTCACTGTTACTTCCTCTCAGTACGAGATTTTCAGGTTGTTTTCCCAGTTAATAGCTATCATTCTCGTACATGAGAAGTTCCTGTTGATCTGTGTCTTGCTCTGGATGTATATATATTTTTTTCATTTATTTTACTCTTATATATTCAAGTTCATTGATTAGGATTTGAAATAATCAGTAAAATGCAGTTCTCAGCTATACAAGTACTTAACCAGGAATAAACCTTTGTGTTCATGGTCTGTATCTCCTCCAGTTGTCCACGTGTTTGAATGTTCAGTGGCAGCATTAAAATTGAAGTTCATTATGATGTATAAGATGTGAAGTGTTCGGGTTTTTTGTTTGTTTGCGTTTTCATTAATTTCCTGTGAGACTTTGGAAAATCTTCCTAATATGTACAGAAATAGAAAATAAAGTAGAAGAAAATTCTTAATTTACGAATTGGTGCGGTGCTTTACATGCAATCTGATCTCAGTAAGTTGAACCTACGTTATATTTTCATCTTTTGGTCTAAATGTGAATAAAAACCATATCCTTTCTTTCTTTCATTGTCCTGGACTTCATGTCTGCTGCCAGTACTTCCAGTTGCTTTTGTTCTGGGTGTCTGAATAAGATGAAGTGTCATAAATTCATTGTTATATTGTCGTCGTTATCATCCAGAGGGTTGAATTAAACTTCCTTCAGTTCTTCTCCTAAGGACCAGGAGCCAGGGACAGCAAAACAGCCATCACTGTCTAAAATAAGCGATGCCATTAGTGCTGGAAATAAAATGCAAGTGCTGCGTAAGTCTGAAACGTGAGAGTGGGCATAATTGTGTTCTGTCATTCTGGTGTTCTGCCACATCTCTTGCTTTTCAGATTTGCGTATGTCCTGAATGATGATGGTGACTTCATAGCCCAGCAACCCAAAAGCATTTTTACTGATTAATGCTCTTTATGGCCTGTAAGTTAACTACATCACTAACTACTCAGCAGACCTCAGTGAATGGAAAATTGGAGATATGATTTTGCAGTATGCTTGTAAACTTGTATAAACTTATTGGTCTTTTTTATCTACTTTTTTAATCTATTCATGGCAATTTAAATAATTACTTCTGAACAAGGACTCTTAAGGGCTCTATTATAATGTGTCTTGCACTCAGCAGTTAGTTGTAGTGCTTCTGGTTCTTGCCCAGAAAAGCATCAGGCCATTTACATTAACAACCTGCATAGTCTTCCAAAATTGGTCAGGTTTACAGCCTGTTAGGAAAGCCAACAATTAGAGTTCAAGCACATTTCTTATTCAGACATGCCGTGACAGTGCAGGTAAAATTATTGAAGGGCCTGTAGTCTTCCAGATCTCTCACTGCAGTTCTCTTCCAAGACAAGAAGCCATCATACAGACTGGCAAAGGCTCTTAGAAGAGCTTTGGATAAACAGCTGGAATATGCCACTGGAGGGAAAGGATGGAAAAGTTACTGAAGACATAGAATCACAGTATGGTGTTTTACAAGGTTAACTTAGGTCTTCAGGTTCATTTGAGTTCTTCCTGGGCTACACAGCTGTGCATGTGAATAAAGCAAAAGCTATTTTGAAGAGATGGAGGCAATTGCTTCTCTGAAAATGAAAAGGAAGATATGTTCAGAAGCTTCTAGTGCTCTTTGTTTTCTTTTATTACTAACTTCTACTATTCCAGTGGTTGCATCATGGGAAAACAATGATTTCAGAAGATTACCATGTGTGTGTTCTGCCATTCAGCTGAAAAAAAAGAAACACAAAACAACCTTATAAATGCTTCTGTTTTTGTAGGCCCCTGGTTAAAAAACAACAGAGGCACTGAAGAAAGCCAGCTAGTATGGAATACACTGATTTCAAATGGTTTTCAAACATTTTCAAATTATTTTATGGAAAGGTATATTCAAAATGCATAAAATTACATTTCATAGTTACAGTGCTAGCCATATTGTGCCTTTGATAGAGACTTCATTCTGTTTCCTTAAAAGTGTACATTGTCCTGGGTCTTAAATGGATTGTTTTGGCTTGTTCCCTCTATGTTGCTCCCTCAGTGAGCTGACATTTGATCTTACAGTTCTGTTATCTTTTTTTTTTTGGCTCTGCACTACCCATACTTTGTATGAAAACCCTTTTGGTTTGGACCTTTGATGAAGTGAGATGTCTGTATTTGTGTGGAAGTTGGTTTTGCAGTTTGAAGTGAAGAGTTTAATGAAATCCTGTGGGTACCTTAAATGTTGATATGCTCTCCATCCTTTTAGTAAAACATGCACCTTTTAAACAGATAAAGATTGTGGAAATAGATGTTCTCCTGCTATTTTTTTTAAATTCAAGTTGCTTTTGATGATCCATTCTATTCAAAGGCTTAATATGGGACAATTTAAAATATATACATTAAATTTGTATGGATTTTTGATTCCTTACGTATAGAACTTTGATTCCTTTTTCTGACGGTGCTAATCTGTAGATTACATTTTCAAAACCTGAATGGATAAAATTCTGTAGTTGAGCCATATACTTACGTTTGTATAATACGTACTGTAAGATCAGTAAGTATACTGCTGTTGTATAGTATTTCATGATCAATAAGTATGCAGAGAAGATAGGCTGGTAAGATTGTTGGAAAAGATAATCAGAGATAAATGAGAAGTGCTCACCGATGTTGTAGGCTGGAAAGAAACTCAAGTCAATCAAAAAAATTACTGTCATCTTGATCTGTCAGAGAGCTTGAGGCAGCACCTCTGAGGTACGAACAGACCCGTTCTTAACTTTACCTATTTAAATGCCAGTAGTGGTGTTTTAAAATGTCAGAGTACTTTACTGCTTCACTGTCCGTCAAGCTGTAGAAAGCAGTACCAGGTTTCTGTGCTTCTTCTCACGTTTCAAAAAAATGCACAGCCCAGACAGACTGTTGGAGACAATAAAATTAGCAAAGGAGGGTATGTATGTGGATATTAAACCAAGCTCAGAATTGACATCACTCTTCTGAGATAAATGCTGTAAAAGTTTAGACATACTGATATATTTGTGGGCAATTCAGGATTTGGTCACAAGGGCATTCATGTGTCTGTTGGAGTTTAGAGTTAAATCCTTATCCAGCTAGTTTGTATTAACAACATTCTGATTTCTATTGTTGAAGTAGTTCAACTCATTTTGTTATGTTCATTGAAAAGAAAGTCACTTTTACCTAGGGGTTATTCACAGGATTTAAACTAAAAGCAAGCTTTTGTCTCTTTCCCAGCTTTGGATGACTATCGCTGAGATGACTGAGGGGGGAAGAAAATGCTTCATCTGTCTGAGAGATACAGTTACATTCTGCATTTAGCAAAACCCTGTAATTGTAGTCAGCTGAGTTTTCCATTTCCATGGCTTGATTTTCTTTAAAAACATTTAATTGAGGTGATGTTAATGGATTACATCAAACCTAAACTCTCAACGTTTGTCATTACGCTTTCAAACTTAATCCTTAAAAGGAAAGAGTTTGTTTGAAAGTTACTTAAATAGAAACAATTGAAGTTTATGGCTGTCTCCACCTAATATGACCCTATCAAGAACGTTATGTGGTATTTATTTGCTGAGGCTTTTTAATTTTTTTTTAATCATTATTTCATGAAAAAGCCGTATAGCACTGCATCACCACTTCAGTGATTTAATCACACGGGTCAGTCTTTTCAGGAATATGATTAGAGAATAGCTCTGGCATAATTTGTGTCTGCCTGAAAACTTGAGGGTGACAGCTAGCTATTTGGCTGAGGGACCTCAATTTCAACCAGGTGAAATTAAGGGAGACATTCCATTCAGTTGACAGAGGTACGGTGTAGCTGCTCATGGTGACATACTGCAGCAGTGCACTCAAGTCTTGCAGACTTCAAAGAACTATCAAGTATGACAAGAGACATACTATTAAGTCAGTAAGTTATTAAATGTTCAATCACGGAACAAAGGCAAACAGCCAACACTTACTAGAATTTGCATAGTTCAGATTAACTTACGCTTATTTTTGGCATTTTACAGCTCACTTAGCATCGAGACTGTCCCTTTAGCAGATTTTCATTTGTCAGTTCTGGTGATTGTGGTGAGTACTGAAGGATTTAAAACCAGGGATACTTCAGTGCAAGTGTAAAAATGCAGGGTGTGACAGTATTCTCTTAGTCTTCCATGTAAAATTCTAGACCGCAGGCATTTCAGCTGCAGTGCTCCTTTTTTGAACACACGCGCACACACAGCTGCCATATTGATGTGTGGATTGCTCCAAAAGTAATGCCTCCTATTTATTTTTTTTCCCCTGTGGAAAGTACAACAGAGAGTTGTAAGATAAGAGCACAACAACACTCTTTTTGATAGAGAAATTCTCAACTACGGAACGCTATTTTTCAACCCCATTTGCTATGCATTTTAGTCAACAGTGAGTAAGAGCATGCGTGCTGCACTCGTGAAAGTTTGTACCAGTGGAGGGGACTAGCTATTGCCACTGCTGAAGTACATCACCCAGCATCTCACTGTGCTCACATCCACTGTTTCATCTCCATAAACATTCCGCAAGCATTAATGAATGTCAGTGGGTGCCATTTTTTTTCTGCATGATGGAATTCAGTGACACACATTTGCTTCATACCCAGTTCCACATCAGATGCAGTGCAATCAGAAGGTGTACAAAGGTTAGGCTTAGTAAGATCATTGCGATGGAAGGATAATCAAAATAAACAGGAAGGCTCACCAGTGGAGCCAGGCTCCACCCCTTCCAGTAGCACAGGTGAATTGCTGTCGCCTGTGCTCCTGCTGCTGACTCATTGCTGCCTCAGGTGGTCGATCAGAGGTTCAGGTCTTGATCAGCAATTCCCATACAGATGCCATTCAATCAGACTGTGCCTCTGCTGCCATCTGTCACACAGTGACAAGGTGTAACAGCACACTGATGGGAAGGTTCAACCTCTACAGCCATACCACCACCTCCCCCTCTGTCACTGTGGGCCAACATAATCAAGTAGGCGTTACTTTCAGAGCATCCCTCATATAGCATGTATAGTTAGAAATTATCATTATCTTTTTATACATACAACAGATGACACATTCAGTTTATTCTTTTTGCCTTCTACGGTAAAAAGTTGGAGTTTTTTGCACACTTTTGCACGTGTTCTTGATATTGTAATTGATGTATTTTTATGTTTTGATATTTCCACTGTTTTATCGCAGTTTTATTGTTCTTGAGCCATGTTCTGTGAAGCATATGTATTTTGGTTGTTTCTGGCCTGGTGAACAACACTTGTGTGTTGTGTAATACTAGGGAAAGTTAATTTATTGAGTATAAGGGTACTGGAAAGCTGCTCAGTGGTTTAGAAAAAATGCTCACTGAACATCAGTACAGAATTCAGTAAAAATAACAGTTCTCTGATAACTCGGAGCATATCACCTGGTACTGTATGCTTTCATGTGCTTTGAATTATAATATGTGGTTGAAGAGTAAGAGCTGGAGTTTTTTAGGAAAATTTAACTTTTTAAAATCCCTTAAAGGAGCATAAATATTTCTCACTGTTCCCATGAGAAACTATTCCTTCTTGTACTTGTGTAGAATAAACTGTTCTGATACAGGTTTACTGTGTAATTAATTTGTATCAATAATGCGTAAAGTTCTTAGAACTTGAGGGAGGTAAAATTGAAGGGAAAAATTGCAGTAGTAGCACATGGTTATGGAAATCACTTTCTAAAGTTTGGGTATTCCAACAGTGTGATGCTGCATATGGGAACAAAGAATCTAAGCAGCATCCACTGTGTAGAAAACAATGGCTGTGAAATGGATTTTGGGTCATTGCAGAAGCAGCTGAGTGCATCTCAGTGTGATGCTGGAAGAGCTGCTCTCGTTTCTGTTTACATTAATAACAGGAGAATGCTGAGGAGGTTGAAGGTAGCATTTGTGAAACAGATGTGGCAAGCTGTGTCTCAGGCTCCTGCACCAGTGTTTTTTAAATGGTGTTGAAAAAATATATGAGGATCAGAAGAGAGCTCAAACATACTTTTCCTCTTCTGGAAGATATTAAGATACATTTTCATTAGATTATACTAGGAGGTTGAGAACAAGTGATCAGAAGTTTTAGTATAGTGAGGAAAAAACCAGAGAGAACCAGTATTTGGATTTTAGCTGGTCAGATTCCATCACCATCTCAAATATTCAAGCAGAGAAGAGTTTTGGAAAGTGGCAAGCTATCAAATACCTTTCATTGTGTTTCACGTAAAGCTTCATAGTGTAGAATCACTGTGATTTTGTTGGTAATGTAAGCTGTGTTTGATGTTTCTAATGAAACATTACTGTGGCTTTGATTCTTTAAACAGATTGTTCTCTCTAGGGAGCTTTAAGGAGGCAACAGCCATTGACTATTCCTCTGCTTAAGGAAGGCAGTGAAACTTTTAATTAGAATTGTCACATTCTGGATTCTTTTTCCTCAAGTTCAAAAGGAAATGATGGTATGCCAAGTTTCTGTTTCCTGTTACATCTTAGTGTAAAATTTTAGATTATATAGAAATAGGAACAAACATGGTATCTCATGACTTCAGCGTTGATGTGAAAAGGAAGACAACTTTAGAACATGGCGGGATGTATTGCAAGTGTGTTAGAAAGATGCATCTGGTAATAAGAACCTGACATTTTTCCCAGCTTTTCCAAATCTCTCTAATATGTAACATGCCTGTTAAGTGCTATTCTGAGTTTACACAGCAGGGGGGGATTCACTTTTCTGTCTTTTTTGGCTATATTCTGCTTTGTCTCCAGTTCTAAATGGGCACAGCAGACTCTGCTCCCAGAACACTGGAGAGGTGTTTTGTCTGTATACCTGCTATCTTAAAAAAGGATGAATCACTCACCACAGTCGCAATTTGTCCCTATTCCTCTTTAATGGTAGAGAGAGTTTTGTAGAATTAAGCACATAATATTTAACTCATTATGTGGATAAATTCCAGACTGAAAAGATAGGTCTCTGTACCAGTAAATAAGATTCATCTGATTCATTTTAGTAGGTATTTCTAAGATCCAGGCTGTTAGAGTTGCTGGTATTCCTACGGTTTTCCATGGTTCTATCTCAACACTTCTCAACTCAAACTATCTTGGTGTAGATGTCCTTATGCTTTTTTAACTATTGGGCTCATGTAGACAGTACAGTTTTATAGACTGTTAGACATGAAGCAGTGGGACAGGCTGCCCGGAGAAGCTGTGGAATCTCCTTCTCTGGAGATACTCAAGACCCATCTGGACACCTTCCTCTGCAAACTACTGTGGGGAACCTACTTTAGCAGAGGAGTTTGACTTTTGATCTCTAGAAATCCCTTCCAGCTTCCGTGATTTTGGGAAAATAAATGTACCCCCCCCCAGGGACAACAGTACAAAACAGGGACAAAGTACAGAAACATCCCATGGAGTAAACAGTAACACAAGTAACACAAAGAAGTTTTGGATTCAAGCAGATGTACTAAAATGAGTCAAGAAAGCAAATTCAAGATTCACATGCAGACAGGATGCATGGGGTCCTAAAGTGCAGGCAGGTAACAAGGCAGGTTATCTCATTTATGCACAGTGTGATAATTACACAGGGAGTAATTTTAACAGTTTGTTGTGTACTGCCTCTAGTTATTTTTGCAATGATTCTGCCTTTGCTGAAATAATTCACTTGGAACTCAGAGTTCCAAGTGAAAAAAGTTATTTTGACTGTATTAGTTTCATTGGATGTAAGATAATCCTTTGCTAGATGTGTTTCCATTGGAAAAAGGAAAGTTCTATTTATTTGTGTTTATTGTGTGTGCTGGGAGCTTGTCTGCAAAATTATTTTATAAGCAATGAGTTGCAAATTACTGTTAAGCATTTCTTTTAACTAGAATAAAGAGACTTAGAAAACACCATGTTTTGTAGTATACATCCCTAGAGCTATATGTCTTCCAGTTGAGTGCAGATGTTAATTATTAGTTGGTTAACCTCAAATTTCTCTGGAGGAAAAATGTAGGCCTGGTCACATGGTAGGCCACGATGTAGATTGCTATCAGCAATACTGCTTGAAAGTTGGGTTTTTGTTGTGTTGTGTGCTTTTGTGTTCGTTTTTTTTTTTTTTTTTTTAACACAACACAAGGCTTATTTTTTCCAAATATTCAAGTAATGTGGCATTCTTCTGCAGGCCTTGCTGCAGACTGTGGTGGGTGTGTCTTGAATCTTCTGTTGGGGGTCTAATAATTAGATGGCTTTTGTATCTTTTTTAAGTGGTTTGGTAAATTATAATTGCAAGACAGTAACTAAAAAGCATGCTGTACTATCCCTGGGGGAGATTTGCTTCTTTTGTAGAGATATATTTGAATCTTCAATGCAGAACTGATTTCTTGTGCTATTATTTCTTTCCGAACTTGCCTGCATATTATTTTGTTCTGTTTTTTGTTATTTTTTTAATAATAAAATTCTGTAAGGTAGGGAATATTCCCGAAACTGACATTATTTCACTTTGGGAGAAGGGAATTTTTTTTTTTTTTTTCTGTTCTTTTTAGTTCTTTTAACCAGTTTAGGCTGTTGCTGTATTCTAACCAGTAGATGTTCAGAAAGTGTGTGTTGAAGTGCTGCACTGGGATCTCTGCCTTGTTTGTTTCTGGTGTATTTTATTCCCACAGCCTTTAAGTATGAACACATGATTTAACATTAGTCATTTATTTTATCTCCTTATGTTATACAGTAAGTCACTGAAAGGCATATATTGCATTGCTGAAAGATTTCTGGATTATATTCAAATTGGGGGGGAAAAAAAAGCTGAAAATATGAGTTTCCCATTCAGTAACCTGTGTCCAAACTTAGATCCCATTCAATTAACACAAATATTTTTGCTCTGCTTTTAGAAACATTCAGTTTGATTTACGCTCTGGATTGATTAGATCGCTTTTTTCAGCATGAAGCTCAAGTCATCTTATGTTGTTTACAAGTGAAAAGAACGATAGGATTTGCGACTTGAAAGTGGAAAAGGGATTTGTTTTACATTTTATTAGTCCTTACGAGTTATTTGCTTTGTTGACTTTTTCCAAAAATGTTGTAAAATACTGGCTGACCAGCTTGCTTTCAAAGCAAGGAATGTCTGGAGATTGGTTTTGTAACCACTTAGGAGGGCTGTTCCAAAGATAATTCCCCCTATTTTATGATATGGGCTCACGATATCGTAGGGAGATGGTGGTGGCATACCACCAGTAGAGGTTGAACCTTCCCACCAGTATTCTGTTTCACATTGTTGCAGTGTAACAGATGGCAGCAGAGAGGCAGTCTGACAAATTGGTGTCTGACATGGAAGTGTGGATGAATGTCACTGAATTCCTCCGTGCAGAAAAATGGCACTCATTAACGTTCATTAATGCCTGCTGAATGTTTATGGAGAAGAAACAGTGAATGTACAGAGCAATAAGGTATGTACAGTAGGGTGGTAGGTGGTGTGTTTCAGCAGTGACAACAGAGTCAGTCCCCTCCACTGGTGCAGACTTTCATGAGTGCAGCATGCAGGCTCTTCCTAGTCCTCCTATGTCCTGAATAAGGAGTGAATTACTGTAGCTCTGCTTTAGCTCTTGATCTTGCTCAGCAGTGTCAGTCTGGTGGCATCTCGTGGCCAATTCAAATTGTTTTTTTTTTTCCTTCTGAGTTGTCAAATTCTAACTAGCTCCCCCAAGGCCTGCACCAGCTCATTTCGGCCTTTCCTCATCTTCCGTAGGATGTCTGTGGTCCTTTTTTATTTATGTGTACCAATGTTTAGCAGTTTTCTAGAACATTTTAGCTGTCTTGAATGTAAAGACGACTGCCTTTTTTTTTTTTTTTTTTTTTTTTTTTTTTTTTTTTAAATTTAGGGCTTGTTCAACACTAGAAGAAAAAGACTTAAGGGAAAGGTGAGAATAGTGTCCATTTTCTAGAACATGTGTCTGACTCTGAGGAGCCGCTCTGAGCTGGTGCCTGGGGTATTTGCATGAACTTCTAACTTCTGTGACAAATGAGAGCTGCATCATGTAAATAATGTAAATAATGCATTTGAGGTGGAGTTCTGACTTACTTGCAGATTCTAGATCTTCCCTGTGTATCAAGTGAAGCTCTATGATTTCACATTCTATGAAAGAGCCTCTCCCGATTGCACAAATAAACTTTATTTAACGTATACACCTAAAGCTTACGTGGTAGCTCTTAGGCCTGGCTTCTCTCACTGGATTGGGTTTTTGAGTTGCAAGTTGAATATCAGTGTGGTGTGAGGGATTGCCACCTGCTGAGCTGCTCAGTGAGGTGACAGAATCACCATCCCTGGAGGTGTTCAAGAAACATTTAGTTGTACTGAGAGATGTGGTTTGGTGGAAATGTTGATGGTAGGTGGGTGGTGGAACTGGGTAATTTTGGAAAGTTTTTCCAACCTTGGTGATTCTATGATTCTATGACTGCTCTGTCTGTTCTTCCTGTTGTTCTCAGACACCTACTTCCCCCCTTCTTTATGAGTTTCTCTATTTATCTTTTTGCTCCCTCACTCCATGCGCTTGTTGCTTTTTTCTTTCTGTGCTGCCTGGATAGCAGCAGTAGTGCCCTTGAAAGCCATGCGTGGGAGGGACTGTCTTAGTATTTGATTACAGTTACTCGATTCTTGCCACATACTTTATTTATGCTTCTAGATAAAAGCACAGAAGAAATCCCCTTTATTGCTCAGATTTTATTTTTAAAATAATTTTTTTATATAAGACAGTGTGGCTAGGTGGCCATATTTGGCTTTGTTTAATTTTAGATGTCATTAAATGTGTTAAGGATTGGAGTAGCTACATATGTATAGTAAATCTTGAGAAGAAAGCTAAATTTAAGCGTTCTGTTGTAAAATTGCTGAGACTAAATCTTACTTCATCTTGCTCCAACAGGAAGCCCTTAATTCTGGGGGAAAAGAAGTGGGAACATCTTGTCTTTTCACATTCACTTGCATGGAACAACTTCTAGAATGAAAATAAAGCATAACCTTTGTATAGTTTAGTAGTCCTCCCTGGTAACAGTAGCTCCATACAATAACAGTCATTAAAACATTTTTAGATAATGTTTTATGCAGGCTATTTGAATACTGTGATCTCATTTTAAGTAAGACTAAATCAGTCATTGAGAATGTTACTTTGTTCACTGACTGTGAATTTTACTTTACTTGTTTTCAGTCACCAGTGAAAGTACAAGGAAAAAATGCAGCTCAGGTAATTCTGGTTGTCTTAATCAACCTAATGAGTTGTGATTTAAAAAAAAAAATAGAACACGTGAAGACTTATCTGATTTGAAATGTAATGTGGCATACATCTGAAAATTAAAAATTCAAGTAGTTTTTTAAAGCTGATCAGTTAGAAATAGTCTCATCTACAGATCTTTGCAAATCAGCAATTTTCAGAATAATTAAGAATTTTATTAGTAGTGTCATGTATCACTTGGTCACACAGTATTAATTTCTTTTTTCTTCATATTGACCCTAGTTACCCAAGCTTTTCCCTGTTTATTTCTCTCTGAGTAGTGTGCTATGTTAAAGGAAAGTTAAATACGTGAATGGCTTCCGTATGTCGCACAAGGTACAAAGCAGTGTCTTCATCCACCTAGTTCCTATTGCAAGTGTGTGGATACTCAGTTATTACATTGTCAATGACAGAGGCGATCAGAATCTTTCAGTAGGTGTATGATGCATTTGTGCTATTAAGATTTGAGGGTAAATCCTAGGAAGCTGCCTGAGTCAGGAGTTCACTACACAGTGACATTTTGAGAACCTGAACAGTGCTGACTGTATGCAAAATACACATGCTTTTATCTTCTCTGCCTCCCTGATTGCAGTCCTCTGCAGAATGCGGGCCAGTCAAAGCACAGCACAGAGGAAGATTCTAAATGTGGTAACCTGTTTCTTAGAAAAGAGCAGGAGAGAGATCTCTTAAAGCATGAACAGAAAACTACTGTAGAAAATGCAGTGTTCTGTTCTCTCCCACAAACCTCTGGGACAAATCTGAGGTTTTTCCTCACTGCTTCCCAAACTGACAGAGTTCCCTGGCTCTCTGTCATTTAGCAGTACACTCCCCTTCCCAAGGAGCTCTAGTTTAAAGCCTTGGTGATGAGTCCAGATAGCTTACTGTCTGGGTATATACAGCCTGGTATATTCATGCCCCTTCTGGTCAGTTGTGTCCCATCCCTTGTCAGCATTCCTGGTTTGTCAAAGGAGCATCCTGGGTTGTAGAACCCATAGCTTTTGGTGTGACAACACCCACACAGCCAATCATTCAGCTGTTTCATTCTTCTCCTTCTGCCTGCTTCCCAGTCTCCAGCCGGGGGAAGATTGAGGAGAATGCTACCTGCACTCCCCCATCCCTTCAACATTTTCCCATGGGACGTAAAGTCTTTTCTGATATTTTTTAATTTCCTGATTGCAGCCTTGTGTGACCCAACTTGAAAGACCAGGAGGGGATAGCAGTCATCCAGCTTTATGATACCCAATAACCTCTTCTTGGTATCCCAAATGGGGGCCCCTACCAGGCAACAAACCTCTCTAGAGAGGTTATCCAGGTAGCTGATGGGTGCCTCAGTGCCTCTCAGTAAAGAGTCTCCAATTAGTAAGGCCCTTTACCTTTCTTTAGCAGTATATAAGTTGTGACTCAGGTCCTCAGTTGGACCTTTTTAATGTTATCACTCCTTTCTGGTTTTGAGCTGCTATCCATAGTCTTCTGCCTCCCACACCAGAGCTGGAAATCTATTAGCTAGTGGGACTTTAGGGGCAAGGGGGTGTCTTCTCCTTTTGCCTCAAGCAGAGACAAAGTTTCAGTCTCCCTCACCCTGTGTGTGTTTACTGTCTGTCAGGGGGAAGCCTGCTTATCTTATTCCTCTAGCTGAGCCCCAAGACAGAGCTGCCTACCTGTGCTGCCACACAATACTAGGCATCAATCTCTCTCTCAGACTGCTGAGTATATCTCAACCAGGCAACTTCCTCTCTCAGCTTGGTCAGCTGCTCAAGTTGGGTATGCCTGTACCCGTCACACCTCTCTCTTACATTATTCCTTGGGTGACCTGCAGATTCCAGAGCCAAACATCTGGGCAGCTCTCTTGCTCCTCTGAAGGTCCATCTGGTGCAGGTATCAGTCCAGAAAGGCTGTGGACCCTTCATCTGTGTTTCTGCCTCAGTCTGTCTGCCGTGCTGAGTGGTCACCATGTTGGTATTAGGATATGCTGAACTCAGCAGAGGCATTTTCATAGAAAATTACATTGAGAACTGGGTAAGCTCCTTTTCAAGTATAGTTTATTGAATGACAGTGCTACCTAGCAGAAGAGAGCTATCACCTGAGAAGTGCACCACGCTGTTTTTGTCCCCCACCATGTGAATTGCCCTTACTTATCTGCACCACATCCCGTTCTTTGTGCTCCTAGAGCTGCCTTTGTAAGCTCAGGGAGTGGCAATGCTGCTCCTGGCCCTGCTGCCACCGTGAGGAGGGCTAATGGTGCCCAGCATCTGCTCCCTGTCAGGCACACCCCTCTCCTGCTGAGCCAATTCCTTGCTTTGGTGCAGAATGCATCCACCCCGGAGCTGAGTGCCTTGCAGGAAAGTTGTTTTCCATTCAGAAAGGTAATCGGTAGTCTGAGATGTGCTGGGCAAAGAATTTCAGCAGCTCAAAATGTAACAGACAGAGAGATGACCCTGTAAAATAGGAATAGCTGCATTGGCTGGTACTACATTTGCAACAGCTAGTTCTGAATAACACTTCAAAACATTTCTTAAAGAATGCAGACGTTGCTATAAATACCTTGTCTTGGCAAACGAAGCATCCAGTCTACACAGTCTTTACAGCCACTCTGAAGGTTATTGAGTGAATACAAGACAACCACATGAAATGATCTTGTACAGGCCAAGCAGTCTTTGGATACATGCTTTCTGCAAAGCCTCAAATGTTTAAATTTTCTTTTTTTACTGCATCACTGCGACATAAAAAGGCCTTGCAGTTCTAATTATGTGAAGAACTAGAGCAGTGTGTATGTTACCAATTAATGACTGTAACAAGCGTAAGATAAGAGCGCTACAAAGGCTGGGCATTCTTTTTGGAAAGAAAGGCTGGAGCAGGCAAAAAGCCATGAAACCCTTCAAGTGCTGCCAAGAGACAGTAGACTTTATAGTAGATGAAAAGAGGGGGATGGATGCTTAATTCAAGATGAGGAAGTGAAATAGTGTGTTACAAAAGAAACCGAAATAGGAAGTAAGATATTTAATAGCATTGCAAAATGTGAAGAATAAAATAGTAACACCAGCTGTACTACTGAAAGAGCATTCATTTGCATGTCTTGTAATATGTAAAAGAGCAGGAGAAGGCATAAAAAGATCATGTTGGAAGACTGACAGGCACTGTCCATGTGTTGACTTTAGTGGTGTAGATCTTGTTTACCTGGAGTGGGGAAAAAAAGCCCACTTTGTTAGAAACTGCAGTTGAGGGTGTGGTGGTGACCTGAGGGCTTTATTCACGGTGGAAGACAGAAAGCTAAAATATACTCAGTTTGCTCCTACAGTAATGCCTCCTGTTTATTTCCATGGAAAATATAGCAGCTCTTTATTTTTTGGGGTGACAGCTGAGCATGGCTGTCTGGAATAGGCTTTTCTTTTACGTCACTGTCACCACTGCTGAAATGCACCACCCACCGCCTCGCTGTGCTCACATCCACTGTTTGGTCTCCATGAACATTCAGCAAGCATCAGTGAATGTCGGTGGACGCCATTTTTTCTGCATGGAGGAATTTAACAGCACACCTTTGCTTTGTCTGCACTTGCATGTTAGATGCCATTCAGTCAGACTGCTCCTCTGCTGCCATGTGTCACACGGTGACAATGTGTAACAGCACATTGGTGGGAATGCTCAACCTCTACAGCCATACCACCACCATCTCCCCCTCTGATGTTGTGGGCCAACATGATGAAATTGAAGGCATTGGTTTTGGAGCAGCAGCAGTAGATTTATTTGAAACACAGTAGATGAATCTGTAGGAATGTAAAAAGATGTGGTTTCACTGACTTTGAGTTTCAAGGACTTATTTCCATGTGTAAGTCTATTACCCTTGTGCAATTTTTGTTTCACAAGCAGGCTATCTAATAACTGGATGGCAAGGAAGATAGAAGTAGAGAAATAGCATTACTGTTCTGTGATTGCTTTCTAACACAATATGGTAGCGTAAAGGAGGAAGAGAAATCTTTCGTCAGAACAGAAATATGCTATAACTTCATTATTGGTTTTGAAATGCTGCTTTACTCTCTGCAGTTTATACAATTATTTTTGCATGTTGCACAGTACCTCAAGTTAATTGTGAATATCTGTTGATGATAAGTATGGTGAAAGCTATTATACTGGAGCTGAGAAGTTCAAAATTATCTGGGGGTAAAAGAGGCAGTGAAATTGGGTGTGGCTTTTTTGTTGTTGTTATAGGAAGGTTAGAATTGCTCTGGATTTACACTTCTGTGAGATGAATTAAGGTTTAGACCACCAACTTTGAGGAATACAGCTTCTGTAATTCATCTGTGGAGTTGCTCCATAGAAATGAATTTGGCTGGGGATTGATTCATAGCAAAACAGAGCCTGCTTTAAGAGTACCAGCTGAAAGTGGTTTCTCTTGTGTAACCCTGGGGGTCTTATCTCCAGAATCCTTAAGGAAAACTTAGAATAAGGATTTGAGGAATGTGCGATCTCAGTTTATAACATCTTTTTAAAAAGGAAAAATGAATTAGAGCATTTAGTCACTCTGCCTGCTTGCTGTAATTTCTTGTTCCCGCTCTTGGAAATGCTTTAACAATCTCTGCCTTTTGTATATGGCCTATCTTGGAAGACTCATGAACCAGACATATCTGTCACCGACGTCTTTGTAGATAGATTGCTTGTAAAACGTATTACTTTCTTCTGCTTTGCTTATCATATCAATACAACAAACGCATACAGCGTTTATGTCATTATGGTATTCAATGTAAGTAACAGTAATAGGTTTAACTTATGGAAAGTTTGTGGTTAAATACGTTAATGTTGTGTTGAAAGTTTTTGTTACCTTAGGGACTGGGATATATGTGCTCTTATATGAAGTTAATATGAGTAGGTTGAAACTTCTAGTTTGAGTAAAAGTTGAGAGCAGAAATTTTTACCTGAAATGCTCTGAAATCTTCTGTTAAAATTGTGGATTACTTGACAGCAGGTGTAGTTTATTAACACTAGGACTTGCTTTACTTGATTACCTTTTTCAAACCTTCTGAAAAAGGTTTTAGGATGCAGAGGCTTACAGCTAGAACATTAATTTATTGTCCATTAAAATAGATTCAGGTAGCGAGAAACAAACTCAAACATAAACTACGCCTTTCTTCCCTTTTTCTTAGGCTCAGCTTCACTCCAGACTCCTCAGACCACACTGCCTCATCCTATAAGCCACACGCAGGGGATGACGGGAGAAGGTGGCAATCAGTTCGTTTTCACTGTGGTTTCTCTCTGCCACTGCTTCCTTCCATCTGTCACCTTCCCTCTCCTCTGGTGTGGGCCCTTCTGAGTGCTGCAGGGGAAATCTGTTCCTCCTCCTTTCTTTGATGTTGGTGTTCCCTCTTAAGCATGTTTTCCCAGAGGTACCACCAGCTTCAGTGATGAACTCAGCTGAGCTCTGCGGTGGGTCTGTTGAGGCCAGCTGGACCTGTCTGCCTCTTCTTACAGAGGCCACCCCTGCTGCCAGCACCTGGATGTATAAACTAGTGCAGTCAGTAGTATTTGGAATATGGTTTCTTCTCCTATCAGGAAGTTGTCTCTACTATTACTGTCATGTACTATATAGCCCTTTCAAAAGCTTGGAGTAATTTAAAAGGTGTGTAAGGTAAGAAAGTATTCCTAGTACTCCTTAAAGTACTCCTTAAGTTGTCACCTCTCCAAAAAATGTTAAGCTTTGAACAAATAACAAATTAAGAACTTATTTCTTTAAAAGTTAAGCATGATGAGTCTGCTCCATGATGGGCCTTTCCTGGGCTGCAGAGAACTTCTCTGTGCCTGAAACACTTCCTGCCCTCCTCCTGCACTGACCTTGGTGTGTGCAGGACTGTTCCTCTCAGATTTCTTATTCCTCTCTCCCAGCTGCTGTAGCACAGCAATTTTTTTTCTCCATTCTTCAGTCTGCTCTCAGAGGCATCACAGTTCAGCTCTAACAGCAGCAGATCCCTTTTGGAGCAACTGGAGCTGGCTCTGATCTGATGTAGGGTGGCTGCTGGGCTCTGCTTGCAGAGGCCACTCTAGCAGTCCTCCTGCTACCAAACCTTGCCATGTAAACTCAGTACATAAAAACACTGCTTATTCTTGTGGAGCATGTTGTCTAGCATCCTGGTAGAGAAGTTGGCTGAGTTGAGACAGTTATGTGCTAACTGGAGGTCTTAATGCAAGTATAGGAGAAAAAAAGTCTAAGAAGTACTCACAGAGTTAGTTTCTGGATGAAGAATTGAGCAAGAGAAAACAAACAGAATATGGTGTCATTTATTTGTTAATGTAAACAAGTCTGGCTCATGAGAGTGTTTATATTCTGTACTGTACCACTTCACTGGGATTACACAAGTTTGGTGATATTCATGAATTTATAGTATTCAGCATTTCCAAAAAGTGTATGTGGAAAGGTAATGCCGATGAAAACAAGGCTAACCTCATCATATTGAACTTTGGGGTATTTTTTTCCTAGAATTTAGAGCAACAGTGTTTGGCAATATATTCCCCGCCCTCCCTCTCCAACTATCTAGCTGACAGAAATGTCTCTTCTATTTAAACAAAAATCTTTGCGCTGGTTTAGTCTGATGCAGGGAAATTGTGATTAGAATTATGCACACTCCTTACGGAACTTGTGCGTTTCCATATGTAAAGATCAGCATCTTCAGTTAACAACCAGCAAAACTTGTTCTCCTTTGGTTATATATGAACCAATAGCCATTTGTATATGATTAGTTTTTCTCTGATCAAGAAAGACTAATAAGATAGCTAAGAGAACTTGGATAGGAGTGATAGTTTGTAATGAAAGTTAGTTAAAGGAAATGGGGAAGAAGAGGTTGTGTGACTACTCCTTTCTATGGGCTTTTGTTGTTCATCTTTTACTGGATGTGGTAAAGCACGCAGACCATTAGTTTATTGGGAGTAAGAAAATATTTTGTATTCAGCTATGCTTTGGTCATGGAATAGCAGAATTGCAGGGGTTGGAAGAGATCTCGAGAGATCATAGAGTTTAACCCCCTGCTAAAGCAGGTACCATACAATAGGTCACACAGGTAGGTATCAGTTCTAGATAGGTCTTGAATATCTGCATAGAAGGAGACTCCACAATCTCTCTGGACAGCCTGTTCCAATGCTCCGTCACCTTTACTGTATAGAAGTTCTTCTGCATGTTAGTGTGGAACTTCCTACATTCAAGTTTTAGGCCACTACTCTTAGTCCTGTCACTATGCACCTCTCCTCATCCATTTGCCTCCCACCTTCTTTTAGATACGTATAAGCATTTATTAGATAACATTCCTTTATTCTTCCCTGTTGGTCAAACATAATCTGCCTCTCCTGCATTTGAATGGCTACTTTTCGTATTGGAATAGTAATTTGACCTCTATTTTCTTCCTACGTGTGGTTATTTTAGCTGGTGTCATAGTGATTTTTGACACTCATCCTGAAAACATTACTGATATTGTCCAGATGCTTACAAGTGCTATCTGTTAGTATAGGGAGCAAGAATAACATTTCACACACAGCTCCTTTTGTAGATGGGTATTTAATACCAAACCCAGACTTGTATGTCTGCTTGTTTGTATTAAGAAGAAAATATTTTTGCTGTATCCCATAATTTATCAAGCTCATAAAGAATGGTTTCTATGTAGCTCATCCTTGATCTTTGAGGATCTTAACTGAAGTGAAGGACATTGAAGAAGGAGACTTAAGGCATTTTTAAACAATCTTCTCTCTTTTCAATTTTCCTGGTTCTAGTTTGGCTACTTGACAACAGATTTCGTGTTTTAGGTTTTTTCAGTATTCTCTAGTATGTACTCAGCAATTGCATTTGATGTTAACTGCAGGCAGTTGTTGCTCCTTGCTGATGTTGTACCTTCACAGGTGTGCCATCCTACAAATGGCTAGGTTTTTCAGTAGTATTTCTGAAATTGAAAGCAGTGTTATTTTCTAATGTCACATTCAGAAAGTATGTTAAGAGATTCAAGAAAAGAGGAACCCGTTACATATTTCCAGATTGAAATTAAAAAAAGAAGTTAAAAATTCTCAGTAGGATGAAGGCTTATTTCAGCTGGTATTTTCCATCAGAAGTACTGTCTAGTGTGTAATCTAGGGTGAGCAACTTCAGAGATTATTTGTTCTGTAGATACCTCACAGTTCAAAGTATCTAACAGAGTTTGGTTCTCTGTGACAATCTTATGACTTTCCAGACTGGTGAGGCAGGTTGTCTCTTACATTTCATGTTTCGTATAATTAAGATAATTTAGATTTAATGTTTAAAAAAAAAAAATACTTGCAAGCAAATTAGTTGGAAATGTATCACTTGGAGATGCAACAGCTAAAGTGTATACTTATTCTCTCCGTTAAAAACAGTGTTGCAAACATAATTTTGTTTGGTGTTTCCTGTGCTATCACCATTGAACCTCTGAGCAGTAGAAGCATTCCAGGCTTCTCAAGACCTTGGGACCATCTGTTGGTTAAATAATTGCAGAGGTATTTCTTATTTGGAAAATAATGGATCCAAGAAAGCTTGTGGACTTATTGTTTGAATCTAGAAAGTGACCACAAATCTGAGCACAAAGATTCCTTTATGCACATTAGTTTAGAGGGGGCTCCCCCAAAACAGATTTCCTTATCTGCTTTTAAAAAACCACTGGGGTGGTGTGATATTTATTGCAGATTTTCATCTTTGTTTTTAAGTACAGAAATCTTCCTCATGCTGTTGTTTTTTGTTTTTTTTTTTGCCTTTTTTCTCCTAGCACAGTTAGTTATCGTGTATGTTTGCATTCCTTTTTTAACGTATTTGAAAATTACATTTGGATGTTCTGCTTTTATCTTTGTTTCCCCTTTAGTTCAAGTGGAAGAACAAGTTTGTTTGCTTACTTTGCTTGTTGCACTTAAGCTATTCTGTAGTTAGAAGGTGGAGGTTATATGTTTTTCATATTTTCAGGTTGTTTTGATTTTCCTGATGCAAGAGTATTAAAGAAAGCTGTACAATTTCAGAGTTTTGAGGTAATCTGCTACTCTTAGAAGAGTACACTCAGTAGTAGGATTCTAGGCCTACAAATTGCTCATGGGAGTTTGTTTTCCTTTCACAGAGACTTGCTAAGATAGATGTAGTATTATCTGCAGTATAATGCTGCTGCTTCTTTGGGTACTTTGTCCTATGTCTTTTAAGCTGTTGTACACAAGCCACCTTTTTCCCTCAGTGCTTTTTTAGTATATTTATCCTTTAAACAGATAATTCAATATGAAAGTACTGTTACCTCCATTTTGTGAAAAAGTGTATCACCTACAGTAAGTAATTTGGGCCACACATGAAATCTCCCTAGGTGGGAAGTGAACCTCTTCTCTTTGATTATTGGCTATGTATTAATTCAGTATGCACCAATCATACAGAGATTCCTAATTTTAAAGAGAAAGCACAGTCCTTCTCCTCGCTAAGGATCTCTACATCAAGGAGAGGAATCATCAAGCTGTAATGAATCACACGCCCTCATTTTCCCAATGGATGAGCTTTATGTTTTATTTTTTTTCTTTTTATGAATGTAGAGGTATTGGTTGGTAGAAGGGAGGTTGCTGACTGAAGAATTATAAGAGTCATACGTCTATACCCAAACACTCCATTTGGGTTGAAACATATTTAATTAAAAACTGTTTATCTGTCCCTTTTACAAATGCTACCGAAATAAATGTTTCCATATATGTTAGAGACTGAAGGCTTTGACACAAATATGTAACCCTGTATGTAAAATATGGTCTTTGAGCTCTTTTCTTGAGTGTTCAATACGTATTTCTCCCTTTCTTAGCACTCTCTTGGAAAAAGAAAATGGCTTGATTTAGGATTCTGGGAAATGCTGAGATTTCATTGAAGAATTTACTTAAATCTACTATTAAGGGACAGTGACATTAAAAGATTGAACTCCATATTTTTAAATGGCATGGCACATTTTAAGAGGGAAGTACTTTCCCAAGTTATGCTAGGGGAAGGATTTAACTTCATCAAAGCGTTACCAGACTTATTTCTGAATTCATGTATCAATGATGTTCTTGCTTTCTGTGAGAGTCAAAGAATGATGGTCTCATTCCAAAGGTTGTATTGCCAGTATAAAGTAGTCAAGTCTTGTCCAATTTCAGTAGCTCAGTATTGAATATTCAGTGATCAATGTGTTGACAAACTCACTCCACTGAGTGAGATGGTTTAAGTTTAAAGTATTATTTAACTTGTGCAGGAGATCACAGAATCACAGAACTGTAGGGGTTGGAAGGGACCTCCTGAGATCATCGAGTCCAACCCCCCTGCCAAAGCAGGTTCCCTACACCAGGTCACACAGGTAGGCATCCAGGCAGGTCTTGAACATCTCCAGAGAAGGAGACTCCACCACCTCCCTGGGCAGCCTGTTCCAGTGCTCCGTCACCCTCACTGTAAAGAAGTTCTTGCGCATGTTTGTGCGGAACTTCCTATGCTCCAATTTCTGGCCATTTCCCCTTGTCCTGTCTCCACTCACCACTGAAAAGAGTCTGGCCTCGCCATTCTGCCCCCCACACCTTAGGTATTTATAGACCTGGATCAGGTCCCCTCTCAGTCTCCTTTTCTCAAGGCTGAACAGACCCAGTTCACTCAGCCTTTCCTCATAGGGGAGATGCTCCAGGCCCTTCACCATCTTCGTGGCCCTCCGCTGGACTCTTTCCAAGAGATCCCTGTCTTTTTTGTACTGGGGAGCCCAGAACTGGACGCAGTACTCCAGATGAGGTCTTACCAGGGCAGAGTAGAGGGGGAGGATCACCTCCTTTGACCTGCTGGCCACGCTCTTTTTAATGCACCCCAGTAAGCCATTGGCCTTTTTGGCCACAAGGGCACACTGCTGGCTCATGGCCAACCTGTCGTCCACCAGGACACCCAGGTCCCTTTCCGCAGAGCTCCCTTCCAGCAGCTCATCCCCCAACCTGTACTGGTGCATGGAATTATTCCTCCCCAGATGCAAGACTCTACACTTGCTTTTGTTAAACCTCATCTGGTTTTTTTCTGCCCAGCTCTCCAGCCTATCCAGGTCTTGCTGAATGGCAACACAGCCTTCAGGCGTGTCAGCCAATCCTCCCAACTTCGTATCATCAGCAAACTTGCTGAGGGTGGCCATTATCCCCTCATCAAGGTCATTGATGAAGATGTTGAACAAGACCGGACCCAGCACAGACCCCTGAGGAACACCGCTAGTTACATGCCTCCAACCGGACTCTGCACCACCAACAACGACCCTCTGTGCTCTGCCAGTCAGCCAGTTCTCAACCCACCTCACTGTCCACTCATCTATCCCACACTTCCTCAGCTTTGTTATAAGGACGTCATGGGGGACAGTATCAAATGCCTTGCTGAAATCAAGGTAGACTACATCCACTGCTCTCCCCCTATCCACCCAGCCAGAGACAACATCATAGAAGGCTACCAGGTTGGTCAAGCACGACCTCCCCCTCGTGAACCCGTGCTGACTACTCCTGATAACCTCCTCTTCTTCCAGTTGTCTGGAGATGACATCCAGTACAAGCTGTTCCATCACCTTTCCAGGGACAGAGGTGAGGCTGACTGGCCTATAATTGCCTGGGTCTTCCTTCCTGCCTTTTTTGAAGACTGGGGTGACGTTGGCTATCTTCCAGTCTTCAGGCACCTTCCCCGTCTTCCAAGACTTCTCAAAGATGACCGAAAGCGGTTCAGCAATCACCTCTGCCAGCTCCTTCAGCACCCGTGGATGCTCACATTGCTCCTAGCTTGCAATCAGAACAGACTAAAAGCACTCTTGCTGTGACTTGTTGTTTTCTGAAGATTCTTCCTGGGGAAATAATGAGATTGCCTGGAGTATGGCAACTTCTTTTTTTTCTTTTCTCAAGATTTTTAACCTGGATAATTCAACAATTACTTGAAAATATCTGTTTATCCTTTAAAGATGCCGGTGTCATATCTTTTGTTTTCTGTTGAGTTTGCTTTACTGTTACAGTTAGAGGAAGTGTATGTGTACTTTGTGCGTTCACATTGTTCTTCTACTAATACAATCTATATTTAATTAGTTTCGCTACTTTGCAAAACTTAATGTACTGCACTTAAAGTACTCTTAATAGATTTCAAACATATGAAGTCCTTTGTCTTTTGTCTTCTACATCCTTCTCGTAATCTCCAGCCAGGATTTTTCTAAAATCTTGGGATTTTGCCATGTATTTAAGTGCTGCTACGTGCTCCTTTTTGCTCCCATCTTGTTGTATTGTACAGTAGTTTGGGACAAATGTGTCGTAGTTCAATAATTAAAATAACATTTCTAGGGAGAGCTTCAGCAAAACTAATTACTTATTTTACTTACAGAAATGGATTTTGTACATTTGTTCCCTATGGCTCCGCATACATTTTAAAATGGGATAATCTTCTGATGTTGCAGAAATATCACAGCAAAAAATGTTTGCTTGTAGACCATCATTGAACTTTACAGAAAAGTTGTGTTATCCACATTTAGTTTTAGTTTTCTGAATATGAACTGAGGTGATGTCTATTCAAAATGTTTCTAGTACGTCACACTTCAATCTGTGAGAGTTCCACAGTCAGTTCCTATACTAAAAGGTGTAGCATAGAAACCAAACAGCTTTGAGTTCTGTGTATAAAATTCTGGTCAAACTGTACTGCAGCTGTAGGTCATGTTCTGATTCATTTCTGGAAATGGCAAATGTAAGGATTTTGTGTTTTAGCATCATCCCGGCTCATGCATGAATACAGAGGCTGAAGTGTCCTTGAACTTCTTGCTCTTTCCTTGGAATCTTGAAATCTTTTCCGTGTGGTGATACAAATTTAAATCTACAAAGTAGAGCTTTGCTATAGGCTTTTGTTTAGGTCAGTTAAATGAGACACAGGGTTTCACTGTTCCTAGGTAGAATGGATCACAGAACGTAGTGGGTGGTTTCTTTTGGGTGTTTTGAAACCAGTATTGATTTATGGCCTAGTAGATTCCTGTCTACTTTAGTATTGTAGGATATAAACTGCGTTGGTTTAGGTTCATCTACATGCTGTGCTCAGACATTCCTCCCATGAGAGTGAAAGTCTTTTGAAAGAAATAACTGGAAGTGATAACTGCATGAACTCACCCATTGCTGGAGTGTGAATCCTCAAAGAGTTCTGTAGGGGTGGGCAAAAATTTGTCTGAGAGAAAATTTGTCTGTCCCTGCAGAGAGGGACTTGGGGATCCTGGTAGGTGAAAAGTTGGATTTGTACTGATCGTGTGTGCTTGCAGCCCAGAAAGCAAATCATGTTTCCTAGGCTGCGTAAACTGAAGTGTTGCCAGCAAGTCGAGGGAGCTGATTCTTCAGACAGGATCTCACAAGAGAGTACAGCATCTAGCCTGGGGATCTCCAGTATAAGAAAGACACTGATGAATTAGATCAGAAAATTTTACTGTAACGGGAGGAAACACTGGAAGTGGTTGACCAAAGAGGTTGTAGATGCCCCATCCTTAGAAATGTTCCAAGCCAGCTAGGATGGGCTTTGGGCAACCATATCTAGTAGTTGGTGTCTCTGCTTCTGACAGAGGGGAAGGACTAGATGATCTGTAAAGATCCCTTCCAACTCAAACCTGTCTGTGAAACTCAGAGCAGATGGACTTCCATCTTCTCATGCCCAAATACTTATAAGATTTTCATGTGCTAGCTGTGGTGAATCCGTAGGTTCGTGTCATTCGAGTCAAGAACCTTGACTAAGTTTATTCCTGAGCTGGACAATACAATAAGGTCCCTTATTTTTTTCATGTTTTTCTTTTGCACTGAGATTTGTCCTGTTTTTTCTCAGCTCAGAAATATTTTCAGAAGCTTAGACTGAGTCAGTTTTATTTTCAGATGGTGAAAAAGCATGTGTCTGAGGACTCTGGAATGATAATCCTCAGGCTCTCTATCTTGCTGTACTGGGAAATGACTTGTACGTGTGCAGATGGGTTGGACCAAACAACCCTCCAAAGATCCCTTCCAACCTCAGCCGTTCTGTGATACTGCATAGATACCAACTTGGTTTTTTTTCTGTTCCAGATCATCTTGTGTGGCTGAGCTTTCTGGTGGTTAGAAGAAATCAGTTCTTGCTTGTTCTTGATATACAATCTAGTAGTTTTGCATTCCTTTATCCTACTGGTTTCAGTTCTCCTAATCATATTGAAGTTTTCTGTTTCAGGCTTACTACAGCTTTTTCTTCTAATATTTTGAATGACAGTAGAGCAAGGATTATATCTGGCGTGCATTCCTAATTGTAATGCATGTAGCAACCATCTTCAAAAATTAGCAGGCTTGCTTTTTTAATCCATGCCTCATGGGTTTCAAGTACACAAAGCTATATTTGGTTTTAATACTTCAGTAACATTTTTTGTCACTTGCTTTAATAAGTATGGGTTTAGGGCTATGTCTAAAAAAAGCCTAAACATGTAAGGCTCACTTTGTTGTCTAAAAAAATATATATATATATATTTTTTTTTTCCTAGTATTGATTCATTATTATGTTGGCTATTCATCTATGTTGATGTTCGGTTGAACTTTTTTCTTCTCATAGAATATGGCAAGTTTGCTAGTTGAGCATACTGTAGTATCTCAGGGCTTTGTCTGTTGCTCCTTTCCTGCGTTACAGCAGCACTTCTCATTCATTACTTCACTGCTTCATTCAGTGCCTGAAAAAAGCTTGCAAGTAAGCCACAGCTTTACTTCTACATATCTGTACATTTGCTCAGCAGCCCTTTTGCATCATGTACTGGTGTGCTTGGTCTGTGACTTGCAGGTAACTCAACCAGTGCAGATCCTATTCTTTAACAGACTTTGGGCTATGGAGGGGCTATCTGGGCAGCATCCTCCTCCTGGTGCTGGTTATCACCATCAGTTGTTGCATTTGCATACACAGTATGTCCTTTTGTTAATAGGGCCATCGTACACGTCACTCTCAGATGCAGAGTAGTTGTGATGTACATGTGCTGTAGTATGGAATACTGTTATTTGCTGAAAAGAGGTAAGCTCTGGAAATCACTGCTAGGCTTTCAGCTTTGCACTGAGACCAAGGAGGGCGGTCTCATAGTCTGCATGGCCAATGTGCTGTAGAACACCACTTCCACTGATTCTTCACATTTAAAGAAAGCAGTGGGTAGGTGTAAAAACATCAGCTGGTTGCTGTAAGCAGTCACTGCTGTTCCAGTAGTACAGATTTGCTTCTGTCTGTATCTCAAAAAGAAAAGAAAAAAAAAAAAAGAGAAACATGAGATTTGACATGTTTAAAGCATAAAACGTTTTAACCTTATCCAATGCCAAGGCTTTAATTGATGTTAATAGGTATGTCTGTGTGGTCTGAGCTCCTCGGTGGGTAGATTTGTTTTCTTCTTGTGTCCCTACTGGAAGGAATCCCCAGAAATCTGTAGCAGCTCAGCACAAACCGTGGCTGCTGCTCCTGGAGCCTGAGCCTCAGACACAACCCCGCAACATCTGGTGCAATTCAGTGCTTTTACTTAAACGGTGGAAGCAAACGACTCAGTTCTTACACTAGTAGGGTAAGGCTTGTGATAGTGTGGACTGTAAATAAAAATAGTATAACCGAATGTCATGAAAAATGAGTGAATACTAACGAGGATCAAAGTGAGTAACTGTACAAAGCCGTGTAACTTAACAGCTGCTCGCCGGCTTGGAGCCTTCCTTCAGCAGCAGCTTGTTTGCTTTCCTGGCAGAATCAAAAAGGAGGGAGTGATTCAGTATGGATGGTTTGTAAGATTTCCCTGGATCTAAAAGGTTGTTCAGTGCTTTTGGTCACCTGAAAGCTGCAGTGTTTTCTGTGATCAGTTTGGGGTTTTTGCACATAAAGGCAGTGCAAAGGAAGGTGAGAGAAAGAAGCATAAGGGAGCTTTCTTTGTAGCGTTTTTGTTTTCAGCAGTAAAGTGATGTTTCAGATCAGCAAAAAAATACCTCTATTTTTAACTCACTTAACTTGACTAATCAGATGTTAGCTCTAAAAGAATTATTAAGTAATTGTTCTACTTAACTTGTCAGGAACCTGAATTTAAATAATAACTTCATACCATCCCCCTGGTTTATTTAGTCTGGTGCTTTGTAATTTTGTTTTGTAGGACAACAATTTTATTATAATCCAGAATAGTTTGGCAGCCAGTAAAGCAAAGATATTTCGGTGTTAAAAATAACAGGAATTCAGAGCTTTTTGTGTAAAAATTAATGTGCAGATGTAGAACTGATTTGGCTTCACAAGTTGTAGGTAACAAAACCATGGATAGTCCTGTATTTCTGCCAGAAGTTCTTATTCTATACTTCCACTATTAAGTACAGTTTGGGGTGAGTAGGTTTATTCATTTTTTTAAAAAGCCTCGGTAAGCATTCAGACAAACATATATGAGTAAAATTTGAATTTCTCTCTGAATGTGACACTTACATGTGTTTAAAAGATTATTAAAAAGTAAACATAGGAAGAACTGTAAAGATTTAGACCACTTCTAATTTTAGTCAGGGGGAAAAGCCTTGTTTTAGTCAATGTTAAATACAGATGTGGAGAGACACTTGCATTTGTTGGTAACTTGATGCAGAACATTAATTTGTGAACGTAAGTGATCTGCTATCGCTGCACAGATCAGTGCTCTCTCCATTCACATCCTACTAAAAAATGATCTCTCTCACAAAGGGCAGAGGTTTTTCTGCCATGTAAAGCTGTTGATTCTGTCCTTCATTTTGCCATTTAAAGACTTGTAGTTCGTATTGTTTAGTTTCTTTAGCATGGGCAGAATTCATTATACATGATGACCTCAAGATTATGAATGTGTATTTTGGTGCTATTTAAACATTGCTGAAGAGACTTGATGGGTTCAACTTCTAGAAAGTTTTAAAAAACATCACCTTGGAGAACATCCCATGTGCTAGCATCCTCTAAGCATCCTCTAATGTCACTCTGGGACATTACATGAGGGACCAGTAAATATTTAGAGAAAGAAAAATGGATCTGAACCCCAGTTTAAAAACAAAAATCTGTGCTGCTTATGATATTCGAAGGTACATGTTTCAAAGGTGTAAAAATGTGCAGGTGTCCTAGCTCTGCTCTGCTTATTCTTTAATGGACCTACAGCTGTCATTACTGGGTGGCCAGTGGAGCACTAATGTGAGGGTGAATGTAGAGGTCTATTTTCCGAGAACTAATCTGTTTGAAAGAATAAACTTTTGGAAATCTGGTTCATTAGAGTTGCAGCCACTGTGGC
This sequence comes from Tetrao urogallus, assembly GCF_951394365.1. Lineage (NCBI taxonomy): Eukaryota > Metazoa > Chordata > Aves > Galliformes > Phasianidae > Tetrao > Tetrao urogallus. The sequence goes on from NC_136814.1 coordinate 65,090,907, forward strand.
TGTGCAGCCTCTTCCCTAGTGTTTATCTCATGGTTGATTAAAGCATTGCCTTTGGGCACTGCTGTACTGTCTTCATGCAGAGGGCCTACCTAGAAGAAATACAGTGTTAGAGACTTTGTACAGTTGGGTGGGAGCTACCGAATGATGTGTGCTGACACACAGTAGTTTTCTGTGAACCTTTTTAATTGACCGGTGAGAAGTCATGAAGACTTATGGGGGCTTAGAAGATGGTGAACAGGAGTTTCAGCTCAGGAGTGAATGCGGGCTGTGCTGTTTTATGGTGAGGAAAGAACAGAGAATACACTTTACAGATGAGACAGACGAGGAGTGTAAAATATTGGTGGTATTTGGAAGAACTCAATCCCCATTGCTGTGCTTACCTTGTCTGAAGCAGAAGCTTGAACTGTGGTCTTGTCTAGCAGTGTGGTTTTCATGGTGTTTTCTCTCATTCTGCTGTTGTTGCAGACTGATGAAAGCTAATACTAAGAATTATATCATTAGTAGGCTAGAGACTGGCAGAGATGTCACAGGAATCAACGTTCCGTATTCCAACTTATACCTTAATAACTAGGATATTGAATGACCTGGTGGATGGACATTCTTGGACGTTCTTTTCAATTTCTGAGAAGCTGTATACTCAGCCCAGTAAGGAATGGAAAGAATTTTGAAATCAGCAAATTTTCACAAGGACTGGGAAACTGTTAAATTATCCAACAGTAAATGATTATGCAAAATTATTCTGAGAGTGATGTTGTCTTGTTATCATAAAGAAAATTGTTAGATTTTTAGATTTTTAGATGTTTAGATTACAACAGAATTTGTTGTTATATCATCTAATTTTGTCTGTTCCTTATTGCTTCAGTCAATAAAATAAATGTGAGAACTGCTTTGAATTGGTACTTTTTGTATTAACTGGATCTGAACTTATTTAATCAATTCATCCTATCTGGAGTGCCTGAAAATAGCCTGAAAAATTTCAAATTCTGCAACTACTTAAGTGAAGATGTCATTAAAAAATAAATGTTTACCTTCTCTTTTTAGGTCAGAAGACTTGTCTCCACTTGCATGGTGTCTTTCCTTACCTCTATGTACCATATGATGGGTTTGGTCAGCATCCAGAACACTATCTCCGCCAAGTGGCATTCAGCATTGACAGAGCACTTAATGTTGCTTTAGGCAATCCGTCTTCAACTATACAACATGTTTTCAAAGTGTCATTAGTATCTGGAATGTAAGTATGACCTGTTAAGATTCTTTTCTTACTTGTTTTGAAGTGCTTTCTACTTAGTTCTATTTAGAAATACTTGGCATGGGCTTAGGTATGGACTCTTCCTTTCTCTTTATACTTTTTTTTTTCTGCCTTTTCCCCTCTGTCTGCCTTCATACAGGCCTATACAACTATTAAATGCACTTTTTACTTGCTTTGATCTAACACAATCAACAGTTATACTTGACTCAAACATTTTGTAACTAAATTTGATCCTACCGCCTCTCATTTTCCAACTGTTCTTTTGAGTATTTTTCTGCCTCTGCTACTGTCACAGTATGTTCCTGACATTGTTTTCTACCTGTCTGGGGTATTCTAAGCTCCCTGTGACCAGAAGTGTCTTGCAGGAGTCTACCTCTAGGTCTTTTTTTTTTAAAAAATTTTATTTCACTAGTCTAAGATGGCACCTCCTGAAGGTCCATCCTGGGTCTGTCAAGTCATGTTTTATGTTGACCCTTATGGCAGCACAGGGCGTGAACCAGAGGGTCTTAAACATTACTCACTTATCTGTCAAGCTGAATATTCTGCTTACATTACTCACTTATCTGTCAAGCTGAATATTCTGCTTTTATTTGGTGTAGCTTTCTATATAATATTACTGATGTTAACATTTTAAGGATTCTCTTGCTCGATTTTTATTTGACTTCCATAACCAAGGATTTTAAAGTGTGTCAAATCATGGTGAATAATAGGAAGCTGTCCTGAAGGAACACAGTTTGTACACAGTTTGTATATGCATTGAATTTTTCACCTGCAAAACTATGTAAATGCTAATTTCCCTACTATGTAGCACTACCTTTTACCTTATTTTTATTTTTTTTTAATGGTCTTTTGAAATATATCCTTTCTAAATAGGTTTGGGAAGATAATCTTTCTGTTTCCAGCCAATTGTAGTGTTGTTTTCTCAGTACTGCTAGCAAAGTGACGACAGTATCTTTCTTTTACTTTTAATCAGGACTTTGTTTTTGCAATAGCAGGAATGCTAACCCACCATATTTTTTCTTTATTTTTCCTTTTTTTCCTGAAAGCTGTATGAATATTGGCATAGCTGTTCATCTTGACAGTGTAGCCTGAGTGGATTAACCTGCCGAAGGCAGTCTTTTCTCCTTGAATCAGTGAGAAGACAGCAGACAGAGTAGGAGCCTGCCCTTTTTTCACCTTTTATGCCTTAGAGTTTCAAAACAGTCTTTACTGAAAATCACATGCTCTTTACTTCAGAGAAGTGAAGACTGATGTATTTTGTTTGCCTGCATAAGAGGCTAATGGGATGCCCCTAAAAGGAATTGTAATACACCTTAATCTTTTACCTGGGTAGATAGACATTCTTGTGTAGTAACAGAAATATTTGTATTCTTCTGTTCTAACTGAAGCCAGATATTGTTTGTAGATGTTGAAGTATCTCTGTGTTGAGAAGTATTTTTCTTTAAATCTTGGAGGTATCTTACCCATTTTTCTCTATATTAGTAGGAAAGCTGTTCTGTAAACCCTTACAGGTATAATAGGATGTTTGTTGTGTTAGCTTCCAAGCATAGCAAAGGTCTTTGAGTAAGCAGGTGAAATACATTTTCCTTCTGTTTTGCAATGTTAAAGTAAGGTTTTCATATCTTACTTTGTAAGTTGTAACTCTTACTTTTCTGGCTTCGATGTCAATGTGAGTATGGGTCATTTGCCTTGCAAGTGCTAACTTCAGAAAAGTTGCTCTCAATTCACTGACCTACAAGCATATTGAGCCATTATAACTCACTGTACATATATAAACTGTCATTAAGTTTATTACTATTTATGTAAGAGAGATTGCTTCATCATACAAGATCTCATTTCCTCTTTTTCAGCATAACAGTTTCAGTTTTGTTGCTTCAACTTACCTCAGTTTTAATACCATAAACATTTTTTAAACAGCTCACTCTAAATGTGTGTATTTCATAGAATTATAGAATCACCAAGGTTGGAAAAGACCTCCGAGATCATCTAGCCCAACAGTCCAACTACCACCAATATTACTAAACCATGCTCCTTACTGCCAGATCTAAGTGTTTCTTGTCGCATATTATATATATGAATGCATATGATCATATAAAGATCATCTGTATTGTTGAGTTTGCATTTAATTTCGAGCTGAAAACCTTCTTATTACTTTTTTTAACCATTGCAAGTAAACCAAAGCTCCACTTTTTAATAATATTTTACAGAAGTAACAATTGAATATATGCATACCAGGACTTCTGTTGAGTTCAGTTGTTATTGCTGCAAACTGTAGACTTCTTGCATTCACCCAATGCATTGAATTATGGCCTGTTTCCTGAACATGCTGTATTACAAGCATGTTAGATTAGATTAGCGTTCTTGATGCTGAAAAGTCAGTAATTCAGTCAAGTAATACCAGAATTAATATTGCCTGTGCAGCCTCAGCTTAGCCTTGACATATTCATTATGACATGTATTCTTTAATTGCATTCTCAAATCCTATTTTCTTCAGGATTCATGCCTCATTTAGTGCACGAGATGACTAGTAATCACTGAAAAAGGGCAGCTATTCATTCTTTTAAGCTGCTCTCATTGTTCAGTTATTTATATTACACAGCTGATATTTACTCATTTACACCTGATCTGTGAAATTAATGTCCTCAGTGACTTTGTTACAGCACTTATCAGAAGAGCTGAACACTGTTTTTGAAACAGTCCAGTGCTAATAAGTTTAATGGAAGTACTATTATGATGGTGTGGCATCAATATGTTCGTTCACATATGAGGAAGGCGAGAAACAGTGCTAAGCCAGAAGTTCTTAAGTGAACCTTTTAGGTAATTTGACATGCACAGAGCCTATTGTTTTTATCTTTAACACTGTGCACTAATGTGGTGCTCCCCTTATCTTCAGCTATAGTTTTGAGTACTTGGTACTTCACCAAATAATGTGGAAAATACTTGAAATTAGTCATTCAGAAAATGGGTGGCAGCATTAAACACTGTCAACTTGTGATCTTATCATCTCTAGCAAACTTCTGACCAATGACAGGAGCTTTCTGTTGAACCCACTTATCTAAACTAGACTGGAATTTCTAATGTAAAATGTGCAATATAACCCTATCTTACCCCAGACATCTGCATTCTTTTTTTCCATTTTTGCTTTGCCTTCCTTCCCAAATTCAAATGTGTACATGTACACATCTGACCCCACTGAACGTCTTTTATGGAACGTGTACTGTGTTTCTGTTCAGAAATATAATGTGTTTTTAATGGTGTATAATAATAATGGTTAAGATTCTGTAGAATCTGTGTGTGAAGAATTGTCATGTGCACCAGAAGCACTTCAGGTTTTGAAACTGAATGAAAACATGTTATTAAGAAATACATTGGGAGCATAATGATTTTCTGGCGCGATGCTTGGAATTTTCATTTTCCTGGATGTGTATGCCGTTCATCTGTTTTCTTGTCTTCTGGATTTCATATGGTAAATTGCAGTTGAGTCAAGGCCACCATTTAACTGGCTAACCTCTTACTTTTACTTCTTTCTCGCCAGGCCTTTTTATGGTTACCATGAGAAGGAGAGACAGTTTATGAAGATCTATCTTTACAATCCTGCAATGGTAAAAAGGTAAGGATACAGTGATACGAAGTTTTGGCTGATTTCCTTGTATCTAGAGTGGAAAAAGTAATTTTTGGAGCAAGATTGCGTACATTTTAACAGTAGAAGTAATAAAAGTATTGTCCAAGCATTTCAAAACAGTAGGAAAATTACTAATTTTAAGCATGCCAGTAACAATATTTTTAAAGGAGTAGCATGTTTGCAAAATGGACCAAATTATAAGTGCCTTCAGTTATCTTGTATTATCTACAATTTTTACGTGCTTGAACACATTTGCATCATTTTACTTTTCATATAGAATTTAACAATGCAGTTCTATTTTATATGTGGTACTCTTTCATGCTTTCTCTCACGTGCCCTGACCTGGAGTAGTGTATCCAGCTTCTGGGGCCCCCAGCACAAGAAGGATACAGAGTTGTTAGAGCAGATCCAGACAAGGGCTGTGAAGATGATCAGCAGGCCAGGGCACCTCCCCTATGAAGACAGGCTGATAAAGTCATGGCTTTTAAGGCTGGAGAAGAGAAGGCTTTGGAGAGGACCTTATAGTGGCCTTCCAGTACCTAGGGGGCCTACAGCAAAGCTGGGGAGGGGCTTTTTATAAGGGCAGGCAGCGACAGGATGAGTGGAAATGTCTTTAAACTAGAAGAGGGTAGATGTAGACTAGATATTAGGAAGAAAATTTTTACTGTGAGGGTGGTGAGACACTGGAACAGGTTGCCCAGTGAGGATGTGGATGCCTCCCTGGAAGCATTCAAGGCCAGGCTGGATGGGGCTATGAGCAACCTGGTCTAGAGGGAGGTGTCCCTGCCTGTAGCAGGGAGTTGAAACTAGATGATCTTAAAGTTCATTTTCAACCCAAATCCATATTTGATGATGTGATTCTGTGATATTAAAAGTTAATTTTGTTAGTTTTTACATTTTAGGTTCCTGTGCCCATTGCGGGAATATAGCTTCAAAACTGAATAGCTGTTTTTGTTAAACAGTTTCTGTAGTGCCCTATTAAATGAAAGCACTGTTCTCTCAGACTTCCTCAGTTTACTGCAAGCCCTGTGATAGTGATAAGTAAAGAGGAATTATTTCTCCAGCATAAACTGAAATCCTTAATTGCTTATTGTTACCCCTCATAACTTTTTTAGTGATGGCCTGTACAGTTCTGCATTATGGTAAACTTCCATCTTAATGTAGTCTGTATACGTATGACTTGGTGACAATTGGGTGACAGTTTGGATTTTTGAAGATTCTCATGCTTGAATTACTTCTACAAAAAAAAAAGATTGACACATATGGTTTATTCCTATAATTTTTCTAGATAAAACTTTATTGTTATAATCTTATTTCTTGCAGTCAGAAATACTTAGTGTTTTTCTGTGATTTAGAAATATCATACTGCTTTGAGATAAATTTATTGCACTGATTTATAATTACGCAAATGCCTGCAGTTGCTTTTTAATTTCCTGTATTTAAAACGGCAGACTTACTGTGCTTCACAGAGCTATTAAAAGTGCTGCTTCTGTGGGTATGGTATGAAACCTTAAAACAATGCAGGATGTCTTGATAAATATGCCAGGGAGAGGAGAACTGGAGAGAGATTCGAAGGTATTACTGGTTTATAGGCATACAGATGCCATAGTTGTTCTGTAGGAAGGATGTAGGATGTCCTTCAGTTGTTCTGAAGGATTTCCATGGACTGTTTTGACTTAGGACACGTTGCAAAGGTAGTACATGGTATGATTTTTCTCTGGAAGGTTGTGGGGTTTTTTTTGTTGTGTTGTGTTGTTTTGTTTTGTTTTTTTCTGTTCTGGTCTTTGTGTTTGTTTGTTTAAGCTGAGATTTACAGAACTAACATTCTGTGTTATTAGGAGGCAACATTTTGGGGAATCCATTATTGTGAACATAAAGTTATTAAGTTAAAAATACAACTAACACAAATACACACTTCGTATTTAATATTTTCCTTTATATTTTAATATATTTTATATTTTGATAAAATCAAGCAACAACATTGTTGTACAGGAAACAATTACAGTATTATGTTCTAATTCATTTTTAATTTTAGAGTATGTGAGCTTCTGCAAGGTGGAGCCATAATGAACAAATCCTACCAGCCTCATGAAGCCCATATTCCCTACCTCCTTCAGCTCTTCATAGATTACAACTTATATGGAATGAATTTAATAAACCTGGCTGCTGTCAAATTCAGAAAGGCGAGGAGAAAAAGTAAGGAGTTTTTTGGTTAATTGTTTTAAGGGCTAAAAATTACCATTTTTTAACACTTTGGTTGAATGGATATCACATCTTAGTTTGTCTTCTGTGTCAAAACTAAGTCTCTATATAGCTTTTCATCAATGTTTTTTTGTTTTGCATGTGGCTGCTTATTGGTGTTAGGGAAAAGCCTGTCCTGTGAAAATGAGATAACGTGTTAAAAAAACTTATTTTGTCAGCATTGTGCTTTTGACCATTTTTCACAAGATATTCACACTGCTTTTCAAGTTAGGCAGTAGAAAATAAATTATTCTTTGATGATATGATACTTACTTGAATTTACACGAGAGATAGCAATCGTGTTGTTTTACTTGTATTGATATTTGTATTTTATCCCTACACCAATTTAATTCATTTTTGCTCTAGTAATGCATTTACAATCTAGCTAGAATTTTGTAATGCTCCACTGTTTTTAATTAGAATGCTTCTGTTTGTACTAAGGTCATTTACGCAGTGCTGAAATGTGAAATATAAATGGCTGTGCAAAGGAGATATTTTTAATTTTCATTTTAAAAAACAATTTGACTTTCTGAATGTATGCACTTAAGTGAAACTGAAGATCGGTAAGAACATACATAATGTTTCCTAAATGCTGCAGTATAAAGGGGAGACAACACTATGAAGAACATAATGTCTTTGACGTTTATATTTAGAAAAATAAGTATTTTTTGTTAAGTTATAATTGTTCCTATAGTAAGCAGGCTTTCATAAGAATGGTAAAATATCTTTCTGTAAAATCAGAAAATGAATCATGCTGCCTTCAGTTTTTTCCCCATACTTTCTATTTGTGTGTATCTAGACACCTATAAATAAGTGCATGGATTTCATAGCGCCTAAAGAAAACACTCTTTCTATACATAACAGTAGGCTACACTTTTAGTAGTGTCATAACTGTAGAAAACTAAAAAAAAAAACAAAAAACCAGAGACAAACGTCTTCGGGACTGTCAGTCCTGAAGAGGTTTAGTCAGGTACCTTCCACACATCCATAGTGGTCTTCTGGAGACATGCAATCTAGTGGTATTGAATAGTAAGTTCTGTTGTTTTCCCGTAGTTCTTCCTTTCCCTTTGACATGAGAGATGGCAGAGACATCAGCTATTTGTATTCTCCTTGGTCATTTACTTAGACATGAGAGACCTGTGTTTCGGTGGGGTGAAGAGAATGGGGTGGAGCAGGAGCAGGGGCTGAGATCATTGGAGCAGCTCTCCTATGAGGAAAGGTAGAGGGAACTGGGCTTGTTTAGCTTGGAGAAGAGAAGGCTCCAGGGAGACCTCATTGTGGCCTTCCAGTACTTTGAAAGGAGCATATAAACAGGAGGGGGAATGGCTGTTTACGAAGGTGGATAGTGATAGGACAAAGGGGGGGAATGGTTTTAAACTGAGACAAGAGATTTAGGTTAGATTTTAGGAGGAAGTTTTTCATACAGAGGGTGGTGACGCACTGGACCAGGTTGCCCAAGGAGGTTGTGGATGCCCCATCCCTGGAGGCATTCAAGGCCAGGCTGGATGTGGCTCTGGGCAGCCTGGTCTGATGGTTGGCGACCCTGCACATAGCAGGAGGTTGAAACTAGATGATAATTGTGGTCCTTGTCAACCCAGGCCGTTCTATGTATGTTTCTATGACTTTAAAAGTTCTTGCAGTGTAGAAAACGAAGAGGATAAAAGTGAGAACCTGACAGACTACTTTGTCCTATCTTGACCAGTTAATAGAAGCAGTGCTCCTGGCAAGATTAATACCATTTTGAGTGGCTCCACATCACCCGTGCTTCAGTCTGTTGCAGGTCCCAAGCACCTTGAAGACAAAGGGGTACAACATATAGAGGCAGTGCTGTTGAGTAGCTAGCCCTTGCACAACAGACCTAGGAAGATCTAAGCCGAGACCTGTCGGTGAAGAAGTCACAGCCTCTGCTTATGGCTGGCACATTTACTGCATTTATTTCAGTCAGCTGTAGTTTGTACCATATGTTTCTTTTTCATAGATTTCAGTATAAGCTTTTGCCAAAATAAGTACAGCGTGCTTAACTTCCCTTGTAGAAGATGTAAAAATCGTGTTGGTAAGGAGTGTAAAATTCAATAATAAATCTGTTGCTAGATAAAAGTAGTCAGCATCAGAACACCCATTTCCGTAGATGTGTTTGTCATGGAGGTGGGCAGACAATGTCAAAGCCTGAGAAAGATCAGTAGGTAAATTTGTAATAACGAGAGTACCCTGCTCGCAGTAGATTGCATCCAGAAAACACAGAAGTTCCTCTTCAGTTCAAATCCTTCTCTTAATGGATAGTAAGGAATAGGGATGCATTTGTGCGCCATGTCCAAATAAAACTACTAAAAAACTGTTACAAAACTTTTATTGCTTTTCAGAAGTTGAATGTTCTTCTATAATATGACTCTAAAAGACCTTAATGTGTCAGTGTTAGAGTCTTTACAAATCTTCTTGTCATGCAGAGGAGATACAGATATCATTAAATTTCCATACATGTGAGTAACATTACTGAAGGAAGAAACGAACCGATAGGGGAATTTGAGCTTCACTTTTTGGATGTATTCAAATACTTCCAATGTGATAAAACTGCTCTGGTTTTTGAAGTGCTTATGATTTTCAAAAATCAGTATGTTGTTGGCAAAATTTCCCTGTTCACTTACAGACTTTCCTAGCTGCTGTGATGTGTTGTCCTTACGACACGCAGCTATTCAGTCCAATAGAGCTTGGAGTTTCTAAGGCATTTTTGGCATCATGTTTCCCAGTTAGCTGTGTAGTAACACTATAATTCTTGGCTTTTCTGCTAAATGAGCTATTCCTATCCATGTTATGCCAGGTATTGGAAAATTAGCTGAGAATGTGTGCAACACTTGCTTTTAAAATTATAGAATAAAATTATATGTTCTACTAAATAATTATTGAAAGCTTCAGACAGTTAAATTGATGCTATCTTCAACAAATGTAAAATTTTGAGGTGTTAATACAGGAAAAAAAAAACAAACAAAAAAACCTGTCAGTTTATAATACAAATCAATATAGCTGAGAAAATTCAAGGTTCCAAAGAGGTCTGCTCTTTGACACTGGAGTGGGAGAGAGTAATTTTAAAGTTTTCTCCTCTAATTCCATCCCCTCCATCTCCATTCATAAGCTTTTTTTTTTTTTTTCCCTTTCTTATGCTACATCCTGCGTACATTGTTGTTCCTCCTTCTGAAGAGTGAACTTTCACAAGACCACAAAGGAGGGGATTTCTCCAGTGCACTTCCTTGTACTGACACCTCCAAGCAAACTTAAAAAAAGTTTTCTGAATTTGTAGATCAGACAACATGTTCCTTCCTTGTACGTTTCTATTTAACTGCTACTGCATCTGGCCACGCATTTATTGTGTATATTCCAGATGCATTAATGGATAAGAAAGATAAAATGTGTTCATTATTTCATTTGTGTTTCACTGTTTACTTTGGCTTCTATTTTCTACTGGGATCTCACCTGAGGACCCAGACACTTGGGAATCCTGAATTTTACCTGAAGCTAAGTAAGCTCAAAGAAAAAAGATAGAATTTAGGTTAAGATACAAGTGAACCACCACAGCGAATTTAATTCTAATAATGTCAGTGTTGAAAACATTTTTCATCTTATGCGTGTCAATAAAGTCAAGTCATTTATGTGACTTTTTGAAGCCAATATCATGCAGATGTTATTTATTCTTCAGAAGCATTTTGATAATATTAAATAATAGCTGCAATTTCTGAAGCATAAATGAACTAATTTCTCCTATTGTTTTTCTTTCCAGATGATACATCAGGTGGAAGTAAGCATCACAGAATCAATTCTGCAGCAAATTCAAACAGTGCTTCTTTCATCGAATGGGAAGAAGATGAAATACCAAGGTTGGCATGTCTATTATTTTTTTTTTTAGTGTATGCTTTATTTGCTCATTAGTAGCAACTTGTATGTACTACAGGGTTCCAGTCCAGGCCCACATTTGAAGGTGACCCAGAGAATAATTATTTTGTTTCTTTGTGTTTTGATCATCTGAGACTGTGTATCTCTTTTAAGTGCTGATAGAAACCCAACTGGGCTATAATAATAGCAATGTTTAAAATCTGTTTTTCTATTTCCTAGAAAATATGTTTCTAGCTAATGACTTCTAATGAAAAGCTAAACAATATAATAGGAGGGCTGCTCCATAAGTAATGCCTCCTATTTTGTTAGTTGTCCCACAGTGTCAGAGGCAGATGTTGGTGATATGATAGCAGAGATTGAACATTCCCACCAATGTTCCATTATGTGTTGCTACTGTGCAACAGATGGCAGCAGAGGGGCAGTCTGACACAATGGTGTCTGACATGGAACTGGGTATGTAGCGAAGGTGTGGAATTGAATTCCTCCGTACAGAAGTGGTGGCATCCACTGGCATTTATTGATGATTCCTGAATGTTTATGGAAACAAAACAGTGGATGTGAGCACATGAGGTGGTGGGTGGTGTGTTTCAGTTGTAGCAACAGAGACCGTGGGTCAGCTGTGCTAGTCTGGATTTTCACAAGCATGGCATGCAGACTCGTGTCACTTGTGAAAATACATAGCTAATGGTGTTGACTATGTTGAAAAAGTGTTCTGTAGCTGAGAATTTGCCCTATCAAATATATTTGTTGTTCTCTTTGTATCTGTTGTACTTTTCATGGAAATAAATAGGAGGCATTACTTTCAGAGCAGTCCACATATTTATACAGAATATTTACACAGTTTGCAGGTTCTATTTTTGTAATCAGCCTTAACTAAGATGTATAGTGTGTTACCAACATATTCCAGCCTGTGCATGTCAAACAGGAGCCATGTAAGAATCTTAGCTTAAAATTTTCGTGTCTGTCTTGTGTGCTCTTCTTATTTTCTAGCCTACAGTTTGCAACTTGGAATGCCTTTAATAAGAAAAAGTATGTGTTTGGATTCATTAATACAAGATTTTTCCTCTTCCTTTTTATCTGAGTGGTAATCTACCAGTTGGAATTCCTTATAAGATCACATAGGGTCTTTTATCCCATTTTTGAATTCCATCCTATTTCTGTTATTCTAGTTCTCAATTATACAGCTTGTTTTGTGATACTGTGATCTGACTGCAGTATATCTAACAGCCTGCCTTTTCAATGCATTTTATTAGTATGCTCCTGCATTTCCTGTCAACAGTATTAAAGAGATATGAAACAAATTCAGTCCTCAAAACTTGTCTATATTCAGTGCTAAGAATTTCTTATCAACCCTGATATCTTTTTTTCTATAAGCAGTAGGAATTTTACCTTTAGCCAGCTTCTTAGTCACTTTAATAATTTAGGAACTAATTTACATCTCCAATTTAAATTGCTTCCTATTTGATATTGTGTCAAATGTTCCTTTGTCTAGAAAATGAATTATTTTATTTAAGGTTTTCTATCATGACTGTGTTCCAAGTGCCACTGCAAAGTAGCAAATCTAAACTATTTTCCATTCATGATTTCACTTTTTGCTGTATCTGTATGAAATTCTCTGCTTCTTATAATTTCTTCTGGATTAATTATAGGAAACATCAATTTAAAACAGTATTCTTGTAATCATAATCATATTATAGTTTGTCCCTCTTTCAGATTACCTTCCTACTTCATTTCCTTTAAAATTCTGAAAACTTCCACCTATGTTAGTTGAATTAGCCTGTGAGTGTCATGATGAACCTTGCTGACGGAAGTCTCACTCAGTTGGTAGTATAGATGTCTGTCCAAGGTTTCTTAAGGTAAACTTTCTCAGATGTTTTCCCATATGGTTTTATTCTTGCAGTCTGCAGCATTACTAGATACATGTAAAGCTGGCCTTCTGCCTTTTTTCCTCCTTTTCTTTAACGAAGTACATTCTTAATTCTAAACATGAGTTTTCTGTGTATAGCTATATATTCTTCGTTGTGTGATCCCAGCACAGTCTCTTCATTTTATTATTCAGTCTCCTTGAAGAGCTCACGTTTAAATACTTAAATGCTTTGTGAATCTTTCACCATTTGACTGCTGTTTCCGACAGTGCTTGGAGTGTCTCTTACATGTCATTACTGAACTCTGAAGTCTTTGTTCTTCATTTATATCAGATATGGGTGTCTTGTAAATATTCTACTACTTGTTACCTGTTTGTTGTTGTTAGCTGGTCTATCAAGAAAAAGCAGAAGGGGAAAACAGTCAAATGTTGTTTGTTTGAAACCACATAGAGGATTGTCTTGTATAAATAATGAAGATATCTGTTTAGTTGGTTTTGTATACATTCAGAATCTGCTCAGAGATAGATTCCAACATGTATTTGCCATGTCCTTGCTGCACGTGATACCAAATTCCCTGTTTTGACCAAGCTGGCATTTCTTGACTTTTCTGGTACAGCAAATGGTTGAAATCTGGTGCTAGATGTCTGGTAATAGGCAAAATATTATTTGAAAGTTTTATATATGCCAGTAACAGCACGTTATGTAGAAAAACACCAGTGATGAATCCTTATTTCAAAAACACATTTGAGAACTGTGCCAAAGTTTCTTGGTGGCTGAATTCACTTCTTAGTACTGGATAGCACCTTACTACTCTACTACTTTTCCAGAACAGCATATTCCATCCATCTCCTGTCTTGCTGCTGGTTAATCTGTTGCTGATACTGTTAGTTTACTGTACTAAGCCAGGAGTGGTTTTTTTTAGATCTAATTCTGGAGTGGTTGTGTTATGAAGTAGGCAAATGTCCAAAGGCAGTAGTGACTGGGAATCTCTGATGTTGTGAGGCTTTTAGGTATGATGCATGTGTTAGCACACATGGAACATGGAAAGCCCACTTAAAAATAGACATCAGTCACCTAAACCTGATAGTGCTATCCAGCATCTTTAACAAGAGCTCTTCATATGAGTCACATTTATGTTATTCCTTGGGTAGCTGTTAATAAAAGATGAAGCACTTCCGTGGGTTCCAATGGGAATTTTCTGGTAAACATCAGACTAGGAGTAATCTCATGGTCAGGTCTCCCACTTGGGCATGGTGTGTTGAAAGTAGGATGATTGGTAGGATGTTTTTTGAGAAGTGTTTTCTTCCATAAATCCTAGATCTGCTACTGAGCTCTGTTTTATGTGGAAACGGCAAATTACACAGTCCAGCAGTTATGTAATGTCGAAGATTTCTGCTAGATTTCTGGCTGTCATAATTGCTTTTCTCACTTGTCAGAATGTACATGTTTTTATGTAGCCATTTGGTCTTTAATTAAATATGTATATTATTCAATTCATTGGAATGTACTGCAGACAAAGAAAGTTCTTCCATGAACAGAATATGGAATATCAAAATAATTATGTGAAGGGGTAGAGTCCTTGTCAGTGGAGTGGAATGACACCTTTTAGCTACTCTATGGTATTCATTTTATATCTACCATCCTCAGTTCAACATTATAAATAACTGAGACAGTCATCACAGAACTCATTTCCCTACCCTGTCATTAATGTTGGTGAATTAAGATACTGACCTTGATGCCCATCCTTCAGGATTTTTGAGGGCATTGAATGTAGCAAACTGTAGTGGATAATTTTTTAATACTGTGTCAGTTCTTGCTTTAATTCAGTGTCTTGGCACCTGACCAACCAATCCTCAGTACTGTCTTTGAGCAGAGCTTTCATCCTACTTTGTTATTATGGCAGCGGTTAGTGCCAACAAACTTCTTTCCTCAAAAATGAGGTTCATTCTCCTTAATTCCTCTTCCTGTTTTCAAAGTAATTGATTTGGAGCTTTTTCTGCGTACACACATTAGATTTATATTTTTGCGTTTCACTTTTGTGTGCAGGTAGAAATGGGAATTTTCAATGAATTTGAAATGTATCTCTGGTAGCCTGGTCATGGCAATATGCTGTTCTGCAACCTTGATTTATCTTGCTTTTCAGCAGAGTAAACTTTGTTCTCATAAAGATAGGATGTTTCCGTTTCTGTACTTCTCCTCACCTAAAGCTGCCTTTTGTACATCTGTGTTCCAAGTTCTGCCTTGCAAACAATTCCGTTTTTTGTTTTACAAAAGAAAGCTTAGATGCTATGAAGAAGTTTGACCAGGACTTGATAAGTATTATTCTCTAACCTTGTTCTAATGAAGATATTATCAAATCGTTATTTTTTTTTAGATTACCTTGACATTATCTTGATTTTTGCAGAAGAAATGCAATATGAGTCCAGTGGTTAGTCTTTTACAGGGCAGTGTTTGTAGCAGACCACTTTGAGTGTCTTTCAAGAAATACTAACTGCTGATCACCTAAGGTAGTTTGTGTGCTCAACTAACTGAAGTCTGGATATACTCTGTTTTCTTCAGGCTGTCTTCTCACCTGGTAATTGTAGCATTATAGCTGTTCAGGATGTGGTTTGATTTGGGATTATGAGAAATACAGCTGTTTCATATATTTTCCTGACATGCTGTGAATATTTGCTTAAGATGAGCAAACCAGCATAAGAAACAGCAGTGTTCTTGCAGCCTCCTCCCTCATTCTTGTTTCCCAGTGGTTTTGCAGCTCTTTCAGATTATGTGATCAAAATGCAAGTTTCAGCTTGCTGCAGGTCCTCTTGCCTGCAGTGCAAACAGTCTCTGAGTGGTTTGAGTATGAGCATCCAAAGTATATGATGTGGAAAGAATGAATTTGATCATATTATGGACTTGTTTCTCAGCTGACATTGTGACTATTAAGAAAAGGAAGTGATGACAATGGATAGTCCTTTAAGCGTGCATTAGGACACGGGCAGTCTACTTCAGCTAAAAGACTGAGCTGCTCTGATGTAGGAATTCTGTGATCTACTCTTTTAATTATTACAACTGCTCAGAAACAGTTCTGTTGACTGGGGAGGCTGGTAGCCATATGTTTGTTAATAAATAGTATCTTTCAGTTGTGAGTGAATTCTACCTAAGAGCTTTATGACTTCTGCCACGCTACTTTCTGCCTGTTTTTCATTTGGTAATTCATTTACCACATGGACTCTAAACAGCTCTTTTGCATGGGCTGTTTTCTAAGTAGTCAGAATTTTGCTTGTACAACAGAAGTATTATGTCTAAGCAGTTTAACTTTACGTTTCTTTTAGAGTTTTAAATAGCTTAATACTTACCTTCCAGAGAAGGTGTCAGAGATACCCAGCTTTTAAATGTGATATTTGCTAGCTATTTGTGTTATAGTGACTTCTATTCAAGGTGTGCAGACAGGATTGGAAATACCATTGAATTATATTTTAGACTGTGTTCAGATTCTTGAGGCTGTGTTGTTATGTTAGATTATTTAGGCATGCAAACATTGAGTCACCAGATAGTATAATGTATACAAAGGATCCTTAAAAGAGTCTGTTTGAGTTAAATAATAGCCTGTTTTAGTTTTCAGTAGTGTTGACGAGATCTTTTTACCTTTTCCCAAAAATTTTGAAAGGTTTTCCTATTTTCCTAGAATGGCTCAGGTTAGAAGGGACCTGAAAACCCACCCAGTTCCAACCCCTGCTGTGTGCAGGGCTGCCACCCCGCAGCTCAGCTGCCCAGGATCCCATCCAACCTGGCCTTGAGCACCTCCAGGAATGGGGCACCACAGCTTATCTGGGCAACTGTGCCAGTGCCTCACCACCCTCTGAGTAAAGACTCTAACATCTAACTTCCATCTCTCCTCTTTTAGTTGAAAACCGTTCCCTCTTATCCTATCACCATCAGAACTTTTAAGTCAGTATCTATTGTTTTTTGCAAGTTCTCTTTTAAGGCTGCAGTGAGCTTTCTCTTCTCCCAGTTCCCTCAGCCTTTCTTTGTATGAGAGGTGCTTCAGCCCTCTGATCGTCTTCTACAGACTTCCACATAAACCTTAGAGAAAGTTTCTTTCTTAGACTCCTCCATGCACTCCTTAAAATTAGTTCATTGACAGCAACAGGTGGAAGGCCACTGGCCGTAGCAGATCTGTCCCTTAAAAGGATGATTATCAAATTGTTACAAAATAAGCTTGAATCTGTCTAATACTTCGTTTATGTTTTATAAGCCTTCCCCCAAGCACCCTTGGGGAGAGGTGAAGAAAGAAAAAAAAGAGTATATTCTGAAAAATAAAACATTTTTTGCCTCTTCTGTTTTTTTTTTTTGGTTGCTCTGAAGTGTGAATGAAAAAGGAAGGTTTTTGCTCCTATTTCTTCTGGATATAAGATCATACCCACCTGTCCTATTGGCTGAGAGTGCTACAGAACGTTTCAGATTGTGTTTGATAGGGAGAATATTATGAAAAATGCTGTAACATTTAGAATTGTTTACCAATTCTTTCTCTTCTTCCCACCAAAAGAAAACCCTTTAAACCGAAGAATCAAATTATGTCAACTAATTAGGTTTGGATATGAACATTAATTTAAGACTTTGCAGGTGAAGATGGGAAGTGGTACTTCTGTATTCATTCTCTTATCCCTCCTGATGTTAGTGCAGTTAGAAAACAGTGATCATGCATGTTTCAAAATAGCATAGATAAAATTAACCTATTGTGTTTATGTTGTCATAGTTCTTTAATGTTGAAAGGCGTTGAGCCACAAAGTACCTGTGAATTGGAGGTGGATGCAGTAGCTGCTGACATTTTAAATCAACTGGATATTGAAGGTGAAGTATTGATAACTTTCCGCATAAATACTTTAGAACAGCAACTGTATTGTCTTCTTTTTGTAAGATTGAGCTCAGTTAAGCCACAATCCAGATTTCAGTGTTAGTAATCTATTAATCTCTACGTTTCTAAGGTTTGTGAGAAGATAAATAAATAAACAAATCGAATAAACTCGGGAAGAAAGCATATTTTGAGAACAGTTTATATTTCCAAGCAGTAAGAAAAAAAAAAACGACTTGCTAATGGATTACAGAAGGCTTCAGATCTACGTGTAAAAAGCCAACATCAAGTATATGTGTGTGTATTCGTGCATATAAGCATACGTACACAAACTTGGTGAGAAGACCAGTTAAAAATCTAGAAAACAAATAGGAATTGTATGCCGTAGCTTTTACCTAACACTGAATCCTTCAGCAAGGCAAGGATTGCAGTAAAAAATAATGAGGGGTTACAATGACAAGAGTTGAAGATGTGCGTTAGTAGGTTTTTTTATTGTTTTTTGTTTGTTTGTTTTTTAATATGGGGAAAGAATGTATTGTGTCATGCTGACAGGCTTCCCTTCATGTATTATTGTGTACTTTTAGCCCAGATTGGCAGAAACCCTGGTTTGCAAGCTATATGGGAAGATGAAAAGCAGAGACGGAGAGAGAAATGTGAATCTTCTCAGATTAAGACACCAGATTCTCAAGGTAAAAACAAACAAAAAACCAAAAATTATGCAGCTATTTTTCAAAATCTTTGAAAGGGAAACAAGCAGAAGGTAGAAATGAAATAGGTGTATCAAATTTCAGGACTTCTTAGATGTACTCTTTCACATTTCTAAGCTTGCTGATTCACCAATATATGTATTCCATATGAAAAGTAAGATACAAAACATTGCATTCCATTTGCTGCAGAGTGTGCTAGGCTGAATGAATGATAATGACAGTTAAGATTTCATACTTTGTGACAAAGGTATTTAAATATTTAAATACTAGCAAAATTAAATATCTTATCCTGAAGCTTCCTATATTTATGCATAAGACCTGTTCCTTTGAACAGCATCACCTTTTAAGGTGATGTTAAATGAAAATTATATAGGGTAGAGAAATCCCTTATTTTTATGTAAAATTCATTACACAGGAAAGACTGTGCTCTGCAGATTAATTGCATATTGAATAAGGCTATTCTCTGTAGAACCTAGGCCTATTTCTTTTAAAATATGAATGATATTTGGCAAGCAAGTCAGAAGATTGCAAAAAGGAAAGAGGTGTGTTCTGGGCTTAGACAAACTGCTTTCTTACTGTGATTTTTTTTTTTTTCTGTGTAATGCTATTCAGGCTGCATAAACCAGGATTTTCAAAATTGTTCACTGATTAAGTAGTCTTTTCTTGAATGCTCACTTTGATGTAATTGCAACATGATTTTAAATGCCATTGATACTTAGAAATGAAAATGAGATCGGTGGGAGTGTGTGGAGTATTTTAAAGTGTTTCAATACACTTGAAAAATCAGCCCTCAAATTTGGCACTTAGTGGACACTTCCACTTTAAGCCACCTCCTAATAGAATTAGTAATTTGCTCTCTGTGTTGATAGGTCCAAATAGAAGTGAATAACAAATATTTTTTTTTAATTTAAAGACCGTGGATTTGTGCCAGCAACAGAGAGTGAAAAGTATTTTCAGAAGAGACTCAAAGAAATCCTCAAGCAAAATGATTTCTCTGTGTAAGTATTTGGCCATTTGCCATAAACAATAATATTTTGAGCAGACCTTAAATAGGCATTTAAAAATTGGTTTTCAATTAATTAGAACGTTGTCAGGATCAGTGGACTACAGTAATGGATCAGAGGAGTTCTCTGCTGAGCTAACACTACATTCTGAGGTACTTTCTCCAGAAACCTTTCAGTGTACGCCAGCAAATATGGTAGAAGTGCATGAAGATAAAAAGGTGAACAAAGGTGAGTATTTTTAATAGCTTCTAATTGCTTAAGTGTAAATCTCTGTCGTGCTTTGGTTGTACTTACTATTAGCAGAACTAAGCCAAGTAAGATATGATTGTCTAAAAAAAAAAAAAAAGGCTAGTTTTTGTCTTTATTGCCTTATTTGTTAGAGTAAGCCTTTTTAGAATTGCTCTAACAAATAACAGAAACATATTTGAAAGTAAAATCCATTTAAACTGCTTTTCTTTCATAATGTATTGATGTCTGTGACTCTTTGAAGTTTTATCCATCTCTTTTTGATCTTCTGTTGAAGAATCCAATAGGATGCATACAGATAAAGAAGAGGAAGCACTTATTAATGAAGAAGCAATTTTAAACATTGTGGAGAATAGTCAGAGCTTTCATCGTTTGTCTCAAAAACTGAGTCAGACTACAGTTTTTTGTAAGTATGACCAGAAGGGCTTTTCTTTTTAGCATTTTATTTTTCCACAGTCTATTGTGTTAACTTACACTACTGATCATTAAAGAAAGTTAGTTACCTCAGAGAGTTTTCAAGCAAATTGCAACTTCACCTCTTCCACTGCAAAAACACCTTATTTTCCAATAATTTCACCAGTATTTGTAGAAGTTACATCTTTTACTGGTTCAGTAACCAGCCTTCTTGACAGGTGAGTTTAGTGCAGTCTCCTGTGGGATGTTACTCTTCCTTATGCTTTTGGGTTGTAGGACAAAAACCACTAGATTAAATAGGATTTTGACTATCTGTCAGTGCTATTCTACCAGTTCCCATGTCTTCCGAGAACATGCTCATGAGCTACATTTAGAAGTTCAGCTATCTAGATATACCATAGGCTGATAATGACAAACTGCAGGAAGAAATATTTGACAAAATGCATGGATACAAAAGAACAGTTGAAGGCAAAGAAGCAAGAAGAATAAAACATTAAAAAGATGGAGAGAGACTGTGACAGCAAACAAATGTGGTTGGCATGAGGGAAAAACAATAAAATAACTCGCCAAATTGAATGGAAAGTTTAGTTCAGGTAGAAATAATTAAATTAGGGGAAGGTCTGTAGAGGAGACAAAAAAAAACACGTACTTCATATTAGAAGATATATAAAGTAGTACAAGGACAAGAAGTGGTGTTAGTATGCACTGAAGCTCGTGCTCCAAAGTGTGGAAGGGAAAAATATTGAAAAACCCCTTTCCTCCAATACTTCTGATACATGCCTAGTGTGAATATATTAGGGGAGAGTGAGACTGAATTTGAGGAGGTATGGGAGGTTGGATGCAGGGAGAAGTGCTTCCACTAAATCTACTACATTTGGAACAGAAGGGCAGAAATAAAAATAATTTCAAAGAAAGGTTGCTAGTACTATAGAAAAACAGCTTGCAAAATAAGAATAAAACTGAAAAAAGAAGCATGGAAAGAGCATTGTTTCTCTAGCCTACCTTGCTTTGAATAGTAGCAAATTAGTAGATTTTTAAATGGTTAGGATTTTGTTTTACAAGCAGATTATAAGCAGTGGTTAACAAATAGCACAAAATACAGACTTCATCTGTGTGGGCTCTTTCTACAGTGGACAGCGCTGATGAGGCCATGATTGATGTGTTGGCTGGTTTGGAGAGTGATGGGTATCAGATGGAGCATCACAAAGCACTCTCTCACCATCGTTCTCTTGGAAGCTGTCGAAATTCTCAAAACAGTGATGATGAAGAAAATGAGCCACAGTGCGAGAAAGAAGAAATGGAACTTAGCTTGATAATGTCCCAGAGATGGGACAGTAGCATAGAAGAGCCCGGGCCAAAAAGAAGGTATATATGTGATTTTCTTTACTGAATCTTTCCTCTTTCACCCTCATATTTAGGTGTGCTAAAGTGGATTGTAGAGGAGTCTCTTTTAACAGCACTGGAAAAATCAGCTGGTGCTGCAGCTTGTTAGTTTTATATGTGGATGTGGATGAAATGTTTAAGTTTGTTTAGACCTAAGCTTCTAATTTAGTGTTTGAGGAAAAACTGCGTAGTACTTTTTTTCCTACAAGTCTGGATATGAACATTGTAATAGTAAACTCTTTTTAAAGTAATACCTATGCATATAGCACAAAATAATCTCGTATACTGCATGTACAACTTTCCTTGAAGCGAATGTTTAAGAAATATTCTTGTGAAGACTGACACGGAAGCCTGAGAAAAGCACCCATTCGTTTCCTTGCTCAAAGCTTAGATTAAAACGTGAATGTTTCTCTCTTTGCTGGACTGCTAAAGGTTGCAGACTTAATATTTTTAAGGTTAAGATTATTGAATTCTTCTCAGGTTGTAATGACTTTTTGTACAGTCTGCGTTGATGGATTTTGCAAGAAGCTATATCCAGTTTTTCTTCACCCTTGCGTTTTGGGCAGACCTGGTATTTATAACTCTATTTGAAAGATGAGGGACTTAACAGATATAGCATTTTGATTTTTTTTAATATCAGAAATTACAATTATGCTATGATTCAGAGAGCAAGAGAGGCTGTAATGGAATCAGAAGTTAGATCATTAGTTTCTTAGTTCTAGAGATACTTCATTTCTAAAGTAACTTTTCTTTGACCTTTTGATTTTATTTTTAAATTTTTCCTGTCACAGTAGTCAGGAAAGTTGGACTTTCCATCTAAAATGCTTTTTAGATGGAAAAATGTTACCAAGAACATTGTTCTTGGTAGCAGTTACTTTGTAAAACTAGTCTACATCTTGCAGCATTTATTAGCTTAGGTGCAGCTCTGTATGGGCATAACTGTACAATTTCTGAAGTCAAGTAGGATCCTGAATGAATTAACTGCTTTTATGCAATAAAGAATCCAACTTAAATCTCATAACACTTGATGAGCTGGTTCATGAGTAACTTGGTCATGTACACCTACATCGTCATCTCTGACAGAAAGTACTATGGAGTGCATAACAGGTGTTACCCCATGGAGATCTCTGCAGGTCCACTTGTGATCCTTTCAGAATTTGGACTGACTTCAGAAGAGAGCATGGGTAGCTCTGTCCCCTGCACGATTCTGATCATGCACAGGGAGCCAGCTGGAGTTTCATGATGGATGTGATCCAATTCTGTTCATGGTTCCTTCTATTTGTACTGCTTCCTAATGCGTACATTCTATCACTTTTCTGTTATTGAGAATCCAGCAATCTTGCGATACATCAAATAATATACTGGAATAATAGATTATGCAAAAAATGTCAGGGTGTAACAGTACCCTAGTGACTGAATTAGTCAGCTTGGGTTTGATTACTACTGAGAGAAAAAAAGTTCAGTGAGGCATGAACTCTTGAAGAGCCATATGGCAGTATCATGCTGCATCAGACAAAATTTCCTGGAATCTAAATGCTAGGCTGGAATGCCAACTGATTCGAGTTGTTCTTTGCAGAAGTCATCTCAATCCTGACTTGGTTTGCTGGTGTTGACAAAGATTTGCTTTGTGCACAGAATCATAGCATAATCAAGGGTGGAAGAAGCATCTAAATGTTGCTTTGATCAAAATAGTTTTGACTGGATCAGTTGACTAGGATGAGTTAAGGTGCTGGACAAGTTAAGAGTATTTCTAAGAATAGAGATTGCATAGTCTTTATGGACAACACGTTCCAGTATTTGAACATCCTCCTCATCAAGAATGCTTCACTTGTACATAACATTTCCCAAGGCAACCCTCTATCCTTTTCCCCCTTTCATGCCACCACAGACATCTGAATCTGATTTCTTCTTTTTATCTGCCCACTGAGTATTTCATAAGTGCAACTGGATCATAGTTTTTTCTCAAGGCTGAGCAAATCCTATTTCCTTACCCTTCCTCCTCCTTTACATGTAGGTTGCTCAAGAAGTAATGCCTCCTATTTATTTCCATGGAAACTACAACAACTTCCAAGAGCACAACAAGACTATTTGATAGAGAAATTCTCAGTTACAAAACACTAATTTTTAACATAGTCAACTCCATTAGCTATGAATTTTTGCTAGTGATGAACAAGAACCTGCATGCCACACTCATAAAAATATACACCAGCGGAGATGACCTGCCATTTCGCAGCTGCTATGACAGTGAGATTGTTGAAATACACCACCCACTGCCTCACTATACTCATATCTGCTGCTTGGTCTCCATAAATGCTCAGCAAACATTGATGAATGTCAGTAGGTACAGATTTTCCATATGGAGCAATTCGATTCCACACTTTTACTTCATACGTACTTGCATGTCAGATGCCATTCTGTCAGACTGCCCCTCTGCTGCCATCTGTCGAACAGGAACATACACCAGCATCTGCCTCTGATGTTGTGGATCAACATAATAAAATAGTAGACCTTACTTTTTGGATCAGCACTTGTTTATCACGTGCTACTGCCCCAAGTCACCTTGGTGACCCTCGGCTGGATTTGCTCCAGTTTTATTGGTGTCTACCCTGAGCCTAAAACTGAGCACATTTCTCCAGATGCAGCTGCACAGCTGCTAATACTGTCAACAGTCTTGCAGTCACAGTCCAGGGTGCGGCTATCTTTGCTACAGAGGTATGCTGCGCACTCGGGTTCACCTTTGTCTCCCATGCTGTCCCCAATGGTTTTCCTAACAGCTAAACTAAAAGCATATTATGTAGTTGATTTAGTCCACAAATTTCAAGCAATTAAATTAAATTTCAGTGAAATTGGAACATGGTTTAGTGGGCAGTATTAATGGTAGGTAGACAATTGGACGTGATCTAAGAGGTCTTTTCCAACCTTATTGATTCTACGAAAATTAAGCATCTAACTCCCTTCTCTAACTTCTTGAACTAGTAAAACTTGCTGTTCTTCCCTATAGATGTTAGATGTTTGACTACTTTTCTTGCTTGTTAAAGTAATAATGATACTCTGAGTTTCCTAGTAAGAACTATAACGCATTTTTTATTTCACTTTGCTCACCCAAGTTACGCAGCCTTTTAGCCTCATATGGCTAAAGGTATTTACCTATTTTCTATTGGTATTTTCTGCATTAGTTGATTCCATCATTTTCTGTAGGTCAGTTGGCAAAAATATGCATCGAAGTTCAACAGAAGAGGATTCGTCGTCAGAGGAAGAAATGGAGTGGAGTGGTAGCAATATGCTCCTAACTAATCTCTCTATACCTCAGCTAGATGGGACGGCAGATGAAAATGGTGGTAAGTAAACAGAAAAACAGCTTTGGAGTTGAATTGCTACCTGAATCATAATTTACCTTCAGATCAATTTGCTAATTCTTGGATATACTGAATGTCTTTGATTCTTGTCTCAGCTGGGAAGAATTATTTTCAACGGATTTCAGAAGCAGGCCTTTAACATCTTCCTTAAAGGTCAACAATGTTTTAATCTCAACACCCACAGGGAGTTACCAAGATCTTTATTTCCTACTGTATCAATGATTCAAAAAAGAGTATCATTTGATTAGTTCTATAGATAAATTCTTTGTTGCAAGGGGTATTTTTCTGTTATGATTTGTTATGCAAGTATGGTGCTGAAATTAGAGATTCTGTAGGACCATTTATCCTGCTATGATTTTGTTGTAAACAGTACATTGTGTAAATTTAGATGGTTAACTTTGCTTTGCAAATATACACCACCCGTGCTAAAATATGTAGAGCTTTTGAGTCTGTCTCATTCTGCAGGTTGCTTGTTCACGTTCTGGGATAACAAGACTTGAAATTATGCAGTGGAAGACTGCTGCAGAAAAAACTGCCTTTCAAAAATCTATAAAAATAAATTAATCTTTAGAGATATATTTTGCTATCTCTCTAACTTTCTGTCTTTGTTTGAAATAACCATGGTTAATAGAATGCACGTTTTGAGATTTGGCAAATACATAAATGTTGTTACTTGTTCCATTAGACGAGCTGCATAATTTCATATTTATAAAATTCAGAGCAAAAAATGAAAAATGTACAGAACCCACTATGGAGGAAGGGGAAATATGTCTGTATACTGACATTTCGCAGTATTAAGTTCATTTTTGTTCTTGGTCTGATCAACAGTAATTGCTGTCCTTTGATTAAAGGACATTGTATTAGTCATGCTTGAATACCTTTTAAAATTTTAAATAGTGATTAGCATCATTTTTGTACAGAAGTTTTTTCTTAATCCATAGTAAAAATGGGGTAGTGTAAAAATCTTGTTGGTGCTCATATATATACCTAATTTCCTATTGCTGCATTTGCTCTTAGGGTAAGGAATGTAATCTATTACTAGTTATGTATTAGTTAGTATCTCTTGTAGCTATTTGACAAAGAAACAAGAATCATATGTCAGTATATAAAATACATGTCTTAATATGTTAATATAAACAATTCCATATTGAAGAAAATGAGCTATGCTTATTACATTGACAGTCAGAACTGTTCTTTCATGATTGCTGTTTCAAGTGTAGGTTTTTTTATCCTTTGCTTTTGTAGGTATAAATGGTAAGGTTAATATGTTACTTGATGTACTACTCATATGACTTTTTGCAAAATACAGAATTGTAATTTCCTTATTTGCAGTACATTGTAACTTCCTGTAAAAAGGGATGCTTCTGGCTAATAAGACTGTATCCTGTATAATTGGATAACTGTAAACTGTAGAATATTTCAAATATTTGAATACTCTCATGGAGAAAAAGAAAGTCCACTTAAAATAAGTTTATTTGTTCTCATTTAATCAAACATAAAATAATTCTATATAATAATAATTTCTACTGCATATTCTTCTTAAAACAGGAGATATTCAAAACAGATCTCAGTCTAGGTCATCTGAATTATAAAAAAAAAAAAAAGGTTATCCACATGAATCTCAGTGTCCATAACATCTGACTGATTTATAAATATTTTTGCAATTTTCTTATCTGAGTAATCTTCCAAATGTTCACTTGGCATTTCACTGAACTCCCATTTTCTTCATCTTCCATTATCATCCTCGTTCTTTGTATGAATGGCTCCTCCTACACCCAAAGAATCACAGGCTGCATCTCCCAGATATGTTTCCCAGCTCAGCAACTCTGTGTTTGAAAATGTTATTAGAAACAGATTGAGACTTTCTTTTATTTTTTTCACCCACCTGCAAATAAATTATGAAGGTGAAGGCACTATGAATCTTGGATAATCTTCAAATTGGTTTAGACTTAAAAGATGAATGCTTAAAGGATATCCCACGTAGTACGACAGTTTTCAACACGTATTTGCAAGTCATACAGCATGTTTCATAATTTATGTCCCCCTTCAACATTTCAGCTAGAGGTTTGGGCACATGAACAAACTGCTGTGTGCCCTCAGCTCTGTAGTATCTGCCTCTGAAGTGGAATAAACTTCTTGAAGTTGCTTGGTGCTCACTGTGGTTAAGAAAAGCACACAATTAATGCATAGTAGTTGTTAATATGTTACTTACCAGGTGTCTGCACACCCTTATCCTGCAGTAAATGTGGTGAAAGTAGCAGTGAAAGAGAGAAATAGTCCTATTTATCATACCACGAGTCTTCACAGGACAAGTACCACAGCTGGTTGTAGACCTTTGTGGAAATACTAATCCATGGGTATGAATTGATGATGTAACTAAATGGGGCAAGCTCCTCGTATAGACACCTGAATAAGTGTTGGGTTGCTCTGCTTTAAAAGTGCAGCAAACTATCTTACACTTATTGCACAGGATGGTTGATACAAAGCCCTTGCTATGTTGTAAGATCATACTTCACCTTTTTGTGGAATTACTTTTCTATATGGAGAAAATCATCTTAAGTATGTTACTTTCTTTTTCAGAACCAGGAAGCATTCATACTTCTCAGGGACAAAGCAGGATACAAGCTTTTTTAAAAGTTAATGTCTTTGTATTTAGCTTTCTGAAAATGATTTCAGAAGCCTTCTTTAAGCAAATCATTGTGAAATCTTTGGGAAATGTATTCAAGCCCATAATTTATAAGTAACTGGCAGAATATCTTGAGACACAAATGTATTAATGATGTGATTTTGATAAAGCAACTCATGTATTTGGGGCCTGTAGTTGTCATGATCATAAATGGCATGTGAGTTTGAATAGTATTGTTTTGTTTCTATTGTGGGAGGGCTTTCATGAAAATATCATTACAATAATTAATAGCTTAGTTATTCTTTTTTACAGGAAAACTAGAGTAAAATTGCTTGTCTTCCATTTCAGACAATCCTTTGAATAATGAAAGTTCTCGAACTCACTCCTCCGTCATTGCAACAAGCAAAATGTCTGTAAAGACCTCAATCTTTCACAAAGATGCTGCTACACTAGAACCCCCATCTTCTGCTAAAATTACTTTTCAGTGTAAACACACAAGTGCCCTTTCTAACCACGTTTTGAATAACGAAGATCTAGTTGAAGAACGCTCGCAACCAAACACAGAAACACGACCGGAACTTTCAGTTCATTCTCTTACAAAAGAAAGCACTTACACAGCAAAGTACCCAACATCATTCAGCAATACTACCCATGCAGAAAACTCACATAAAGAGAGTAACAAGAAAGATACTCTTCCAGTTCCTTCATGTGAAAATAATATTTTTGAGTATGAAGATGATATTTCATCAGTGAGCAGACAGATACCTAGCAGGAAGTATACTAGCATTAGAAAGACTGAGAAAGATGTCTCTTTTATGCACGTGGGCCGCCACATTGGTGACAGCATATTGAATAAAAACTCTTTTAGCTTTTCTGATTTGAGCCACTCTGGCCACTCCAAAGGTAAAATATCCTCTGAACTAAATGAAAAAGCCAGCAGCGCAAGTATAAATAGTTTTTTTCCAGCAACAGTTACAGAAAATTGTGAATTGGTGTCTTGTTCAGGAGGCAGTCGAACTGTTGTACATTCACTTGAAAATAACACTGATGAAGGTGGCCTTAATAAGCTTAAAATTAGGTATGAAGAATTTCAGGAGCATAAAACAGAAAAGCCAAGTCTCAGTCAACAAGCAGCACATTATATGTTCTTTCCTAGTGTTGTTCTTTCGAACTGTCTTAGCCGACCACAAAAGTTAGCTCCTGTGACATATAAATTACAGCAAGGTAACAAACAGTCCAGGTTGAAGCTGAATAAAAAGAAATATAGTTTTATCAATCATCAGGAGCCTGCAACTGTAAGTGATGTTGTATCAGTGAAGGAAAGCTGCTATACACAAGGTAGTGGTTGTAGTAATATTCCTGATAAGGATAGTGCTTTACCTAGTGACTTAGTCCAAGTTCCTTTTGAGGCTTTTGAAAACAAAATGCCTACAAGTACTGCTCATTGTACTGACTGCCAAATTGGAGATGGATCTCTTGAAACTGAGCAGTCATTTGGATTATGTGGGAACAAATACACACTTCGAACTAAACGAAAGGTAAATTATGAGACTGAAGACAGTGAATCAAGCTTTGTCGCACACAACTCAAAAATTAATCTACCTCAACCAATAGAAAGTGTTGAAAGTTTGGATGGGTCTCAGAAGTCTCGAAAACGTAGAAGACTTTCTAAAAAACTGCCACCTGTTATTATTAAATATATTATCATCAATAGATTTAGAGGGAGAAAAAATATGCTTGTTAAACTAGGGAAAGTAGATTCTAGTGAGGAAAGAGTGGTACTCACAGAAGAAAAGATGAATTTATATAGAAAGCTTGCACCTTTAAAAGACTTTTGGCCAAAAGTTCCCGACTCTCCTGCAACCAAATATCCTATTTATCCACTAACGCCAAAGAAAAGTCATAAAAGAAAAGCAAAACATAAGTCAACCAAGAAAAAAGCTGGAAAACTGCAAAGAACAGGTACTAAAAATAACATTAAAAGAACTTTATCTTTCAGAAAAAGGACTCACACAATCCTTTCTCCTCCTTCACCATCCTATAATGCTGAAGCTGAAGACTGTGACTATAACTATAGTGATGTTATGTCTAAATTAGGTTTTCTTTCTGAGAGAAGCACAAGCCCAGTAAACACATCACCACCTCGCTGCTGGTCTCCCACTGATCCAAAAGCAGAAGAAATTTTGACCAACCTGGACAGGGAAGCTTTACATAGTAGGGGTAATATGTACCACAACAGGACTGTTAATTCTAATGTAGGAAAAAATAGTCGAGCAAAAACTCAGGTTAAGAAATGTAAAAAGAAGTTTGCTAGCCCTACTGTATCCACCAAGAAAAAGAAAAAGATGAATCAGAGTGATAAAACAGGAGAGGATGGAAAGAAGAAACCTAGAACGAAACAAAGACAGAAAACAACAGAAAAAACGTCCTCAAGAAAACGCATGGTATTTAAAGATGAAAAAGGAAATAATCACTCTACCACGGAAGTGAAGTTTGTGCTGAAGCATCAAGATCTGCCTGAGATGTCTTACAACTCACAGCCGCTTCATCATCGGAGAGATGGTCCTCTTCCTGGCTTTACAGCAGGATATCTGCCATCAGCACCGTTCCCCTCAGCAGCTGATACACAAGGTAATTCATCAGACCATTTTCATGCATTGGTGGAACTTGATAAACCTTTAGATGCGCAGTGTTTGCCTGCTCCACGAGAAAACCCTCATGCATCTTTCACATCAACTCCTGTGGCATCTGGAAGAGAAGGACTGAAAGTGAGCTCTCAAAGGCCCAGGACTCAAAGTACTGTATTTAGAATGAAGGAATCTGCTCTCATTAAAAACATATTTGACTCATCTAATCACTCAACTCAGGTAACACAGAATGTGTGCATCTCTAAAGATAAGACCTTTGTAAAAGCAGAAGAGATAAAAAATTTCCAAAACAGATATTTACCATCAGCTGGGAAATTAGGTGAAGCTCGTGAGTCTTCGGACTCAACAAAGATGGATCAGTTGCATTCGACTAGCTATTTGCATTGTAAAGATAGTAATCAACAGCAGATTTTTTGTATACCAGAGGCATCCAAGCATTCTGATCCTTCTTCTTCTGTTCTTAAGTCACCTGAGGAAAGTCCAGGGCCTCTTCAGTTGCCTAAAAACTGTTTTGTAACCTCTTTGAAGAGTCCAGTGAAACAACTAAATTGGGATCAAAAACAGAAAGGATTTCTTTTGGAAATGTCGCATTTTAAACCTGAACCAGTAAAACAGAAGTCTCTGTCAGAAACAACCACGCAACCAAAACCCATTTCCCAGTATAAGAACAGGACTATAGTGGCGCCATCAGCGTTCAGTGAAGGACAGTCTGGCCTGGCTGTTTTGAAGGAATTGCTCCAGAAGAGGCAACAGAAAGCTCAGAATGCAAATGTTACACAAGAACCAGTACTAGATAAAACACAGCTGAGCAGAGGTACCCCGTGCCCTCTTGAACAGAACAAAGCAGTCAAAAGGTCACGGTCAGCCACACCTAGAAAACCACGTGCTCCTAGGAGTACAAAACCTAAAGAAAAAACACCGAAACTTTCAAAAATGGAGTCTTTAAGCCAACAGGTCACTAGTCGTGTTGATCATTCTGTATCTGATGATAGCCCTATATTTTTTTCCGACCCTGGTTTTGAAAGCTGTTACTCCCTTGAAGATAGCTTATCTCCAGACCATAATTACAACTTTGATATTAATACTATAGGGCAAACTGGATTTTGCAGTTATTACTCTGCAAGCCAGTTTGTCCCAGCAGATCAAAATTTGCCCCAGAAATTTCTGAGTGATGCAGTTCAAGATCTTGGTTCTGTACAAACAACAGAAAATGACTTTCTATGTCGTAATGACCAAAAAACTGATGAAGAAAAACAGCATTCTTCAAGCACAAGTAAGTGGATAAGACCTGGTTCTCTGAGCCCTGAGCTTTTTGAGAAAACCTCCCTGGATAGTAACGAGAACCACTGTCACGGTCAACGGAGAAAAAATGTTCATCCTTCAACTTCTAGATCTAACTCTATTGATACCTCTTGTACACAAGAGACAGAGGTCTGCCTAAATGAAAAATTTAAATTGACTAGAAATACAAATAAAGAGAGATTTCTTAACCTTCCTCAGCCAACCAGCTCAGACTGGATTCAAAGCCACATTAGAAAAGAAACCACTTTTGAACCCTGTCAACCACTTGATTCAGTTAATACCTCTTTTACATCCGTACTGTCTTCTCCTGATGGTGAACTCATGGATGCAGCCTCTGTGGATTTAGACTTATATGTTTCAAGAAACAATGAAGCATTAACTCCAACTCCGGATAGTTCACCAAGATCCACCAGTTCTCCCTCACAGTCAAAAAATGGAAGTTTTACACCTCGTACTGCTCACATTCTTAAGCCGCTTATGTCCCCACCCAGTCGTGAAGAAATCATGGCAACTTTACTGGATCATGATCTCACAGAAACAGTTTATCAGGAACCATTTTGCAGTAATCCTTCTGATGCTCCAGAAAAGCCAAGGTACTGTCTTAAAGGCATTTCTATCTATATATGCTTGTAATTATATTAAGTTTAATTTATTCCTGTAAACAATTTTTTGCTGTTATGTGACACAGCTGCATGAAAGATTTCATCTGTTACATGTACATTTGAAGTTGAAAATTACTATACTTCCTCTGCAAACATCCTTTTTCATTCATAACACTTTCTTTTTTTATTGCTTGATATTAGTGAAAGTATGCCTGCTTGCTTTGTAAAAGATGGATACTGCCCACAGGAATTGTGTTGTGAGAAGACTAGTTAGCTGAACTCTGCTAGTGTATAGTCTCAAAAACTGCCTATGCAGTGTAGTTTAAAGCAATGATTCAAACTATTTTCTTTTCAGGGAGATTGGAGGACGGCTTCTCACTGTAGAAACTAGGCTTCCAAATGACCTGCTTGAGTTTGAGGGAGACTTTTCATTAGAAGGGCTACGACTCTGGAAGACTGCATTTTCAGCAATGACTGAAGGTCCTAGACCAGGGTCACCTCCCCGTTATGGTTACTCTGCTGCTAATAAAAGAGAAGGTAATAGCCATAAAACTAGCAAAGACAAAAAAATTGTTATAATGCCATGCAAGTGTGCTCCAAGCCAGCAACAAGTTCAGATATGGCTTCATGCCAAAGAAGAGTATGAACATTTCAAGAAATTGCCTAAGAATCATCCTGCTGAGCTGGAAAAGACAGCTGAGAATTTCGGCTCCACAGTACTGTCTGGAGAGAAATCTATAGAAGTAGCAAAAGCAGCTAAAGATTTAAATTTGTCAAGCCTGGAAGGTGGAAGACCTATAGTGCCTACAAAGGACTCTCCCGCTTCTGTGGCAGATCCTACAAAAGCACAAACCAAGGAAACCTATGACAAGTCTGTAAGTGCTGTAGGAGCTTCTATAAATATTAAAAGTGACATAGACTCAAATGAAACTACATCTGAAAGCAAGACACTTACCGCTTCAGCTCTAGAATGCAATAAGGAAGAGGAGGAAGAAGACTATTATGTCAGTTACAGTTCACCAGATTCTCCAGTGCTTCCACCTTGGCAACAAGTAGCATCTCCAGATCCCAAGCAGTCCAATTTAGAAGGTGCAGAGTGGAAAAGTCAGGATGTTATTTTGTCTTCTGTTGAAGAAAATAAAGTAGCGCCTGTTGGAAGCACACAAAATTCTCCATCCATCCAGGAGGACATTAAGATAGCCTTTGACACATCTCCACTTCTACTTAATGTTGATCCTGGAAACTCTGGATCCATTTGCTTACATAGTACACCCATCACACAGAGAAAAACTCACGACGGAATTCACGAAGTTCTTGGGTTTACTCCTTTATCAACAGGTAAATCCATTAAGTGATCTTAATGATACACAAAAAGCATTCCTGAATATGATACAATTCTTTTGACATGTTGAGAAAATTCCTTCACCCTCACAAAATTATATTTAAACCATTTTTGAAAAGGAAGAGGCCTGCATGTTATTGTTTAAGTGACTAATTATGACAGAAGTTGAAAAGCAGAACAACTTTGTGCTTCCTGGCATTGTCTGAACTCTGAAGTGCTAGTTAAAAACTTAAAGGCATGTAACTTATTTGGAGAACTTCAAAATTTTGCTGGTTATATTGCCATTAATAAATTATGTTCCGAACATAGTGCTGCAGAAATAACTTTGCAGTACTCAAGATAACGATGTAAGATACGGTAAATGATTGGCCTTGTATTGTGCATTTCTGAATGTCCACAGATATCAAATTGTAATCATTCTGCCTTGGATTGGAGAGAGAATAATGTTAATTTTGTATATATATAAATATTTTTTGACGATGTAAAAACAAACACCTCTGATTGTTTGCAGCATATTGCTTAATGTTTGGACAGTATTTTTGAGGCTAAACAGTTTTTCGCTCCTGTATGTTTTTAGAACCAAAAGCCCAGAAACTGTGTCATAAGAGAGGAATTAATCCTGATGGTCTTCGAAGAGTACTTCTAACCACACAGATGAAGGTAAATAAAGATTTTACATACAGGTTTATTTTTGTTATGCTACACTTACATTTCCATTCTCTTTCTCACTAATAATCTTTCTCTTAAGCAGATAGCTCTAACACATGTTTTCTTTTGGAACTTTGTTTTTAAAATTTATTCTATGTTGGTTTTATTTTTTTCTGTTGCTATTAAGATCTGGAAAAATATATTTAAAATGGTAGAGTGTGAGTCCTGCAGAGTCCTGTTGCTATTTGCCTTGGATATGTACAAACTTGTATTTATTCATGTGTTTTCATGTGTATATGTTGGTTTTCAGACAATGTCTTTTCTGAAAACATGAGCAATCTGTAAATGGCACTAATGTGCTGAGAGAGTAGAAAGGAAACTGATGGTGTGAATTTGATCACTCATGTTTTCTATAAAGAATATTTCTGCTCCCTTATTGGAAACAGAGCAATTGAATAGGTGTGTCATGGATCTGACTCAATAATCTTCTTTGTTTTTAAAATACTGGTATTCACCAGTTCAGGTGGGTAAGTGTACCCTCGATATAGCAGCTTTACAATTTGTAAGCTATGCAGGGTATTGTGATAAATTGTTGGTCGAGCATACAGAGACTTGTTGGTTTCCCTGTCTTCACCCTTCTGAAAGAGCCAATATGGTATATATATATGTATATATATATATATATATATATATATATATATATTATTTTTTTTAAGGCATTTTAAATTGGCTTTTGCTTTACTGCGAGGTTTCCTTAAAATTATTCCAGTTGTAGTTTTCCTGCTGAAAAAATAACAGGATAGTAAAAGCTTACCTTTAGTAGTTGTACTGTAGCATTTACACTTCTATTGGTAAATTTTCATTTAATTTTGGTAACACTGTATTAATTTACTTACCTCCAGTTTTTTCAGTATTTGTATGTGAGTGTTGGTTTCTTTGTTATTGTTCAATAGAATCAGTTTGCTGCCCTTGGTGCTCCAAAGAAAGAGACTTCTCAGATTGAAGGACCATCTTTAAATAACACTTACGGTTTTAAAGTCAGCGTGCAAAACCTGCAAGAAGCAAAATCTTTACATGAGGTAACTTACTGTTATATGTGATTTTATAAAGTGACAGTTTATCAAACTAGTTTCATAGTGGCAGTATTTAAAAACTTTTCCTCCTTGGTCCCTGCCTGAATTAAGATCAGTCAGTGTGTGCTGTGTGTAGTTGTAATTGCTCTACTACTTTAGTTTGATTTTCAATTGCTTTTATTTGATACAATTGGACTAAATGTCACAATATTTTGTGGAGAAGATGGTAAAACTTCCTTTAAACAAACCCCAAAGAAAGAATCAGGAGAGGGAAATAGTAGTGTTTTGTATAAAAATATTACTGGAAAAATTAGTTGATGGTAACTTTCACGGATCATTTCCTTATGAAAGGAGGCTTCAGACTGAATGTTAGTGAGACTCTCTCTGAATCCCTACATGGTAAGTTCTGAATCTGTTGGCCAGTTTCTTTTGCATTTGTCAGGGTGGTAGGTATCTCAAAGAGTGTTTCTGTGTATTTCATGTGTGTCAGTTGTTGGTCTGAGGAAAGAGAATAAAATTAGTGCTGGAGAAGGGGATGCAATGTGAATACAGTACTACTATATTTGGCTGCTGGCTGGCTGGCTGGCTGGCACGTGTTTCCTTCCTATTAGTCACCACTCCCATTGCTTGGAGTTAGCTGCAACCAGCTTACAGACAAGCTCAGGAGATAGTTTTATGCGCTAAGTAGATAACATGAGAGAAACATCAAGAAACTAATGATATTACAGGAAATGGAGATGCAGCTTGATAGTGCAGTTCTGTTTCACTGACGGATGAACAAATCTAGAGCCCTCAGGGCAGCTTGCTTGGTCAGGTATGCTTGCAATTTTTCCCTTGTAATCCCTCCAATTCACTCATTTGTCTAGTTTATTGGCTATATTAAACAAGACAACACAGAAACAAGATAGTATTAGTATTAAGTACTGTTGTGAGTGTTTCATAATACAAACTATTTTACACAAAGGTAAAGCAAGACGTTGTGGAATTTCATTAATGCAAGTGAAGGGAAAAATAAGTATTCTTCATGCCTCCCTCTAAGAAACTTAGTCTTCATGCCTGTTTGCAAGTCTTGGGCAAGGGAGGAAAAGGAAAATAAAGACTAACAGTGGTGCTGAGTTTGGAAACTGAATTCAGCTCAATATACAAAACTGTTTGAAAATACTGAAAGAATTTAATAATTGCTGATGTTGATTTCTGCTTGTTGTGTTTGCTTTTGAGAGAAGAAGACAGTACTCAGAAACATATATTGAATTTTAATAATTGAGTATAAAAGTGCTCTAAGCGGTTAATTTACTTGTAAGATGTTGTTTTTAGCAAAAAAATGAGATCCAGAGATGCCTGTTTAATCGCTTCTAATTATTTTAGAATATGACCTTTTAGTTAGAATGACCATGTGTCTACAGTTAGCTCATTTGCGTTAATAATTTTTTATTTTATTTTATTTTGAAGAAAGGTCCAAAACGTACTAATTTGTTGTATTTATTTGTTGGTAGGTCCAACACCTTACCCTCATCAGTATGGAGTTACATGCTCGAACCAGACGAGATTTGGAACCAGACCCAGAGTTTGATCCGATCTGTGCTTTATTCTATTGCATCTCATCAGACACAGCACTTCCAGATACTGATAAAAAAGAAATCACTGGCGTTATAGTGATTGATAGTGACAGGACACTCTCCAGCCAAGGTTCTTATTTCTTTTTTTGTTTTTTTTTTTTCACATACTTTACGAAAATACTTATTTCATAATAAGCAAACAGTAGCAAGCAAAATATAATAGAGTGTCTATATTGCTGTTTAGCTCATTTAATTTTGTCTTGTTGACTGTTGGATGAATGGCCATATTAAACGAAGAGTTTTCCTGCTTATGTCTTCTGAAGAACCATTGCATGGGCTGTAAATCAGAAATAATATGAACATGTTCAAAATATCTCTGTCTGCATGCTTGTGGACAAGCTCCTGCAGTGTTCTGAAAGTATAAAGAGGAAAACCTGCCTTTAGTTTCCTACGCAAGTTGCTGGATAGCTACAAGTAGAAAATGTTAAAAGCAAGACAGTATGTTTTATATTTTACTTAAGGGTTATTTTTGTGGTTTTATCTGATCCTTTCAGGATCTAAACAGGGGCCCTTATTCTATTGTACCTTTTTGGCTTTGTTTAGACCAGTGATACTCAACCTGTGGCTCTAGAGCCGGATGTGGCTCTTCATGGCCCTACAGGCGGCTCTCGCAATGTAGGCGTCTGATCGGCGCTCCACTCTATCAGGCAGCGCGGGGAGCACTGAGCAAATGGACCAGCAGTGTGGGAGTCGCTGAAGTTTCCCCTCCCATAGGGGGAAAGAAAAGGAGCTGCTGGGATCCCCCCACAGGTAAGAGTAGAGATCACCTCCCACCCAGCAGCCGTGGGACAGAATGGGGAAAAACTCGCCCTTTTGCCCCTTCCGCCCCTCCACCCCACTTCTTCCTAGCAGCCAGAAGGGGTTGAAGACAGAATGCTGCTGGGAGAGAGGATGCTGATGTGTCATGTCGTGATGTATCAATTTGTGATGATGATGAGGCAGCATCCTCACACATTGAAGTGTCATGATTTAAAAAAAAAAAAAAAAAAAAAAAAAAAAAATCACACTGTTGATACTTGATGTTTATGGTGCTCTACAACTCCATTTAGTAAAGAAAGAAGTGGCTCTCCAGCTGTTAAAGGTTGAGTACCACTGGTTTAGGCTAGTAAAAGATATTTAAAAGTCCTTTCTTTTCGGGTTTCTTTGACACTGTAAAGAGTATTAAACCACAAAATACTGTCTAAAATTAAAAAGTCTTGACAAAAGCCTGCCAAAAATAAATTCAGCAATAAGGCAACAGCTCCTTCTTTTACCAGTTTATTTTTCAAAGTATTATGGATGTTTTATCATGTTATGCTAAGTCCTTACTATTCTCAGTGAAGTTTATTTTGGTATGTATGCTTGTTACTATCTTTAGGAAAATTGTCTCCATTAACTTACTAAGTGAGATTTGTCACAGTATAGAAAACTATGGCTCCCTAGGTGTGTGCCTCTCTGCGAAATTATCAAGAAAAGGCTTTCTGTAAAGATATCCTGTAATATTTGAGGGAAGGTTCTGATCTGTTTTTATTAGTGAAGTGAAATGAAATGATGTTTAAATGATAATGTGACATTTCTTGCTTTAAGTGGTGCAAGCTGTCAGTATTTTCTTGGATAGAACTTCTTGAGGGGAGTGACTCAATATTGATACAGTTTTTTTCCTTTTTTGTATTATTATTGCTTTGCAAATTACAGTACTCATTTTAACATTTATTTCTGAAAATGTACTTTTTTAATTATCAGGGTCTTAAGAATGTGTCAAAGCCAAATGCTTTTAAAAATTTCAGATTATTGCCTTAATCAGGTACAATCCGTTGTATAGAGAAAATGAAAATACAGTGTATGTGTTGCATATTATTCTTTATCAGCTCATGCATGCATAAGAATTTAGCTGTATACACACATTATCAGTGCAGACACTTAATTTGCACTGAAGTTGCTGATGTTTTTCCATTTCTATTAGTGACTTAGCAATGTCTTTAAGAAGTATACTTTCAAGAAGTTTATAAATGAAAACTGTAATGTTACGTAGCATTTTAATTCTTCAAAGCATTTTGCAAAGCACTATGCTAAGCTGGCAATTAAAATACATACTACATGATACATATTGTGTGAGCCATTGCATAGTGCTTTAATGTTTCCTACTCAAAAATAATTCTCCAGTAGTTGAACTCCTGTATATTTCTCTTTTGAATCAAATTCAATTATATGGAAGAATTTGTGTGAGATTATTACTGTAATATAATTTTACCAAGTGAAAAGAACAAACTTTTCCACCCAAGAGGGACAGAATAAGTGTGTGGAATTAATTATGTTAAAGGTAAAAAGAGAATGTATTATTTTTTTTCTGTTTAATGTTTTGTTCTATAGTTCATTCTATATTGTGTTGACTGAAGTGCTGCAATTCCTTCTAAAATGTAATGATCTGTTTTACTTATTTTCTAGGGAGCAGAGACCAAGCACCCTTGCTCACAAGATCGGGAATTACAGGACTAGAAGTCAGTTACGCTACTGATGAAAGAACTCTTTTCCAGGAAGTAGTGAATATTGTAAAAAGGTAGCATATCTGTACGTTCTGCTTTTATTTTTCAGGCTTGGTACGGCAGATATAGTTCCTTCAGCCCTTGCCAGTCTCTCAAATACTGATTATTGTCATTGTTGTTTTCCTCAAAGGCTTATTTCTAGAGTGGACAAGCATGGTGGTCTTTTGAATAAAAATACTTTTTCTGCTTTTCCTTTTCTCTGACAGCAAGCACATTCAGATCCTCTTAAGCAGCTGAATTACAGTCTTGAAACTGATCAGCCATATCGGTAATCTTCTTTAACAAACAACCTTTCCTGTGTTAATCTCAGCGTTCATTACATATCTCTCTGTCAAACTCAGTAGATATTAATAATGCTGAGAGCTATAGAAAACCCTTAGGAAGAATTTTTTTAGGGTCTCTGAGGCAAGGCAGAAAAAAAACTACATGATACTGAAACATACTGTGGACAAATCACAGTAACTAGCAGTTGAAAAGTAAGTGCCTTCATTAGTTTTGTCTTCTCTGAATGAAAATCCCCTGCTCGATGAGACTTGGAAAACTGCTGATTTTCCCTCTCTCCACCAAGGCTGGGAGGCCTGTTATGTAGCCCAGCAAGTGGAACTGCAAGCATTTCCTCTACTGACAGAGGTATAAAGCCATAAAATTACAAGGAAAGACAAACAGATTTAAACTGTGAGTCACCCTGCTGGAATACAGACTCAAGAAAAAACATGTGTACTAGGCAGAGTACATTTGCCATTCTTTCTCTCTCCAACCAGAAAACCTCTGATGAGAAAGACATTGACCAACCCCGTGAAGCCAGAATACAAAAAGAGTTGCTGAATGCAACCAACACAGGGTGGGTCCTGACAGAGCAGCAGATCCTTGTTCAGAGAAGACAAAATTCAGGTAAGGAAAATTTTATTTTTCTCTTTCTTGGAAATCTAGTGCTCCATCAAACTTAGGAAAAATACTAAGAATGAGAAGCTGCCAATAAATCAAAAACCCTCCATCAGTGTCGGAAAATTTAAAGAGTGAGCATGGGAGAGAGAATTCAGCAGTTAGGTTATATTTTTATCACTGAAGAACAGAAGTCTACAGATGTACATATTGAAGACATTACTCGATTTCTGTAGTATTCCAAGATGGAATTTATCAAGCTGCTGGCTGACAAAGCTCTTCTTAAGATATGGTCTCTTTCTCTTTCCACATTGTGCTAGCATGTCTTTTTGACTCAACAACTTCATATGTTGATTCGTTAACTTGTATTTTTAGGATATAAAAGATCTATTCTTGGAGAGGGAGACTGCTATCTTAGATAATTCTTCTTATCTGCTTCCCTCCTCTCTCAATGCAATATGAGCTAAAGAGTCAGAACTTCTACAACTATTTTTTTAAAACTTGGACTACATCTGCAGATTGAAGCTCTTTTTCCCTCTTCCCTTCTTCCCTCTGTAGCATAAGCCGAAGAGAAAACAAAAATTTGCTAGAGTAAATGTTTTATTTTCTTAGATACAAAGTAAGAGTTTAGTCCCAGAGCAGCTTTAACTGGAGAAAAAAGTATCGTGAAACTTCCTGGTTTAAAAGTAGTGGATTGCAAAAATCTTCCTCAATGGCAAGTGAACAAGTAAACATCTTTAAGGAAAATTTTCAGCACTGGGAATTATTTCTAAAATAGGCTTGTGGATGCATCAGGCTGGAATGAGTGACAGAATATCTTACTTGTTCTTGATTGGCAACACCAGAAATAGACTCCTGAACAGGGAATACATCAACTGTGGGAGAGCAGTTGTCTTATTCAGTCCAGTTGAAGAATTCTTGTTCCCTTGTTCCTGTTACTAGTCATTCTCTTATCATTTGGCCTAATTCTTGCTCTCATTTCATTTATGTGATGTCATAGAACATACTCATTTGTTTCAAATTCCATTCTTTCATTTATCTGTTCAGGCTGCTTTTCTTCCTCTTCTCTGCTCCGCTCTGCTCCGCTCCGTTCCTTCTCCCTTCCCTTTTTTTTCTCTTCTGGTCGTTGAATGCAAGAAGTATTTGATCCTGTCACTTTTTGTCCATAGATGTAAACTCTCATTGAGCACAATAGAGTATTTGAGTATTTCAGCACACTAATGAGAGGAAAAGATGATTTTGGGAAACATGTGGTTTAGCAAATAACCACTTTACCACTTAGCTTAGCAGTCTCTTTATCCATCAGAAGTCTACAAGTGTTGTCAGTTTTTCTTCTCTTCGAACAAATGACACGGAGTACCTACTTAAGCTTTACAGTGTGTTGGTCAATACTGAGAGACAGAGGAGTTGAGACAAAGTAGAGTTGATAGATCAGTGAGATTTTAATGCTTGAAACTTTTTTTTATTCCTGGGCTGTACCACTAACCATTTGTCAATGAAGAGAGTCTACCAAATCTTTTTAGAGCTGAGTTATTGTTTTACATGTTCCTTGAAAATGAATAGTGCTTCAGCAAGTTCAGTGGAAATGGTTAACTGCAGTTTGATTGAGTTGCACTTTCATTGTGAAAGTGTTTTCTAGGCCTGTATGACCTAAGATAAGCATTTTTCTAACAAGACAAAGCAGATACCTAGGTAAAATAAATACCAGCTTAATGGTTCTTCTGTGAAATGGATAGATATTGTCTGATTAATTTGGGGCAGTTTGAGAGGAAGCTTCACCAACATAAGTCCAGATTTCCCTTTGGTAAGGTGTCCTCTGGTTGTAAACAAGAAAGTAGGACTTGAGCTCAAAACTGGCATAAAGCAGCTGAAAAACTATCCTGCCCATTTTCTGGAGCCAGTAAAGCTCTTTGGAGTTGCCATAGGGGAAGTACGTTTTTTGTCTTGATATGGAGCCTGTATCTATACTGCTGTGCTAATGGTTTCTGTGGTGCTACCTGAACAGTCTTCCTCAGTAGCCCTTCTCTTTATCAGAAGGTGTCAGCTGCAGTGAGTTGGAGAAAAACAAAGAATCTGTCTGCCTGCAAAAAAGAAAAACAAAATCACCTCTTTCTGAACGTAAAGGCAGAAAAATGGGTAAACACATTCTTATAGCTCCATAAATCAGTCAGCACAGAACACAGAAAAGCTGGCTGTTGAAGGAGGAGAAATGGAATGCTACAGGAATTTGTCTTGGAGACATTAAAAAAAAAAGAAAGAAAAAGGCAGAAATACTAGCGATATCCAAGCGTGATGGAGCAGTGGATTCCCATGAAAGAGAAATTAAATGTCTTGGCCTCTCTTTCAGTTTTAATGTAAATTATGCCTCTTTTCTGTACAAATGCCGTGAGGTAGCAGAAAAGGGCCGATCCTGCAAGTATGAGAGGAGCAGTATTTGGGGAACTTATGTGGGAATGCACAGTCCCCATCTCTGTGATATGCAGAGAATTTGGAAACACAATGGGCTTGAAAAAAAGGTAGAAAATTCACTGATACTTGACACTCACTAACTACACACTGTACTTTGGTCCCGTGGAAGTAGTTTGTGCTAAAAGCATAAAAAGAGGCTAAAGATGTAAGATTTTCTTGAAGATATTGGGCATAAATCATTTGTAATTTAATTAGCTGTTATTGTTTAGTGTTTAAATGTTTTATGTAGTGTTTATCTTATAAAACATGGTGCAAATTCAGATTTTGAATTAATTGCAATGCATTATGTTTCTTCATCTGTAAATGCTCTAGCAGCATTTCCAGTATAAAATAGAGATGTGTTAATCTAACCTTCTTTTCCCAGGCTAGTACCATCTTCTGTGGAATATTCCTGTAGACATCTCTGCTTAATGGCGTAATGTCCTTTATCAACTCCATGGATTTTTATTGTCCAAAGCAAACTGGAAAAATGCTTTCAGAGATTTCGCTTATGTGTCTGAGTCACCAATTATTCTGCTTTTGTCTGTATTGTAGGTCTGGCCTAATTTTTTTCCCCCCCTTTTTCTCTCAATTTTAGCTGGAAGAAAAATAGCAGTCAGGAAAAGCAGACTCATGATAGAAGGGAAGGCATAATTGAGAGCTTTAGAATTCATTCATGAAATTATCAGATGAGAAAGTGGAAAAGGTGGCATAATAGCACATATAACTTAGCTAGAAAGGAAAATAATCTTATTTCTTCTCTCTGCAGCATGTATGAGTTAAATGCTAATGCTGTCATGTTTAAATTCTGCCAATATAAATGCTGCTTTTCATCTTTGCAGAGAGACTGGCAACAGCATGTAAAGCAGTATCAGTGCCCATCCTTTTAACAAAAGAGCACTATGTTGGCAGCCTTACTTCTTGTTCCTGTCATGTTAGTCCTAGCCAACAGCTTTCAAAAATCAGTGCTACAATGTGGTAGTTTCTTGCAGGTGTAAAAGCTGGTCTTGTTGTGATTTCTTTAGTAAGACAGCTTAAACTGGTGATGAAGACCAATTGGATAGTGTACTGTAAAAACTGTGATAAGGGAGGATGAAAAATACAAAACTTGTCCTCTCCTTAGTAGGAAGTGAGGGAGGTAATGCACTGTTCCTGCAAGGAAAAACATAGAACAACTTTTTCTCATCACAGATGGCAGCTGCTAGTGTAGTTACAATGACTTGTTACTTACTAACAGTATGTTGATTTCTGTTCAGAACTAGCCTAAAGGAACATGCTACCCGTGGCATAAGGAGTAATGTTTTTTGTACCACATAAGCAGTTCTTCACAAGTTTCTCACTCAAATATACATCTATCAGAGAACCTGTCTGGATAACTTCTTGCCCTGCCTAAAATCTACAAGTATTTTCCATTTTGGACAGTGTGAAACCAGTTTTCAAATATGAATGTAAATGTAAGGCTACTGTGAGGCTTTCCTTCATTTGAAATAATGAAAAACATTTTGTGATATGCTGATACCTGGATGGTTTAGCTGCAAAAATTAATGTGAAAATGTTAAATGTTAAATTTTATGTCTGTTGTATAACTATATGGAACATTA
This sequence comes from Tetrao urogallus, assembly GCF_951394365.1. NCBI lineage: Eukaryota > Metazoa > Chordata > Aves > Galliformes > Phasianidae > Tetrao > Tetrao urogallus. Next base: position 65,135,023 of record NC_136814.1, read on the forward strand.
CATAATTCCTTTTGATTTTAAAGCTGAGATGGAGATGGTTCATAGTTTTGGAACCACAATTCACAATCATTGTGTGATTGTGGTGCAAGTGGTGATAACTTCTTGACGCTGTGATTCTGCTACTGAAAGGAGCTGCATGCTAGTTTCATTTCTTTATCTATAAAAAGCTCAAGTAGCTTTGGTTTTGCACCATTGGGTACAATTAGAATGGAATTTAAAATTGAATACTTCTCTTTGACTATGGATATATTTCTTTTAACCAGAAACAAAAAAGCATTCATTTGTTATTAACAGCAAATAGCAAAATATCCCCCAAATACAAAATGCTTCTTTTCATATCTCCAGAATCCTAGAAATCAAAAATATACTTTCTGCTCTAGCAAAAAATTTTATCAAAGCCATTCCTACACAGGTGGAAGTAGGGGGTGAAAAGGGGTTTGCAACTTTAGCTAGGTAATAAAAAAGCCCAAATTGTAATAAAGAGATGCTCATGCTGAATAAGAAAATTCAGATACTTTATTTTTCATAAAAATTGTCTATGGCAGAAGTATGGAGAACTCCTATATCAAGCAGTCAGCTAGTGTTGGCATTTATTATACGTTTAAAGATGCAAAAAACCAGGAACCCCTGCCTACTGATAGGACAAGGGGAGATTTAGATACAAGGAAATTTTTTTACTGTGAGAATGGTGAGGCACTGAAACAGGCTACTCAGTGAAGCTGTGGATGCCCCATCCCTAGAGGTGTTCAAGGCCAGGTTGAATGGGGCCCTGGCAGCTTGATCTATTGGTTGGCAACCCTACCTGTGGTAGGAGAGTTAGAACTAGATGATCTGTGAGTTCCATTCCAACTCAAATCATTCTTTAATATTTGTCCCATAACCTAACGTCTGCAAGTCTGCATCCTGCTGTGAGGTTGAATATAGGCTGTGGTACAGGACTCTCAGGTTATTGTCGAGTCCTCTACCTTCTTTATCATTGTTTAACTGTGTTGAATCATGCCAGCTGGGATTCAGAACCTCACAACTGAGCTGCATTGAAAGAAGCACCTGTCCTTCCGTCCTTCCTGATGAAGCTTTTTCTTTTTTTCTTTTTTTCTTTTTTTTTTTTCTTTTGCTATAAAAATAACACAAATTTATTTGGCTGGTCTTTTTCTTCCCACCCCAAGAAAATCATTCTTAAGCTCTTCTGCAAATGACTAGCTGCTCAAATAATGTCTTCAGTTTTAATAGTGCCTTTTTAAAAGGTAGGTGATGCATGCTCGACTGAGCCAACTCCTACCTGCACTTTGGCTTTGAAGCCTCCTTGCTTGTTCTAGTCAAATCTTCTGAGACCTAAATTGGAAGTGGGACAGCTACTGTGTTCTTTCTTTCGTACCTGAACAAGTCAAATTTTCTACCTGGCATACAGGTACAGCATAAAATCAGTATTTGTTGTGTATCGTAAAGAAAGAAAAATGTTATCTTGAAGTAAGAGGTATTTAAGTAGATCTGGCATGTGAGGTTGCTTTTCTCCATGTTGCCATTTTGACAACTCATTCAGTTGTCAGTTTTAATTTTACCTGTGAAATCATCACTTAGGACCAGAAGTGTCCTTTGATTATTATCCAATACACTGCAGTATGCAAGACACACTGATACTTGCAAAAAAAAAAAAAAAAAAAAAAAAGATTAGCCTAGTAGCAAATTCTATTCTATTTCATAAAGAAAAATAGTTCAGCAAATGCTGAGGAATGAGCTCTGTTTGATTGTCTTCTGCATGTAGTAAACTTGTAGTCATGCTTGATACAGCTTTTATTAGCTCTTGTCAGTTTTCAATTTTGTTCATTTAAGGCTAAAACAGCATAGGTATGTATTAAAAAAGTTGCTTTCCCAATGAAAATATCTTTTTTTTTCTTTCCAGTTTTTTTGTTACAAAAATCCTTTTTTTGACCATAATTAGAGTAAAATCTTGTTTATACTCTGCTCGTGGAAAATATTTTCTTAAATAATATGAAGCTCATTTTCTTTTTCCCCCCCTCTAGATATGACCCAGACATTTTGTTAGGCTATGAAGTCCAGATGCATTCCTGGGGTTATCTCTTACAGAGGGCTGCTGCATTAAATGTTGATTTATGCCAGATGATTTCTCGTGTGCCAGGTAAGTTACTATATAGGGTTTCAGTTGAGTTACACCAGAAAAAAAAAGTTGAAATCTATAAATAAAGAATGCAGAGTAATTTTTCAAAAAGGCCTCTTTTATGTTGTTGCTGTTGTGGTATAGGTGTAATTACAAAAAAATAAATACCAACGAGATAGCAGTTTTCAGTATCTGCTGAATCTTGAAATGTCTTGTGTATTCCACTTCTGGGTGTATTCCATATGCACAACTCTAAACTCTTTTTGAATACTTGTGTGTTTTCTTGCTGGGATCCCATTTTGCATATTCTACTGCATCCCGAAGTAGAAAGCCTGAAGTACAAAGGTGATGAAACTTTTCAGCTCATCACTGAAAACCAGTCTCTTTTTTCTGCGTTGTATACCTTTTGGTGTTAGTTCTAATTGTAATTCCATAACACAAATAAATGACAGAAAGTTTTGGATTCCTAGCGGTGTTCCTGCTACTGCTCTTCTCTATGGCTTCAGTCATATCTATATTCCTGCTAGCTGCCATAATTATTGCATGCAACTGGAGTACAATGACATGAAAGATGCTCCTGGTTTGTAATATAGCCCTTGCTTTTAGTGGCCATTCATGTACTGTGGGAAAACATTACTGTCCTACCTGCTGATGCCTTCCGGCGTTCAGAAAAAGATCTGTTTGCATTGTTTTCTTTCTTGAAAACCTGAGCAAAGTTATCAAGGAGAGTGTTATCTTTTTGTCTACACTTAGCCAAGTAATGTAAACTGTCATTCTGAAGATCACGATTACTGAACAGCTGAAAAAATAAATTGACCTGAGAAGAGTCAGTAGCTTTATGAAGTAAAAATTTTCTAAAAAATTTGTTGTAGCTTTTTGTGGTTGTCAAAAAAAGATGTGGATGAGGGAGATAGGATTTTGAAAATCAAAAACAACAGCAGAAGTTTGACAGGGTTCTTGTTGAAGATCTGTACTAAGCAGCCATGAAATCAGAAGTGCTTGCCTCTGATTGTCTCATTAAAAACTTTCACTTCTTTCTTGAAGTTTGAACATTTCTGGTCTCCGTTTATACTTTAAAAATCTTTATATACTCTTGATAACCGTGACTTGTTTAGAAAATGTCTGAGTTACAGAGACCGCTCAGGGACAAGAAAATATAGGAATAAATGTGCATCTCCAGTTGAAAGTTGTTTGCAGCTGGACTTTTAAGTGCTTTGTTTATGTGTGAATTGGTCATCCAAGGTCATGAATTTCCCACTTCAGCATAAAATTTGTTCTGCGGGAATAGCAGCTAATTGCACAAACCTTGTTGTTGAATTTCTTTGATGGCGCCAGTTGAGGTGATGCAGTGGTTGCAATAACAGTACTTTTGGATATAGTCTTAAGATGTATTGAAGCATGTTCAGAAAACCTTTTGGGCCCTTACGCTTCAAGATTAGCAGTATCTTTTGTGAGATTAATGATAAGTATTGCACTCAAAGGTTTCTTAAGCTTCCAAAGATCACAAGGGCTTCCTGCACTACTTGGAAATGTGACTTATCTGTCTCTTCAGCTCAGGGCAGTTTGTTAACTTCAATTCAGTAACTAATGTGTCTCCCGTTCTCAGACAGGATCACAGCTCTTGTCTTGCAGGACAGCTGTGCCTGCACTTCAGTTGTTGCAGAATCAACAGTTACATCAACAAAGCTGTCTTTAGTACACAGCTTCATAGCAAGCTGTTGTTGAAATTACTAAAAGTGGAATATGCATGAAAAGTTCCTCAGAGAAGAAAGGTTACCTCCCTGGGAACTGTGTGGTTCTTGGTGATATCTCTGTGTATTTCAGAATCAGGTTTCCTCCCCTGGAGCTATTGAGTCCTACATAACTTGAGTTGAGTTACAGTGAAGGAATATAGAGTTGTAGGTCTTAATATCTTTGGACATAAAGAGAACCTATGAACATAGGTTCTATGAACCTGCATGACATAAGCATGATCTTCACAGCACTCGTATTCATAGTATACAAGTTCTTGTGCCAGGTGTTAAATGTACCCCAGAAGTGGAATACATAACACTTAACACTAGTTCTTATAAATACTTTATTTTAAGGTATGTGATGTAAGTAATTTTTTTTTTTCATTGAACTACAGGAGAAAGATAAGGAAATTTTCACACTGAGCTCCTCCTAAAATGTCATTCCATAAGTGTGGGCTTGCATGCATGACCATAAATGTACAAGTGTTGTTCTCTGTTCTTTGTGGCCTCCTTGTCCATGGATGTTACCCCTTCTGTGTTCCTGTTGCTTTTCCACCCCCTATGATTCATATTTCCATCCCTTCTTCACATACTGCATTTTCAGAACAGGAAGTGCTCCGTCAAGCAGCATGCTGCTCTTTCTTCCTTTTGAAATACAGATGGAAGGTATTTATCCTTCCCTTTCCTGTGATTTCAACTTAAAGAAAGCTGGACTTCTCTCTGATTTGGCTTTATTGGCTGAGTCTGGTGCTGCCTCTGCCATTTAGAAGTGAACTGTACATAAGTCATTAGAACACATGGCAAGATAAGTGAGTACCGTGCCTGAACTGAGTGGCTTTTTTTTTTTCTATGTGCACTGTGTACTCCTGTTTCCTTCTTTGCATCACAACTCAACAGCAGAGAGTAGGGAATAGGATGAGGGGAGGCTTCTTTTTATTTCATCTCACACACTTGAAAGGTAGGAAAAATATCCAGTTCTCCTTCCAAAGAGGCTCAGATGGTTCTGTGATGTATTCCCCATGCCAGTTGTAGACATTGCAGGTTTTTGTAATTCTGTAATGCACCTTGTATGCAAATTCCCTTGCTTGATGGGGGAGCGGGTCTCTTGTGACCACAGTATCCTCAGTCACCTGTGTTTACCAGCAAGACGTGCAGGGAGCTTGAGATGCATAGTGAATCTCCGAAGGAAGTCAGAAGAGAAGTACCAGAGTAACGCTGGAGAAAGTAGGCAGTCTTAGAAAAATGCTGAGGTAATTTCTGCCTCCAATTTAAAATATATTAAAAAAAGGGGGTGAAATTTAAGTTCCTCACTTTTGTTAGATTTGTCAGGAAAGAATACCAAACCTGTAGCTTCAGGTTTTCTGAACAAATGACATTTTCAAGGAATATGTACCAGAGACTGTCTTCTCCTGTGTTACAATATTTCAGTGTATCAAAAAAAAAAAAAAAAAAAAAAAAAAAGATGGAAAAAAATTATTTTTCTTATGGGGAAATCACCACTGTGTTACAGAAAGTCAGATTGCTACTTCTGCCTCTGCATTTGTTCCTTCATGTTTCCTTTTCTCTCATTTGTGCTATCTAGAACTTACGTGTACCTCCTCCCACTGTAATGCTTTTGCTTTCACAGAATAAAAAGTGCTGAGTTTTCTCTCCTATGACTTGGTACCAATTGTGTAAAAACATTAGAAGTAAAACCTTGAGTTATAATTTTTTCTGGGCTGAAATCACTTTTCATGTGTGTATTATGCACTAATAAACTTGCAGCTAGCTCTCATGTTACATCAGCGTTGCTTAGCCAAAATATTCACTATGGAGAATACATTGCCATGGACACCATTTCAGTGAAACCGAAAAGTTATCTTCAGAGAGCGGAAAGAGTGGAAAAACTTGGAGAAATTTTGTTTAGCAATCTTGTACAATTAGTATTATTTTTGTAAACCCCTTTGAATGAGCAGAGGGATAATGTTGACTGGACTCTAACTTGTCTCAATATATTTTCTTTTAATGCCATTAGATGATAATAAAGAGAACAGATTCGCAGCTGAGCTGGATGAATATGGGTCGGATACAATGAGTGAAATAAATATTGTTGGGAGAATTATCTTAAATATTTGGAGAATGATGAGAAATGAGGTAATGTTTAAAAGCAGTTTAATGTATTGAATTTATGCTTTTCTGATTATTGTATACTGTTGAAAATTAATGTAATTTATGTACCTTTCTGTTTCTGTGCACCTTTTCAGATCTGTCTCCTACTCTTTGAGAATAGATTTTGTGTGTCACTAAAATGTAAAATACTGAAGCCAACTTAGCTGTTTTAACAAATCAGCTAGTACAGCACTTGTACTAAATTAAGTACTTATTTTGAGTTCTCAGACTCACTTGTTCTGCTGTTCATAACTTCACATTCAACATTCAGCTGATTCAATCTTAAAAGACTTTGTTCTGATCAGACCCGGTCTTCGTGATCTCTAATTCTGTGTAGTCTGTTCAATTGATGAAGGATATTATTTTATGACTTGTAAATAGTTAGGGACTTCTAAATATAGATGTTTACACTTAGGTACCAAAGAATACTAATAAAAAGGCAATAAATTAGTTGTTAGCATTCTTCAGAAGTAAAGATTTCCTTAACTGTGAAAGACTTTGTGCATGTTAACACAACCTCTGCATTTTTGTAGGTGAATCTAATGAATTACACCTTTGAAAATGTGGGCTTTCATGTTCTTCATCAACGTTTTCCTTTATTTACTTTCCGAGTCCTGTCCGACTGGTTTGATAACAAGGCGGATGTCTACAGGTAATCCTTTTTTAAGAGATTTTTGTTTGTTCTTTCTAAGGCTAGATTCTCAGCATAAGGGTAAATACAAGCTAAAATCAACATAGAGAGAAATAAACAATTTAGCTGATGCACTAGAACAATCTACATCCAGCAACATGACCTTGTTTACTCTGCTGTTCTGATGTGTTCTATTGTATAGTTATACCCTCAATATGATGTTTTTGTTTTTCTTTTTAAAATAGCAAAGCAATTTTAAGTTGCAGTTCCAGCATGTCTGAATAGAGTACTGTTTTGAAGTTCTGTAGGATCTTTATTTTGTATATAGGATTCATCAGAAGGATTTCTAACAAACTGGCAGGTTTCTCTTTTACTTTGCAGTGCATGCCATCTAAGCTAGGCTTAAGAATAGTACAGAACAGTGTACAAGATGTTCAGGCAGTAGCTATAGCTGCTTAAAAATATCTGTAAATGACATGTATCACAGTGGGCTTCACTCTTCCTTGGAGTGTTTTGGTGTTGTGTCATGTCAGCAATTCATATTAGTGTGAGTACTGATTTGAATGTCTTTCATAACACACGTTTGATATCTTAAGTACTTTTGGACTATGTGGGAACTTAGTTTAGTGTTGAAATTACAAATTTAAATTCAACAAACTCCATGAAAGGTTATTACCACAAAAGTCCACGCAAGAAAAAAAAGAAACAAATAAACAACAACAAAAACACACAAAAAAAGCATGTAAACAGATGAAGAGAAGCTAAAGTTTCTGGTTTAGTAATTCTTCAGGGTGATAAGAGGGACATCGACAGGCCTCAGCAGTGGGCCCAGGTGAACCTCATGAGGTTCAACAAATCCAAATCCACCTGGATCGAAGCGATCCTTACTACCCATACAAGCTGGGGATGAAGGGATTGAGCACAGCCCTTCCAAAAAAGACCTGGGGGTACTAGTAGATGGGAAGCTGGATACAAGCTGGCAATGTGCCCTTGCAGCCCAGAAAGCCAGTTGTATCTTGGGCTGCATTGGAAGAAGTATGGCCAGCAGGTTGAGGGAGGTGATCCTGCTCCTCTGCTCTGCACTGGTGAGGCCTCACCTGGAGTACTGCATCCAGGTAGTCCTCAGTGCAGGTGAGACAGAGACCTGTTGGAGCATATTCAGAGCAGGGCCACAAAAATGATCCATGGAGTGGAACACCTCTGCTATGAGGACAGTCTGAGAGAGCTGGGGCTGTTCAGTCTGGAGAGGAGAAGGCTGCGAAGTGACCTGATAGCAGCCTTTCAGTATCTAAAGGGGAGCTACAGGAAAGAAGGGAACAGGCTCCTTAGCAGGGTCTGTGGAACTCAAAGGATTCTATGATTCTGTTGACTGGATTGATGGGCCAAGGTAAACTGTGAGTTTCATTCGTACCAAGTGTCCTGCATTTTGGTCACAACAACCCCAGACAACCCTACAGGCTTGGGGAGGAGTGACTGGAAAGCTGCCTGACAGAAGGGGACCTTGGTGTACTGATGGTCAGCTGAATATGAGCCAACAGTGTGCCCAAGTGGCCAAGAAGGCCAATGGCATCCTGGCTTGTATGAGGAATGGTGTGTTGAGCAGGAATAGGGGAGTAATCCTGTCGCTGTACTTGTCACTGGTGAGACCTCACCTCAAGTACTGTGTTCAGTTTTGGGCACCTCAGCACAGAAAGGGCATTGAGGTGCTGGAGCAGGTCCAAAGAAGGGCAACAAGGCTTGTCAAGGCTTGGAGAATATGTCCCATGAGGAACAACTAAAGGAATCGGGGCTGTTTAGTCTGGAGAAGAGGAGGCTGAGGGGGACACCTTATTTGCTCTCTTCCAATATCTGAAAGGTGCTTACAGTGAAAGCTGGGTTGTTTTCTTCTCACTGGTGACAGGTGACAGGATGAGGGGAAATGGCCTCAAGTTGTGCCGGAAGAGATTAGGTTGGATATCAGGAAAAACTTCTTTACAGAAAGGGTTGGTAAGCAGTGGAATAGGCTCCCCAGGGAGGTGGTTGAGTCACCATCCCTGGATGTGTTTAAAAACCGTTTGGATGTGGTGCTCAGGGACATGATTAAGCAGAGGGTTGTTTGAGTTAGGATAATATAGGTAATGGTCAGGTTGTGGTTGGACTTGATGATCTTTAAGGTCTTTTCCAACCTGAGCAATTCTATGATTCTGTGATAAGGAAAACAGAGTTTAGCATGTTACTGCAGTGTGCCTTAGCAGTAGGTTACTATATCACATTCTGTGTGTATCTTTAGAATGTGTAAGTGTACACGTGCCACATTTTTGAAACAACTGTATGAAAACATCCTAAGGAACATTTTATTTGTTTGTTTGTAATAAGCTGTCATCAAAATATATTTTTCTTAGAGCAGCACTCTCCTAATTATATAACAAGGTGTTCACTTTCACAGATGGAAAATGGTTGATCATTATGTTAGCCGAGTCCACGGGAACCTCCAGTTGTTACGAAAACTGGATTTGATCGACAGAACAAGTGAAATGGCGAGACTTTTTGGCATTCAGTTCTTACATGTTTTAACAAGAGGCTCCCAGGTAAGATTTACTTTTCCTTACACTTCACAAAAGCAAAGTAGTCATTACAAAATGTTTATGTACATTAGTATATGTTTAGAGCCACTGTAAGTATTTTTATGAGGTCGGAGCGCTGTTCTGTATAATGTGAAAATTAAACATTAAGAAAGGCAATGCAAAAGCAATAAGAACGGATTGAATAATTAGTGTCAGATATTAAAAATAGCTACTGAAAATAATTAAGAGTGCCCCAAATGTAATTATTCCAGTGAATCTCCTCTACGGACTTTTGAAACACTAAATTTTTATTGTGGGTTGATATTTTTCACACTTCCATGAGTCTGAAAATGAAAACTTTTTAAGATATCAAGTGAGATAATAAAGCATATCTTAGAGAGGAGATGATTTTCTTCCATGGCAGGCAGAACAACTCTGTGTGTGTTATAAGTGACATCGCCTGTGCAGGAGATCACTGGGTGAGATTTGACAGTAAGACAGGAAACACTCTTGCTTTATGAAGTACAGATGTAATGCCAGGTGCATAGTTGTGTTAATTTGATGCTGACATCAAAAGAAAAGGAAGCAGGACAGATTTACTTTGCTCTTTCCTTTGGACACCAGGAGTCTCCATGGCTTAGAAGGACTTACCTTGCCCAGGTTCCGATTGTCTAGGCTGTTTTCACAGCTTCATGTGAGACTTGAACAGCACCTGAAATGCAAGACCTGTTCTCACTAATGTGTTTGCTCTTCTGTTGTCTTTCCTACCATCTTTCTGCTTTCTGTTTTAATAGACAGCTAGCTGACCGGGATTTGATTACTTTGCCAAATTCTGTCAACAGAACTGCAACTTAGAAGCGAATGTCCTAAACAGCTGATGTCTTAAGCCAGCCAAAAACTAGAGTGGCTGAGGCTGCATTTCCTTAACGAATTAAAAATGGAAGTGAATAAAGCCACTTTTAAAATGTTGCCACCTATTTTCCCTGACTGCGCTTGCCTGTGTCAGCTCTTAAGCCTGTGCATGTTTTTGTTGATGCAGAGCTATACCAGCCCTATTTTATTTTATTTTTTTTAACTTTTTGCTGATGGGGAGCTGAAGGTGGGGAGAAAGGAGTGTTTGATAGGTATTCGCCAGTTCAGCTCTCTGAATTGGCATAGTGTGTTACAAAAAAAATAAGTGCTCCTGTTGGAGTAAGGGAAGAGAAATGCAGTTAGGGACAGGGAGGGTGTGACTGGCACACTGCCAATTGTAGTTACGCTTCAACTATCATGATTGCAGCCTGCAAAGACTGTTCTGCCTGTCATTTTCTCAAATGGCTGTGAGTGGGAGTGAGCAATAGAAACATGCAGCATTTTCTATCCTGACTGTTCTTTTCTCTTTCCTTCTGTGAGCATTTTTTTTTCTACCACTGAAACTTTCTAGTTCACGAAAATGGCAAGTTGCAACAACTCCCAGTCACCTGAGATTTTTATTTTTTTTTCACTCAGAATTATCACTGCATCTTAGGAATATGTTCCTTTTCTCCTTATCTAAAAAAGATGTTAAGATTAAATAGTGCTAGGAAGGTTTTCAGTTAATTTTGTGCATGTTTTTAAGTGTCTTTTATTAAGCTTTACAAGAGTTTTCAGAAGTTCATTTTTTTTCTTGTTAAGCTGTCTTGAATATTCCATAGCTTACTAAACAATTCTAACATGAGATGTTCATAGTGTGGATTATTAGTCAGGTAGTTGAAGAAGTTGCTGAAAAATAGAAGAAAAAAAAAATTAGCTCTTGCACAGATTGACACCCCGACCATCTCTTCACACATCTGAGCCCATCACTGCATACACAAGTTTACAGAGACAACAGCAGCTTATGCTACAGTACAATTGCACTTTGCAGTCTGTTTGTAAGGTGATAGGATCTTGTTAAAGCTATTGGCTCTGTAATTTCATTTAGAGTATCTAAATTAAGGAAACTACCGAATCAGTTCAGTACAATGACTGAGTATATAATAGATCAGGCAAAGGGCTTTGGAATAGTGATTTAATTGCTGACAAAGCAGGGGGTCTTAGGACTGTAGGATTGTTTTTTCAGGATTTTCAGTCCTTTGCCATCTATGTACATAATTTTCAGCTGTTTTGGTTTTTTTTATTGAAAATAGATATAGTGAGTGATTACGTAGTCTTAGTGCTTGTAAATATTGAATAATATATAAATAATTGGAGCTGATTTCTCTCTAATGTGGCAGCCTCCACATATATCCCTTTGCAATATCTAAAAGTCTTTGTTAAATTTATTCCTATACTATTTTGTAGCATCATGAGGGAGAAAGCACGATACCCACTGCAAAGCTTTAAAATCCAAAAGGCGACTTGAGATATGGGTTTACATATTCCTCCCTTGATTCTTTTGCTGCCAAATATATTCTAGTTATCTTGCACAGTCACAACCTTGGAGACACAAGTACTAACTTACAGAACTTGCATGCCATTTCTCTGTTTTCTGGACTGCTTACATAAAATTTCTGTGCAAATTCCTAAAGCAAATGATAAACAAATCAGCTGCATTTTGTATCTTTTTTTATATCAGTTTTGCAAGTCTGACTAAAATGTAGATTAGCAAATTCATTCACTGATTGTAACATGGTCGTATAATATTGTTGTAGCCTGTTGGATTTTTAATTTTTATCCTGAACCGGATGCTTTTTTTTCACATAGAAGTAAATCAGAAGTACTTCATTTTTAATGGGTATGGCTAAATGATGAGGAAACACAAAAAAAAGTTCAATTAAATGTGATAGAAAGTGTGCGTGAAAAATAAGAGTATTGCTCTTTATTTTCAAAAACAATTGTGCACTAAACTCAGGAAATCTAAGTAGATACTTATATAGTTTTAATATAACCATATTTATTCTATGTTTTTGAAATGATAATGTCTGTATCCACTCTTTTTTACAGTATCGTGTGGAATCTATGATGCTGCGTGTTGCCAAGCCAATGAATTACATCCCTGTGACACCCAGTATCCAGCAGCGAGCTCAAATGAAAGCCCCTCAGTGCATTCCCTTAATAATGGAGCCCGAATCCCGCTTCTACAGCAATGCTGTTCTTGTACTAGACTTCCAGTCATTGTATCCTTCCATTGTGATCGCATACAACTACTGCTTTTCTACCTGTCTGGGACCTGTTGAAAACTTAGGAAAGTAAGTTATTTTTGTTTCTTGTGAACTTTGGTTCAGCAGAGATGGCAGCATCTTTTGTAAGATACTGAGAACCCTCACGTGTTGTTGGAAATCATGGATGTATATGAATAGCCCCATTTTCTGTTACAAAATATGAGATGATAAAGGTTTACCATGTGGGTGTATGTATGTGCATAACAATAGTAGTAATGTGTGTTTGTGCATGTATGGGCATGTATTCCATTACGGTGGTGATGCTAGTTTTTAATATTGCTTCAGAACAAATTGAAACACTGTATAAATCCATTATCTGTTTTCAAAACAGGACTAGTATTTTTCCACAGTGTGTTCATAAGTTGTTGTTGTCCTCTTTTAACCGTTGCAGTTCACTCTTGTCTTAATGATGCAAAATGAAAAGATACAGTTAGTTATTCGGTGTAGCCTCTTCTTGATCTTAGCAGTAGTTCTCTTAATTGGGGAAAAATGAAAATCTTACTGTTTGTTGTAATCACCTTTATAAAATAGTATTTGGAAGAAAAGAAAGATGAATGCATTGATTACTGAGTGTCATCAGCAGAATTTCAAGTTTCAGATTTGAAATTCTGAACTAATAGGAAGGAAATATATGCAATGTGTTACTTGGTAGGCATGTGTAGCTTCCATACAAGATTGCTGTGCGATTGTTTGCTCCCACTAACTCAACATTTGGAAATAACTCATTAATGAAGGGATGGGTAAATTACCCTCTGTGGAATTTAGCCATGTATTACTACTTCACTCCTTGAATGTTTTGTTTGAAGCTAAAAAAAATTCAAATGATGGTCTGTTTATACCTGAGACTGTGATTTTTATTCTGTCCTTGCTGGCATTATCACATTTTAATATGAGTTGGTGGTTTTGCTTCATTGGGCTGTAAATGAATGAATGAACGAATGATGTTCATATTTAATTTTTCTTTTATTAGATATGATGCATTCAAATTTGGCTGCACCTCTCTGAGAGTACCTCCTGATTTGCTTTACCAGATTAGGCATGATATCACAGTGTCACCCAGTGGTGTGGCTTTTGTCAAGGTAATGATGTCAGTGCTGTGTGACAGGCATTTCCACTTCCTGTTGGCTCACTAGCTCAAGATGAAATTGATGCTGCAGTTTAAATTTGGCTGCATTAAGAGCAGATGGAAGAGGAGGGAGGCTTAGTCTCATTTCCCAGTGTTTGTTGATACTTGTCAGAGCACTGAACTTATGGCAGTTCAGAAAATAAAATGTCATCTTTATGCTTTCACTTATACCAAAGACTTACTTCATCTATAATTAAACTGTATGTTTCACTTGTGCAGTTTGGGGATCAAACAGTAATTATCTGCACATAACACTTCATTCTTCTCCTGGATGAAAACCAGTGTGCTTTCCTAGACAAAGCATCATGGCTTGGGAGATGAAACTCCCTGACTTGATTTATATTGCTCTCATTTTATGCTGCGTGTATTGCTGGCTGATTTATAATGAATTAATAAATATGGCCTGAAGCATTTACAAGTAATTAGCCAGTCATCAACATACATTAAATATATGAATTAATGTAAAACAAAAATTTAGGTAAAGAATGCTTGTAGAATTTTTAGAGGATAATGTTCCTTCACCTTCTGATGCTTTCAGAATTAATAGAGCGAGTTAACTGTTGAAGTACCATTTTTGTTAAAAAGGTTAGCAAAACATTACTTTAGCAGAGCTGATGAGAACAACAAAAAGCTGTTAATCCTGCCCTTAAGAGCTCTGCCTGTATTCTACATTACTTGTATTGTTGTATTGTACTTGTTACTTATATTTACATGAAGAGCTAAACCATTGGTGCCTAGGGCATCTTGCTCGTTAATTTGTCTTCTTATCAGTGATTATCTAAAGATTCTAGGTTTTGCTTCTACTCTTAACTATTTAGGCAAAGCTTTTAAATGTAATTCTTTTCCTTGTTCTCTTTATGTCAGCCTTCAGTAAGAAAGGGCGTGCTGCCGAGAATGCTTGAAGAAATCCTGAAGACAAGGATAATGGTGAAACAGTCCATGAAGGCTTACAAACATGACAAGGCTATAACTCGAATGCTTGAAGCTCGTCAGTTAGGTCTTAAATATATAGCTAATTTTACATATGGTTATACTGCTGCTAATTTTTCTGGAAGAATGCCATGTATTGAGGTAAGGGTTGCAGATAAAAATGCAGAAAAACTGAAAAATACACTGTTCTTAATGTATAGACAGATAGCACAGTATTATTATTTGAAATGTATTTAACCCACCCTGGAAGCATTAAAGGCCAGGCTGGGTGGAGCTGTGACCAACCTGGTCTATGGGAGGTGTCCCTGCCTATAGCAGGGGGGCTGGAACTAGATGATCTTAAAGGTCCCTTCCAACCCAGAGCATTCTATGATTCTATAATCAGAGAAGCATTGTAAGAGCTATTCTTTATTTGTAGTAACTTTGGGATTTGTTATCTTTTTTCTTTAAAAAAAAAAAAAAAAAAAAAGTATTGCTTTTCTTTTTCCCATTAAAAAAAAAAATTGGATTTGGCATTTCTATAGAATTTTCTCCAAAGGTAAACTGGATTACAATTCTACTGGTGGAAATAAAACAAAACGTCATAGCTGTTTTGTACTTGCTATAAAAGGAGGAATCATCAGAACCCAAACACTGAATAAAGCAATCCTAAGCAGTATTTTCTTGTTCTCCTGCTTTTCATGTGCCTGAAGAAGTTTAAACCAAATTTTATTTTAATTCTTTTGTAATAATTTGATCACTCTTCTTTTAATTCCTGCTATGATAGTGTGATGTAAGCAAGCTTTTTATTTTTAATTTATTATATTCTTTTAAGCCATGAAATATAATACAGTGTCTCTATACAGTAGTTTTCATAAGCAGATCAAATCAGTTTAGACTGTATTCACTAAGAGTTTCAGCATTAGAATAAAGAATTTCAATTTCTCTTTAACATTGCAGCTTGGGGACAGCATTGTCCACAAAGCCAGAGAAACATTGGAGCGTGCTATAAAACTGGTGAATGATACCAAAAAATGGGGTGCTCACGTTGTGTATGGAGATACGGACAGGTAATAAACCATAGTAGTTCTACGTAGATACATTTTTCTGTTGTCTCAACAACAAGGGCTTATGATACTGAAAAAGGTACATGACCCCTTTTTGGGGTGTTGCTTATTGTCTTGCAAAATAATGCAAAGAAAAGATTGTTTATGTTCCTGGAGTTTTTTTTTAGGACTCTCAGAGAGCGCTTAGAGGGATTTCTTTCTTTAGGAAATGTTATGGAACAGGAAGAAGAGAATTTTTTTTTTTTTTCTGCTGTTAAGTAATATAAGTCTTCTTTGATGAGTATTTTTGTGCCTGTTCCTGATGACATTCTTGTTGGAAAATAGATATTGCATGCTGATGCTTAGAGGAAAACCTCTTTTAAGCTTCATGTGTGGATGCAATTCAGAAGCAGCCACCAAAGCATAAAATGATGAGTCTGCCTGATCATTTCTCTGCCCTGAGAAACAAAGTTGATCTGGTTGTTCCTCTTTAATGACTTGTGAATCCAGTGTGCAATTTCAGCCAGAAGTGATGAAAGACTTCAAATTTCAAAGATAGTAGATTTGTCGTAGTTACACATACTCTGAAAAAAGAACTCTTAGGGGAAGTTAGATCCTCTTGCTGGCCATAGTGAAGGGAGCACCATATATACCCAGAGATCCCTACAGTTCTCTCAGAACTCAGAAGTTTTGCAGTGCCTGGAGTAGTCACACTTGCAGCCCTCAGCATTCATTGTGCCTTTGGCACTCCTGATTTTCCACTGAATACTGAAGTTTCTCAGGTTTTTGGCTTTTCAATATGATAGAATTGAACCGAATTTATAACTGTGTGTTTTTGCCTTGCCATCAGGAAACTAGCTCATAAGCTTCAGAAACTACGTTGGACAAATTTAGTCTTATTTCCTATGTCTGATTTCTTGCAGCATGTTTGTACTCTTGAAAGGAGCCACTAAGGAGCAATCTTTCAAGATTGGTCAAGAAATTGCTGAAGCTGTAACAGCGACAAACCCCAAACCTGTTAAACTGAAGTTTGAAAAGGTAGAGGAAGAATGTTTTACTTCAAATGTGTTGAGTTGAAAGCGTTGTGAAGATAAAAGATTTTTCTGGACTTCAACGTAATGTAATTATAAACAACAGTCGTGCACTGTACTGTTCTTGTGGGTGTATTGCCAGCTCCTTCGTAATGCTATAGTGATCTTGTCAGAAGAATGCTGCAGACTGAAAGCAAAGAGAGCTACTCCCACTTTCACATCTGGGTGCCTGGTGGCCTGTTGCACTGCCAGCACCAGACAGTTTGAAGTTCCCTTTTCATTAAGTTTTGGAAATGTCTCCCTCGGTTTGGTATTATATACATAGAAGGAAACAAACTCAGTTAGAGAGAATGTAAACCAACCCTTAAAGAGATTCCAGTGTATTAACTACTAACCAGATGTTTATTCTTCTGTCAGCTTTCACACACTTCAGGATATGTCTGTGTTATACATATACATATAAAATGAGAATGACAAACATTCATTCAGTAGGCTTTTGGAAAAAGTACTAATGACAGTAAGCTTTTTATAGAAGAGCAAGGCAATGTGATACTAATTTTGGTGGAGGTTTATCCTGGGAAAGTCATTAGTGATCGGTTCAGATGTTCTTGAAATTCTTAATGTACAGACCAGATGCAAGAGGTTCAGTCAGAATTGTCAGCAAATTGACATTTTTCACTGAAAATACAGCAGAAAAAATATTAGCAAGAGAAGTCAGGATATCTGTGGAAGACAGAAACCTTTCCTCACTGACTGATGTACAGAGGCCCTTCCCACTTCTTTGAGGTAATTCTGTGTCATTAGTCTGAATTGGCCAGAAAAAATAATGAGGTGTTGAGATACATTTGAATACATGTTTTTGTGCTTCACTTTATGTGTCCTGGGGCTCAAAATACTGAGTTTTCTTGTAGAGTGGCTTCCTAAGACAGGAAAATTCTCAATATACACAGACTCAAAGCTGGAGCATCTGGTAAAGAAGTGCCTCACATAGTCACCTATGTGCAGGGTCCTCTTCAGCCTGCTAAACTCACTGCTCCCTCTTATCAAGAGAGCCAGGAAGATGTGGGACAGCCATAATATTATTGAGAAGCAAATATTCCCCATTCTTTCTTCTAAAACTGGTCAGTGAATACTGAGACAATTGAGAATGAAATCAGAGGTTACAGGGAATAGGTAAAAGAGACCTTAACCCTAAAAATCCATGTATAAGGAGACCAGTCTTAGGCATAGGCTTCAAAAAGGTGATGTTTGAGAACAGAAAGTTCAAACACCATTACTTTAGCAGAGAAAGGTTTCTGAAATAAAGTTCTTGTCTTTTTTAAAAAAGAGAGTACATTTGCATTAAGAATGCTGACTGTTGCAATCCAGAAAAGTGTAAGGATACGAAGATTATACTGTGTGTCAATTCTCTTCTTAAACATTCCAGGTCTACTTGCCATGTGTCCTGCAAACTAAAAAGAGGTATGTGGGTTACATGTATGAAACACTGGACCAGAAGGACCCGGTATTTGATGCAAAAGGCATAGAGACTGTCCGAAGGGACTCCTGTCCTGCTGTTTCCAAGGTATAATACTTAGATATTTCTTCCTGAATAAAATCATAGTATTCTGTTATTTCATTGTACATTTATCCTTTCTCAGAGTTTCTGGTCTTTGTGAGCTGTCTGAGACTTTGTTTTTCTGGTATGAGTCATTTAAAAGACAAATTGAAGATCTTGTGCAGCATCACAAAGTCTTGTAGTTTCCACCTTAACTACTACCTTTTGGCCCTATAAAGCCCATAAAAAGGTTCACCTCCATGTAAGTTCTTCTGAAGACTGTCGTTGATCCAATTCACTTTACAGAGAAGTAACTCCACTCACTCTAAGGTGAGTGAGACAGATTTTTCTCTGAAGGGTGTTTGCTAAATGTCTCACCAACAAAAATCCAGTTCTGCTAAGAATTCATTTAAAGTAAAATTCCTTGCCTATTTATTTTAAGCTGTGAATTGGGATTTACAAAAGAAAAGACTCTTGTTCTTAATCAAGTCAAAACAAATGTATCCCAGTAAGAAAGGCAAGCACTTAGGAGGATTTACTTCCACTCTTCTTTTTAATCCCAATTTTTTTTGCTCACTGAGGTGATCAGAAAATCTTAGAAAAGCATCTTAAATGGCAGAAAAAAAATAACCCATTCTCCTTCATACTCTGGAAAACTTCTGTAATTGCCGAAGTGATTCCACTGCCTGAGCACGGTGAAATTTCAGAATAGACTGATTGAAAATGGGATTATATTGCTATCTTTGATATTTTCCAGTATCCCAGGAATGTTGTTCTTAATCCTTATAAATTCCACTTCTGACAATAATGTGTAATTCTTTCATGACAAAAAGAACAAATGTGAGAGCAGAATATGTGAATTGCAGGCTTTTATCTGTATTAACATGAGAAAAAAAAACTGTTCAGTAATGTGTTTATGAATGTCTTTGAGTGCAAGAGAGTGCAACCAGTTGTCATATTAACACTCAAGTTCACGACTGATACTTTTCCTGAACAATATATTAATATTTGCATGTAATTGACTCCATTATTTGGAATTTCCTATTTTGAGTTAAAAAATAACCTTTCTCCTTGGTTTTAAAGATACTTGAGTGTTCTATCAAGCTGCTATTTGAAACACGTGACATAAGTCAGATCAAACAGTACGTGCAGAACCAATGCATGAAATTACTGGAAGGAAAAGCCAGCATACAAGACTTCATCTTTGCAAAAGAGTACAGAGGTAGCTCTGCTTACAAGCCTGGATCCTGCGTACCAGCCCTGGAAATCACCAGGTAATGAAATGCAAAAGCACTAATAATAGATTTTTCCCTTGACCTTTGTACTACCTTAGTTACAGGTAGCAGAGAGATGTCTCCATCAGATGTTATTGCAGTAGTTGGCTCTGACTTTCTTCTGGATGTGAAGAGAGATCAGGCATCAGAAAGCCATTGCTTGTTCCTGGAAAAAGCCAGACAAATTCAAGAGTAAGGCCTCTTATCAAGACATTGACTTGTAAAAAGATGCGTTCACTGCTGTCAGCAGTAGTTTTTGTAAAAGGACATGATGAGCAGAAAGATTATTCACTCATGGATGTTACATATATATTTTAGAGCTTAAAACAACAATACTAATGTCTGATAGTGCTGTGAAATACAGCATGATTTTTCACTTTTTATAAAGTGCCTTTAGTACTGGAGTTGGTATTTCATCCAGTTGACATTGCCTATTTGTAATGAATTATGTGAACAAGCACATTTTCCAGTTTTACCTTGCTAAACATAAAGTATCTTCTAATTAATTTGTGCTTTTTAAGTAAGTAAAACTTGTGTCCTGCAGTTGATGCTTTCTTCCAGTTGAACAATCCTTTGCTTTCTTGGTGCCTGAGCTCTTCTTAGTGCCATGGCTGCTGTTCTTCGTGAATATATTTCTTCAAGGAACTGGTAGTTTGAAAGCAACGTGCATGCAAATCCAAGTGACCTGAAAGAGGAGATAGCATTAGGGTTCATATTCCAGCTTATAATACTCAGGTTTGGTCGTGACTAAACCTGCTAAAAATAAAACAGCTCGGTCCTGTGCTTAGTAATAGGTATCAGCTTCAGACTTCTGCAGAGCTACTAAACGTATCACCAGGTGTAGAGGTTTCCTCGTTGTTTCCCTGGCTTGTACTTTGTCCCTGTGTGCACTACAAAATCTATTTTTAAACAGGAGAATGCTCGCCTACGACCGTCGCTCTGAACCGCGGGTTGGGGAGCGGGTGCCCTATGTCATTGTGTACGGCATGCCTGGGCTGCCCCTCATCCAGCTGGTGAGGCGGCCCGCCGAAGTGCTGCAGGACCCCAGCCTGAGGCTGAACGCCACCTACTACATCACCAAACAGATTCTGCCACCGCTGGCCAGGGTCTTCTCACTGATCGGCATAGACGTCTTCAGCTGGTATCATGAGCTGCCAAGGGTAAGCGTGTTTGAAAACAAATGGGATTGCAAGTGCGGTGCCTCTGTGCAGCGTTTGCTTTTATCATGGTCCAGTTTTGGGCCCCTCACTGCAAGAAAGATATTGAGGCCCTGGAACGTGTTCAAAGGAGGGCAACGAAGCTGGTGAGGGGTCTGGAACACAGGCCATATGAGGAGAGGCTGAAGGAGCT
Organism: Tetrao urogallus; assembly: GCF_951394365.1. Lineage (NCBI taxonomy): Eukaryota > Metazoa > Chordata > Aves > Galliformes > Phasianidae > Tetrao > Tetrao urogallus. The sequence goes on from NC_136814.1 coordinate 65,155,625, forward strand.
GGGAATGTTCAGCCTGGAGAAGAGGAGGCTCAGGGGAGACCTTATTGCTCTCTATAACTTCCTGAAGGGAGGTTGTAGTGAGCTGGGGGTCGGCCTCTTCTCTCGTGTCATTAGTGATAGGACCAGGGGGAATGGTTTCAAGCTACGCCAGGGGAAATTCAGGCTGGACATGAGGAAGTATTACTTTTCAGAAAGGGTGGTCAGGCACTGGAATGGACTGCCCAGGGAGGTGGTGGAATCACCGACCCTGGGGGTGTTCAAGGAAAGACTGGATGTTGCGTTGAGGGACATGGTTTAGTAGGAGCTATTGGGAGTAGGTGAACGGTTGGACTGGGTGATCTTTTAGGTCTTTTCCAACCTTAGTGATTCTATGATTCTATGATTCTATGGTTTTTCACACAGTGAGGCCTCGATAGGTGACGTAGAAGTTGTTCGCTTTACAGGGCTGTGGTTTGATGCCCAGATGTGCAGGATTGACTGTTAGACCTTGAGTGTGATTTTTTTCACTTAGCAAATCTATTTCTCCTTCCAGTCCTTCTGTTCAGGGCTGATGACATTGTCATTTTTTTACCACTTTCATAGCTCAAAATAATATTTTGCTGTAATAGCTTATTTTTAGAGGAATAGCTGTATATTTGTCTGCTTGGCTGTACTCACTGTCTCACGATAGTGGATATTGGAACTCTTGCTGTTCTAAGATGTTCTGAAGACTTTCTCTTTATGGTAGAGGTGGGAGTGCCCAAGCAGCAGTAACACTTTGTTAAAAACCTGTATCACCAGAAATGTGTAGCTGGTTGTTTCCAGGCTTGCAGCCACTGGTGGTGCAGCCAGGGCATCTTGGGCATGTAACAGGGCAGCACCTGCAGGTGACCAGTGCAGGAGCAGAGTCTGGGACCTTAGCAGGTGACTGAGGATGTCGTGGTTGCTGTTTTTCTCTTTTCTAATGAGCTTCCTACTGAACCAAGTCACAGCAGGAGTGGGCCCCATTCAGTGCCTCACTTCAGGCCATTGCTGTGCCTATGTGTTCACATTCATAATTTGCATATTAACCCACACCCCAGAGGCTGTTACTTCTATTCTCCTTGAAAAAGAAGAATCTCTGTACTGTAGAAAGCAAGCAAGCTGCTCTCTTGGAAGTTACTGCCCTCTTAATTTTTTTTTCATTAAATTTTATTAACAGATTCAGAAAACTGCCTCCACCACCCGCAGTGAGCTGGAAGGACGGAAAGGCACCATCTCGCAGTATTTCACGACCTTACACTGTCCCGTGTGTGATGAACTGACCCAGTACGGGATCTGTACTAAGTGCAGAAGCCAGCCACAGCATGTGGCAGTGATTCTCAACCAAGAAATCCGAGAGCTGGAGCGCAAGCAAGACCAGCTGGTCAAGGTATGGCTACAGCGCTGTCAGCCAGCTGCCAGCTGTGGGCAAAGGCTGGAGCTCCAAAGCAGTCATTGAATGCCCTCAGTAGAAAGGAAGTGCAGTCCTTGTCTTAAATGTGTTACAACTCATTTGCTTTTCCCACTGCTCTAAAAGGCAACTGCTCTAAAACAGCAACTGCTGTTCTCCTTAGCTTTGCATGAGACTGAAGCCAAAGAGGTGGAGAGAAACAGAACAAAAGATACTTTTCTTCTTTTCCTTTTTAAGAGTATCTTAGATGGTTTTTAGATTCCTTTTTACAGTGATGGTGATAAAAACCATGTTGAAACACGCACCTTTTGTTCTAACATAAGTGATGATGTTCCATTTACAACAAAAAAAAAGCTCCAGTCCTAGAAAAAATTATTTGTGTGCATAATATGGCTGCGTTCTGAGTTTTTTGTTACTTTTCTTCTTGTCAGAAATTTCCCATGCTTTTTTTTCCCTTGAGTTAGAAGTCCATGAAGAGTGTCACTGGCTAGCTATGCTCACCGCTATGTGCCGGCAAAGCACCGTGCCTCTCCTCTAAGAGTCATAAGTGTGCTCTTGACTAATTTTTGTACTATAGTATTTTAAAATTATTTTGCTGTTAAAATCAATTTTTGGCACTGGTTTGTGAACCAGCTTAATGACTTGGTGAATTGCAGGGATATTAATAAATGTTCCTGTAGTGATTAGCTACAGTCCCATGGGGCTTTCTTCCTAGAAAACCAGGAAACCATTATAATTCTCAATTCCTAAATACTACACTAAGTTGTGGACTTACGTTTTCATGCTGTATTTTGCAATGGTGGCCCTGATCTGCATTGTAAGTGACAGTGAAGGAACAAGATACACATTCTGCAGTTTTCCTGTGGTACTTTCACATTGTTTTTGTCCTGGAATAAATGAAAACTGGGCCCAGCCCCCCATTAGGATCACAAAGTGGCTTTGATCAGAATGACACCCTTGTGTCATTGCAGCAGGTCAGCAAGGGCTGGGGTCCAGTTCTGGTCAGTATTTGATGACTTAAACCATCAGCAAGAGCTGTGTTCTCTGCTAATCTGAAGCTTTGTCTATCCCTCACAGCTGAAATGCATGGCCCTCCTGGAATGTAAACATGCCAGCACTAGCAGAACATTGATGTACAGGTTTAATCACACATGGCTTAACTGAACTAAGAAAGCACCTTGCTTCAGTTTGGTCTTCAGAGACTGAAGGAAAGTACAGAAACTGATGTTAACAGCAAAGGAAAGGAGTTTGTAGATATGACATTTCATTTCTGGTTCCAAGTGGTAGGCAGGGTCAAAATTCTTATGGAACCACGAGTGGCTCTTCAGAGTTTTTGGAAAAATTGTTGGGGGCTGGCTTAGTACTGGGAAGAATCAAAAAAAAAAGAAAAGGAAAGCAGGGGAAGACTCCTGAAAACAGATCAGTTTGTGTTCTCTGGAAACAGCTTTGGAAAAGCTCTGCCTACTGCTATTTATTTAATCAGGTACCTCATAGTAAAAATCCTGGAAAGCAGCATTGGCTACATTAATGAGCTGTTCTGCCTGCATGCTCTGACTTGCAAAGTAAAAGCTCTCATTGAAGTTTATCTGGAAATAAGTGGCTTATTAGTGAAGTTCTGTTCCTGCATAGAGAATAACTGGAGTTTTGTCTTGTTTCACCTGGAAACTTTTATCCAGGGTACATTTAACATGAGTATAACATGCTGCTCTGCTTGAATCCCTCAGCTGCTCGGGTTCTTTTCCCAGGTGCCATCACACAGGGGCAGAGCAGAAATAGCAACTTGGTTGGAAGGGCTGTAAGCCAAGCTGTGCTGTCAGGCTGTGCCCCTGCCCAGTTCCAGGGGCTGCCATCTGCCCGCCAGGGACTGGCATCGAAGTCAGCACTTGGCAAGGGCAGGAGAGGCTGCAGCAGAGTGGAGCTTCTCAGGTCCCTCTGTGCTGAGATCTTGCTGATGGCTGCCTGCAGGGCTCAGTCTGCTCTGCCAGTAAGGCGTAAATCACCTACGTCTCTACATCCTCGATGCTTTGAGGTAAGCTTAAGCAATCTGTTCTGCTTTTTTGTGCCATCTAGATATGCAAGAACTGTACAGGCTGCTTTGACCGACAGATCCCGTGCGTCTCCCTGAACTGCCCAGTGCTTTTCAAGCTGTCCCGAGTGAGCAGAGAACTATCGAAGGCGCCGTACCTCCGCCAGCTCCTCGACCAGTTCTGAATGATCTGTTACGGGACTCCAGGTGCTATTTTGTTTCAGTGTTTACCACACTAGGACTATTGTGCATGGTGCTTTTTCAACTCATCTAGTCCAGGATTTCCATTTTAACTGTCGGGTTTATTATCTGAGGAATAAAACGAACGCTTATCCTAACTAAATTAAAAAAATGCATTTGTTGATCTATGAATAGCTCACTTTTTAAGATGTACAAATTCCTTCTTCCTTTCATGTTTCTAACATACTGTTTTATAATGCTGATGTTGAAATAGCTGTGTGTAACATCCTGTAAATCCATTGCCAAGTAGAAGTCAAGTTTACTTCCTGGAGGAAGGAGCACTGAAACCTCTCGAAACGATAAATCCATTTGTGTGTGTTCTTGGACTGTCAGTATCAAGACGTGTTATTCTATATTATCCATTCACTTTATAATTTTGTCTGCGAAATATTTTGTAAATACACTTTTTTACTTTTCAAACAACTGAGTAAAATAATGTGCAATGACTTTTATACAGATAATTTTAAAGTTGGTTGGTATATCTCCTCCTCAGTTCTGCTTGATTCTGAGTAGATTGTTATTTTGATCAGACTGTGCAAACAAACAGTAGTACCATGTGTAGCATTTTGAAACATTATTTTCTAAAAATCGCTGTCTTGCTTTAGCTATTAATGGGGCATTGTGAGGAACTGTGCAAAGACATTTTTGTTACAAACCTGTGGGACTGTTGCAATACTTTAAATATAAAATTTTATTCCATTTTTGCTTGTTTTGTATAGACATTTCTATTGCTTCTAAATATGCTTAAAATATTTTCTTTCCTTACGTACTGTACAGTTAAATCTTATTTGCCACCATCTTGACAAAATGTGTATTTAGAATATTTGTATAACTGTATAAAATGGAAAAGGAATTATGTGGTCAGTGCATTGTTTTCTAAACTGGAAATCATTTTGTTTTAGAAGTTAATAATGGAAACCATATTAAAGTTGAATAAAATGATATGGTACAAATCTGCACGCTTCCTCCTTCTAACACTCAGTTGCCATTGATTCCCTCACTAGGTGCAGATACAGTGCCGATGCAATAAGAATGCACAGGGCAGTTTCCAGCCTAAGCTTGGGGATGTAAAACTTCAGTATTGGTTTCTGGAGGCCTTCTCCAAAGAGGATAAAACATTCCTGTTGTTTTCCATTAGCCCAAACAGGGTAAGCTTTGCATTTGCAAGTCCAGAGTAGCTTTTAAAAATAGAACAAAACTTTATTTACATAAAGGAACCTGAGTGCCTCCTCCCATTAAGAATTTATTACATTCAAGGTACAAGCCCGTGTTATAAATTCCACATTATACAGTACTGTATAAACCCACCACAAGCAAAATAAAAATGATGAATATATAATAGAACATATCCACACTGCTATGAGCTTTTATGGAAAGGAACCAAAAACCCACCAAGGCACAAACTGTTGCCCACTCCACATTCCAGCACTGAAGGGTCATTTACAGAGCAGCAGTGCAAGCACCAGCGGTAACTCCTTAGTACCTGCAGTACAGTCCAGCCTTTGGGAATGAGTCAGGGCTAAATACAAATATTGTTTGACATTTAACTGTCAGAATTTACCTTTAATGCTGGAGGAAATGGGAGCATGACCATCCTCAATGCAGTCCTGCTTTTGCAGGCAAAAGTGTGAATGACAGGACATTCAACCATCTCACCACAGCACCGGGATGACTTTCTGGCATAAACAAGGCAATGGTAATAACCATAAATAACACTTAAGAAGTCCTTCACAGAGCTTAAACACTGCTTTTAGCCTTAACTTAAAAAGACACTGTAAATAGCTCCTCGTGTATATGCCAAGAACTGATTCACTTTGGAAATTTAAATATATGAAAAGTAATATTCATTTTCTAAAACAGGTCTTGAGGAACACCAAAAATCCAATCAATTAGGAAAGCAACAGCCCTGAGCATTGAGGACATTTAGAGTTGCCACAAGCTGGGCTCAGCATTGCAAAGGTCCTAGGTCTGCTTTCATCTTAAATTGCATTTAACATTTTGTTTTCATTAAGGGGCACCCACTGATTCTAGACACACGTGTTCAGGGGAGATGAGCACAAGCTCTGTATGTATGTGCTATTCAAGTTTGAGGCCTAAGCTAAACTAAGACACCGAGAGCTTTCAGTCCTGGCAAAAGGCAACTCACAGTTCTGCAGTCATCCAGGCAAAGGCTTCTGGGTGTTGTTCCAACACAATGTTACACACTGCCACTCAGCCAGTCATGGGTTTTAGTTTGGGCAGCATTTCTCCATTCTCCAGGATGACTTTAGTCAGAAACACAAATAAGCATGCATGTACCTATCTATCTGTGTATAGAGCTATTCACATACATATAATAAACATACATACAGATGGTTCAAAGACATTAAAGCACATTTCTCAATGGGGCCTTAATTTTCTGTACTTGATTATGTAAAACTTGTTAACTATCCCTGAGAATAATCTTCCTTGCAGAGCATTCTAATTTGAAATTTATTCAGAAATTAGTGTACAAATTGCAAGTTATTTTTAAAATCTGCTTGTTTTCAGGCAAGCTTCTTAAACTAATTTTTTTCTGACGACATGATCTCAGGTATGGGAGACTCTCTTAAAATAACTGAAGATTCCCATCAGCAGAAGCCTCCATTGTTCTATTTTTTAAATTGCTAATTACAGATACTTCTACTTCAGATGGAAAACAGCCAGAAGTTTGCCATTTTGGTGCATAACCCAGCTGGGACACTTTGTGCCTTGCATTCATTCATTTTGCAAACACAGTCAGGAGTCGCTCCGTTGGTTCAGGCCAAACACATGGATGGCTCTTGCAGCAGGGAGCTGCCCCACACCTCTTGGGTTCCTGATGTTGTTTGCCCTGCACTGAGCCCTTCTATCAGAGGATACCTGTGACCCCCTGGGGGCAAAGTACATCCCATAAAAGCAGAGCAGAAGCACAAGCTCCTCCTCTCCCCATAAAACCAACAGGATTTGCCCGTGCTGTCAGATAACACTCCCTATTTTCCAAATATATAGCAGTTAGTTATTGCAGAGTGCAGGAGGGAAGAGAGAAAAAGAAAACTATCAGAAATCCGGGCGTAATCTGTCATTCTCTCTGCGAGGACGTTTCTTTTGTGACTATTACATAAAACTAACTGAATGCATAAGGCCATACAGACCTACTTCTGTTGATCAAATGCTGCCACATGTAGCCAGAACAGGATTTGGGCAGATGTTTAGAAATATTTACAAAAGCTCTAAGCAAAGAAGAAAACCTCTTGTGTAGCAGGTGGAGAGAATCCATATGTTAAAGTGCAGGTTCATGCATTGCATTGGAAGTGTGCATAAATACACACATGGAAAGAAGAATCAGGCAAACAGGCAATGGCATTTAAATGCCTACAGCAGCAGGACAAGGAGGCCCTTCAACACTGCAGGAGGAAAAAAAAGAGAAAACAGAAAGAAAAAAAAAAACCACATTTTCACTACAAATTGATTCATCTTTCTTAGTACTTTTCAGGAGAAAGGAAAAAGCCCTTAGGTTCCAGGTTAAACACACAGTGGGACAGGAGAAAGAACAAAAACAACTAAAACACACACTAAACATCCACAGTTCTGTGCTATGTTACACTAAGAGCTCTTCCTTTTGTCAGCATTAAACCTCTTAGCAAAAAAAATAATAATAGTGCAAACAACAACAAAATCCAAACAACACAGAAGACCAACCCACATTTTGACCACACAGCTTCAAAAAACAGCAACCTATTAATTTTTGGTTTTCAAGTAGACGTGTTGCAGAACTACTGCTTCAGGCTTTGCCATTAGCTGCTGCCTCTTGGTTCTCACTGGGAAGGACTCGGTGACACAACCACACCTGAGGGCTTCCCCCCTTCCCCCGGAGCAATGAATCTGAGCAAACAAACCACAGCTTCTCCACAAGGAGGCACCTGCTGTGTGTCATCACCCAAGGAAAGAAAAGCCAAAGGGCAGCACCCAACTAGCAGGGAGCCAGCAGGCACACTGTACGACTGGACGGGATTCTCTGTCTCATCAATAATTCCACCTCATTCTCAAATCGCCGCTGTTACACATTGCTGTGGAAAAACCTTGGCACAGGAAGCCCAGAAAAGTTGTTAAACCTTTCGACTGAACCGGCTTACACTATCATGGCCCTGTGTCATTAACACAATTTTATCTCACGTATCACTGAATATTCTTCATACATCTGAAGCTTTCAATGGTAGTGCAGTAATTCAAATCACAAGTACAATCACAGGTACTTAAAGTATTTAGGTTTGTCACCACTGGTTAACAAGTAATCAGAGTTAAGCCGCACAGCAGATAAACGACACTCTTTGTTCTCGTTCCCATATACCACCATTAAGTGACCCAAAGGCATAAAAATTAATCTTTCATTCTGTCCTGTCTTAGTGACAGAATCAGAAGAGTGTGTGACTGGCCATCAGGATATCCCACTTACATCACCTGAAATTCAACTTCTTGATTCCCTGGTTTGTCACACACCGACCCCCAATGCAGTAGAAATATTTCACGAGCTAAGAAAGTTCAGCACCACAGGCAAGAGATTTCTGATGAAAACCTTTTGTGACCAAGGAACTCAGAACAGAACCCTTCACCCACCTCCAAGAAACTAAGTGGTCTGAGCAGCTTCTTCCCAGCTAGCTCACATCACAGCATAAATGACTTAAATGCATGCCTGACATTTAGAAAATCTCTCATGTTTTAGCATCTTCAGTGTAGTCTACAAATTGTATCACGTTACCACATTCACATCATTGTGGACTTTCTCTGGGATACATCGCTGCAGACCCAAACTGAGGAAGGAGGAAGGACGGGCAAAGGTGGAAACCTCCTTCTTACTCTGAGAAGATCCTTGAACCACTTCATGAGAACAGCTACAATTCCATCGCGTTTTAGTTAAAAACCCAGAGAGTCAGCTTTTACTCTAATCGTTCTTCTCCCGGTCAACATTCATGTTTTTTCTCCCAGGGGAGCCGCCAGCTGCCACCGTAGAATCACCCTCAGCATCACCTGGATGTGGCTGGAGGGAGGCTTCCGACGGGGAGTTCCCCGCTACCTTAAGAGAGGTCTCTACCACAGAGTTTCTCAGGGTATCGTTCATTTCTATTACCTCAAAGTCTGCTTCATTCCACTCTCCTCCATCCTCCTCATCCTCTTCATCTTCGTTAAGCCCCGAACTGGACAACAAAGCCTTCCTGTCCTCGCTTTCGCTCATCTCTCTCAAGCTCTCTCCAGAAGCGGTGGCCAATTTGTACATCACAGGAAACAGCACAGCCGTCATTGCCGAAGTTCCCAGAGCAGTGTACATGACCACAGGAACGTGGTGAAACCTCCCCTGCAGGTACCCGACCACTGCAGGAATGCACATCTCCCCCAGAGCAGCACCAACCACGAAGAGAGAAGCTGACTTCCCCTGGATGACCGTGTACTGCTCGATCCAGGAAATGCCACTGGGGAAGATGGTGGCCATGGAGGCTCCGTACACCGCAGTTCCAGCCCACAGCGAAATTGGGTAGTGTGCAAAGAAAGCCAAGGATGAAGAGGAGACGGCAGAGCCAATGAGGCTCAGCACAATCATAGTGCCAGGGTATAAGCAAGCAGCACAAAATACTGACACGGCTCTACAAACAGCAAACGCGCCCCAGAAGACAGAATTCAACGCGGCTGCTTCATTTTCTTTCATCTCAGCAAAGACCTTTGCGTAAGTAAATATGTAAGAGCCGTAAGTAACCTCCGCTCCCACGTAGCAGAGGAAGAACAGGAAAAGGAGAATAATGAGGGCATGGTGGTATTTGGCAACCTTGCATTTCTGCACAGAAGCCTTTGATTTGTCTCGAACCGAGCTGCTCTTTGAATACAAAATAAAAAAGAAGAAAGAAACAAACAGCAGATAGGTCCCTATGACAATGTAGGACCACAAGAAATCAGCACCAAGATGGTGTTTCAGTGCTAGTGTAGCTGACGCTGTTGATACGGGGCTCAGAACAGACTGGCTTGCATTTTCACCTGCCTGAAGGTCTCTGGGTTCGGAACTCCCCATTGCCATCTTAGCCAGAATTGGAGCCACAAACGCACCCATGGCAAAACTGAAGTGCAAGGCCTGCAAATGCGGTCCGGCCTCTGTTCCCCATGTGTTCAGTGCAAGAACATTGCCACCTGCAGATGGGAGAGAGAAGGAATCATTAGTTTCAACCTTACACCAGGTATTGTTTTAAAAATAGCAATTATGTTATGAGTTCAATTCGCAACAACAGCAGTTTTAATGAATACAACGTGTAAAACTGTGGTTAAGTGTAATTGTGCATTTGAGAACCTTAATCCCATGTGATTAGCTGTAACATAGGAGGGCATTCACAGCAAGTAAAAGTGGCTTAATCCAACAACAATTGCCCCTATTTGGCCTTCTCTCTGTCCGTGCCCTGTTATGGCTGATGCGATGAGTCTGGCATGGCAGGCCATTCCTCTCTGGAGGCTGTAAACTGAAGATTTTTCAGCACATTGTGCAGCCTCAGGTGCCGCCTTAACAGATCAGCAGTCCATCATTTGCAGCAGCTTAAGACCTTTTTTTATTTTCTGCTTCTCCTTTTCCTAAGTTTCAAAAGCAAAACTGACGGTGCTATGAATCAGCTTCTCCCTACACAACTTCCCAGGAAACACCACAAATTGCTCACACCTTGCAGGTAGGGCCCACGCCAGCTGTGTTCAAATGGCTCACTGCATTTGCAGAAGCAGAAAGATTTACAGCAATGTTGCTGCAGAAGCCAAACTGCAGCACCCTCAAACCAACAACAGTGCTAGAAAATAAGACCTGAGAGAGGCATCCGTAAACTGCTCCTGAGGAGAGTGCAGGAAAATAAGGACAGAAATCAAGTCCCACCCCTGCCACCCATCTCTAACACAGCTCCATTACATCACAGAATCACAGAATTGTAGGGGTTGGAAGGGACCTCCAGAGATCATCGAGTCCAACCCCCAACATCACTACCATGGTCTTGGTCCCTCCTGCTCCTGCTGGGAACAGGAGTCCCAAAGCTGAATAAATTTTCCCTGAAAGCCCACAGGGCTGTCCCATACGAAAAATTTTGAAGCCAAAGGCCAGGTACAGTGATCCTACCAGAAGCTACAAATACACCTCTGCACTCACATCCTTCTTTTTGCTGTGCAAAACCACCTTTTTTTTTTTTTGCAACAAGGTCCCACAACAGGCTTTCTCTAACATTAACAGAGCCCTCTCAAACTGAACACAGCCATGACCAATGCTTCCCATGAAGCCATTGTTCCACTGCGCTGCCCACCAGCCACGCCATTCCAACCAAGCCCCAGGCTGGATACTTCAGAGGTGTTTGGACAGAGAGACCTGAAATGCCCGCAGCAGCAGACTGCGCTGCCTCAGGCATGCCCAAAGAACTGATTTCTGTGAGAAGTTCCTCCCTGTACTTTTGGTATAACCAACCCTTCCAGCCATACCAGTGGACTTCTGCTTTGCAAATTCATCCTGCTCAGCATCTCCCTCCAGTAAGGAGCCTCTACTAGGAAACTTTATAAGCACAGGTGTTTGTTTATATTTGTTCCATATTTAAGTGAGGCTGGCCAAGGGCAGCACATGTGCCTTAATTCAGGGAGACTGATGACATAGCTCTGTAAGCCGATGATGGTAGAATATATCTGCTGTGAATCCCCAAACTTGGCCCTTCCAAGCTGAGGTCACCAGCTCTCCCATAACACCACTGGCAGAACCTTCCTCTCAAACACCCAGAGTTGCATAGGACTAACCTAGTTCCATCTGACAAACCAGTTACTAATGAACAATAACCCAACTAGCTTCCGACAGAGGAGTAAATTCTAAGAGAAACAATGTCTAAAGAGCACATGGCATTTTTTTTAAGCCTGTAACTACCCACCAAAATGCATATTGATCTGCTCAGGGAAACAAAGGTTACCCAGCTCTCTCATACAGAAGCACTTTTACAGACACAAATAGCAAAGCCTCAGGACCAGAATAACCCACCAGGCATCCTGGCCAGATAAAACAGCTCCTCTCTTCTAATTCAACTGTGAAGCAGGCCAAAGTCACTTCTATACGGCTGTTTACAAAGCAGGACAGTGATAGGACAAGGGGGAATGGTTTTAAACTGAGACAGGGGCGGTTTAGGTTAGATATTAGGAGTAAGTTTTTGACACAGAGGGTGGTGACGCACTGGAACAGGTTGCCCAAGGAGGCTGTGGATGCCCCATCCCTGGAGGCATTCAAGGCCAGGCTGGATGTGGCTCTGGGCAGCCTGGTCTGGTGGTTGGCGACCCTGCACGTAGCAGGGGGGTTGAAACTACATGATCATTGTGGTCCTTTTCAACCCAGGCCGTTCTATGATCCTGTGATTCTCAGCAGAACTGTCACCTGCGGGTTTCCAGTTCATTCAGTGGAGGAACCACTGGAGCAGGCAGTCACTCACCCGTGTCAAGAACTCCCATGGCAGCACCGATGAGCGACATCAAGGCAGTCAGCAGCAGGGACCTCTTACACCATGGTATGGCAAAAAGACCGCCTGTGGTTCCAAGCATGGATAAGGCTGAAAAAACAAACAAATAAAACACAAATACTGCAGTTACCACTTCAATTGCAAACACGTAGCAAACTAAGAAATAAAAATACATTTATCATTACTCAAGTTACAGATAACCCTAATACATGCTGTAACCTCATTACCTGAATATGTGAATAGCAGAGGCAGCCAGAAAATTCAATAGAATGATTTTGGAAGAAATGATTTTAGTGAGAATGAGATGTTTCATTTTTCATTTTGCTAAGGCTTAATTTGCAAGTAGGGCACCATCTGCTGCTAAGTACTTAGTATGCCAATTATCCCCAAGAAGCATTTTTTCTGCAAACTTTTGAGTTAAAAGCATTACTTTAACACAAAAGAAATAGAAAATGGTTTGAGCAAAGTGACATTTTTATTGAGAACTACAGAGCATTATATTTGGCCCCACTTCAAAACCACTACACTCCTAAAATCCTGTGAAGTGAGGCTCCCTACTGGCTAAGAGGCACTCTGTATAAAAATGCTGACTCTCATTTTTATTTTCTTCTCAGATCAGCAGTGTATTCCAAGTGATTTCTGCAGTCTTCAGAAGCAGAACTACAAGGTTTCTCGCCATAAATTTAGCAACAATTTCCAAAAGAAAAGAAAAAAAAACGAAGAGCCCAAGAACTTCACTGAGATACCTGATATTCCTGCCCTGGTGTAACCTGCAAGGGAAGCACAGTGAGCTGCACAGGGAAAAGGCTACAGAGGGGAGGTGCTAAATACAGCTTCCCCAAGGCGTCTGTCAGAGCAGAAAGTGGCTCCTCAGCCAGTTTTCAGCTGTCCGCTCCCAATTTTCACCTGAAGACCAGTGCTCAGAAGCTTCCTTGACTGAAATATTAAAGATCTGCACAGCAGCAGAGTTTCAACAGCTGGAAGGTGGGAGCCATTACCCTCAGTCAGCCCTCAGATTGACAGAAACATGAGGCAGTTCAGTAGTTTGGATTGTGTTTCTGCTCTAAGTGCCATCAAATTGGAAAGAATTTGGAGACAAAATGTATTTTTTAAGCATTACTGACAGAGAGCTATCCTGTGACATATCAGAAAGACAAGCAAATCCTAAACTGCTTCAAGTTCACACTGACTTTCAGGGGTGTATTACTTTCATCATAGGAGGTAAAGTCTCAGATGTCAGATATAATCCACTCTGCCCTTGCCAGATACACATGGATCAGCAAGCTGAAGGGAAGGCACTTTACATGTGACCTGGAGCAGAGAATAAAGAACAGGGAAGAGGATAAATAAAGCTGCAAGATATGCATAACAAGAGCAAATTAAAGGAACTGGTCTGGAGAGGGGAAGGTAGGGAGAGGAGAAAAACAGACATTGTATTACGTGACTGCACATGGCAGCAGGAGATAGGCCAGCGGGATAAGGAGAGAGTGGTTCAAACACAAGCAATGGAAAACTGTTCTCAAAACGAGCCCTGTGAGTAAAGTTCTGTGCTTGGAGTTGTATGAATACACTCAGATAAAGGAAGGAAGGGATGAGGAGATGGAGGAACAGGAGGGGAAGGGTTAGGAAAGGGATGAGCACCACTGCTGGCAGCTGTACGGCCCTGCTGTGCCAGCACAGGTCTGAGCGCAGGAGGAAATCCACATGTGTACAGGAAACCATCAGGACCATAACCACTGCTCCTACAGAGCCCAAACACTGCCACAAGTAGGCAGCAACCAGCAGCATATTTCCAAACTCACAGACAGGACACAAAGTTTTCCACTTTAACTAAATTGTAATTGGATTAAGGCTGCCCAGCCACAGCCTCAGTGCCTCTGTGCAGCAAGGACAAACAGTTCAGCTGAGCTTTAACGAAGGCAACAGTCTGACACTGCTTCTCCCACACAGCCGTGCAAGTAAGAAGCCAAGCCAGTCCCACCTGCCTCACCTGCGTACTTTCTAAAGCCCCACAACACAGGGCCGTGCGCTGCAAGAGTGTGACCTGTGGGATTACAGAGAAGAGCAGCCCAAGGGGCACGGGCTGCACTTCCACCTCCCGTTCTCCAGCCACAAGGCACAGCGGAGCAGAGCGGAGCCCCGGTGGCGCTCGCTGCCCGCGGCCGCCCCCCGAGCCGCGCTCACCGAGCAGGAGGTGCGCGTTGACGTGGTCGAAGAGGATCCCGCCGAGCACGGAGCCGCCCAGGTAGCCCAGCGAGCGGCCCACGAAGATGTAGTAGATGTCGGTGACGTTCTTGTGCACGTTGTCGGCCAGGTTCTGGAAGGTCGGTCCCAGCACGGCGATGCTCGTGCCCTGCAAAACAACGCCGAGGGCTGCATCGCCGGGCCGGGCCCCTCTAACCCGCCCAGCCGGTGTCACTCACCAGCCCCAGGAAGGCCGCGCACAGCGCCGCGGAGATGCACCACCGCAGCGCCGCTCCCTCCCCGCACCGCCGCCCGCCGACCACGGCCACCTCCGCGTGCGGCGCGGCGGAAAGACGCGGTCCAGGTCCCGGGCCGGGCCCCGCCGCCGCCTGCCCCGGGCCGGCGAAGCGGACGTGCTTCTTGCGCTCGGCGCCGGCCATGGCTTCTAGCGGCGCGGCCGGCACGCACGGCCGCTCGGGCCCTTGGGGAACCCGGAACCGCAAGCCCCGCCCCGGCAGCTCGAGGCGCGGCGGAAGCCTACAGCTCCCGGCGGGCTCTGCGGCGCGCGGCCCCAGCCGGGCCCGTTCCCATGGATACAGCGCTCGGCAAGGCGTACAAAATGGCGCCCGAGGCGCGAGGCGACTTCGCCCACAGAGGGCGGGCCAGGCTCCGGTACGGGCGGGGTGTGCTGAGACACGGCAGCGGGCGGGCAGGCCTGGGGTCTGCGGAGAGAATAGGCTGAGGAGCGGCCTGATGGCGACTGCAGCTCCTCACAGGGAGCGGAGGGCAGCGCTGAGCTCTGCTCTGTGTGACAGCGACACGGCCCGAGGGAACGGCGTGGAGCTGCGTCAGGGGAGGGGCAGTGGGGTTAGGGACAGGGTCTGCAGCACAGGGCGTGGAGCGGGATGCACGGGGCAGCGGGCACGGCCCTGAGTGCCGGAGTTCAAGGAGAGCTGGAATGCTGCATGGCAGCTACAAACAGTGGCTATAAATTCTCTCTCTGCTTATCTCTGCTGCCTAAGAAAAATGCAGTCTGTCTTTTCCAAGAACACTTAGCTGCGCTATCTCTCTGCCTGTAACGTATTTGCAACCTCTGTGACCATCTGCAGCCTCTGGCAATTTTTTTAAAGGCTGTTATTACTGCACTTGCACAACCCAATTATGCAGTACTGCTCTATTTATATTCAGGAGTCAAACAGGAGAGTCCTTATGAAAGCACGAGTTCCCTTTTCTTATCGAGCACCGTTTACGATCTTCCAGGGAAAGCTGTACTTCTTGTTACTGACTGATCCAATTTATGGTCCTTTATCTCCAAGTCAGTGTCAGTGACACCCAAAGGTTTCTCCGGTGCTTATCAGAAGGCTGTGAAAGCTCTTTCTCCAGAAGGTCAGCCTGTGTGCCTGGCATTAATCATACACACATCCCTCTCTGTTGCTGGTGCTCCGATGAGCTGCAGTCTCTAAGAGCTCCTTGCTGACGTACAAGCAAAGTAAAGAAGAAATGGTGCAAAACTTAAGTGTTTCCTCTGATCTTACTCAGGGGCTGAAAAACAGCAGAAGTACAGTAATTAAACTTCTAAATAAGTTTAAAAAAAAAAAAAAAAAAAAAAAAAACCCAGCTTGTAATTCATTAGTAACTTTTCTTATAAAAGTTTGTTTTTTTTTTTAGTGCTCAGTCTGCCTCTCCTGGATGAACAAAAGCAAGATCTTGGATCATTTGAAGACATAAAGCTTTGCCTTACTGATCAAAGGTCACTGGCATTATTGCTGTTTGTAAAGCAAGGGAGAGCTGCGACTCGTGCTTGCATACTCTCAGCATGTAACTCCATACAAACCTGACAGAGTGCAGCTACACCACGCTTTTACAGCTCTCTTTATACCCAAGGAGCATAATGAGCACTGAATGCAGCAGAGGGCTGCTTTTGGTGTTTTTGAAGAACTGGGTTTTTTTTGTTTTTCTTTTTTTAAACAGACTCTCTCTAGAATGAATTTGATCTGCTCTCACTGTGCTGTTTTTATACACTGGGTCAGGTAAAACAGTTGCATATTTATTTATTTTTAAACTATGTTATAACTGATACCAGGCTCTGAAGACAGCTTAGGACAGGAGGTCTCTTTGTCTGCTGTGGTGAATGTGCCCTGTCATGCCTGGACTGCACCAAGGTGCACACACATGCACGTAGGGTCTCTCTTCATGGCTTACATTAAGACGTCTGTGTAAATCTGCTCTACTTGTTCCGAGCTCATGGGTTTTTTAAAGCACTTTGTAGGTAGGTGGTATTTGGAACGTACAGGAGTACACTGGAAAATGTGCAAAAGTATTTGTAGTGTATTCCATAAGGAGACTTCTGCAGAGAAGTGTGTTGGTGTGTTTTGTACTTACAAAGAGGTTCTGTACACAGCGACACTTGGGCTCCTAGGGAAAGGTTTCAAGCATCTTTTTTTTTCAGATTTTCATCTGACATACAAGTAGCCTGGAGAATAAGCCCGGAATGAATAGGAATGTTTTCCCAATAGCATCAGCTTTGTTACTGAAAGAAAAGGAAATATTTGGCGCTGCTACAAAAGGAAGGCGAGTGAACTCCTGTGATGTACTGGAGCTGTCAATGAGGAAACACCTCGTGCTGCCAAGGTGAGTTGAGGTGAAAGTGGTGGCAGGCCAGGACGTGATCAAAGGTCCTCTGAATTGCACTGGCAGTTCTTGGAGCTAAACGTACCCATTTATTTATTTATTTAAACGTCACAAGTTTGTTCTACCCCTTTCCCTCCCTTCTTCAATTTTGCTTCTTCCTGTTGTGAATGTGACAGTTTAGCAAAGCTTGACATTAAAACCCCGGCATGTAAAATGCAGCAGACAGAATTTTATGAAGCATGCCCAGCTGGAAGGTGGTAGTTCAGGTTTATAAGGCCCTGGTTTCAAATTGGAGTGTCGGTGCCATTAGAAAAAAGTGCACTGCACTGAATACTGATACAGGAGCGGTCAGATCACACTGGTAAGGAAAGCTGCAGGCACGGACTTTAATACAAAAGGCTGCAGCTGAGATTCAGTATCAAAATGTAACACAATTCCTTTAAAACACATAATTCCTTTTAAAAAATTAGAGGTTGTGTGGGGAAAACGGGATTGAAAAATGATACACACAGTAACAAATGGGGCACTTAAGAACTACCATCTTTATTCAGGGCAATTTGAGGTTGGTCACAATTGTTATAGCACCATGAAAGACATCAGACAGTGTTTTTTTTTCGCTTTCAACCTTTCTAACAATGCAAAATCTTAAAGAATGGAGTTAAGGCTGGCAAACTGTGCATCTTTTCACACCCAAAACAACAAACAAAAGAGGAGGTCTATAAAGACAGCGAAACACAACAGTGTTACCAGTATTAGCACACATTTCAGTATAAAATCACTCAACACACAGTTCTGAAACATTTAAAATGTTGACACAATATATAGAAAAGGCTAAAAGGCATACTGAAAATATGCCAGCGTTAAAATACGCTCACTGTCTGGAACTGTAGTGGCGCTATGCTTGTCAACAGAGATGTGTAAGTGGAATTATTTTCTCAGTCACGTCCAAGTGCTGCAGCTCCTGTGCTTAAATGCAGACTGTGTACACCCCAGCCAAACTACACGGCGTTACCTACGTGCACACATACACGCACACTCTCCCTCACAGAGGCTTGGTTCCAACAGATGCACTGAGTGCCTGATGTCAGCTCCCACAGTGGGATCCAGATCCCATAGGGCTCCATGAGCTGAGCAGGGCTGCCAGCACGGTGCTTAAACTCACCCATCAGGATGATTCCAGGATAGTAGCTGTGATTTCTGTCCTGAGGTGCTCCACTCAGGGCCACAAGGATGCATCTCCTCTTCCTCTGACATGTGCTCCCTGCTGTGAGCAACTGAGCAGGGCGTTTTTGCTTTGAAACCATGGTTTATACATTAAGAATGTGATCAAAGCCTTCATCTATGGGTGGGCAGCTCAGTATTCTGCTGGGCTGCCTCAGCCTTCTCTGCCACTCCATGAAATGCCTTCTCCATCAGGCAATGGCTGCTCAAAGGTTTAATACAGGGACAAGGTATGAGAAGCGCCATCCATATACAACAGGATGTGCATTGGCTTTGAAAATCCAGTGTCTTCAGTGAGAATTCAGGAATGTACACATCCAAACATGATGCATCAGGAGCCAAGAGAAAAGCATCAAATGCTTACCTCACCTGATCTCAAACAGACCCTCACATATGACCACAGAACAGAACTTGTGGCAATGCCACCTTTGACTCTACAATGGAGGGGGGTCCATGAAGAGTCACTGGAGATAAGTAGAGTTTTTGAATGGTAAAAAAGGCATTTGAGATCTCTGATACTTCAACAGTCTGCAAATACATAATCAGAATAAATCCAACAATAATTTTTATAAATTTTGCTTTGTATACTGTTGAATAGCATAGATGAAAATAAGAATATGAAGCCTTGGCACTATTTCAGACTTCTTGCCAAGCAGATTTAAGAAGATTTCCAAGGACCTCAATACCTACTGAAAGGGCATCACAACTGTCAGCCATATAAACCATCAAACCAAACCCTTGCTCAAAATCAGTTTTGCTTTTGAGATCCAGTGTATGCAGTCACAGCACAGAGTAGGACTGCAGCTTGAATCATAATTGAAGCTGTTTCTGCCCAGTATCTTCTAGAAGC
Organism: Tetrao urogallus; assembly: GCF_951394365.1. NCBI lineage: Eukaryota > Metazoa > Chordata > Aves > Galliformes > Phasianidae > Tetrao > Tetrao urogallus. The sequence continues at coordinate 65,174,680 of NC_136814.1, forward strand.
TTTCCCTGAAAGTACCCAATGGAAAAAAAAGGAAGAGGGTTATTCTGTTTATACGGTGAGACAGCAATGTATATGAAAGCACAAACTTCTTAAGAGAGAGATACATCTGCATCTCAAAATGATTTAAGGGCTTCTGTTGAACTGAAGCAGTATTTTCATTACAGAATCCATCCCCAACAGGAGTAGATCTGACACACATCATCAAAATGAGAGCTCAATAGATTCCCTATGACCAGGCTTCCACTCCTAAAATTAAATGCAATTACAAAAAAGTTACATTTATTCAGATGAAACAAAATCAAATATTTGGTGCTTTTTCCTCCCAGTTTTCAAAATAACAAATATTTCTACACCGTGCTGTCATTTTTTCTAAAGCGTACCAACCAGCTGCTGTTTGTGATGGACATTTCTCTCTTATTTTTTTGAAAGGGGAGATGGATTGGCAGTCTCACTTTCACAGCCTCAAGGCACTCAGTATGTCTTTATGCAAGTTTCTCAATGCTTAATTAGTCTCACTGCCAACAATCTGAATTTTACTTCCCATTTGACTACTTCTTATCTAATTTTAGGATGCAATCCTCTCACGCTTCTGTCTAATGCAGACTTTTTTCTATTGGACATTCATTTCCCCAGTAGACGTGAGCTGGCAGTAAAGATGCTATCAGAATTCTCATGCATTCGTTTTTTTTAAAAGCCTTTTCTGAAATCTCTTTTTTTTTTTTTAAGTCTTTTCAGTTGCAGCACCGTTGTGAAACAAGCACTGGCATCAGCAATAGGTTCAGTATTCCGACAGCACTGCACCAACTTAACTTCATGAGCCTTAGCTCTGTATCCGCCACCTGACATCCTGATTTCAGCATCTGTTTCTAAACCACTGTTCTGGTCATTGCTATGTGATCATTCCCTCTGAGTTCCCTTCCCAAGGCCACTGTCTGGGATTTTTGTTTTGTTTTGTTTTTAAATGCAGTTGATTTGGAGAAGATAATTCACGTATTTAGTTACTCAAATATGAACATTTGAATTTTTATGTATGGATACGTTTTTAAAGGGTCTAACAATAATTAATCCATATTAGTGTTACATTCCTTCGGTATCATTTAAAAATCTTAACAACACTTGCTTTATATCCTCTCCTGGCTACAATTACATCAAGATGACTCATCATGACAGTTTCAAGTCACATTAATGCTAAAAAGCAGCCTTAGTGTCGTTAAAAACTCCCAAAGCTACAACACATGAAATGTAAGACTCACGGTGAATATTCATTTGTCGTAAAGCAAAAGGAAACGAGAGGTTTTTAATCATACTCAATCAGCAGAATCCATTGCATGGCCCACACACGCGGTAATACTGATCTGCAGAGATAGGCCAGACTGGAACAGCATGAGCTGCTGTTATCGCTTCTGTACTAAAGGCAGCATTTGGTACTTGCTTTAATTAGCAATGTTATTAATGTTTCAATGAAATTCTCATGAGCACTTGGGACATGAAGAAGCACGAGTCCCAGCAAACCCAAAGGGACAGCTGCTGTAAGGATTGTTTTCCACCTCTAAGTCCCGCTGATCTACTCCATTAACTTTGTAAAATCCAATTCCTTCCAACATTCCATGAGACAAGAACTGAAATTCTACAATACAAACTATCAGTGCTGGTCTTCAATAGTTGGGATGCTCTGTGTGATTCCATTTAAGACTTCTTTAAGCTGATAGATGTAAACATTTCAAGTAATAGCACTGCTAATAGAGTGTTTCAGATCACAAGCATTCGTGGGCTTTCTTGGCAGTTTACTACAATGCTGAAAAACGGAAAAACAACAGAAGTAGAGGAGACATCAAGTGATATAATTTTAAAACAGCATCCCTCTGTGGTTCACATAAAGAGCAGGCACTGCCACTTATTAAAAGTGCATTTCAGGGGGCGCTTTGTCTTTAGATCACATTCAGTTTACTCTCTGCTATGACACTCCTGAAGACTACAGAAATGCTCAATGGACATGACGTAAAGAATATTCAGGCATTCCCACTGCACTGTCCATCCACACCCACTGATAAGCAACGCGCTTGGAAGTGTTTTTAAGATAAACTGTCTTGTTTTCATCTGAAAGTATCATGTTTTCAAATATTTTTCAGAGGAGATATCCAGAAATACACGCCTGACAAACAGTACATAATACCTAAGAACACATAAGCAATCGGGACATACTGTAGTATGATAAGCAACCAATAGAACGTGCAAAGACATTTCTTTATGTCTGAATACAGAGCTGCGAAGACCTAAAATAAAGCTGCATGTTCACTTAGTGCAAATATCTTGTTGAGCGTTGTTTTAATAGCTCCCCTTTATTTCCACATGTCAAGAATGATTTCATATTATTGCACTTAGGATGTATCTTTAAAGCTGTCTCAGTTTTAAGGGGGAAAAAGCAAAAACCTGAAGGGAACAACAGGATAATTTGAAATTTAGGCTAATTCACAATCCTGCTCTGAAGTATTGCTGTCAGTACAATTTCAAAACCACCATCAGGAATTGTGACGCTGAGGTGAAAACATAATATACACGTCAATAGCATTGTGTTACCAAAAAGTATCAAGAATCTGTAATTCAGCAGCTGTACTTCCAAATGCGTTTGCATTCTAAGCTCAGTTTGTGCATATCCAAAACCTGGTTCCATCCAAAATGTCATCTCTTTGTTCAGGCTACTGTGAAAAGGTGAATCAATGCAAAAAGTGAATGATTAAACTGAGCCATCTGGGGGTTTTAGAGAAAACAAAACAGATGTTTAATAATTTAACTTTGTAATGCTCAATGATTTCAGCGAGAGCGAAGGGAATCTAAAATATGCATATTCACATTCATAGAATCATAGAATCACCAAGTTTGGAAAAGACCTCAAGATCATCCTGTCCAACCATCCACCTACCACCAGTATTTCCCCACTGAATAGAATCATGATACAGAATTCTGAAAGACTGTAAAACAGCACAAGAAACTTCAAAAATGAAATCAGTTTTAAGAGCTACTAAATGTTCCAGTATAAAACACCCCTGGGTGTGCCTGCATTGAGTGGAGCACACAAGTTATTGAAGAGTCCTGGGTCAATGAACCAAACACAGCTTCCATACTTCCAAGAAATACATTCTCATGAATTAGAAAAATATTCTCTTCACACACAGAATCACTATGCATGTACACGCTAATGCTGCAAAACTTCAAATACTCTGAAAATGTGGCTTGAAATCAAACTCAATGACTCCTCAAAAGAAGTTCAGATATAAAAGAGTAATTTTGCAATTTCAGCAGTTCAGAACATCTTTAGTATCATGTAGTATCTTCAGCCAAAAAGCAGAAATGTAGCTTTGGTAGAAGAAAGTCCATCTTGTATAGGAAAAGAAAGCATCAAACACCTGATTCCATTTCTTTGACTGGCTTTTCCGTAGCATCTGACACCAAAGTGCTTTCATTTTCCAGCATTTTCTCAGTAGTTTCTCCATCAACGGGTTTTGCCCTTTCTTTCAACTTATGTCGTTCATGGACCCAGGGGATGATGCACAATATCGCTCCGCCGATAAGCGGGGGGACTCCCGCCAGGTAGAATGCCACATCGTAGGTACCGAGGCGATCACGAAGCAAACCTGGAAAGACAAAGTAAAATCACTACAGTGATGCTTTTGGAATACACAAAGGTCACGTATGTCTGAAGCAAACTTTTCAAAAGTCCAGTAAATCAATAGGCCAGAAGCATCAGTTAAATTCGTCATATATTCTGGAGCTCAGATAGAAAAAATCCAATGTAAATGCAATGCATATGATATAGGAACAGACAATTTGGCAACTACAGAAGCCTATTTACAGCTACAGACCATGTTTATTCTCACCTGCAATGGGTGGACCAACTGTCATAGGTATTGACATGAGTCCAAGGAGAAATCCTATGGCCTGGGAGACATCCTGGGCCCCGACAAGCTCAAAGGCAATAGGAGCCATAATGCAAATGAAACACCCATCAAACAGGCCCATGAAGAGACAGACAGCAATGAGACCTCCGAAGACGTGGCACACTGGAATCATCATCGACATCAAGCCAATAAAGAAGAATGATGCCACCTAAACATGACCAAAGAAGAATATAAAAACATATTGCATCAACTCAGCCAAAATAACTGGAAGAGATGAGCTTTCTTGCACACGTGGACAATTCATATTTACTTTAAAATAAATAAGCACACATTACCACTATTAGAAATTAAAAAGCAAATAAAATGAACACTTGGAACTGCCATAATATGCAATTAAAGAGATTCCACAGCTCGTTCCTCAGTTTTCCCAGAGCACACTTGCACCCACAGGTACTGTGTAAAGGCATACACTCTTTTCACAAAGAAAATCCACAAAGATATTAAAAAAAAAAAATCACACAACTAAAATGCACTGTAATTGGACTCCTCACTGTTGTAATTTAAGTAACAATATCAGTGCTTATATTCAGAGATGGTACCTGAAAGTTTCATTTCAATCTTTCCATAAAAAGGCATCTTGCTGTATTTCTATCGCCGTGTTTATCTTTGCATATTTTTAATCTTCTAAGATCCTAAGCAGTGAATTTCATTATTGCTATTTGCAGTAAATTAAAGGAATAAATCCATCTTTCAACAAAACGAAGCAGAAGTCATTTCAAAGAAAATCAAAGAAAGTTTTGCTGATGCACCATTCTTATGTCAGCATGGAAACCCAATGCCCCACCTTTCCAAACAAGGCACACACACTATGCATTGCTCACCCATTGAACATGACAAGACAAACAAAGTCCCTCCCAGACATCACAACTTTTTGCACAGTAAGTGACATCAAATAAATGAGTTCATTATGAAAAATCTTCGAGAAGACAACTAGATGAGAATTTTCAGGACAGTATAGAAATTACCTTTGGGCACTGTAATTTATTTAGCATACTAAGGAAAACATTTGAAATATTGCACAGATAGAGGAACTACTGGAGAACTGGGCTTCTTATAGGAATTTAAGGGCAGAAGTGAAGAAGTTCTCAGTTCTCTGTATTCTGATACATAAAATACAAATATTAAGATGTATTTATAACCAAGAAATTATATAGTTATATGTAGACAAACTCTAAACAAGATGCTGTTGACCAGGTTAGTCACATTATCATATTAAGATTACACACAGCACTAAAGCCAGAATCTCTATGCTTTACCTGGAAGAGGTAGAATGTATAATTTTAGTAGTGAAGATATCACTTACAAAGCAAAATCCAGCAAAAGAGCTCTTTGAGGAGCACAGAAAGAGAAAGCTGAATGTTGATTTTACTGGACAGAGCTCTTGTAAGTTGTTCAACTGTAAGGGAGAACAGTTCCAAGAGGAAAGAACTTTCATCTGCATTGGTTCTTAAATAGTGTTGCACAAGACAAGATGATTGTATGAACTGTTGGGTGACCCAGATTGACCACTTGTGAATATTCACTTCCCCTCCAGAAAACACTCATTTGAAACAGGAGAGCTGAAGATGAAGAGACAGAGCTTTGCAAGTTTTTCCTCCCTTAAAATTTGGTGAAAGCAATGTTACTTAAAAGCAACAGAATTCACATGTTAAGCAGATCCCTGGTCTTTCAGTTCCATCCAGCAAAAAGAATAAAAAAGCTGGCAGAGTTTTACTGCAAGTTTGACATGTATTTCACAAAAATAATGGAAGGTATCAGTGCACTGTAAATCATGTAACACCTCAATGCTATCTTTTCACTTTTCAATTTAATATTGAAATTTCCTAAGACTGTAACAATAGGTACTGAATCAATCCAAATCAGTGAGATTAGGCTCCAGGCTCTTTCATCAGGGAGTCTAAATGCACGCGACTATGGCAACAGACACTTCAGAAAGTTGGTTCTTTCTCAATTCTTTTTGCTCTGAGTAATGTAGTACAGAGAACAGCCATCAGATGTCTCCCTTGTTACTTCTCATTTTTAAAAAAACAACAAGAACACTCAGGAGTTGGTAACATGCAAGTTACAGCTTTCTCAAAAAAAAAAAAAAAAAGGAACCCACAAACTGCCAACTTCTCAAAAAACAGTGCTCATAAGCGTGGATGGAATGGGTATCCATCTTCCTTCCATCTTCGTTCTCAAGCTTCTGCATTTCTGGAAATTGAAGGAGTGGTGCTTTACCTCCTCCATGTGACTGTGAGTAACCTACTTCACACAGCAAAAGCTTCTCAGCTAAGCACCTGTAATAGTCTCTTTGGCCATATCAGCATGTGCTACGCACTGAACAAATGCTACACCAAGATGGCACCTAAGAAATATCAGGAAAGGAGAACGGGAAAATCCTTAATGGAGGAACTTGAAGAAATCAGTAACTATCAAGATGTTACAGATAAAACTGGGAAAGAAGAGCCTACAGAATCACCAAAGGTTTCCTCACTCAGTAACCAGTTTCTCAGTATAAGAATCAAAAAAAGACCAGGAGAAAGATTCATAAATTTTGCATCAGGGGCCCACGAGTATCAGCAGCCAGACTGCTTCCTAGAGTGCTGAAATCTCTCAGGCTTAACATTTTCAGCCACTTTATTGTTTACTTACCTACCTGCAATCAAAGCCTTCAGAATGCTTTTTGTGTACATATATTCCTTCAAAACCACGTGAAGACGTACCTGTAAATAAACTTTTTTTGCACCAGGAATATAATCCGCAACTCTGCCAAAGATCAATCGGCCAATTCCTGAAGTAACGCCCAGACACAGCAGAAGCACTTCTTCTTGCACACTGTCACCAAATCTGTCTTCCACATGTTTCATCTGTTTGAAAAGAGGGTTCAGAAAGTTAACTTGTTTTAAAATGAAGAGAAAACCATTAAATTTTTGAGTTAGAGGTGAGCTGTGAATCTGTGACTTCAAATATGGCCACAACCAACTTGCATATTCTGCTTGGGCAGGAAGGTTTTTTGCACTGGGTTACCAGTATCAAGCACAACACAATGAGAAGAACCTGAGAATGTGTTTTCACTTTATTCACATGTAAGGACCTTCATTCAAGAAAGCAGCAAGGCTAATACCAGAAGTTAAAATCTCAGAAACACTCCCCCAGCCACATTTCATGCACTAGCAAAGGAAGAAGCATAATATTGAATCCACGAACAATCTTCATTGGTTAGGGCATACTGAGGTCCCAAAGCACTGAATCAATAACGAGTATCAGCACTGTCCTAATCTGTGCATTAAGACAGACACGGATCCTACCAAATTTACAACAAAGTTCAAGGGAGGAGCAAGAAGTAAAAGGGCAGAGTGCAGAGGCAGACAGTGCAGACAGGAGGGGCCCTCGTCCCAGCATCCAGAGACCAGGAACCCTCTGCAATGCCAAAAGCAGGCAGGGCCTTCCAGGAGTGCGAATGATAACAGCAACAGAGAGTAGGGCAGGCAGACAGACTGGAGAAATAGTTTCACAAGCCACTCTGACCTAAAGCACTACAGCAACTGACCTCCAGTTCTGCCAGTAGAACATCAAATGCAGATGTGATGAATTAACAGTATCAGTAATTCCAACCTTCTGAGTCACGTAAAAGGAAAAAAAAAAAAAAAAATCACAAGACTGACTAGATGGATGGATTTGGGTTTCCTTTCCATTGTTTTTGGAATCGCAAGGAATAGCTTTTATGAGTTTTATAGCACAAGAATTCCATGTCATTGTTTGTTGTTGTTGCTTTGGGGTGGGTTTCATGATTTGTTTCTTGGGGGAGGGTGTTAAATCAGCCACAAAAACCAGAAATTACCCAGAACACAGACTTTTGCATTAACCACTTTTTGAAATGCTGCTGGCAACACCAAGTATGTCAAAGTATGCATGAAGAGATGCAGAAATTATTTGTGTAATCCTGTGACCTCTATGCTTATAACTACTGCTGAAAAAGAAACTGCGAAGACTCAGAGGTGTGAAGAAGCAGACTGAAGAAACTGATTTTTAAGAAATGATGCACTCACCTTGCCTCAGGTTTTTTTTTCTACAGACTGACAGACCTTGCTAGTAAAAAGTCAGAGCAGTTTTTGTTATTAATAATTGTGATTCTGTGACCTATTCCCACACAGGGAGGTGGTGGAGTCACCGTCCCTGGAGGTGTTCAAAAAATGTGTGGATGTTGAATGGGGACATGGTTTAGTGGGGATATGGTGGTGGTAGGTGGATGGTTGGACTGGATGGTCTTGGAGGTCTTTTCCAACCTTGGTGATTCTATGATTCTACAGTTTTGAACTACAGAATCCTTATTCCCTGATATAAAGTACTCAAGAGACTCGTTAATACACAAGCTGAGCTTTTTTCCCCCCAGCATAAGCATGGTTTGCTAAGCTATGGCTTATTCTGATATTCTTAAATATGAAACCAGATGCCTTTTTTTTACATGCCACAGAAAACTATTAAATCTAATATCAATTTGTCTAATATGTAATTGATTTTGTCAGAAAACAAGAAAAATAAGAGGTGTGTTTGTTTTGTTTTTAAGCATAAAATCTAGCTTCAGAGGAAATACACTTGCTATTCCTATTTTTGACAACTTTTTTCTTGTTTTTGGGAACAAAATCTGAATTTTTCTTTTGGAGTGACATTCAAATAAGCTGCTGCATTAAATCCTTCCTGTGAAAGGGGAGAAGCAAAGCTGGCAGTTTCCCATCCCCACCTTTATGCTTCTGTCAACACCTGCCGGCTGAGCTGGCAGAGAAACCTTGGAATTTTCTGCCGTTCTTCTCACCTGTTCCACTTTCATGTTTCTGCAGCCTCTAGGTTGTTTAATTAGCAGACCTCATTTATCCACTCCCCAGAGGCTTTTCAAGAGGTAAGATAAAGCTCTATGTCTAGATAACTATTAACCCTGTACCCACAACTGAGCAACCGGCTTTCTCAAAGCAACGCTCCCAGGGTGAAATGCTGCCCTCTCAGGTCAGCGGGGTGGGGTGGGGGAAGATACTAGATCCAGCCAACTGAAGTAGGAAAATAATTGCTACTTATCTTGAGCTTCATGCATCTAAATTAGTATTTAAGTTCACTCCTCTTAAGAGCACCACAAGCTCCAAGAGTGCTTCCAGCTAGATGTAGCAAGACACCTCCATGGGAGGACACAGGCAGTGGAGCAGGCTATCCGGAGAGGTTTTCCAGACCCAGCCAGTGTGACCTGAAGGCTGACTTACTCTGCTCTGATCAGGAGTTGGACCAGAGATCTCCGGGATGTCCCTCCCATCTCAGTTATCCTCTGATCCTACCCCACACTCCTTAACAGCACATTCAGTCTCCAGTGTTACAGTCACTAGCTAAAAACATAAGTAAAGCAGCACTAACTGAATATCTGAAAATACACTGGTTCAGAATTTATCCAGTATTGTAAGTGCTAACTAATTATGGAATTAGAGACACATCTTGTAACTATAATTTAAATACATTTATTTACAATGAAGCAGCCTAAACAGAAAGACTCCAGCATTCAAGATTTCCACATTTTTAACTGACAAAACTATTCAAAAATCCCATGATGGATAATGGCTTATGGACTCTCCCAGACAGCATGTCATGCATCAACACACTCTTGCCATTGTAGAACCATACATGTTAAAGTTACATGACTTCTGAGGCAGTCAAATGGGGACCCAAGCACCCAGCAGACACCAAGGCCAAAGCACAGGTTCTGTCCAGGCTCAGTAACATACCTAGCTCTTCCCATTACAGCTGTGTGCATGGTGAATTGCAAATCTAATTTTTTCAAGAGTAGAAGAAACCTGCAATTGTGCCTGAGCTAACCAGTACAAACAATGCAGATCCAAAGGAAGGCATTCTGAAGGAAATCTAGCGTTGCAGATCTCTGAACAGTGAGTTGTGACACAAGTTCTGCCACACTTCCAAATTACAAAGGCTGTAAGTTTGCAAATAAAACAAAGGAATTATCAAATGAAGAATTGTCTGCTTCTCCCCCCACCCCCATTTATTCCAATTTTAGAGTACACAGCGTTTTTCCAAAGGAAGTTGAGATTCTTTTTTCCATGCTACAGAAAGAAGAATGGAACTGAGTCAGCTAAAAGTCTGCATGATTTGCCAGACTTACACTATTTTAGAAGAAGTTGTCTTTGTATAATCCCATTTTCCAAATCAAGATGTAGACATATACAATGGAATTGAATACATGCCTGGCACCAGCATTCTACCTTACAATCTTGTTCTCTGTATCAGGGCAACACACAGATCTTACTGTACAAATCCTCATTCGTTTTAGGATAAGACTAAAATAACGATTAGTCACATGGTAGTGGCTGTAAGGGTTATTGAAGCACTCTCTCAGGTAACTCTCCATCCAGTAAAGACACAGATTTTGACAAGACCTTCTATTCAATGCATACACATGTAGCTATGTCCAGGCAGCAAATCCATGATGCAGGGGGGGAAAAATCCATGTACTGATCCAGTTCTTTTCTCCAGCCACAAGAACCAAAGAACACAAATTTGAAAGAAATAATAAACAGGTAAGAATTTTTTTTCTCTATCAATTCCTTTCCTCCTGGGTATATTCCACTTGGGGAATTCCCAATCAAATAAAACTTTAGTAGGTTAAATGCAGCATAATCTCTTTCTCACTGAAAAAGATGGCCAACAGCAAAATATAACCTAGAAAAGTTTGAACACGATCAAAAGCTCATATAAGAAAAATGCTACAAGTCCTGATGTCTGGCATTACTCTTACACTGATTTTAAATGAAAGAAAGGAAACGTTCACAGAGATTGCTGTTGCAATATGTGAATTGGATATAATATTCCAGCAAAACATATCTGTTCCAAATTCACAGTTTTCTAAAGGAGCTGGGGGTTCTCTTGGTAAAAGGACAGTGCACACAAACTTTGCATTCTTTAGGGTTTTCAGAAGAACGTGAGTTCTAATAGACAACCAAAGCTAAACTGATTTCTTGAAATGGCAAGTGGTGAAACATGACTACAGGTATCTAAGATGCAGATGTGCATGAGATGTCAGGTGCCCCAGAAGGCTGAAAGTTTCAGGATGTACTGAAAGACATAGTGCGAAATAACTCTAGATAAATCATTGTTTATTCTATAAGAGAAGAACATACACACACAAAAAAAGAGCAAAAACATGCGGTGAAATCAGTTGTCAGAAAATTCTATGATAGTAGGCACATGGAAGATCATTTAAGGCAAATACATTTCTGATACTGACTCTACTGATGAAATGATATTTACTGATGACCAAAAGAAGAGCAAAGGGACAGAATTCCCCCGTCCTGGAGGCATTCGAGGCCAGGCTGGATGTGGCTCTGGGCAGCCTGGTCTGGTGGTTGGCGACCCTACACATAGCAGGGGGGTTGAAACTGGATGATCACTGTGATCTTTTTCAACCCAGGCCGTTCTATGATTCTATGATTTCTGAAATACTATCGACTTCTGAACATTAACTGAATAAGTGACTGACATGCCAGAAGGCATGAAATAGTACTATTAATACCTACTGTAGAATGATAGCACTCCCTTAGAAATGGATCTCAGACGGATAAAGGAGCTTCTTCTGCTTTTTTTTTTTTTTTTTTTTTTTTTTTTTTTTTTTTTTAAGAAATGGAATGAATTCACATGACAAGAATGTGACAGCTTGGACAACTTGCAGATAACTCCTGTTTATGCACTTGCTACGGCAGTGATAGTTCCTCTTTATAGCTCTGGTCAACTTAATCTACATAACAACAGAAGAATAACAGGAATTAACAGTGATTATTACATGATAATCAAGGATTTTTCTATTATTCCACCAAATAAAGCAGATGAAGTAGAATAATTCTACATCAATGATTCAGATGTTCAGTTTTATTTAAATTCAGATTACAACAGTCAACAGACTAACTGTGAAGACTTTTTAAGGTGAAAAAGGCTAAGAATTCAGACAAATTAAGAAAAACTCGTATAGTTAAATTAGCTTTGTTTTGTTTTCCAAAATAGCAAGTCCTGAAGAAATTTGCCCCCAAAAAGAATAATTAATATATGTATTTATCTCAGAAATGTTATTTCAGAATTTATCTCAGAAATGTTATAAGAACACGTGAAGAATTAGTATGGTCCCAGAGATCAAATAGGCAACAGGATGTGTAAGACAAACTGGAGAAAAAAGGCAAGGTTAACCAGTAACTAGTTTTTCACTTAATAGAGTCAGATCAGTGTGATTGTTTTTAAAGCAACTAAACCAGTATTCAGGGCTTGAAAAGGTGCATGTCGGCTGGGAGGCCTGAAAGATATCTGGGGAATGGTGCAAGAAAACATGCTGGGGACAGAGCAGCCTGAAGCACGGGACAATCCCTACACCACAGAAAGAGATGACCCACAACTTCTGCTCCCTTGCTCTTCCACTGCACTTTCAGTCTCAACAGAGGCCGGGTCCCACTGGAGCCACAAGAGACAGCTTAAAGAAATGGACACAAGGTTGCTGATGGATTGGCTTGGCTCAAGCAGCCACAAGGCAGAAAAGGAACACACGTATCTGAGAAAGCTCACAGAGACTGAGAAAAAGAATGAGTGTGCCCCAGTCTAACACTAATAAGCATTTTCACTAACAATATGGATAGTGAAGTTGAGGGATAATTATCAAATCTGCAAATGACATCAAATGAAGGGCATCTGCAGGTACAATGAAATAGAACTGAAATTCAAAATTACCTGGGCATCCTCATCAGGTAATGTGAGCTAAACATAATTCAGGTTCATAAAAATTTTCATGAGGTAAATGATGCTCAAAAAACACCACAAGGTAAAAAAAAATAAAAAATAAAAAATTAGATAAATGAACACAAGAGGAGAATAATCTGTCAGCAGTTCTTCAGGAAGGGAACTGAAAGGCTAGCAGATCAAACTTCAGCACGTTCCAATAATGCCATCATATTGCAAAAACGATAATAGATGGGTCAATTCATAAGCTGTACGGTGTGATTTTCACAGCCTGCTCAGTGCTAGTAAAGCCTCAGCTGTATTGTTATGCCTATGCAGACATTACTCATTACTAAAGACATAGACTACCTGGACAGAACCCAAAATACAGATCTGGCAGTAAGCACAAGCTTTAAAGGCTTATATTGTAGAAAGATTTAAAAAATATATAAATACAAATGGTAAAATATGCCCTTCAACAAAGTCCGTCTGTAGTCAAATAACTGGATAGTATGTGCTTCCCACAATGGGTGTGAAGGCCAGAGCAAAGCAATGGGCCTAAGCTGCACCAAAGGACCTTCAGTTAGACATTAAAAAAGTTTTTCTGAATACAGAACAACTGCCAGCTGTCACAGATCAAAAGAGGCTATGGAGATTTTTAACACTAGTTAAGTTCTAGTTTGATATTAGATAAGCTATAAATTAGAGTTAGTACTACGATTCTTATTGTCCACCATTCAGTGATCTGATGGATGTATATAGCCCCACGTACATTCCTACTGGTTATTTACTGTAACTTGAAAACTGTTTTTTTGGGTTGTTGTTCTTGTTGTTAGTGGTTTTTTTGTTTGTTGGTCATTTTTAAACACACTCCAACTTGGTAAAACTCTGTAACATAATAATTCTTTTCAAATCATTGTAGCATTTACTAATGTGACAAAATGTTCTATCTAATTTGTGCTAAGGAATCAAGCAATACCATAACAACGGATCCTTTGCAAATAACCAGCTACAGGAAAATTCATTAATAATCACTGGTTATTAACACTGCATGCACTGAGCCTATTTAAAAAAAAAAAAAAAAAAAAAACCCTTTGACTAGTGGTTCTAAACACAATTATCACCGATTGCCAAAGCAGCTACGGGGAGGGAACCAACGAGCAAATAATGCTTAATAATAAGAAGCTAATACTTAATAATAGAAAGTTAATACTCAGTTCATACTTGAACTTGCAAGTTCGTACTTGTTTATAAAGCTAAACTGAAAACTTACAGAACGGGCTAATTTTGTTTAGCACACTTAAGTAAAACTGTAATACACGTCTGTGGCTACACATGCAGTTTAGCCTTTCCAAACTTAGAAGATAAACAGATCTGTTGTTGAGTCTTGTAGGAATAGACTGCTGACACCATAGGATTCAGCTGAGTGAAATCAAAACATTCTCAAGCCTTTATTCAGCTACCACATAACTCTGAGGGCATCTTCAAGACTTCAAGATTTAAGATCTACTTATGGATATGCTCACAATCACCTCAGCTTTGGCAGGGCTGACTGATGGGCCTGTCTCATTCTACTGGCAAACAAGGAGAAAAAGAAAACAAAGCAAATCTTCTCCAGATCATGGCCCAGATCATGATCATGAAAAATTCAATCAAGTAGTTGTATTTTTCTCTAAAACACAATAAAAAGAGGTCATAATGATAGTTTCTGCTACTCTTACAGAGATATAGCTCTTTATTATGCAGTTTTCTTTCCAGCCTGAAAGCAATCTGAAGTCATCTTTCTTTTTTCCTAGGAAATATTCTACTCAGCAGGACTTAAAATTTTACCTCAATTGGCAAAAAAGAAGCCGGAGAATAGAGCACAACTTGACAACTTGTGAAAACTAATTGGAAAAGGATGGATTTCAATATTTCCTCAAAGGTAAATGCAATACATGAAAAGAAATTCACAAGCCTGGATTTAGAGAGGATTTGAAGATGGTTTGTAGGCAGCACTTCCTGGAGCTGTCCACAACTAGACACCAAGCCCAGTCTGCATATGAGTGAAAGAAGGTTCTACTAAGCTTTAATCATTCGTTTTCTTTACTCTGTACAAGAACAGCACAAAATTAGTTGTGATGCCACAGGCGCGTGAAGAGTTTAATTCAGGTCAAGGTGCTTCAAGCACCCCAAAAAGACAAAAGACTGAGTTTACCAATAAAAATATATTTTTTTAAGTTTGCAATTTTATTTTCTGGGCTTTGAACTGTATCATTGTTTGATACAATTGGGTTATCCAAAAGATATACCAAGTAGCATGCTGATAGAGACTGATACAATAGGAATTAGAATGGAACTCAGACCTTACAATCTGCTTGTATTGCATAAACACAGGGAAATCTGCTTTGTTCCTCTCCTTCAACATCTTACTGTGTATACCTGAACACACCTGCTACCTAATGTATTTTTTGCAGTGAATTTTCATATACTTCTAGTGAAAAGCAAAATACACATACTTGACTTATTCTTTTCAGTTTCTACTCTTTTTGTAACTTATGATTTTTATCTTCCTCCATTGTGCACTTGGAAAACAGCTTAAATATCTTTTCATAACAAATAGTTTTTTTTTCTTTCCCATTCCCACCAACCACCCCCCAAAAAATCAAAAGTGGATATAATAGTCAAGAATTAGTACTGCCAGATCAACACTGAGGAATACTGGGAAAGAAATGGGTGCACAGGATAATTACAGAAGTGGATAAAGGGGGAAAAATTCACTAACCTGGGCAGTGAAACTGCAGCAGATGTTGAGATCTGAAGGGAAATAAATGCAAAGATTAGAAAAGCAAGTAAAGCATGGGGAGCCACTGAAGATTTAGGGTCTCAGAAATAACCTGCTTAATTACATAGGACTTTACAAAACCAGAGCCTTGCTACTCTTTCTGGGGAGACAGAAAAATGGTAGACAAAGTGGATGAGAAATGTAGTAGCACTAAAATCAACAGGTATAATTCTAACTTTCTCAGCTTACCTACAGTATAGAGAAAAATCTGTATGACACAACTATCTGTTGCTACTGAACATCATTTAATAGTTACTATCCTATCTTTACAAAACAGTTGAACAGTAACCTCTGTGAAATGAAAAATGTAGTAGTCTTCAGGCAAATGAGTGATGGAGATCTGAAGAAATCACAGAACCATAGAAATGAGTGGGCTTCTTCAACAGCAGCCAAGGAAAGTAAGTGAACATGGTGATGGAGGGTGAATTTTGTTTCCCCCAGTTTAATAGTAAAAAATCCAGACATGCTGATCAGAAATTAAACACTTTTTATACTTTTTTTTTTTTTAAATTTAAGCAGCAAATGTATGACTTAGTACAAGTGGTTCACAAAACGAAGACAATACTTACCTTACAAGAACTGAATTTCTTCAGGATGTGCTATGTGTATGTACTTTACTGTGGATGTGCATGTATTTTAAATGCTTTAAGTTGGCAGGTGTTTGGTTACTACAGTCCATTCAGTATATGTCATCCTTTTCACCATTCTTTGCACTCAAACGTAAGGACAGCTGCGTTTCTATTTGTCTCCATTATGAAATCCAGAGACACACGACTTTAAGGGAGAGGTGCTGGATTAGGACTGTGCACACAAAATGCACCACCTGAAGAGCTTCAGTTATTGCAAGGCATCTAACAACTATCTACCATGACTCCTTGAGCAGATTCACTTTCCACTGCAGAGAACACTACAGAACTGCCACCATAATGCAGAAATGATCACTCTAGCAAGAAAAGTAACTGAAACTTGTTTTTCATAAGAGTCTCATCTAGAGATGGCACTTCTGACAGTATTTAGGGAACACAATACCAGTAGGGTGTCCTTGAAGAATTGTGAAAATATCTGAAAGCAGTATTAAGAACAATGGCTTGGGTCCTGTGGACAGTCCTCCAACTACTATAGTGAGGTTCAACCCAACTCTCCTCTAGTTTGTGCAGATGCAGCAGCTGAGCTCTGGTTGGGAATATTCTGGGTGTTCACCATACCCTTGGTATAATGGCTATCTTTTCAAACGGGCAAAATGGAGAGACTGTTTATTCCTGAATAAACAAGGCCTTTCACAAACAGAATGCATAGAAGCAAAAACAGTTTTTGAAGTACATAGCAAGAATTCTGAACAAGTTTTTAGGAAAACTAAGTACAGAGGATCTCACAAGAGCTTGGCTTTTCTTTTCTGAGTTGATTGCACAAGATGTCTTTTACTGACAAGTGTAGTCCACATGTGAGCACTACATTGAATTTGCACAACAGATCCCTTCATGGCAGAGCAAAGCACAGCACTGCTACAGAGCTGAGAAACAGCAAGCCAAAATAGCTGTCTGGTGAAGAGCAGAGCTGAAGGTATCATACCGATTAATTTGAGAAGGCAGTCCCAGCAAAAAATAGTTGACTCACAGAAACTCAAGGATCTTATCCTACAGAGAGGAAGAATGAAGAGAAACCAAATCTGCTTTGCAACAAAAGCCTGCATCATCTCTGAACCACATCAGCAAGTCCTCCTGTTGGTTATGTTGTGTTCTTGAGGTGAAAAAAAAAAAACAAAACACCTTATTGCAGAAGAACAAGAACAAAGTGGATGTTCCAGCAAAACTTAGTACGTACAGACCAGACATCACTATCTTTGTACAAGGACATTATACATGTCTATAGCAATTAGATCCAGTAACTTCAATGTAACAAACAGAGATAATCTGGAGGCAGACTAGGCCACAAAGAGAAGATAACTGAGCTGTATGGGAACTGCTGAGTCACGGCCTGAACCTCTGATTAATCACCTGAGGCGAGCCATGAGTCAGCCAGAGGAGCAAAGGTGAAGGCAATTCACCTGTGCTGCCGGAATGGGTGGAGCCTGGCTCCACCCCTCTTAGACCTATTTAAGAGCTGGCTACCAGAGGGGAAAGATCTCTTCTGGAGATCATCTCTCTTGGTGTCTTCTGGTGAGCTCAGCTGAAGGGTAGGCTCTTCCACTTATTCTCTTTTGTGATCATTGTCTACCTTGCTTGATTCTCTCGATTATATTGTGATTACAACATCTTGATATCTGTTGATTAAACAACTATATTGCAATTATAGCATCTTGATTATACACTGAGCCTATTGGAGCCATGTGAATTTGTGATGAAGCCTAGAAGGTGAATAAGTTTGTTTATATGCATAAACAAGTACTTCACAGAGATTTCAACTATTTCCATGCACCTCTCCAGAATAAAAAACCTGGTCTTCATCGCTATGGTGTAAATTTTGAGCTCATATTAGCTTCCACTGAAAAGCAGATTGCCTATTTTATTTATTTATTTATTTTTATGTTTTCTGTTATATCCATAGCTTTAAAGCTTCCATAACTGCGGAAGTACTATGACCTTTCTCTCTGACTATAGTGATCATAGAAAATATGATTGCAGTAGGCCCAGAGATTGTCTAAGAGAACAGATTCTTGAAAGATAAAGGCAGTTTATGTTTTGGGGATACTGCCAGTGAGTTTCTTCTCCCAGTGAACTGCTCACTAGCACCATTGGCCTGCATGTCAGGAGGAGTTCCTTCACAGAAGCTTTCCACGGTCTTCCTGAACTTCGAGAAAACTGAAACAAATCCAGAAAAAAATACCTGTCCGTTGAACAGGCCAACTCTCAGCAATTCACTGCACTGGAAATATAGCCTGGCATGTGACAAAACAGGCGTGTGGCAAAAGGTACATTTTTGATGTTGCGTTTTGATCTGTAAGCCTGAACACAACCTAGAACTCAGTGAGATAACTATATACTTGCAAATGTGGAAACTCAAGTGCCTGCTATTAGTCTTCACTGCATCAAGGGAAAACGTGCGAATACCAAGGGTTTAAAAATCCCACCAGGCTCCTCAATCAGGCCTCTAAATACTTCATCACTAATTATTTTTTGTTAAGAAGATTCCATATTATCCAGGTACCTCAAAGACCTAGGTTATAATCCTTGAAGCTGTCAATAAATGACAAGGATCCTGTTCTGCCAATGTACTGACTACATTCTAAGGAACATGTGGAAGTGTAATGGAAATGTGGAATCCTGAAAGCTAAGACAGAAGAACCAATCTCTTCGCTACAGGCTGCAGATGAACAGGTCTCCCCAAACTTTCTGAGAAGGGAACGATTTCTTATTTCCCAGGAAACTTCCTACTGTAAATGGTGTCATTGGAAGGACAGCTGAAAGACCACAGGGAAGTAATGCCCTGAAAATAAGTGACATCCAGATGAAAGAGAGGCCAAAGTGACTATGCATCCTGGCTGGGTAATGCTCACTGAAGCCCTCAAAATGGGCTAAGCAGTCTCCATAAGACAACATGGCAAGTCACAATCTGTCACAGCTGTTTTGAACTGAGCAGAGCAGCAGATTCAAGAATGCAGCCTTTCAAGAATGTCTATCGTCACTGGCACTTTTTCCCAGCCATTCCTGAGGTCTATAAAAAGAAAAGGCTGAATTGACTCTCTTTGTGCAACGTATGCATCAAGTCTCCTCTGTTGTTTTTGTTTGAAATGCAGTATTCCTTGTTTTCATATAAAAAAAAGTATAGTAACGGGAAATATGCGCTACAGTATGTATTTATTTCATGATGAAAAACAGGGTCTCTGTTTTTACAGTGATTATAGCCATACAAATTGTTCACTAGTGGCTGCCAGGCCTATTCAGACACTACCCCTTCACTCCATTGTTGCATGGTTTCCCCACAAATCTGAGAAGCAGTTTATCAGCAGAGAAAGTGAATGTCATCTTCCAGTAACATGGGGTGCTGGCAGAACACAAGTCTGTTCCTAACAACAGCGCTGCGGCTGCAGTTTCTTTTTTTCAGAACACCTTTCAGCTGGCCAGCTGCTTTGAAGCCTCACATTTTTATTTTGTGGTGGGCTTTCTTTTCCAATACAGTTGATGAAAATCTGAGAGCAGAATCCAAATTGCTGCTTTGTTTCTCAGTGGTAGTTTCTAGAAACTGAAGCAATATCTACCTAAGTTCTAGGAACCAGGTCTGCACTCTCGTTTGCATGTTCTTTGAAGGTTAGCTGAACCAATTCCTGGTATGTACAAATTCATAAAAGAAAAAAAATCTTCAGTACCTTATCTACTGAAGGGAATCAATCCAGTATTTAAATCTGCCTCTCAAAACAGATTCTCCTAGGGAATATGTTGGAAAAAACAGCCAGGTACACATATTTTAGTTCTTAAACATAAAGCACACAGATACATGCATTCCACATAGCTGCTGCTAACCAGAAGTCTTTACATATGCAAGTATGTACCCACCACAGAATACAAATGTGGATAAGCATCAAAATATAAAGTCAGATTTACAACCTTGAATTAAGAAACAGGAAACAAAGCAGGGTGAGAAATACTGAGAGCTCTGTTTCCTGAGCTATTCTGAAATATTAAGAGTACAGACAGTGTTACGGTAGCATTCACATTCAGAATGCAGTTCTGCATCCAACCATATAATCATATTTAACCCATCAGCCTAATTTTCAAACAGACTTGGCCATTCTTTAGGAGCACACATTTCCTTTATTAATAAAAGGTTTGGGACTTCAAAAGGTAATTCAATCAATATGCATTTTTATTGTTGCCTACAATCCTTTTTTTGCTTTGTTGCTTTATCGTTGTTGTTGTTATTGTACAACAAGTAATAAATACTTGCACTACTTTCTTGAATTATTTAATTATTCAACTTATTTTTTCATTCTACATTTGAAACTCATGGCTGAAGGCATTAAAAAAAGACAACCTCTCATTACCAACAAGAGGCACTCAATAAAAGTAACTGCTACACAGAACTACGTTTTGTTTTGAAATGGAGGTGATGGGGATACTGTGGACATCTCAAGACAAATTACTGCGGGACTGAAACATTGCGCAGAAAGAGTTAAGATGGTATTCTCAGTGCTATCAGTGTTCCTCACACTGGCTGACTTATTGCTGTCAAAACACAACACAGTATTTAGCCACATTTTTTGTAAACGTGTCACAACTGATACATAAGTAAATTCATACTGAATTGAACCTACCTTGTAAGAGATTATACAACAGCACCCATTAAGTAGCATTTCTTTCCACTCTGCTGAACAATGTACAAAAAGCAAGAGCATTCCTTTTAAACTACCTACCATATTATATTGAACTTTAAAAAGAGTCAACCCAACAAGCTCCTCAGTATTAACAGTGTACAACAAGGAGATACTTTTCAAAAAAACTGAGAGAACAGCACTGAAATACATTATATTAGCCTAGGATTCCTGAAGAACAAAAATATTTTATTTCTTTGGAGAACAAGCATGGTACAAGGAGTGGCAGAGCAACTAGGTGCGTTTTCTTTCAGTTATACTTAATACTCAGATGTACAGAATCATTTCCTCGAACGAGATAGTTTGCATTAAAATAACTTGGAAAGAAGCTTTTACATTAATCTGAGAGATTTCTATTGTGGACACAATTTAAAACGGAATGGGCTAAACTAGAATTGCACTGAATAACTGCTGAATAACTGTTAAGAATGAATTTAAAACTGAGAAGCATCATAGCCGTGTGGTTTAGTAATCCCATGAACTATCAACTTCCTAATCAACAATCCTAATCAACAACTATAAGAATTCCCCTAGCCCAATTCCTTTAATTATATGGAATAGGACATCCACTAACAAAATCTGGCACAAATAAGCTGAATTTTTAAATTTTTTTTTTCCTCTCCTGAAAAGGCCAAAAGCCAACATGCTGCCTGTTTCAAAATTCAGCAGATGGCTGCGAGTCAGGTACTGGTAAATCCATACCAGCTAGCACAGTATAGAACTTGCTCATTTGCTCAGTTTTAGTTAGAGCATAGTTCTTGGGCAAGTTCTTTTCCCTGGTTTTAACAGACATTTACTCTACCAAGCAAATACAGAGAAGCTAATTAAAATTATGAAAACCTGTCTATTTCTCTTATTCTAAAACCTGAAATAAACTTGCATTTGTTTTTCACTACAAGCCTCACAACTTGCATCCTCCATCCCAGTGTGCTTCAGAAACACAGAAAAAGCAGACATCAGGTTTGGCCTCAGCAGCAATCAAAAAACTTGTCTGGGAACATCAGGCTCTCTGTAGTGCCAAGGCAGTAGACAGCAGCCAAGAAGTGCCTACAGCACACCAAGTCTGCTAAATCCAGGTCCCATGGCTCAGCTGGTGGCACAATTGGCAGGGACCGTGCCTGCTTTGCCATGTGGTCAAGGGCTCCCGTCACACTGACAGAAGTGCTGCTCAGGGAAGGAAAAATGAGACTTGACACGTATGGAAACCAGGGCTTGAGGGCACTGAGGTAGGAGGAGGGAAGAAACAGGCCAGGCATCCCAGACAAGATGTTTTAATGGAAGCCTGGGAGAACTACCAGATGCAGAAACTGGCTCAAGAAGTTCCAGTTGGTGTTTTGAGATTCACAGAAATGAAGCTGAAATTCTGATAGGAAGCACACAGGTAGAGAAGATGGCTAGTCATGGCTTTCAAGTCAGGAAAAAAGGAGACCCTGTTGCTACTTTTAGGAGAACAATTCACAACTTCACCTCTGAATCTTTCCCAGAGCACCACATTTAGATTTGTCTTCCTAAGGCACTTGCAACTAGCTGCCTAGCAGGCTGGATTTTGCTGGCCACTCTCAATAGCAAAAAGTTTTATCATATTAAGTTGTTGGTTGTTCAAATGGCAAATCCTTTTTCCACTATTGCATAAAATTTAAAAATACACAGTAAACAATGTGACAATAGTAATTTTCATTTCCTAAAGCTGAGTAAAGTAAGCGGTGATTCTGTAGATGGACTAACCAAAAGTTACTTTTTTCTTAGCCTTCAACTTATCTGGTGCACTTGGAAGTCTATAAAATACATTTTTATCAAAAGCGTACAAAATAAGCTTAAAAACCAATCCATAAATATCTAATGGATTTAAAGCTTTTGTGTTGAAAGGCAGAATTCATGCTGTTCCCTTACAGGGGCATTTTCCAGTACTCACATTCAGATTTTCAAAATACAGATCCACAGAGACTTTCTGAGGTTTCAGGGAGTTCTCCAGGAATACAGCAACAGTCAGCAGGTCAGGCTTGATGGTTGGACTTTATGATCCTGAAGGTGTTTTCCAACCCAGAGAATTCCACAATTCTATACATCATTGCTCGTCAGCAAATACTTCACTTAATCATACTTTCATAAAAATAAATTCGTCTTTCAAGAATCCAGTTCAAAAAAAAATACCTTTTGAAATTGAGTCATAGGGAAAAGTATATGTTTGGTTCTAACAGCTGACCTGAATTCTTGAGTGAGTTCATGTACAGGTATAGAAATTATGTTTTAGCTGTGAGAACACTCCCATTCTTTAAATCTCAAGCAGCATGTTTACTGACAACTATATCACCACGTTTACCACATCAGCGATTTCAACTTCTTAATTCTGTCACAAACATTACATTAAAAACAGCCTCCATCAAATTGTTTCATACACTGGAGCTAAATTTTGCAACCAGAATTTCTGCCAATCTGATACGGGGGAAAAATAATAACCAACACTTCTACTTGTACGGTCTTGTTCTTCAATTCTCTAGAAACACGAACAGCTGTATCTAATACCTACTAGCATTCTTGACTGCATTAGGCAAAGTACTGCCAGGAGGCCAAGAGAAGTGATCCTTTCCCTCCAGAGAGGCTGCACCTGGAGCACTGTGTCCAGTTCTGGACCCTCCATTAGAAGAGAGATCTGGACATAACGGAGACAGTCCAGTGGAGGGCTGGCAGGATGCTGAAAGGACTGGAGGACTTCTCCTACGATGACAGGCTGAGAGAGCTGGGTCTGCTCAGCCTGGAAGAGGCTCAGAGGGACCTCATCAACATCTATAAATACCTGAAGGGAGGATGCGAAGCGGACGAAACCGGGCTCTTTTCAGTGATGCCCAATGTCAGGACAAAGGGCCATGTACACTAGCTAGAGCATAGGAGCTTCTGTCTGAACACCAGGAAGAACTTCTGTGCTGGTGACAGGGCACTGCCTGGAGAGGCTGTGGGGTCTCCTCCTTAGAGATCTTCAAAGGCCACCTGGATGTGGGCCTGGGCACCCTGCTGTGGGTGTCACTGCTTGAGCAGAGGTTGGACCAGATGGGACCCTTCACACCTCAGCTATGCTGTAATTCTCTAATGCTTGCTCTACAACACATCCCTTTGAGCATTTTAAATCAGAACATTTCTATACAGAATTAACAAAAAAATACAAGTTGTCACAACAGACAAGTCATCTATTGGAATTAAACTATTTCAAAGAACTATTCATTCTTTCATTGAATAAGATCTACATACCATTAAAAACTAAGTCAAACTACTACCCATAAATAAAAGTCAGTTTATACCTTTTCAAATGTCTTTTTTTAACAGTTAAACATTTTTAAACCTTTCTGTAGAAGTCAAAATTGAGAACAAGGAACTAAAAATTTAACTGGCTTCCACTACTAGTTTTGATTAGAGCCCTGGAATCTCTTTATTACAGACAGCACCAGAATTAATTTCATGTTTCTCCCTGGTTTTGTTTCAGCTGGGTGGAATTATATTCTTCAGAGTATCTGGTATGCTATTATGGCTTTGTTGTAGGAGAAAAATACTGTTGATAA
This sequence comes from Tetrao urogallus, assembly GCF_951394365.1. Lineage (NCBI taxonomy): Eukaryota > Metazoa > Chordata > Aves > Galliformes > Phasianidae > Tetrao > Tetrao urogallus. The sequence goes on from NC_136814.1 coordinate 65,199,043, forward strand.
CACAGCAATGTTTATATAGCTGCCGCTAAGCAGTGTTATACAGAGCCAAGGCCATTTACAGCGAAGGTCCCAAGGAGCTGGGAGCAAAGAGAATAAGGACAGCTAACTTAAACTTGCCAAAGAGATATTCCATAGCACATGCAGAAGGAGTTTTAAAGGGGATGGAAGTTCATTGCTCTCTTCTGCTGTTTGAGGGACTAGCTGAGCACTGCTTGGTGGGTAGTGAGCAACTGCTCATGCATCACTTCTTACATACATTCATATATACAGACATAACTATTATGCTTTTCATTTTCACCTAGTAAATAATTTTATCTCATCCTCTGAGTTCTACTTTTTATTTTTTTTCCCAATTCTCTCCCCCATCACACTGGGAACGTGGGCAGTAAGCAAAACAGAACACTCCCCAAAACTACTTTGACTTAAATATTGCTTCCTATCAATGATTGCTTTCTTAGTCCAATATACAAAATGGAACGACTGTGCGCATCATATGAAGAAAAAAAAGAAGTGCACTTACCAAGTGAACATAAGGCACAAAGTATCCAAAAAGTGCAGCAGGAATCCCCAAAGCCCAGATTCGATAACTCATGACTTTGAAAACGGAGAAATTGAAAACCTTTTTTTCAGGAGGAAATCTGAACTTGCCCTTCTTTTCTCCTTCGTCTTTGGTGTTGGAAACAAGAGGTTTGTACGTAAAGCCAGCCAGAAACAGAATAAACATGAGGATGCACAGGACCCGTAATGTGTTGAACAGGCCAACAGAATCAATCAGAACTCTCAAGAGGAAGGGCAGAGATACAGTGAACAAGCTGCTTCCTGCAGTCACGATGCCATTTACTAGTCCAAGGCGTTTCTTGAAATAGTGCCCAAGAATGACCAAAGATGGCTGGTAAGCAAATGAGCAGCCACAGGCAAATAATATTCCATAGGTGAAGTACAGAGGTTCAATGGTGCTGTATTAAAAATAAAAAATAGGAAAAAAAATTGTAAAACAATGCATGCTCACATTCAGATACCACACAGAAGTGTTTTTCCAATTAATTGACATATTTTCAGAAATGAGCTAAGAGTTTGTATGTGGTTGCTCCAAAAGTAATGTGTCCTGTTTGGAATTTCCATGGAAACTACAAGTGCAAAGAGACAACAACACTATTTGATAAAGCAAATTTTCAGCTACAAAACACTCTTTGTCAACATAGTCACGACCATTAGCCAATTTATATGGATGAGCTGATTGGGACTCTTCATTTTGTGTTGTGACGGCTGTGCATGGCTGTCTGGAACGTGGCTTGTCCTTCACATTGCTCTCACCATGGCTGAAATGCTTCACCCACAGCCTCACTGTGCTCAATCCACTGTTTGGTCTCCATCAACATTCAGCAAACATTGATGAATGTCAACGGGTGCCATTTTTTCCATGTGGATGAATTCAGTGACACATCTTTGCTTCATACACACTTCTTCTATGTCGGGCACCATATTGTCAGACTGCCCTTCTGCTGCCATCACACGACAAAAAAATGTAATGGAATATTGGTGGGAAGGTTCAATTTTACTGCCACAACCCGAACATTCACCTCTGATGTTGTGGACCAATATAATAAAATAGGAGGCATTACTTTCAGAGCAGCCTTATACTACCAGTGTAAATGCTTTCTGTAGTGGTTTTCAGCACAGGATGCCATCTGCCAATATTCCTCTACACCAGAGTATGACAATGCACTTTGCAAGTTTCCCATGCCATTTTAGAAATTCTTAGAACATAGAATTTGATTCACAGGTCTCACACCAGGAACTGAGAATTTACATGTTACTGTGCGAAAGAATGCATTTGCAATATTACTGTTTCTTTCTGCACTAAACTATCAATTTTAAAATTTGATTATATTTAAATTAGCCAAAAGAAACAACTAATTACTTCAGTCAATGGAAAAATATCAAAGAAACTAAAATCAGAATTTATGAGAGAAAGAATATAATACAGTAAGAACACAGAACTTCTTCTTCCTTCTGTGGATCCAAACACTTTGCAGTATGACACACATTGAAAAATATTTTTCCTGCATTACAAATAATCTTATGTCTCAGCTTCCTAAGAGATAAAACTTGTATTACATATGGAACAAGCAGTAAATCATATTTACATTCATCTGCTGTATGAAATATTACTGTTAAAACACTTCTATATCTGAACTATACTCCCTCAATTAACTGATAATATCAACATAAGTCATTTGATAGTGTGCGTAACATAATGAAATACTAAGAATGCACATTAACTTGGAATGTATTTTAACAAGAATTCATCTCTCATCCCAAGCTCACGACTGCTCCTCTAAAACAGAATTCTAAAAAAGCTACATCTTTAAAGCCTGTAAAAATTTTTGTTTGCACCTTCTGTGGTGTTTTTCCAGTGGAAATCAAAGAAATACAGAAGGATGGCAGCATTTTCTTCAAAAAAAAGAAATACCTTTCCTTTTAATTTACAATAATGAAGTTCTTGTAGTATTTAGCAGTTACCACAAGACTGTGCTACATGGGGATGAAGAAGAACTTTTTCCAGTACGTATTCTTTCAGTTTGCACCTCAAATGTGATGGCAATCCTCTGGAAACATATCAGACAGAAGGTGTTGTTTTGTTTGCTTTAAATAAAATGTATTAATCTAAATCTTTACACTTAGATTAACTAAAAACAAAAGTATTAAAAAAAAAATGGAAACATGTTTATGTAACAAGACAGTTTCCTTTTCCATGAATATTATTTATTCCCAGAATAAATAAAAACACTAGCCTCAGCACCTAAATCAAGACTATTTTCCTATAAACTTGTGATACGTTTTCACATTAGGGGACATACGCCCAAAGTAGGGGTGTTAGTTCAAGATAGCAGCATGCAGCACTGATATCCATCCATGCAGATAACAGACAGCTCACATATGTCTGGTTCAGAGCACAGGCACAGAAAACACTTTCACAAGCCTGTTGATATTGATAGAAAGTGTAGAAATAGAAATTGGTATTTCTACATAGAAAACTCTTCTGAATTCTGCTCTACGCTCTGCTAAGGATAGAAAAGGCAGACTGAGGACTAGAAATAAATGCAGCTTATTTTCCTGCTATTTCTTACCCTATCTTCACTAACTGGTTTCTGCAGATGACTAAAATCGGAGAGTAAGTTTCCTGTTTCCTCATCTTCTACTATGCATGCCTCTCAAACTTCTTAGGATTTGTTCTGCAAAAATTATAGAAAATGAAGTATAACGTGGAGGGAAGACAAACACTCCACTACTGTGGAGTTCAATTCAATAGAGACTTCCTCACAGTAAGCCCTAAGGATCCATCATTACACCAATGTTTTTGCTATCTTAACATTTGGCAGCTAGACTGGTAAGAATAGAAGGAAACTTTGAATTTGACTAGAACACCAACATCTCCCTGGAGGTTACCACATCGTTTTGCTATTGATAAGCTTATACAGAGCGGCTCCTCATAAATAGGATGTGCTGTTATGAGGTTACATTACATCTTACAAACAACTTTTGAATTTGAAAGCACCGCTTTTGATTATTCACGGTAGTCACAGCTAGAAAAACAGCAATAGAACAATGTCTTCAGCTATAAGATAAAGTAGCATTACTTATTCCTTCGTATTCAGTTGATGGGAGGATCAGCATAAAACTGATAGAAGTACTTTGAATGTAATTTAAAAAGATTGTTTTTACCTTACAAAAGAACTTGACAGGAGTCCAACAAAACCTAATGCAGCTCCAGTAACAGCAACTTTTCGGCAACCAAACAGGTCTGTGAATATGCTGACTATTGGAGAACAGAAGAAGACCATTCCCATAGACAGTGAGCTCACCCATGCTGCAGAACAGAAAAAGACAGCACATTTTAGAAGATCGCACAATTTAAGCTGTCAGCAACTACCTGTTCTAATTGAGAACCGCATCATGCTATGTGTTTAAATATCTTTACCTAACACAGTACAAATGAAAACCCTGACCAATTCACATGATCAAGTAATTTAGATTTCATCAGCTCCAAGAATACAACTGACTTTAGTCGTAAAAAATAAATAAATAAAATATTTTTAAACACATTTACTCCACCAGGGACTAAGCTAGAATTCACACTAATGACCAGGCCATTAACGACAACTTGTAGATACAGATAATTCCACATTCTTTCTGAAATTTATGAGCACATTTCACTTGATATACCTTTATACTTTTTTTCAACCTTCAACGGCTAAGTTTGCTGAAAAGTTTAACAAATGTTTTATTTAATTGCACAGATCTTGATCAAGCTGGAGCTTTATAAACATTGCTTAACCTATAGTTCTTTGTTTATCAGTGAGTCTTTAGATAATAAAGACTTAATCCAGGTAAGTATACTAAAGTTAAACACTTCTCTGGCTGAATAACAAACTACAGTATCTTCAAGTACGTTAAGTGTAAGACTGATTAATTTTAAATTAAAAATCAACTTTCTTTTTCACTTTGTGCAGGTATTCAAAAGGCATCATTTACCAGCTATCATGTAGTCATTCTTTCAAACACACATTAGTGATGTATCAACCAAGAATTCTCCCAGGTCATAAAGGTAAGATATTTAGAGACATAAATAAGTCTGTTATATCTCTTCAGGAAAAAAAATTGGCCTACTGGCTAATGAAAAAAAGCTGCTGAGGCAAGACACATAAAAAAATATTTTAACTTGTTTCTGAATTGTATGGAAGATAAAAGAGCTCTTTCCATCTGGAATAGGTTTGAATTCCTGTAACTGGGATTTTACTTAGATTATCTTTGCTAGTGACAGTTAGATAAACAATGATGATTTGGTGACAAAGGCAAATAACATTATCTGAAAAAATAAAACTCAACCAACAGACCTAAGGAGGAATATTTGGAAGCGGATACACCGATATCATGCTTTAGAAGTAGTTGCTGAAGTGCCTATGAGACATGGTCTGGGCACTACGAAGACCCCATGTGCTAGGCACTGAAATAAAGAGTGAAACAAACAAGCAAACAAAAGTACTGTTTCTTCAAAAGCATTTAGAACGTAAATGAAAGACAAAAGAACAGCGGGTTAGAGACAAACAGGAATGAGAATATATGAAATAAAACCTTCCTTTTAGGAAAAACAATGATTTCGATGAACTGCGACCTGTTTTGAACAGTTTGTTGTTTATTGAGAATGTGAAAAACACCACGGAGTTTCAAGGAACGATCTGTAGAAGAACGAGGTACTTTTCATGGGTAGCTGCTGCATTTGCTGATTAGCCCAGACTCCAAAGCCCTGTCAACCCTGCACTCTGTGACATTAAGTTTCAGGGCTGTGCAAAGGAAGAGCGGGCAACACTGAGTGAAACAAAGCCCCTGAGACACTGAAAGGAAAGGACACTGGAAGAGTTTAACTTGTATAAGGGCACGGACCACATTGCTTCATAGCCCCGTGTAAGAGTGCAGCAGTTCTAATTTCCAATCAGCACAGGCTGTGTGATTCATGCAGCATTCTCCTTGGTTTAAGCAAATAGTTTGCAGGACTTTTACAGGCCTTCAAAGATAATAAAACTGGAATATAAAAGCCTTAGGTGAAAACATTCAGCTCCAATGACATTCAGTTAACTTGCTGACTTCGATTTTCGTGTGTCCTAATGAAAGAAATATGCCTCTTATCACTTGTTTCTTTTCTTATTACAGCAATGACAAGCTAAGCCTAAAATAGGAGAAAGGTTCCACAGATTTCCCACATAACGTGGGGTCAAAAAGGAAGGGAACAGCCTTATCTGAGGCATTTCACAAACAGTGCTGTGACAGAAGTCCAGAAGCGGCAGTCCATGCTCTACCACTTCCCTACCTAAAGCAAACTGGAGCACTTTAACTTACAGTTCCTGTGAGATTCTTGGATCCCACAGAAAAGGAACTTGCACAGATTCTTTTGGCATGCCTGGTATAAACACCCTTATTATGACTTAACAAAAAGAATAGTCTTTAAGTTAACTTCACACGTGTGCATAATTCAAGGAAATTTGTCTTTATCCTTTGTGAAGAAGCTGAGCACACACACAAAAAAGAAAGCAGAACAGCACATGTGAACCTGATTTCCTGAAGGCAAGCATGCCTTGCTGCAGTAACGTGATCCTACGAAGAAGTTGATGGATATAAAATACATAAAATATAAAATATAATCTGAGTGATTTTCAATTCTTTGTTCTAAAAAGCTTTTCTTATATTTCTTTCACTTCTTCCTCTCTGTATGCAGAAGGTAAAATTAATTGCATTTGGCATTTTAAAATGCAAATTATAACAATATAAGTCCCAAAGAACTCATATGAAAAATCCAAATGCAGCTTGCCAGGATTGCACAAGTCCTCTAGAGCACCTATTACACATTGATTAAAACACTTTTCTTCCAGGCTACTGGCTGCTTTCCTACTCACATGCTGGCTATATTCCAGAGCTGTTATTTCAGACACTAATGTAACAACTAACCTCTGTATTTGTGTTGATACTCATACACAAAACATTTTGACTGCCATAGAAAAAGAGCTATTCCTACTGAAAGCAATTAAACTTTCCTTGGGCACTGGAGCTTCAGGACTTACTTCTCAAAACACGTCATTGCAAAACAGCCAGTTTCTGAGCTTCTCTAGAAGTTACTCCTCAAATTAAAAATATCAGACCAGAGAGTCCGTGGTAGCACCCATACTGAAGAGTTCCTGAGCCACTGAAACACAGTATATTATTAAAAAAAAAAAGCAACATTTACTGTAACTAAAATCATACTGAAATAAGAATCTCCGCTATGTCCTTTTCTTATCAGTTCACTACAAATGGAAATAATGCAGCTGTAAGCAGGGAATGTTTGTACACTGTTTCTCTGTCCAAGAGTCTGCAGCTATAAAACCACAGCACACACTCCACAAATATGCTGCTGTTTTATTGCTTTAAAAAATGATTATGATTTAAATAGCACGACTTTCGTCTTCAGCAATAAATGTAAGTAGCCATTATCTGTCAGTAAAAATTGTCCCCATTGTCACAGCTGGATTGCATAATATACATTTATACCCCAAGCTGTCAAATGCTTTAGTTCATTCTGCAGACAGAAACACTAGGACTTACGAGACAATGGAAAAGAAAGCATTAATAGCATTTCACACTGAAATGCTTCTACTGCACACAAATTTAAAGGCTACCCCTCTATAGCATTCCTGTTTACTTCTTTTTTTTTTTTTTTTTTTTCTTCTGAGCATTACACTGAAAGTCATCAGTTTTATCCTCACCAAAGCCTTTCAAGTGGTTGGCTTAATACAGCACTAACACCCTTCATTCTCTGATGAACTTAAAGATTATTATTTTTTTTAAAGTATCCTCCCCTGGGAATTTTTGAGGCAGGAACAAAAAGCCATTGTTTGGAAGATAGAAGGCAAACCAAGAGAAGAATATTTAAGTCGAGGAGTCAATATCAACTCCAAAAATATTTTGTCTGCCCACATTAAAAATCAGATGTGTTTGTGTAGCTCACGTAGCAAATCAAGATAGAAGTAGAAGTCGGGCTCACTGAATAGCTTGCAGAACAATGTGTTTGGAATTGCCCATGCTAAGACAAAGCAGAGATCTTGATAAACGAGAGCATCTTGTCTACACCGAATGCCACAGCAGATTCTCTTAACATAATTCTATAGCTAGGCTGGTGAAATTTGCAGGACAGATGGGCCAGCCATTGCTTACACCTCTGCTCACTATCAGACCTCCTTCCTAAAAATCCATTCTCTCACCCCATTGTGCAACCAGTACAACACTGCAGGCTGTACTGCACTAGAGCTTGCAATGCCTAGAGTGATGCTGGATAATAAAGTGCTGTGTTTTAACTCATGAAGAACAGAAAGTGCAGAATCAGGGACAACCTGCTTTAGAGTTAGCCTCTATGTTTATGAAATGAAAACAATACTTCTCTCATACTAACAAAAATATGTGAAATTATTGTTTCAAGTAATCTAGAGAGCAGATTTTTAAGACAAAATACTTTGAAGCATTCAAATGAAATAAGCAATATGGGACAAGTGATGTGGACAGCAGATGTTTAATAGTTTTCATTGTCACCAAAAATGCTTATGTGGAAAAGTCTACTATAATAAAATTACAATACAGAGTTAATACAACTGCTTAAATAATGGCACTTAGTAATTTCTGAATGCGTGACTTTAACATTATCTAGGAGTTCTCCTTTTGTACAGCAAAAAACACTGCAAGAAAAGAGAAGGACAACATTTACTAGATAAAAACTTCATGCTTTCATTTGGTTATTAGTTGTGACTAATTTAATTCTCTATCTCCTCATTATCCTTACTTTAGGAAAAAACAAAACAATGCTGTATCACTATATCAAGTGCCACTGAGTAAAAGTGCTTATAAAACTATATGTGATTCAAAGAAGAAAAAAAAAAAAAAAAAGGGAAAAAATCCCACAATAAATCTTACTCCCCCACTAGTGATTAACAACTGAGACAGAGCCCACTAGGGTTTTCAGCATGCATTTGGAATATATTTCCTCCAGTAAGCAGTGATTTGCACATACGTACACAGAATTTAATCAGCAGTAACACAACAACTCAGCAAATCTAAGAGGGCTACCAACATGCTCATACACAATGATAAGCCACAGCTTTGGATCTGTTGTTCAGCCTGCAGATGAGAAGCCCAGCAGCTCAAAAGAAACCTAATTACTGGCTTCAGATATCCAACAGATGATCATTACAGAATCAATGGTGAAAAGCAATAGGATAACGAACAACTGAGACAAACAATAATAAACATCACTCAAATTATATGTTACAAAGTGTTTTTTTCCTCAGTGAAGGAAGTAAAAGGAAGACTGAAATTTCTACTCTTGGATATGTTGAAAATCAGGCTGGACAAGGTCCTGTGAATAATCTTATCTTTACTTAGAAGTTCAACATACTTTTGAAATGTGCAGTTTTGAGTGTGTGTGGGGGGAGGGAGTGCTAGACCACATAGCTAGTCTCTTCCAACTCAAGTTATTCCACGATACTGAAACTCCCAGAGGAACATTCTAACAGTTTTAGACCTTTGCTTATTGGGAAAATAGATGGTGAAGCCCATATTGACAAGTGCCAATAGCTTTCTTCAGAAAAAAAATATAACTTAGGTTAGAAATACTAGCCCAACCATCAATCCCTCATTTGTGGAACTTAAGAACATGTAAAGACTCCTTCAGGTAAGAAAAAAAAAAAAAACCTGGACTAAGCTGTAAGATGCTGTACACACACACCCTTCCAAAAAAATTGGAAGGAGTTGACGGTGTCTTGGATTTTTAAGTGAAAGAGATCTTTATATGTAGATCTCATCAGACCTATTAACAGTATAGATGTTTAGAACTATAGATCTCCCCCCATACTGACACAGTTTTTCCTTTGGAACTCTTTTCTTCCTATTAGCAGAGGCAGAGTGCTACCTTTCACCTAAGACACTCCAGATACATCCTCTTTCATGCATTTTCTACTCCCTTTTTCTTCCAAGGGAAAAAAATATATATATATTAATTTCTAAAACAGATGGGAATTAATAGTTCAACAGAATCATTAGAACCAGCAAGTGCCACAACAGCCTCCCATGTCCAGAGCCCCTGTAGGTCAGCTTCCTAGAAGTTGCCAGCCCTATTTTTATCCAACCTGTCACTAGCCAAAGACATCAGATGACCTGTGCTGCATTCCTTGCTCACACACGCCTGTGAAAATTGTTTCTGAGACTGCTCACTAACTTCTCGTGAATTCTGAGGAACTTCACTAGATTATCCTCATGTGCCTATGATAAGGGGCACAGAGGGGAGAACAGAATTTCTAGATAGTTACCCCATTATTGAGCAATCTGTAGATCGCAGAACTGTATGTGAGTAGAAAAAGGAGAGTATTTTGAAATGTGTGCAGTATTGTGACATAGACATATGACATCTAGAATTCATCCTGTCATAAAGTGTACTGCTTGTTCTACTCAAAAATATTGCCGATCCCTTTAGTGCAAGTATGCATTTAAGGCCTAAAAATAAACTTATGACATAATGCTGCCACAGGAAGTGTCCTAACTTGGGTTACATTGCAGATGTCTGAGGTAGCTCTCCCTTAAAGAAATACTATAGAATAAAAATGAATACTGCTTTAAATGAAAATTCCAAAATGGGGCAAAAAAAAATTAGTGCAAGGAAACAACAAATCTTTTGGAAACCAAAGATGTCTTGAACAGGCTTTAAGAATCAGAATGATCTATAAAGGATTCTAATCAGAAACACACACATAGAGATCATGCTTAATACATAAACATGTATGAATCAGAGACTAATGGAAACCTCTCACAGCAATACAAGGCATTGTTTTTTTCTCCACTCTTCCTTTTCCTTGTCCTTGGGGAATAAGTTAATTATTCAGTGACCTTTTTACTGAAAGATCCAAGGAATTACAATGAGTCAGAAACCAAGAACTATACATGACCCATTGGATCCCAATTAATAGATCTCTGCACAGATATACTGTTTCCATTAGCAAACTGTATGCTATCACAACACTCAGTCATTAACAGACAATCCGAATCAGTTTGTGCTGTACTCAGCAGATTTTACAAACAGCTGTAAGATTTCACACAATAACAAAATGGCCAGGGTTGGAAGGGAGCTCAAGGATGATGAATCTCCAACCCCCCTGCCACATGCAGGGCCACCAACCTCCCCATTTAATACTACACCAGGCTGCCCAGGGCCCCATCCAGTCTGGCCTTGAACATCTCCAGGGACAGGACATCCACAACCTCTCTGGGCAGCCTGTTCCAGCACCTCACCACTCTAATTACTACATTTATAATTAATATCTAATTATATATTAATATAATTATATAATTATTATATTTATATTATTATATAATTATATTATATTATATTATATTATATTATATATAATATTATATATTATATTATATACATACATATATAATATTATATATATAATATTATATTATATTTATTATTATTATATAATTATAAATTAATATAATTAATATCTAATTACTACATTTATATGCGTCATCTCTTCAGTATGCTTTGTGACCGTCCAAAATGCTATTTCACGTATGAGTATGGCATTTTGATCTTGATGCAACAAGGTGGAAAGACATATGTGCTTGCCAGTATGTTATAAAATTACATACGTTTAAATAAGGGGGTAGGAACCATATAAACAGTATTAAGTCAGAACACAACACTGATTTCTTCTTCGGCTTTATATGCTGTATGTTTCTGTCTTCAGAGTCTCTACTGAGATCAAGTCCTTGTGAGTGTAAGTGGCAGGAAAATAGCAATCAGAAAAGATCTAGACGTAGTGATGGAGGAGATCTGATTAATTCAGTTACTTCATTTAATTTACACTCACTAAAATAATGCAAGCTTAGGCAGAGGTGGCTTGGGTGTTTTTTTGGTTGGTGGTCCCCACCCTAAACAAATAACTCAGATAGTAGTGTTGAATCCAAAACAAACAGGAAAATGATTATTTTTTGTTTTGTTTTGTTTTGCTTTTTTTCCAAACTACATAATACAAAACCTGAATACAGAAAAATGCCCTTACAGACAAACAAATTCTACTACCAGAGAGACTGCAGATCTTCTGTACAATTGGAAAAGTTAGAGGAAAATAAACAAGTGCTTAAGTTAAGAAAAGCTGCAATAAAAAATTCAAAAATAAAAAACAAGATGTTAATCAAAATACTGCTGGTAGAGATTATAAGCATTAAGCCTTCAGGAACCTTCAAAAAAAAAAGGCTGAAGTCAATCATTAACAGAAAAACGTATGCATTTGGATTTCACGGCAAACTGAGCTTGACCTTTGACACTTGAAGTCTGAAAATGCTGTGGTAGGAAGAATAAACAAGGAACAGATCAATAAGAAATAGCTGTAATCACTTGTTTTCCCTTTTAGAAGTCATACAAGAATGTTTTCTGCTGACTGAGATAGTTTTTAAAGTACAATGTAATCACATTTTTAACTAATAGCCTGACAAATTGGAGTTCAAGATTTCCATATTTCCAGGCATGCTTTCATCTTCCCTCCCTCCATCATCCTAAATTACTTTTTTTCCCTTTTTTTCTTTAAATACCAAACAGTTCAACACCAAGAATCACATTCTATTTTGATTTAAAATCAATTCTACATATTAGTGTTAGCTCTTGAATTCAAAGATGATAGTTTGATTTGTCAGAAAGATTTAATGCTAAGCTCTCTCACAACCAACTTACTCATATCCAGAACATATCTGCAACCAAACTTGTCATGCAATGGTCTCCTGCTTTAGAGTCGTACCATAGATTAGAAAATAAGACCCAAAGCTGAAAAAAAATTCTTCTTGAAGCTACTAAGCTTTTTCCTGTCCCCTCACATTACTCAGTTTGGGAAGGGATCAGCAAATCAAGGCTGTCTTTTAAATGGTATAAGCATACCTGTTTCTTTTACAGCAGCATGTCCTTGTGAGAACATGACAAATGCTAAGAGACAAGACAGACAAAAATCTCGTTTCGCAAATAAACGTGGTGCACTACTGGAAGTTAGGTTACCATCAAACTCACTAACTTTTCGCATACCAAGATCCTTCAGAACCACACGACATCTCAGTAACATGGCAGGCATCCTCAAACCTACTTACAACAGAATATACTCAATACCTTCAAGGCCCAAACTGCTGTAACCTAAGAGATCTCCTAATGTTATAAGCCATCGTTCTCCCACTGTTTACCACATATTACTAAGAGTTTCTTATTTGGGTTTTATTGACAAACCAGAAGTAACTTTCAGAGAGTGAAACAACACTGACTAACGCCAGAATGCTATTACACAAAGCAAATAAGACAGAAGAACACAGTGATTTTAGGACAGAACATTTAGATGCTGTAACAGGTAAATATTTTTCAAGATAAGACCCAAATACTGAAGCATCCCTTTCAGAGGTGAAGAAACCGTATATACACAGAAAAAAAAAACCACATTCATTTTCAAACAAGATGCTTCAATTCAAGACGACATATTTAGTTTTGAAGTTCAAACACTGAACTATATAGCAAAGGTCTGTCTTTACAATTCTAACATTTTTCTAGTGGAAGTTCTAGTGGAAAGTTACATTTGACATGAAAAGAACCAACTTAAAATGAGGTGACAGGAATAAGACGTTGAGTATGCTTATACTTCATGAAAAATGTTTACTTGGTTTTTAGGCTATTCACATACAGATTTATTTGCCTCATCACAAATGCACTGACAAAATGAAATGCATTTCAAAACTGGACTTTTTTCAGATGTCTGTGTAGAAATTCAATGTTTTTAATAACATACAAATATGTTACTGAGAAAGAAAGGAATTTACACACATCACATTTCTTCCCCTCATATCTTCCATTCACTTCCCTTCAAATACTGAAAGTTTAATAAAATAACAAAGATACCATATGATGTTTTTGTACATTTAAAAAAATGCATTAAATTGTTACCTCCTTCAGAGGTTTAATACAAAGAGGGAATCATTGTTTGGAAAGCTTGATAAAAGCAAACACAAGATAAAGCACATATGACAGCAATTCCTCTGTGCCAATATGTGCCATGTGCTCTTTATATCAGCTACACGCACGTGTGACTTGGCTTGTGCTCTCTGTAACCCCTGAAACAGAGCCAGCCACTAACGCTTGACCTTGCTTCTCTATGCCATCTACATCCAAAATTGTTGAGTCTGCCAATATTATTGACTGGCACAATAAATTACTTCTCATTATGTACAACTATTTGGGCAGCCACCCAACCTCTGGCAATCCAAAAGGCCAGGTTGTTGGACGTAACGAAAACTTTGACAAAGACTGCAGAAGGGTTTTCTCCCAGATACGCAGCAAACCTCACAAACTGTAATGACGTGACTCACAGCATATGTAGCATTCCACACACACAACCCACACCAGGGATGGAGCCTGAACTACACGTGAACTACAGCTTTTTGAAGCACTGGTTTGCAGATACGGAGTTTACATCCATCCAAATTTAGCCTAGTGTCCAGATTTGGAAAAAGTGAAAGCTTGTGTACATTTCAATTTATTCAAATACTGACAGGATTCTGACTAGAGCCTCTAAATATTGCAAATATTTACCACCGGTGACACTTACAATTTAGGTGATATTCTTATATAGTCAATTAGCAATAAAGTTTTAAACAAACAGCTTCCTGGTGAGCTGATGAATCACAACCGCCTCCCCTCAACTACACAAGCATGTTTTTTTTCTCTAGGAAAAGCTACAGAGTCAAAGATGAAAGCAAAGCGCTTCACTATTTAACTGTTTTAAAGGAATTCCACATTCAAGCCAATAGTTCACAGTTGAAAAGTTAGATTTTACTGAGTTTATCCCAAAACCAATCTGACTTCACTTTTTCATAGTCACTTTCACACAACTTCAATAATCCACTCCGAGGAAGAGATAATGCCACAGCAAAATTTGGCATTTTCATCTTGAGATACACATCAATGGGCAAATAATTCATCTACTTCAGTTTTTAAAATTCAAGATGGCAATAACTTCTTTGGAGCTAAAATTCTATTAGCATAGAGTAGATGTTATCCTACGTTTGTCACATACGGAGCTACTTCAAGCATTACAGGTGGTTTCCCTCGTCTTGCTATACTGCTCTGCAAAAACGATTTTATTATGTTTGAAAGCGTACAAAGTTCTCAAAAGCAGTTCTCAGAATAGTGAACATACTTGAAAGAAATTAAGTTTTTCCAATATTTCACATTGGAAAAGTGTAGTTTAAAAAAAAGAATAAAACACATATTTACCAAAAAAAGGAAAAAAAACATACATAAACAGTGATGTTTTGAATTTATTATTTCACACAAACATCTTTCTATTCCAACAGTATTTTACTCATTATTCTTTTACTTTGGATTTACCTAATTAATCATCCTTTGCCAAATCTACACTAGCTGCTCCTAAAAATTAAAAGTTAGGGTTAAGGTTAGCAGACAACTTTCACAAGATTCCCTTAAAACTCAAAATTTATTGTTTGATAAGGATCATTCCATCTTAAAAATGAAATCAGTGGTTTGACTAAATATTTTGCTGTATTCTGAAAAATATCTGAAGTGCAAAGCTCTTATTTATAAATTATGGACAACTGAACGAATCATACTGCTGGTTCCTTTTCTCCCCCATTTCTCACCAATGCTCTTAGCTTTTCAGGATTCTGGCTCCCTGTATTAAAAAGACTTTTTGTACCCAATGTAAGCAAACAGACACAGGCACACTGTTCAGTATGGATTTCTTCTCTGAAGTCTTGGATTAAAGCACTGTTTAAAGCATTATTTCCTTCAGGTATAAACACCTCTTCTAAACAAGACTGCTGCAGTCAGTCGTCTCCTAAAAGATCCAAGGAGGGATGGAAAATGTGAGTTTCAGTGCCTTCCTCCCCAGTCATTCACTAGAGAATCCTTATCTCTACTTGTTGAAAACAAGCTTAAACACCACCCTACATAGCAAGTGCAATAGCCTTGCTTAAGCTGGCACACATCTGAAATACTCTTTTGTGAAGTGACTCAGCTATTTTTCTTATGTCAGTAGCAAGAACTGGTAATAAAATCGGTAGGGATTTTTTCCAGGTTATTCTATGACACACTATGTTGTTATATAAAGACAAGTTAAGAAGAAAACAAAAATATTCAAATCTTTCTTCTGAGGGACCGATTTCTATAATATTAACACTACCTTAATTTCTTAGAAGACTGAACATTTAAAATGCTTTTGTATTTTTATCAGCTTACAATCATAGAATCATAAAACGGTCTGGGTTGGAATGCACCTTGAAGATCATCTACTTCCAACCCCTCCTACTTTGGCAGGAACACCTAAGCAGCAAGTAGCTTGCCTACTAGCATTTCTACAACCACATTTAGTCTAATGTTATTTCCAGAGCAGTACCCACTCATCAATTAAGAATTACCCAAACAATTTGCCATTTTTTCAATCAGATCAGAAGTTAACTATAAACAAATGAATGAACAGAAAATCAGAAGTTCCTATTCTCAATTTTAAGAGGAAGGAAGGAAAGGACAAAATAATATTAACCTAATAGAAATGCTATTACATGATAAATAGTAACTGCTACTAGACAAAGTGTAAAAAATACACATAGAATACACATCCACACTTCACAGAAAGCAGCCATATTACATATACATAAATTTGTGGTCTTCTAGAACCCATCCATATAAAATTTCTTGCTCTTATAATCTAAAAACCTTAAGATACATGTTTGGTTTCTTTCTCATCAACAAATAAGTTCCAGATTTTAGAGAAGAAAATGAGGAAGGGCGACAGAATAAGGAAAAGCATTGTTATATATATATCTTATATGCAAGATTCTGAAGAAAATCTTCTAGCTATAATGCACCAGCATACAGCTCTGTTGAGCTTGGTCAAAGCCCTGCTACAGACATCACTGCAGAACTCAACAGGTATCAGACTGTATTTTCATTCAAGCTCTATTTGTGTACAGTGTTGGGTCACAAGATAAAAGACCAGCTGTGAACTCACAAAGGGGCACAGAGACAAAATAGCAGGAGGGTTAGTGCAGAAAGCTCTGCTGATTTTACTTCTTTGTAGTTAAAAGCACTGGGTGCCAACAACAGACAAAATCAGTGTGAACATGAGGAGCCCTTGGCAAATTAAATCTAGTAACAACCTCCCCACTCAGTCCTCTGGGACTCTGGGAAGGTGGCTGCTCTTCAGAGATGTTCTGTGAGGCAAACAAGAGAGGGTTCACTGTGTAAGGAATGAGTCAGTCCATGAGTAGAAAATGATCAGGAGCCTAAGGCACAAAGAATCTGTGAAGTACTGGTCAAGTTAATAGGATCTAGGGATGGAGAAATCTGCATGCATGAACAAAATAGGAGCCTATAATCCTTTTCTTATTCTTGGTATTTAACTGATACTTCCAAATGGCTAAAGCTGGTGTGACAGCAAAAATCCCACATTTCCCCTATCTTTGGTAAGATGGAAAAAGAAGACAAAGCGGAAAATGAAGATTAAGGGGAAAGTAAAGCACAGCTTCTTCACTGACAGGATAGGAACAAAGACTCTGCCCAGAAAAAAAAATCTAGAGCCCCCATAACAGACATTAAATTTTAAAAAATAATGGATGATTTAATAACAATTCCAATATCAGATGTAATGAATATACTTCAGCAGTTTACAAAGGAATAGAATCATAGAATGGCTTTGTGTTGGAAGGGATCACCAAGTTTCAATCCCCTACCAGAGGTATTGCCACCAACCTCCAGATCTCGTACTAGACTAGGTTGCCCATGGCCCCATCCAACCTGGAAGTATATATATATCATTTTAGAAGCTGCTGGTATGGAACCAATTTGTGTTCCCTCCTTTTTTTATACAAATATAAGGAAAATCTGTGGTAAAAACATTGACTGATATGATTAGAAAACAAATGGGAAAGATGGGTGTGGAAGCATTGGAAAGAACAGCAGAATGGCTGTAAGCACAGTATAGGTTGCTAATATAAACGGATCAAAGATCACAGTACATAGAATCATAGAATGGGCTGGGTTGAAAAGGACCACAATGATCATCGAGTTTCAACCCCCCTGCTATGTGCAGGGTTGCCAACCACCAGACCAGGCTGCTCATCAAAGTACCAAAATCAGAAAAACAAAGACTACATTTACACTAAATGATGATGGTGAGATAATAACACTACAGCACTCAAGCTGCAAGACAGCCAACACAGAAACAAAAAGACAACCAGCAAAATCTGATGACTCAGAGGTGGAACAGGATGGAGAGATTCTCACTATTGACAGCTCCCCATGAGGTACAAAGGCCACATCCAAATTCAGTATGCAGCTGATCTACTTACAAATCACCCAGAAGACACAGGGGTTTGATAAGCATCTCTTATCTCTCATTTAATTGCAATGGTATCTGGACAGACCACATTCACACATTCAACTGTGTGGCCCTGTTGTTCGACAGACTTCTTGGATACAATGCGGTGCGATGCTCTTGAGTTTGAGGTGATGCTTGAGTATGTGCCGGTGAGGCCTCACCTGGAGTACTGCATCCAGGTGTGGAGTCCTCAGTACAGGTGAGACAGAGACCTGTTGGACCATATCCAGAGCAGGGCCACAAAAATGATCCGTGGGGTGGAATACCTCTGCTATGAGGACAGGCTGAGAGAGCTGGGGCTGTTCAGCCTGGAGAAGAGAAGGCTGCAAGTTGACCTGAGAGGCCTTTCTGTACCTAAAGAAGAGCTACAGGAAAGAAGGGAACAGGCTCTTCAGCAGGATCTGTGGCAACAGAACAAGGGGAAATGGCTTCAAGCTCAAAGAGGGTAGATTTAGGTTGGCTAAAAGGAAAAAATCTTTTATAGTGAGGGTGGTGAGGCACTGGAACAGGTTGCCTAGAGTTGTGGTCGATGGAGACTTTCAAGGCAAGGCCTGATCAGGCTCTGGGCAACCTGATCTAGCTGTGATGATCTTGTTCACAGCAAGGGAATTGGACTAGATGGCTCTCGGAGGTCCCTTACAACTCTAAGGATTCTGTGATTCTATGATTCTAAGAGGGCATGAGTGTGTGAGGTAGGAAAGTGCCCAGGGTTACCTTGTTCTTTAAATATTCTGGGTACTCCTGGCTTTAGAAACTCACAATTTGAAGAGCAATTCGGATAACTTCATATACCAATACAATCATGTAGCATTTTTACATATACTGAGAGTAATTTCCTGGGGGGAGGAGGGGAGGAGTTCAACTAAAGCTACACAATAGAATATTGCCTGTTATTTATCCTTCAGTCATTTTTCAGGATTACCTACTCAATCCAATTAAATTGGCAAAAGGAGAAAGACTTGCAAGAAAACAAGTGAAAAAAAATACACCAAATAAAGTTCATTAAAAAGAAAAGAGACAAAGGGAAACTAATTAGGACAAGAATGTGATCTAATAAATTACTCTGCATGAATAATGATTAGCTTGTCAAAATTCATTCTGTTTGTTCATGAAGCTCGCAGCTGGAAACAGCAGGGATATTTCAGGTCAAGAATGAGGTTCTTTGGCAAATACTACACAAAGAAGTTTGCACAGCTCCTGCCAACACCACGCTTAGCTTGAGGCAATGCTATTGCTTTCAGAAGCTCTGAAGTGACTTTTTTTCCCTCCTTACCAACAAAACCAATAATGTAAACAAAAGATTCTGGTAGTTCTACAACCAGTTTACTCTTAGTACTACAAAATAAATGTGAGAAATTATACAAGCCGGAAAATAAAGATGCAAACTAGCAAAGTTAATGAGTATTTCTTTGGTAAACACAACTACAGATACCCCCTTAGAAACCAGATTAACTGAAGTTTCTCATACTCAAGACAGCTACTGTCAAACAAGGTCAGTCCTGTTCTTAAAAACCCTGCAAGGAAGACAGGCGTGTCTTTTGCCCTTAACCGCACAACCATTCCCAGTCCAAGAGTACCTCAGCAAAGTCCTGTTCAGGCAAAAAATAAAACAAAATGTTAAAAAAAAAAAAAAAAAAGATGCCACACACTTCAGCACTTGTGACTGTAGTTTTCCTGAGAATCAGAACAAAAGACTCTTCTAGGTATATGTTGGTAGGAGTTCTGTGAAGAACACTTACTCTTTTAATAGCCAAAAGATGGAAAGAGTTTTAATTCTTGCTTCAGAAAAAAAAAAAACAAAAAAACAGAATTTCTGCATGGCAAATACATATTTAGAATTTATTTTAAAAATGAATCCTTCTGAGAAACGATACTTTAAAGCATGTTTTCTGCATTTTGTTAGTTAAAACAAAACTTAAAACTAAAAATTATCTTGTTGTTGCTTGTACAAGTTTCTTCTTTCTTTCAGGAGAACTTTCTTCTCCCTCATCAAGTTTTTATTCTAGAAAACATGAAAATGGAAGCATTTCATCATAACATCACATGCTCTGATGAAAGTCATCTTCAAAGTAACTGAATAAATATCATAAGTTTTTGAATTTGCAAAAGCACCTTTAAGTATATCATCCAATAACCATCAGTTATTATTAAACATTTTTTTAAATAAAAATACTTTTAACACAGTCTTTAGATAAGTTCACTTACTGAGAATTATTTGGATATGCCAATGCAAACATGCTATTCAAACTAAGTCGAATGTTAATTGCGTGGATTTTTCTTACAGCTATCAACAAAAGATTCATTTGTCACAAAAGATCCTTAGAAAAACAAAGTTCCCATTGAATTAAGAGTCAGAGCCCTGTGAAGTATTAGTAACTGGATTAAAGAAAAAAAATCAGATCAACATACAGAGAGCAGTTACCAGCAACATGCAGAGAATCTGTGTGGAGTCCCTTTGCTGTTTGATATATTAACAAATCACGTACAAAAGGGAGAAGTGCTGAAATGACAAAACTAATCTTGGACCAGAGATCTCAGGTGATTGTCACTGTTGTTGTGTAGTTGCTTTTTTTCATATAAATACACACACACAGAGAGTAGATGAGGGGTAAATACTAGCTTTAACTTATTTATTTCTCATAAAGCATCAAAAGGGGATGGGGTTGCCAAAGTTCTCACAAAAGCACATTCAGAAAACAAGGAAGTGTAAATTATGTTGAAAAAAAATCAATCATGAATCCTCTACCACTGATTGTTCTGAAGTCCAAAAGGTATTAAGAGACTTCAGGAAAAGGTATTTGATAAAGGGTGGAGTTCTCTGCCGTGCCAAGCTCTAAAGCTAACTTGCCAAAGCAGGAAGGAATATCTTCTAAGCATCTATTACTTACTAGTATTGTATAAAGAACACTGTCTTAGGTCAATCTGAAATGTGACATACTATTATTATGTTATTCTATTTGTTTGTGCACGATCCAGTTATTCAATATGTAGCGTTATAGTCTCTTTCATTGAACATCAAAGCCCCACACCTTGTTTTACAAAAGAGAATACAGATGAAAAGAAAGACTTCACACTCAGCAAGTCAAGGCCTTCACACCATACTGGCAGGAGGACTGACATGCTTAAGGACAGGGCTGCTTAGCAGGAACGTTAACAGGGTAAGAAGCAAGCCAAGAGGAACCACAAGTTGTTCAGCAATGGCAGAAGTAAACTGGGAGATATTACCTCAACAAAAAGCAGAAAATACACCCAAACTCGACTGGAAAAGTCCCTGAGCAACCTGGTCTGACTGAAGCTGCTCTGCATTGAACAAGACAGTCTCCAGAGATCCTATCCAGATTTAATTATTCTATGAGTCTATGAACACAGGCGGAACAGCAAAAGACTAAGGGAAGCAAGACTATTTCCTCCAATATGCACTGCCAGGACACTTGCAAGGAAACACCACAGATCTTTCTGTCAATTAACAGGAGGCTCCATACAAACACAGCATCATAAATTGAGTTAGTGGAATGTTTCCACACTATACAATTATTTTCCATAGCTACCAAACACAAACAAATATAACCACATATTTTGACATTTCAATTGTAAACAAAATATTCCACAGTTCAGTTTTAATCATCAAATGTGCCAGCAAATTACAGCTGATTACTTATTTGTCAGCAGTTTCCACTTCTCTGCGGTTGTCATACCACTGAAGATGCTAACTTGAAGACAAAAAATTGAGTTCAGCTATACAAAAACTCTATGATCCAGCCTAACATTAAGTTTTTTCCTCAATCACAGCCATGCCAGCAGATCATAAGGTAAGTGATGTATAAGAACACTCAGAGTCCAAATTAAGAATTACCAAAGCCTCTTAAGATTCCATGTTGTTTGCATTCAAAATTTAAACTCTGGGTGGAAAAAGATTCTGTGTCAAAATACTGTAACACTGAGAGACTTGGAAACCTGGGAGCATGTCAGCTAAATATTTGTCCAAGGATTCTGACTTCTGTCCTTGCAGAATAATCTAAAACAGTTATGGAATTAGTATTGATTTATGAACAACATTAACAGCCATGTGAAAGGAGTTCCTGAATTTAGAATCATAGAATCACAAGGTTGGAAACAACCTGCAAGACCATCTAGTCCAACCATTCTCCCATTGCCATTGCTACCATAAGCAATGAACCACATCTCGTAGCTCCTCATCCAGACGCCTCTTGAACGCTGCCAGGGACGGCGACTCCACCACCTCCCTGGGCAGCCATTCCAGTGCCTGACCACTCTCTGAGATAAAAAGGTTTTCCTCATGTCTAACCTAAACCTCGTCTGGTACAACTTGTGGCCATTTCCTCGGGTCCTACTATTTGCCTGGGAGAAGAGGCCAAACCCCTCCTCATCACAGCCTCCCTTCAGGAAGTTGTACAGTGCAATGAGGTCTCCCCTGAGCCTCCTCTTCTGCAGACTGAACAATCCCAGCTCCCTCAGCTGCTCCTCATAAGGTTTGTGCTCCAGACCCCTCACCAGTTTCATTGCCCTTCTCTGGACACGTTCCAGGGCCTCAACGTCTTTCCTGTAGTGAGGAGCCCAAAACTGCACACAGTACTCGAGGTGCGGCCTCACCAGTGCTGAGTACAGGGGGATGATCACCTCCCTGCTCCTGCTGGCTGCACTATTTCTAATGCAGGCCAGGATGCCGTTGGCCCTCTTGGCCACCTGGGCACACTGTCGGCTCATGTTCAGCCGAGCATCAACCAACACCCCCAGGTCCCTTTCCTCTTCACACTCATCCAGCCACTCATCCACAAGCCTGTAGAGCTGAATGTGGTCATTGTGGCCTAAGCGTAGGACCCGGCACCTGGCCTTGTTGAATCTCATCTCATTAGTAGAACTCCTTATCTCTAATAAAAAATCTTGGGCATTTTAAATGAAAAAAGTCCATCCAATATATTACTGGAAAATTAATAAAGATGAGGATAAATCAAAATAAACTGCTCAGCAATATGCAGACCCAACCTAACTTCACCTTTCTAACTACAATAAAAACTATGAAAGTGAAGTTCAGCATCTGGAAACTTGTACAATCTGACAATGAAAGTAGTTGTGCTTCAGATACACTCTGTACAGTGCAATATACCTAAGTGCTGAAAATGCCAAGAATAAGTCATTTGCTGATATGCACGTGTCAACTTCATGTATATAGTGCAGGAGAGCCATAACTTTGAAACACGTGAAATGGACAAAAAGCACAGGTATGTCTATTCAAATCAGTTCTGAATTAAGTTTGTTTTCATTATCCCAAGCAACAAAAAATCCAGATCTGTAATGGCAAATGCATGTAACAATATTGATCTCGGTCAAATTTCTACAGCATTTCTGAACAAAACACAGGACTGCATCCTAGCAGGAACAGGATTTTCAGAACAGAAGGCTTTATTTGATTCTGCTTTTACACTTCCCTGAAAATGTGTGCGTATTCAGAAACAGAAGTTCCTGTGTGCAAGAAACAAACTACTTTTATGTTTGTGTGTCACAAGTGAAAAACATATGTTTACAATCAGTATCTGCGACACATGATAGTACACAGCTTTTATCTCCAGTGTTATCAAGCCGTGGACTGCTGTCTCCAGGAATGCTCCCATGCTCACCACAAACATTCTCAATAGCCTTTAGGAGTTATGCAGAGCTATCAGCACCCTCTCCTCCAGGGAAGGGGGAAAATGAATGCCAGCACTAACATCTTAGGAGAGAAAAATATGCCTACACTCTCAATCTCTCAATCTCTCTCTCTCTCTCTCTCTCTCTTTCTTTCTTTCTTTCTGTGCTAACTACAAACAGCTGTAAAACTAGTCCATGCATGGACTATGCATGACTATGGGTAGGTCTAAGGAAAAGTGGTTTTAAAAGTATAGCTAATGGGATATCTGAACTGGACTGTACTGAGGATTGTGGAGGACAGTGCTTTTGTCCTTAGGGGTAAAGCAGGGTTTTACCTCATCTGCTTAAACCTGTTTGTGCATCGATAATATTGAAAAAAATATATATACATATATATTTTACTATTATTTAAAATAGAGCTCAGAAAACAAATTTACAGCAGTATTAGTATGAAATTCTGTGACAACTCAAAATAGAATTCACGCATGGCTTACTGACATCACTTTGTCCTTCCAGAATATCAATAATAGCATTACTTATATGGCAAGTCTGCTGTACCTTGACATTTTTACAGTAATTACAATAAATAGGAGTAAATCAAATAAAGATGAATTATAATATACATAATGTTAGGAAAAACAGAAGGAGTATATAGTTTCCTACACAAAGATGAAAGACTCCATCGAGGTCTAAGCAGCAAGAGCAGCTCTGGAGCTACTGAATAGAAGCTGTGAATAAGGAATCATAACACCTTCTGAGAAATGTGAACCCCTAGGGATAAAAGTGTGACTTTCAGATAACAGTATCTTAAAGACAAAGCACAAATCCAGTCGGTTATCAAGAACAAACACTTTTGCCTAAGTTATGTTAAACTACAGTCAGTAGTCAGTAAAACTACATTCACGATGTAATGTCACTGGCTAGACTGTCTGGAGCTAAAGAAGTGAACACCTCTTTAGCATTTGAACTACAAGATCAAAGCAAAATGAGCAAGAGCAACTCCAAACCACAAACGGTTTGGTCATACAACAGCAATACACACTGCATCTTACTCCCTGTATGTTCTAACCTTGTACTGTCAGAAACATTCACACAACCATCAGTCTTCAGTTCAGCTTTGGTAGATGAGCGTATTGATTCATACTATGTATACCAAAAGGTTAATCTGTAATAGTTATGAATAAAAAAAGAAAGCTCAGATTCTACTCAGCTATTGTTAACCTTTTAAAGTAGTTCATGAGTTCTGACAGTTCTATAAACTTACAAAACTAATTTCTCTAAGAGCTAAGATCTGCCTTATAGGGCAATTATCTGAAGATTAGTGTTTGGTAATTCAGTTATTCTCTTCAATGAGCAGAAATAATGGGGATTGGTTTTTTGTGACTTTAAGCAGTTCATGCTCAGTTGCTACCAGATGCTCACAGTCATTACAATGAATCAAAGCAGGAAAATACACTAATTGGATTAAATGTTACTTTTACATTTCTTTCTAATTAAAATTGAGAACCATTTTACCTCATTTAATATAAGGAATGCAAAACTAAATGTAGAAAGAATAATGGAAAAACTTGCAAAATAACAGAAGTAATTTCTTTTTCCTGCATTTCTTCTCTGATTTGAGAGCCAGGAAAAGCAACAAGTTGCAAACAGCTCAGCTACAGGAACTGTAGAAACCAGTGCTTCACAGTGGCAATTTGCATCAGCAAAATCTAGAGAGCTGATACATACAGGAAGTCAGCCCTTACATCTTGCTGCTGAAGATCAACAACAAAGTCTTAAGAAACAAATTGGCCAGATAACATTTTTACTTAAAGGGGAAAATGAACATCTTAAGAAAAAAAAAACAAAAAACAAAAACACTAAAATACACTTCAAGGCAATGCTCTTTGCAGATGCTGCTCGGTGTCTGGAAAAGGGAGAGCCCAGATACAGAAAATAAATGTTAAGAAAAGAAGAAAGGAAGCCTTTATTTGCATGCAAAACGTTAGGAGTGACACTGGTTGCCTACACTTAAAGTTACAACTCAGCAGTACACTGATCCAGTTTTCCAGTGATCTATTTTCATAGCAACTGATCTGTTTTTACAGAAATCAAAAGCTTTACAGAACAAGAAGGTATAACACAAGCAATAAAGACAATGAATCTGAACATCGTTCATACGTACCATGCATTAGCATATGTAAAAATGAGACTACTGAGGCGAAACGCAGGATTTTCCAAATAAAGAGATCAGCATGCCTAACAACAAGACTTTATGCTCAGTGCTATTCTCTAACTCATCATACCTATACAGTCCAAAAGTTTGCACAAGATCTATATTACAGCTGAACGTGTTCAAGTCATACTTGACAGAATGTTTTCTAAAGTTTGCTCCTTAGAATAAGAAAGTACCACTAGTATTATAATACTGGTAATTCCACTTGTACTTGTTTATAATCCAGATAAATCATAGTCAGCTAATTTACTTATTAGACAGGCACAGTGGCAAAGCCTTATGTCCTGCTGTGACAACTTGCAGAAGAGCAACAGTTTCAGAGAAAGAAATTTCCAGTTTCCACTTCCTTCCAGACCTGGGGCTCAGCATGAATTCCCTCTCCCAGAGACAAGACACAGAGGCCAGGAGCTGCCAGTCAGTTATGGATAGCTGGGTATTCTGTAATCCTGCCAAGATCAGAACTGGAAGCCAAAAGGTTACAGATACAGTAACAGCTGCCCCTTGCCTCCTGAGAACATGCTTGAGAGCTCTACCAATGTTAGGTTGGGAAAATGCTTCATCTTGAGGTATTCACGCCGATTTTCATTCTGTGTTTTTTCACTTTGCACATCAACAAACCACTGACTACAGCCATTCCTGGAAAGGCTCCCTATGCCCAGAAATTGAGTGATTCAACACCTACAGTGATAGTCTACCGAGAGCTACAGAAATGAGTTCAAGTATTCCATTGCAGGTAAATTCATCTTATAGTTCACTTTCCTTCTGAGAAAAAGAATCACACAGAAGTATTGGCCACGGGGTTCCTGCAACAGCCTTATTTTTTTACGCACATGTAAACTAAATCCTAGAGCAATTAGAGGCTGAAGTTCATTCAAACCACATGAAAGACAGCCTGTGGAATACAGCTGAATTACCAGCTACATGCAACAACAGAGTATCAACTTCTTTGAAACTTTGAAAAGGTGTGAATGTCAGGGAGTGTGGATTCTGCTGCTGCCAGAGTTAAGACAGTACTATGTAACAGGTACTCATTAACATGACATTTTTTGTTGCGCCCATCCGATGGAATGCTCTGGATGTGATACAACACGAAGTGAGATTCATTTTCCACGTGAAAATATCTGAATGTGTGAGTGAGAAGTTAAAGTTCCCACAAGAGCTGGTGGGGATGTAGTTAACTTGACTACAGTAACCTGCAGAGTTAATCAGCCTACACTGAAGTAAGAGCCTGCCAACTAACTCTGCAGATTCCATCTAACAAATGATTGAATTTCCATCGACTGTAACCTGCAAATCAAATCCCATACCTTGCCTGATCTCTTCTGAAGGAATATCGCTCATTTGGCAGCAGTGGCTGAAAACCAAGTTACCCCACATTCTAATGCACCAAAACAGACAAGCACAACAAGGCAAAAATAAAATTAAAAGAAAATAATAAAAACAAAAGCAAAGCAGATTATTGTTCCAATGTGATGCCACGCACCAATAAATGACTCGGTACCAGCACCATTTATGAAGGCTACAACTGCACCTCAGTACAAATCGTGGCTTTCACAACACCCTAAAGCCCTCTGATCATCGCATTTGCTTCAACAGTTCTATAGTGACCCAGACAGAACCTGGAAAAGGAAAAACAAGAGGGGGAATAACTATATATAGTTTATCTATTTGTGATGTTAGCACATGCCAGAAATAACTACTGAGGGGAAAAAAAATGCAATTTAATACCTTCGAACCTCTACTCCTTAAGTCAGAGATCAGCCTATCAGCAAACTAGCTCTAAAACCCAACGGTACTGTTTCAATCACAAAAGATTTGCAATCTAATGTGTCTTAATCAGAAAGTCAGTACTGATTGAATTTCAAAGGATCTGTGTCTATCTAAGCTAAACCAGTTGTGCACAGAAAAAGCTTTCCGGTTAAGAAACTTATAACAAAAAAAACAAAACAAAACAACAACAACAACAAAAAAAAGTAGACAGAAAGACAAAAGTAACTTCTAAAAGCAATGAGAATGCTAACAGTAAAGCATAGCTGAAATGAAAAGTGACACAAGTCATTTTGAAAGATTAAGAGTTTATTTAATCAAGCAAGTACATGTGTGGGTGCAGCACTCTCACAAGAGTTGGTTAGAAACGTATAGTTCTACCTTTAGGATAAGTAGGCTTATTTTACTTCTGTTTCTTCTTCCCTAGTCCCAACAATTGGTGGATGTTCCTTCTACCTTCCTCTGCATTTAAACTGGTCCCAAACTCCCCTTGCTTCCACTGTCTTTGAAAGCAACAAGGCATTCCCCTCACCACCTCTTTAGGATGTTTAATGAAACATTCTCTCATCACAAAGCCTTAATCTTTCTCCTTAGCTAATGCTGCTGCACAAAGCTGCACACAGTGCTTTACCTGAGAGGCTGGCCACTGTAGACACATAGTCAAGAAAATGAAGAATTTTATTAATTATACATTGTCACATTTAGTGGCAAGATTAGCTTCAAAATAATTGATCACACACCTAAGATCAGAGTTGCATACAGAGACAGGAGGCAGTTCTGGTATGAAAGACACAGGGAGCTTGGGAAAAAATTAATGTGCGGCCCTAGGATTCTTCCACCAAGAAATTTCAAGTTAAAAAAATAGAGCTCCCAAGCTAATGGAGAGCCTTGCATTAGTGTAGATGTTCCACCTCTACTAAAAACAACACCAAAAATCTATAGTTTGCTAGGAAATAGATAAGGAATACGCCAAATATAATGATTGAGTGCAACTTCTCCCCCTCCTCTGGTGAAAGTGTCTATAAGCTCTTATGTCATGTAAGTCACACATGTATAAACTGAAGCATTATTAATCCATTAAGCAGGATGCAGAGCAAGTTGGACTCATCTTAAGTCCCTAAATGAGAAAAACTATCAGGACTGATTCACGAGTATGTTAATATTCATTAATCAGAATCATCACCGATTTACAGTACTGTACCGTAGAAGCACTCAGGGACAAATCCTTACAATAAAGCAGGACAATTTCTGAGTTAATCGAGTGAATTTGCAAACTAATCACCATGTCCACATTACTGTTGCCAGCCATTTCTAAAGCTAGATATAACCAACAACCATAATTATTTTTTTAAAGCAAGTGTCCTCTATTTTCAATTTTAATTCAACACAAAATAAAACCATTCAGTGATACCTATGTCCCAGCAATCAGTCTCTTTTGGAACAACAGAAATAAAAGCATTCAAAATGAATTACAAGACTCTACGAAAGTTCAAGTAATGAGAGCCTTAATCCTTTTTTTCAAAGCAACGTCCTGATATAACCAACAAAAACTTTTCCAGTCTAAGAAAACCGTTTGTAATACCATTCATTATCTTCTGCAAGTAAGCACAGACCAGAACTCTTCAACAACGTTGCCATACAAAAACACTAGCACTCAAAGTTTCCACGGAATTTGCTACAAATTTAACAGTGCTGTTAAGCAAAACATGAAAAGATCTGACTTTTAAATCTACTATTTATAGCACTTATCCTACCTATAGACCACATTCAGAAAAATATGCACATAGCAGAACAGGTAGGTGAGATACTGAAAAAAAAAAAAGAAAAAAGAAAAAACAAAAGAGGCAATCTGAGGCACTCAGACTGTACCCTAAAAAACCTGCATAGGCATGATTTGTAGGTTATCTGTCTTGGAAAAATAGACCATTTTTTACTTTTCAGAGGTAGCATGAATTGCATACAACATGCTATTAGAAAAAAAGAATTGAGAACATCAGAGTGGGCTGTGCTGAATAAACTTCTGTAGATACAAAGACCGCCCCTATCAATTTTGTGCAGTCTCATTCCAGTTTTCGCACTAAGCTACTCCATCCTGCCCTTCCTTCCCTCCCCACCCACCTCACACCTTCAAGGGTCAGTGATTTCACTGTGAACTAAATAGGTTCATTAAATTGCTACACTATGAACAAAAGATTTTGATATGTACAGGGGTGTGAAGATTGCTTAATGCTCCATGCTTCAATTTGTAAAAACTAGGGTTACTCTGATAGGATTAGAAAATACATCTCAAGCTTGCACATTTTATTTACGCTTTCAGAAAACTTCCTAGTACTGATTTAATTTTCTAGATCACTGCCTGCAACCAGCAGTATTAGAAATTATAAGCTGATAGCTTTATTTTTTTTCATTTCGAATGCTGTGTTGGGTTTTTAAGAATCTAAGCTACATAAATATTTCAGAAATAGGAAATTACTCAAAAATATAAAAAATAAAGGGCAATTTCAATTTCGGCTTTTATGTGTCCAAACCAAAAAGGCTTTCTTAAGCTACATATACTGGGTTTTGCCATATGTGATGCAAGCAAATGAACTCAAGATTTTAACAAATGAATTGAAACAAAACACAAACAACATCGTATATATTTAATACGGAGGGAAAGGGGGGGAGGGGAGAGAGGAAAAAAAGAGAACTAGCAACTGTACACTGACCTACTGAGAAGATTATTACTCTGAACCACAACACACACTAATGATGCACTCAAAGTACACACCAAAGATCAGGCTCTCTATTTCATTCTTACTTGCGTTGATGTCAGTATAAACATCAGGTAAAGCACCATTACCACATTTTCTTCCTTGCACAAGAAAATAGCATTAAGTAGCAGCAGTAGCAACTCTTGGGTGTTGGGGCCTGTCCTGTTCAGTATCCTTATTGATGAGGGCACTGAGCGCAGACTCAGTACGTTTGCAGATAACAAGCTGGGAGGAAGTACTGATCTGCCTGGAGGTAGGAAGGCCCTACAGAGGGATCTGGACAGGCTGAATCACTGGGCTGAGACCACTGAGATGAAGTTCAAGAAGACCAAGTGCTGGATCCTGCACTTTGGTCACAACAACCCCAGGCAACACTACAGGCTTGGGGCAGAGCAGCTTGTAGACTGTGTAGAAGAAAAGGAGCTGGTAATGTTGGTTAACGCTTAGATGAACACAAGCCAGCAGGGTGCCCAGGTGGCCAAGGAGGCCAGTGGCATCCTGGCTTGTATCGGAAATAGCATTGCCAGAAGGAGCAGGGAGGTGACTGTCCCTCTGTGCTCAGCCCTGGTGAGGCCACACCTCCAGTACTGTGTTCAGTTTTGGGCCCCTCGCTTTAAGACAGATACTGCAGCTCGGAGCGTGTCCACAGAAGGGCGATGAAGCTGTGAGGGGACCGGAGCAGAGATCTTATGAGGAGTATCTGAGAGAACTGGGATTGCTTAAGTCTGGAGAAGAGAAGGCTCAGAGGAGATCTTACCATTCTCTACAACTCCCTGAAAGGAAACTGTGGTGAGATGAGAGTTGGTCTCTTCTCTCGCATAACTAGCAATAAGACTAGAGGGAATGGCCTCAAACTGCACCAGGGGAGATTCAGGTTGGATATTAGGAAAAATTTCTACTCAAAAAGAATGGTCACGGGCATTTTAGTTAAGAAACTGTACTCTGCAAGAGAGCAGCTTTTATACCTTGTATAGTATTCCTGTCCACCATGAACAAGCAATTATTAAAGCTATGCTTTGTTCCCCAGAAACAAGGCACAAGACCATACCCAGAGAAGAGCAGTCAGTGTCTCAGTGCCCAGAGAACCTCAGGGGTCCACACTGGGACCAATGCTATTAAACATTTTCATCAACTGTATCAACAGTGGGATCAACCACACCCTTAGCAAGCTTATAGATGACACCAAGCTGTGTGATGTGGTCAACACACCCAAGGGACAGGATGCCATCAAGGAGAACCTCATGAAGTTTAACAAAACCAAGTAGAAAGTCTGGCACTTGGATCATGGCAACCCTCACTATCAGTACAAGCTGGGGATGAAAGGGTTGAGCACAGCTCTGACACAAAGGAACTTGGAGATACTGGTGAATGGGAAGATGGACATGAGCCAGCAATGTGCCCTCACAGCTCAGAAAGCCAACTATAACCTGGGTTCCAACAAAAGAAGCATAATGAGCAGGTCAAAGGAGGTGACCCTGCCTCTCTACTCTGCAGTGGTCTAACCTCACCTGGAATACTCCATCCAGATACGGAGCCCCCTGCACAAGAGAGATGTGGACATGTTGGAGCACATCCAGAGGACAGCCAGAAAAAAGATCCAAGGGATGGAACACCTCACCAACAAAGACAGGCTGAGAGAGGCAGGGCTGTTCAGCCTGGACAATAGATCTCATTGCAGCCTTTCAATATCTAAAGGGGACTGTAAGAAAGAGACAGGCTCTTCAGCAGAGTCTGTTGTGATAAGTTGAGGGGAAATTGCTTTAAACCTAAAAGAAGAGAGATTTAGATTGGATATAAAGAAAAAGTTATTTTTACAGAAAGGGCAATGAAGCACCAGAACAGGCTGTCCAGAGAGGTGGTTCATCCATCCTAAGAGACACTCAAGGTCAGGCTGGACCAAGCTCTGAGCACCCTGATGTAGCTGTAGGTGTCCCTGATCACTGCATGGGAGTTGGACTAGATGAACTTTAAAAGGTCCCTTGCAGCTCAAACAATTCTAAAATTTAAAATAAAGAGTAAAAGTGATGAAGTTTTATGATCTGTCAACTGTGACATCAGTGTACTTCTCGACAGTAAGTTAGATTTTAAGGGTACTTCTCTAGTTACATTTTGTATTTGGATGATTAGTAAAGCCTTCTGTATAAATTGCTAGAATTCAGATCATGAGCCAGAAGAATTTTTTTCTGCCCACTTTACAAGTAATTTGCAAGACCACCAACAGTTAAACACTCAGAATTAAGTGACTAGCTAGTGTATTTTAATTACTTCTTCTTCCTCACTCTTAATAATGCAGAAGGAAAAAATATCCTGGAATACTCTAAACATACACAACTTCAAGTACAGTTTTACTAAGCACAGCACACTGCATAGGATAGTCTAAGAATTTGTAAGTTCTGCCTATTGCAGCAATAAGACAATAAAAAAAAACATACAATTTATAGTCCAACTCTGACTCCCTTCTACCAGTGTGACACTGTTTTATGATCTTGTTCCACAGAATCATAAATATGTTGCTGACTGTCACATCCTTCCCCCACATGAAAGGAGGGAAGAGGTGACCAGATCTGTAGTATCAATAACAGAAAGAGCTGAGTTCAACATCTCTGTAGACTTTTCACTTGTGTGGGAACTAGCACTGATGATTTTTGAATTGGTCCCATCCTTGCTAGGGAACTGCTACTTTAACTCAGCTATTGCAACAAGTCATTCCTAACCAGTTCCCATGAAAATGAAAGGCAGGATATAAAACAGAGCTGCTATTATCTAATAAATTAGATTTCCAGAATTAAAGCAGAATGGTTGATTCCAGGGGAATGTTTTCTCATAGCATTATGCTTCCTGTATATATTTGCTGGAGGCTAAAACCACTATAGACTAAGGCTGCCTTGAGTGTGCAAGTTCACAAAACAAAAGGCTAGGTTAAAAAAAAAAAAAAAAAAAAAAAAAGATGAGAAATCAATATAGTTTTTCCTACAACTATACTAATGGTACAACAAAAGAACCGAAAGTTCTAAAAGAAAGCAATTTTATTATCAATGCTACATTAGGTTAAATGCAAGTAATTAGCACATCTCCTTCCTCACAATTCATACAGAAAGAAAACTTGAAATTGGAAAATTGCTTGTTAACATTCTATATGCATGTTCATTTAAATCTTTATTTCCTTTGCTAATACACACACTAATGTAAGTTGTAGTTACAACTTTTTTTTTTTTTAAATCTCCAAATGTTATTTTTGATGTACACGATTAAAAGTTTCTCTTCATAATTCAGACTGACCAACCATTTTCTTTACTTATATTACATAACAGATTTGGGGTAGCCTACAAAGCAAACAGCCAACAGCAGGGCACACAACAGCCAGAGGTTCTCTTCTGAGCAACAAGCACTTGACACAGGGCACAGCCCTCAGCAGCACAGCACAGCAGGTCTCAACCAGGCCAAGATCCCAGCTTGGAGGACACATCTTAGGAGGTCCACTGAGTTCTGTTTCCACTGCAGAATCAGGAAAGGGACCACCTGCCTGAAAGAGGTACATGCTGGTAGTCATGTCACTAAGTGAAGGAAATGTGGAAGGAAGTCAGCACTGCAAAGCATCAGAGATGACAAAGACTGACCAGATCTTCTCTACTTTCCTGCAGCTTCTGGAGTAGAGTCCTCTACACTCCTGAAGGAGGAGCACATACTCAGCACCTCTTGGTGTGGATCCAGCAAAGGACCACAAAAAAAAAAAAAAAAAAAAAAAAAAGAACAGGAGCATCTGGTTTACAGTGAGAAACAGAGAGCTGGGGCTAGTTAGGCTCAGGAGAAAAGGCTCAGGGAGGTGAGGGATATCACAGTGGTGCAATAAATAACTGAAAGGAGGAAGCAAAAAAAAAAACAAAACAAAAAAAAAAAACCCACAACTAAACTAAACTCTTCCTCTTCCCAGTGCTATTCGGTGAAAGGATGGGGAGAAATGGGCATGAAATACAGGAAATTCAGTTTAAATGTAAAAGATATGTATTTCTTTACTGTGAGGGTGATCAAATGCCAGGAACTGCCTGCTGAAGCTGTGGAGCCTCACCTCAGAGACGGTGAAAAATCCATCCAGGCACAGCTCCAGGCAGCCTGCAGCAGCCAATTCCTAGAGGTCTGTTCTAAACTCAAATATCTTTTGATTATCTGAAGTTACTGGATTAACTCAAACTGGCTAAAGAGCAGATACATTTTAAAACATGACATAATGCAGCTTGAGAATAGTCCACTACATTTATCCATGCAAAACAAGTACATAAATAAAGGAAAAAGACCCCAACATTTAAACGTAAAAAAATTCAAGTCTAACAATACTGCTGCACAACAAGCTTAAGAAATCAAATCATGAGAAAAAAGAATTAGCACTATTGGAAAACCAAGCCTGCTTTGCCTCTGGACTCATAGTAAAAAGAATCATCACTATGGTTGGGCAAACAACACTAAGCTTTACTACATCTAGCTGAGTCTAGCAAGAGGGTCTATTAATAAGCATAAGTTTTGCTAACTTCCTCTTTAGACAGCAGTTATTCAGGCTACCTCAAATCAGGAAGGGATTTTAGGAACAAAGAACACAAACCAAAATGGATGAATGACGACAAGCAGACTACTGGGACCAATTAATCAAAACAAAGTTGAAAACGAAGCTTTACAGTTTCCTTCAAAGTCCACTGTCTAAACTGCACTGCATGCAGGTATTAACAAAAAGCAGCCAAGCAAAATATTAGTTTATACAAATATTGCAGAATGGATAGCACAGTTTCATCATAACTTACATTACAAAACTGCAATACAAATCACACTATCAAATTGTGAAGTATCATTTGGAATATGAAACTCTACCTTCCTTCTCCATATCACAACATGCTGTAGAAGAACTGAACAATGCCAAAGAAGGAAAAGTAACTAATAGCATGAAAAGAAGTATTTCACATGAAAGAGTTGGAAGGTTTATCCAAGGAAAAGACACTGGGAGACCTATGTGAAAACACACACCAGACATAAATAACTTCATCTAAAACTAAGCTGTCAGATCACAGACCAGCAAACCATTTAGATAAGGTGTGCTCAAAATTAAGATGAGAAAGAAATCCCTCTGCTACTTAGATATCAAATCAAGATGGATTTTTTTGTCCAGATTTCCCCCCTCCCCCTCTACCTAGCCATACTCTGCTGCTTCTTATTTGGATTAGAAATCAGAGTGCTTGGTACAAACATTACAAAGGATAACACTGAAAAAAAAAATAGTTTTAACACTATCATTTCTCTTACAAATAAAAAAAATAAGAAATGTTTAGAAGTTTCTGTAAACCGAAATTGAACATGAGGTTAAAATAGCTTAAAAGTCCATTATTTACTTCAGTGCATGTAACTAGATTAACATAGCTGCAGGAAAGATTGTACAGCAGGCAATCTTTCCAGAAAGATTTAATGTGCAGAGTTGTTACAGAAGCCAGTCACCTTTAGGCTTCTACAAAAGCCACATACATGAAATTAAATTCCTACTTCTAAAGATGATGGAATCATAGAATGGTTTGGGTTGGCCTTTAAGATCATCTAGTTCCAACCCTGCTGATACAGGCAGGGACACATCCCACCAGACCAGGATCACAAAAATAAAAAGACATCCCCTGTTTAAAGTCCTAAATCAGCTAACTCATAACTCCACTAAAAAACTCCACTGGAAACGGACACAAACATCTGCAAGCAAAACCTTTATGCGATACAGCATGATACGTGATAGTTAGGAGGTGTAAATGCACATCTTTTACTCAAGTATGAAGGACAGAACACAAATCTGAAATGAAGAAATGACCAAGTTCAACATGAGTTTAAGTATTCCATACCACAGAACTGGAGGTTCAACAAAAAGAAAGTACTGTCAATGACTAAACTAAATAAGCTGTTCTGATGTCCACATAGTCTATTCATTGCCCTGAGCCAATGAAGAGATGTCTGCAGATCACTTCACTTACTGGTTAGACCATCCTCAAGTATCCTACACACCAAATTTTTAAATGTAAACCTTGTTCTGACATCAATTTCTAAGACAAGAAAAAGTAAGGGGCTACGGGATTATCAAGACATGCCTTTCACTGCCATTGTGTTTTTCCACCCAACTTGTTTCTCAAGCACAATGAGCAATGTATGGGCTGCTTTCCTGAGACAGCAGGCACATTTTTCCATAAGTTTTACACTTAGCATTAGGAACACTTCTCTTCTGTAGTTGTGCATCGATTAGCTTTGAAACTAAGAAAGGAAACCAGCAGTGCATTATAAAATCTCTTGGTTTCCTAGCCTATAAGTAATACAATTAATACTGTATACAAATTACATTCAAAGATTTTGATCAAAACAGGAGTTGGAATCAGTTGGTCCCCTAAGTCTGTGGGCTCTACACAACAGGAGCTCTTTCAACAACCATTCCAAATGCAGTAACATTGGTAGTCGTAGTTACTCATCCCATTTAGCCAGTGTCCATCCTGCACTCTAGAGATAGGCCGGCTGCCCCACCTACAGATTTGGCTCCTCTGACTCCTTATCTACCAGGCAGAACAGCTTCTTGGCTACACCCTCCTCCCTTCTGCCTTCCTCTGTTTTGCCTTTCACACACAAATATCCATCCCTTAAAGAAATAACAAACATACACCATGCACTATAGTCTAGTCAACTCCTCTCTGCAAGGAAAACATGAAGGAATGTACAACCACTGGCTGATCTCGCACAAAAAACTTAAGTGACACCTATGTTTCTGGCAACATCTAAGTAAATCTGTAATGAGAAGAAAAGTTTAATTCTGCACTGCTATGGTTAAATTAACAGATTCCACAAACACCTGAGTCCCAAGAGTGATTATCTAGAACGTTCATGCCTCCCAAAAAAATCAGCTTTTCAGATTGCAAAAATCTTTTTTCCCCCCTCCTCTTAGAATAACTAGAATATTAAGCTTTATATTCCAAAGAAAAAAAAAAACATACAGCAAGGAAATTTTCACTGTTCTCAGATTCATTAAATGTTTACCTGCCACTGCCAGTTTTAAGTGGCAGTTAGTTTGAACAAGAGACTAACCAGATTATGTGCCATGATCAATACTATGGGACTAGGGTTTTCCTCTAACACTGAAGTCACACTGACTTTATCCATTAGTCATCCTTTTTCCTCCCTACAGCATGTCAGCTAATCCATCAGTGTTCAATGAGAGCTACACTAAATGCATTCTGCCATTTCTGATACCACATCATGAT
The DNA here is from genome assembly GCF_951394365.1 of Tetrao urogallus. NCBI lineage: Eukaryota > Metazoa > Chordata > Aves > Galliformes > Phasianidae > Tetrao > Tetrao urogallus. The sequence continues at coordinate 65,236,685 of NC_136814.1, forward strand.
TTCAGTTGTTTGAGTCTTGCTCTTATTTCAGACAAGATCACAAACAGCAGACAATGAAGAATTAAGGAACAAAAAGCCCTGTATGACAGCTGCTGCTCAGTTCTTCAGGAGATTTAGGGTGCTTTCAGATATTAAAAGAAAGAGCACCCTTTCAGCTGCAGTTGTGCTGTTTAAAGGAGACGCTTCTGTATTTGCAGCCCCTCTCTATCACACGCACATAGGTCATCTAGTCAAGGCAGCTGTTTGATGCAATTTCCCCTGGATCTAAAACTAAAGCACAACAACAACAAAAAGAGTACCTTCAGCATCACCCAAACCATACTACACCAGATCACAAATAAACATCAGCTACAACTTTTATTTCTTAAATAAAATGAAGAAAGAATTAATACAGGGCATGGTGTCTGCATCTCCCCAGTCTCAGAACTTATCCTCCTTTCCAAAGCAGGCTGCAAGAGAATATAGCTACACAGCTAGGTCCCTTTTTTTTCCCCTTCGTCTCCCTCCACAATTTTCTGAAGCTGAGCAAAGTTTCAAAAATATGGGTGGAGAACACTCCCAATCTCATCTCACTTTAAGACCAGTGGTGCATTTAGCCATCTGGAAGTAGAAGATTACTCCAAGCCTCCTCTCGTTGACTATTTTGACTACTACACCATTATCAAAACAGTCACATTTTTAAGCAAAAGAATCCTATCCTGGGTTACTAGAGAACCAGACCCTCAGAAAACAACCAAACCTATATCTCTGTTCCACAAACAGACAGAATAGCAGACACCTGTGTGATTCCTCGTTTCTAACTTGAGTGGCTTTCAGCTCATCCTGCAAGCGTTCCCACAACCTCCTCTGCACAACCCTGTTTACTCCTCATGCAGTCTGTGCAGCTCAGGCATCTGACTCCAAGTATCTGTTTCCCTTCTCTGAAATACATCTGGACATCAAGTGCCTCATGCTGGACATCAGCAGCACTTCATACTTCCAGCTGAAGAACTTCAGAGCTCCATACCTTACCCATGATCACAAAGTTTAAACACGAGAGTGCCACACATAGCTCCACAGCAGCATTCTCACTCAGTTCAGTCAGAACGCTTGCCTTGGAAACACTGTTACTGAGATGGGGATTTCGAGGTGAATTAGCTTTGTTTTTCCTCTTACTTCTCAACATTAGGCCCAGTTGATCTTAATATTGACAAAGAGTTTTCAAAGCGCATTTCAAAACTCTCCGAGCTGCAGAAGTTTCCTGGAAGGCTTACCCTTCTGCAGGGCTGGGTAACCGCTGTACTTTTTAAGCAAGAAACAGATAAAATAACAAACGTTTTTTAGTGTTGCTTTTTTTTTTTTTTTTTTTTTTTTTTTTTTTATGTTTTAAGTTACGTTCTAAATAAGCCAGCTTCATGGTTATTTGTCATTAAAGCTGTCATAATTACCCACTCGCTAAAATTGGAAAGCCAAAACCCTCCTGTCCTCAGCTTGCACAAAGCACAAAACACTTTCCAAGAAGAACACGTGTGCAATACACAGCTGCCTCTGACTTCACGCATACACACGCGGCGAGAACGACTAAGATCAGTACCGGCAGAGGGGAGATTTGAGCGTACTGCTATTCGCACTGAGCTTCGTAAGCACCATTCACGCCTTTATTTCCCCACGACACGCGGTGCCAGACAGCTAAAAATACCGCCGCGGAGCGCACCTGCTCCTCTCCCGCAGCCCCACCTCGGGCGCCGAGAGCCCGGCCCCGGCCCCATGCCCGCAGCCCCGGGCACGCCGCCTCGGCCAGGAGCGGCCCCGCAGCCCCTCACCTGTTTTAAAGGCCATCTGCTTGTCCTGCCCGCCGCCGAAGAGCTGCAGCATGGAGACGAAAAGGACCCCGCACGAGTTCTGGATGCCGAAGACGGCGCCGTTGCACCACATGGCGGCCAGCATCACCACCCAGCCCCAGCCGCCCTCGGGGGGCTCGGCCGCGTCGCCCCCGGCCGCCGCCCGCGGTACGGCCGCGCTCTCGTCTCCCGCGCACCGCTCTCCGCCGTTCTCCCGCCGCGCTTCCATCGGAGGGCCGGAGGCGGCCGCGGGACCCCCGTCGTCCCGCGGCGGCGGCCGCTCGCTCGCCGGCGCCATCCTCAGCCGCGCCGCTCCGTCCTCCCGGCAGCCCCCCGCCCGCCTCAGCCGCTGCCCGCGGGAGCTGCGCGCATACCCGCGGCGCTTCTGTGCTTGCGCGCGCGTGCACCCCTTCCTCCTCGGCGCTGCCTTTCCCGCCCCGCGGCCGCCGCTTTATTTTAAAAGGGGGGCTCCCGCGGGGGCGTCAGCGGCGCGAGGAGGCATCCCCCGCTCCCATTGGCTGAGGGCGGGGAGCGTGGCCTCCCTTCCCTTGTGTCCCCCCCTCCCCGCCCCCCTAGCGCAAGGGGTGGGGCGGTGCCGCGCCGTGTCAGCGGCGGCGACGAGCGCCGGTGCCGCCGCCCCTCTGGAGGTGGACGCGAGGCCGCTGACGGCCCCGCCGCGCCGCTGCTGGGGAACGGGTGGGGACGGAGCGGGACGGGGAGTAAACAAGCCCCTGGCCGCGCTCCCGAGCCTGGCTGGCTCCTCGCGGGAATGGGCAGTTCCACCCGGCTGTGTCCCGCCGCCCTCACCCTTCCCGTGCGCTGAGGGGAAAGTAATAATCCCACCTTTGCTGTTTCTCTGTTTTGTCTCTCGGTGTCCTACTCCCTCCTACAAGCCCGTGGCCACGATGGAAACAAACCTCGTTCCAAAATACAGCTCGGCTTCACAGACCGTGCCTTGTTTTGCGCAAATTCCTCGGCCGCTCTCCACGTGGAAAGCAGGAGCTGAAGAAAGTGAGCCACACGATGATGTAACGATGTAACGAAAGCCCAAGTCATAACACACGCCGAGTAGGTGTCTTCTTTACGAATGACTGGCTTTTGGAATTAATTGGCCTTTGAATTCCTAAGCCTGCGTACACTGTGTCCTCCGAATTGCTTTAAAAGAAGCTAATTTAAAAATAGTTAAAAAATACAGTTATGATCCTAATGATCCACGTTTTATAGAGGCACAGATCTTGCTGCACACTCCCTGTGTTGCCCAGAGAAGCTGTGGGTGCCCCATCCCTGGAGGTGCTCGAAGCCAGGTTGGATGGGGCCCTGGGCAGCTGAGGTGGGGGGTGGCAGCCCTGCCCACAGCAGGAAAGTTGGAACTGTATGAGCTTTAAAGTCCCTTCCAACCCAAGCCACTCTATGACCCTGTGGTTTGTCTTTTTGACATGGCCATCCAGGTCAAGCACAAAGAAATGGTACATACATATACAAGAGCAGCAGAATACAGAAAAACTAAAAGCCCGTAACAAAAACTTAGTACAGCTGTATAAAATGCATAAGAATTGTCAAAGCAAAGAGGACTTTTGGGCAACTGGTGAAAAACGCGTTCCCCCAGGGATCAAGTTTTATTCTCTGTGAAAAGCCCCAAATATATCCCAAACAATTTAACAAGCAGAAGCTAACACCCAGCATCCTCTGGTACCTCTGTCCCAAGGCTGTTCTCCAAATCTTGCTGAGCTTTCTTACAGTAAGTTTGGCTTCACCCAGCACCAGGTAACTGTTTGAATAGTTCAGACAGATCAAACCCTTTTTGGAACCAGATTCGATCTTCAGTACGCTTGCCAACAATGATTAACCTAATTAAACTTTTCAGTTGCATAGAAATAAACAAGGGCAAAATCCAAGACTGAGACTTAGTGTGGCTGATCAGACAGGTCATGGTTGTACAAGCACTTACATATATTTCTGTTATGTAGACTCCTCAGATCACTTCAGCCCCCTTTGTGAACGGGGGGCTGTGACCTCTATGGTATATGGACAAATGTGCTTGTAGCAAGAACCGCGTGGTTTTTTTTTCTTTCTGTTTTGGATGGTGCTCAGCAAAACATAAGACTAATTATTTCTCCCTGTGTTTTTCAATATAGTACTTATGTGTTACTGTTTCATTTCCCTGTTTTCCCATAAACACTGTCAATTACTCCTCCAGCTTTTTAAAAGTAAAGGATGTGATTTTTTTTAAAACCATTGTGAACATATTATGTGCAACTTCTGCTTCAGGACATTTTCATAATGGATTCTATTTTACAGTTCGTAAGTGTTGTTTTTCCCTGAGTTAGTATGAATTGACTGTTTTCCCTTTCTCCTCACATTGTTGGGAATGGAGACTCACAAACGCTGTCTCTCTGATGCATACGATTTTTATAAACCTGACGGATGTAGTCAATTTGTATGTTCCTCCAGTATTCTCTATCTTATTGAGCTATTTATACTAAGTCAGAACAACATGGTTTATGTTATCAAACATTAGGGTAGGTGGGGCTTTCCTTTAAGGGCGCTTGCTAGAAGTCTTAAGTAGACATCTAGGGAAGTTTTAGTACCACTTTCTCTTCGGCACACTGTGCTCCTGTCAAAAGCTAAGTCTCTTCCCTTTTGAGAAAGGTCTCTAGAGATCTGAGCTATTTCCCTCATAGTTCTCAAGAACAATAAAGAGTCACTCTTCCGAGTTAGATAATTTTCGATCTCCACCTTCCATAGAAAATGTGCTTTGCAAACAGAACATGGGCAATTTTAACCACAGTTCGATTTCCATACATTTTTATCCCAAATAATTCACAATAAAAATATTGGTCCTCAGATATTTTAATCAAAGAGTTGTGGGGTTTTTGTTGCTTGTTTGTTCGCTTTTTTAAGAAAAAGACCAGTTGAAAGAAAAAATATATACCTGGTATATTAAATACCTGATATTATAGATAATATATATCTGATATTGAAGATATACCTGAAAGTCAGGCCACTTTTATGGCTCTGTTATTTGTGCCCTGCATGATCACAAGAAAGACAGTTGCTCATGAGCAAGAAAAACAATAATAGAAATAACAGTAAAACAGAAAGAAAAGTGAAAAAAAAATCAGCAGAGACTGAATGAGCTGAGAAATAAAGATTTTGAACTAAGATGTGAGAAGCATCTTGGTTTTGTCCTTGTTGATTTGTTCTTGTCGATTGCCATTCACTTGCTCTGGTGGTGCTCAGGTTATGCCCAATTTTGAATCAATATAGCAAATGCCCATTTCAGGTAGGAATTTACCCTGTCCTTTCTGGGCTGTCAGTAGCGCCTTCTGCAACTCTACCTGAAACTCCAGACAACAACCTAGTAAATATTCACTCCCTGTATCACAAACTATTGAAAATAGACCAGTTCTTCAGCAGTTCTCACATGTAGTACATGTTTCAATTACCAAATACGTAAAAAGATAAAATCATTGCCAATATAATTCAAGTGTGCTGTTAGTGACATGTCAGGACAGCTTTTTCCATAAATCATTTTATCTGTAGAAAATTTCAGACTTACATAGTGTTCTGCAAAGGCAAAGAGGATAGAATGCCAAGTCTGAAGAGTACGTATTCAGAGTTTTATTTTTTCTTCTTCTCTTGAAGTTTAGAATTCGTACTGCATTCAATGAAAAGTGTATGCCTATGCATTCAGGAAAAAATAGGCCTTTAGTAAAATGCTTATTGTGTCCATCGAAAATACTCAACCTTTATCACAAATCTTCAACAGGAGGAACAATAGGTGCAAAATCAAGAAATTCTGCATTGTATGGAGAGGATAACGCAGAATTCTGCAGCCACTTAGAGTAATGCATACACTTAATCATTAAGCCACCCAGTCGTTTAATTTTCAGCTAGTATTTATAATGCACCTATTCAACAGTAGGATTTGGCCTTAAGTCAGAAAGATGAGATAAACAGGATGGCCATTAAAACACAAAAACACACGCTATCACCAACTGTGTGAAGATCAACATCAGATTAAATCCAGTTCAGTGAGTAGTGTTTATGCATCTCTCAGCCAGACAGGATATTCTACTGATGTTTCAGACTGGGCTCCTGCTGAGCAGTGTGAAGCACAGGGATTGCATCTCACCGTGCAAGTAAGTCAGTCACATGTTCAAAGATACAAAGAAGAGACTTGTGTTCTATGGGGAGCACTGGGAGGGTCAAACCATTGTTTTAGCATTTGATAATATCTGCAGCAAGAGTTTCCTAAAGGGCTATTATTTGTCAAAATATAGGTTCCCTCCTACTTCACAAAAAGCAAGAGTGTTTTCGGTTTTCGTCATTTCTAAAGAAAAAAAGTACAAATAGAGATGGAAAGAATAGCCTAATACCTAATTAGTGAAGCTGAGAGTAAGCAGTGGTTCTGATTCTCACCCTTACGTTCATTTAAAACAACAGTTCCAGACTTACTATTTTCTTTCCTGAGTTCACCTAAAACATATGTTCTGTTTCAGGTCTCAGGGACCTGAGACATAACTCATCTGAAATTAAGTTTGGTTTTAGTTTTTTCCTTCAGTGATGGGACTTGGCAGGCTGTTATCTGGGACAGTTAGAGCTGCTGTTTATTGAAGGTAGTTAAGTGAAAGAAAGTAGTAGCGATTAACCGATAAAAGCTCTCTGCCACCTACAAATCTCCAGTTGCACAAAGTGGTGTATTTGATTGAAGTCTTTCAGCATTGAAGTCCTTTGTTCTGCCTCCTAACGAGCTACACTGTGAGCATCTGATCAGAGCTGGTCATCTACGCACTGTTTGTAGGAGGGAAAAGGAAATTCCAGGGGACAATTCATAGGAATTTACTTTAAACATTAACATTTATGATGAGGTAAGTGATATTAAAGGAGACCAGATGAATAACTTAGATGTAGGTACGAGATCTCTAGGCATCTAAGATTTGGTAGAGTTCATCCCACCTTCAGATACCAAGTGGAAGATCATCTTCAGATAACTTTTATGCAGATTCCAAAAATGTAGTTTTGATCCCATTGCAAAATGAGGAAGCATGACGAATACATTGTCCTCATGTGATCATTCACCTTTTCCTTGGCAGTGAAATAACGAACACTGTTGGCAACATTCTCATTCAGCTTCAAAGTTAACTTCTGTTTCAAATGAGTAGCAACTGCTTCAAGCCATTGTTTTAGGCTGTCTTTTAGGCTTGGTTTGATACCACTATGCAGGTCAAGTATTTAAAAGCTTCATCCATTATCATAGGATCTAAGCACCTCAAAGTTCCTTCCTTTGTTTACATACGTTTGATATCTTTCAGACCACCTTTGCAATCTCAAGAACTCAATTTTGCTTTAAACAAGAGTATGAAGTATCAGAAAAGCAAATCTTTTATCAAATAAATCTGATCTGACTGTGGTCTAGCAGCAGATTTTGTTTGCCTGCTCAGTTTCTGCCTCTGCCAATACTCTGCAGCAAGTGACCAAGAACAGAAGTGACACTGATCGTGACTGCTTGCTTTTTAAGATTATCCATGTCTATTCCAAGTAAATGTACTTTGTTCATCACAGTTTGCTTTTTGTCATCTTGAAAGTGCTTCAGTATGCAAGGCTGGAACAAGGGTCAACAGATGTTGTGGCCTCATTTCACAGTATGATTTATAACTCTGTCAGCACTTTGCTTACTAGGTAAGCAAAACCATGTATCTGTGTGAGTCAGTTCAAATATGAAGGAGCATTTAAACTGTTAACTTCTGTGGAAGTCTTTGCAAATTGAACTGATTTCTATAGAGAAATACAAACAGTAGGATAAAAAAAATGTCATTTGAAGGGTAGTGTAAATATACTAAATATATCAAGGAATATTTTTCAGATTGGGTACATGTTTGCACTGAAAAAAACAGATTGTGTTGTTTTAAAGTATAAAAGAGATAAACAAGTAAGAAAAAGGCAATCTTTTTTCTTTTTTTTCAGTTACTGTGACATCTCTCCATCCATTTCTTAGCTGCTATTGGAAATCCTGATTTTAAAGTGAAATATGCCACATCAAAAAATCCATTCAGTTGCAGGTCAATTCAGAACAAAATTTACATATTCTCTATGGTTTGACTTTCTCCATTTGTCAGATATTTTATTCACAATTAATTCCCAGTCTAGTAACATGGAAAAATAGGTTTTAAGAAAAGGAATATAGAACTGCTTCGTTCAGCTTGTTTTTGTGAAGTAAATAATGTGAGAGTTGCTCTTAGTGCCATCAATCATCACCTCTCTTAAAAGGAGAACTGAAGTACTTTTGTATTGACAGGGATTTTTTTTTTAAAGTGAAATAAATCACATATCAATGCCCTTTCTCTAAATGCTTAGTTTACCTAGTGATAGGTTAAAAGGTATAATTTTCCAAAAAGTAAACACACACACAGATCCTGCACTTTCTAGTTATACTCTTATAAAAGTCCATCCCTACTAGACAAACAGGGTAATCCTTATTTTAGGTATCATGCAGTGACGCAGTGTCTTTTACTTTAGTAAAACTTTTTTTTTTTTCCATCTAAGTCTTCCCTCTTCCTCTCACTAGGGTAAAATGAAGGTAATTTTAATTAAGACCTAGTCATATTTTGTATTAAATTAAGCTTCATCTAAAACTTTCCACTAGAAATCTTTAAGACTTCTACTTTCTTCATCTTCTAAGCCTTTAAGAACTCTTCAGCTGCTTGATAATCCAGCACATAGAGCACCATCCTTAAGAGAAAAAAGGTATGACAAATCAGCACTATGATACAAATCCAAACCACTTAACCCACAGGAATGATTCCTAAGCACATAGGAATTTGATTTATAACCATGTGCAGTTTCAAAATTCACTGTGATGGAGTCTAGTGCAGGATAATACTGTGCACTGGCAAGATTTGGCAGTCAGTAAGACCTATAGCGCTACTGACTAGGCCTGAAAACTGGGCACTGTCTGGAGTATAACTCCAAATTTAGGGTACATTTGTTAGGTAGAATGGCATCATTTATTATTAAGTCATTTTCAGTTTCCGTTATTAATCTGCAAAGCTATCGGATGGAAAAACCAGTTTCCTGGTAGTTCAGTGAACCCAGCTGTAGTCAGAAGTTAGAGACACAAACCTGAGGTCTCACCTTAGCTTTTACAGAGACACTGCTATTTTGGGATGACCTGCAAGGGGATTTGTGTGTGCTTTAGTTTCTTCTCCCTTTGCTATTCCTAGGATGCAGGAGCAACACAAGAGAGCTAGCCTTATGTATTCTGGCCAAGATGCATGCTTTTTATCGAGCTCATTTTAGGAAGCAGTCTATGTATGAGATACTAACTGGAACCACTAATTGTCACACGTGGGTTGATTTCTGATCTCTGGGTAGACATCAGTTTGTTGCTGTTGTGTCCATCCTTCGCTCAGGCATTTCAGAGCCTCTCTGCTGCAGACAAACCAAGTGTCACTACCCCTGAATTTCTGCTGCATATTGCCAGGTACAGATTCCCTACGTAACCCCACTGTCACCACTGTGAGTTTTTTCTGCCCCTTACCCTTCACCAGCCTCTCTAATTAGTTGGCAAATTCTACCCTCATCTGCTTTGCTGATCTCAATAACATGGTTTCCTAAGAACTGTTTTCAGAAACAAGTTTGGTGTTAAAGCAAGGGGCACAACCTCAATGCAGGAATTTCTTATCCATAAACACATGAGGAGAGTGATAGGTTTATTTGTTTTTAAACAAGCTTTTGAACATGGTCCCTGTGGTCTGCTCAAACTATTCCCCACCAGCAACAGATTCCAGGACGCCTTTGAAGCCTGAGGCCAGACAGCCCTCCAGACTTCCTGTCCGACTGCTGGTTTCTGGTGCCATGCATGCTCTTTTGCTCAAGGAAACGCTTTCTTTTGTTGACCATGCATGGTTTCACAGGGCCCTGGCCACTAACCATGCAGATAGAGCGGCATTCCTCTGACACCTTATCTCCAATAGCTCAGGAAAGGACCTTGAGTTAAAAGCTGTTAATCACATTCTCAGTCTAGGAATTCATTCTCATTACAGTTCAATCATATCAGCACAACTGGAAAGTCAAATTTCAGTCAGTCTAAATACCAAGCATTTAAGATTAAACCAGCATTTCAGGGAGGACTCTGAGTTCCACTTCCCACTAATTTCTTTCTTTTCTCCCTTCAGCCCTCAGTCTTGTGTCAAGGCAACTAAACTTTGAGCCAAACAAAGCTAGATAGAGCTTGCTTCATATCCTATTTATGCTTCTCAAGGCAAAAAGATCACCAGGGAATGAGTTAAGAAATCTTCTTCCCTGTGCTTGATTAGAACTTCTGCAGGACAGCTGGGGGCCGGAGCAGAAGGGCAGCTTGAATCTCCTTCTCACCCCTTCCTGTGGAACAGCACCAACCCACCATGCTGTAATTGGCTGTACACAGCCATTTCCCTGTGAAAATGAAAGAGGAATTAAGATAGGGAAAGGATAATGCTGTTTGTGTAACTGTAGTTTCTACATGCTGTACATCACTCCTGAAGCACTCCCCTTACTGAGCTGAGAACCTTACTCTCATTTACATTATTTTCTGCTGCAACCTTTGCTGTGAACCTACTACAGAAATCTGTAATTTATTACTTATGCTATCTGTACTCGCATGTTCTGTTTTCTTGGGTTTTTTTTTTCCTCTTCAGAAAGTAAACAGCTCATTTCCCTTAGACCCATAACAACAATCTAATAATAAACACACATATACATTAAAATTTTCTTCCATTTCAGCTATCCACACTGATGCATAGCAGGACACATTGATGTGAGAAGAAGCATTCCAGAAACAATGCAGATTTTACACTATCTTCAGACAGAGATCAGGAGGTCTTGCACTGCGCGTTCCAGCACTTCCAGCAGCATAACAAAGTGCTGAGTGTGTAGATTAGAAGAGCGTTAAGTGCTTTCCATTTGATGCATAACAGCAGTTACTTCACAGGCTCAGAAGCATTGATATCTGACCTGTCAGTCGGTGACATGAAAGCTGAGCTCAATGTTCAGAGGAACTTCTACATTCAGTGTGGTGTTACGGAGCTCACCTGCTAGAAACTCCTGCTCTCTAAGCTTTAAATGCTGCCTAAATGTCCCTTTACCTAATTAGAGATAGTGAGAGCAGGAATTGCCATCTGCCGGCCGAGTCAGGAATGATCTGTGCCTGCAATTCATTTCTTCATCTGTGTGGCTAAATTTGGAAATGGATTTGAGAATAAGAGATGGTGTGACGTGGAAACAGGACAATGCAGCTTGCAGCCAACTCCGCACACAGTGCATGGTGCTGCTCAGCCTTGCTCTAGGAAGGGCTGGGGAAAGACAGAGAAGGGAATAGGTTTTTGGTGATCCGAGACATCACTTGATTTATTGAGGTGTTGATTTAAAAACAGGTAGTCAGCAAAATGATTGTTCTGTTGTAGGAATCTTGTACTTTTGAAGGAAGTTTGGATATTGGGAAAGATTTCTTCTCAGAAAGAGCAGTGAGGCAGTGGCACAGGCTGCAGAGAGGTGGTGGAGTCACCTGAAGTCCCTGAAGGTATCCAATAAACATGGAGATGTGGCGCTGAGGGATGCGGTTAGTGGAGATGGGCTGACCGTTGGCCTAGGTGATCCTAGTGACCTTTTCCAACCTTAATGATTCTGTGATTCTATGAAAGTGATGAGTAGCCTTGGTTAGAAATTAACTTCTGTGTCTCACAGTGTTTTCTGCATGAGAAGAATCAGGGGAGGGTTACTTGACAACATCTTGTCTGGCAGACATCCACTAAAGGGAGACAACAGAAAATGGAACCCCCTATTTATCTCCTCACCTGCAGGCAGAGGCACCCTCCCGGCCACTGCTAGTGTGTCACAGTGTCCTCACAATCTTCTCCAGTTTGCAAATATCCAGTAAGCTTAGGGTGCCCTAAGCCATGAACACTGCTCCAGACATGTAAAATACAAGTGAATGATCACTTCCCTCAACCTGCAGGCTCTGCTCTCTCTGGCACAGACCAGTGAGTTTTGTCCTCACTGCTGCAAGAGAAACAGCATATGCAGCTCCAATATTGTTACAATATAAGAACAATCTTCTCCTCTTAAGCCTCTCCACATAGTTCACAAATTCATACATCTGTGCTGTATTTCCCTTCAGCTATGCCTCTTCCAGGCTGAAAGTTCATTCAGTCATTATTTATTCAGAAGCTATTCCTTATCTTTCAATCATCTTTGTCCTTATCTGAGACTGTTCTGTTGTAACATTTTCCAAGGTAGGGTGGGGGTCAGGGATAGCTGAGCTGCACACAGCAGTCAGTATATAGGCATACCTCACATTTGTTCAGCTGACTTTTGTGCTCTGTGTAATATTCCTCCTTCCACAATTACCCTCAACATTTGGTTTTCTTTAATTTTATATATATATATATATATATATATATAAAAAATAATATATATATATTTGAGTATCAGAATGACTTTTTCACTCTAACATAATCTCAAGGTCTTACTTCTAAATAGCCTTGGTTAGTTCAGAACAAATCTATTAAAAATGCTGATGTCAGAACCATTCATCACTGGCACTTACCAACAGCGAATTCAATTTGACTAGCATTAAAATAGCATTCCCAAAAGGGTCATCTGGATATTCTTGCACGTGGTGCTGGTCTCTACAACGCCAACATATCCATCATCAGAAAACTTTGACGGGGCATTGTGTTATCAAAACCATCAGTCAGTGTTGCCAAATCACAGGACAAAGATTCCACAGAATACGGATAAATTCCAATTAAAAAAAATATAGGAAAGTCCATCCTAAATCAAATTGCAAGTAGTGGAACAACTTGAATATAGACAGCAACTGGAAAGAAAACTAGCAGGTTGCATTCATTCTGAGAAACTTAAATGACAAAAAAAAACACCCCTTCTTCCATGTATATAAAATAGTGATTTCTAGTAGCCTATTTTCATTAGAAGGCTCACTAGAGAAGAGAGGTCCTGGACTTGCTTTGTTTCCATCTCTAGCAACAGTAGTTCACTAAACAATATTATCTAGCAGGCTTATAGAACACTGATCATCATTAAGAAGAGAAAAATCAAAATGTTGTACGTCTTAATTAGCCTTGCAGCAACATCTATAATAATGCATAGGATTCTATTTACCACGTTCTCAGGAAGAATGTAACAGAACAAGAAAAAGAACAAAGAGGACAAATTAGCAAAATGATACTGCTTTTGAGTGAGAAGCATTTAAATTAATCAGAACCTTACAGAAATAAATCACTAAGGAAGCTAAGGCCTATTAAGTCATGACTGGCATGAACAGGCGAAAGGAAATGTTTATCTGCTAATTTTCAAATAGAAGAGCTAAGGGACATCCAAGAGAAGAATTGAACCTCAAGTTTAACCCAAACATTACTATTTCACTCAACAAAGCTAAATTACGGAACTAGTCAATACAAAATATTTAAGATGACAAATTGATAAACTAATAGACAGACACCAAAGAAATAGCCAGTAATAAAAAAAATATCCTCAGCAAACAGGAGATCATCTCCAACTCAGGACATTTATAAACTGCAACTTTCCCTATACTATGAAATAATGGGAGAGGTATTGAAATAGAACTATGTTGAGTTTCTCCTTATTCTCTTACTCTTATCCAAAGCACAGGACATTTAACTTCATTTTAAATTCCAGGGTGATACACAAATGCAGCTTAGTGCTACCTCAGACAGTGCAGTTTATTTTCCACATCTGGCTAAATCTTTTTGGAAAGGTCCATCTCTAAATCATGTCACATCAGATCAAAAGAACTCTTGATGTGAGTTGAGCAAACTTGTGGTTTTGGTCTTGTGACTTAAGTGCTGTACTTCGAATTTTCACCCAACTGAATGTCTTCAACTTAAAAATATTAGCATTGCTGTTTGAACTGCGAGCACATTATTTGGAATACAAAGGCACAAAATGTTTCCACTGCCACAAATCAGCTATCCCCAAGTCTCCTATCCACAGAATTTTCTTTCAGTGAGAAGTTTTGGCTTTTTGTTCTGATTAGGAATACCACGAGGTCTGAAAATGTTGCAATTCCCAAAAGTTCCATTTTCCTCACAGCTCTTTTCTCATTGCAGACTACAAAATGTCAGCATGCTTGTAAAAGGAAGGCTCATATCACTTACAAACATTCATCCTGTAGATATCGTTGTTTAAACATCTGCTGATCCTCCATGGTCCCATTAAGATCTCTCCCACAGCAGTGAGCTGAGTTGGATTTTCTGGTCCACAGAACTTAGACACAGGAATTCCCACATCCCACACCCAAACCATCAATATAAAACAACAAACCACTTTCACCACACAAGTACTTCTTGGCAAGCATAAAATACAAAAGAGGGGTAATGATCCTCCAGACAAAAACAGGAACGCTTGTTCTCATTAAGGGTTTCCCTTGGATTTTACTTACGCAGTAAGAAACTGCTCAACACTCCTCAGCAACCTGGAATTGCAAGTAAAGAGAAGCCCTCAAAAGTTAAGAACTGGAGGCACCTTGTTTTTCATTTTTTGTTTGTTTGTTTCAAGGAGAAGCTACCACAAAGAGGGAAAGCCACGTCCAGTCTCTGAAGAGCCACATGTTACTTCAGCCTCTTGTTGAGGACTTTTTGTTCAAGCGGAGTTTCTACGATGCCTGATTCAGCAGCATTCTGGGATCCTTCTCTGCAGAACTTAGGTATTACTGTCCAACAAGAAATAAGTGATTGTAAGCATTCAAAACTTGCTCTTGAAGACTGGACTTTGCTGATTTGGCCAAGAACAAAATGACCTTTAAGGCAAATCACAGTGAGTGCTATAAAGCTGACTGGGCCAAGTAAATATAAAGTTGGGGAGTTGTGGTATTTATTTTTTAGATTATCATAAAAGCCTCAGTTTTTATAAGTGGACTTTTTATGAATGGAACATGATTCATGATCCTTAGATAGGAATTAAATATATATATTGCGGTGCTCTTATGGACACCCATATGGTTATGTGTGTGAGAAGACAGCTTTCTGTGTGTGACAGATGGGAAAAGACATTGAAGATCTGCCTCTGGCTTTCATTTTATAACTGATGATTTCTTCTCACCTGCAGGAAAACGCTTCCTGTATTCAGATCATCTTCAATTTGTTTTTGCAGATGTAATTCACACGTTCTGATTTCTCTTTTTCCAGTCTTCCAAGTCAGATGTTCAATGCCCAGGAGAAGACTTGGAAAACCAGAAGGATTCTGATTTCAGTCATCTGGCTTCTGCTATAAGAAAACGCCTCCCCTAAAGCCATCTCTTAAAAGTTTGCCTGCTCTTTCTTAGTGCTCATTTGTTCTGCTTACAGAATTAGGCCTGTGGAAACTAGCTCTTTACCCACTAGGTTGAAAAGTTCATTCTGTTCTACTTTTTAATAAAACAAAACTTTCCTGTAAGTTCAGCTCCCACAATCCATCACAAGCCTCATCTAGCTGGCACTGACCAAACGCTGACACCATTTTAATAAAGCACATTTTTTTGACAGGTTTTTTTTCCTTCTCTGCTGGCATTTAATATTTTTTTTCTCTCAAGGCACACTAGTCAGGTAACATACATCTCCTGCCACAACCATGAGTCTCTGAAGTCTCACGAGTCTCTATCCCTTGACAGAATCTCATCCATGAGTTCACCTTTTGCACTAGATTTGTCATGCCATGTGCTGAAAAAGCATTTCATTTTCACCTCTTCTTATTGTTCCTTTAACTCTGCTTTTTCCTTAATAGACAGCTTTGTCTGTACACGCTTGAACTCTTCAGTCACTTCACCACATAAGCCACGGAAGAATTCTTTTTTTTCTAGGAATTGACAAAAAAAAGAAGTAATTGCAAAGCCTATCAGCAGTTACCTCCTGAAAACAGCAACAGAGGGCTGGTGGAGTCCAAAGGAGATTTAAAATATTTTTCACAATTGAAGAAAACAACTAAATTTGTCTTCAGAGGAGCTGAGGACCGTGTGAGGAAGCAGTGAAGCTTTCCAAACATAACATACTACCACGCACTCCTCTTGTACTTCTGCTCATGCTCAGACTAGGGCAAGCACAACCTCACATTTTATTCAAGTTCATTAAACAAAAGCATTCAACACAGCTCATAAAGCCTTTATTCATAGCACAGCTTCATAGCATCCAGTGATGGAGGAGAGAGGGGAGAAGAGCCTGTTGAAAAAAATCTTTAGAGTAGAAAAAATCTTTCCAGCTAAAACAGCAGCTGTGTAAGAAGTTCTGTCAGAAGGGACAGAAGGGAGAAAGAGACCGTTTCAAGAAGGCACCTGGAATGTTATTTTGGAGATCACCTTAAAACTACTCTGAAAAGATTTCTTTGTATTCTGCTACAAGACACACACATAAGGTAGAGACTCTGTGACCAGGGCTGGGTGTAACAGATCTGGAGAGGTAATGGAAACCATCACATCGACCTCACAGGCAGGAAACTCACAGCTTTAGCATTTTGCCTTTGATCACAAAGCAAGTTCCTTCACAGAAAGTTCCTGAGTTGTTGCTGCTACACGTATAAAATAATGCCTGCTTCATAGGGAAAGCTGTGGTGAAGCTCACTCACAAGCATAGTTCCCAAAGAACATCAATTTCATAAGGACAGACACAAAGCACTGATCAGGGCACCATCCCACAGCTGCACCTTTATAACTCCTCACAGCAGCATCGCTTTTCTAGTCTCTTCACACTCTTGTCTATAAGGTGCATTTCTGCAGCTGTTTTAAGAAATATCATTATGCATTATCTATTGCTTTAAAAAAAAAAAAAAAAAAAAAGAGCCTAGAAACAGACCTATTTTCTGAAAAAATAAAGCCAGCATATTTGGCTCAAATAAAAATAATGTGCAAAGTAGTAGTAGTGTGTGCAGAGTGTGTCAACAGGAGCTTGAAAACTATGACCTATTATGAATTAAAAGCTTACTAGTGTTTATTGGTGTGCTGCATAAGGACTTTATAGCAAGGTTTTTATTAATTTTCTATGTTTTTGCAGCAAGCCATCTTAATATAAACTTCCTGATACAGGACATGCATATATCCTTCTTTTTGCTCACGAGAACCAAGGGAGTTAAACTTTTCTCTTTAGCCATGTGGCAGTTTGTCACAAATACATACTGCTGAAGAGCTTACATTTCCTTGTTGCATTGAGAATAGGTTCTGTCTCATGCAAAAGCACGACAACATGAGAGTGAGGAGACATTTTGCCTGCCTCTTCCATCCTACTTCCACATTCCCTCCCACACCTGTCCCTACACGAGAGAGGAACTTTTAAGTCAATGAGCTCAGAAAAACATTAGCAATTTGCATTCACAACTGAGAAGACACATCTCCTGGACATTTTTAGATAAGGAAACCCGCACTTAGTAAAAGGAGTAAAATCTTTATCTGAAAAACAGGCAGGGAGGGATGAGGCATCTGAACTATCTTTTGGCAACAGCAAGTGTTCATCCCCAGTGCACCCATCTACGGCTAACAAAGATAACCACCACTGCAGCAACAATTCCAGAGCACAAAGCAGTAACTCTCCTGCCAAGAGCCCAGCAGATGTTAATGATTTTATTTCACAGATTTAAAAGGGAGAAATAATGCCAGCACCTGAAGATGCCTAGAATTGAGCTTGGTCCTAAGCACAGGCTCATTTTGCTGCCTTCTCCACGCCATCAATGTCAGGAATGAAGAAAAGACATTTAAAACTGCATTACATCATTTTGTATGTGAATAATTCAGCTTTGCTCAGATCTTCGCAGGCAACATGTGGGACAACTGGGGGATCAGACCTAGCCAGCGTAGGTTCACAAAAGGCAGGTGTTGCTTGACCAACCTGATCTTCTATGACTGAGTGACCCACCTGGTGGATGAGAAAAAGGCTATTAACATAATCTACCTAGATTTCAGCAAGGCCTTGACACGGTCTTCCACAGTATTCTTCTGGAGAAGCTGGCAGCCCATGGCTTGGGCAGATACACTCTTTGTCAGAGAGCTGTAAAGAACTGTCTCTATGCCTGGGCCCAGAGAGTGGTGATGAATGGAGTTAAATCCAGCTAGCGACTGGTCTTGAGTGGCGTTCCCCAAGGGTTGATACTGGGACCTGTCCCGTTCAATACATTTGGCCACAATAACCCCAGGCAACACTACAGGCTTGGGGCAGAGTGGATGGAAGACAGCGTGGAAGAAATGGACCTAGGGGTATTGGTCGATGCTCAGCTGAACATGAGCCAGCAGTATGTCCATGTGGCCAAGAAAGCCAATGGCATCCTGGCTTGTATCAGAAATAGTGTTGGCAGCAGGAGCAGGGAAGCAATTGTCCTCTGTACTTAGCTCTGGTGAGGCTGCACCTCAAGTACTGTGTTCATTTCCTGCAGATTTCCTTGTGTGATCTACATCTCTAATGCAGTGGTGGACAGGACAGCTCTTCCTCCTGACCTCTGGCTTTAGAGTTTAACTCCTAATTCCTTGTTTCAATTTGTGCAGACCCTCTCACTAAGTGCCTCAATCCCTACATCAAGAAAGCAGGAAATTAAGCAAATAACAGTACAGAATGCAAAAGATATCTGAAACCAATCATTAGCATTCAATGACATAGTAGAGCAGTAAGAAGAGAATAACAGAACAATCATCAGGAGCAACTAAAGAAAAGCAGCTCAACTTTGGAACAATACAAAGTTGATCTGGACAGACAGTAGGAAACAGGTCCCTGCAGCTATGTCCCATTGAAATTGGAGGATGTAAGCAAAGAGAGGCAAAGGGAGAAAATGACAGCAACCAAAACAGAAGACAGAGCACGTAGGGGCAATGCTTTTGTAACTATCTTGGAAGGAGGGAGAAATTCAGACTTTCTGGGTGTTGTGTTGCACAACAGGAAGGATTACGCTATTAGCAAGGGAGAAAGAATATAATGAGAATCTGAGGGAAAGATATTAATTATACATCTACTAAGTTCTGCTCAAAACCTTATCTCTACTTCCCCCTGTCAAGTAGACAGTCAATCTTTCTTTGTGCTTATCTTAGAGAAGAGGGCAGGGAAGATCAAGTAGACAGAACAGGAAAGTCATAAAAAAAGCAATGAACAGCTGTCTTAGAAGTTTATCAACATACATCTGCCATCTCACTGCTCCAAGTAGATGATTCCCTTGCTATTTAGAATACCACTTAACCCAAGTTACTTTTAAGCTTTTTCTTCGGGCAGTGCTCCTATCTATTTCTTTGTCCACAAAGCACTGATCTCACCCCTGCCCTGAGATCACCCTGTGATCTCTGAAGTATCAATTCCCAGCCTCCTCAGGTAGGTCACTTAGAAACCTCATGCCCTCCTCAAAACACCTTTGCGGGTTCTTCCCTGGAATAGTGCATAAATGCACAACAGCAGAGTTATTCTTCCTCTAAGGCACTAGTCAGATTGTTTCCTTTGAACATCCATCAGTTTAGAGGGGAATCCTACACAGGCTTCATATTCAGGTGCCTTGGGTCTTCTTTTCCTTCTAAGATTTTAGGGAATGTGACTTCTGCTACAACTCACTGAAATCCCTGTTTCTCAGGGATGTATCAGCCTTACTTAGAAGTACTTTGGCAATGTCCAAGAGGAGACAAGCTGCACTGGAGACACAGGAAAACTATCTGCACCACGTGTAGTACACACATTCACATACAGTAGGTATGGCTATGTTATTATATATAGCTCACATTTTTCCACTTCCTTAATACTGAAAACGTCTCTAACAATTCTGCTCTAGTCTCCTTCAATTTGACAGCATCTGAAATAAGCAACAGTCTTCAGCCTTTTTTTTTTGCTGGCTGGACAACACAGCAGTCAGTGCTGTACCAGCTATGGCTGGAGTTTGGCTTCCCTCCCTTCAGGCTCTCTTCTAACCCTCCCCAGCTTCAACCATATTAGTGGGGGAGGGAAACCCATCACAGTCAAACCCAGAAAGCACTCAGTGAAAACAAATAAGGTTGCTAAGGAACCATCCAGATAAAACTCAAACCCACAAAATCTGGGCAACAGGAAGAAGTTCACGCGCTGGCTGCAGGCAGACACTGCTCATTCCCTTCAGTGCTCGCTCTGTCATGTTGTACTAACAGAGATGGAGGCTGTTATTGCTGTGATCCTATGTGGGACTAATTCCCAAAAATGTGGGAATTCCAAGAGTCCAGCGTATGGCATCACTCAGTATTTACCTGCCCCTCCTCCAACTTTTTTTTGAAATCATTCCATACAAGAAGAGCCAAGTAAAATGTAATACAGTTAGAACTCATTGTACAACTGCATCATTACCTTTAATCACAGCAGTCTCATTAGCAATAGCAGTGAAGGTGCCAGCAGCACAGCACAGCAGCACATAAACCATGGGGATGCAGAAGGCACCAACCCCTGCCCGTGCCTTTCTGCCAGCTCAGCTCAGGACAGTGCGAGCATGACTTCTCATCTGCAGCTTCACCTCCATTCTGCTGTGCAGGTACAGCCTCTGGAAGCACGCCTTGTCAGTGGGAAGCTTCTCCTCCAAACCAAACTCATCTCTGCAACCCATAGCATAAAAAAGCTATGTCCAGTGCACCACTGGAAGGTAAGGAGACAAAAAAAGGAGAGGTGAACAAAGCAGTTGTGCCTTGCACATGCCACAGAGCCCTGGGGGCCATGTTTATGTGCTTTCAGACCTACAGAGCTCCAGATGCAAGGGGCTCAAAGGCTGCTCTTTGAGCACAGCATGTTCTGTTCCCCACGCACACACCTACAGTGCAGCATCTGACAAGTTTCCTCACGCTTTAAAAGACTGTGAGAAAGAAGAACATGTAACTATAAAGTTGTTATATTTAGCCCTCGTATCTCCACTTACCTTGAGTCAAGCCAGATACTCAAACCACAGAACTGCCTGCCGTGCAGAGGTGCCATCTTACATGCTGTAGAACAGAGATCACATTTGCCACCCATCTCAGGGCTTAATCATTGCTTTGCAGCAAGGCTGAAACTTCTCCAAAACAAATGTGGTGAGTTCAGGATGAAGCCAAGCTAGCACCATCTCCTTGCACACTGAGAAACTCACACTGCCCACTTTGCACCAAGACAGCACCACTTTGACTAATACAAAGTACTTAGTAGAAACTGAACAAATTTAAATCCCTGATTGCAACATAACTTGAAAGCAATTTGTATTAAAAAACACAGCCCAACAGTGAAAAATATTTTTAGGGAAAACATTGAAGATATATGCTTTTCTTAGCTAAATGACCTCAAAAAGACCCCAGACTTTCAAAGCCCTTTCTTTGTCATGCTGCAAGTTTCATCAAACCAAATGCAGCAAGAACACAGTGTGGCATTTGCACAGCCAGAGTTGCAGCACAGCTCTTGCACAAGGACAGCAAAGCTGCCCAACAGCTTCCATCCAGGAACGAGGAGACAAGTAAAAATAACAAACAATATCCTTCTGATGTGACGTTTCAGCTGACAAAACTTTAAGAGAACTGAATGGATAAGAAAGTACTGAAGAGCAAACTTGCAGCATTGTTGTGTTCATCGTGTACATAAAGTGCACATATTTATAATAATTATAGAATCCTCCCCAACTCACAAGCATAAACTCTGGAGAGAAGCAGCTCACAAATGCAGGTAAAGGAGACTTGTAACTTTCATGGTTGCTTCACATACTGTTAAATAAAGCATGGTAGAAATAGTTAAGATCAGCAAAAATACTAACTTACCTCTGCTTCTTCCATTCTGGGCGCAAATCAAGCATCAAAGATTGAAATTCAAACTGTTAAGGTTTCATTTATGCCTAAAGCAAACATCAGGTACTTTGCTACCATGGTGATGAACACAGCAAAAACACCTTAATCACTTCTGATTCTGCAAATGTTAAGGAGGGCTTGGTGCAACAGTTAAGAGTAATCTGGCATTAGACACATTATGGGTTCATACTTTAGAAAACGGTTTGGAGTTTATTAAGTATTGCAATTGTGCATAAACCGAAATACATCAGCAGTAAATGAACACAGAAGTCATGTTGCACACATTATGTGTACACATTATGCTGGTCCTGCAAAGAATTTATAAGATAGGTTGACTGATCAAGGTTTCCCAACATTGTAACCATAAAACTGTTCGGGAAATGAGTCACCTGCTTAACCAGCACATGTTTGCTCATATCAAGAGAATAAATATTCAGCTTTGGAAAACTAAACAAGTTACATCTTGTGTTTTTTGTTTTTTTTCCCCCCCTTCTAAATAAGCAGGTTCTAAGCTAAAGCTCAGTAACTCAATGTTCCCTTTAAAATGACAAATCAGAAAATAAATTTTTGTTTTGTTTTTTAAATATAAAACCAAAGGTAAAGGCAGCTGAATCCTTTGTGTTTGTCACTTTTATATTACAATTTACATTAAAAAAATTAAGATACAAATAGTTTTCAAAGTTATTCCACACTATCACACAGATTTTGTCTTTTTAGGACTAATACCACCATCTTCAACCGACTTCTCTGCTGGTCTCTTTTTTAACCCCTTCATTTTTCTTGTCTGCAGTTTACTAAGATCTTGTTTCTGCATGTGGATTCGACCATAAGTTGTACCAAACACATCATGGGAGATGTTCTTTTTCTTCTTAGGCTGTAAGGGAAGAACATCATCAGTATTTCTGAGCAGAGCGTGGCTGTAGCTGTGGTGAGAAGCCAGGCATCTGCCTGTAAAATCATCACCAGTAAGCCACCAAATCAAGTGCCTAAAACAAAGGATGCACATGATCCCAAGGTATTTACCTTTAGGGCTTTGGGTTGTTTTAAAGATAGCTTATAAAGGTCATCTGAAGCTAAATGTGTTCTCCTCATAACCAAATCTAATGAAGGTCCTATATCTTCCAGTTCAATTCTTGGTATTTTACAGCCAGATTTCTTCAGAAGCACCCTAGAAGAGAAGAACAAAAACAACAACATTGTCCTTTGTGATATTTATCTGTCTTCCTAAAGGGCAGTTTCAATCTTGCAGTTGGGAAGATCATTAAAAACAACTGCTACTGCTAATTCTATTATTGAGAAAGATGTCTATCAATAAGAATTTATAATTCACTTCCATCAAAACATGAATACACTTAAAATATGATCTGTTTAGCTTTTGGTTTTTTAAAATGGGATTACAACTGTTAAAACTCAATTATACTACCCTAAAAAGCCACACCATTCCATAAAATCAAAGTAATGCCCTGTGTATTAATAAACAGGGAAAGAACATATACTACAAAATGCTCTGAGCCCCGGGCAAGAAATTTGCTTTTCTTTTTGTGCTGTTTTGCTATGTGTGTACTGTTTTTTGTTTGTTGAAGAATGAGACTGTAGACAGCTTTTTTTGTTACAAGAGAAATCAAAGTCACACAGAGTACACACATTTTCAGCACTCGTAGCCCACAAAGGAAAGGCCATGAACTGTGAGAGCAAATGCCAGCGCAGGAAGAAAGATTATCTCATCCTGCATGTTCCTGTTTTCCCTTCTGTATCTCTGGCTACAGCACACTGCCTGCTGTTCTTCAACAGAGTCCCAGAAATCAGCCTGACAACAAGACTAAGTCTATGAAGCCTGAAAAGGTACTCCAAATTCATCCCCAGGTCTAATTTGCAACACCTTAGCAGTCCAACCATGAGAGAACGATCCTCCTAGCTAGAAGGAAGAGCTCAACAAGGAAGAAATGAATACATTTAGGTTTTAAGTGCTTTCCTTCTGCCCCACAAGTTACTCTGAGTTACAGTGGAATACCTCTACACAGCACATGTTTTAAATGCAGTTCGCTTCTGCTCCAGGCAGTTCAATTACAGAATTACAGGCTAAAATTTGGGAAAGCTTGACAAGCGTACCTAAAGAGCAAACACGGATAGAATGCACACTCACTTGTAGCTTCTCATGTAAACTTTCCCATCAACAGCTGTGAAATGCAGAACGTGTTCTAACCCAGCCAGACGAATGTTGGGCACAGTAGGACCTCTGAAGAAATCTGAAAAAAATATTTAAAAGTAAGTGTCCAATTTCTTGACTGAAAACAAAGCCAGGAAACAACTGTAACAAATTGGCTCATTTCATAATGGATCCAAATAACAGCAGCGAGATAAACCCCTTGTTTCTGAAGATTCTCTTATGGTATCAGAAAGGGTCTTTGTTTGTGAAACCAAGTGCGTGTAGGAATCCTGAGAGGAACTCTTCCCAGAGATAATTCAGAAGCAACATACGTACATGGGATCTAAACCCAAGTGCATGGACAAGAACAAATACCCTTTCAGAGCAGTAATTCTGTGTTAACAATCTGATTGACGTAGCAGAATAGTCTATCCCTCTATATTTTTTAGCTACAAAGTCTTAAAACTAAATGCATCTTATTTTATGTTTGGGCCAATTCACGTTCAGCTAAGCAGATCAGTGTGGAGAAGCCATTAATTCAGATGTGTTTTTAAGACAGCACTCAAGACTCTTAATCCGAGTCAGATTTGGAAGAACATAAAGAAGCGATAAAGACTTGTACAAAACAGAACAAAACTATTTTGTTTAATCTTATCTACCTTCCCTCTCAGTGACTTGGGCAAGAAAGGTTTTGGTATGCAAATTCCTTCAAGCCTCCCCCACAACAAAGAACTTATGTTCTTTGAGTAAGAGATATTTGTCATCACAATTAATGTTTTCTCTATTTAATACGCAAAACACACCTATAAAAAATAAACACTAGAAATACTTGCTTAGTTTGCAAACAGAACACCGAAAGACAAGTTAAATATAAAATAAGCCATCTTCAGTCAGCATTTTACGTGAGGCTATGAAAAGTACTGTACAATCAGTGCCTGAAATAAGCACAGCAATCTGTGCAGCAGATGCAGGGGGTGGAAAAAAGAATGTGACCTTGAGTGAGGGAACAAGGTGTGCTAATAAACATAACAGTGCAATGCTGAAACATGGGAGAACTGCTAACAGATGCAAAACACATCAGTCTCTTCCTGTCTCATTTCAGGTTCCTCAGCTAGTCATCTTTTCCTCCATTAGCTTTTTCAAGAGTATCAGCATTGGAATGGCATCCAAAACAAAGTCTTGCTGGCATGTATCAGTTGGAGTCTAGCCAGGAAATTTTCTTGGTCAGTTAAATACTCTCACTCCTCCTCTCCTGGGTTGAGTTCGTAGTTATGGAGAAAAAGTTGCAAATAAAATATTTTGTTCACTTTTTGCATGTACTTTTCCCTCTGACTCGTGCTCTGTGGGTTCACAAGTGTACATTTACAGCACTTCTACTGGCAACACTTCTCTTTTAGCATTTTCCTGTGGCATCAGACATCCTTTTACCCACAGGATGATCTCTTCCAAACAAATGCAGGTGGTCAGGAATTTCTGTTTCCTGGCAGCGTTCAACAGCTGCAGAAACCTTACACTTCAGTGCACCCAAAGAGCTGAAATTTTTAATGTTTCTTAATTTACATCTCTTGCTTTAGTTGGACTAGAATCTTGCTTTCTCCTCTCTTTCCATTCCCAGTTCTTTCTCCCTCAACACATTTCCAGAACTTCTGATTTACTTTTTTCTGCAGAGGGCTTCACAAACCCAAATTATACTAACCTATACACTTCTTATATCAGTTCATACGCAGAAGGTGACAATACTGTAACCTCTGAAGCTACAATTAGCATTAGAGGAGTTTAAACTCTATCCCAGACTTTCCAGACTTTTTTCCCCAAACATCCCCTTTCTTGACCAGATGGAACCCAAAATCCCTGGGATGGTCAAAAGTCTGTGTGAGGCCAGCAGTATGAAGAACAAGCCAATCTAAAACTGTAGTAGTCTCAACAAATCAACAGTTTAGAAAGTGTATAAGAAAGCCATGTAATGCCTAATCATCTTTAGGACCAAAGTGGTATGCAACAGCAAACTAGCCAGCAGGCAGCAATTTAAGGGAAGAAATACTTCATAAATGCAAGCATAAGTAGTTATTAGAGTTTCATGAACTGCGTTCCAAGAACTTACACTGAAAATGGATTCCTGTCCTACTACCTTGTTAGACAATGAAAACAGAGAAAGAACAGCATGTCTTACATTCCAGGCTTCTAAAAAACAAATTCAGCTGCCATTTCTATCTTCTAAATATATTCTTGCACTTCACATTTTAAGCTGGCTACAGTGTTTGCTTGACATGAAGACAGTAAATCACCCTTGGTTTTTAATTCTATAAAGAAACTGCTGTAAGATGATACTCCTAACACGCACAATCCCTCTTGGTAGCACAAAAGCCAATGAAAGCTTGGTTGTTCACCAGCATCACACTGCTTGGGCAACAAGAAGTTGCTCGCTATCTAATATTCCCACTGGGATTTCAGCAGATCTAATACTGTAACAAACTACTTGCTGTTGTTAAAGGCGTTTTTCTTTCTTAGAAATGAAGTCTGAGCTTAAAAGCACTATCTTGTGCAGGAACAGAATGAATCTGTTCTCCCCTATCAGTTAAGAGCAGTCAAATTATCAACCAAATTATTTTAATTGGTTACTGATAGATTCAAGTCTTCATATGACTTAGCCTTCCCTTTTTATCTATTGTCTTTCATTTAGGTTCCTCACAGAAGTCAACAGAACATCAGGACCTGGAGTACTTGGAATACATGCAACGTGTTTGGCTACAGTTGACAAGAGAGTTATTACACGTAAATTAACAGAAGAAATGACATGTGAACATCAAAATAAGAGGACAGGAAAGACTTGCCAGTTCTTTGGCAACTATCTAATGATGCGTGTCTTCTATTTAAAGTATCAAGTTGCTTGATAATGGGGTAGATGAAGACACCTGGATGCGAATCACCAACACTGCGCAGGTGTTGGAACAAGATACATCTCAGAAAACAGAGTGGGTACATCCTGCAATGTAAATACTCATTTACAGTGACACAAATATGCATTAAACTCATTAATCTTCATGTTCAGTGGTCACCCAACTTCAAAGGTCCATAAGCACAGTACTAGTCTTTCATATGCCCAAGGACCACTCAGCTGTATAGAAAGGATAGAAGTGTTCTCTTCTGCTCCCTTTTAGTCTCACTGTAGATGAAACACCTTGCTTTAAGCAATCAAAAGAGCAAGTGAGAAAAAGTAAAATCTAAGGTCACTTTCTAAAAAGCAATGATTCTGTCTGTTTCCCTAGAAAAGGGAGTCCAATCGTTATTTACATAAAAGGAAGATCTTACAAACATGGAAGATTATGAAACAGTACAACACAAGAATGGAACTGGAAGAACATGCCTGCTCTTCTCAGGCCAGTTTCACTTCTACTTAAGCTTATAGAAGTAATATACTGTTAAGAAAGCTGTTATGAAGCATAAAAAACACACCACTGTAACAACCTTTTTGTTTTTTGGGTTTTTTTTAAGTGTGAGGAGACACTGCACCACATGACCTGCAAGTCCTAGGAAGTTACCCTAAGAAGTTTCATTATTTTTTTGTAGCTCCTCAGCTGAAGTCAGAAGTTAAAGCGTGCTTTAACTTCTGACACTTCCAACCTTAAGGTAGAATAAAACACTTCAAGTCATTTCGTCCATTAAGATCTCAGCCTGCCTGGACATTATGGCACAGCTATTATTTACAGCTAGTTTTTAATGCACGCATTCATTCCAAATACTCAGATCAATGGCACTTTTGTGAGAACTGGCCAAATTTCCAACAGAAAATGCTTTCATAATAGAAACACAGGCTCAATTATATCAACATTTTCTGTAAGCAAAAACATCCCACTTAATGAAATTAATCCACTGATTCAAAATTAGATATTCATTTTGTCAGGAAAGTAATGTAGCAGTGTAATTTACAAGGTAAATACTTTTTTGAAAAATGCCAAAATTCCCCACACAATCAACACTGTGAATATTAGTGAGCATACATTTTCAACTTTGGGGTCTTTTAGGCTAGTTGTCTTCATCAGTCATGATGATTACTTAACTAATTTCATGCCACGTGAAATTTACAAGTGTCTCTCCTCTTGGTTTCCTTCTGGGTCAAACAGGAGCAAACAGTTACTGACAAGCCACTGTTTCCCAATATCATACTGCGACAGATTTTACGAGATCCCACTGCTCAAATAATAATACACTGACCAATAAGAAGGCTCTTCAGTCTCCTGTATTCTTCATTTAAATCAAACATGTCACCAGCAAATATCAACATAGGTTTTGTTCCTTCAGGACATTTGTTGTTCTGTGGGATAAGAATTTTAAAACAACAAAAATTCAGACTGTATTAGGGAACTGATTATTGTATTAATGGCTGGTTATCCATTCAACACTGAATGAAAAATGGTGACTGTAATCTCTAGACAGAACAGACAACTTCTTTTCTTGCGACATGCATACGGAAAGATGTTTCTAAACAATTGATTTGTATTACCAGGTTTTAAAAACATATTCATATAAAACATGCAAAATAACTCCTTGCAGTGAAAACAAATGTTAATCTGACCCCAACTGTGAACAAAAAAACTAGAGATAAACAGATCTGCTGTACTTTGATACTGGAGAGTACATGAGAAAAGCCAAAAGAATAGTCAACCACCAAATTCTGATTTTGACCAACGTACACAATTACTTGATTAGAACTTCCCCACCATAAACACTACAAACAATCTGACTTCAAGGAAAAGGTTCACATTTATAAAAAGTGAATTTTTTTCGCTCTATCTCTGGACAGCCTTGCAACAAACTAGTGAAAGCAAGGGCCATAAACTTTCCTCATTTTTGCAGCATTTGAAGTATTTGGAACACTTTTAATAAATTTTCCACCTTCAAAACATTGTCATACCAACACGGTTGGCTGCATTGATGAAAATAATTCAGCCGGAGAATAAACTCTCCCCTGTGCCACTGGTTCACCTTCTATTAGATTAATTCTCCAGAAAGATTAGCTGCATAGCAGTAAAGATGTAATGGGGTGGGAAAGTTGTAAGCGCTGCTATCCAGAGTATTTGTTGGCAGCTGGATCACCATCTGATTTTTAATGTGATTGAGATTTGAAAAATGCCTATTTATACAGAAACCTCCCCTGAACAAAACCTGAATAAAGAATTGTGTACATGCAAGTAATTAAAAATAAAAAAAATTGGAATAAAACAAGTCTGAAAAAAAGAATTTGTAAATAAAGTTGTAGGAAGCTTACAGCAAGCTTGCCATATGCAAACCAAAGAAAAAGCACATAAAAGTAAGGCTGGAAATACAGCCTTAAAGACAGGAAATACAAAGTAGCAATACTCGAGTACAGTGTGAAACTATTTCTTTAAAAAAGCTTCTGGTTTTAAGACGCAGAAAACGATAATGCACCGACAAAACCCACCAGTAGATGTCACTGAAAGTCTGTATCAACTCCTCACCTTGATGTCTTTCAGGGATACAAAGTTCTCGATGCCTAGCTCAATCATGTCCAGCACGTGGTAATCAAACATGCGACCTGCAAAAGAAAAGGAAAACCACACCAACATGAAGACAACACTTAAATATCTATTGAAATCTAGACTTTCTATCCAATTAGCAACCCAAGGCAGACACATTACCTACTATCAGGTTATTGGGTCGCTTCTTGTTATGAGAGCCAAACAGAAACAAAGAACAATCTGATTTCTTGGAAAAGAATTCCTACAATTAAGAAAGAGAAAAAAAATGATAAATCACGAGTTTCACCTCGTAAGCATTTAAAATATTCAGTACACAACCTGCTTCTAAGAACTGCATTTATCAGAAAAGTGCCACAGTTCCCATACCTACACCTAGCAGCTGTGAAGCAGAAGAACCTGCGTATCTCCTCCCACCAACAGCAGCAGTTAAGAGGCTCATAAAAATACTCTGCCTTGCCAGCAGCTCTTCATTCCTGGGAGGTCAAAAAGACACCTCCCTGTCTGGGCGAACTGCATTACAAATCACACTTCAGCACTGAGCTCTGCCTCCAGGTCCCAGAAAAGCATTGACTGAAGACAGATAAAGAACAGACCTGCAGGGGACTCCCCTTGGAACCTGTGCACACAGCTCTTCATTACCTCACTTTGACACCTGTAAACATTTTTAACAGCTGCATGGTACTTCATTAAAGAGACGCAACAAACTCAAAGGCCTAACATGTGTCCCATTTATACTGTAACATCTCATGCACCACTAAACTGACTTTAAAAAAAATGTATGCAATCAAGTTCAAAACAAAAAAATACACTTTTCTGTATCTCTCTGATTGTTCACTGATACACTTATTGATGACCAGCTCCACTGATTATTCTAAGAATGCAGATGCAGTGATGACCAGAAGCATCAGAATGTTTTTAGCTGTCATGTTTTCCTAGAATATAGCTAGTTTCTATATGGCTGTGAGCTAAATCATCCAGCTACGTGCCTGTAAGGAGTTAATTTTCAGCTAATAATGTTGCACATTTTTCCTGCTGCCTACAGTTTCACCTTCCACTAAGAAAAAAGGTTTTTACCTGACACATCTACATGATTTTTTATTTCATACACACATTTACTTACTACTGTAGCCCCCAACTCCCAACTTCAGTGTGCACTTTCAGTGACTTGTTTTAACAACTGCCCCTCATTTTGGAACGCTGATCCCTGTTTCCTATACACGAGCCAGCAGTAGCACAGGGCAAGTTACTGAATCAAGTTGTTTGGTTCCCACTGATCATATTTTGAGATAACTCATTTCTGTCTTTAATGCAGAACCATAACCATATATCACCACCATTCCTGTTTTGTTGAATATATACTGATTTTATGACAGATATTTCATCACTTCAAGTGAACTGCTAGGAAACCAAAATAAAACTCTTAATTCTTCCTTTTGTATCAAGCACTGTTACTTATAACAGTATTACACTTTCCTAATTTTGCCTGTCAGTTTAGAAAAACAAGTAAGGTAAAAACAACATCCTCACAACATGGGGATTCTGTCTTGCAGATGGAAGAATAAAATGCCTATGATACCATAAATCTAGATGTAATTCTACCTTCAGCTTATCCAGATTCATTACAGACTTGTTTTTCATCAAACTTCCGATAGTGTAACAGAAAATCATCCTCCAGAAATGTTATTCGTGATTTCACAGCTGAAAGATCTCATAAGAAAAGATACGGTCTATACTTACCAATGATGTCTGGTCTTCAAAAGGCCTGGTAATATTTTTCCTGACAGGAAGTGAGGGAGGGGATGGGAAGTGGGGATAAAAAAAAATTGTAAAGTTTGAGATAAGCACTCCAGTTATTTTTCTGATAAGATTCTGGATTCTGCTGCAAACTGCAGCACTAGAAGTTCAGTGTTAGTTCAAAATGTAGGCCATATTTATACTGCCAGGTAATCCTCAGTACTGCCACTGCCATTTTAAGTAAACTTTTCCAAGATTCCTGTCTCCTGGAACTCAACTTTCACAGCAACCATGTCAATGACAGTTTATGAACTACTGCTTGTTCATCCAACGTTAAGTTTAGTTCTTAAAGTTGATGCTTCTATCCCACATTCATACAGACAATGGCTTCCCACTTGGAGCAAGATTAATCCTGTCATTATAAGCAGCCTATCTACCTACCTGACAGAACCTTGCTAGCTGTTTACACAGATCAGAATTGTGGAAGCCAATTGCCCAAGTCTGTTGAATCCTGCTCTGTTAACATCTGCCACAGAACTGCATCAACAATGGCTCTACATCAACACTGACCATGTCCTGCTGATTTCCAGTCTACTAAAACATAAGATGAATCTCAGCCACCTTCTGTAACCCTTTGCGTTGTTCACACCCATATGCTAACCAGCATCTCTGTTTGTGCTTGGAAATTAACAAGTCCTGAAACGTACACGATCACTTACTTTTTATACATCACAGCAAAAGGCTTCTTCAGAGCATACTGCAAGAGACAAAGTTAAACGTGTTACATCAAATACATCTAAATGCACAGCACTGCTTTTCCTTAAACTATACAACGTACAGGAGCCCAATAAATAGTATAATTGTTTGTGCAAATCAATCTAGAAAATAAGTCAGCTCTAAAAGTCTGCTCACAATAAAACCCTCCACTGTGGCAATCCTGACTCTGGATCACAATTAACAGAAGAAGGATTTATTTCTAGAAATCAAAAAACAAACTAAGAAACAACTGAAATCAAAGCCACGTAATATGAGCCCATTTGCCTGAGGGGGAGAACCACCAAAAAAACAAAACAAACAAACAAACAAAAAAAAACACTGAATGAACAGCCATCTGAATACCATCAGCAGAACATAGCAATGAAATGACAAAGTGTGGTGAGAAAATAGCACAAGAACAGCTACTACGTGTAACTACTATGTTTTCAGGTACTGTGATAGTATGTGCAAGTTTCTGTTTTGGCAGGGCTGAACACTTGGCATTAATACATACACAAGCAGCCTATGAGACTTGGATGGGCTTTCAGCTGCATGGCCCGGTACCAACCATGCACCTCACCCTGTTTTCAAATATGCTTGCAACACTTCTCCTTATTGAAAGTGATACAAGGTCCAGCATATCTTTAGATATAGAAAAAAATAATGAGAATAACTCGAGATTTCTGTCAAGGTGCAAGGAAAATAAATACATCTCACTGGATGGGTAGGTAACGACTTACAATGTCTTTAAGCACTTCAGTCACCGTTGAGTTTGCATTTCCTCCTTTTATGAGCATAGCATTTTTTGTGTTTTCTGTAAGTTTGGGCTCTCTCTTCTCAAGGAACCTTTTCGCTCTCTTGGTTTTGGGCTTTCTGCAACAACAAATTCACAGTTAAAACCTATCTACTTAAGTGGAGCGCTACACGAGGTGCACGGAGCTCATACAAATGAGAAACGCCACGGCCGAAGCAAGACGCCGGCCTTCCTCCTCCGCCCTCTCGGTTCCCCCGTCCCACCCTCACTCCCGCAGCTCGGACGCGGCTCTCCTCGCCGCTCGCGGCTCTGCCCCCACTCACACCACCCGGTCCAGCGCGTCCATGGCAGCCCCACGCGCAGCTTCCGCTGCGTCACATCCGGCATCCAGGGCGGCGCGAGGAGGCGGGCCGCCGCAGTACGCATGCGCGTGGAGCACGGCCAAAGCGCGCGAACCAACCCGAGCCGCAACATTTCCGGCTGCAAGCCGTGGCGGGTGAAAGCGTGGCTTTGAAACGGGGCCACGCCTGAGTCACGTGGCTCAGCTTACGCACCGCTGAGGGGCGTTACGGACCTTCGGCCGAGCAGCTGTCTGCTCTGTCACTGCAGTACGTGGGCAGAGCAGCCCAGTTTGAGCACGACGCAAGGGGATGCCACATCGGGACATCCAGTTTAAACCACGATTCTTTTTCCTGCTTTTTGACAAGATATACAACACATCCGTCTTTTTCAAAGGTAGGGTCTTTTTATTTCTTCAGTTTCGAGGTAGAGATGCACACGTTTCCAATCAGCATCAAAAACAAATAAAACCACTAAACATCTCCCTTGTATAATCCAAACATGAAAGGAATGTAAGAACACAATGCCAGCTTTTCCCACTACAGACTGCTCAGGTAAAATAAAAATTGTGTCGTTGGCCCATTAATTCAGTGAAGAGATTCTGAAGAGACAAGAACTGGTATCACGGAGGGGCATCATCTAAGGCAGCGCTTCCAGAAGGAGAATCCTCTGCCTCAGAAGCAGGGCTGTCAGGCAGAGGGACAGAAGAAGCATCTGCTTCCAAGTCATAGGGCTTTTCCAGATCACAGTTCATGTCAGAATTTCCTCTGTCACTCACCTCCCCCTCTGCCTCCTCAGTTAATTTATCTCTAGCCTGAGCTGACTCCTCAGAATCTTCCTGTTCGTGCAGAAAGCTACAAATCGTGTTTGGCCTGCTGTAGGAAAAGTCTCTGTCCTTGATCTGTAACCACTCCACACCACCTGATGCAAAGAAGGAAAATCAGCATTAGTGAGAAAAAGAGTTAAGCTAGGAAAAAATAATAATAATCATCTGTTCACAGATTATCAATGCTGAGCCAAACTAACATGTAAGTAAAAGAACCATTTAGGATATAAAGACATCTTTCAAAAAATTTGGATCAATGTTAATTCTGCACTGAGTCTCTCCTTGAATTGATACCATTAATTTTCCTTGAGAAGTAGGGCTACGAATAACAGAAAGGTCTATTTAAAATTAAGTGAAACTTAGTTGTTGAAAAATTAACAATGTGCAGACTAAACTTACTAGACATACAAACTTACAAGACATATATAAAATATAGCAAATGTTTTTTTTTCTGTTGTCAGTCAGGAAAAAAAATGGGTACTTGAACAACTCTGTGTAGTTCATTGAAGTCATCAGCTCAGCATCTAGAGAGCAGTCCCAAGGAAGGTAATTAAGAGAGTAATGAAAAACAGGAATGTCGTAATGACAAGATAGACAAACTATTAAGTGCAAAAGTATTTCCTCAGATTTCAGAACAAGTGCCAACACTTTCATATGACAGACAAGCATACCAGGGAATATCAGCATATGTCTGACCAGTGCTTACATCCTTCTGCAGGAATCTCCTACTGGCATACTGGAGGCAACTCTGAGCAGAAGGAATCTGCTTGGGTTTTTTTGTTTGTTTGTTACGTATACATTTGTTGCCTGAAGAAGGAAGCTCCTCTAATTTCTGCATTCTTTAATCAAAAATTCAACTCAAAGCTGACCCATCAATGACTCTATGAATCAGAGCAGGAGCACTGACCAATGCTCTCTTCTCCTTCCTTCTTCTCTGTCAAAAGCGTCCGTGTCATGTTCAACTTCTTCATTGTATGACACTTGTACTTCAGCTGTAGTTTTTGGTTGCCTTCAGCATCTACTATGAAGAGAGGAGGAAAAACAAGTCCCAAAAGAAAATCATTATAGTGAATTCCACTATCAGCTGAAACAAGACTAAGATTATTGGAATGGGTCCAGAGCAGGGCGCTAAGTGGTGCTGGAGACCTCATTGCAGCCTTCCAGTACTTGAAGGCAGCATATAAACAGGAGGGGGAATGGCTGTTTATGAAGGTGGATAGTGATAGGACAAAGGGGAATGGTTTTAAACTGAGACAGGGAAGGTTTAGGTTAGATATAGAAGGAAGTTTTTGACACAGAGGGTGGTGACACACTGAAACAGGTTGCCCAAGGAGGTTGTGGATGCCCCATCCCTGGAGGCATCCAAGGCCAGGCTGGATGTGGCTCTGGGCAGCCTGGTCTGGTGGTTGGCGACCCTGCATGTAGCAGGGGGGTTGAAACTAGATGATCATTGTGGTCCTTTTCAACCCAGGCCATTCTATGATTCTATGATTATTCTGAATCTCACAGGCTTTTACAATAAACAGGACATCAAATTGTTACCATTACCATGCTCTGTGTTTTCCTCAAAAAACACGCAGGTTCCCAGGGCATCTAAGGAATACAAAGTGAAATAGCCTTAGACACTAATTTCTATCAGCCACAGATACTGCACTCACTGTCACAACTCTAGAAATGCTGATTTCCAGCCTCACCCGAAGGCCCAGCCTTTGTTAACCACTTGCCAACTCAGAAACAGATAGCAGTATCACTGTCATTGAATGTACAGTAGAGGGTTTCAGATCATTTTCTTCCCAGTTATGTCCCACAAGGCAAATAGGAGCCACAGTTTGCACAGCATGTCAGTCCTGCTTATACAGGAGACTGCAAACACCTACTCCAGGACATCTTATACCCCATATTTTTTCCCTTCAGAAGTAACAGGTGGTACACTCCAGAATCAAGTCCAGGCATACTTTCCAGTAAATAAGTACTGGATGTGTGGCAATTTTAGATGGTGCTGCTCTCTATTATTATACAGACATCATCAAGATCTTCAGTTCTTCATTGCCTCATACCCTCCATTAGCAGTGATAAACAAGACTAATGTTAAGAAAGTTCTTTGGGTAATGTGAAGAAGGAGAGATTCTTTTATTTTTCCTACCTTCATAATCTCCTGCAAAGACATATCTGTCCACTTGTAAAATGGGTCTCTCTGTCTCTATTCCCTACAAAGAAACAGGAAAAAAAAGGACATGTCATGAGTCCGTTTCTTACTGTACAACCAAAGTGTGCTGAGCACAACGCAAAGCAGAATCTGTAGCTTTAGCAGCTTTTATAAGTTATCCCATGATACGATATCAACAGTCTCAAGGAATGCTTATGTTGTGAATAAGACCAGGTAGACTGGGCATGAGTAGCATATAATGCAGCTATTTAAAGCTTTTCTAACAGCATTGCAAGAGAATCTCAAAGCACAATATTTATAAGCACCCCATTAACACTGTTGAAAAGCACATACTCATTCAGTGACCAATTCAATAATCAATCATCACTGTAACGCATTTCAAGAGAATTAGGTCAGACACACGAAACCAATCCGCTTATAAAAGCACATTCATCCAGCAGTGGATAATTTATGAATTTGGACTGCATTTCCTTATTTAATATTTTCAAAATTGACTCTACCACCTCACACAGTCTGACCAATTGCACACACTAAGATGTTTGCTTCCACCTTTGTGTCTGGCAACATATAATAAAGGTCTGATTATCCTTCACATTCACAGTAAATAGAATTAGCCAGACAACATCTGCAAGAACACAGTGCAATGCAGAAACATGCAGCCTTTGCCTGTCCAAGTTATTTAAAGAAATGTGCTTCGCACTTATTTAGGTGCGCTAAGATACATGATTTTAAAAACTCAACTAAGAACTTAAAAACAGAATGGATAATAAAAATGTATGCGTACTTCATAGAACCATAGAAAGGCCTGGCTGAAAAGGACCACAATGATCATCTGGTTTCAATCCCCCTGCTATGTGCAGGGTCACCAACCACCAGACCAGGCTGCCCAGAGCCACATCCAGCCTGGCCTTGAATGCCTCCAGGGATGGGGCATCCACAACCTCCTCGGGCAACCCGTTCCAGTGTGAAATATACTTCTGAAAGTATTTCCTAAATTCAGGAACAACATGCTACTTCCGATAGAATGACCACAACCCGCAGCCAAGCGCAGCCAAGAGAAGTCATGTAACTCTCTACCAAAGATTTTATCTAAATTTCATTGACTTCAAGGCATTTGGAAACAGCCCTGCTCTGTTGTTGACTTGTGTACTCACTTACCCCTTTCCTATTGTGCTGTAATCACTCACCAAAATCTTGCATTTGTTTTCGCATTTTTCTAAGAAGTCTGAATCAATAATTCCCGAGAGCTCCACCATCACCAGCTGCTCCTACAAGATAAGTTATAACATGCACCTATTACTGATGTACCTGAACTCTAGAAAAAAACACAAAGACACAGACCTTCAGCCTAAACGGACCCTAAAACAGCTTATTCTGCATCCAGCCCACAGGAAATGGCAGACATGAGAACACCCAGGGGAATGCTGCTCCCCACTGCTCCATCAGACACCTGCTTTACACCTGGCCTGCCTGACCTTTTTCTTCCTAGCTAGGAAGCTTCACCCTTGAAAAGCCATTTACTTCGGAAAAATGAGAATCAACGTGGGGAAAGTGGTGTGAGCTATAACAATGTGACCGGTTATACATTTAAAAACACATTTTCCAGACGTTAAATATCTATCTAAGGTAAGGCATACTAGAACGAGAGGTAAAATTAAGCAAATACTGCTTGAAACAGCTGCTTTAAGAGGGATAAGAAGATCGCTAGTACCGGAAAAACGCTTTCCACTAACAGTGTTTTCCAAAAAACAGCCGCAGGGACATAACTTTCAGAACACGGCCGCTGCACAGGCAGCGACCCACCGCACGCAGCGTACACGCGGCCGCTCTGTGCCCGACTCACGGCCGGCCCAGAACTCACGTCACCCCGGCCCTCCTCAGCCGGCTCCGCGGCCCATCGCGAGCGGCGGCGCCAGGCACACCGGCGAGACACGCCCCAAGGGGGCGCCCCTTCCCCTACCGGTGCCCGGGAAACAGAGGAGCCCGAGGAACACGCAAACCGACCTCCACCTCGCCCGCATCTTCCTTCTCGCCCCCCTCCACGCCCTCCACCGCCGCCATGTCGCCGGCCGCTCCCCCGCCTCTTCGCCTCAGCGCACACCACGTGGGCGCGGTGCCGCCATCTTAGAGGGGTCTCGGCCCCGCCCCTGTCCGTGCCCCCAGCAGGAGGCGGCCGTGAGGCGCTTCGTCGCTGCGCTGTCGTTACGCTTGCCGTGCCTCTGGCTTGTGCCGAGGGTGCCTTCCTACTCGCTGTGCCAACGTCATTAATTAAAATGTTAAATACCTGTGATAATAATAAAAGCTGGTGCTGAGGGAATTCACGGCAGCTTCTACTTAAGCTCTGCCTTAAGGAGGAGAACACAAACGTCAGTGTATTGCCCTGTCTTTTCTCCTAGAAAAAGCCCTGAACATACAAGTCAGTTCAGCAGTTGTTCTTAGGGAAGCCAGCATTCGGCTTTATTCTTTTTTAATTACTATTATTATTTATTTTTAGTCAAGCCTGGTTGTTTAATTATCCCTTTCATAGGACTAGATTTGGAATGTTATCGGAGGCTGCAGTAAGAATGAGTGACAAAGTGAGGCTGGTTCTGCCCACGGAGAGGGACACTAAGCACATCAGCTCGGCAGGGCACGTGCTCTGACTGCGGGGTAAGGCTGCAGAACAGCTGCTCGGTGTATTAGAAGAGTTGAGTGTCAAAACTGTGTTAGTTTGCGTAGGTTGCTGTGCTTGAGGATTCTGGAAAATAAGAAAAATAAGCTTTCCTCTCTGTGCAGGTGGGACATTAAGCAACTTTCACAAACCACAGACCGCCGCCCCAAATGAGAGGGTAAATGTGGTCAGCCTGTGTAAATCACTGAGTGGCACAAGCTGCTTATGAGACAGCACATTGTTTTGCTTTTGTGCCAGCCTCAGCACTGTGCGGCATCCAGGGTCATTTCAGTCGTCTCTGCTGTCAGGGTGTGCAGCCGCACGATGGGAAATTGTTGGTGCATTAGCGCCACGTGTATTTGAGAGGAGGCTGGAGCTCACTGCCAGCCTAAACTTGCCACACGCATTCGTGATTTGGCTTGGTCTGTCATATCCCAGCAAGTGCACTTGAACGATTTCTCTCTTAAAGGAGTTAGATGAAGGTGTTGCCAGAAGGATCCTCAGAGTCTGCTAGTGAGATTGAACTGCTTGATGAGATAAAGCCAGAAACGTTTGACGATCCAGATTTTGTGTTTCTAAGACCTCAGCTAACAATGCTGACAGTGCTTGGGAGGCTTTATGTGCACAAGCAGCAAGAATTACATACTGAGATGCTATATAGGTCAGATGGAGTCAATGGCTACAAAGCATTAAAGTAAATAATCATGTTTGAGATCTGTGTCCTCACTGGTTTCTGTGGGTTTACTTGCAATTTAAGCATGTCAACTCATATTTTAGTTTAGGCCCTCTATGTATGCAAAGTTTTAGTGTGGAAGTTCTTAAATTAGAGATTTGAACTTCCTGTTTTAGCAAATAAACATTACTGCAGTTACGTTACACTACAGGAAGTCAGAAAATGTTCACTGAAATACTTCACGAATATGTTCTGGCTTTCTGCTCTCTCTTGTTTTCCCATTTTCTTTTGATTTTTATCTTCATGCCTGAAATTCCTTCTCAATCCCTTTGCAGAAGGCAATCACTCTTTCTCCATTCCCTGCTTAACATTTAGGTTTGTTGTGAGGCCTCAGCTGAGTCTGAGTAAAAGGTTAAATAATTTCTAAGAACACTGAGAGAGTCTTCATTGATGTTTTAAGTTTTGTCTATTTAGACTATGTGAACCTGTCAAAGAACTTGTGTGTTTTGTAGTGAAAAGAATACAGAATTTAGTGTTTTAAAATGGTAACAAACGATCACACACATGTACATCACACATGTGTATACACATGCGTAGGTATGTATGTGTACACACACAGTCTGTGTGTCTGTACTATTTGCAGAATTGACTGGCTCAGAAGAAGAGCACTGTAGTTTTTAGGCTTATTTCAAATTGGAAATGTAACTGAAATGGATGATAAAGCAAAACCTGATTGCCTGTGAATTTCAGAAGAGGCTCCTCAGTAAAATGTTTTCATGTGAAATAGGTAAACATGGTAATATAGTGCTGCAAGGTGCGAAGAGACACAGAAGAACACATGTAACAGAGTAACTAGCTTATTTCTGGTTGTAGACCTTGGACAAAAGGTCAGGGTCACAAAACATAAATCAGCTTCAGGACAAAAGTAGTTGGCTGATAGTATTACAGAGGATGATTTGGATTTCCCTAAAGCTTTACTGCTGAGCCTATTCAGTTAGGAATTTGCAAGCCAAACCTGCTCATAGGTGTCGCAGTTCCGTCCTATCTATCTTTGTCTTTTTGCAAAGCTCCTTCAAGATCATGTAAGGAAATCCTAGCAACCTTGTGAAAAAAGGCACAGCCAGGGAAAAGAAGGGGAAAGTGGAGCACTTATTTCCACATTCTGTTTAGCATGTTCCACCTATGACTATGGAGTGAGATGCAGTACAGTAGGAGAGAGTTAACAAAGTTGAGTGAGGGAGACCTTTCTATTTGTAATGCAGGTGGTCTCACTCCATCTGTAATGGCATCAGCAGACAGAGATAGTGGTAAGAGGAGGAAGAAATGAAGCAGGAAGGTGTCTTGGGCACGGGTGATTCTATAGCCTTGCACTAGGTTTCTGCTTTAATTCTAAACACTGAAACCAGATCCCAGCACAGCAGGATCTTGAAGAAGTTAGATGTTCATTGACTCCTGTGCTCAGGTTTTTGGAGGATTCA
Source organism: Tetrao urogallus (assembly GCF_951394365.1). NCBI lineage: Eukaryota > Metazoa > Chordata > Aves > Galliformes > Phasianidae > Tetrao > Tetrao urogallus. The sequence continues at coordinate 65,277,291 of NC_136814.1, forward strand.
TGCCAGTCTTGGTGTCATAGAGCCAGTGTGTACAAGGCAGTTAGTCTGTACTAGTGCTTCTTGTTACCTGGCACCTGCTTCCCCATCTCTGCCATTGCATTTCTGCTGACTCTTGGAGTGCTGTCTGTCATGGTGGGAGCAGGTTGACAAGCCGTATGAGAGAGTGCTCTGAATCTCAGTTGTGAAGGGGTAATTGATCTGAGAAGAGCTGGGGAGCTGGTGGTAAAAAAGAGGCAGGTGAGGGTGGCTGCTTCTTTCTGAGAACTCTCTTATGCCTTATTTGTATGCACAGAGGGCACTAGCAGCTGCACTTCTGCCACTCTTGCCCACAGTATCTTTATGTGAGAAGGGGAGAAGAAGCACTGGGGAGTATTTTCCCTTTCTCTCCTGCTTCCTGGCCTGAGGTAGCAGAAGATGAGAGGAAAGCAGGAGAAACATTGGAGAAATTTTCTTACAATCCTTTTTTTTTCAAAATATCATCAAAACTAGAAGAGAAACCATGCACATCTTACCACTACTAGTTCTGCTTCTGGCCAGAGATGATTAACTTCTTCCCTGTGTAGCCCCTTAAAAATTTATTTGGAGATCTGTGCTGTGTATCAGTTCAGTAGCTGAGACAGTACATTTTGCTGGTCTGTTCTTTGTCTTATTGGACTAGGTAGCCTTGAGCTAAAGCTGGTGTGCTCAGAATTAGAAAGGATCTTCTTCTAGGTGCACTGAGAAGTTTCAGCTGAATTTACAACTGCTTTCAGCTTCTGCCTCTGGTGAACAACAGGAATTCATCAGTCCTAATCTGGTAGTTTACCGTGAACAACGCATTATAATTTTTTACTTGTCCAATCCCCATGGTCAAGCAAGGACACCCAGAGTGGGTTGCCCGGAACTATGTCTAGATAGGTTCTGAGGATCTCCAAGCAGAGACCCGACAAGCTCTCTGCAACCTGTGCAGTGTTCTATCACCCATGCAGTACAAGTGTTTCCTAATCAAACAGATGCTCCTTTGTTTCAGTTTGTGCCCTTTGCCTTTGTTCTGTCATGGCTGAAAAAGCCTCTGTCTTCTCTGTGCTTTGCCTTCAGGTATTTCCATACACTGATGAGATCCTGCTCAGCCTTTCTTCTCCAGGCCAGGTTTCTGCAAACTGGAATTTCTGAAGGCAGGTCCTGCTAGTAAAAATTGAGGCAAAGAAGATATTTTATATCACATTCTTTTCCTGCCCTGTGTAAGCAGGTCCCCTGTTTTCTTCATCAATGGGTCCACATTTTCCGTAGTTTTCTCTTTGGGACCTATGTACTTAGAGAAGCACATCTTTGTTGTCTTTGACATTCCTGACCAGATTCAATTCCATTTGGGCTCTCTACCTTTCTTAATTTCCTCCATGGATGCTTGGACAATATCTCCATATTCCTCTGAAGTGAAGAGGAATCCTTACTTCCACCCCCTGTTGGCTTCCGTTTTGTTCCTGAGAGCCAGGAGCTCTGTGTTTAGGCACACAGGCATTTTGGCACTTTTGTCTGACTTCCTACTTGTTGGGATAGACTGCTGTTGGGCTTGAAGGAGGTTATCTTTGAATATTAACCAGCCTTCGTCCTGCCAGGGCTTTGTCCCAGGGGCAGGCTGGAGAGGTGGGCCCATGAAAACCTATTGAGGTTCAATAAGGCCAAGTGCAGGGTGCTGCACTTGGGTCAGGGCAATCCCAGATGTTTACACAAACTGGGGGAAGATCTCCTTGAGAGCAGCCCTGCACAAAAAGGACTTGGGGATCCTGGTGGACAAGAAGCTGGACGTGAACCAGCAGTGCGTGCTTGCAGCCCGGAAGGCCAACTGTGTTCTGGGCTGCATTAAAATATGGGTGGCCAGCAGGGAGAGGGAGGTGATTGTCCCCCTCTACTCAGCTCTTGTGAGGCCCCATCTGGAGTACTGCATCTGGGCCTGGGGACCCCAGTACAGGAAGGACGTGGAGCTCTTGGAGAAGGTCCAGAGGAGGACAACTGAGATGATCAGAGGGCTGGAGCAGCTCTATGAAGAAATGCTGAGGGAACTGAGCTTGTTTAGCTTGGGAAAATGAAGGCTCCAGGGAGACCTCATTGTGGCCATCCAGTACTTGAGTGGAGCGTATAAACAGGAGGGGGAATGGCTGTTTATGACGGTGGATAGTGATAGGACAAAGGGGAAGGGCTGAGACAGGGAAGGTTTAGGTTAGATATTAGGAGGAAGTTTTTGACACAGAGGGTGGTGACGCACTGGAACAGGTTGCCCAAGGAGGCTGTGGATGCCCCATCCCTGGAGGCATTCAAGGCCAGGCTGGATGTGGCTCTGGGCAGCCTGGTCTGGTGGTTGGTAACCCTGCACATAGCAGGGGGGTTGAAACTAGATGATCATTATGGTCCCTTTTCAGCCCAGGCCGTTCTGTGATTCTATGACTCCATCAAGCAAATCCTTAAGGGAGGCAAATGTTGTTCCTTTTGCTGCCTTTTCCACATGGAAAAGAGGTTTGGCTGTTAAAAACAATGAACGCAGCCTCCTTCACACAGTCATCTCTGAGCCTGCAAATCCATCCTTCCAGTGAGGAGTGATCTCCTGCTGATATAGTGTCCTGGCATATATAAGGGGAATACCAATACAAACATCCTGAGGGAACTTAGTGCTGCATGTAGGAAGAAAGCATCTTTGTGTCTGTGAGTGATGGGGGAGGAGGAGAGTGGCACAGCGGCAGTCAGAATTGCTGCAGTGAACTGCATGGAGTCTGAGCTCTGGGATCCTTCCCAGTAAAACTCAGCAGATGATAATCTTCTGAAACAACTAGTAATAAATGGGGAGTAAATGATGTTTTCTTGTTATCCAGCTGGATTGAAAAGGATGCCTATCATGGAATTGACTTGCTAATTTATACAGTGTTAATGTTTGGAATCTTTTGCATGACCTCAGATCATTCGGCATCAGTTACTTAAGATCCAAAGATATAAATTCTTATGCCTTTTGGGCTGGAAGTAGAAGTAGTTGAATGCCCTTGACTTCAGAGGTCGCTGGAATATTTATTATGTTTTAGGGCCAAGCTCTTATTTAATCTTAGCTGGCTTGTTTGTGTATCTTTAGAATGCTTAAAGCAATCTGATATATAAAAGACACTTGGATTTTTTTTTCCTTACAATTATGTGAAAGCAGAAAATTGTGTTTCTTATACATTCAGTGCTCCCATGGCTTATTTTTTATTAAAGTGAAATATTGTTATTGGAATGTGTTTTGTTTGCCTTGTACATGAACACTGCTTTGCTTGCTAGTGAAGTGCTGTTAAAAGCATTTCTCTACACACCTCAAAAACTGCTGGAGTGACTTTCAGTGTAGGAAATAAAAAATACTTATTAGGCAGTCTGCATCATGAACATCAGAGGCTTAATTCAGTGGGCTTTTGTTCAGGTGTAACTTGGCAGCAATCAACGATTTCTTGTTGCTTAGTGCTTTTGTAGGTATTCCCACTGACCTACAGAAAGCATTACTTACCCAGTATGAAAAAAGTAAAATCCAAATTACTGAAGCTTGAGAGAGGATAAATTTTATATGAATTTGTTTTTCTTACTGTGATGTTACCACAAGGTGTTAGAATGTTGCTTTTAAAATCTTAATTTACGCTGTGTGAGTGAAATCATAAACGTTCCGTATTCTCAAAGAACAGGGTAGAACTGAAAAAAAGTGAAGTAGAAAATAGTGAAGAGTCATCTGAGCAAATGAAGTGCAATTAAACAGCGCACAGAAGGATGTGCTGAGTTATCTGTGCGTGCATCTCTCTAAGTACTAAAAATCTGTTGCCCCACAGATTACACAATAACCCAAATCCAGAATAGGAGAATGAGAAAAGCTGTTTTTAAATCAGGACAGTGCAATACTGTTAGGCATTTGATGGCAGGAAGATAACCACAGAAATGCTGTAAAGCCACTGTATGAATTATGTGGGGATGGTAAAAGCCTTTGGCACTGCTGAAGAACATTGAGTAAAGTCAGAATTAAAATACATCTTTAAAAACAAGCGATATGCCATTTCTGTGAATTAAAATTACTGCTAAATAGGGAAAGCAGCTTACTGGAATTGCAGTACCTAAATGGTGATGGTCGCTTTCTGATAAGAGTTGGTTACTGAAAATAGAAAATGAAAAAGAAAATATTGTCAAAGTACTCTTGAGTATTCTAGGTAAGTGCCATGTTGGCTGGGATGATGAGACTAAAATCCTCGATGCCAAAAAAAATAAGGCTTATTGGAGGTACCAGTGAAGGAATGTGCAGGATAGAAACTAATTGGAGTTGATTCTTGATCACCATTGTGCATGATAAGCAACAAAGTGTTCTTATGGAGGAGCCACTGTGAAATACTGATCTTAATATACTGGCATTTGATACTCTTGCCACAAAAGGAAGATCTGTTTGCAAAAACAAATGCTGCAGACTCAAAAGATACTGAGCTGCTAATAAGTTTTTCTTATGATTGGCCAGTGGTAAAAAGATAGGAAATAAAGGCTAGGAGCAAAGAGTATGGGATTTCAGAATGGAGAGAGATCATTAGTGGAATTCCATGGAAATTTGTAATGTCAAACATATTCCTAAATTGTGTGTTGAAGAAAAGAAAATTTGCACAGTCTCAGTGGGAGACTGGACAAGTGCTTGAAGAAGGGATTCACTGGGGACTGCAAAATGGGCAAATCACATCAGGCTCAGGAGATGAACTGAGCTTGGCACAGTAGGGAGTACACCATATATATCCTTGTATTCTTAACTAGGTTGCCACTGTCGGGGCCAGAACACTGAGCTGGCTACACTGAAAGTTGAACCTTTGTATCTGTTCATATGTTCTGTTTCATAGCTTCTTTTTTCATTTCTGCAACTTCTCTTGTACAAAAGTAGAGGCGTATAGCATAGTAGATAGCAGATGACAATGAAAGGTGGAAATCTGCCTCTGTTTTCAAGAGGAAGGCTGGATAATGGATGGAAAGGAACAATCTAACCTATAGCAAAGCAGATTTAATGTTTCCACTGCTTAAGGAAGACTTATCAAAAATGACAAAAAGCTGAAGCAAGGAGATTGCCATGGTTGACCACATTCCTTTAGTAGTTTCTGTCCTGCTTTGCTTCACTATTATGTATGTGGGAAAGAATGAAACTAATGCAAGGTGATAATCTTTGCCATTACAAACACATCTTTTAAAATAATTTACATATAATGCTGTTTTAAGAGGAGAGTAACGCTTTAGATGTGACAATGGAATTGACATGGTTACAAGTATGAGATGGCAATGCAGCATTCTATAGAGTATCAGCGCACGTGCCTGGGGTCGTATGAGGGTACATCTACATGGATGGGTGCAGACAGCAATGCCTTCTCTCTGCCTATGCCCTTAACCATCTAGGAGCCAACTCTAGCATCTGTGTAGACACGATTCCTGTGTTGCTGAACCTGAGCTAATGAGGCTGGCTGGATGGCAGGTATGCTGAGCGTGGGCTCAGGATTTTGCTAATGTGGCCACATGATTTCTGGAAAGATACTGATCTTACGGCCAGCTGGCTCAAAGCACGACTAGAGCAGACATGACAGAGTCCATTTGCAGGCTAGTCAGAAATGCAGGCCAGGAGATGAAGTTTCGGAGAATTTCTCTATATTTTTCTAGCTGCTATCATGGAGATTTTTGCCTTCATTAAAAAAAAAAAGTCAGTGCTTTACAACTGCCTAAGTTAACAATGCACTCCTATTTTCAATAAGTGTGTACTTTTGACTTCTATACAAGATCATGTTCTTAACAGTCCTTTTAAAGATTTTTTTTCCCTAGAAATCTAGATGAACATTCATCTTAAAAACCAAAGGTTTGTTAGCCTTAAGGCTTACAGGCCTTACCATCCTTTATTTCTTATGTTTGCAGGGAAACATAGCTGCTTTTTCTCTGCAAGCAATTGAGAGAGCTCAGATTCCAAATTGAACCTAGGAAACTCTGGAGGGAATTATTAGTTTGTCAGAAAATACCTCAGCAATACATACTGCTGATTTGATTTTTTTCTTGTTACAGAGATCTTCTCCGAGAAGAGGATTTATACCTTCTCCTGAGGATTTCTAACTTGTGGACAGACTTCAGCCACCATATATAGTTCTGTAATAAAAATGGAAGATGTTGAGGTTGTTGTCCTTGGCCTTTTTAGTCTCTTTATTTGCTCTCTTGGAGATTCTGGACCCTTTTGCACTTAGGATTGTTTGCACTTACGGTCATCTATTTTAGTCAGCAGCAACACATACCACCAATTCAGGAGTTTCTTCATTTTCTACTTCACTTGTAGCAAGGGAAGCAAGTTGATGAAAGCTTTGCTGAAATCCAAAAAGATTACAACACTGTCTAGCACACAACCAGATAAATACGCAATGCAACGGGTGAACAATTGGCTCTCAGCTCTGGCTCAAAGGGTAATAGTAAATGGGGCTACATCAGGCTGGCAGCCAGACAGTAGTGAGGATCAGCAGGGCTACATTTTAGGGTCAGCTCTATTCCATGTCTCTATAAATCAGGTGGATGCATGCACAGTAAGTAAACTTGCCAATGATACTAAATTAGGAGGAGCTGCTTATTCCCTTGAGAGCTGAGAGGTCTTGCAGAGGGAGATCTTGACAAACTGGGTAATGAAGTTTAATAAGGTCAAGTGCTGGATTCTGCACCTGGGATGGGGCAATTCTAGAATGCATGTAGACCAGGGGTTGAGACTCTGGAGAGCAACCCTACGGAAAGATCTGGGGGTTGTGTTTGGTGGCAAGTAGAACATGAGGCAGCAGTGTGCTTCGGCAGCCCAAAGGGCCGACTGTACCTTGGGGGCACCAGCCCAGCACTGCCACTGGGTGAGGGGAGGGCTTGTCCTGCTCTGCTCTGAGCTGTGCAGCCTCGTCTCCAGTGCTGGGTGTGGGTTGGGTGCCACGGTGTAAGAGGGACATAAAGCTCTCAGACTGTGCCCAGAGGACTATGAAGAGGGTGAAGGGTCTAGGGGACAAAGTATGAGAGGATCAGCCGAGACCCCTTGGTTTGCTCAGCCCAGAGCAGAGGAGCTGACAGAGCCTTCATGGCGGCTGCAGCTCCTCACAAGGAGCGGGGGGGCAGCGCTGAGCTCTGCTGTGATAGAGGCAGAGCCCGAGGGAACGGCATGGAGAGCTGTCAGGAAAGGGTCAGAACAGAGGTTAGGAAAACATTCTTCACCACAGGGTGGTCAGGCACTGTAACAGGCTCCCCAAGGCAATGATCACACCCCAAACTTTTGGACGTCAAGGAACTTCTTTACCGAAGAAATAGAATAACACAGAGTTGCATGTGTCCTACGGTCTTTTAACCAGATTCTTAAAATAGGCATTATTTAAATGTACAGGCATGTATGGTAGTCGGTCTCACTCCCCAGTGGACAAGCTTCTTTCTTTTGTCACTAATTTTATACCTCTTAATTGCATTTCTTGCATTCTGAGTAGTTTATACTGAATAAAATGTTGAATGGTGACTGATGCTAAAGTACATCATTTGAACACGTTTCATGAGTTATTACAAATACCACTGTATTAAGTACTGCTTTGTGTGGCAGGGCTTTTGCATGTAATTGTGCAACAGAATTACAGGAGATGAGAGAAGATGCTCTTCAAGTTTAAACTGCCGTAGCTGTGTTTGATTTGATGTTATTACTGTAACCTCCATAAAGAACTGATCGTGACATTCCAAATGTCAGACTTAACAACCTTAGTATTCAGGTCCATTAATATTATCTGACATGGGCTCAGGACTGCCCTGAAAAAAAGGAGCTTTCTTTCCATTGATTCTAATGAATGGATGTTTTGTTGGCATCAAGATAAAGATGTTCTAATGAAAAACCCACCAGGTACCAATTTTGAGATTCCAAAATACTTCATTTTGAGGCAGATTTTAAAAGGTACTATGGCAAACCTTGAGACATTCTGTCTGTAAGGTCTAATATTGTGCACTCCTACTATACATATGTAAGTTTATATATGAAAACATGTCCTGTACTTGGAAGCAGAAAAGTTTTTCCCATTGTACAAGCAACAGAGTAGCATTTTAGACTTGTTCTTCCTTGCATTCAATGTGCTAAAACACATAACTATGTGTAACTGCTACCGTCTCAGTTTCTTTAAGCTCTTTCAGCCATCACTGTTCTGGCAAGCATAAAATGCAAGGGAGAGCAGTACAAGCATTACAAATATCCTTCTGTCGTCTTCATTTTGGGAGCAGTCCAGATGGAAAGATTCTGCTGGTATCAGTCCAGCTTTGGACTGGTCTGTGCAAGGGATTGTGTGTTTGGCAGGAGCTGCAGAATGGCCAGTTCTGGCATTTCCAGCAGGAGCAGTGGGCACTGCCAACATCTCTCTTTCTGCTTCACTTTTTCTAATCAGCTCAGAGTTCACAGGCAACAGCCTTGAATTTGTGTCTAGAAGCAAAAACTAATTTTCTTTGTTGCCTTCTGTGCCTTTCCAATCAGCTCACATATTTGTAGATACTCATAGTGGCCAACAGTAAATAATTTATTTAGTTGGCTTTGCTGCTTCTCTGGAATTCCCCAGCTGTATCCTTTATTTTTTATTTTCATCTTTTTTCCCTAGGAAGTTTTCTCAAGATGTTTAGAAACTTATCCTCACGCAGCACTTAAACAAGATATTTATGACGAGTATTTTCAGTGCTGGAGAATGTTGATGTACACCCTGTACTTTCCCAGAAATGCTCAACCTCTGCATCTTCAGGTGGAGTTGAGACTGTATCCACTTGTTAAATCACCAACAGGTGAACTGAAGAAATAAAATTTTCCAGAGGCTCTATGAATTGACCATCTGTTTCTACAATTCATCTGTGTTTTGTTGATTCTTTTCCCCAAATGGGCTAAATTGTCTTTGCGTCCAGTTCTGGGCTTGCGTCCAGTTCTGGGCTCCCCAGTACAAAAAAGACAGGGATCTCTTGGAAAGAGTCCAGCGGAGGGCCACGAAGATGGTGAAGGACCTGGAGCATCTCCCCTATGAGGAAAGGCTGAGTGAACTGGGTCTGTTCAGCCTTGAGAAAAGGAGACTGAGAGGGGACCTGATCCAGGTCTATAAATATCTAAGGTGTGGGGGGCAGAATGGCGAGGCCGGACTCTTTTTGGTGGTGAGTGGAGACAGGACAAGGGGAAATGGCCAGAAACTGGAGCATAGGAAGTTCCGCACAAACATGCGCAAGAACTTCTTTACAGTGAGGTGACGGAGCACTGGAACAGGCTGCCCAGGGAGGTGGTGGAGTCTCCTTCTCTGGAGATGTTCAAGACCTGCCTGGATGCCTACCTGTGTGACCTGCTGTAGGGAACCTGCTTTGGCAGGGGGGTTGGACTCGATGATCTCAGGAGGTCCCTTCCAACCCCTACAGTTCTGTGATTCTGTGATTCTGTAAATTCCCCAGGGTTTTGCATACAGTGTTGCAAAAAAGAATACAGGGAGTCCAACTTCTCCTAACACAGTAGGAATTGAGCAGAGCGGTCTCTCAGAGCTTTCATTCTTCTTGAATTGGCACTCGGCCTGTTGGTTTTATCATTATGCTTTCCTTTTAAGAGTATTCCTAGCCCTTCTGTGACCGTTGCTGGCTCTCTCTTCCTTCTTTGTGTATTTCTCTGTTGGTTCTTCAACATGTGCACAGTCATACCAAACAGGGCTCTCTGCTTACCCCCTGCTGGCTTCTGACCAGATCCATATACGTGCATCCTTCAGGCAGTGACACGTTTTGGGAACTCTTGACCTGGATAAAGAGCACTCGTAATTCTACGTAGGTTTCAACGTCGTCAACCAAATGTATAATAATGTAGTTTGACTAAAAATAATATTCGCATATTTCTCCAGCATGCAGAGGTCTCTTTCTGTTATCTAAAATGAATTGCCCTCCTGCGTTTGCTTGATAGAGATCTGTAACATTAAGAAACAAATGCAATCTCTATGTCAGCTTTAACTCTAAATCCGATAGTTGAGCTTTATTACTGCAAGAAATTGAGACTTGGCTAAACGAGGTGGCAGTTGGCCAAGTCTACAGCTGGATTACAGATCTTTAAAAAAGGGATTCAACAGGACAGGTTTACAAAAGCAAGTTTAAATGTGATTTCTGCGCATCTCTGACAGCTTCTTTATTAAAAATAAAGGTTGATAGCTTTCTCTAGCAGCTGATTCCTTTCCTACCTACTGCTTAGCAGCTGAACACGAGGAATTGGAGAGAAAATTAGTGGTCTGTAACTGCTTGTCTGCAAAGCCCCTCAGGGTGCTCTGCATAGCTGACATATTTCAGAAATGACTTAGTTAAGAGATTACAATGTTAAGAGAGCAGGTAATCAGAAAACACACCTTCCTGTTCTGTAGTGGCACATTAATGGATGTTTTGAAGGCACGAGTATAAACTGTTCTGCTTTTCTGTGTTGTGGTGCTTAACAGCACAGTACAGCTGCAAATAAGCTTTTTCTGAGGTGAAGAATTTTCAATTTATCTTCCCAGAACTAGTAACAGCTGAACAAATGGAATAGTAACATTAAAAATATTAATCATAGAAGAGTACAAACTATTCCAGTGGCAGCTGTTTGCATGTTCATTTTGTGTGGCTTCTACTTGTTTTCACCATTTCTATCGGTCTCACACTCAGCATCCACCAGCTGCAGGTGCTACAACTTCTGTAGCAACCTCTGGACCTTTGTCATCTTCTTATCAGTAGCTTTCCCTACAGAGCACTGAGTACAACACATCCTCTGTAATGGAATGAGTCAAAGAGTCACTTTGCCTTTTTTTTTTTTTCTTTTTTTTTAAATATATGTATACTGTCTACAGTGTGGGGAAATAGATAATTTAGGTTGTTATTCAGATTGGCAACTCTGACAATGTTCTTTTTTTATATATCAGAAGATTTTTGTACTAAATAAAATTTGAGAATTAGAAGATATAGAATGCTGGATTTTCAAATAGAAAAAACCCACAGCTTGTATATTGAGTATGTCTATAAAACGTGCCTGTAAAACCTTCACAACTGGCAAATCTGGGCTATGAGGGAGATGGTTTTACAGAACATCCTATCTACAACTGTACTAATGACTGGTTTTAGGCAATATGCAGCACATAAAGAACACATCTCAAAGTCTTATCAATCAAATGAACATACAGTGAGTACTGTCTTTGGCTTTAAAACAACAGCATCAAATAAGAGATTGCCATACAGAGTGAAGGCAGGGAGTTAGGAGAGCATGACCGGTACAGAATAGCCCACAAAGACTGAGGCTCTCTGGGTAAGTTTTTGTTCCATCCTGAAATACTGTGGAAAAAGTGTGACACTGCTGCAAAGCCTCTTAGGGATTCTGGCTTCAGGATGCTAGAATGACTGAAAAGGAATCTTCAAGTATAGTCTGGTTTTATTTGCCTTTTTATAAACTGGATTCTGACTTTGTAACTGGAAACCTTACCTGCTATTTGGCTGAAGTAAACAGTTTCTAACCCTTACTATCATGTGCTGTTAACAACAAACCTAGTGAAGTTGTCAGGGTCACATAAGTTCTTTTTTGAATGAAGCAAGCCAAACTTAGGGACTAGAGATGGCTGTAAATGTGACAGCTGTGCATGGATGGAGCTGTTTGGTAAGGAATATGCTGCTTTATAAGGAATGACCTTTGTCAGGCTCAGCAGCCAATGCCTTCTCTGCAAGAAGCAGATGACCAAGAGGCTCCCTGTTGCTCTAAGTTCATGAGCAAGAAGAATGGACAAGGAACATTTTGTCTGTTCTGTTACATCTGTGTAATTCCCTCCCCTGCAGTAGAGGAGAGAAGTTATCCTTCCCACTGCAGCTGACAATCCTGTTCAATCCTGCTCTGTTTTTCTCACTTTTACTAGCATGTTTAACTGTTTAAAATAAATACTAAATCCTTACTTTTGCCCACAGATACAATCAAATTTAATGGATGGGAATTGAACTGAGTCAGAACTTCCATTTACGTGGTCACTTTACAGACTCAGACCGGAAGCCTCCACCTTCCTGATACAGAGGCATGCATGCGTGTGTCTGCAGTTCAAAGCCAGTGACCATACACAGAAATCATCTACACAATAATGTCCTTCTAATTGTGAAATATAAACACAATCACATTGTAACAATTAAAAAACAAAATCCTCAGAACGAGGAGGCATAATATGCAGTGCTGTAAGAGGTGTGAAACAAGCAAGCTCTGTAGTCCTTTTATATATGAAATATATATATATAGTCCTTTTATATATGAAATACATGAAATAATATAATTCATTTATTTGTCTTGGTGGGTCAGCAGCCTTGTAAGTAGACAAACAGATTTACTGATAACGTTATCAGTTTTTTCATAGTCTCAAAGTAAAAAGCTATGCTTATATTTGGGAAATTAACTTTAAAGCTCTCTGCCTTTCCAAATTAATGTTGCTGAAGATCATGTTGCTCAAAACGTGCTCTTACTTTTATCATCAATGTGAAAATTGAAGGGTGTTCTCAAGGGCCATATCAATTGGCTACAATTGTATTAGAGGACGTGCTCCCATAGAAGCCCTTCCATTGAGTTCCCCAGGACTGAATTGACAAGACTAAAATATTCATTACAGTTCACCTCTCAGGGCCCCATCCGTTGCCACTTTAATCAATAATAGCACCAGCTGTGAGTTAGCTGAGTGCAGCATTTCAGAGTACTCTGAGCTACTTACAACTCTAAATTCAATTCTCTCTTCAAAAGCTTTTTACAAAACACACACATATATATATATCACAGCGTATTTCTTTAGATAATATAACAGGGCCTGCTTCACGAAGCTTACACAGATAGATGTGTGTAATTTCTGATCACAGAACTAATATTTAACTATTATGAAGTTGGTTGGAAGTAGTAATCATCATACTGTATTCTACCTCCATCTGCTTGCTCTCAAGAGTCTAGGAAACTGAAGATGGACAGAAGCAACATCCTTTCAAGTGTTGATCAGTAAGATCAAGCACCGTACCCACAGTTAAAGCTTCACTTTGGAACAAACCATATAGGAAGCTACAAACAAGAGGTGACTGCTTCCATAAATCTTCACGAGCAGATGCTTTTTTGGGCCGCAAGACCTTCAAAAGAAGGCCCAGCACTATGGTGCCCATTTCAAGCAGTCCACTTGGAGAGCCTTCATTTCTTCCCAAACAGCAGCAGAAAATGAGGAGGCAGAGATCCGTGCGTACATCTGAAGGTGTGGTTGGTACATCACACATGGTTTATGGTTTTGCACCTGAGTGCTTTTCTCAGTAGTGTAGTAAAGACTGTCTTCATTAACTCATGCTGCTGTTTATGAGTTTACAGGAATTAATAAGCCAGCATCTATGTATTTACTCAAGCTGTGCTTAACAAGTGATACTTAAGTCTACTAATTACACATAACAGTCAATCAAGCAAAACAGGGAGCACAGGAACATTTTGAAAGGCAGATGGAGTTCTAATTTAGCCTTTCTGAGGTCAAATACTTTGCATGGTATAAAACAATGATTTTTTTCTTTAAGAGAGGATATGTATCCAGTGAAATGAAAAATTTAACATTTCAAGTCAGCCAATGTTACGTTACATACTGCAGATAATCTGCTATTTGTGCCTGGACTCTTGTTTATTGCAGTTAAGTTTTTGCTACTCTTTAAAAGCAAGGGACACAACGTTGAGTGGATAGCAGAAGAGGAGTGAAGGAAAAAAAACAAACAGCACTATGTGTCTTTAAGTTGGAATGCACCCAGCTCAGACTATTGTAGCCTGAGCTCTTTTTTGAAGGTGTTTTATATATATATATATATATATATATATATATATATTTTTTTTTTTTTTTTTCTTCAAGAAAGCCTGCAAGTTGCTAAATGAACAGGTGTCAGTCACAGAACATATTCCTCCCTGCTTAAGAGTGCCTGGAAAGTCACTGGCCAAGGATCCAATCTGACTCCTCTTGGGGTAACCAGATTTTTTTTCCTGGATTTGGACAGAGCATCAGCAACCACGCATTGGCACCTTGATTCCAGACTGAAAAGGCAGATGGTCAGGTGCCCAGCATACTGTATTGAAATTTAAAATATTTAAGACAAATTTAGAGCAATAGACTGAGCAAATCAACATGATCTTGGAAAAGGTACGTGGAAAAAATAACAGCAATGTTATAGATTTCATAAATTTATGGTTTAGAGGAAACATTTTTCATGTTGCAGATAATTCCCTATCAAAATACAGCTGTCAGGCAGCTGCAGAAACAAGATTCTCTAGAGACTTTTTTTTAATGTAACAGCGGCTCTGGTACTAAGTACAGTGTGTGGCAAGAAATAATAGAAAAATTAACTGGTAACTCACAAGTTGGTTAAACCTTACTGCTCCTAGCAGTACTTCTTTGTGGGAATAAAGTGTACTAACAGCAAATATTGAAAGGAATTTTTACACAAATCCAGTCTCCTCCCAATAGCAGAGGCCCTCCTGAACTATAATATGCAAAACACTCTTCAGACTCCACAGTATGAAATGCTGGATGAAAAAGTGCAAGAGTAATCTTAAACTCATAATTGAAAGTCAAATTGAAATTATTTTTAGGAAACGCCTGTCTCGGTAGCTTTCTAATGACAGTTTTGTCTCCCAAGGGCTTTAGAGTACTTTTTTCCCCACTTGGATGTACTTAAGAGGCAGGTAAATTCTTGGCATTCCTTAAACATGAATCCTGTTTGCTTAGCTTCCCATAGCCGAGTCAGAGCAGGTCATCTATTGTTCATTAACTTTTCTACTGAATTGTCATTGCTGCTGTTGCACGGAAACTTAAGCTGTTGCTAAACTGCCCTGTTCTTTCTAGGCTTTGGCTGCAGGCTTTGCTTTAACACTTCAGCAGGCTTTAGATTATGTATAATGGATTTGGAAGCAATTTTTTTCCACCTCTAAGTTCTTGGCTGTACAGCCTGGGAGAACACTTTAGTTGTGCAGAAGATCTCAGCATGGTTTCCAAACCTTGTGCCTTTAAACACTGGTGGCATTGCTTTTAGGACCATCACAGGGCAAGCTGGTTTTGTATCATCCCAGTTAGGAGGCCTCAGAAGAGGTAACCCCTTTAGCATTTGCCAGTAGGTAATCCTGCACCATAAAGAAGTTAGACTGACAGCCAGTATCCAGTCCTAGAGCCATTCTGCATTTGTATTTAAGTACTAGAGAAAAGTCAATCTTCAGCAAGAGCATAACGGTAGAGGCCTTAGAATAAAACTGGGTGAGCTTTTAATACCTGTTTGAATAAGCATTTCTGCCTATGGAACCTAAACATGCACAAGTCCATGGGACCTCAGGAGATGCATCCCATAGTCCTGAGAGAACTGGCTCTGCCAGCTGCTGGTATTCATCATACTTGAAACATTCTGACAGTCTGGTGGAGTCCATAAACTGGAAAAGGAAAAATGGAAAACCAGGGGAACTAGAAACTGGTTGGTATGACTCACCTCTGCGCCTGGTATGATCATAGAGCAGAAACTGGAAACTGTGTTAAGGCAGGGAAGTGACTGGTGCCGGCCAACATTGTTTCACAAAGGGCAAATCACACCTGTCTAACTTAATGACCTTCTATGATACCAATAGTAACAGAGGACAAGAGAAGAGCAACACACTGCCATCTACTTTGACTTGCATACAGCTTTTGATCCTTGTCTCTAATTTAGGGAGACATGGATTTGATAAACAGACTGTTTGTTTTATAAGAAGTTGGCTGGATGGTCACATCTGAAGAGTTGCAGTTAATTTCTCAACATCCACGTAGAATCACAGAATGGTTTGAGTTGGAAGGGACCTCAAGGATCATCAAACTCCAACCCCCTGCAGCAGGCAGAGTTGCCAACCCCCACATCTAATCCTAGACCAGGCTGCCCCAGTCCCCATCCAACCTGGCCTCGAACACCTCCAGGGATGAGGCATCCATAACCTCTTTGGGCAATAGCTGCTCAATGAGCAGTAGCAGGGACTGGTACTGTTTTTGTGGGAAGCCTAGAAACTTGAGGTAAAATGAGCTAAAATAGAGAAACATCAATTGCTTAAGGTGGATATTTAGTTTTGTAAAGGTCAGTCTGGAAAGCTGTTCTTCAGAGCTGAGTTACTGCTAATTTGTCACAGCTGACTACTCTAAATTAGACAATTTCTTAATGCTGTAACCTGGATTCTCTTCTTTTAATTCAAGAGGCTTAGTTATGCATTTTAAACAGTGTTGAACACTCAAGAATATCTTGAAGTTACCATTCCATATTCAAAGGACAATTAGAGAAATCTGGCATGACAGAACAGGTTCTGAATGACATATGAATACTATATTCAGATGTGAACAATTCAAAGGTTCTGAGGGCATCACTGCTTGCACAGGTATTCTCTACTGAGGCAACTGTTATGGGTATCAGCATTGCTAGATCTCTGGAAGGTGAAAGTGAAGCTGCTATTCCTACAGAACTGCTCACACAAAATCTGGAAGTTCCACTGATGCTTGTTGCCTCTGCTTAGCAATAAGACTGGCAACCACTGGTTTCCCCATCTAGTTTGTTATCCAGATTAGTATGCGCCTACTGCATCTTACGAGGCAAGTTTCATTTTGAACTCTCAAAGAGAGTCCAAGCTTAAGTACAGTAAATACACGTCAAGGTCTGTTACATAAAACCAGCAGAAGCAAGAGTTGGCTTAAATCGGAGGAATATTTTAAATATTTAATGCCAAGGGAAAAAAAAAAATACAGATTTGATTATGACAAATCTCAAATTTTTGTATTCATGTAGGCATTTTTAGCCTCAAGAACAGCTTAACACTTTCATTTGGCTACCCTGGATATGCTACCTCATTTTAAACTGGTAGCTTAAACTGAAAAAAACAACTGAAAGGCATCCCCCCTACAGAGGCAAAGTGAACTTAGTCAAGTAATTCTTATGTATTCCTTACATAAGGAATTCCTATATCTATTTCAAAATTAAGCCAACTGGTATCAAAAAGCATGCAAGCACATGGGGCAGAACTGCTGGATCATCACTACAAACAATTTAAGCAAACTTTTATTGAAGCATTAAGTTGTGGTACAGATATTTTTAAATGATCAAAGTCTAACACCACAGAAATTATGAACACCATACTCCTCCCCATCCTGATCACCCCAGATAGTTCAATAATCCATTCAACAGCTTTCATTTTTATAGCCGAGGCTTATGATTCTATGTATAAAATGTGTATTTCAGTATTACTTGAAAAGGGATCTTCAGTCTACTTGAAGGACCTCAAGCCAGATGTCAGATCAGTTGGGACAACAATTAACAAAAACCACTGAAATATTGGTCCTCAGTATTAACACCAAGAAGCATTAGTGCCATTTACAGCATGTACTCGATAACATCAGTAAAGAACATCAACAATACACTTAAAAATTCAGAGTGTTCCAACCACTTGATTTCTAACCAAGCAGACCTCAGTTTAGAAGCACTAAAAAAAAAAAAAAAAAACACTGCTTCATTTATAAATACAGAAGGAACAAAAAAAAAAAAAAAAACCATTGCATCAAACCAGAAAGTCAAAACATTGCAAGGACAAGAGGAAAGAAAAACCCAATTTCTTAATTAATGTGCTGGTCTCACAGCTGTTAAGATCCCAGTATTTGCAAACATAACTGAAAGTCTCCCAGCTTTTTAAAGTCTGCAGTTTAGTCAATTCCCATTAATGTGACTTTGAATTACACTTATTCATGTTCTATGAATAGCATTCTACTTCACTTCTGTCCAGGTGAGCCAGACAGTTCTTGTTCTATGCCTTCACTGAATGCCCTCAAGTCACAGTAAGAGGAACCACCATAGAAATTAGGAGGAAAAAACAGATGAGATCACAACACTCAAATACAACATAAGTCACATGCACAACGTCACAGGACTGTCACAAGATAGAAGCATTAGCTTTGCTTTTGGAACAACAAAATGAAGTGACACTGGACTAGCGTAGAAGCACTCTTTACAGTTACAAGTGGTAACTCGGAAGCTTTACTGAGAATAACCCAAACCAATCAACACACCAGCCTGGCAAATCCCACTCCTTTGCTAGGTCTTCCTGCCAGTGCTCCAGAGCACCAGCTTCTAGTCATAACTGGTGATTAGGAAAGAAGATGTCTGGTGCCAATATGATCTTGCTCTTTGCAAAGCTGTCACACAACTATGCCAAAGCACTTGGATCCTGACTCAGCTCTCCCCCATCAAGTCTGACCTTTTCCAAACTCTGCCACTGTGTAGCAGTGTGACAGCTTAGGGATGTGGACAGATAAATACCAGCATTAAGCTAAGAAAAAGTTCAACCTGCATTAGTACCTGTACCCAGATGTCTAGAGGTGAAAGACCAGTGCAGTAGCCCAGTGCTACAGTATAGCTGAACAGATTCCTATAAATTTAGAGCATGAAAAGTCAGTCTGATGTAAAAATAAGACAACCACCACCTTAGTAAGTAGCAAAACAATTTGTAACTGTTTTTAAGAACTTTCTTCAAACACAAAAGTGTTACTTAGGAATCAGTTTCATTAGAAATCATACAAGCTTGTCAAAAATCATTTTAGACTGAAGTCACAACATAGATGAAAAAAATCAATGACAATTTAACAAAGAACTGTCCCAGTGAGTAGGTTGAGGCTGAAGCCTAATGAGGACGAAAGCCTTGTCTGTGGGAAATTTTTGGCGATACCTGGAGAAAAACTATACTGTGTGTAATTCTATCTGAATCATTTTTACAAGTGTTGTTATGTTTCATACAGTAAGATTTTTCTACATGCACTTCAATTTCACAGCAAGAGTGGCATAGAGTACCTAAACACAGAAGAGAGCATTCATGCAAGATATCTAACTCCTTGATATAATAATGCATACAATTCAAAATGGTTATACTATGATTACACCTAGGGCTTTCCACAGCTACAAGGTGGTGGCAGTGGAAAGCATGGCCCCCTGAATCAGTAACTAGAAAGCAACCACCACCTTCTCTATGGGATCTCTTTTTGCGCTTTTTCTTCATTCTTAATCAACTGTGCTGTTGCTGGCGATTCTTCGTAAAACTGGTAAAAACAAAATTGTAATCACTGAATTGAGCAATCTGGTGATCAAGACGTTTAAACCCTTCAATCTTCTGCGCGGAAGAAAACACTGTGCGACATTTAGAGCTCTAGAAGACAAGAAGAGAAGTTCACTTTTTACACTTAGCATTAAGAGATGGACTGGCACAATATGATCTAGTAATTCTTCTGACATCTAACATGCTTTAAACTCTTGTATGATGGCTGCTCAAAGTTTTAGTCCCAAGCAACGATTCTCCTTATGTAGGGTACTGCTCATTCATGAGTCAGTTGCTGGCAGCATCACCATCAGCACTTTTACAACTGACAGCTGTAGCCAAATTCAGAAAAATGCAAGTTATGCCTCTGCAGATCTCCACATGAAGTCACCAGAATGCTGAATTTGAACTGCCTTGTCTTAAAGTTTCCTGGAGATCAAATTTAGTGCATGCCAAAGCAATACTGAAGATTACTTCAACTTTCTAAGTAAACTACCATACAAATGTAGAGGCAGACTAGAAAACACTAGTGCCCCAGTAAAAACATCTCCAGCACTGTGTTTTGTGTCTATCTGCATTTCAGGAGCTAACAAGCTATTGCATGGGGACTCACCTGATTAACAAAGAGGGTTGTTACAAATTTTCCTGGCTTGAAAACCTCTACAACTTTTCTAATCAGGTCATCATAAGAAGTTTGACTTATGTTTGTTTCAAAACTAACGTAAGAGAATTCTGGTTCTGGAGTGATGTGAATAGTCCAGTAAGTTCCCTGAAGAAAAAAAGAAAAGGTTATTATCACAAAATAAGTAAAACTGAAAATCTGTATTAAGGTAAGCAAGTGAGAAACTTACATCCGATTTCATCCCATTCATTGAATACCCACAAGGATTGAACATTGTAGCATCAATAACAGAACCTGGTATCAGGTCACGAATTCCACTCATCTGAAAGAGAAGTTGAAATCACACATCTCTGTAAGTTTGTTCATTTAACTCAGAACAAATATTAATTTAGGAACAGGACACCAGAATTCTTCCAATAACAGATCAGTTTGATATTATGTACCACTGTAGAGAAACTTGCTTTTCATCTTCTCATTTATCTGGCGAGTGCTGAGCTGCATACAAGTTACTGCATACTTTGAACTTACAGAACCAAACTGCATAGCAGCAAGAGGGAGCAACTTTGAATTACAGCACATAAGTGCATCTGCAACTTATGCAAAATGGAGCACCTAGTCAACCAGTAAACAGCCTTCAGTTTGTGGATACATTCACTCTGGAGTGTGAATGTACTTCCTTCTACTGCATGAATAAAGCAGAATCCAAGGGATTCCCCTCAAAGTACTTGAAGCACAGAACAATTTCTACAGCAAATACAGTAATGAGAATCAAAACTTAAGAGCAGAAAACCAGATAAAGTCAGTGTATTTTATCAGTGAAACTTGTTCACATCACAGGAGTTATTCATTTGGAGAAGAAAAAAAAAAAAAGGAAAGGAGGCAAAACCATCAAGGTTATGATTGGCCCTTAACCTCTCCCTCACTGCTATACTCTGAACCACCAAAGGGCTTTGTGATTTATCTGTAATTTTAATAGCCAGATACCTATACTACTAATTATTTTCAGCTTAAGTCTTACTTCTTGTCACCTCCATTCTACTCAACTGCATTTCTATACCAATTTCTCCATCCTCCAGGGGAGGAAACTTCCAGTCACCCAAAGCACTGCAAATTGCTTTTCCATAGATTAAAATGAGGTCAGAAGTTACAGAGCTAAACCCATTTGACCAAAACACCAAAGCTTCAAAACATTAATCTGATTTTTTAAGACTTTTCTCAACAATAAAATAAAGCTTATAAATACAAGGAAAGCATTGCCTAATTTCAACCACTCCTAAAGCATTTAGTTTTCAAGCACACATACACGAGTGACATCATTTGCAGTAACACCATCTTTCATGTAGAACTGGTCCATCACTACTGGGTCAAGCTCACTCATCAGAATTTCCAGTGTCTGATCAGGCTGATTGGATATCCGACTCTCTGGGAAATCCAGGGTGTACAGGTACCTGTGTATGATACAAATCACTTCTGTAATCAGTATGATCAGCACCAAGTTCAGCTGTCAGCCCCAAAGATATTCAAGTTCTTGTAATACATACCAGCAATCAGAATTCATACGTCCCATGCAATAAGCCGCTCCATCTAGTCAAGACAAAAAGGCTCCAGTTAACATACCACAGCAGACAGCTTACATAATACTGGCCTCACTTCACATTTAAGGATAGTGTCTCTCACAACACACCAACTGACACAGCTAACATCTGTATCAAATAAGTAGGCATTTAACTTCAGAAGCACTAGGCCAATAGCCGGAAGAACAGGCTCCTTCAGGTGGTCTGAGCACCCCAATATGGAGCCTGCTTATAGCTTTGACTGTGCACATGCAGATATGCAAGATTTGTTCCTATTTGCTAAACACTCAGTACTACAGCTTCCACATTGTCTCAAAAAAACCTTTTCTGCCAGTATTTAAAAATCAAAGTTCCAGGCTTTAGATTCCATTTAACAAAATGCTCAAATTAAATCTTTAATGCAGTACAGTGACTATTCAGAACAGCTTACATTTTTCTTCACTGTATTGGTTGTTGCATTACTACTCCATCTTTGCAGTGAGGCTTTTGGAGTCTTGAGAGCTGGATTTTGCAGACTTATTTACTCTATCCCTGAATATCATCAAGTTAAGAGAAGGTGTTACGTGTCAAGCTTAGGAGATTTTAAATTTGATTTTAGTGAGTATCAGGAAATTCTTTATAGCTTTTTCATCTGTATGCTATTGAAGCTTGTGCCAGCTGCAGAACTGGAAGATCTGCTAAATGAATGGCCTCAAAAGTCTATGTATTATCACGCCACTTGTTGCTTCTCACTTCATATCAATGCTTTACACAAGCTGTGCAACCTCACTGTAGTTTCATATGCTTACTTGGGAAAATTTCATTAAGAAACTCCACTTCTTCCTGGAAATTCCTATGTGGGTACTCCTGGTGGGAAGGCTTCATGAAATTCTTACGTGAATAAAAGAAGCTCTGAAAAAAAATAAAAGTATATGTTAAATATCAAATATCTGCCTACAACTTAAAACCTAGAAGCAATTTAGAAAATTTAATATAAGCTTTCACAGGACATTACTTCTCCACATCAAAAATGCTGCTAGATATTTGTTTATTCCTAGCATGATTAGTAAGCTACAGGAGAGAGCTGACTTCTGAATTGGTTTTCCACAAAAAAAAAAAAATCCAATTATTTCAGCACTGACTATAGAGGCATGGAAGTTCTTCACCTCTAAGTAACCTTAACTCAGCACAGTAGCATTTATAAGTAAGAGATCTTTAAAAGGCAAATAGAAGGCTAAATTCCATAGCAGAGCAAACAGTCATATAACCTATTCTAGGAAGCAAACAACTAAGAAATACTTGAAATAAGGAAAACAAATTTGAAATGGTAATAAAAGGCTTGCTGTCTGTTTTAAGGGAGATGCATTTTTAGCACTTTACCTGAATTGAGTCAAACCCACTGTACTCCCTAGCAAGCTCCAACAGGGGAACCAGTGCTTGCAGTAAGAGGGTGGTACCACACGTCTTCAAAATGAAACGTCTCTTGGAGACAAACATGCTACTCTCACTGTGAAAGCGATGAGAAAAAGACATTAAACACTTAGCACAACACAGGAGACAAGGGTTAGGTCTTGGTTCCTATCCCAACCACATGCATTACTGCAAATGAACATTCAGTATACAGGACATTAACATGCTTGGCAAATTGATTAAATCAGTAAAGTTTAGCAAATATATGAGAGCTGTTATGATTTCCTAAAGCCATTACCTGCTCTAGCTGCATGATATTATACAGCTACTGCCCTGCAGGAAAAGACCTACATGCATTACTTGTCCTCAGTCTACTCAAGAAACACAGGTGCTGAGAAGCAGGTACACAACAAATGAGCCACGAAGATGATCAGAGGGTGGGAACACCTCCCCTACAATGACAGGCTGAGGGAGCTGCACTTGTTCAGCCTGGAGCAAAGGCTGCAGGGTGACCTCATTGCAGCCTTTCAATACCTAAAGGGAGCCTACAAACAGGAGGGGAATCTCTGAAAGGGTTGATAACAGCAGGACAAGGGGAAATGGTTTTAAGTTGAGGGAGGGGAGATTTAGGTTGGATGTCAGGGGGAAGTTCTTTACAGTGAGAATGGTGAGGTGCTGGAACAGGCTGCCCAGAGAGGATGTGGATGCCCTGTCCCTGGAGGTGTTCAAGGCCAGACTGGATGGGGCCCTGGGCAGCCTGGTCTGGTATTAAATGGGGAGGTTGGTGGCCCTGCATGTGGCAGGAGATTCATGTTCCTTGAGGTCCCTTCCAACCCTGGCCATTCTGTGATTCTAGATGCAGAATGGAGTCAAACTTCAAAAGTCTGACCTCAGCTAAAATAAAGCTATCAAGAAAGTCAGCCCAGAGAGAAGCAAAATCCTTACAGAAATTAATACTATGTCTGCCTGCATCTTTTAAGACATCTGACTACTAGAAAGTGATTAATCAGCACCTGCCCACAGAAATCACAGGTTATAAGCACAGTCCTGTAATATGCCTTATGCAGAAGATAAAGTTTACATACCATTGACTTCTTTAAGTCAGATACAGAACTACAAGCCCACTGAACTGAAGATTATCATTGATGCTACATCCACTTAAAGTGTATAGCAAGTACTTTCTCAGCAAATAGAGGATAAATCTGGCTTAAATAGTTTTAACTCAACTTAGATTCCTGGTTAAGAATACAAAGTAAAGGTTATATTTTACCTAGGATATAGGAGTTACTTCAGAATTATTATTATTTTTTTTAATACAGAGGTTGCAGAAAGAAGACTTCAGCAGTTTTCGACACTTTGCTCTTAACCCAGCCTTCCTTTCCAGACAGGCTTTCAGAGTACAAAAGCTTCAGATTTTGTAATCTGAAGTAAAGCAGAGAATGTCACTGTGTCTGACAAGTTCACACAGAAAAAAGCATGAAAGTATTTTCAAGATGAAAAACATGGCAAAAGGCCAACTGCTGTGCAAGGCCAAAATCCCAACATTTCAGAAAGATACATTTTTACAAGTATTCTTTATGGTAATGTATTATCTGTCTTTAAAGCCAATTTATTGATAGTTTTTGTTGACCTAAAACTAACACTTACACATACTGTTTTGCTGAAGTGTTCCTAAAATTTGAGTAGATTTTTAATTGGAGGAGACTTCTTTATCCCAGGACAAAAAATTCAATGATCAGGTGCAGAAATGCCACAGCAAGTAAAAACTAATCACAGTTAACAATCATGAAAACATTCCTGTTACTGAACAGAAGCATGATAGTACTACAGTTAGCATGCCCTTGCAAACTGTAGCTGTTAAGGACAGGATCTTAACCCAAGATTGGATTATCAGCCAAACATCATTTCCCATACAACAGCTTTAACATTTTTAGCTATTGGGCTCTTTAAGAAGCAGTTATAATGGGCTTACCTGAGTACATAAGCTTCCTGCTTGTCAGTTTTTGTCACACTTATGATCAAACAATGCACATTCTCCAGAAGTTTGTCCCACTCAATCCTGTAAAGAAATTACAACAGAGTCAAAACAGGTTAAACCAAAGCTTTCTGGAACACCGGATAAAAATGTATCACAAAAAGGATTGTAACTATTATTGTCTCCTTTCATGCTCACAGATGCAACAATTCTTCATGTAGGAATCATGAACCCAATAGAAATGCTATTCAATTCTTAGCTCTCAATGGCAAAATTTGAGTTTTCCACAGGAACCATTAAAATAATCTGCTGCATGGGTGCAACTAACAAACAACAGTGCCAAGACTCTAACAAGGCAGGTGTAATGCTATAATGGGATGATAATAGCACAGTGGCAAAGTCTTTGGCTACAGTGAATGTGAGCAAGCCCAAATGCAGCAGCCAAGGGTTCAGAAATGAAGGAAAAGAGCTGCTTATCTTTTGAAGGCCTCAGGTAAGCTGGGATCTCCAGCAAGATACTTTAACCTCCATTGCCAACCCTTAAATGATGTCTGCAAGGGGGTGGATCCTGTCTTCACCCCTTCTGGTCACTCAGGTGCACTGCATACAGCTGAGCTCCTTTGGGTTGGCTCTGCCTTCCACCAGGTGCTCAATCACTGTTTCAGGCCATGGCTTAGCATTTCTGCTACAGCAAGTTAAACATTACATCCTCCACGTAGGAAAAGGAGAAAACTCAATGTTATAACAATGTATGCTTTAAGTTGAATCTTCACATACTTTCAATTCCAGGAGCCACTGGTAGCCATCAGAGCAACACAACAGTACATTATCATTAAGAGGTTACATCTGTTCAACTTGGAATCAAGTTCATAATTTTAATGAAAATCAGCCCTAAGAAGTAATACATCTTAATGGCCTGAATTCCTCTTTGATCAATATGGATAATAGAATTCCTTCTACTTCCAGAAGATGTTAATTCAACATCTGCTAGATTTCACCATGATGGTATATATTATTTCAATTATTGACTGTCATTATTCATTCTGAGAGAAATTCTACTAGCAAACTGAAAATTCAAAAGGCACAAATGAAGCAAAAAAGACTTCCAAGCACTCATGAGAAGCTACAGGCTTGCAAAAAAAACCAAACACCCTCAACTATTGTCACTTCAGTCTTGTATCTATTAGTAGAATCCAATACAGCAGTAAAATTTGCTATGGGACAGATACAACTTCACAAGGTCACAAAATTACAAGACTGTCACAGCTTCCAATTTCTCCCTTCCCACAGCATATTCCAACTGCAGGTTTGCGCTGACTCCTGCTTGGACCTGTTATGAGCCAAGGAATCTACTAACCCAGCATATAAGTAAGTTACCCACCAGGTCATAGAGCTGAAGCAACTATGAGAACTAAAACCCTTTTACCAGCTGGTAAAGGGTAGACAACTCTTCACAGCTGGGGGACTGAGGGAAACACTTTTCTTCCAATCACCACACAAGCTCCCAGATGAGCTCAGCTGTCCCTGTAACTGTCAGCCTAATCCTCAGGGGTCAGACCTTCTTTCCCTTTGGCACTGCAAAAGCTTGATAGCTGTACTTCAGGACAAAGCACTCGCTGTTAATTCTAGCAGCAGGGTTGCTGCAGCAGCTCCAAATCTTTCCCCTTAAGGGGAAAAAAAAAAAAAGTCAATTTGCTGGAGTGAAACTTCAATGCAAAGCTGAAGTTTTAGGATCTCCTATCTCCCAGCTGTAGTCCAGATGCTCTTTGCTTCCCAAGCACCCTGGTACATAAATGCCTCTTGTTTTTCCCCTCACTTGAGGATGCCTCCTGATCTGAATTCTGCACCTTTGCTACTTGAGGATTTTTTTCCCCTTTTAAAGTCTGCATTGCACTAAACCAGTGTAAGTCATCCAGAACATGCTTAGCTTACAGACTGTATCCTTCTTTTAGGAAAGAGTGAAGCTATGAGAAGTGACTTTAAAAGAACCCTCTCCACCTTGAAATCTCTCATGATTAGGTGCACATCTGATCAACTTTATGAAATCCAATTTTTAATGATCCAGATATTCAAAGTGAATTTTTCCCTACCATTCCAGTTAGTGGACCTTGATGAAATTCTGTTCAGCAACTGGAGATATGGCAGCACAGACTGCTCAAATCTGCAGATCAAGTTGATAAGCTCATTTTGAATGCACTGACACAAACTATGCCATACTATGGGCTGTGTTCCTGATACTCAAGTTCATATGAAAATGCAACCAGTCTCTTCTCATCTCTGAGCAGCCTGGCAAATGCAGAGTGAAACTGCTGATGTCAAACTTTTTTAATATGGTCCTGGACAACCAGGCTATTTTGGTGAGAAGAGGACTTCAGGATTTAGTCACCTTGAAGCTACAGCATACCCACATACATTTGCCAGCTTTACTGTCTTTCCTGTAACATTTTACTATACTCTTCTTGTAAACTGAACTAGGTGATGTGTTAATTGTATTTGCTATTGCAGAATAACTCCGAATTATCTCAGCAGCACTCCTGTTTATGTCCTATCTGCCCCTGATGAAACAATACTCAGAGGTCTAACACAGCATTTGTGACAGCTGAGGCATAGATCTCTTACACTGCCTGATGCTGCAGTAATTCTACTTGTACACTACCACAGATAAGACTGTGTACTTGTCTGAGCATTAATGGACCTGTAACTATCTCAGACACTGCCAAAGCATAGATCTCTGACTTCTTAACCGGTCAAAATCTCAGCACTGTGCATGTAACCAAGAATTTTCTAAATATCACTGTACTGCAGCAATGGCCATTTCAGGAAAATAACTCCTTAAGTCACATTAGTGGAGGAAGATGCAACAATTCTAAGGTTCAAGAGCACAACAGCAAGGGATCAATATAGCACCAATACAGTGTTGCGTGTTAAATCCAAAGCAAACCATGCAAAGGAAGTCCCTATTAAGTTCATTATTACTATAGTTGGCATTTTGGTACTGCAGTGTAAACTGCAGTGGCACAACATATTATTTAAAATCTATTAAAGCTTTGCTCTACTCTTCAGTACTCCAACTACAGAAACCACAGCTAACCACATGCTGTGTTTGTGCATTCAGCTTTTACAGGAACTAATGGAGAGTTTTTTAGTTGTTCTGATTAAGGTAGCATTGAGAAAGAAAAAGCCAACAAACTGAGCAATACATAAGATGTCGATCTTGATCCAGAAACATACATAAAACAAACAAAGGGTTGCAGCAGCCAGGATGAGACTTGGCCACATCATGAAGTTTTATGGAGATACTCACCTTATCTATATGCATTTTAAAGCAGAGCACAGGAAGCAATTACAGAAAGGCCACCACACCTCACCTCACCTCCAAATGCTGGATTTGATCCCTATATAATTAAACAAGATGACCTTTTTATTTGACACTTTTCATTGTTTTAAGCTGAGCTAGAAAACATTTGTGATTGCTTTGTTCTGCAGTCAAGGTTTACTAAGTTTAACTCTTCCTTTAATCTGCAGAATTATTCAAGAGTTTCAGCTAAGAGACAATGTTTCCCCATACCCTTACCATGGGAGCAAAAATTAAGAGATAGCCTTTCAATATTATCAGTGCATGTATTACATTTAATGTGATTGTATTTTGTCAAACAAAAAACCTTGAAGTTAATAACTGTGAAAGACTTGAACATCACATCCTGTTTCATATTAAACTAAACTGCGAAGCAAAGCCTCCAACTGAAAAAGAGCCCAAGAGATTAATTTTCAATGAAATGCCATCATGGGCTTCTGCTTCTCCAAATTCCCCTTTCAAGGGGAAATGAGGATTGCATTACCATTTCCTGTATTTCTCATAAACAGCCATCAGGGCAACACCAGACACTTTGGAGCCGATCTCTCCATGAGGAAGCTAAGCACATTAGAAGACAAGACTTGAGTATCATTGGTAGCCAAGTGATTTCTGTAGCAGGCTTGCATCCACTGGAACTCCAAAGTGACAGAATCATCTCAGATCAACAACTCGTTGTTATATAAAGTTAGTATTACCTATTCCAAAGTGATAAAATCCTGTTTCTTAATTATCAAACAGCAGACACCCACTGAAGGTCAGAAGCTTCTCCAATAGGCATGCAACGTGCATCTTAAATGGCTGCATTTGCCCAGAGAATACCAAATGAAATGAATACATGTACTCAAGTGTAAACAACTGTCCATACTTAAATGTTAGAAAGCTGCTTGTTCTTTACTTGACTATCAGAAGATATAGAAAATATATTTTAGCAATCCACTCCTACATCCTACACTATCAGCAGACTGTTTCAGGACAACCAGGAAGGGAGTGATAGTGTTCATGGAGTTCTAGATCTCCTAAATCAACTTGTTCCTGTAAACAGTCAGCAGCCTCCACAAACATATACCCTTCCCAGCTCTTTCAGCATCTTTCTCATGGAGCCCAAATAGCACTGTGTGAAAGTTGTTCTGTAGTAGGGCAGGAATTCTTTGGGAAAACAAAACTTCTAAAGACAGCTTCAGCTGTATGTGTGTGTGTGTGTGTATATATATATATATATACACACACACACACACACACACACACACACACACACACACTCTTGCATTGCTATTCATTAAAAATAAGACAACTGACAAATGTGTAGCAATCAAAGTAATAACCAATTTTACCTTGTACTTGACTGTTGAGATCTTGTTTAAAAATCAAGCATTGAGCTATGGAGTAATACCTTTCATTCCCTCCACCTGTTACCTCCTAAATATTTACCTCATTAACAGACCACAGTTCAGCAGACAGTATCCTGCCAGTACTCTGATCCAGACCATGGGTAAGTGTAATGCTCAGTCCAAGCCACCCATGCACAGATAGCATAGAAGCTGACTGAATGCCAGTATCAGAGCTGCAACACCACTTAAAATTATTTTGAAACAGGTAGAAGTAGTAGCTGCCAAGTACTCAAATCACAAGCTTCTTAAAGCATCTCTAGCAGCTCATGTGTTTTTTTTCTGAGCAGAATGACAGATGCATGTTAATTATTTCCTATTAAAATTATAATTTAGCTTATAGATTGCTGTTGAATATAGACTTCCTTAGATCATATATACTCAAGGCACTTCCAACATGATAATTTTACTTCTGCAGTATCTGTGGGGCACACAAGACCCACACACCCTCCACATGGCTTTGAAAATAGATACACAAGAACTCTACATTTCCCTTATCTTAAGCCTAAAACTTTTCCAAGGACATGCACGTAGTCTTGAGTGAAAGGCAAGCACTTGAATAGAAAGTCACATCCACATCACAAGCAACTCCACCACACACTTTTAGCTAGAAGATCCTGAGCCAACTAGTGAAGATCATAATTCCCCAAGGACTCCAGGATATTTCAGCCAGGGCACAAAAGAGACCACAGATTTGAAGGCTGTGTATTGCTACTGTCACAGATCCTTTACTACTGTTGCTGAAGCAGTATACAAGGAACGCTGACTTCTGTACATCACCTCCAGAGATACTTGAGGGGCATTTGTCTGTTAAGGAGACAAAGGAGATCACATACCTGTCACTCAAGATGTTTCAGGAAGCATAATCCCCAACCAGCACATTAGGATTTCAGCAGAAGTCTTGCATGCAACATTTAAGGCAAGTTTGAGTCTAACCTTCTCCAGAAGGAACACACTGTAAGGCAGCAACTGTCTGCCACAGGCATCAAGCCTTCCTGCTCTCCTGGCTGAATAAACAGTCATTAGGAAAGTCATTTTAAGAACACACCAGTAGCCACAAGTTTAAAGAGGTTTATGAAGTGCTTATGACAGGAAGTAACTAACCAAATGCTGAAGCTTCAGCAGTAAGGCAGGAAAATATCAAACGGCTTCCAATGGAAGTCTTAGTTCTCTGCAAGCATGATCATGGTCAGTAGCAGTGAGCATAAAAAGGCTTGGCTTGTTTCTTTTGTGTGAAGCTATTCTTTAACTGAGCATTATAAGCAAATGTTTTATCTGCCATTTTGAACTTGTCTGCAATAGAGGAAGACTGAATTCTTAGGTAAAGTTCTCCAGATTATCTTTTATGTCCATGTGAAATATGCTCATAGAGCAGAGACAGGATCCTGCCTCCCTGTACAACCCTGCCTCCCCTGCCACTGCACACATCACATGCCACAGGCAGTAGTGCTACACTTCTGTCAGAGCCTCCCAGGAGTAAGAGCACAGAAGGCTCGCAGCCCAGCCTTCCCGCACCTTTGCTGTTTGAAGGAACATGCAATAACACTACCAAGCTTTGCAGGACTGTGGGAGTTGACTCAGGCTAGAGGGTGTAGTACAAAGCAAGTACTTACAGGACTTCCATCAGATGCTTGCCTTTGCTGTAGCTTAGCAGTTCTCATCTGGCATAGACTGAGAATTTCACTGTAATCGTTATCACCCCATATTGCTCATTACTGCACTGCTCTTTCTCCAGTTCCTTATCTTGTGTCCAAGTACATACAAATAACTAAATTAAAGGTTTGTAAGTATCTTAATTTTGAATGCTTGAGATGTGGACTCCTAAATACTAGAATCCTTAGCCTATGGCTTCAAACCTGTGTGCATTCGAGACAGGAAGCCCAGAGGCTTAGCTGCACTCTCATCTGAAGGCATAAGCTGCTTTCTTTGCTGTGGGGACAGTGAAAACGCTTCTCGGTCATCATAGAATTCCACTCACAGCATGGTCATCATGTTTCCAGCAGAACGTCATTTTTATACTTGAAGACTGTTTTTAACAAACGTGCTTTGCATAGCACAGTGAGAACCAAGGTAACGCAAATGACCAAAGCCACAAAAACGTTAACTCCATTTCTCAGTATGAGTGTGGCAGGCATCTCCAGCTGCTTGTCATTAATTCAATGACAGGACTTTTTTGCAGAACTCATCAGCAGACAAAGAAAAAGCCCCCACACCTCTGCAAATTAAAGCCCACATTAATCCATTTTCTTCTAGTTTTCAGCTGGGACTCTAACTGAAGGTATTAGAACAATACATTTCATATCTATACATACTATTCTCTAAAAAGCAGCCTTGCCCAAAGGAGAAAAAGATGTCATAACTTCTTCATTAACCAGTTCTTGAACCTTTGCCTTCGCAGCTGGTAATATCCAAAGACTTCAAACTATCTGATCCCTAGCAAGGGCACACAACATGGAAATTCTTGGCTTTGAACACCGGCTTAGTCATTCTGTGGATGAATAGCTGACATTTCACTACTAAGCAGGTACAATACAAAAGGCAAGCTCAACTGGTTTGCAACTTGACTCTAATTTAGCTATTGTTCTACAGTTTCAGCTTTGATTTCAAACTGTTCAAACGAGCTTATTCAATTGCCTTTATGGAATTAACATAGCAGGGTACACTGCATTCAGAATTTTCTCATTTGCCTCTATCAGCTGTAGTGAAAGTAATTTAGGGCCAACAACTCTCAAAAAGATTGTTAATAAAACTTTGTTTCATGCTAGCAACACAGTATCACTGATTGTTATCCCTAAATGCAGGTTAACAGCACATCTCAGATGTCACACCTTTCTACCAAAAAAGGTAGACAGCTTCTATCAGCATCCTGCATTAAGATGCAGTTAACACAAATGCCTTCAAAGCTCCCTCCCCGTTCTCAAATTGTGTTAAAAGCCACATGTTTCATAGTTAACAGTTTGTATTTACCCTATTAAAATTTTATGGCCATATCTAAGCACTGTGAAGGAGCTGCCCAAGTACTTGCCTTCCATTCCATTAAGTTGTATTAAGCAGCCTTAAAAACCAGGTTTGCTGGTTTGTAGATGGGAGCTTCACATCACAAATGAAACAGAGCATGAATGTGTCAATGAAGAAAGAATTTGCAGAATGCCACCTCTAAACCAGAAGTTCTGTAAATTCCAATACCAGCATATGAACGCAAAAATCAAATTTTTGGAAGTTTTCATATTTTAAATAAGTTAAATACAGCAGAAACCCTGAAGTGCCTACATAACACTTAAGATCACCTGTAATAACTTCAGCTAGAATTTGCTCTTCCAGGGTTGCCTGGACATTGGCTACGCAAGTTCAAACTTTATATTTGCTATACCTCTTAAGTAATAACAAACGTATAATCACATCTCATCATTTCCATGCTAAGCACATTATTCAAAAAAGGTCTCAACAGCTTTATATGTCAGAGTTACATGAATAAACTGCCTCAGAGCACCAGGCCAGAGGCAAACATCTATGCTGCACTGCTTCTGTCATAGCAGAAACGAAGCTTCTGGTAGCTGGGAGCTAGTGACATAGACACATGTGCACACACGCAGGATGCCCATTATTTTAGGAGAGGCCATTATCTGCTCACTTTCAGATAGCTTTTATTCAGACCTTTAGATAGCTAATTCTACTAATACATTTACAAAGGGAATCTGCTGAGAAATGCTGAAACAAAGGAAAAGACAAACAGCACAAGCTGAGTACGCACCTTTGACTGTAGATGCTGCCTTCATTACCATATCCCATACATTAAACATATCACAACATCTCATCTGAGCATCCTCAAGAAAGACCACTGGCTAACAGCAATACATGCAAGCAGATCTGGATATACCACAAACACCAGATTCTCTGAGTGCCATCCCAACCCATTAATTCAGTTTTACCAGACCTACAATGGCCTAACAGAAGTGAGCCTTAGCATTTGCCTCACATGCTAAAGACAAAACAGCATTTTCAACTACGTGAATCCATCACATCTGCATGCAAATCTTGTGCCTCCTACAAACTTGTACGTGGTCCTGAGCCCATTCTAGGGCAAGTAAGCAGATTTTGCTTTCATTTCAGGCTTGCTGCAGCCATTTTCTGACACTTCCAGGGTGCTTGTGCCACAGTACCATATTCAGCAGCTCTACAGTTGGACCTCTTATTACAGGGATAGGCATCCCAGTCGACCCAGGCAGCTCTCTTTATGAAGTACCGTACTGGTGAGCTACAGCACAACCACCCGACGCCCGCTCTACCCGATGGGGTTTCCGCAAGGCACCCCGTGACCATCAGACCCGGCATTAACGAGGGCCCGGCTCTGCCGCAGCGGGAGGAAAGCCGTCCCCTGACCCCGAGGCCGACTCGGGAGCACGTGTGCAGCCGAAGCCGTGCGGGCCCGGGCCTTTCTTCCTGCCTCGCTGGGTGGCAGTGAAAGAAGCGCACATTCTTCAGATACCCATTGGGTGACAGGCAGGGGCCCACCCCTGCGCGGCGCCCAGTTCTCATTGGCTTGAACTTGTCAATGGGGGAGAAAAAAAAAAAAAGAAGAGAGAGAGGCAGCGCGCCTGGGAGCAGCGCCAAGAAACTCACGTGTAAGCGGCGGCTCCGGCCACACTTCTGCGGGAGGAGCCCCCCCCGCTCCCCCGCCCGCCTCCCTCCGTGCCTACCGCGCCACGGGGCCGCCGGAGAGACCGGCCGCGAGGGACCCACCTCCCTCACGGCAGCCGGAGCCCCGTCCCCGCGGGCGGCCTTCCCCGGCCCGCCTCCACTCTGCCCGCCGCACGTCGCCGGCAGCGCCCCGCGCTGTCAGAGGGACGGGGAGCGGCGAGGCCCGCCGCCCTCAGGGCGCGCGCGCGCGGCCGCCGCCACCAACGGCTCCCGCTCCCGGCGGCCCGGAACCAACAGCCGTCCGCCCGCACACGGCCATTACCCGCGGCGCTGCCGCCACCACGCCCGGGCCGCGTGCGCGCCGGCCGCTGCCCTCCTCCCCACCATCCCTCCCCGCCTCCCTCCCTCCCTCCCGCGGCCGTTACGGCGGCTCTCCCCTCTCCCTCCCGCGGCCGCTCCCGGACCTGGGTATGGTGCGGAGGTCGCCGGACCCCTTGCTCTGGTGCGGCTCCTGCGGCGCGGGCTGCTGCCGGGCGAACCACACCTCCAGCAGCTTCTCGGTCCCTTCGAAGAAGTGTGCACCGTTCTCCTTCATGGTGAGACAACTCGGCAACCAACAACCACAGAAATTAACGGCGACCCCACCGCCGCCCCCCGGCTCCCGCTCCGTCTCGGGCGGGCTTCACCTTCTGGGGCTGTTGTGGCTTTTTTTTTTTTTTTTTTCAATATTAATTTAAGAAAAAAAAAAAAAAGAAAAAAGAAAAAAAAAAGATTTTTTTTTAAGCCACCCTGAATGCGCGGCGGCGAGCGCGGCGTGAGCGTATGTGAGAGGGTTACAGTCCGGGCGGGCGGGCAGGCGGTGCGGTTCCTTGTAGTCCGTGTTCCCCTGTTACAGAGAAGAGCGGTGAGCGAGCGCTAGCTAATGTCGCCGGCCATACTGTGTAAGCGAGGGGCTATGCGCACTCCGCCGCCTTTATAGCTCGCAAGATCGCGGGGGCACACCGCGCGGCTGCGCGCTTGCCTCTCAGGTCCGCCTTCCCTCGCTTCTGATAGGGCGGAGGGGACGCCCGTCAAAGGCTATGCCGGTTCGCTGCCCCACCCACTGCAGCCCGCCCGCTCAGCCTGGAGGAGCGGGAGCGCGGGGCTGGGGCTCGGGCTGAGGCAGCGCCCGGTACCGCGGCTGGGTCCGGCCGGCCCTCGCCGCCCCTAAACGGGATAGCGGGCTGAGGGCGGCGGGGGGCGATCGGAGCCGGGAGACCCGGGAGACCCGGGGAAGCTGAAGCCGAAGCCGAAGCAGCGGAGTGCTGCAAAGGGACGCCCGCATAGCTTCGGGGCGCTCCAAGAGACGGCTGTTGCTGCTCCCCGCGCCGTGAGAGGAAGCGAGGAGTTACCTCAGCGCCGGGGCGTGCGACGGGGCCCGCTGGGGACGGGCAGCCGTGCCGGGCACCTTGTGGAACGAACCGTGCGGCTGTGCAGTCCTTTAAAACGTATTTTCAACACCGTTACGATAAGCCCTGCCTTATAACGCTGCGTAGCGCAAGGAAAGCCCTGCAGTTGAGCAGCCGTAGAGCAAAAAGCCGTTGAGCCCCGGCGGACTCCGTCCGGCGGCGGGGGCAGAGGGCCGATGGATGGGCGCTGCCGAGAGGCGCCGGGACGGCAAGGCTCGGCTCAGGGGGCGGCCCCACAGGGTGGCTCTCACAGGGTGACTCAACGGCGTGAGTCAGCCGGGCGGGAACTACCCGGCCCGAAGAAGTCACTGCCGTGAAAAGGTGGTCTTCTCTCGGCTGTGTCTTGCTGCCTCCTCCGCTGAGCCGGTACGAGCGCTGGCATGGCTGCGCAGCAGGCTGCATCGGCTTTAATGATAGCAATTTAATTCTGACCGTAGTTAATAGCTTTAAATCGTGATCGTTTTTAACGTGCATCGGTTTCTCGAGCCTGTTGGTGTCTCAGCTTCATGCACGCTTGTGCTGGCTTGGACATGCACGAGAAGTTACGGGTGGGGAGTGGAGGACCACTTTTTCCATAGATGTGTAAGTTCTATGGGTTTATAGCGCTTAGAGAAACCTCGGATGAGAGGTTGTGAGCTCTGACCAGCCACAGACCCTGCTTGTTCTTAATACAGTTTCTCCCACCTTCATTTCTATACACACACTAATTCTAAATCTCACCTTCTGTTAATGTTAGTCCCTGGTTTTCAGTCGGGATCTGGTTACAAGCAATCTGTGTGACACTGCTCCAAGCACACATGTCTTTTTCTTGTCTTGGAAGGAGTCACTGATGTCCCAACCCCTGACTAGAGTATGGGTTCACCCCATGCCTTAGACCACATGCACATCATCTGCAGCATTTCCCCACGGCCAACCATGCTTTGTCTGCTCCATTCAGCAAGTACTGTGTGACCTGTTCAAGCCAGGCTTCAATTTCTTGCCTGCTACAAGGCATCAGTCTGAGGAGTCCCTAGCTGTGGCTGTTGGTTTCTGCTGCTAGGGCACACCAACCATCCGTGGGGATCTTTGTAAGACTCTGCATAAGAGGACACTGTTAAAACAAAAGCAAAAAAAAACCCAAAAACCAGTTATTTATTATTTCTAGGAAGCTTCTCTGTGTGAAGGAGTAACCAAGAAGCAGCAGAAGTACTTGCTTCAGTGTTAGTTGATATGAGGAAGGAAATGAACTCAACACTGAAGAAAATGAAACAGCGAAAGAGTTTGAAGTACTTTGATGTGACAGAAAAGTAGCAGGGCGATAAAGAATGACTGAAGCCAGACAGTATGGGTGCAAACACTTAGAGAGAGATTTATATGATTGCTGAACACCACAGGATTTTCTTCACAAGAGGCTGCATTGCTGAAAGAAGCAGAGAACACAGGTGGGAGAGAGAAATGAGCAGTGAAAACCCTTTCTTGTGCCTGACAACTGGGCATGAACCAAGCATTGTGTGAGGGACAGGCTGAGGTTTCAGGGAAGACAGAAGGAGATTGTTGTGGATTAGAGATGTTCTGTGAGTCATCATTGGAAAGATGGTAGATGAATTTGTGTTTACAAGTGAGATTACCCAGAGATACAGGATGGAGAAGGAGCTGAAGGACTAGCAGGTTCAAAATGTCTGTCCAAAGGAGCTGCACTAATTTAACTATAGCAGTTTCAAAAGTGGTTTAATAACATTAACCACATATTTGATTCTGGAGGAAGGAGGGTTCTGGAAGCCAGGGAGGCGTGGATGTCATGCTATGATCATGAGACACAGGGCCAAGCATTATTTAGAATCTGGTTCCTTAGAATCTGCTGTTGCCACTAGTCAGGTGCATTGCTCTGGTGCCCAAGAATTTGTGCGTAGTACAAAACTAGTGTAACTGTATCAGCTCGTTTTTGTTACACGTGTAACCCAGCTCAATAGCCTGCCTGGTTCAGAGTTCTGCATCCAGAGCAGATTTGGGATTGCCTGAAACAGGGGTGAAACAATTCTGAGTATACATTGAGATTTCCCCTACAATTAGTTCAAATTTAACTGATAGAACTTCTGAATGTACTGCTGATACCCAGTTTATCTGCTAATGAAAATTGGAAGCACTGAATCACAGAATCCTTATAGTTGGAAGGGGCTTTTAAAGGCCACCTAGTGCAACTGTCCTGCAGTGAACAGGGACATGCACAGCTAGATCAGATTTTGCAGGGCCTGATCCAGCCTGGCCTTGAAAGTCTCTGGGAACAAGGCATCAATCACATCTATGATAGTCTGTTCCAGTGCTTCACTACCCTCACTGTAAAAAATTTTTTCATTATATCCAATCTAAATCTATCCTCTTTGGGCTTAATACTATTTCCCCTTGTTTTATCACCACAGACCCTGCTAAGGAGCCTGTCCCCTCTTTCCTGTAGCTCCCCTTTAGATACTGAAAGGCCGCTATCAGGTCACCTCACAGCCTTCTATTCTCCAGGCTGAACAGCCCCAGCTCTCTCAGCCTGTCCTTGTGTTGGAGAGGTGTTCCATCCCTTGGATCATTTGTGTGGCCCTGCACTGGATGCACTCCAACAGGTCTACGTCTCTCCTGTACTGAGGAGTCCATATCTGGATGCAGTAATCCAGTACTGAAGTTCCTCCAAGTAAAGCTTAAATGTCTCAGAACAAATATTTGGCAAACAAGAAGGAATCAGTTCTGTTTTGAAAAAGTGAATGAAATAAACAGGATAAGAATGTCAGTTTTGTCCTAAAAAGTAGTTGATACTAGTTTGTGTTCTAGAGCCTCAGATTTCAAGGTGATGGGCTATAAAATCACCACTGCAGGTGTTAGCCAGCTAACCTTATGATGGCTATGGTGAAATTTGTTCTCCATTCATCAGAGTTTACATGCTGTGCTAGCTCTCTTCAGAAATGGGATGGAGATGGAGAAGGTGAAGTCTCTTGGACAGACTGCATTAATTTTCCTGTGTCTTAGTCTATGTTTGTTCTGAACTTCTCAAACTCCTGCTATTATCTAACTGTCTTTGCTCCAGCAATCAGCCACTGTCCTTGCTAAAAACTGAGGCAAGATATTTTTTTTATTTGTGAAGTCCAGTTTATCTTTTGCCAAGATTATCTTCAATCTCTCTCCCATTCCAACTACATAACAGTGACAGTCCTTTATTGCCTTTTGTTTATGGGGATGAAGAATCTTTTTGGTTGTTTGCTTTTCATATCTTTTTCGAAGTCCAGCTCAGCTTGACTTTTGGCAGTTCTCATCTTGTCCTTCCTTTTCTTGATCTCTCAGATAACATTTCCTGTACTTAGTCCTCTTTGCCGTTTTGTAAATGTTTCAGTTTTGCTTGTGGTTATTTATTGAACTAGCACTGAAGTTCCTCTGTAGAACTTTCCCTGCTTTCTTGAACAACATATACACATACTGTTTTCACATCAAATAATCAGTTTATCATAGAATCACAGAATCATAGAATGGCCTGGGTTGACAAGGACCACAAAGCTCATCTAGTTTCAACCCCCTGCTATGTGCAGGCTCACCAACCAGCAGACCAGGCTGCCCAGAGCCACATCCAGCCTGGCCTTGAATGCCTCCAGGGATGGGGCATCCACAGCCTCCCTGGGCAACCTGTTCCAGTGTGTCACCGCCCTCTGTGTTCGCTGCTGGAGTAGAACCTTTTACCATCTTTCCTGAAATCAATTTTGACTTAAAAAAGTTGTTTTATCTATTGTAGCCCTCTTCTGTCAGCAGTCTGAACTCCTATTTGTTAAGCAATGACTATCACACCTATATACATTTTCCAGCAATTTTTTAAAATTAATATAATGCACTGCATATGTTAATGAGCGTAATTCACAATATAAGGACTACAATGTAAGTGGTTTGTCCTTATCTAAGATCATTGCCCATAAGTGCTTTTAGCCAAGTTGTCATTATCTTCTACTTCTACTTTTATTTATACTTAATGTTTTAAATATATCATTCAAACATATTCTAAACTTGCAGTTACAGGTGAAGAAAAGAATTTGGGATAATCCTTTTTTTTCTTCTTCTTCTTATTGATATTATTTTTTCAGTGTTCTGAAAACTTGTGTATCAGTCTCTACCTTTGAGGAAGTAAAAAAATATATGGAAACTTTTGTTTGAGATGCTTTGCAGTTGTGTTCCTGAAAATAAAATTACACACCTAAACCTCCTTCTCTCCAACGTGTGGCACCAGTAGTATCTTTGAAGAGATGTTGTAGCAACTGTTGC
Organism: Tetrao urogallus; assembly: GCF_951394365.1. NCBI lineage: Eukaryota > Metazoa > Chordata > Aves > Galliformes > Phasianidae > Tetrao > Tetrao urogallus. The sequence continues at coordinate 65,317,027 of NC_136814.1, forward strand.
AAATAAAGAAAGTTACCTTTTGAGATCCTAAATACATTCAAGATTGCCTTACCAAATGACGCAAACCAACTGTTTTCCTTATGTCCCCAGCCTTCCCACACCACTTGAAAACAAAGTTTTCAGTCAATAGAAATCTTGCATATTTTAAGGCAAAACTCATACTTTCCTGTCTATAATCTCCCTGGCCATCTTGGTTATTCCAGTCTAAAGAAAATCAATATGCAAATGAAGGCCTTGCTCCTGCAAACTTTGATACCTTTAAGTTTTCATCCTGTTTTTCATCATTATTCCATATCATGGCATCCTGCCTGATGCTTAAGTGCAGTGCTGGGTGCATTTCCCGTGTGCAGTGCTTCTAGCAGGCTCAGCTGCTTACATGAGTTCCAGCTCTGGGAGACTTGATCTTCTGATCCTGGATAAGGGGAGAGATCTCTTTTTTGGGGGAGGCCAGTTGGTGAGGCCTGCTGATAACGATTCAGACCGACTCTCTCCTCTGCTTTATCTTTGGCTTGTTTCTTAACTGTTCTGTATTATCTCATCCTTTTTAATAAATTAGTTTCTCCTATCTCAGTTGGGTTTCTTCCTCTTCCTTCCCCCCCTTCTCCCGAGGGGAGGGATGGGCTTTGCATGATGAACTGTTCAAACTGCAACATTTTTAGACTAATTTGGAGTCACCAAAAGCACAAAAATCTACAAAGCTATTCATTTACAGAAGTATTACCATGCATGACAATGAGAAAGGCGGGTTCCATTTGAGAGGAAGAAAAAGTAATTTATGGCATTACCTATTGTATTCTGTCACCAGGATACAAGATAATCAGAGATGACCTTTGAAGAGGGCTTCCGGGGAAGAATACAAACATTGCCTTTTGTTCTTATTTATTTATTTATTTATTTATTTGGTCAAAGCAATATTTTGTTCTGATCATTTTCACAATGGGAATTCAGATTACATCTACTCTCTCCTGCACCCACCCACAGGGAAAAAACAAGAGAAGCATCACAAAAAAATTTGATGTCTTGCTTAAATAATTTCAAACTTTTGCATTGTTATGTATGTACATTCTAAATGATCACATGAGAGATCTTTATTAGTTTGTCTCATTTCCTTCATTTACATTGTTTAGAGTTCGCATCTGAGACCTCTCCATTATTATTTCCCAGGCAACGCTACAGGACTGGGGCAGAGTGGCTGGAAGACTGCATAGAGGAAATGGACCTGGGGGTATTGATTGATGCTCAGCTGAATATGAGCCAGCTGTGTGGCTGGGTGGCCAAGAAGGCCAATGGCATCTTGGCTTGCATCAAGAACGGTGTTGCCAGCAGGAACAGGGAAGTGATTGTGTCCCTGTACTCAGCTCTGGTGAGACCGCACCTTGAATAGTGTGTCCTGTTTTGGGCTCCTCTCTGCAAGAAAGACATTGAGGCCCTGGAGCAGGTTCAAAGAAGGGCAACAAAGCTGGTGAGGGGTCTGGAGCACAGGGCTTATGAGGAGTGACTGAAGGAGTTGGGATTGTTCAGTCCGGAGAAGAGGAGGCTCAGGGGAGACCTTATTGCTCTCTATAAGTACCTGAAGGGAGGTTGTGGTGAGCTGGGAGTCGGCCTCTTCTCTTGTGTAACTGGTGATAGAACTAGAGGGAATGGCTTCAAGCTGTGCCAGGGGAGACTTAGGCTGAACGTTAGGAAATACTACTTCTGAATACACTCTGAAAGAGTGGTCAGGCACTGGAATGGGCTGCCCAGGGAGGTGGTGGAGTCACCGACCCTGGAGGTGTTCAAGGAACGTTTGGATTTTGTATTGAGGGACATGGTTTAGTGAGAACTACTGGTGAAAGGTGGATGGTTGGACTGGATGATCATGAAGGTCTTTTCCAAACTTGATTGTTCTGTGATTCTGTGATATTCTGACAAGCAGTTAACCCAAGAAGGGTGCAGCAGTCAAAAGGGAATACAGATTATTTGTTTCAGCAAGAAAACTGCTAATATTTTTTAATACAAAACTCCAGCTACTGAAATCCTTGATCTGGTCTATATAAAATGCTTTAACTGAAGGAGCAAGGCTGGAAAAGATGAACTTTCAACATCACGGAAGACTTTTATTTACATAGAATTAACAAACATTGAAACACTTGAAAGCCATTTTTCTTCCAAATGGCATACAGGTGAATCAAAATTTTGTTTTAAAATAGTACTCCTTTTGTTTTCATACAGTCTGTGCTGGTGAGAAAGTATGGCCATTCTCTACTGAATCGATAGAAGAAAGTCAGGCTCTCCTCTTCTTGCTGGCCACTTCTGCAGAGATATCCAATTGTGACTGATTTATAATCAGCCTTCTGCAGGGAAAATGTCATCACATTTGCCACAAAGTAGTTACGTTGCTTGTAATTGCTTACATTGTTCTTAATTGCTCATTTTATAAAGAAGGGATCTACATGGGTTATATTATTATCTATGTTAATAAGCCTAAGCATAAAAATCACTAGTTAGATCTTAAATTAATGAGATTTGTAAAGACAACGAGATTTCAGACATTAATAAATTGGGATTTTTACCTCTGGGATATTTGTATGGGTGAACACGCAAAATTTCAAACCTCTGAAACTGAAACTGAAAGAAAATCTGAGTCAGTCACATGAATACAATTAGAAATCTTCATGACAGCAAGGAAGATTGACATGATAAATGCAAAATGACTCTACCACTGCTTTGTACAGGTTGCTGTACTTCACCCATGGTATGAAAAAGCTTTCTTACAACGAAGAAGAGTAGATATCAGATTTAGGGTGTAACTGGCAGTTACACAATTGGAATAATTTATTCAACTCCATGCTCTATGTGACTGTAATTTAGATTTCTCAGCAGTAGTGTTCCCTGTTGACAATGCAGCATTAATAATAATGTATAATAATAACCAATTAATAAAGTGTCAGCATTTGATAAAATCCCACCCTTTGAACAAAGATTGTGGCTCATTTCTGAAAGTTGATCTAGAGTAAATGGTGAGAGAGGGCGTATTTTTGTATGATAAAACTGGTAGTCTATCCATTTTGGAGTCCAGGAGGCAAAGCTTGTAAGTGGAGGTGATGATAACATCCAGTACAATTCTGGAAAAAAATATGGGCTTTTCAAGGCTGTGTTTCATTTCTGCCTTGGATCAGTAGACATCAATCAGACTGCAGTGTACTTTGAGCCTTTACTTTTCATACGTATCGTGTAATACTACCCATCCCCCTGCATTTTCAAAATACCAGCTAAAATCTGTAATGCTTGACTCTCTATGGCAGTAACTTTGAATTTGTGCACTAGTTAGGCTGGTTGCGGTAGATAACACACAAGGGACTTTTTTGCAGCTATTACTAACTGCAAGTGCAGGAATCTGGTCATCTGGTGCACAGAGTGTCTCCTACTAGTGATTCCCTTTCATGTGTCATGGCAGAGTACACGTCTGGCCATGAAAAAAGGATCTTAAGCAATAGTCAGTTTAATCATAAATTGTTTTTTAAAACTTTGTTGCAACATGTTTGTAAATGAAAAAATAGGCAATATTTTCTTTTCTTCTCCTTACTTTCTCTGTGGTTTAATTAATTCATATTTCAGTGGGATGCTCAAGACATTTCATCTGAAGAACTCTTTGCTCTGGATACTCCATTTCCAGACTTTCCCCTGAAGAAAGAAACTTAGTCTTTGTAGTAAGTGACACATGTGGATGCTGGTAGGAAGCAGCATTCATTTTCTTGTACAAAAAATAACTCACGAGTAAGTCTTCAAATTAGAAAGCATTGTGTACAAACACTGCTTCTGATCTCTCTGTGATTTAAAACAAGGCATTGCAACTTAGCTATTCCCTTCAATCTGTAGTTTTAATGGCAAGATTTAAACAGTTAATTATGAATTTATTTATCTTCCTCTATATGTAGACCTGTTCATGTCAGGAAAATAACGTAATCCTGCTGACATGTATGTCATTTCATATGGCTATTAGAGTGGTGAAGTTTTACCATTTTCTCAGTTCAATTCTCTAGCCCAGAACAGAATATATTTCGGTTTGAGAAGTTTCACATATTGAATTTTACACAGAAAAATAGAAAACGCTCTTTATGTAAACCCTCAGCAGGTTCTGTCTAGGTTCTGCCTAATGTCTCCACTTTTGATCATCTGCTCAGCATTTATGCACCTTTCTCTGTTAATGTGTTCTTCTCTGTAATGTCTGCTTACATTTACTTTGTGGACACCAAGATGTTCAATTGTTCTGTGGCAAAAAATAAAAATTAAAAAAAAATCACAAAAATATTGATCAATATTTCCCTTTGGTCAAAGGACTTCCAAGTCTCATCCTAGCTTTCCAAAAACTTTTGAGCTCTCTGGAAAGTATTATGTTTCATTCTTTTTAGGAAATGTCAGAAGTAATTATGGTTGCAATCAGAGAAATTAATCCGGTTTAGCTTTACATATGCAATGTGGATGTTGGTAACTAAGTCTGTCACCCAGGGCTTCACTTGGTGGTCAGGTGCAGAAGAACAGGTACGTTTAGGGCATGAGTCACCTGATCTGTTTTAGACAAGGTTTCATTAAATTTTCTTAGGCACACCAAAGGGGTGACTTATTCTACAGGTCCATCAGCACAGCATTTACACATTCTCTCCTTTCTTTCAGAATAAAATCACTTTGTTTTTTGGGCAGGTACTTTTAGTTCAGTATGAAACCGTCCTGTATTCCAAAATAGCAAAAAGTGTCACAGTTCATTCAAATATCTTTCACTAGGCTGGTGTTTGTTGCTGTACAGTGGGTAAGCATAATACCATAAGGAGCTCATTGAGACTCCGGTTTCTTGTGAAGGACTCACCAAAAGTTTAAAAACATGAGTGAGTGGGCATAAGGGAGGTGCTGAAACTCTGTGGCCAGTCTGGGAAAAGTGAGCAGAGAACTGAACTGCATATGAAGAAACAGCAACAGTTTTATTACACATTTTCAGACACACTACAAGCTTTGTTATAATAAATAACACAGTAGTGAATAATCTTAAAATTAGTATTATTTATTTAAACTGCCAAGGATTTTGCATGAACCCTGCATGAAATATCTGCATAAAAGCAAGACTTTCTGTTTCAAAGGTTGAAAGACTGATGCACCTTCACTAGAGAGAAAATGAAATTAACTGTTTCGGAAACGTGAAGAATGACTACAAACACCCCTATTTCAGGGGCACATGCCTACATCAATCTGAGAGCATTTGTGCTCCATCCGCGCAGCACCGGTGCTGGAATTTGTCTTATCTGACTTCATGTCTGCAGTACTGATGTCTGCATCTGAGCTCTTTCTCCAGACCTTGAGTCGGTACAGGGTAACTGACAACCCCAAGGTTTACAGATATGACTACACAAGCAAGTATGCTGTCAGCCTACAACAGCTGACACCACAACATCAGAGTACACTGATACGTAGCTGCTTCGCCTGACACAACCCAGCCCTGCTCTGCGCGGTTATATTGGGTGGAGCCACAGCAAAATGTCAGGATGCATCCCTGTACTAACTTGCACTGCATTTCTCTGTGCAGAATTATTCCAGTGTCAAGATATCAGAATCAGTCTCCCATAATTCTATACTCCACAGTGTTTTCTAAAATACAAATTTGTTTTGTTTTAAATCCACATTTTGCATTTTTTTTCTCTCTCTGTCATTGGCATGAGATCAGTATAAGGTAATGTTCCTTACATTTCTGTTTTGCATATCTTTGATATGATATACATGGAACTTAAGCAACCTCTTCTAAAATGATGATTAGTGATGGGAGAGGAATGACGAAAGCTTATGGACAGGAAAAAAAACACACCAGAGGGTGGAAGCGCACATTGTAGATTTTGGATAACTAGCAGTGGATGAAGAAATTCAGAATGAAGAAAGCCACAAAAATGAAATTGTACACTGAAGCAGTATTGGCTCTGGCGCTTCATCAAAGAGATGCCACAGTGAGAGCCACTCTGACGACAGATAAGCAAATAGCAATCATACCCTAGAAGTTTGCAGTGTTAGCCTGCTTACCAGAGAGTGGACAATCAATTGGGCTGGAAAATCCACAGCAAAGTCAATCATCATGCAGGTCTGCAAGATCATTATTATCTCCTACTTTCCTGAGATTATGAATCAGGGTGGTGCCTGAGCAATAGAGGAATCTGAAGCAGAGAATGCTGAGACTGTGGTAGGGAAATGGATGGGACACATCCTGAGTTTGCATCCTCTGAGCACATGTTGGCATATCTGTCCATGATGTAAGCTCCTGACTGATCAAGCAAGACATGCAATACTTCAAGGAAACATTTTTCTTTGCCTATTTTTTATTGGAGCACAGACTGCATAACTTACGCTTCCCTTTCCGACTTCAGGAACAAAAAAGGAGAGATTCAACGCTTGTTTCAGCAAGTGCAAGGAACTTTGGATGACTTACTTAAAACTGTAAAGCAACACATCCTATTAAACCCATTCTCAGTGAAGTAAGCATTCTGTTGTAACTGCTGCATACTTGTAGTTCAGTTTGTATGAAGGCTGCTTTAAGCACTGGGGAAAGCATGGCAGTAGGTTGGCAGCTTGAGCAGGCACATATCAGGCTAGTTGCTATAGCATTGTTTTGTTGAGGGAAACATTAGATCCCTGTCGGGCTGTGTTCTCAGGAGGGTTCTGCTGACAGTTGGTTTTCCCATTATTGACTTCAGAAAAAACAGGCAGTTTCAAATTAACTACACTCATTACTGAATTCTCCTCGGTTTGAGGTCAGAGTCTGTAGACTGAAGGTCAGTTTGGGAATATCCAGGAGCACAAGAATATATTTGTGAAGTAAAGAGGACAACACACAGCACCAACATAGGATACTGCTGGAGGTCCTCCATTTGTGGTTATACACATGACCATAATGTGTGTCTGTGGGAATGGATGAGCAGAGTAAAATAGCTGGTTCTGATGACCCAGTATCTAGACTATGTGAATTTCAGGATTCTTTACTTTGGGACCATTTCTATTCTGGTCTTCATACTGAATATCCACTAAAAACTGCAGTTTGTAATAGCGCTCCCTCAAACACGGCTGCCTGGAGTGGGAGTCAGGGTTATATGGGTACCTGAAGTGAGGAGGGAGCTGAGAGCCAGAATGCAGTGACATAATGACCACAGTCTTGTACACGCTCTAAATGACATGGTTTTTACAGAAACTTTTGCTATTTGGTCAGCACTGGAATTAAAAAGGAAACCTATTTTTACACTAAGCAGATTGCTGGGTTTTGATTGTTTTTAACATGAGTGTATGTGAACTCAGTGCAGAGGCAATGTTCTTCATGGTTTTACACTCCTAAGGAGAAAACCTGAGTGGGTATTATCAACAACTTCTCAGAAAGCTAATTTTTTAATTTACTTACTGAAAACAAACAAAAAATCAACAAATGCATATTTGATCAGGAATAGGCTGGCACTTTGTTGAATTGCTAGATGAGTGGGCTAAAACTGCTAAGGTACTGCTGGGGCAATTGTGTGTCCTTTCTTAGCTAGCCAGGGTTTCACGGTGTTGCTGGTTTTCCTGGCTGAGCAGGGCTGATAGAGGCCAGCAGTAGCTGCTGTTTGCAGGGTGGAGGAGGAAACAGCTCTGCAGACAAGAAAATTTGAGAAATTCCAAGGAGGAATTTGAACCTTCTTTTGCTCTGTGACTCCTAAAGTTGTTAAGGGCTGATTGATAACAGACGCACCTATTTGCCTTTCTGTTTTTCTAGAAGCATGTTGTTTTTCAGCAATGTAATGTCTGTGATCTCCCTACAATGTTGTCCCTCTGCTGTGCAGGCTTCTCGGCATTCCCTGTGGAATAAAGAAGCTCTGGATGCACATTATCCCATTTAACTTGTATTTCCCCCCAGTCTGTGTCAATCTTTCAGCAATTGCGGAGGCTGTGTTTTTCTAGGACCATCTGCAAAAGGGATATTGTTACATTTTACTTGGTAACATGAAGGAGGAAGATCTTGGAAATTCTTTAAGCAATTTTCCCTTCACGAAAGTCTTCCAGATATCAGACAGAGGGTCTGTTTCCTTCCAGACATCTTGCTCTGAGTAGTGGTATTGCTGCAGGGATGGCTGTTAAATTGCCAGGGACTGCCTGGGAAGTCTTAGAGGATGAGTACTGGAACAGTGGGGCCAGTGTTAGTGCAGTGACAAAAGGCACAGGTACCCAAGGGCATACCTGCACTGGGTGAAAATCATAAAATTTGGAGAACTCAGGTATAGTAAGGGATCAATAACAATCCAGGAGGATACAAAGGACATTTTTTTCCTGATATAATCAGATATTTTCCCTTGACTGAAGGCCAAAGAAAAGCCAGCTATTATTATTAACAGTTATTTAACATTAACAATCTGTTTCTGTCATGCTATGCCACAGAAAAAGTAAGGGCAGTCCTGAGAGGAAAAGGCAGCTTCAAGCATTAAAGTAAAATGATACAGGAGATTCTTGAGTTCCCATCTCCTTTGCTTGTTTTCCTCATCTTGTTTCTTTAGGAATCTTCCCCTACTGCCACCCTGTTTCAAAGCACTCCCACACTGGTGCCTGCCCTGCCTTAGCACCGCTCTCAATGCAGTTCTTCAGAGTTTTTATTGTACCTCTGCAGGTGTGAGTTGTTCATGCAGGTCATGTTATTCAGACAACAAATCCAGGTAACAAAAGCTGAAGTTTTCTTCATCAGTTTGGAGCAAATTGTGTGTGCACTTTCATTGTAAAGGGAATAAACACAAAGCAACTTGGTGCTATGGCATTGCTATGGAGGTTAACCAGCAGAGCAGTTTTTCTCTCATATGATTTTCATAATGATCTATTCATTAAAAGTAAATGGATTTATAATCAGTAGTAAGTCTGTCTGAGGGTCATAGCAAAAAAGTAACAGTAGGCCCTTCTAAGATAATGCTGTATCATTTGTGTGATTGAACAGAGAAATGGGAAGCACAAAACGTTTTATACTTGTACAGGGCCCTTAGCTTTTACGGTTCCATACAGCTCTAGTAGAAGCTGCAGGTATTGACAGGCTCTCAGGTAACACAGCAGAATTACTTGGGCAGCAGCGGTTGTTCCCAACCTTCCCCAAAGCTCTGGGTGAGCCCAGTTTAGTCAGGTGTTAAATACGATTAACTGCAGCGGCTTTGGGTGGCTTAACATTTTGTTTCCAACACCTAGTTCCTTACAGTGCCGCAATAGGTGAGGCAATCTCTAGATATATTGATTTTTTTTTTTTAAATGGCACAAGCGCACAGAATGGAAAACACCAGCATTGATTTCATGCTAAATTTCTGGAAGTTACAGCTGACTCTCATACACCTTACGTCTATCAGCTGAATGGCAGATTATCTTCCTGCCAAACCCTGTCTCCAGCAGGACTTATTTTGAGGGACAGCAAAGCTTTTGTATAAATTGGTCTCTATGAACATGGGGTTTGTTCAGCTCTTCTGGGGCTCTTGTCTATCTGTGCCATCTCAATGCACAAGTACTGCAAGAAAGTGCAAACACTTGCAGAGTATTTATATCTCCCAGGGATGCTCCTTGGACAAGAGAGTTCCTGCATTTCTGTACAAACACAGCCGCAGTGGCAGATAGGCATCCACCTAAGTTAAAGAAACGGCGCAGGGTCTGGTACCATGCAGGCTACATGTTATCTGTGGGAAGTCAGGGCAGTGAGAGATGTGCCAAGCATTCCGTGCCCAGAGCTGAGGTCATCTGTTTGGAACAAAGGGATGCACCACTCCCTGGTTCTCTATCAACAAGGGTGGTGCAGTTGTTCTCTGTGTAGCGTTTCGTGGGCAGTGCCATCTGCAGCGCGCCAACCCTGTGAGCCCAGCTCCAGCTGTGCTGCTGCATGGAAAGTACAGAGAGGTTTTGTCAAACAGGGTATGTCACACTTTCACAGAATCACAGAATGGCCAGTGTTGGAAGGGACCTCAAGGATGATGAATCTCCAATCCCCCCTGCCACATGCAAGGCCACCAACCTCCCCATTTAATACTAGACCAGGCTGCCCAGGGCCCCATCCAGTCTGGCCTTTGTTTTGTCATGAAACTGATCAGTGTCAGTTCTTTGCTTAGTGGCTGACTGTCTTCAAAGTCCCCCTCTTGTGTTTCTGATTTCTGACCTGTGAAGTCTTGTATGCTTCCCATCAAACTTCTCTGTTATGCAAGGTTGTTCTAAAGGAAAAACAGGAAGGGGCAGTGGCAAACCCATTAACTTCAGCACGGACAAAGCAATTCTATATTAAAATAACTGTGATGGCTGTCAGTGTGCAGCCCCTGACTTTGCCTCTCCCCTGGGATACCCTCACACACTCTGCCAGTATTACCAGGATATCAGCTCATGCCACCCCTTTTGGTACTCATCTGTCAAAATGCTTTTTTTTTTCTGGTAAACTGAACTTTGGCTAGAAAAAGCAGATAGATTTCTATCTTTGTGTCTGATCTTTCTTATGTCTTACCTAAAAAAATAACGCTGCATCTACATTATTTAAATCAAGAAATGAAGTGTCTTGCTTGCATTTGCTGGGTGCCAAGCAGGCTCTTTCTTTCTCTCTTAATTAGAGTGAGGCTTTCAGAATGACTTGAACTTTAAATCCTCTGACTCAAAAAGATACCCGAGTTTGCTATTTTCATGCAGAATAAAATGATTGTGTTTGATTTGTTAGGAGATTACAAAGAAAGAACCTCCTACCAGGATCAGAGAGCTGCAAATTGTTGGAATTCCTAAGGCATGTGGAGTGCCTAGGTGGAGCTTTAGCCAAGTATCACGCCATTCCCAAAGTCTCTGACAGCCCTTGTGAAAGCTGCTGAGCAGTTCTCATACTCTGCTAAACTTGAATTGCAGAATGGTATTGCTTGCCTACCAGGTAGCCACAGGCTCTGCCAAGGGCTTGAATATACATTGCTTGGCTTTAAGTATCATTTCCCCACGTTTGCTGTGTGTGTATAGAGCTCTGCAGCTTGTTCCTCTCTGCAGGAAGCTCCCAGGGCTCCATGATTCATAGGCGCCCAAAGGAAAGAGCTGACTCTTACTACAATACAGAAGTGTGCAGATGTTACATGGATCCTTTTTTTTTCTTTTTTTCTGCTGTTTTACTTAGTTTCAAGTTGTGTCTGCTCAGTGCAGACACAGGAGACTCAGACACCCTGGGGGGTCTCAGCACCCCTCAGTTCAGTGTGCTGTGTGTCACCTGGCACAGGGCAGCAGGGCACGTGCATCCCCTTCCCAGCTGTGGTGCTCTGCTGCTTTCCTGCTCTTCCTTTCGCTGCATTTGGGTAACAAAGGCCTCCTGGAACTACTTAAAGATGGTACTGGTTTGCATTATGTATCACTTAAGATGAGATTAAATTAAAAATGTCTTATAGGATGAACAAAAGATGTAGGTAAAGGTAAGGTACTCATCTTTTGTGCTTCTGCACTGGCTTAGAATGAAACACAACATCCCGTCATAGAATATGGTAAAATAACATTGCATTAGAGCTACATTTATAGGAATATCATCACATCAGTAGAAAAACAACTTCAGAATGCCATAAGTAAGTTTGCAGAAGGAGTTTACCTGGTCAGCTGTATTGATTTCCAAACCAATGTAGCAATGTACACACAAAGCTGTGTGTAGACAAAGTTTTGGTGTGGTTTAGGTCTGTTTGTACTGGTTTAGCTGTCAGCAGGGCAGTAGGTTGCTGCTCCCAACACAGCTGGAGCAGATGAAGACATAACACACCCTGCAGCCTGCTACTCCCTGGCAGCAGGTGACTGTGGCACCAGAGCCCCTTGGCTTGCCCTCTTGGCTGCTTCATTGGAAGCTGCTTGCTGGCCTTGGTGACACTGACTGGCATGTTTTGGAGTGGGCTGGCAGAGCTGTAGGGTAAGTGGCCTTTTGTAGAAGGTCAGTGATGAGCTAGGGAACAGTAACATCTCTGAATGGAATAACTGTTTGCAAACTTAATTTGTGCCTATGGCCTAAAGGTATAGTTGTAAAATAAACAGATCAAAACAGTTTTAAATCAGTAGGAAAGAAACTACGCACAAAAAAATTGAACTTGTTTAGTTAATATCACTTGAATTCATTCCATGTAGCTTCTGTATGTAGGAAGGAGTTCCTGGAGGGGATTTTACAGGATCTACTGAAAGCAGTCACAGCACAGCACTTATGTCTACTTATACATGACCAAATTGAACTGGGAAATCAAATTCCCCATGCTCCGGGGCTTTCCTCCATCTTTCATCTATGTTTTCATGTAGATGTGCAGAACTTGCCTATTACCTCATTTTTCTGTGAAAGTGTATTGTGTGTGCAATTAGCTGATTAATGCAAGCTACACTCACTGCATATCATTTGCTCATCAGTGCTTTACCAAATTTACTTCTCTGTTTCTAGTTTGTCCATAATTGATATAACCACCACATTTCTTTCAGATATTAACTTCCTCTTAGACAACTTTTTGACAATAGATCGCTTTATCTACCATGTCAGTGACCTGGCATACTTTCAATGAAAACTGAATTACTGACAGAGAGAAATAAATTGATTTGTAATGCCACTGAGTTCAGCTCATCTCTCTGTCTTAATTCCATCAAAGTCATATCAAGGTGAATTTGATGTTTGGCTTTTTTACCTGTCATTTTTAATGTGTGCTGGGAGGGCTAAGGATGACATGTGGTATCAATTTTTAAGTGATATTACAGAAAAGATGTTACAAAAAAAAGCATTCAGTTTTATCATACTTTAGAACAGGTACCATCTGTTAGCTGCTCTGTGCCAGAACCGGCTCTTTCTGTACCTGCACTTAAGCCAGATAAAGTCTAGGATGTTGGCAGCGTGGAAGAAGAATGCACTTAATAAAGGCAGAAAATACACCCATATGTAACATGTGATTTTCACCTGTGGATATTCAAGTAGAACATTTTTCATAGGCAGGAAGTCCTAAAGGTGATGAAAACGTTTCATTCATTAATGCCGTACATTACGGACCTTTGGATAATTTTTTCTATCCCCAAATAAAAAGCCCCAAGTTTTTGCAACAATTTTATATGTTTATACAATTTTATATGTTTGGGAAATGCTGCATGACTGCTGGAGTGGAGACATTTAACTAAGATTCAAGTTCTGGCTCATGATACGTCATCCTGATCCCTACTAAATTATGCGTTAATCCTGATAAATCAAAACAACGGTAGTTTTCCAGCTGTGATACCACTAAATGATTTTGGTGATCTCCCTTAAGATCTGCCTTCAAATTGTATTGTGTTTCTCATATCATCATATGAACAGATGGTATTTCTTGGGGACTGTTAGCCTAAGGAAACATGGTTTAGGTGGTGATACTGTTTGCTTACCAATCTTGCCAGACCCTCTTTAATAACCTTTGAACCCATGAGTTTGTACCGGTTATGTTTGATGCAGAAACAGAAAATGATGGGCTCTGACATTTTTTCAGGTTTTGTGAAACGTTAACAGCTCAGAAAAGGAAAGATAATTTCCTTCAAATTCTTACTCTGACTGAAAGGCTGCTGCTTGAGCTCAAAGGTTGTTCATTAAATTTAATTTTCTGCCAGCCAGCATGTGCCCAGCTCAAAAGCAGCCACTTCCTGCTGGTGTCACCCAACTGGCAGGGGGAGGAGGGAGCTGAGACACTGGAGGAAGGGCAGCTGGATGATGGACAGAGAGCTTGAGCTGTGGTGCAGGGAAGGGACAAAGAATGCTATGTGGACCCAAAGGAGCCAGAGCTTCATTTCTGCCACTTCCTACCAGCACAACTTGAATGAGAATGATCTGAGCCAAAAGCAACACAACAAAATTAAACAGACTAAATGGGTTCAGCACCAGAAAGAATGCTTAATATAGCTGGCACAATAGCTGGTCACCACTTGAAAATAATTATTTATATTAATTTTTCTTTTCTACAAGTATCCAGTTCAATACATGCAATATTCATGGCTTCTCATCTGAATAGTTTGGTAGCTTGATGCTAGTCTACTGTTACAGTTTACGTTACCACAGCTATTGCAGTAATTTCTATGTCAAGTATGCTTGCTCCTATAGCAAGCATATTTAACTCAAGGTTCCTTTGGCTCTGACCAAAGAATCCATTGTAAGCGAAGGACTTAGCAGGGTGTATGAAGAAAGTCCTGCTTGCACTTGCAGTGATCATTTTGCCATAATTAAGAAATAACAATAAAATAGTGGTTAATACTCAGAGCTCTGAGCTTTCTCTTCAAGGTCATCAATTAGATTTCAGGTAGTCCTATTAAGGATGTTTGTTTTTTCCTGCTTTATAGGCAACAATAACTGAAACATGAGTAATGAGTTTTGCAACGGTAACAATGAGATTTGGAATAGACTTTGGGGAAAGCATGGATCTGCTAACTGAAGCTCATTAATAGAAACTTGGTGTATGAATTTCACTCCTTAAAACTTAAGATCCTCCACTCTCAGAAAAACAAACATAATTAAAAAAAAAAACAAGCAAAACCAAACAACAACAACAAACAAAAACAACAAAACCCTTTCCCATGGTTTTTGCTTTTGGATAGTCCTTAAAAGCTCATGCAACCATACAATACAAAATCCTACAGTTAGTCAGGAGACCCAGAGTCGGTGCAGGACTCTCATGGCGTTAGAGTGTGGCTGTACACAATAAAACCAAGGGATGCAAAGGCACACACTCATCACCTCCCACAAGCAGACTGATGCCCAGAGAGTCTGAGCAATGCCTACTTTGCAAAAACTTCCCCCTCAGTTTTACAGTGCTGAGCACAATACTATTCAGTATGGGGTATCTCTTTGGACAGTTTGGGTCAGCCCACTCACAGTGGGGGCAGAGTAGGAAACAGAAGATGCCTTGATGCTGTGCTAACACTGCTCAGCAAAAACTAACTTTGTTATCAGGCTGATTTGGTCACAAATCTGAAGCACTGCACTGGGTGGGCTGCAATGAAGAAAACTGACTCCACACCAGCCAGACACTCTCATGGGGTACAGGGAACCAGTGAGCTTTATACATGAAATAAACATCACTAGGGCCATTGAAAGTACTTCAGTCTCAGTGCATGAGCTTAACGTGTTTGATTGTCTTAATTTTGTAACAAGATTTGGGTCAGTTTTTTTTTTTTTTTTTTGTTTGTTTTTTGTTTTTGTTTTTGTTTGTTTTTTTCCCAGGCAGATACGAATTCTCTACTGGCAGATGGACACAGCAAGTAAAGTTAAATGTTACTTTGAGTAACATTTAATTCAAAAGTTTTCCTTATGATGGAGAAATAGACTGCCTTGTATCGCAGATAGAGAATCCAATTCCTGAAGAAATGAAAGAACACATGGCAATGGCACTCCTGGCTCCTGCTCTCATGAGACCATCTGGATTTCTTTTAAAATTCAGAGTTGCTCAACTTTTTCAGTGTAGTGAGCCAGCAGCTAATTCTGTCATTTCCTATTTGGCTGTAAATACAGCTCTGGAACACAGATAATTTAGGATTTTGCCACTGAGGCACGAATGGAGTTTGTAATAATAAAATTAAAGAGGAAGAAAGAAAAACAGAACTTCAGTAACAGATCGGGGCTCTCAACATAGAAGTTCTCTGGTTTTCCTTAGAATAGTTCCACCACAGCTTCACAAAGCTCAAAATCATTCACAGGCAGGATGAAACCAGCTCTCACATTACTGGTTTCTCATGCCATAGCATCTTCTCAGCTCCTAGGAGGCTGAGCAGCAGCGCCTTTTTGAGCTGGTAGTTTCCTCTGGACTCCTGTACATAATAGCCACAATGACACTGTATTATCACCTCCTATTCATTTATTTTCCCAGCTAACAGATCCAAATTTATTTAATCTCTCCTCATGGGATCATGTGAACTGCTGTGGTAGTTCAGTGGCCCATCTAACGCACAGTGAAAGAGAATAAAATGGGAGCAAGCACGTAGTCATAATCCCTTCACAGCTTCCCCATCTGAGTTCTGCAGGCTGGCTGAGGCAGAGGCAGCACCTTGTGCTTAACAGCAGCTAGCGAAGCTGTATTCCATCATTTTGCCATTTCTTACTTCTGAAGTGCTTTGCTTATCCAGCCCTGGACCTTACTGTAATCCCACTTGTATGGATTCCGAGATGAGGAAACTGAAACTGAATGTCATATGCAAATAGTGCCCCGTGATTGTAAGCAGTGCTATAAATACGCTTTACATTTTGTTTCTTTATTCTTTTCCTAACAATATCCACTCATTTTTGTCCTATTAACCACTTCTGAGCATGGAACTTTTCTTCAGAGAACAATTCCCAGTAACTTCCAGACGTTTTTCCTGAGTGATGCTAGCTGTTTTAGAGGCCATCATCATGTATGCATGTTTTTCCCTCATGTGCATTGCACTGCACATTGGAACACTGCTTTTCAGCTACCACTACTCACACAGTGTCATGGGAGGCTCTCGCAGTACTTTTCAATCAGCTTCAGATCTGAATTATTGTATATGTTCTTCAAATGTTGTCACATCATCGCTCATTCCTCTTCCCAGTTCATTTATGAGCTGTGAACAGCTCAGCTTTAAGCAATCCATATGGGATAATGCTTCTGTCATGGAAACTCATGGTTCACTTCTCTCTTTTGTCTTTCAACTTTTGTCTTTTAACTTAGCCCATGAGATGACACTTCTTCTAAAGTTGCACAGAATAGCAGTATCATAGAAAAACAAGACAGGATGGAAAAACAAGAAATCTGATTTCTTTCCCCCCTCCTCTTCAAGTTAATCTTCCTCACCTGCAGGATTTCTGATAACATTTTATCTACCTTCTCTAAAAAACATCAGATGATTTTAATCTAATGATTACACCTCATCTCCTGGAAGTGTCAGTACATAACTATCTTCACTGCTCGAAGGTTTTCCTATATATAAATCTCACTTGGCACAACTGAAGTCTGTTATTCCTTGTTCTATGTCTCCCATCCAATTACAATTTGTTAAAGCCTTTCTGAACATGTGCTGTAGCAGGGCTTCACAATCTATCTGGATAGAAGCAGTATGAAAATAAAATATTGTTTCATAGATTTGTGATGAAATACTTTTCTGCAGCCATACCTTGTCCTTAGGGTGATTCTCCCAGTAAAGTGGTATAAAACTTGTTCTACCCAATGGAAACAGTTTAAAACATAACAGTTACTGCTGTGTTGCAGTAGTTGAGCTTGATAAAGTTTGGGTTGTTCAGCACAGTTCTGTTTCTTCTGCAGGATAGGTTTAACTTCAGAAAGCTATCAGAGTGCATTTTGCTTCATTCTTCTTTATACACTTCAAGTGTATTTTCCCTAGGAATTAAAGAATCATTTTTCATTTTTCTCTATGTACAACAGTTTTTCCCAGTTCATGGGGAAAAAAAAAAAAAAAAAAAAAAAAAAAAAGATCAGTAAACTCTATAAGGAAGTCGAGAATCATTTTAGTTTCTGAAAACTATGACCAATGTCAGGCAAGCAATAGTAGATGGAATATGGTGGTGCTGGAACACTGATCGTGCAAGTAGATTGAAAAACCAAAGGAATCTCAGTGACACCAACTGTGAAACTCCCAAGTACCACATTTTTGGCTGCTATGTTAAGAATTAGAGTTTATGCTTTCTCCATAATGAGGTGCAGATTCTACATTTTTAGAGTTCAAAGCTTTCTCTAAACTCCTGCTTCATGCTGGTGGTAATGACTGGCCCTCCAAACCAGCTGTCATGCCGTTTATCAGATGAAAACATGATGGCTATAGTTAACACTATCCCAACTTTGAGCCTTCTCTGAAAAACTGAAGAAAATATGCTGTACTGCATGCTGTACTGTAAATGAAATAAGCTGACTTGTCTTGTTTCACAATTCATGGAGACTGGGTACGCTAAGAAGACATACTTGTGATGACACTTGTTGATCAGTGGTAAGGCTGGGCTGTAATTGTACAACGATGAACTGAGGCACATCGTGCAGTGTGGATTTAGTTTGCTTTTACTTTGCTGGTTTTAGTCTGTAAAGAGAAGGCAGGGGATAGGTTTTGTGATTTTTGTGAGAGTTTTCTTTTTCTCAGGAAAAATTCAACGACGGTTAAAAGCAGTACTGCCTATTTTGAGACCAGTATCTTGGATTATATTCAAGAAAAGCAGCACAAGGTTTCTATTTTAGTAGTATTTGGATTGTGGTACTGTTAAAAAATGAATTTTAAAAACATAGAGCTAGCCAATTAATTATATAATGGTAGCAGAATTCAGGACTCCCATCTCCCATTCCTAGCATGCTCTCTAGATTTATTGTAAAATCTGGATAGTGCACCTTAGTTATGTACTTCATTTTCTAAGTTAATAAAGTTAATAAATTTATGATAGGTGTTTTGAAGTTAACCAACAGAAACTGTTCCAAAATGTACAGCTTTACCTAGAATGAAAATGTCTGAACTTACAGCCAGGTAGAGACGTTCTCAGCTACACCTATTAGAAATCATCTGACATGCTGCCCACTTTCATGAGCCCCTCATACTGATGTGTTTAAAAATTCCTAGTAAATTTCTGCACTTTTGGAACAGAACTATGAGTTTTGTTCTGCTTCTGTAGAGATAATGGTGCAATTCATGTGAGACTGCTATTTCTCCTGAATTTTCTCAAATTTCCTTGGACTTCTGAGATGTGTGAGAAACACCATCAACTCAAATGTGACAGACATAAGTAAACATTGTATAGGTTTATTAATGCCCCACTCAAGATCTACTGGAAATATGCTGTCTCTGATCCCTAAGAATACAAAATTTCCCGCTGCATTAACAAGTAAAAACCTTCAAGGAGAGTGGTGCAACTCCTTCCAGATGTGGCCTAAGAAATTAACAGAAAACAAACTATATTTTTTTATCTCACCAGTACTTAAAGAGAAGAGTAAGAGATTGGCTTAGACAGAAAATACAACTTATCAAGACAGGAAGTGAAGTGAAGACAAGCTGGAAAGAAAGTTAAACACTGTATTTTATGTGCAAAGGAAAGAAAAAATGGTCTGTGCCATTTCTTGATGTGAAAATGTTAACAGACTAAATTCTTATTTTCGCTAGAAATTCATGCTTTATCTCTCTAGGAGAATTAGAATAGAGAATTGGTGGGAATATTCAGTTCCTCAACTTTCAGTTGCTTGAAACACTTTTCCTTTCCTATAGTCTGGGCACTACGTAACCATCAAAATTTGTGGAGAAATGGTGATGCTAACAAGCAACAACCCCTCATCTCCAGTTACGCTGTCCGCCTGAGAAACATCACACTAGCTTCTATTTGCTTTGCTGGGACTTTTCAGAATTTCTGTATCACTACAATTAATAAAAGATAGGGCATTATATATTTAAAAAGTTACATTAATTTCTGTCGTGAACAGACATTTATAACACAATAATAAAATATTCAAGAATGGTAGGAAACCCATCCGAAGAAGCAGCAGCCATTTGGTCAGGAATGCAATCGCTCAGGACTGCTGCCAAAGGGCAGTTCAGAAATGAGAGATTCCCCAAATAGGACAAAATACAGTAAGAATTTGAAGCAGAATCCTGCCACGTGCTCCAGTTGCAACATGAGACAAATGTGCTCATCCTCATGTTCTAGCTGCAAATTGATAAAACTTCTGCAGTCTTCAAACAAGAAGGCAATCTTATTCTTACTGGACTCCGAGCTGGCCTAAACTTGGATCTGCTTAGCTGATTCTGTGGCCAATGTAAGGCTTCAAAAACTGAAAGTAAGGCTCTTTCATGAGAGTAGGAACAGGAGCACAGATAACATTTTGCTATTTACATAACTACCTTGGTATCAGCCAAACCTCCATTTTTGGTAGTGATCAGAGAGAGTCCCATTCTGTGTTAGTATTAAACAGACACAAACTTCTCAAGGGCAAAAAAAAGTGGAAATGAATTGTTCAATTAAAAAAAAAAAAGCATTTTATTTAACTGTGAATTCATAAACTCAGATTCCAATGAATCATACAGTTAAGGAGTAATGCCTATATGAGATGTTACACAAAAACTCTCCTTTGCAGGATTTGCAAATACCATAAGGTGATCCAAAGAAGGGGGAGTAGGGAGCTAATTAGGGGAATGAGAAGAGCGTGACTTGTTGAGTCCAGCAAAATAAAGGGTGTGAGGGGATGAGATTGCTGTCTATAAATAATTCTGGCAGGGGATACACACAGGAGGGAAAGAAAGGCTACTTTAGGGCAGTATTTGCATGGGAAGATGGATGTAGACAAGTCCCAAGGAAATGCAGGTTTGAAGGTTAAAAAAAGGCTTTCCTGTGAGAGAAGTTTCTGTCAGACAGCCTCCCAGCAGCAGCAGTGAGGGGTGAAGCGTTTACTGCCAGAGCACAATCAGTTTATGGAAGAATAAAACAGCCATTTGCAACACTGAAGAGCTGGGTGTGCTACCGGGTGGAGAACTGATCTGCCTAGGCTGAAAGCTGCCATCCAGGCTGAGCCTCCATACCTGGGTGCTCTGTCACCCTCTCCAACCAGGGCTGCAGACACACAGCAAATTACAGGAAAATCAGAGCTGTCGTGCAGAAAACAAAAGCATCCGTGATGAGAATAGGGAAAAACAATTATTATTTTGGTCAAAGTGAGCAACGGGGACTCGTGGAGTTTATTATTACCAACATACACCCCTCTGAGGCACGTTTGTCTTTGCAAGCCTATGTCCTCTCTTTTCAGCGCTGGATTTGATTACTAGGTGACTAAAGATGTGAGTGCTTTGCAAAAGGTAGATGGTTAGCTCTAATTTTAGCAAACGTCTTTAACGTGGACGTTGAAAGATAAATGGTCGCTACTGCATTTAGGAAGATTGCCAGCTCCCCATGGAGCGTTGTTCAGGAAGATCCATATCTGCAGCTGCAGAAAAAAAACCAACCTAACAGTACTTGTGGTTCTGTGGGAAACACTACGTTGGTAAAGGAGCAATCATTTTGTGAGAGCTCTGGCGGTCAGAGATCAGCACAGGGGGCTTTCCGGAAGGCACAACAGCCGGCCTGCTCCTCCTGCCAGCACTGCAGGTAACTGCTGGGCGGGCGGTGCTTTTCCCTCCTTTCTCCTCTGGCTTTGCCCTGTGCCCCCCGTGCAGAGCTTGGCACAAAGAAATCGTGGAACAATTGGTTGGAATGTAATTTTAAAAGGCTTCACTATGTATCTGTGCAGATGAACCCGTCGGCATCATCACATCTGTCTAACCATCTCCACGCTTAGCGCTGAAGGGACGAGAGTCGGCGCGAGGGCATCTAACCATCAGGCCCCACCACCAGTCAGGAGGGAGCCGGCGTTTGCAGGTGAACGCTCAACTCTGTCCACGTGATTCTTGGTATAAACAACGAGCGTGGAAAATCCGCGCTTCTAACACCGGTGAGCGACGCTCCCCGAGCCGGACCCCGACACAACCGCTCACGATCCCCGCCACTGCCCAACCAGCGGCCTCCCCCCGGAGCTGGAGACGCCGCGCCCCGCCCCGCAGCACAACGCCCGCGGCCCGGGCTGGGCTCGGCTCGGCGGCGGGAGCCGCTGTGGGGCCGTGGGGGCGGGGCCACGCTGGCCAATCAGGGGGCGACATCGAGCGAAAGGTGGAGCCAAGCGTTGAGTGGCAGCTGCCGAGATAAACAACTTGCCGCACCGCATCGCGGCACCCCTCTCCTCGCGGCCCTGTGCGCGATGGCCGCGGTAGCGGGGCTCGCGCCGTCTCGGCGCAGGAGTCGCCGAGCCGGGTGGCGGTCTCTCCGCTCCCGCGACGTTAAGAGTCGGCAAGTTCCCGGCGGCCGCCGAAGTGCTCGCCGTCTCCGGGGCGCGCAGTGCGCCGACGCCGCCTAGCCGCGGCGGCGCGGGGCATGCCGGGAGTCGTAGTTCAGCCGCGGCCTTGTCCCGCCCACACCGCCGGGGCCGGCGCCTGCCGCCGCACTACCACTCCCGGCGTGCCCCGCGCCGCGCCGCGAGGAACCCAGTTGAAGCGGGTGGCGGCGGAGCGCACCCCCTCCCCCCGCCGAAAAGCCCCGAACCAAAACAAAAACAAACCGCCCCCCCTCCCCCCCATCCCGCCCGCCCCCAGCGAGCCCCGGAAATGGCGGCGCCGGGAGGGGGCTCCGCCGGCCGGGGGTGCTGATCCGGCGCCGCGTCCCCCTCCCGTCCCTCCCCGCCCATGGGCGAGACATGGACTACGAGTTCAAGTCGAAGCTGGCGGCCGAGCGCGAGCGGGTGGAGGATCTGTTCGAGTACGAGGGCTGCAAAGTGGGTAGAGGCACCTACGGGCACGTCTACAAGGCCCGCCGCAAGGACGGGTAAGGGCCGCGCGCCGCCAACCGCCGCCGGGGCCGCGCGTCGCCAACCGCCGCCGCTGGCCCCCCCACATCGCCGTCCGCGCCCGCCCTCCCCCCACCCTCAGCCCGGAAAGTTTCCCGGCACGGGCGGGCAGGTGCGCGGGCTGCCCACGCGTGTCCGTCACCGCCTCGCGGGGTCGCGCTCGCGTCGGGGGTTCTGCCCCGCGGGCGGGAAGCCTGAGGCGGCCGCGACCCGTCGGAGCGCCGCTCCGGTGAGCCGGGCGGCCCCGAGGATGCCGGGCAGCTCCTCCGGCCGCTATAGCCGCGGCTGCGGGATGGGGGCTGGGTGCTCCCCTTTGCGGATCGCCACCTGTCCCCGTAACCCGCAGTAGAGCCACCGCGTCTCTTTGCCCTGCTGTCTACGCGGGCTTGGTCTAGGCGGGTCGCTGAGCCCGCTCGTGTCTCTAGATCTTCCTTCTTGCCTCTGAGGGAGAGACGGCTGAAAGGTGTCGTAAGGATACAGCTCGCACGCTGTGGGTTGGAGAGCTCACGCTGCCATTTGGGGTTGCCAAAAGCGCCACAGGCCTCCAGAAGGCACTGGTACAGGGCTGAACTCGGACCCCGGCCCCATCCTTTTGGAAGGGCCCTTAAGCACTTTTTCATTTATTATGTCTTGTGAATGGTGCACAAACGTGGACTGTACTTATAGAAGTGTACTAAGCACGTTCTAAAGACTCATAAACCTGAAGTGGCACCCTTCTAGCCAAACGCTGATGAGCCTTCAATTCCAGGCAGCTGGAACTTTGAAATGACTGAGTATGGAAAAATGGCTTTTTGGTTGTTTTATGCAGCTCTGGAAGTGATTGATGGCATGCTGCTTTAGATTAATAAAGAAACCTAGGCTTCTTTTTATAGGAGTAAATTGCATTCATGTGTTTCTCAACAATTTAAACTGTGAGCTAAGCGGCTGTAATATCAAAGGGATCAGTAACAGAGTCAGCAGTTTGGCTCAGGTGAGGGACCTGGCACTGAGAGGTGAGCTCTTCTCTGTCTAACTGGCTCTGCAGCCTGAAAAATAGAGCGTAACTAACTCTAAAAAGAAACTTTACTGCCTTCCTGGGTATTACTGCATGAAGGAACGATATAAAAGAGGTAGAATCTAGAGTTTACTGTTTTTATGACCAAAAAAAGACTGTCTCTAGCTTATCTGCCTTGTTTCCTTCAGAATTACAGTGATGCTGCAAAACACCATAAAGGACACGTCTTCAAAATCTTTAAGTAGTAGCATTAGAATGTGGATGCCCTGTCCCTGGAGGTGTTCAAGGGCAGATTGGATGGGGCCCTGGGCAGCCTGGTCTAGTATTAAATGGGGAGGTTGGTGGCCCTACATGTGGCAGAGGGGTTGGAGATTCATCATCCTTGAGGTCCCTTCCAACCCTGGCCATTCTGTGATTCTGTGAAATGCAAATAGGCAGTAAATCAGAAGTAAGCATGGCAAAAAATAGGTTATATCCAGCTTTGATATACTAGAGCTGTGAGCAGGCCAGCTTGGGAGAGGAAGTGAGAAGTTTCAGTAAGTGGTCAATTAGATTGAAATGCAGAGTAATGGGACACAAATGTAACTTCACTGTAAGAAGTCAAGTTTTGCTTCGTGAAGCATGGAAACTGGGTTATGGGGTAAGAAACTTCACTCTTAATTGGTTTGTGTAACTGCTGGACCTTTGGTGAAAATAAGATGTGAACAAGTTAAAAGAATCATTAAGATGAGGTGATTTCTTTATGGGAAGAGAAAAAGCAGATAGCTAAAATATCTTTATGCAGTGGAGCATATTAACCATTAATCTTTAAATTTGTGGGTTTCTTAATGACAGAAACTTTTCCAACAGAAAAACAGAAGCTCAGCAGTGATGCATATTTATTACGTGCTGATCACTGGGGGATTTTGAGGCACATGTAAAGGAATTCTTCTTTGGCTGATCATGGTCTGCTTTAGTATTTCAAATTTGCAGAGCAGTCTTGTATTAGATTCTGGCTGCTTGGCATCTCATAGTCGGTTTGCAGCCTCAGGAGGCTGGGGGCACTGAGAGCCTCTGCAGCAATTCCACAGAGAGCCTGTCACTTTATGTTTCAAAAACTTGGCACAGAAACTTTATGAAATAGTAAAATGTGTTTATACGAAGCTTGGCAAGCTGTTGGATCAAATGCTTGTAAAAGTGGTTGCTTGGGTCTCAGTGAATGGCTTGGGTATAGAAGAAGTTTTTAGGTGAAATAACAACTGAGTTTGGCCTTTTCAACCTGGAGTGGAATATCGCTTGGGCACGTTTCTAGTGAGCTGATTGATTTCTGTGAAAGTGAAGTATTAAAGCGTTTTTTTTAGTAGGCAGTCAGGTCTGAACAATGTTGGTCTGACATTTGCATGTCATATAAGCATATTGAACACCTGAGTATCTTTTCCAGTAGTGTTTGTGTGGCCTGATGAGATCTAGAAGTATTACCTTCATTATATGCTTAGATAAGTAAGACATCTGGATTGTAAAATCTCAGTATCTGTGTAGCCCAGAAGGGGTAGAAAACAGGTCTTTGTGTAAGCTGTCTAATAGCTTATTTCAGTGTGCACTAAAGCTGGACCGGTGGCTTGGAGGGGATGGGAGTAAGAATATGGAAATAAACTTTGTGATTGCAGTCCAGCTGTCAATATTAGGTACTTAGTTTTTCATGTAGCTGGAAAACCTGTTATTTTTGTGTGCATATCACCTCAACAATAGTATGCTGACTTTGCTAATGTTTCTTTGGACACCAACTTGCATTTGTCCAGTAAAACTACACTTACCCAGTCATGGCTGGGACAGTATGATTCGTTTTGCATTACTTTTCTCGGTACATTCCTTGCTTTTTCTTTGCTCAGTTTCAGCCACGATGGTGTTTTTAGTTAGGCTTCCTATACTTCCTTATTGCAGGGGAGGCAATTTGTAGGAAAAAGCGTGGGTTGGAATTTCTGTTAGTTTTTTGGTGGTGGTGGTGTTGCATATGTCTGAATTATTTCCCTGTACTCTTTGAGAAGATTGATCTGTCAGTTCACGCCACTGCAGGGTATTTCCGTTCCGTCATCTGTACGTCTGCTCACCTGCAGGAGTGTGTCTGGACATGTCAGCAAGCTGGGAAGATACTGCTGTTAGTTAGGCAGGAATGCACCAGGAGTAATGGGATTCAGGAGTCAACTGGAAACAGGCTGTTCTTGGTTCTGCAATAGCCAATGTAGCACTTGTAAAAGCTGAGACAGATCTGAGGGAGCAAAAGCTCTCTAGTTCTTGCCACTTGTGCTTGCTTTTAAGCAAACAGCTGAGCTGGCTGCTCTCTGTCACACTGTGGCCGTGTTATATAGAATCATAGAATGGCCTGGGTTGAAAAGGACCACAATGATCACCAAGTTTTAACCCCGTGCTATGTGCAGGGTCGCCTACCACCAGACCAGGCTGCCCAGAGCCACATCCAGCCTGGCCTTGAATGCATGCAGGGATGGGGCATCCACAGCCTCCTTGGGCAACCTGTTCCAGTGTCATCACCCTCTGTGTGTAAAACTTCCTCCTAATATCTAACATAAACCTCCCCTGTCTCAGTTACCGTTCTTTGGCTCACTGTATGGCTGTGGATAACAGAGGTTATTAAAACAAAATTGCCAAGAACTCTTAAAAACAAAACAAAAACCTAAATATGTAGTATTTTTAATCCTCATGTTTCAATACACCTTTTAAAAAGTGGGTGGGTGCAGGGAAAGACAGGAATACGGAGCTTCCAATATGGTGTGTGCAGAAGGGCTGGGGGCTGCTGAGGAGTGAGCGCTGCCCCTGTTGACCCCTCCCCTCCTATTAATGAGTACTGAGAGCTTGGAGCTAAAGGGGAGTCTGTGCTACTCCATGTGGTGTCAGTGTGCAGAAGTGTGGATGTCTTAATGCTGGTATGAAGTGCTCACATCATCCAGGGGTTGAGTGAAAGTTAGGGAAGAGAAAGGAAGGGGAAGTCCACAGTCAGAGTAAGTATGAATCTAACCCAAGAATGCTGGCTTTGTTTCCTGCCAAGTAACCTTTAGTTTTATGTTATTATTTTTTAATATTATGAATCGTTTTTGTTCAAAGCAGATGTGAAAAATCTTGATAAAGAGAGGAATGCTGTGGAGAGCAGCCGCGCTGAACCAAACAGGCGTTCCTGTGGTGTGGCTCAGGCAACTGGGATTTCTGCAGACATTGCTGTGTTGCTCAGAGATTGCATCTGGTCACGCATATGACCGACATCACTTTGGTGGTGGAAAACCTGCAGCTTAGAACAGGCAGAGGCAGTCTGTAATCTACTAAATCAGTATTAGTGTAACAATGAGCTTCTCCCAAATTGTTGTTCTTCAAAACTTAAATACCGAACTAATCAAGCACAAGTGTGTCAGGAAGTGAAACTCACGCTGGAGTTGACTAAATGCTACAAACAAGCAGTGCTGGGGTTGCAGTCACAGGGCAATGAGTGCTTGGATGCTGCAGCTGCCCTTGCTGTTGAGAGACAGCTCCTTGATGTGGTAAGGAATGTACGTTCTTGAATGTGTACCTACAGCGTTGTGTACCAGTGCAAGTATGTGCTTGTAAGATATTTGAGAGTCTGTGATAAGTTATTCAAACTTCACATTCACTATTTGACATTCTCTGGAACTGAAGTGTTCTGAATTGTCAGTTGTAGTTGCTGTTTGCTACTGCAACCCTGTGATGAGCTGCATCACAGGGATGTTGACCCAAATCAGAGAGCAATGGATATGATCTTGAGCAATTCCTTTCTCTGCTGCAACATCTCTACCTTTAATGGTACTAGAGAAGATGTTTTTTGCTCCTCGCTTTCATTGTTTTTTTCCCCCTTGAAAAGCTTGCTAGCTTGGGGAAGATAGAACGGCTGAAGGTGTTGTTGGTACCTTGCTATGTGATCTCTTTGTAGCCAGATGAACCTAAATATGGGGTTATGTGCAAATCCTGAGAATGTTTCGTAGCAGTGAGTGGTGTTAACATGTGTGAGAAGAAGCAGGAGAATTAAGAGAAACCTGTCTGACTAGTTGTCTGCAGTGCCTTCTCATGGAAAACCCTGAGCTGGGAAGAGCTCATTAGTATTTCATGATTGTGCTGAGAGCTGATAGCACAGCTACACCATGGCTTTGCTTCCTGCCAAAAATGGACCGTGTGAATGGTGATGAGTAATTCTCAGTGCTTCCCACAGGCTCTCGCGTGTGATCTCTCCTGTAGTGATTTTGTCCTTTCTCGTGTTGCTCTCTGAGCGCAGGGATGAGCCGTGTGGCCTGGGCCTGTCAGAATGCAGGCAACAATCTGCTGGTGTTTCATTTTGTGCTGGGGTGAGGGCAAGAGACTTTGGGGCGGTGGCAGGAGATTGAGGGAAAAATGAGATGAGTGTGGGTGATGGTAAGCAGGAGAGGTTGTGTTTAGAGAGAAACACATGAAGGCTATTGCAAGTTTGCGGAGTAATACTCATGCAGAAAAAAAAACTTCACGCCTATGAAGGAAAACCTCCGTAATAACCTATGAAGGAAAACCCCTCAATATTTAGTGGTTTTTCTTTTTTGTTTTAAAGTAAAAAGAGACAGAGAAGATAAGAAGCATCCTGTCACAGACTGAGGAGTTAAAAGTTTCCTAATAACTCTGCAGGAAAAAGAAACTAGAGTAAAAAGAGAAATGGGTCCCTTTCTTCATCTTACTTGGTAAGAAGGTACATTGTGAAGTAGAAGAGGAGCTAGGTTAGAAGCTGAATATTTCTTGTGAACTACTAGGCAGAAATTTAACATGTTGGTGTATTTCTGGGTCATCCACTGTAATCCCTTGTATTGTAGTAGGAGTGTTTCTTTGTGACTTTACTTTCAAGCTTATCACATTATGCATGGTTTAAAAAAGAAAAACTGAGAAATCACCGTGATTTAGAATGCTGCAGGCTTGGTTGCCTGCATGACCATTGTTTCTGTGGACTAGTGTAAGCAAATTTCTCTGAGTGACATGGTTAGCACCTTCATTAAATTTTCTAATATCTTCTGAAAGTATATCCTGAAATGATGTTTTTTTCTGTGGCCTTAATCAAACATAACTTTTACAGATGCCCTCTGACCCAAGTTTTTGTCCTCTTTTTTTTTTTTTTAACTGTTGAATTCTGCGCTGCAGAGTAGGACTGTAATTACATACACTTACTGCTGCTTGAAGTATAGTTGAGAAGTTATTGCAGACCGTGTATATAATATGGGAAAGGATCTTCATAATATAGGAAAAGATTTTGAAAATCACTTCTAAAGATCCTTCCCTATGTTATATACACTTATGTGTGACTTCTGAAGATGACACAGACTGCATGGCATCTTCTGAACTGACTGCACTTTTCTGAACTGACACAGGCTGCACTTTTCCAGCTTCTTTTGCAAAATATTAGAACTTAAAGTATTGGAACTTAAAAAGATTAATCCATTTCAGTACCAGCATGTTTGCCTGAAGGAATGCTGAAACTTGTCTGGGGCAACTGCATTTGGATCAAATTGTCTGGCTCAGTGTGTGGCTTTTAGGAAATAAGAACAATTTTTGTGTAGCAAAGGCAAAACCTTTACTGTTTTGACTTGACTTATGAGTGAATGTATCTAAATAATTTAGCTTTAGAAAACACCTCCCTGCTCTGGGGACTTTGTTTATGTGGATCATTTGACTGTCAGTTAGATGACTGACAGGTAAAAACGCTAACTGTGATGAAAGTCAAAATAATGACTCTTGTGAGTTCAGCAATCTCAATAGATTTGAGAAGGAGTAATACAGAAACATTTTAGATCCAAATTGGTTGTTATTAACAAAATCCTGTGATAGTCTGTAAATCAGTGGATACTTCTGTATCTGAATTTCTCATTCGTGTTTTTTTAGTCTTTGGTGTGGGAGCATGTCTTTGCTTAAGCTGTACGCTTTGAGATACTGCATGAAATATTAGTGTATCTGATAAGACTGGCTCAAAGGAATGTTGTAAAAGCTAAGTGACCTTTTCAAAATTAGCGGGTGTTTTCTTTACAACTGAAGAACTGTGAGAAAGACTGAAGGAACAGGGATTACTGGAACAGTTGACATTATGAGGAACGTTGCTTGCTTCTGTATTTTTTGGGATTAGCAGTTTTTTAATAAATTTTTGGTTAAGGCTACTGCATAACTTCTCATTTCAGTCTCAGTTGTCATCTGTTTTCCACAAGGTTTATGATTTTGGACAGCTTTAGGGTCATTCATTGTGTAGATGAAACCACACAAGAAGTCAAGCATTCCAATAGGCAGAGCCTCAGCTACAGCTGCCTGCACATGCTGGTTTGCAAACTCATGGGTAAGAGTATAAATATGAATTGTGGATAGCCTTCATATGCTTTTAAATATAGGTTTTCAGAAACTGGACCTTGTATGCAGTAAGGTTATTTTGTTGATTACCATTCCCCACAAGTAGAAGATGGCAATTGATTTCTTCTTACGGTCAAAGGAAAGTGAACATAATAGGCAATTGACTGGGGGGCAGAAGCTAGATCTTCTGGGAAGGAAACAATGTCCAGAGGTGAAGTAGGACACTGCCACTACTTTGAGGCAATAAATCTGGTTTCCTCATGTATTAATTGCAGAAAAAGTAAGTCCTCTCTACATTGCCAGAAAAGGTTTCCTGCCTGTTCTGTCCCTCCTTCCTTTCCCTGCCCTAACTGGAGTGCCTGCTGCACCCAGGCAGGTAACATAGGACTGACTGCTCTGACTGCAAGTGCCCTTGATCAATTCTCCCATAGCTTTGCAAGGTCATGGAGGCTGGTGCCTGAAGAGATCTGGTGGCGTGAAGGCTGCTCTTGAATGAAATGCCAACAGCGAGAGATGAGCTGTTTCACTCCCAAGTAGATCCTCTTAGGAGATGGGCTTCTTACCCGTATGGTTCATGAATTCTGCAAAAATGAAGGTGTTTAGAGAAGGTGATCACCGAGCAGCGTTAAAATTTCAATGAATTCCTATGGGTTGATGATTAGATTTTAGTGCCTTGCTCGGTGAGAAGTGCTGTATTTGTGGCTTTGTTCAGTGCAATTAGTGTAGCAGTGGGTTTCAGTCTCTTTGAATGCTTCTGTTCCTGAAACAGAATTCCTGTATGAGCTGTTACCATGTTCCCAAGGACACTGTCGACTTCAAAGTCAGCTTTGTGTTTGTTCCTTTTATTAAAACCAGTCATTGCAGAGGATAACCAGTTGTTTCTTTGCCCAGTTCTGTCATGCTTCAAATGAGAAACAGAGGTAGACAAATTACCAAATTTAATTTGACCTTCAGTTCATGTCAGTCGAAAGATCATTACAAGTGAAATGCCATTTATTCTACCTCTAGCATGAGTTCAGAGGTGAGGAGAAAAGGTTGGTGTAAAGTTTTGTCAGGGCTATGCTAGTAAGCTACTAAAAGAGCAAGAAAAGCCTGTTCTCACTGTATGATGCATGGACTTCAAGTTCCAAGGAAATCAAGACTGATTTGAGTTCCCTGGGAACAGACAGGGATTACTGGCCAAAGATTGTCTTAATTGTTGGGAAGCAGCAAGGCACTCTTAGCAGCTGGCATACATCTGTAGGGGTGTGAAATCTTGATCCTCTGACATTGAAATAAGGGGAAAAAAAATAGAGATGCTTTATTAATATTGGATGTTACTTCTTTCTAATGATTTGGACCGTAGCTTTTGGACATATTTTACGTTATTAACTAGGTCACGAATGTTACCATTGTTATTTAGAATTAGATCCGTGTTGTGTTAGTGAGCTTTCATGTAGTTTTGGTAAAGACAGTTGAAGATGTCACGTGTTCTTTGTTCAGTTGGAAAGTCTGAAGAAAAGAAGTTCTGCAGTGTATCAAACTGGAGTTCTTACAAAAGAGCTACAGGCTTCTCAATATTTGGTATTTTAACAGTGTTTTCCTGCCTATAGAAGTTGTAGTATTTAGCTAGATTTGCACTGAAGAAAGAGACCTTGTGTGCTGAGCTGTGGATTTACAGTATGTTTTTACACTATTGTTTTAGGACTTTTAAAATTACTGAAAAACAGATGGCTAATATAATCGAAGGTTGTGGTTAGTCACAAACATTCTTCTTGTAAGTGATTTTATGAAACAAAAGGCAGACTCATTTTTGGCAAAGTTTAAAGGACCCTGGATCTGTGGCCTTGGCACATAATTCACTGATAAGTAAAAGCTTGTTTCTTCTTTCCTTCTGAAGCTTTTTTTCTCCTTGCTGCTTCTCAGATGCAGTAGCCTTTCCAGAAGGGAGGTATTTCCTAAAGCTGTTCATTATCTGTAATCAAGCCTGTCTAGAAAGAAATAAGATAAGGTACAGCTCCATCCCCTGCTTTAATACAGCAAACACTGGCAGAAATTACCTAGAGCGGCAGAATAATTTTACAGCTTTCAAAGTTTAATGTGAACACTCCAGCTTTTAAATATATAAACAGGCTGTCAGGTCTGCTTATGCCAATCTGCTATAACATGAACCTACTCGTTTGAAATTCACAGCTCTCACTCACTCTAGGTATTTTGGAGGCAGCCTAATTTTAGCAGTTACACCAGCCCTGTGGCTGGTTGAGGTCCTGTGTGTCTTCCGCAATGGCTGTGGAGTGGTGGGGCAGTGGCTGAAGTTTGCTTTCTTTCCTCCTAAGATGTTTTGTTATTAAAACATAAAGGCTAAGCCATGACTGATGTGATTTCCAGTTTTCTGTTGTTACAGAGATTTTAAACATCTGTCAATGGCTGTGACTGCAAAATAGTCTCTGTTTGCAGTTAGTCAGTTTCTGTGCTTTTAATTTTATGACTTAGGAACTACAGGAAAGTGGAAAAGAATTTGGTTAGGTCAGAACCAATGATTCTGGACTAGTTTTAGTTGTGTCATGTTGCTGTTAACAAATCTCTGTTCCCCACTCTGTTTGATCCTGTTATAGTGGGGAAAATGAATATTTTTTTCTATGACATGAGGTGTGGTTAGTGCTCAGATGGCTGTTTTGTCTTTTATCAATCAGCTGTCGCCTCATCACATGCACAAAGAGCATCTGCCGTAGGTGGTGTGACAATTGTGTATTTTTTCATACGTATTTAGCATCTTTTTTGAGATTCTGTGGAAGGACATGGTATGAGGAAGTAATGTTTAAAGGCCATTGTCCTGGAAATGCTTTAAGAAGTTCTCTCCTCTTTAATGTGCACATCTCCTCTGAGTTTATAGGCTGGATTCCAAAGGAATAAGAAGCAGAAGAGCAGCCATGTCAAGTGTTTTTTAAAGGTATACCTGAAGATATTCTACAGAAAATGGAATAAAAGTAGGGTATAGGTCATCTTCTAATAAGATACTGTGATAACACCCAGAGTCTATTCATAGCCTGATGCCAGTGGTACTTTTAACACGAGCCCTTTTACATGGCTGGGATGTGTCAGATTTTCCAGCAGGCTAAGCTCAGTGTAATTGTTCTTCTGTGTGTTTCTTGCAATGTATGTAATGAAAGGCAGACCTTTTTTTAGAGGCTAGTTGTCGTGAGCAGTTGCTCTGTGTTCAAACATCTTGTACAACTTCTACAGCGTTTATATTGGACTTGATTTTAGAATACTGATTTCAACGAACGAAATTATAAAGTTCTTGTATATTTTGTGGTGGATGGCTTTTTAATTTCTTAGAAAAAAGCAAGACAAAAATCATTGCTTAAATAAATTCACGAATTAAGAGTACTGAGTTAGCCTTCCTTTGTACATGCATTTATGCAAATACCTGATGCTGACAAGTGTATTAAAAAACAAACAAAAAACTGTAAAATGATGGAGGAAGATATGCCTAACATTAAGGAGCTTGGTATTATTAGGTTTTGAGAAGGGTGATCTCTAAAGTTATGTTGCCTTCCCTGCCTCTTCTGGTATGTTCACAGATGACAGAAGGGTTTCACGTTTGAGCTCCAGGCCTTGGAAGTAGCGGAGTAAGGAGAAGTGCTGCCTTCTGGTGTGACTGCATGCATGTGCAAAGGTTGCTGACATCATCTGGGATGTCTGGAGGGAGACCTGGTAGAATTCTGTGGTCATCAACAGGCTGATTAACTGTGGTGCTGATAAACTGTGTAGCATTCAGGCCCCTTGTTGAAAATTGATATTATGAAGGCATGCTGAGATGCAAGATCCAGAAATGCAGTGCAGTGTGTGGCATGTGTTCGGTTCTTAAGAGTGTTTTCCTTGTGTGTACTTGAATCAAGGTTGGAGATCGTTTTCAAATTGTTTTTGTATTGCATAGTAAAAACTATTGTGTGGTGTAGGTTTGTTTCCTCCTCCCTCTGCTGCTCCCAGTTTTATTTAGGTGTGTGGCTGCAGAAGAGATGCAAACTTTGTTTCTCGCATCTCAAATTTAAGACTTCTGATCTGCTGTTGCAGCTGTTGCACACAAAAGGTTTGTTCAGGTCTGCTAGTAAAAACCAAGAGGCTCCATTTGATCAATATGATTCTAAAGCAGCATGCTAGAAATGTGGAGTTTTGTTTCAGAAGTTCTCATGAATATAACCTGATAAGGCACCATATCTGTTCTAGAGGTAGAAATAGTTACTTTAATTCTAGAGGGCAGAAGAATGTAATTGCAACTGGTTTTGGTCTTGACTTCAGTTAAGTCTGTATGTCATTTTACATATCACTCATGCCTAGTGTTAAATAAATTTTTCTAAAACACTTTGTCCTATTTTGTCTGTCAGCTTTGAGCATGTGTCTATAGTTGCTGTTGTATTTTCTTTTTAGGGCCATGGAAAAATGCATGCACTGTGTCTTGTGTTTTTTTTTTGTTTGTTTCTTGTTTCTGTGTGATTTCTGGCATTACAGCACTTCATGAAAGACTGTTAAATTTGCTGGAACGTTCTGAAGTACGAAGCTTCCTGCAGCTTCTATTCAAGATAGAAATTTGTTCATCACCACACTCAGAATGATACCATGTGGTGTCAGAGCGTATATCCTGTAAGTGATGAACCATACCATCTTCCCAGGCAGTGTGGATAACACCAGGAGAGGAATGCGTGTGGGAGCTGAGACTGCAAGCTGGATGTGAGGACTCTGAAATGACACTGGCCTTGTCTAGTCACCACCTGCTAAGGAGGCTGGCTTTCCACCCTGCCCCATGAATTCAAGCACATGAGGGGATGTGCGTGTCTGCTGCATCCTTTCCTGTGCCCTATACGTGTGTGCTGCTCTGCTTGCAGCACAGTGAAGCCTCCTACCAGGCTCCCTGGATCAGCAGGCAGGCCGGCTACACAGCGAGCCCACAGGCATTACTGAGATGCTGAACTTCCCACTAGTGGGAGATGAGGCAGAAATTTGGTGGTCTAATCCATTACTTTCATTGAATAACATATATTTATTGAAATTCAATGTGGATACTGTTCTGTAGAAGTAAATGAAGATCAACATGTAGATTCCCAATATCTTTCATTTGTGGCTGGTTGCAGTGTGGCTAAAAGGAGCTGGCTGAGCTGCTGGCTGCATGAGGCTTGGTATGGAGAGAGGAAAAGAATAACAGAAAATGACTTCCCTGCTTGCTGAAGAATGTGTACCATAGTGACAGTGCATGCTGGTTTTTTTGTCTCAATTCTTTTAGACTAAAGGGTACTTCTGCATAGGAAAGACTGAAGTGTAAGAACTCTTCCTTTCTGGAAGGATTAAAACACTTTTTCCAGTTAATTCTAGACCTTTTCACTTTTACTGCTGCTAATACTTTCTTAAGAGGCTGTGGCCATGTGCTCTGTAGCTGTGAGCAGCTTGTGCCTGTTAGCCAGTGCCAGATGTGATCCATGCAGTGGCTTTGTTCCTGCAATACTTAGTGATCTACGTACCATGGAAGATTTTTCAGTTAATGTCTAGGTTCACTTTGGTGTCGTGTCTTTGCTTAGTGGAGGGAAAGACGTTTGTAACTGGGTTGATCTCTGGCTGACTGCTGAACTTTATGCTATGTGGCAACAATTAAACAATATGGTTAGAGTATAACAAGCTGTAGGATGTGGTGTTACCCCAGTACTTTGCTCTAAGGACACTGAGCTGTGTAGTTTTCCCAGGCTTTGTCCTACGAACTCAGAATTATTCTGTGAATGTTGCTTAGAGAAGGAAATTGTTATTTTCTGTTAAGTTTTTTTTTTTTTTTTTTTTTTCCTGTCTGGATACTGGAATGTTTTTATTGTGTATTTCAAGATGCTGTATGATTTTTTTTTTTATTTTTTTTATTTTTTTTTTTTAGTTTGCAGTGCAATGCATTTATACAAATAACGATTTTCTTAAATATAGTATAATGTTAATATCTGTATTAACTGATGTAATAGTCATAACTGCAGTTTCGCTGTGATTTATAGGCTAGTTCTTCTGTGGATAATTAATAATGAATTTGGTATGTATGTTAAATTAAATGTGAATTCAAGAGAGTCCATCGCTAAAAGTTTAAGAACTTGAACAATATGGATAAAACAATAGTTTGAATCATGTGAAATTTTAAGGTCCTTGTTTTTTTTCTCCATATGATCTTGGGCAAAGTTGTTTCTAGTCTTCCATTGCCTTGTATGTAAAAGTTTCTCATCTGATGAGACTACTCTGAAGTGCAATTGCAGTAGGTAAGACAGTGTGATTTTACAGATGTGACAGTTGCGACCTGGTGTAGGGAACCTGCTTTGGCAGGGGGGTTGGACTCGATGATCTCTGGAGCTCCCTTCCAACCCCTACGATTCTGTGATTCTGTGATGCCCTTGAAATGTTTTAGTTATTCTAAATCATCTGAACTGTACCTTTAATTTTTTTTTAAACCTATGGAAAAGAAAAACCAAAAGCGTTACCAGAAGATAAAATAACTGTAATTTCATTTCCTGCATTGAATACTGCAAAATGCAAATAAAACCAATTGAGTAAAACGTTGTGGGGACAGGACAGCGTTGTCCTTTGCACTATACAAGCTAAAATGTTATCTTTTTTGGCCAGGGAAGAAACCGTGAGGTGAAGGATGAGGTTACAGCCTGACACCACTATGGATTTTTGTAATGAGAGGTTCTGAATTGTTGCTGGTAGGCCTTGAGGAGCCTTGTGCTCAGTAACCTGCAGTACAGTCAGGAAGTTCTGAGGAGTAACTCCCATCATCAGGTTTTTATTTAATTTTATTTTGTTGAAAAGTTGTTTGTTCTTAAAATAGCATAGGTTGAAGTGCTTCTGGAACGAGCAACAACAATTTTTACCCCCTAGGCTGAGAGCAATTTAGTTTTTCTGGGTAGTAAAATGAAATGGTGTGGGACTGGAAAGAAGGGAAAGTTGCTGTAGGGAATTTAGGAGATTGCGAGTTACTGAGTTGTCCAGAAGTTGTAATTGGTGAGCCAATGTAAGTGCATAAGTACCATGGGTAATGGTGCTTTCTAAACACCCACTTATTGCAGCTGAATCCTACCAAACCTTTCTGTAAGCATTAAGGAGATAATGTTGTATCACAAGAGCTGCTCTGAAAGCAGTACCTCCTATTTCATTATGTTGGCCTGTGATGTCAGAGGTGGATGTTGGTGGTATGGCAGTAGAGGTTGAACCTTCTTGCCAGTATTCCAGCATGTGCTGTTGCCATGTGACTGATGGCAGCAGAGGGACAGTCTGAAGTATGTATGAAGAAGAGGTGTGTTATTGAGTTCCTCCATGTGGAAAAAATTGCTTTCATTGTCATTCATTAATACTTGCTGAACATTGATGGAGGCCAAACAGTGGATGTGAGGTGGTAGGTGCTGCATTTCGGCAGTGGTAACAGTGACAGTGGATCACCTCGGCTGGTGTAGGCTGCTACTGGCTCAGCATACAGGCTCTTGTTCATCATTGTCAGAAATGCATAACTAAAGGTGGCGACTGTGTGGAAAAATCGTGTTTTGTAGCTGAGAATTTGCTCTATTATATGGTATTATTGTGCTCTCTGTGCCTGTTGTAGTTTCCATGGAAATAAATGGGAGGCATTACTTTCAGACTGACCTACATACTACTCATTTGCCTGTCCTATTTGCTTTCCTGCAACCTGCTGCAAACTGCAGTTGTTTCATGTTCTTCAACTTTGCACTTCAGAGCGCAGTGTGTAGGGGTCTGTGATAGCAGGCGCTCAGCAGGAGTCCTGTACTTTTGGGTCTGGCAAATGCAGACTTGCCTGGTGAAATTCACATTTCGCTTTTGGCATGCTATTATGTTTTAATTTAAAACTTGATTGATGGTGGCTCATAAATTCAAGTAAGATCCTTGTAGTTTCTAGATACTTTCAGGGGAGTTTTCCAGGCGTGGGATGCGTGCTGCTTCTTTGTGATAGCCACTGTCTGAGAATTGTAGGAAAAGTCTCCAAAACTGTCTGTAGATCTATTTGCAGTTATAGTTATCATTTAGAGAGAGATGGAGACAGGTTAGCAACATTTATTTATGAAGGAGGTTTTGTTTGTAGTGTTTGAAATTGGTATTTAAAGGGAAGCCTTTAAGCCTTGAATGTCTTAGTGTAATTTATGCATAAAAAATAGGCTTTTAGCTTCTTGATCTAGAACAAATAAAAATAAATCATTGTACTTGTATTATTGATATGACATAAGTCAGAGCTAAAAAGATTCTTTTTTTTTTTTTTTTTTTTTTTTTTTTTTTTTTTTTTGTACAGAAAAGATGAAAAGGAGTATGCACTGAAGCAAATTGAAGGTACAGGGATATCCATGTCGGCCTGTAGAGAGATTGCAGTAAGTGTACTTAAACAAAACTATTTTTAATGACATTCTTATTCAACAAGTATTTTAATTTTCTCTACAGTAAGATTATGTAAATGTTTTCCTTGAAGTATGCAAGTATGAAAGTTAATCAAACATGAGCTTTTCATAAAATACTTTGTAAATAACAAATTCTTTTCTGGTGTGTGGAAAGAGACATTCTTGCTAGGTTAATGGTAATGGCCTTCTCTGGTGTTTTGGCTTGCATGCTTTTGTGTTGAGAAGGAAATAAATGTGACCCTTTTAATCAAGGTTTGTTTCAAAACTGGGTGGTTTTAAAATGACTTGTAAGAAAATGGTTTTGAAAGATTACAACTGTCATTACAAGTCAGCTTGCTAACAGTGTATTTTATGTCAGACTAATGGTTTGGTACCTGATAACAGCTTGTTTTCCTCATTCCTTTTTTGCTTTGCTAAGTACAGAGAAGTTTCATAGCAAAATAAAAACAGCTTTACTTGTATTTTTATTACATGTATCTTAAGGGAAAAAAAATGGCACAGTAGTGCTCATATGTACATATATTTATATAAACTCCTTCAAAGTTGGTAAGAATTAGATGTTTTTCTGTGAGGATCAAAAACATCTAAAGAGTGAGTTCTGACTGAAAATATGCAGTACTGTTGAAATGCTGGATAATGAGTAAAATTTTGCAGTGCAAGAATTTCCTGCATTACAACATAAGTGCATTTGCTTGATTAAATATTTACCTTCTTTGAATGCTGTCAGTATGCTGAGGGCTTTTGGAAATATAAGGCACCATTTGTGCCTACAGCTTTTTATAAGCTGGTACTGTTGTGCAGATGTACAGTATTCAGGTGCTCAATACATTGTGAAGCATTACAAATTTGTGATATTCACAAACTGAGCAGTACTGTGTTCAGCACAGTGCACACAGTAATTCTGTGTCAAGAGCCATAACAGATAAAAATACTGTCCTTTTGAAGTGCTTGTCACTGCAAGGTCAAGGTCACTGAGGGATTTGAGAGTTGGCTCCATTGCTGTTGATTGCTTTACACAAAATCTACTCAGTGGCCTTTTTGCTAATATTTCTGCCTAAGTCTGTTTTGACAGCAGTGAAGTATTTTTCAGTTTCTTCGTCTCCATAGTAGTATGATTTAAAACAGACAAAAGACAAGAATCAGTGTGTGGAATATAGTCCAGAGGAGACTTTTGTCATGATAGCACTGTGGTACGGAGCTGGTTCTGCCAGACACAACATTGTGAGGAAATAGTGTCAGATTACTTTGTCCTCTAACCATATATCATCATTTCATTCCTTAATTATTTGTTTTTAAATTGTTCAAGCTTTGTGCAAATAGCAGTTGCATAAATTGTTTAGATCCTCTCAATAGTTACTCTTTTAATTCTTCCTTGGGTGTTATTTTACTCTTCTCTAAACTTCATAGTAAAACTCTATAACTGGGGATAAGTAGCAGATCGCTGCCTGCCTCAATGAAATTTCTGGGTTGTCAAATATTAGAAATATGTAAATGGTAAAGATGAAATAATTGGAAAAGAAGTGGTTATTTTTCTAGCAAACAGGCAGGATCAAAGGTGTTTTCCACAAAGAGAAGAAGATTTATAACTAATGCATTAATTGTTAATCTTGTATTTAAAAGTGTAGTGTTTACTGATTAAGACAGGAATATTAGCCTGAAAAGAAGTGGTTTTAAAATGTCATGGGTATAGTTCTTTTGACATTTAACTTAAACCAACCAACCAAACAAACAAAAAAAACACAAAACAACCCAAAACAGATAGACAGACACACACACACAATATCAAGTAAAAAATCCCAAACTTAGCACTCATTCTTTCTTTTCTAATGTTCTTTGTAAGCTCAGCAGATGGAAGAAACACTGGTATACTCAACTGTGTTTTGTTCAGAATGATTTAGTAGTTCTGTAACCTGAAAACACTGACAGTGTGATTGAGGAATATATTACTGAATTGAAAGGCATTTGAGTGCTGTGATTCAAGACTGGTTTGTATGTAGTATTGCCTAAATACTCAGAATAAATCTACTAGCTCCTGGGGTGAGTGATTATTACATTTTTTTTTTTCAACTGCAGGATGATATCTTCTCTTCAGCCTGTGGAAGAGACTCTGAGGGGACCTTATTGTGGCCTTCCAGTACCTGAAGGGGGCCTACAGGAAAGCTGGGTAGCAACCTTTTTGTTAGGGCAGGTAGTGACGGGACAGGGAGAAATGGTTTTAAACTACAAGAGGGTAGATTTAGACTAGATATTAGGAAGAAATTCTTTACTGTGAGGGTGGTGAGACACTGGAACAGGTTGCCCAGTGAGGTTGTGGATGCCTCCCTGGAAGCATTCAAGGCCAGGCTGGATGGGGCTGTGAGCAACCTGGTCTAGAGGGAGGTGTCCCTGCCTATAGCAGGGGGTTGGAACTAGATGATCTTAAAGATCCCTTCCAACCCAAATCATTCTGTGACCCTCCTGAAGCAGGAATCCATATTGCAGTCAGTTCTGTTGTACTGGAATGTTGAAATGCTAGAGGAGATTCTTATGTGATAATAATTGTATCCAAAAGAGGCTCTAATTTCTTCCCTGTAAGCAGAGTATGTTCTGAAGATAATTGAAACGCCAACTATTTGTGTGCTCTTGAGAGATATGTTGTTGCTGGGCTTCAGGCATGAACATTTGAAAAAGTAAAGCTGAAAAATATGAATGAGTCAGCGGTTAACTTACTCAAATTTATGCTGAATTTCACATGAGGAATTGCAGAAACTAAAGGCTGAATGGTGGCATGGGCTAATCTGAAAGTCAATAGAAAAATTCTGGTTGTGAGCGATTTGGGAGGCTTCTGTATTATTGGCTTATTCCATTATATTGACTTATTTGGAAGAGAGGATGGAGTTCTGGATTCTGAGAGGTGTGAGCACAGCGTAAATCTGCATCACAGCCAAGAAGTTTATGGGTTAAACGAAATTGAGGAGTTGTGGGTACATCAGAGAGTTGTGCTGCTGTTCACAGGAGCCTCAACAAGCTGTGGAAAAATGATTTGAGAGGAATCCTGTGGAGTTCAACAAAGAAAAATGCAGTTCCACACAGAGGTGAAATAACTCCAGGCACCAGTAGATGCTGGGCAGCAGCTGCCTGGAAAGTAACTATGCAAAGAAGGCTTTGTTGGACAGCAAGCTGACCATGAGCCAGCAAGGCATCCTCAGGGCAAAGATGGTTAACAGCATCCTAGGCTGCATTAGGCAGAGCATTGCCAGCAGGCTGGGGAAGGTGATCTTTCCTCTCTATTCAGCACTGGTGTGGCCTTACTTGGAGAACTGGTTCCAATCCTAGGCTCTCCAGTACAAGAGAGACCTAGGGCATGAATGATAAAGATGATTAAAGGTCTGGAGCATCTTTTATACGAGGAAAGACTGCGAGAGCTGGTACTGTTGATTCTGGAGAAGGGTTGAGGGGGGAATCTTACGTATGTATAAATCCCTGAAGGGAAAGTTCAAAGAAATGGGAGTCAGACTTAGTGGTGCCCATGGACAAGACAGAAGGCAACGGGCACTAATTAAAATCCATGAAACTCCATCTGAGCACAATAAACCTCCCACAACTCTTTTTTTCTTTTTTTTTTTTTTTTTTTTTAAACTGAGTACTGGCATGGGTTTCCCAGAGGGGTTCTGAAGTCTCCATTTACTGGACACAGCTACTATTCCTGAGTGGTCACTGAAATTAGGTGTCTTAAGCAAAGCAATTGGGAATTTTCTGAAAGGTCTGAACTCTTGTCCCTGTGAATTTTTTTTTTATCTGTTTGCCACTGAGGTATGTATTTCATCTGGTATTTATAGCTGTTCCCTGGCTGATTGCGTTTCCAAAAAAATTCAATGAGAAATCAAAAGTAAATTTGATTTTCCTCAAAAGCACTCAACAGTCAGTGTTCTTAGTGTGTTCCATTTGTTGGTTTTTTTTTTTTTTTTTTTTTGTTTTTTGTTTTTTGTTTTTTGTTTTTTGTTTTCTTTTGAGACAGCACAGTGTAGTAAGTATAGCAGTAAAATGTCCTGGAAGCCAATGAATGTTTGTAAGTCACTTTTACCACGGTGTGTGTGGTCTTGCTCTGAAATTGTTTTAAACCCCGAAAATCAAAAGCTGAAGAGTATCTTTTTATAAAATTGCTTTTGTTCCTAATGCATAGCTTGTAGGCAGATGACAACTAGTAAAGGTTTCTTTTCCCTTGAACCATTGACTTGAATTAGTGCTAGGAGGCTGCCTGTCAGCTCCTGGGTCTGTCTGGCTTTTCTCTCTATTGCCAACACTGTGAATTTCATCTCTTCCAAGGATAAATTGTCATTTCTAGCCATCTTTTCTGTAAATAGTGATCTTAACTCTAAGCTTCATTGGACTTTTCTGTATCAGCACTTTTTTTTTTTTTTTTTTTTAATGTGGGGGAAAAATGAGACTATTACAGATGGTTTAATAGGGAATAGCCACAGAGCAGCAGCTTTTTATACCTAGCCTTGTTTATGAGTG
Organism: Tetrao urogallus; assembly: GCF_951394365.1. Taxonomy (NCBI): domain Eukaryota; kingdom Metazoa; phylum Chordata; class Aves; order Galliformes; family Phasianidae; genus Tetrao; species Tetrao urogallus. The sequence goes on from NC_136814.1 coordinate 65,359,587, forward strand.
GTCTGAACGGTTGTAGTTCTGCCCTCTGTGTATTTTGGGATCTGGGATGCATAATCACTTCAGCTGCTGCATCCTGTGCCTGTGTGTGCTGGCTGTTGGTGAAGCTGCCAAGGCTGCTCCTTCTGGGAGACCTTGACGTGGTGCCAGCACACTGTGGGATGCTGGTGGGAGCTCTCACTGGCCTTTGTGTTCCTACTGGCATTTATAGGGACAGGCTAAAATAATTCTGACTAATGTTAAATGAGGTACTGAAAGCTCATTCAAACAATTCAGCATGCACAAATTATTTTCAGGCGTTTTGCCTATTGATGCAATGTATATTACAAAGTGCTAGAGGGTACAAATGTTTTGGGCTCCTCAGTTCCTGTGGGTGGGCAGGGCTTTAAAAGGCTTTTTGGTTAAATGGTAGTTTTCTAAACTTTTTCTCTTTGTCAGATCTCATGAGTAAGGGCTCCATCCCTTTGCTTTTACATTTTTCCTATTGCCCCCCTGCTGTCCGTGACCTTCACTAGGATAGTGGGCTTGAGTGTACCCTCAGCAAGTTTGTTGTCAACAGCAAACTGAGCGATGCTGTTGACATAAGGAAGAAGGGACACCATTCAAAGGGACCTGGACAGACTCAAAAAGTAAGCACTTGAGAACTTAAATGAGGTTCAACAAGGCCAAGTGCAAGATGCTGCACTCAGGTCAAGGCAATCCCATATATGAGTATAGAGTGGGAAAACAACTCGTTGAGAGCAGGACTTGGAATGTCCTGATGGATGAAAAACTGGACGTGAACCAGCAGTGTGCACTTACAGCCTGGAAGGCCAGCAGTTTCCTGGGCTGCACCACAAGAGGATTGGTCAGTAGAGTGAGGGAGGTAATTGTCCTTCCCCCTCTGTTCTGTCTATGTAAGGCCTTATCTGCTATCTGGACGTGGGGCCCCCAGTACAGGTAGGACACAGAGCTGTTAAAGTGGGACCAGAGAAGGGCCCTGAAAGTGGTCAAAGGATTGGAGCAACTCTTCTATGAAGGATGTTGAGGGGGCTGAGCTTGTTCAGCTTCAGAGAAGAGGAAGCTCTGCAGAGATCTCATTGCAACCTTTCCAGTTTCTGTAGGGGGCTTACAAGCAGGAGGGGGCTGACATTTTGCCCAGTCTGATAGTGACAGGACAAGGGGGAATGGCTTTAGGCTGAAAGATGGAGATTTAGGTTAGATGTTTAGAAGAAATTCTTTACTCGGAGTGAGGTAGTGGCAGAGGCTGCCCGGAGAAGCTGTGGGTGCCCCATCCCTGGAGGTGCTGAAGGCCTGGTTGGATGGGTTCCTGGGCAGCAAAGCTGGGGGGTGGCAGCCCTGCCTATGGCAGAGGGTTGGAAATAGATGATCTTTAAGGTCCTCTCCAGTCAGAGCTGTTCTGTGATAAACAGCTCATTTGGGGCTGCTTATCCTCCTTCCAGCTTTTGGAGTCTGTGGTGTCAAAGTGCAGAGCCTGAGCCAAGCTAAACTTGCTGTCTACGTCTTTTTGCACTTTGCATATTTGCCATGTTTCTCAGCAGTGCTACTGATCCCATGGTCTAGGGCTGCTTGGGAGTCCGGGTCGTGCCTTGCTGATAGAGCCAGGAAAGCTGCTTTGCTCCTGCCACTGTCAGGCACTGTACGTAACTTCCAAACTGCTCCCATCTCTTGAATTGGAAACCACTTAGATAAATGAGCTAAATGTGAAACTACTTAATTGGAGACCCTAGTTCAGAGTGGCCTAACTTGTTTGACCCATTTTTTTTTCTGTTAAGAATGTGGAAAGCATCAGCTATATGGGACTAACAATAACTTTTTGATATAAATAAATCACTCTGAAAACTTGTAGTGCCGTTGACTCTTTTCAAATACAGTTGCATGGATTTTTATAATCCATACACGTCTTTTATTTTGGCTGTATTGACCTTTTCCTTGTCTTACAATATCACAGTGTTTACTGTGATGTAAAAAAGTATGTTTCTAACTTGAGTCCCTAGTTTTAACACGACTGTAGGAAAAACAAGGTGTTTAGGAAAAAAAAAAAAAAAGTGTATTCACGAGTACATGTACTGTAGGAGATTCCTTTTGAATGTCAGAACTCCTTTTCCCCTTGCCAAAATAATATGATTATGTAAAATAATTGGCAATGTAGGAATCTCACCGTAAATTCTCTGCTACCTAATTAGAAAAGATTGTTGCATTTGTTTGTGGAAACTTTGAAACACCACTCTCTTTTTTTAATAGCTGGAGGTGATGAAATGTGTGTAAGTTTAAAAATAAAAATTGAAGGGATTTTTATTAGGGAATTAGAGTGTGTTGGCTAGAAGTATCTGTGTATCATGACTTTAAGTATGAATCAGCTAGAAAGAAGGCTTGGTTCAGCTATGTGAGAACTTATGTTTTGCATGCCACGTAAAGAAATAAGAGCTCTCTGAGTTGCATGCTCTAATCTTGACTAATCTGTGTAATTTAAGTACTTTTTTGGTGTGTGAGGGGTTACCTGAATTCCCTCTTTGTTCCGTGGATGCTTCTTGTCCGTATTTTATCTGAAAGAACAATTGAACTTCATTAAAAATGGACAAGAAGCATGTAATAAATCTGCTAAATAGAAAGATTTGTGTTTTATCAATTGACTGTATCAATACGTAAATGCACTTTACAGTTTATGAAAATAGGTTTCACTGCTTGAAGTGTAATATTTTGTCGTGCAGTTGTGACAAAAGTAGAGCGTCATCTGAAGAAGGCAGTCAATTCTATTGTCTGTCTACAACCATTTCCCTTTAGCAGTTTAACAATAGGGCAGGCTGCAGGGAAAGAAAGATAATACTGCTTTTAACACGCTTTCTGACTACCTTATTTGAAGTGCTGTTTTTCATACAGAGGCATTTTTCATTTTCTTGAAGTTGTATCTTTGTGCTCACAGCAGGAAAAAAGCATTGACAAATTTGTGGCAAGTTTGTTAAACGGAAGAGAAGGAAAGCTTTTCCCTCATTGCAATGCAGTGTGAGTCAGAGGCCTCTCTGACTGTTACTTAACATCATTTAGGATATAATCCAAATTCTCAGTGAAGTTAAGTAGGGAAAATGGGTGTTCAGTGCTCTTCTGGCTCAGTTGTTTTCGCTTTCAATTTGCTACTGACTTCAAATCTGCAATACTTTCGGATGCACACAAATGCAGGACTAACTGATGGTGACTTCAACAGAAATGAATAAACAAAGCAAATCTAATCCTCTTTAGGTTAAGTTGGAGGCAGCAATGCACTGAAAGCAAATGCTGCTTTATTGCTTGGATAAAGAATAATAGGCTTGCAGGTAATGCAGGAAAGACATTTAAAAAACCTGTCAAATACTATTGAGATTGAGTCTATGTACAAAAACGCGTCTGAATATGTTTTAATGCTTCAAGTGGTATGTTCTAAAAATCTTGTTTCCTAGATTTCTATCCTATCTGTTTATTTTCTCTTCTCTTTTTCTTTGCATTTCGTGTTTTTGTTTTATGCCTTCTCTGTAGTCAAGCAAAATTAGCTTAAATTTGTTTTCAGTTTATTTTGTGTGGAGATGTAGAATTGTTTGAATACTATTTTGATTTATATAATTTTCCAACATGCCTTTTGTTAATTTAACGTTACACGTGACCATTTTTTGGTGCCTCGGACTGAGAGCTGATGACTGATTTTCAAGTAGTGGATTCTTGACAGAAGGTGAGACTCTTCTGTTTTAAGTTACTGTTACTAAATTGCTTGCTTCATTTAGCAACAGTCTCACATTTTCTAGTTCAGCCTTTCACAACTAACATAGTAACAGATGCTTTTCATGTTGCCCTCAATGTTCCTTGCAAGGCTGAATTCTAAGATAGCTTTTGCTTTCTTGACTTAATCCTTACATGCCTGGATTTTGAAATATTCCTGTGTAGCCCGTCCCTTTTTTCACCTATGTCTGTATACTGCCCATTTGGCACTGAAGCTCTGACAATTACCATAGCTAAGCCAGGCCACTGATGCTTGTATTTTTAAGTACCCTTGCCAGCTTTCCAGAGTTCATTTGCTTTTCAGAGCCTGCCTCCCATGGCCAGTCCCCTGAATAAGCTGAAGTCCGCTTTTCTGAAGCCCCGGGTCTGTGCTCTGCTACTTGAGATCTTCACTCAGGCTCTACAGCCAAGGCTGCTGTTGGGTGTCCTGTTTCCAACCAATTCTTGATTGTTTGGAAATAGTTGCGTGCTATTCTCCTTCACTCATCCAGTAAGCATGTTAAGAAGTTATTGCTGATGCCCTCCAGAAGTCACCTGGGTTGCTTATGCTCTTCCAATGAATGTAGGAGAGGTCAGTGTCTCCCATATTGACCAGGGTCTGTGAATCATGAACTTGCTTGGAGTGTGCAGAAGACTTGATTTGATTCTCCATACTTATCAGGTGACTGTCACAGTCCCAACATGGCATCCATACTGGTCTTTCTGCTGTTTCTGCCCTGCAAGCTGTTGAGAAGCCCATCATCTATCAAAAACAAAAACTGCATGTATTTTAATACGCATTCTTCATATACAGGACAATACTACCTTCCCTGTCCTGTCTGTCTGTCTTACCTGAATGGATGTATATGTCCCAGCAGCATCAGCTACTGCTTGAACCGTGCCTCAGTTTTTCCATAACCTCACATAGTTCTCTGTTTGCTCCTATTTTTTTATTATTTTTTATTTTTTTCCAAACTGTGTGCATCTGTGTATGTATGCTTGAGATGGGCTTCCATTCACTGGGATTTATTGATCCTGAGGAGTCTCATTCTTTCATTGCATACTCTCAGCTTTCCTTGCCTGTTGGAGGTTTCTTTTCCTGCACTGTAAAATGCAAATGACTTTCTGCTGTAAATTAATTGCTAATATATAGAGTACTGAATGTTAGAGCACTGGAGTACTTACTTTTAAAGGGTAGTAGCCTTAGCTTTTACATTCTTTTCACTTATTATCATTTAAAAGCTTAATTTTTTATTTTTTTTATTTTTTAGTATCACATCTATGACTGTACTTCCAGTTAACTTGGATAGAGATGAAACATTTTCAGCTATTAAAATCAGTGTTTCTGTAATGCACATTGGATATAGAAGCCCATCATTCTTGTTCTCTGTGCCTCATTGAGTCTGTGAGGCAGAAATAAAATAGAGTTAATAGTGCCTAAGTGGAGTAAACTAATACAGGTTAGAGATGGCTAGACTGAGAATAGAACATTTGTAAACAAGGAAAAAAATTGTAGAGCTTGATCAAATGCTCATGAAAAAGTTATTTTTCAGTAGTTCATTTGGCATTGGTTTCAACTTTTTGATGGCTAAATGGATGGAATTTCGAGTCTACAGTTGTATTTACTCTGTAGGTTTTATATTTAAGCTTGTAGCCAACTTTGTTTTTGGAGGGAAGACATCTTGAAAACTTGCACTGAAACTTGATTAACCTCGCTGAATTTCATTCTAAATTTCAGTATGGTTCTTCATTTTGTGTGTGTGAACCTTTGCATGTGTATTATCTGTGGTTGAAAAATAGCTTTGTTTGAATCCAGTTTCCATTTTCTGAGACTTTTCTTATCTTTGTGAGGCTTTGATACATTACTGTATGGGGATCTTGAGACATGGGTGCTTTCTGAAGCCTATGAACTGTAGTTAACAGTACAGCAGTCACCAAATGAATCGTCTTGAATTCTGTTCTTAGTACATAGGATTTACTGAATTTGCATTTTGGTTTTAAAAGGACAAAGATGTGAGCATCATGGGTTTTTTTTCTGTGCTCCATTTTACCGTCTGACTGGCTAAATGTTCCTTCCTTGTTAGCAGCATCAGGACGTTTCCTTAAAACTGCTCTTTGCCTGATGTAGCACACACATGCACGAAATCTGTGGGTATGTATGTATACTCATTATGCTTTTGACCTTGAGCATTCTTCTATTCAGCCACCCAAGGGTATTGAAGTGAGGGTAGACTTGACAGACTCTACTGTTGGAAAAATGTCATTTTTTGAGTATGAGAACATGATATTAAAGGAAGCTATCAGTAAATTAATTTTGTTTGAGACAAATTATGAAATATGAGAATGGTTGCCAGTACTTGAAGTCATTTGAGGAAGCCTTTTCTTTCTGCACTAACAGACTTATCCCATCCCATGGCCCCTGCAGAGTTTTTCTTAATTCTCTTTGTCTTTCCATTTTTTCACTTGCTTATTAGATTACTCTGGTTTCTTTTTATCTCAATTGCCTTTTGTACTGTTTTCCCTGATTTCTTTTCCCTTTTTCTCCAAATGCCTTTAATATTTGCAAACAGTACAGTGTCTGCTTCTCTGAGCTTCTACTATTGCAAAACTCTTCTTATTACTGTGATTAATGATGTTTCTCTGACCAAACTCCAAGGTTTGTTCAGTATTCTTATCCGTCTGAACATCTTTCTTGTTCAGGCTAATAATTGTCAAAAAGGAAGGGACATGTTATTTTTGTTGCATATTAGCGATTTTTGCTCTTACTGGGGCTTTATCTTGTCTGTTTTGTTTTTCTTTTGGAGGTGAGGTGGTCATTGAACCTTTTACATTCTTGCTATAACCATATATTACACGTGACTTAAATATTTTACCATTAACAAGTTTTCTTTCATAGTATTCCCCATCTGAAGTTCTCTGAGCTTGCTCAAAGCCCTGTATTCCAATAAGGAATTCTTCTGTGACTTTCAGTTTTAATGGTTTTCAGCTATCTCCATTGTTCAGATTTTCAGGCTGGGACCAGATGGTTTATTTCACTTCTCCATCTTTAGGGCGTCTCAAATCCAGACCATTTTCAAATTCCTATTTTCTTCCTTCAGTACTTCCAGAATTATTATTCTTTTTCTTCAGCACATACAGGACTGAAGAACAGATCTGTATTCCTATTCCATTTAAATTATCTTCAATGTTATCTTTCTCCTATAAAATGATTCTATGTAAGCTGGTGCAGCAGAAGCCTTCCTTTAACTTATTCCATTCCTGTCTTATAAAATTAAGTGCCCTGAAGTACCCTCAAAAAATGCAAAATCTGCAAATTGAGCAAACCCAATCTTCTCTGATTAATACTCTTGGTTACTTTAGTAGATGTTCAAACTGGCATCTACTTGCTTATCAGATGTTCATGTAATTATTTCTGTGTTGTTCTGCATGCTAGTGTAAATACGTGGGAATATAACTTGAGATCTTTCCTAAAAAGTACCTGTCATGTTTGAATTAGTAAGGCCCTGAAGTGTTCAGTTCTAATGTGTGGTCTGTGGTGATCTGATTGTCTATATTCTGCTTTAATAGTTGTTACTTTCAAGTTCGTAGTGCTATTGACTCTAGTGTGTTGACCTGATTCGTTTTGAGCCTGTAGCACATACGCAGAGCCTGATTACTATTGCATGTGGAAAAACAAACATAAGAGCTGTGAAGTTCTCCTACAGAAGTTTCCACCCTGACCAGAGACAGTTACATATGCAGTTGAGGATATGGGTCCCTCTTCATCAGTCAAGAAAGGAAGAAGGTGAAGGAGGGAAACAAGTTCAAGTCATTGGCGTTGGAGAATGAAGCGCTCTGAATGAATTTAAGGGTGATAGTGGATAGGTGGTGTTTTGCAGCTTTTTCTGCCCAGTGAGCTATCTTTACTTTTGAGTGCTTAGTTTATCTGTTTCATCATTTGAGTTTCAGTGTTCATTGGTCCTCCATCACATGCACATGGGGAAAGAAAGGGAAAATAATCATCCACGTAACTGAAGCATATGAAGAAATATGTCATCTGGTACACCTCATTGTTGCTAATGTTTCATTAGTATTTATGAAATTGTGGTGAGTTTTCTAAGACAACAGAAGGTATCCTCTGAAGGTAGATTAGCCTTTGCTACTCTCCATTGTGTGGACTGGAGAACACTAGTGGGCACCATTGTGAGATGGATCCCTGTAGCCCTTGGATATCTCCAGTAATCTGGAGGCATAATGGCAAAGGTGACTGTTTCTGGGCCACATTCAAGGGAACTGAGCTGAAATTTCTGTATTTGAAAGGACTTACTCCAAAACACTCTGCAGTGTTTTCAGGTTGACAGAGTGATGGTCATGGTGGTGGAGACTGCCTGCATACAAGGCCTCAAATTGTTTGTTGCTCAGCTGAAGGACAGTAAAATGTGCATGTGAAAGTGGACCTGAGTTTGTTGTCTGATAAATAGGGATTTCATCTTAAGAAGTGAAGACATCTGATTATGCTACCAGTGATAATGGAGCCACAGGGAGAAGGAATAAGAAATGTGACTTAAGTTGATGCTACCCTTTTGGTGTGTGATGCTCAGAAGGATTCTGTTGTCTAGGTAACAGGGTTTGCTCCTCGTTTCTTAAGGAAGATGGAACAGATGTTCTTAAAAGAAGCAACCAATTATCACCAGTGAGAATATCGGTAGAGTTTAAGCTAATTGCTCTGTTGTTGCATGCAGTCCAATTCGTAAGCTATAAATAGTAAAGAAAATGTAAAGCAAGAAATCTTCCTTGCCAGCCTTTTTCTAAGTGAGATTTTTGAAAAATGTCGTTTATGAAATAGCATTCATTAGTGCTCCTTTTTGCACTTCCATTTATCATCGTATTTGCTTCAGTGTCATGCAGTCTTTCTGTTTAGTCTCTGTAATGCCTCTTTCATTATTATTGAGTCTTTTTGCTCCACTGAGCCAGTGTAAAATCATGATAATTTACTTCATTCTTTTGAAGTACCTAATAATCTGAGGGTGGTAGGGTAAGAGGACGTTCAGAGTGGAACAAGAGACGGAGGGCCTTGAAGTCTGCTCTGAGATTGGATGTTGTGAGGCAAAACTGTGATGAGGACTGCGCCATACAAAGCTGTGGCAAAAATAGGAGCCAAACAGGCGTGTACACAGTACCCTTCTAGGAATGATTAAGTGGGCACGTAGCATGTGCTTGGAAGGAGAAGCAGATGATGATGGTGTTTCAAGAAGAACAAAGAGGAGGAAAAACGTGTTGGGAAGGGGTGGTGTGGAACCAGGCTGCCAGGCCACTCTCACTGCAGCTTCCATCTCACTTCTGGCAGAAGTTGTGCTAAAGTAACTTCATGTATGAGTTACAGTATATGATATGCCTTTGGATAGTGGCAGAGATTACTGCAGTCTTTACAGCATAGGTTAGTAAACATTGCTTGTGTCTTTTTATAAGAGTTTTTTTGGGGGGGCTGTTTGTATGCAGTTTTTATACCTTTGGAATAAAATATCTTGCTGGATACTAAGTAAGAACAGAGGGCATTGAGACCAGGCTCTCAGGGCATGATTTGTGGGTCCTCAGCAAAGCTAAACTATACTGTTACACATTTTTAACAAAACATCTGGCCTCTTGCCTGAACTTTTCCATGCTTCTTGCCAAATAAAAAAGGTCTATTCTATGTTTTTTCGGAAGAGCATTGCAGAAACATGTTTTCTCTCTTGGCAAAAATGGGATAAAGGAAGAATCCTTGACCTGTGCTCTTTTTATAAGGCTTGATAAAGGGCATGCTGTTTTGATTTTTATCTTACTGTGGAAAATATCATAATGAGTGGAAACAAAATACATGTTGCACTTCTTAGAGTATTTGGCTGAGTTATCCTATTGTATAGTAGTGACATGTTGATTGGGACAAAATGTCTTATGACATTCAGTTATTTCAGTAACCATTGTAAAACATTTGCGGTCTGAGTAAGGAGAAATGTTATTTGTAGGAATTTTTAAAAATCCTTTCTACCAGCCTACTTGCATGTAACTTGAACTCTTTTGCTTGTTGTCCTTCCTCTGACTCAGGTTCCTGGTTCTTTTGTGAACTCTTCTGTGTTCCATCCTCTGTGATTTAATGCAGATGATGTATCTGCTCTCTTAGCCGTAAGCATTAGCTTGTATTTGCCTCTGAAGTCAGGGTAGATACTAATGTTCATGTTCACTAGCAGGGCTGTTCTTTTGTTGTTTATGTCAAACATTCTTGTCTCTTAAATTCCTATTCTAAACTTTTTGGTGTGTGTGTTGTATAATGCCTTGGAGCATGATATACCCTTCCTGTTTGGTTGCTTAGACTTCCTTGTGATTCCTGGTGTATAAGAATTCATGACTGCTCATATTCTCCTGTTCTGGCTTGCTTTTCCTCTGTTGATGTACTTTTTGATTCTTTTGTTTCCCTACTCTATCACAGGGTCTGTCAGCAGCAATATTTACTACTTTTGCTGCTCTGTTTGTGTGCTACTAATGCTTATAATGAAATTTTACACTTGGTTTCTGCAGATTTGGCACCTGCTTTCACAAGTTTTTTCTCCATTTCTACAGAATTATTGTATCATGTATATTCAATCCAGATTCTTTACACTGCCCTTGACATTTTCTTTGAGCCTTTTGCTTTTTTCTTTCTTCCCTTTCTGTACAAACCTGACTAATTTTATTCCTGAAGGTCATGCTTTGAAGAAAAACGAATGGCAGTTACTACATATTATTCTGTTGTCTATCCTAGAAACAGAAGCTTCTTCCTATACCTCCTCTCTTTTCCTTTCTTTTTTTTCTTTCTGCAGTGCCTTCCTCTCCTTATGCCTCATTTTCTGTCTTCTTTCTGACCTCCTGCTCACACTACAGACATTAGCATGCTGTCATACAAGCCCTCCTGTCACAGTAACTAAGGCTTAAAAGAAGAAAGGAGGAGGGTGCATTTGCCAGTGGGTTGATTGGGGATTTGGACTTTGTGCCGAGGTTAGGGGTGTGGTTTGCTATCTTGGATGCTTTTCTGTGCACCTCTTAAACCCCTGACATTTTCTGTCTTTGCCCTTTGTTTTCCCCTCAACCAGTCTTTTTGCTTTGGTTTTATTTTTCTGTGTTGTTCACTCCCTTTCAGCCCAGCTCTTTCTCCAAGGTCGTGCATTTCTTCACAGTTGAATCTGGCTCCACCGGCCCTCCCGCTTATGGCGTTGCTGCTGGCTGCAGTGTATGAGCTATGCTCCTGCTTCCAGTTGTTTGCCCCACCTACTCCTCCTCTGCCTCTCCCTTGCTGCAGGAGGCAGCCTGCTCTGCAGGGACTAATCTAAAGCAGGAGGAAAATGGGTGAAATGTTTTCCATTGTTTCAGTGTCAGAGTTCTCTCAAGTGCATTGTTTAACAGCTCTAAAGGTTCTGTGAGCCTTTTTCTACTGAATATGGACAAATAAAATTCCCCAAGAGAAAGTGAGGAGTTGGATGACAGTTTGCTGATAGTACAAAGTTAGTTAGCTCGGTTTTGTTTCTCTAGTAACCAATGCAGAAGTGCAAAAAGATCTTGGTATTGAGTAGTTTGTGCGATTGAAATTGTTTGCATTTATCAACATTGAATTTTAAAGTAGTGGAAATGGGGAAAAACACACTATCTGTATATAGGCGGTGATGGATCTGAATGATCATTATTGGTACAGGTTGAGGGCAGGAGGAAAAACATTCTCCCTGTTGCACTGCAAACAGTTCCAAGCAGTCCAAAAGGCGAATTCAAAGTTGCTAGAATGGCTTTAAAGTGAATTGCTCAAGTCAAGAGCTGAGAATAAAGCAGATGTGATCTACCTCATAAATCCCTGACGCATTCAGATGTTGAGTGTCTGTGTCATTTAGATCCTTCTCCACCTCAGGCAGGATAAAAGGAAATAGGAGTCAATGAAGTTAGTGATGCAAAAGTACCTCCATATAATCAGAGAAAAAATAGACTGGGAAATTGCAGCTTGGAAGGGAGGGAAAACTGAAGAAGGTCTGAAATTACAAAACTTTGTGAGAAAGTTAATTGGAGAATAGTTATTCAGTGCTTTTTGGAACAGAAAAACAAGAGCAACTGAATGAAAGTAGTAAATCTCTCCGCAATACAACTTTGGTTTTGAAACACAGCTCCGAATGTTGTAGAGGGCAAAGCATACGACTGAGTTAAAGAACTTTATTAATGAGGAGTATTAATGAAACAAACACAAAAACAATGAAGGACCTTGATTTAAGGTGGTTTCACGTCCCTGAAGCAATGGATTGCTGGAAGCTGACTGTCCATAGCACTGAACACTTGTGCTGTTTCTGTGCTTCTTTACACGCTCTTTTCCTTGGCGTTTGCTTCAGCTGTGTCATGGACACGATAGTAAGCAGACTCAAAATTAGCCTTGAAACTGAGTCAAGTACTGCAGGTCATCTTTCTTTGAGTAAGCATGTGTTACATATTTTGTCCTCAGTAGCGTTCCTGTAACTGTAGCCATTTACAGTGAGACTTTCACTACTGTCTAACTGGGAAATGTTGATCCATGCAATTAAATGTTCTGCAGAGTTAGGAGTGATAAAGAGGCAGAAGGTTCACTGCATTCTCAAGGATTTAGAAGTAGGTTATAATTGTGTAAGAAACTTTCCTAAGTTCTGACAGATGCACTCCCCTTTCTCCAGGCAGTCTGAAGTTGTTATTCCAGAAAGAAGGTGGGTGTAAAGGAACTCTGTCATTTTGGTTGGGGATTATAAACATGCTATTTGTTACTTCTAATTGCAAGCTTAATGAGATATATCAGGTCTGGAATAGTTCTGTTGTAGGTCTTGAGAATGACTTCCAATTACTCATTTCTGCTTATTATCTGGGAAAGTATTCAGTCTCAGTTCTCAGGAAGAAAGTCTAACGTCTGTTTGTGGGATGTTATTTTCAGGGCCACACTGCTTTTGCTGCCTTCGGCAAAAAGTTCCATCCCCATTTGCAGTAGGATTTATTTGAGAGAGAGGTTATTCTCAGTGGAAGATGAAATGGAGAATACCATAGGCTCTCATGGTGGTAAATATTAGCCAGTTACTAGTTTTCTCCGTTTTATTACCTAACATTCTTTCAAAACCTCTCTTAGAAAACTGCTGTTGTTCTTAAGGGCTTGCCATATGAACATATTTAAGTGTTGTTTATATTTTCATCTTTACTCAACCAATTCTGTGAATTATATTTACCAATCTTTTGAGCCCTCCCGTATTTATCAGTCCTTACTGGGGGAAATGCTGGTTCTGCTATCTTCATGGCCTCATCGAATAACTTTTCATATTTAATTGAAGAACGAGGAAATAGACATTAGATTACAAACTGACTTTTTTTTCCCCAGTTGCAGGCTGATCATGAGAGTATGAGAGGAATCTTGTGGTAGGCGTTTAATGACTTGAGAGACAGCCAGTGAACATCTTGTTTTAGCTTGCTTCACACGTTAGATTTGCCTAATGTGTGTCTAAAAGCTTGCTGAAGATTTGGGTAAAAAGTGAAAAGCTATGAGCAAAGACATAACAAATTTAATGGTCTTAATCAACACTAAGAATGTTCTAGCCTTATGCTTCCGGAGCAAAATGCTGAGTTTGTTGTATATAACTGCCAACAGACTAATTACTTTTATAATTCTTAATAAAAGCTTTGACAGAGTGACATTCTTAAGTGTTATCCTGAAAGAGCATATGAGAAACCTGACTGTAAAGTGGTGCAGATTTTTTTTCTGATTTTAAACAGACCCAAATTAATGAAAAAACCAAAAAACATTCACTTTCTCTCAAGTCTGCAGTCAAGTTTCTTTCTTTGAGTGTGGTATTAAACTGAATTGATACTTGTAGCTATAGGCTTGTCTATTAGCTCGTTTAATGAGAGGTAAAGCATTTACATACACCAGATGAATGAAGTACATCAAACTTTAATGGATGCCATTATTCGGATTCATTTAATTCATGTAGGGAGCACAGGTTTAATGTGCTTAATGTTTTGAATTCTTAACTGTGACTTAAAGATGACTTGAAATATAAATGATACATCAAAGCTCCTGCCTACCAGTCTGGAATAGGTAGAATGAGTACATATGAAGAATAGCCATCAATTTTTCTGTCTGTATTTTTCCTTTTCCTTTTTTTGCTCTCTGTCTGTAAGAACGTAAGAATTTTTTTTTAACCTTGATATACCAAAACGCATAACATTTTTGTTGTGTAGCACTGTTCTTGAAAACTGCAATGTACAAGATTATAACATTCCTTCCTGAAAAATCTAATATTTCCATGATACTTAATGGGGAATATTGTCATGAGGTCTTATGCACTTGAGCTCTGTCCTTTCAGCAACTCTGTTCCTTTCGTTCAGCAGTGCAGTGAAACAGAGGTTTCCCCTTCATGGGAGTCCTCAGATTAAGAGGAGATGTTGGTAGTCTCCCAGCCATTTTGTTACTGAGCATAATCTGTTTTATCTAGTCTGAGAACTTCTTGCAGATATAATTTTACAGGTGTCTTAGGAGAGGATTTGCTTATAAGGGTGAAGAGGGATGTTGAGCAGTTCAGCAGTGTTGTGCTTGATAAACTCTGGGTCTGGACAGAAACAAAGCCAAGGAATTTTCATGTAATGTGATAGTGGACTTCAGTGTTGGAAGCATTGAAGAGGCACAGAGCTTCACTTCTCTCTGAGCTCAGCGGATGTATTTACCAAGTTGGGAGTCTGTGCCATTATCACTAACGGGATCTAAGATGTTGAGTGGAAGTTTCTTCATAATCTATACTGTATTTTCATGGGAACTGTCAAATAACTTGTATAACTTGTTGGTGGATGGCACACTGGATATAAACTGGTGGATGGCAAGCTGGATATGAGGCAGTGAGCCCAGAAACCCAAGTGTATCCTGGGCCACATGAAAAGAAGTGTGGCCAGTAGGTCAGGAAAGATGATGCTGCCCCTCTACTCTGTGGTGCTGGTGAGGGTTCACCTGGAGTACTACATCCAGATGTGGAGTCCCCAGTACAGGAGAGACATAGACCTATTGGAGCATAGCCAGAGAGGGGCCACAAATATGATCCAAGGGATGGAACACCTCTCCTATGAAGACGGGCTAAGAGAACTGGGGCTGTTCAGCCTTGAGAGGAGAAGCTTCCAGGGAGACCCATTGCAACATTTCGAAATCTGAAGATGGGATCTAAGAAAGAAGGGGAGAAGACTCTTTAGCAGGGTCTGTGGTAATAGGATGAGGGGAGATGGTTTCAAACTTAAAAAGGATACATTTGGGTTGGTTATAAGGAAAGTCTTTTACAGTATGGATGGTGAGGCAGTGGAACAGGTTGCCCAGGGAGGTGTTGGAAGCCCCGTCCCCGGCGGCGTTCAAGGCCAGGCTGGATCAGGTTCTGGGCAACCTGATCTGGCTGTGCATGTCCTTGTTCACTGCAGGGGAGTTGGACTAGATGGCCTTTCCATCTAAGGTCCCTTCCAGCTCTAAGGATTCTGTGATTCTATGATATTAATTTATGATGTGTAATTTAGAACACATGGGCTGTGGAAAATAAATAGCATCACAAAAATGAAAATTTGATTTAATAATAAAAACACGAAGGAAAAAGTCAAGTAGAGGACAAAACAAAAGTCAAGTAAACTTTCAAAATAAAGCAAAGTATTTTGTAAACAAAATAATAATCAGATTGTTACTTATAAGCTTTTCAAACTGAATGCATGCCTTCCTTGTCCTAGGAACTAAAAGGCTCCCTCTTTTGTGAAGGAAAGCTTATCGTTTATAGAAATTTTTTTTTTGAAAAATCTTGACTTGTTCAGTGGATGAATGTGTCTCTATTTCATTAATAGGTACTAAAATATAGCTAATTCTGATACTGTTTCTGCAAGCCTGCATTGAGAAGTATAAAATTAGGAGAGTATGAAAATGTGACAAAGTAATGGTTTGTTGTGTGTAGGTTTGGACATGTGTTCTTTCTCTTCTATAAAATTACAAAAGCAGAAGTGCTATTCCTCTTACTCTAATTTATGTAATGTTTCTTGTGTAAGTACTTTTGAGAGGAAAGCCTTTAAAAAATTGAGGGTTGATCAGATTTCATGTCTGATCGTTTTGTTATCCTTCTGCAGGTGTGTGCAACATCAGTTGCTGGCACTGTTTATTTTTGTGAGATACAATGCAAGAGCAGGGATGGCCAGGAAATCAGGAAAGTGCAGAAACAAGCAGGGTACACGTAGATCAAGTGCAGTTTAAAAAGCCAGACCAAATGTTTAGGTTTGTGAAATTGTGTGTCAACACTTCTGAATTTAAAAATATGTTAGCAGTTTTTGTGATTTCCCCCCCCCCCCCACCCCCCCCTATTATAAAGACTGTTCTTAGTAGGTAGCTTTGTGGCTAAGTATCTTTGTTCATGTGGGAAAGTTTTTTTTTATCTTTTCAGTAACAGAACAAATTTTTTTTCTAGTCAACTGCAAAGTAAATTCAGACAAAAAAATCAATATGAAATCAATGACTTCTCAGCAGTTTGCTTCATATAGGTATTTTCAACTTACTTGTTGGTGTTATCCAAGTGGATGAATGTTCTTTTATTTTGTTGTGGATCAAATAAGGAAAAGATCTGTGGAGAGAGAGAGCTTAAATTTCTCTATTCATAGAATCATAGAATGGCCTGGGTTGAAAAGGACCCCAAAGATCATTGAGTTTCAACCCCCCCACTATGTGCAGGGTTGCCAGCCACTAAATCAGGCTGCCCAGAGCCACATCCAGCCTGGGCTTGAATGCCTCCAAGGATGGGGCAACCACAGCCTCCTTGGGCAACCTGTTCCAGTGCATCACCACCCTCTGTGTGAGGGTGTGTGCACTGGAGCCAAGTTGCTATCATATGTCCTTGACATCAGCATTTCCTTATATAGGTGTATTAAAAATTAACTTTTTTCTTGCTTGAGGAATAATTTTACAGTAGTCTTTTCTTTATTTTTGAAAGTCCATGGAAATAATTCTTATACTTAAAGAAGCATGCTAAGGCTAACTTGCTTTTGCTGGGAACCTCAGGAATTTAAAATGCAGTCACCCTAGTTTCTATTAATTTTTATTAGGTAAGAATGATATTTTGGAAATCTTTTGCTGTGCTTTTGTTTCAGAATACCATTATTTTTTCAGCTCTTGAAATGAAAATATTTATTCTATAAATACTTTCTTAATCATTGTCATAGTCGTAGGATGTGACAGCTTTTTGTCCTCTTCCTGTCCTAGCATTTGGTGTGTTACTGGCTGGATTCTGTGCAATGTCTTCTCGTATTTATTTATTTTTTGGAACTAACTTTGTCTTTCCCTTCTGGAAGATTGCAGTTCTTGCAGTTTAGGAGCTGCTTGGTTGAGACAGTTGGAGGAAGCATAAAGCAGAATTGGAGGGGTGAGGACTGCTTAGAGTAAAATAAGAGAACTAGATAGAATAAGAGACTGCTTAAATTCGTGTTTAAAATAGTGTAGCCTGTCTGTTTTCATGTAGAATGTGCCTTGCAATGTGAGACAGGGCTCAGAGCAGTTAAGGTAAGAATGTTAGCTGTATTTTTGGCATTTTAGTCTGTCTCCCCAGCTTGGTTTTGCATTCTGATGTCTGTCCAAGGATAGGATTCAAACAGAGCAGTTTGCGAAAAGCTATCTGCTCTCTGAAGCCGTGTGTAGGCTGCTATTTAACTTTCATGTGTATGTGTAACTTTCATGTGCAAGTGTATCCATCTGTATATGCTGCCCACATCTTTCTGTGAAACTTCTTATACATATGTTTACATCCAACAGCTTATGGCTGTATGGGCTGATACCTGGGCCCTCCGTACCTCTTCACTTTGAAGCTGTGGCTGAGTAAAGGCATTCTTTTGACTTCAACTGTGCAATACCTTTGTAAGTGGAATTTTTACTGTCCATTGTTTTTTTTTTCTTCTTCCTGATATCTCTGGGACCCTTAGCACAAGTTAAAGTTAACAAAGAATTGTTCTTACAAATTTAATAAACTTAATAGCTGCCTGTTTATATTTTGAGAGAGGCCCATTTGCCTCCCTGAGGGAAAAGCTGCAGCTTGAACTCAGTATTCTAATAGGCATTAGAGTGTCTGTGTGAAAAGAATAATAGTAATAACATGGAGGAGAGGATCTAGTCTTGATTAATAACATCTAAATAGGTTGGAATTCTTAAAGAGCTTCTGTAGGAGTAAAATAATGATCTTTAGGTTCCTTTGAAAATCCCAGCTTCAATTTTAAAGTAACTTCATCGATCCTAGAGGCTTTAAATACATTCGTCACACAAGACAGCAGTTCTGATTCTTCAGGGTACAACTGCCATTGTGAGCCATTAGGTTTACATTTTGATCTTTCCTATGACAACTTCTGATCCACATCTCTGTCAGTTGAAGGTTTTGGTTCTAACTTTGAAAGCAGTTAAGTGCATCACTGACTGTATTTCCATCAAAGAAATTACCAGGAGTATTCCGGAGTGGATTAACTAGGATCGGAAGACCAGAGTAAACTGAAAGATGGGGATACCTCTTAGATGAGATGATCTGACTTCAGAATTCGCTTCTGAAGGTGATGTTTTGTCTTCACTGACATAGTATGTGTTTACTGCAAGATTTGTGGGTGTAGATATTGACGGTAGTGTTTGTCTTCCTATTTTCTCTAATTTTCCTTTTTCTTAGTTTCACAGTGAAATGAAAGGGTCTGTGTTCACCCTGATTTTGTAGGTGGTAGAAAGAAAGCATTATTTTACCTGATGATGGAAAAACTGTGGAAGTTGTTTCCTTTAGAAATGTACTGCCTGACTATTTTTAAGAGGGCTGAACACCTTCAGAATTGATCATTTTGTTTATGGTAGTAACAATGAAACTCTCTTCTGTCCTTCTTACAGAAGTAGTTTTTTATAGAAAGCAGAACTTCCTTAATGCGAAAGAGCAAGAGACTTCCTAACTGCTCGTGATACAAAAGTTACTTGTGTGGTATATTGATAGACAGTGTGTAGCCTAAGTTCAAAGAGCTTAAAACAAACTACTGTAGGAGCTGTCTGTCAATACTTTCATCTCCTGGAGGTGATCAATGAGACCCCACCAAATTACCTTTTCTGAAAGTTTCTATAAAAGCTAGGTATTTCATAGATGTTGCATCACTGAATCTAGTGGCAGATGGTTAAATTGGAGTTATTAAGTAATGAATTTCCTGTGATGATCAAACTGCAAATGAGGTGCTGTTTTCATTGCTCTTGAGAACCTATTCCTGAACTTTGGTGTTTGAGGTGCCATCTTTGAGGGTGACTTTATCTGATAGCAGTTGTTTGTTTTCCTAGTGCTGTAGTTGTACCTTTTAGCATAATTATGTCTTTTGTCTTTGGTGCTCACACCTTTGTATTTTAGTGGGTATCAATATTAATTCTTTTTAGTAGTTGATTTGCTTCAGTAATTGGGCAAGCTTTTCTTCCCTTGTTGAGAGATAGATTGTTTGTTCCTTTAATTGCCTTTTCCCCTTTTCAGGAAGTTAATGTGTGTGTGTGTGTGTGTGTGTGGAGAGGGAGATGTTTAAGCCCAGGTAAAAACTGTATATATTATTTTAAAGCAGTATCACAAAGATTATGAGTTTGTCAGTACATCCCTTTCTCTCCTGTAAATACCTCAGCTAGCATGGGATTTATTGTCTAAATCTGAAGTTGCACAGAATGTTGACAGTGCAAACTGATGCCTTTCCCAAAGACTTTAAGACTAAAATGGCTCTGTGTGCTGTTAACAAGAAGGAAGTGTATTGTATGTCACCTAGGAGACAGATTCTTACTAGAGTTTTACTGCAAATTGAGCGTAATGGAAATGGAATTGTAGAGAAGGAACAGTAAGCTGAAGCACTGTTGAGATAGGGTGCTGTGTTCAGTTGATAATAAATTCTAGCAGTTGCAAATTTTTTATGTTTGGATTATTTTTTGTAATAAAGTGTGGTCATGAAGACTGGAATCTTACAAATACAAAAACAGTGTATTAGTTCCTTCTGCCTTGAGCTTTGGATTAGCCCAATCTCCCAGTTCTTCACAAGCCCTCAGAAAAAAACGGTATTATATTTTATTCCTCTATTTTATATGTTCAAAGTTTATGCGGTAATCTGTGTTTCAGAAAAGCTGTGGAGAATGATTTACCATAGCTCTGAAGTTGTCCTTGGGATCCTAGGTGCAACCACAGTACACATTTGTGAAATGTGTTTATGGTGAAGAATTGTCATGCAGCCATTTCACAACTGTTATATATTTGGCATGTGACAGCTCATCAAGTGAATAGCAGAAGGGTGAAACTGTGAGGTGAGCCATTAGATTAGGCTACAGTTTTATCTAAATGTAGTCTTAAACCTCTCCTTTCTGTCCTTTTTGCCCCTGTTTGATAATGTATTTAAGGAAGAATTCCCTCATTCAGAGAGCGTGAATTTGGATTCATTTTCAACCTGCACAATGACAAGACAACCGCTTCCCATCATAGCAGAAACAGTCAAAAAACAGAAGTGGCAAGTCTGACGTAAGGCCCTTATATTTTAGTTTAAGGTTAACTGAAGAACTGGATACTGCCCTGGCTTCCTTTAAAGCAGTACATACTTATGGAGCAGTTTTTTTTTTTTTGTTTTTTTTTTTTTTGTTTTTTTAAAAAAAAAAAAAAAAGCCAGTGTAGTTAAATGGGGTCGATGCGGAGTTGTTTGCAAATTCAGTTAGTAAACTGTTAAGTCCTGTATCCAAGTCGCTGACAAAACATTGAAGAGAACTGCCCCCACAATGGAATCCTGATGAACCCTAGAAAAAGCAGCCAGCCTGATTTAGCCCTGTTTGCTATAACTTGAGCTTTACCCATCACCCATTGCATTGTGTGTTCGTCCAGCTGTGTGCTGGCTGTTTTGTCCAGATGGATACTGTGAGAAGCTGTACTGAAAGCTTTGCTGCAATCCAAAAATCCTTTGGTCCACTAAGGTGAGTAACCTTATCATAAAAGGGAAATTAAATTAATTAAGCAAGCCTTTTCCATTATGAACCCGAGTTGGCTGTGACCAATGGCTGCTTTGTCTTTCAGATGCTTTTCAATAGCTCTCAGAATAATCTCTGTAATTTTGCAAGGCACGGAGGTGAGACTGACAGGCTTATGATTACTGGGGTCTTCTTTTTGAAATGTGGGACGTTTGCCAGCTTCCAGTCAGTGAGTGGTCGGACTCGATGATCTTTAAGGTCTTTTCCAACCTGAGTGATTCTATGATTTACTGGGACATATCCAGCTTCCATTATAATTAGGAAAAATTGCTAGGTAACCTCTCAAAAATTCTGTAATAATGTTAATTTACTTTCAGAGCAGAGTAGACTTGAAAAGCATGCAGATAGAGAGTGCCTGTAACATGGATAAGCTTTGTTTGAGTTTGAGTTTGTTAATTTGAGACCTCTTTCCATCTCTGACTGCTTATAGTACTCCATTCAGATACAGAAGTTCTGGTGGAGGCTCAACATGTATAACATCACAGTAACATAATGATTTCTTCCTTGTGGTTTTTGCAAAAATCGGTGTTTAAGATCAAACCAGCATGAGTTTGATTCTTTCATGTGAGAGATTTTATTTAATGTTGCTTGTTATTTCATCCAAGGTGCATCAAAAGATGAGAAAAAAAATGCATTAAAAATAGCCTACTTGTTATAAATGAGTGCATTTCATTGTTGTGGATAAGAAATGTACCACTTTTTTTTGAAAAGGGACAGTGCTTTCACGTGGCTTCCATGAAAAGGAAGGGTTTCAGGCTTTGCTTATTTGACACGTGACCATCACTACACAAGTGCTCTGCTCGGCTTGGCTTGAGTACACTGTTGCTTAGAACTGAAGAATGTATGCATGCTTGTCTCCTTTGTGTAGTGCCTTTAAGTTAATGCAGAATGCTTCAGGCATTGTTTTTGTTCTTATGCTATAGAACTTCTGTCAACGTTTCTATAATATGCTGGTTTTCATTATGGAGCTCGGTGCTGTTTGGCTATTTCTTCCTGCAAAGTTCTTGAGAGAATGCTTCATCTCACTGACTGTTTCAAAATTCAAAATTATTTTATCTCAATGTTATTGATAATAGTGTCTTAAAAAAAAAAAAAAAAAAAAAAAAAAAAAAGTAACAATAAAAAAGTTCCTGCTATATAAGATTTTTTTTACTTTATTTAATACAGTGTAAAGTCAGAAGCAATCCATACTGGAAAATAGTTGTAGCATTGCTAAAAAAAAAAAAAAAAAAAAAAAAAGGATATATGGCAGTATTTTTTTTAATATACATCAAGGAGACATAATTATAATCTTTAGTTTTCTGATAGTTTATAATTTAAGAGTTAATGTTACTGTTTAAGTGATAAAATGTGATACCTGACAATGACTGCTTATGAGTTCATTAGGTAGGAACATCTTTCAGAGCTGGCTAACCCTTTGTGTTAGGGAAAGGAAGAAACAGAAGAAAACACTTCCTGCATGCTAGAAAAGAAACATTTACATTATTTAATTTCCTGGAAAACTGAAATGATTTAAATTATTTTAATATTCTTTAGAAGATCTCTTGTCTTGAAAAGTATCTGTGTAGCCAAGGGACAGTATGGTTTACAATTAATCACTTTCCTTTTTTTTCACCCTAAAATTAACATCTAATGTCTTTTTTCTGAAGGGGAAAAAAAGAGGATGATTTGTCTGTCTCAGATGTGCTGTGGAGTCTACGCTAATTATTGTTCAGCCATTAGAAACTGATGCTTGGCAATTCATATAGTAGTATTGCAGATGCAAGCAATTTTCAGATAAAACAGAAGTAGTGAATCATTTTTATGATGGCAGTGTCTCAAAAAAAAAAAGTGATTCCATGGGAATGATATTTTTGGAATTACTGCTTCCCAGTTCCCTCTGAGGACTGATTTAATCTGTCAGAACGGTGACTTCAGTGGTGGTGCATGCCTTCATGTGCAGTTTAATTATGGGTATAGTAGTCATGAGACCCAGTTGTGTTTTGTTTCTGGCAAACAGTAAGTTCAGGTTTATATCTGGATTACAGAAGAGTACTTGGAACATCTATTAATAACAGTTATTTAGTAAGCTTTCCTTTAAAAACACTTATGTTCTGAAAACAAGGACCCAATAGACTATCAGGCAATTGAGACAGGAATTAAATGCAAAAAATTATGGGAAATTAAACAACTGTGTGGTAATCGCTAACTGTGTTGTCCACATGAGGAGTTTGATGGGCTGCACCAGCTTCAATCTAACATTTTAAAATTCTGATGTTTACCTTTGATAGTGGTGTTATACAGTATTTCTCTTCTAGGGCCTATTTAGGATTGTTTATTTAGTTGTGGTAAGACTAATACTTTTTTTTTTTTTTAACAAACGTGGAAATAACAGCAGCTTGTCTCTCTTTGCAGCTTTTACGAGAGTTGAAGCACCCTAATGTGATTGCATTACAGAAGGTTTTCCTTTCTCACAGTGACAGAAAGGTTTGGCTGCTGTTTGATTATGCTGAGCATGACTTGTGGGTAAGTACAGATTTCCCTGAATGTTTGACCTAGTGTAAAAGGAGCTTGGACAAGCTGAAGTGTGTGTGATGTGCCTTTGTATAACACAGAGATGCATACGTTTCTTCCTCTGTAATTCAGGGTCTAACTGACATCCTGTTCTTATTACACTTTGGTCTTTCACTTAAAACCTGCAAAATCTCTGTAGAATTTTTAAAATGCCAGACTTAATTTTGAAGCTAAAACAGTATCCCATTAAGATTTAATTAGGGTTAAAGATGGTATTCCTAAATTGAGACCTTCTAAAACAGAGATTGGAAATCTATTTAGTATTTTATTTTCCCTGCAGTTTTAACAAAGAAAAAGGAAAGAGTGGGACTGTTTACTGACTCCTTTTACTGAGATACAATGGCATTAACATTCTGTCATTTAATTTTGAACACTGAATTTGTGGCAGTACGAGTGGAATGAAAATTAAACAAACAAACAAACAAACAAAGCACTATTGATTGGGTCTGCTGATGTGCTAAGATTATATGGAAGAGGCATAGAGACTTGCACGTCAGTAAATTTCCAGTGAAATGTGAAAAGACTTCAGTAAGAACTGAGTTGCCTTGACTTGGATTAAGACTTAAACCCAAAAGCTATCAAACATGACTAGTAATCAGTATGTTTATAATTCCTTTGAAAATACTATAAAGAAGAGGAAGTGGAAAAATGAATTCCAATATTACTTCTTAATGCTTCAGTAATATGGAAATTGCTATTTGTAATGATACTATGATAGTGACAGAGTGGTTGGGTTTTTTTAATTTTTTTTGTACAAGAACTAATGCATATGTACTTGTAAATGAAAAAAAAAAAAAGGTGTAATCTGGAAGAAAAGTAGACAGACTATGTAAAAAATGTACTTTTGGCTTAGAACGATTGCAGTAATGAGATTTCAGTCCCTTTTTATGTTTAAAAATGTATTTGAATTTCTCCTGTAGGGTAGCACCTTTGTATTTTAAGTTTTCTTCATCACATTTATGTGTACAGTGAATCTGTATATTTCTCCCAACTGGTGCCAGTGATGATGAATAGGAATGCAGCAGATAAAACTCTGTATGGAACAGAATTTATATGTGCATCATCATGAGTTTACTCATTTTTAAAAAAAACAGCCACGACAAACTTATTTTACTGCTACATTGAGAGACGCTCAAAACATACTGTTGCTCAACTTTTCCATTCAAATTTATTTGGGGCATCTGCTTTTTACACAACATGGTGACTTTTTGCATAACTTAACAGCTTTATCTAAAGAATTGCTGCAGTCTAATGTTCCTATCACCCCTTACACTTGGCTGAGTATTGGTCATAATCTCCGTGAATTTCGTTCTTTTTCATTATTTGAAATTGAATGCTTGCTATACTAGTTATTTGATGTGAACTGGTCTCCCACTTCCTACTGCTTTTTTTTTTTTTTTTTTTTTTTTTTTCCCTATGGGACATGCTACACAAATCATTTCTCCTTTCCTATATAATTGCCCATATTTTCTTGCTTCTTAAGCCTTTGCAGGAATTCGTTTTCCTCCCTTGCATAAAGTTAGCCATACTCAAGGCAATCTTGGTTCTGGCTTAACGTCGGTCCTCATTTCCTTTACTGTCAGCACTTCCCAAGCATCGCTCTTGATTCCCCTTTTGTCTCTTTTGCTCACTCCCTACTTTGTGTCTTTTTCCACGCTGCCTCCTACACATGGAACAGCCTCCCAATTAACGTACGTAAAGATCCTTCACTATCCTCTTCAAAAGCCTCCTGAAAATCCACTGATTTTGTAACACATTTCAGTAATAACAACCACTTGTCATTCTGTCTGTGTTGTGTTGTGTTTTGCATTTTCTGTGCTTTACAACTTGTGCCCTTCCAGCAGTTTGAGGTAGGAACTGTAATAGGGGATTGGCACATTTTTGTGATTGGTTTACACCGTGTGCTTCCCCAGCACCACTTCAAAGCAAAGTAAGTCTCTTCATTGTGGATATCAAATTTAGTAAGATTTAAGTTTTGATAAGCATTGACTTGATGTGCCATCACTAGAGAAATACAGACTCCCAGAGACCAATGCAGTTTCAAATGTAAATGTCTTAATGTTACGTAGCAGAACTTGTTTTTAAAGATGGGAATCTTCCTTCTATTCAACGCTGCCCAACTTTAGTATGACATACTGGCTTCAATGAGAAGAATAAATGCTCATTACTTATAAACAGATTAATTAAAATCATTACATTTTCAGTTTCTGTACTGCAAATATTTGGCAAAAGATGAATGAACTATGTTAGATGCTATCTTTTTCTGTTCGTTTTGTAATGCTGAAGAAAACTGTCCCATTCTAATAAGGAAAAGTGATGGTGCCAATTAAGCTTATTAAAAAGTTCTTTCATAGTGAGCAACATTCTTTTTTAACTTTGCATTTAGTTCCCAAGGATTAGTGTACTCAAATCTGAAATTTGAGTTATAATAGCACCATACTGTATAATTTGCAGTAACTTCTGTTGATGTCATTTTCAAGGGATAAAGAAAACCATGCCTGTTTAGAACAACTTCTGACAGGCATTGATGAAGACTTATGATGTTATCGTTGTTAGCAAATGTATTCACTGTCTGATTTCCAAGTCTATCAAAGATTTTCCTTCATCACCTCTCAAGTAATGTTGTACAAAACTATGCGAAAGTGTTAATGGGATTACAGAAAAGAATGTGTAAGAATATAGCAGATTTTTTGACCAACTGATCTATAATTCATGGTTAATTAAAACAATTGCCAAAATTTAGTGTGATCCACAAATGATTTCCTTATGATTTTTCTGGGCTATCAGTCTCTGATAACTGATAACATTTTTAAGGTATTGAATGTGCCACATGCGCTGATTTGTAGTGTATTGTCTACAGCGTCATCACTGCTCACATATGCTTATACTATGAAGTAAATATGAGATTCCTTAGCTTTTACCTCACTGTGTGCAAAAGAGACGTCTGACACAAGGTTATGAAGGTGTGTGTCAGCCTCTGTTATTGAATATCTCATGCATTATGGCCTACACTCTTTCTTTAACTCCTGGTAATTTGCTTCAGTCTCACAACTTTGATGTCTGTTTTATTTAATTGAAAGCAGTTTCAGATGTTCACAGCTAGAGAACCAACTATCTCTTGTTTCTTTTTCTAGTGAAGGACTTCACTTTTTCAGTGTTTACTCATAACATCTTGGATGTTTTTCGTTCAAATTGTATCCGGATTTTCTCTCCTGATTAATTCATGTTTAGACTAAAACAGACAAACAAACAAAATTACTTAACATATACCTGAGTTAATCTCAAGTCCATGAGTAAATACTATTTTTAATTAACCTCCTCAAATATGCAGTTAGGACTTCATAGTCTAAGAGAAAAACTATGTGTGGATGGAAAAGTGTGATTCCTTTAATTAATATATCTGTTTTACTTCTATGGTCTTTAATGACTTAAAGAAAAAAAAAATGTTATTTTGAATGCATGGGTTTCTGTTTCAACAACGTTTTGAATAATATTCCTGTATGCTAAAAGAAGTTGTGAGGGTTTAGCATACCAATTTATGTAACAACCTTGCAAATATGCTTAATCACATGAGTGTTTTATAATAGATCTAGGTTAGTTTTCTCCAAATCTGGTATAATCAGTTATAACTCTTACTTCCTCTAGGTTTCAGTTTAGCTTTCAGTCATGATGATAATACTTGTTGATTACAAATATTTTTATTCGTGTTAAAATACCTTTCTCAGTGAAGTAGCAGCTTTATATTTCTCTTCTAATTTTCTGTAGTCATGTGTGTATTTTTCTCTTAATCCAGTTCCAGTCCACTAGGCAATTCTCTGTGTAGTCTTCTGTTGTCACATGTCTTTACCAATGAAGGATTCTGCTAGAAGATAGAAGAATATAAGATTTATGGGGGCAAAAGAGAGTGGGCTGGCATAGCTTTTGTTTGCTTTGAAGATATGATTTTTATCAACAGGCATTGTTATGGAAAGTCATCTTTATGGCATGATTTATCCTTTCCAAATAGATGGGGTTGTTTTTGACACAAAAGTGCTGGCTGAATGTCTTGCATATGGCAACACCATTCCTTGTTGATAGTAGTCTTGTCTGAGAATCACTTCACACTTACATTATTTCACTTTATTTTTTGCCAGGGTTGTGGGAATTTAAGGATAAATTGTATTTAGCAGTGACATGAATACTGGATATTTCAGGTATATAGTGAAAGAGTGATTGAATTCTGACTTTATTGCCGTTTGAAGGTTGTTCTTGTATTGTTGTGTTTTTTTTTTTTCTAAACATATTTTGGTCTTAATTGGAAGAACTAGAGAGACCCCTACAAAACCTGGGAAAAAAATACTGAATCTGTTTTATGTTCACTGTGCTTCAAAGTATAAATATTTAAAGGAAGTCAGGTTTATCAAAACGTAGAATGTTAAAGCTTCTTTCGCTGTCAAAATGTTGACCTTTTGTCTCTTGAAAATTTATTTTTTATTTTTTCATTGGCAATTTGAGTTAAAGGGATTCTAAAGAACAACCATGTAACAGCATTGTTAAGAAGGAGGGAACTGAAACTTATTTTTATCTCTTCTGTTTTGTGTGGGCTAGTACGTGTTGACTGTCATAATGTAGCTGAAATTGGAAATGCATGCAATGTCAGTAGGAGTACTTCTATCCATTTTTGTTTTGATATGAGTTTAGTTTGTGATATACCCTCAACAGAATTTTTTTAGTCTAAACATTAGTGCCTGAAATCAGTTCTACGCTTAGGCCTGAAACAGCAAACAAATGTGAATTAAGATAATTGGGTCTGCCTTTTTTTCCTGTTTTTGAAAGTTGTGCAAACAATGCATGTTTAGCATTTCCAGATTCTTATTTTTCCTTCGCCTTTCAAGTGCTTTACATTTGATATATAACAGTATTTGAGTACTTATTGTTGAAGAGAGAAGACTTGATGCCATGTAATCTGAATCATCCTCTTTACCCTGGCACAGGTTTAATGTGTATCAAACCTTCATCTGTTTAATAATAAAGCCTAATTTTACTGGTGTGTTGGAATTGACTGACATGATCGTATTCTTTTATCAGAAGTTGGTTGAGGGTATATGTAAAAAGTATTTTGTTGAAGAATAGGAGCACATAGACAATTTACTTCAGCAGAGAGAGCCACCCACTTTGAAAAGATTGTTTCAGTTTGATGGAGATGCATGTAATTAAAAAATAAATATATTTAAGCAGTAGAACTCAAGAAATCTGGTTTTCCAGTGAGTTGTGTCTTAAGATTGAGCTTCTGCGTGAATCATCTCATGTCTGTTGAGGTAGCAGCCCATATTGCAACATTTTTAGTCAGACACATGTGAAATACCACTTTCAGGGACTTAATTTCATGAGAACTTCTGAATGTAGCTTGTTTGTTTGTTTGACAACTGTTGTAGTAAACAGCAGCTCTTGGAATCAGAAATGGGATGATACTACCGTAGTGTGCGTAAGTTTGACTTGCTTTCAAGCAGACTAAAGTTAGGATCTTTTTGAGTGCTCATTTGGATACTGGATGTATACACTAGGGATTTTCTTGGAAAAAACTAAATGAATTTGAGCTGTATTATCTTGTGTTCTGTTTAAATTGCTTATGGTGGAAGGTTCAGAAAATGTACGTAGTTCCTCATAAGCCAATTCAATAATAATAATTCAAGCCTATTTCAACACTTTTGGTAACATCCAAGGTGCATGAACTACTGGACTGAATACTGTTCCATGAGTCATAAGTATATTTTCTTTTCTTTTGGCAATGTCTGTATGGTAACTGAGTTATGGCTTGAACCACTGGTTGAACACCTGGGGAAAGGACTGGATCAGCCCTGGGAGCACAGGTGAAGGCAATTCATTTGTGTGACCAGAAGGCGTGGAGCCTGGCTCCACCTCTCTTAGACTCCATTTAAGGGCTGACTGCCACTGGGGAAGGATCTCTAGTTAGAGATCCGTCCTTTGTGGAGTCCTTACTGCAAGCCTAGATCTTCAGAAGATCTTCAGAGATGGGTGAGCACCTTTCCTTTCCCTTTGTAACACCATTCCATCTTTGCTAGTCCCTTTGCTGATATGCTCCTCTATCATCTTTCTACCCTATTAATCTTTCTGATTGTAAATTTGTCCTAGTTCTTGGTTCTGGGGAGAAGGCATGTCTCTTGAGACTCAGTTGGACTGGTTGAGGGGAGCCTCTGTGCCTTTTAACAGGGAGTTACCCATTACAAGCACTTGTTTCTTTTTACTGTGTTTACTGGTGGCTGTAAGTATGTTTTCTTGCAGATCTTGGTCATAAGTATCTTGGGCGTCTACTGCTATAAGCTTTGTATTAGGTTTTGGTAGTGAAGCTGGAGAGTGAGGACTGAAGTGCGTGTGAGGACTTTGGCTTTTCTATGGCACCAGGGACTAAGGTACTTCTTTTCACTGTTAGCTGCTATAGGATTATGATTATTAACAGATCTCTCTGCACCTCTAATGTTATTCAATCTTTTAACTACTTCTAGCAACTCAGGCACTTGTCACGGCTGCACATCTTGTGCAGGTACTTACTTTATCACTGGGAGAAGGTTCAAGGCAGTCACTGCAACCACTGTCTGAACTAAGTCTCCTTGCTTTCCAGACAAAGGTACAGTTGGCCCTTCTGGCTGCCAGGATACACTGCTGACTTAATTTCATCTTACTGTCACTGGAACCCGTAGAGCCCTTTTCACAGGGCTACTCTTCAGCCTCTTGTCCCCCTTGAGTTTGTACATGTAGTTAGAGCTGTCCCTGTTCTAGTTGCAGAATCTAGCGTTTGTCCTTGTTAAATTTTGTGCTGGGTCATTCCCCAGCCCTCCCGTTTGTCAGGATCTCTCTTCAAGGCCTCTCTGCCCATGAAGGAATCAACATGTCCTCATAATTTAGTATCATTGGCAAATCTACATCATATGCCTTCAAGTCCTATATCCAAGTAGTTGATGAAAATGTCAATTTTTAGGGCAGAGAACTGACCCTGAACTGGAGCCATACAGAAGTCCACTAAACAACAGTGTTGTGAGTATTGAAAGAAAGAAAATCAGGTTTCTTGGTTCTTCGGAAGAAAGCAGGCGGAAACATAGGAGGGTAGGGCAGAAACCAGAGGTCCTGGCCTAGTGTTGTTGCATTTGGGAGATGCAACTCAAGCATCTGGGGCTAGAGGTGTAAAGTTCCTCCTGAGGTGCTAATTTAGTTGTGTTGTGGTCTATGAGACCATTTTGCAGACTCTTCTTTTGTATGCCTTTATTATAATATGAATGTTTTCTGTGGATTCTAATCAATTTTCAAATGGGTAGAGAAATCCTGTTTAGTGGTTTTATGTGTTTCGAAAAAGGGCTCAGATTGGCTTGTGGGTCTGTGTGCTGAAATTCTTGCCTTGTGGTGCTCTTGTATTTTTTTTTTAATAATTTAATATAAAGATATTAATTTTGAGTTTTAGAGAATGGTTACTGCTTTTTAAATCATATTGTAGTAACACGTGAAAGTTGTTATCCAGTGACATTGTACAGTGCTGGAAGATAGGGATTCTGAGTTGAAGTTCTGACAATCTTTTTGTGACATGACGTGTGAAAACATGTCCAGGGAAATTATTCCTTAAAGCTTTCCTTTATTGTTTTCAGAGTGATTGTACAATTAAAGAATCAGGTACCAAGAGCTTTGTTTTTTAGTGTCCATTTATATATTAAAATCTATTAATCCTACAGATTATTTTTAAACTTTTTTTTTTTTTTAATATAAAGGCACTCCTGTTTTATGCGTTGTAAGAAGTATCAATGGAAACATTAGTGTTGATTGGAAATAGCACTTGATTTTGCTTCTTAATTTCTCTTTAAATAGTAGTATCTATAACTTTGCTAACTACAATTTAGCAGCGGCTGAAGTATTGGAAGTTGCTGAGGTTCTGGTGAGAGCCAGAGGTGACATTATCCATGAGGAAACATTAACCCATAACCATTTCTATTTGGACTGGTAGTGATAGTCATAATGTGGAGTGGTGGTGGAGGTCTAACTATCGGCTGTCGCCTAAATTTGGAGGAGGATGATCTGAAACTGGACAAATCCTGTTCAAAAATTGGGTAATCAGTAGTCTTGCCACACTAAAGATTAACATTTGGAATAGCTTTTGTTACAACTGCAAACTGTCTTTACGACTTCTTTCTCACAAAAAGTGTGTAATTGAAAGCTGTTTTGTTATTTGAAATGCTTCTTTGAATCTACTTCAAAAAGAGTAAGGTGTTTTTGTTTTTTTTTTTATCAGAATGAATAAGTTTTTGCTTAGTGGCAGTGTGTTAAAATCGGTTTTGTCCCTTGCATAGCTCCACCTTGTCTGAGGATTGAAAAGGTAGAAGGGCCTCATCCCATTTTATTTCTTGCTATATGGTGCAGCAAAATCAAACCTGACACATGATCTTCACATAGATCTTACAATAAATATTAATCAGTTTATGAATATTTCATGATATGTCAGTAATCTTGTCATTCTTTTTTTCTTAATCTTTCAACTGACTTATGCTGGGATCCATTTTGCATTCCCTGGGCTCAGTTTCAAGCAGTATTTGTTGTCTTGTGGACTGACTGACTTCTGTAATTCAAGAACCACTGGCTTATCTTCATCAGTGAAGTATATGGCCAAAACTTTGAAGATCTTTAGATGTTTGCACATGATCTCACCCTAATAATGTGGATTTTTTGTTCTGTTTCAGTTTTCTCTGCTAGGTTCTGATTTAGGGGCAATATTGAAGTGTAGTAGTGGGTACTTGGTTCTGGGTGTTTTTATAGAAGATGTGGAAACATGGAATGCAAGTCTCTTTCCAGTAGGTGCTGCTGGTTTAGAAGCTTCTGATCTAGCAGCAGTCAGGATAGGAGGATCCCAGGTAGAATGGTGGGAGGAGGGAGGGAGGAGAATGAACAAGAAATGTTACTGGAGGTAAGTAGCTAGTCTTCAGAAATTATCAAAAGCTTGACAGTTATTTTTCAAGCAACTGAGAGGATCAAAACAGTTTAAGGATGTTGGGAGCACCTCACTCTGTTACTTTTTAATTGCAAAGTTCAACAGACTTTGCATTTCATTCCATTATTTATTGTTAATAGTTTTTTTTAAGTTGGAAGATTTTCTTTTTTTGTTGTCTAACAAGCTTACATTTCTGCTTGTTTTATTTCTAGCATATAATCAAGTTTCACCGTGCCTCAAAAGCAAATAAAAAGCCCATGCAATTGCCAAGATCTATGGTTAAATCACTACTCTACCAGATCCTTGATGGAATCCATTACCTCCATGCGAACTGGGTGCTTCATAGAGATCTGGTAAGTGCAGCACGCTTTACCTGGTTAAGAAAGTTTTACGTGTGTCTTGTTGGGTAGGAGGAGAAAAGTCCCTGTTAGTAATCTTGCATATCGATCCTTACAGTTCTTCCTGTTATTGTTGTGGGAGACCAGTGGTGATTTTAAACATGAAAATAGCGTTGTTTGTGTCTGAGTCATCTGAGCTCAAACAATGACAACAGATCCGGTGAAAGGATTGCAAATGTCAATATCCGCAAACAGTTCATGAGCCAGCTGATAATACATCGGTTGAACATTCTTAGAGGTTTGTGCACTACTTTGAAAAGACACTTAACTAGAAAGGTGATTGCTACCTTTGTACATTGTTTGGCTTACATACAAGTTACTATAAAAGATAGCGAAAGAGTAGTTTTTTCATGGAGTGTTTCTTTTCCATGTGGCATTTTTTTCTGACCGTGGGAAAAGAACTTTGAAAGGATTGTCGTCTTAGAAATTTCCCATGACCTGGTGTTGCTCTTCAAGTTGATTGCAGATTACAAGGGCAGCCAGTTGCCTTGTCTTAGTTACCCTTTTTCCCTTAAAATTTCCCATCGCTCCTAATGCTTAAGTGATCTCTTGCAGCGGTTATAAAAAAGAAGAATGTCAATATGGGCATAGTGTCTGCTGATATTGCATTATAACTGAATTTTTGAGCATGAAGCATACCAATTACATGGTGGTTAATATTCCAGATCCTTTCTTGTAGTTACACTGCATTGATAGAGTAAGATCAGTAGGAATTATGGTGGGAAGTGTAGTGTAATCTGTGTATGAAGTGACTGCTGTGGTTTCAATATTTCTCATAGTTGCCCTAGTCAGTCAAAATGGGTTTGCATGTCCAGAAGCTTCTAGTCATTTATTTAGTTTTGTAAGCAAGACATAGATTATTCTCAAGTACTTAATAGTAGTTATGCGCTCAGATTAATCTTTGGATGTGGATTTTCTTAAAAGCTATGAGCGAATTGAGACAGCTCTGGAATGGAAATCACAGATATTTTCTGAAATAAAGTTTATTTAATTTTGATAAGTGGCTGGAATTAGGGTTCAAGTTTTGGTATGGATCACTTTTTTTTTTTTTTTTTTTTTTTACCTCATTCTTTGGTATTTATTGTTGACCTTTCTGATAAATTCCAGATGTTAGCATACTTGTGGGCTTTTATTGTTGTTTTCGGATTGGTAGCCATGAGCAAAAGCAGGAAGCAAGTGCAAATACATCTTTGACTTCTGTGCTACAATTACTCCTTTCCTAAGGAGACAGCTGTTGTTTTGCCAGAAAGCTTGAGATGTAATCAGGCACAGTTTAAAAAGGAACACCTGAAAAGTCTATATTCAGCTATGTTTAATGGAAGAATATGTATTCATAAAACTATTTCTATCCTGTAGCACCAGGTGTTTTGCATGACCTGTGCTGCTCCTTTGCAAGTTTTATCAATTGTTGATGTGTTGCAACCGATCTGGTGCCTGATGTTATTTATTTCTCTTGGAGCTTTGAGAAGTAAGGGTTGCTTTTCATGAAAGACTATTTTTCGTATCACTGGTGTGATAATGCTTGCGTGATGTAGGAATGATTGGGAAGGGAGAATGGAAATTGGTTGAATCTAATGTGTTCCCATTTAAATAAGTTTAATTCTTCAGTACCTCCGTGAGAGAAAGGAAAAGGTTAAAAATTGCCTTGGTACAGTAGTGATGTGGAAGTATATTCATAATTGTTAGCTTTTTAAGAAATCATTGTCCATCTCTGAAGAATTCAGGTATTTCAAATTGTTGGCTTGTATCTTAACCACTGATAAGAAGTGATGGTATTTTGTATGTGTCATGTCTGCTTTCGAAATTAGGAGGTGTTGTGTTTGTTTAGTAAACAACTTAAATTCTCAGTTAACCAAAATTTTTGTGTGTGATTATCTGATCTAGTAGGAGATGTTTCTGCCTATAGAAATGGGATTGGAACTACATGATCTTAAAGGTCCCTTCCAACCCAAACCATTCTATGATTTTTATTCATAAAATCGTACTTGTGATTTTTGCTTTTTCTGCTACCTCAGGTCCAGTTTCACTAGCATGAGTTTCTTGTGTAATAACAAGAAATAAACATACAACGTCTTGTTAAGATGAGGAGTAATTGGTCTGGCGTTTTTTCCCTTGGCTGTTTTAGTTTACTTCCATGGGAAAAATATTTTCTATTTTTATGTAAACCAATATTTTGCATCAAGGCACCTTGTGCTTTCCTGGTTTAATATAACTCTGTTCCTACTATTTTTAGCGTGCATTTGGATATAGTCCAAGGATAACATCCATAAAAGTGATCTTATTATTATTATTATTTTTTTTTTAAATTAGATTCTCTAAGAGTATTTATGATGATATTACTCAAATTTCCCTCGGCTATGCAAATGACCTTTAGAGTTTATTCAACAAATGTTGCAATAAAAAGTAGAAAGATTACAAGTTAGGTATTTTGTAGAGTACTTGCTTGGAACTATTTGAGGAGCATTAGCAACATCATTTAAATCTTAATTTGGTGTTATCTTAACTTAAAAAAAAAAAAATAATAATAATAAAAAAAATATCCTGAGATAGAATAACAAATGTACTTCTTTTATAAGATTTTTTTTCTAAATGGATTCATATTGCTAGGTAGGTAAAATTGTTACTCTGAAGCTGTTTTTAGGATTGGCAGTAGCCAGCAAAATCATTAAAGAGTAACAAAGCTGGTGAGCAAGCAGAATGAACTTACAGACTTGCAATACATATCATGTCCTTGGGCATGAGTTAAGGGATAGTTTCTGCCACAAGGAGACAGTCTCAGTCTTTTCTTCAATATCACCATGGTATTATCACCTATTTTAATTAGCTGACAGGTGACACTTATCTAACTCATGGTAAGCTCAGTCAGGGAGCTAAGTCAGCAGGAAGCATTTGCTTTTCTCTTGCAGAATGAGTTATTTGTGATCCATGAACAATCTCTGGTGATTGGGTTGTGTGCAGCAGAAGGTGCAAAAGAAGCCTGAGATTGAAGATGGTGGCAGAAACCAGAGCAGGTTGTTCTGGCATCACCTTCCATTATATCAATTCAGTCTATTGCTAAAATGCTCCTTTAAACTTGCATGAAAGTGCAAAGTTTTTGAAAGATTTAGTTAAATTTCAACTCTAAATTAGTGTTTACCTTTAACCAGTTCTGGTGTAAGATTTATTTCAGATTAAACTCCCTCAATACAAGTCCAATTTTAGGAAAGTACCCAAACTAAGGCAAATTATAATACCAGGTATGCTTGTACTTGTACATCTAGAAATAAGAAAATAATTTAATGTACTATGTAGTTTAATTTCTCATAATGTTCAAGTATTTTGTTTCTAGTTTTCTTATTCTGAAAATAGCTGTAAGGTGTGAGATGGCTTTAAGGTGTAACTTTTTTTTTTTTTTTTTTTTTTTGCTTAGCTGTTAAATTTCATCATTTAGGAATACTTAGCAGCAACTTTCTGTAGGGTAACATTAAAACCAGTGCAGAATATGGGACAGGAGCATTAGAATTTTATTTCTTTGAATATCATGGTGTCAGATTGTTTACCTTGGAATTGATATGACTATAAAAAGCACTTAAGATTTTTCTCCTTCAAGAATCAAGTCATTTGAGATGGTGTTTTGTTGTTGGATTACATGTTGTTGGGCAAAGATAATTTTGTGTTTTCAACATAGTAGCATTCTTGAAAGCCACGTGTGAGAGGAGAGAGGAAGGGAAGGAGACTTGGCAGGCTCTGCTAGCTTCTAGAGCCTTTCATTAAGAAAAAGCATTATTAATGTAGATATTAGAAAGTCATAGAATGGCTTGGTTTGGCAGGGACCCCAAGGATCATCAAGTTCCAAGCCCCCAGCCACAGGTAGCGCTGCCAACCTCCAGATCTGTACTATTCCAGGTTGCCCAGGGCCCCATCCTTTCAAAGTATCTTTTTGATACTCATCTCTGGATTTTAGGAGGTTCTGTAGAAATCACAGGCTATCTAATTAAAGGAAATCCCTAAGTTGTGCTCAGTAGCTTGAGTCAGCATCAAGTCAGAAGATGCAAGGTGTACAGTGCAATAATTCAGAGTACTGTGATTTGCTCGTCCACTTCTCCCCTGCATGGGAATTACTGAGATCCTAGAGGATTGTTCAGCAAGGGCTTTACTTTGTGAGGCATCTGAAAATGGAGATCTTCCATTTACTGTTCATAGTGTGTGTTTGTATTACCAAAAGAGTATTCTAGCAGTTTTTCTTGTGCTATTAAGCCTTTGGTAGTTAATGTTAGTTGCTTGTGCATTTCCTTTAGAACCTGAGAAATGTAATTTCTATTTGTAAATTGGGCGCATTCTCCTGGAGCTGGGGGTATTATCTCCAAGAGACGTTTGAAGTGCACAGAAACCTCACTGAGTAGATGTGTAAGATTCTACTTGTTCTGAGTCTTTCTCTAGATTTCTACCTAATGTTATTAAAACTACTGATTGAAAACAAATGTTGGAAATTAAATTCACAGAGAAGCATGGTTGTCTCACTCCCTTCCCCTCTTCCCCCAGTAAACTCACTTGTCAAAATGAGCCAATCTCCTGAAGTGCTTTTACTATTAAAAACTCGTTGATCAATAACTTCCTGTTTTTTTTTTTTCTTGCTTGCATCTCTGTAGCTTTAGAATGTTTTATTTGATGCATGTCCTTTTACAAGTAAGGAGATAAACTTATAGTAAAAATCTGTGTTCTGCAAAAAGGCCTGTGAGTTGTAACATTGCAGAGATTTAGAACATTTTATTTCAATCTAATTAATCATGTTGTACCATTCTTGAAATGTAGGTACAAGCAAGAGTGGATTGTAGACATGGTTGTTCCCTGAACTATGTTCAAAATGCAAGTTCCTAGTGATGCAGCAGGAGGCCATGCTGCTTCTAGTCTTTTCTGTTCGCCTCTACTTATTTTCCTCCAACCTGGGGTGTATAGCACTAATGCAAGTTAAAAAGTTCAGTTGACAGTTGCAAAAATGGTGGTGTAGTGTGGGTATGTGGGCAAGATGGTTTTATGTGTGGAAGCCAAGTGGATGAGGGTAAGACATAAGAGAGAGTGGAGACTTTCATCTTTAGTGATGTTGTCATAGTCTGCTGGCAGTGTTACACATGTGATCAGTAATTTTCCTTTCCCACAATCATTTGGATAGCTGGAAATTTGTTGGTGCCTGAGGAAAAATAATATAAGCACCAGAAATTTATTATCGTTTTATTGAATGTATGAGAAGTGTGAAATTTTGGAGGTTTGAATTGCATTTTGTGAGGAATCTAGTTATAGTTCTTTGAAATAATATTTTTGCCAATGTGACAAAAAGTTGAGGGAGCTTGTCTTTCAAGTCCTCCAGATTATTCTGCCAGTATAAGTATACTTTCTTTGGCATTTAAAGCAAATATCCTGACCAGGAACTGTAGTTGCAAGGAAGGGGAACTTTTCCTACTTCAGTTGTGGAAGCAGATGGGTGGTGGTGGTGACATGTCAGACTTCTGTAACCAAGTGACTTAATCATGAAGAAAATTCTGGATGTAGGGTCCTTGTGTACTGCAGAACAGCTCTTATCATGGTATTGTTCAGTGAAGCAAGGCAGTTGTAGTGAAAGCTATAGGATTGTTTTTGTCACTCAGAGAGGAAATATTTTAGAGATATGAAACTGTTAAGCACACAGCAGAGTAGAGGTAGTAACTGTGTGCGTGTGTTTGGATTCTGACTGAAATATACTGTGTTGAAGTAGAAAATAGGAAAGAAAAACAGGTAAAAGCAATCTCACTAAACCAAACTAATCCAAAGAAGGATATTTTCAGAAGCTAGAAGGGAGAGGGCAAGGAGAAAAGCCAACAGAAGTCTTCCTGTTTCTGCAGTTCTCTTACAGTACTCTCTGTACCTACCTTGTAAGCTACTCCACTGTGCATCACTTTTCTCGCTGGTAGCGAAGACTTGCTTTTATTTTTGTGATGTTCCATCTCTTCAGTCCAGTCACACCTAAATCTCTCATTGCTACTTCAGCTGCAGAGTGGGGCTCAGCTGATGAAATTTCCATGTTCTCCTGTGGTTTTGTCAGCGTAACCCTCTTTTTCCAAAGCAACCTCCTTCCCCCTTTATTTCAGTACACTTGCTTTCAAAGATTTATTTTTTTTTCTCCAGTGTGCAGCTCTCTGTTTGCTGTTTTCCCTTACTCTCTTTTTTTTTTTTTTTTTTTTCCAAATTCTACACTTCTCTGCAACTCCCTGGAAAGTACAAAGCTTCAGATTTTGAAGAACAGTTGCTGGGAAGATTGCTCCCCTTTCCTAGTGAGCACAGCATCCCAGGGAGGGGGCTGAGACGAGAGTGACCTCTTAGCTGCATGTCCTTACTTTGATCACTTCATTCCGAAGTTCCCTGGGGCTCGTCTCCCACCCTGCAGCTAACAATCAGAGAGAAGGGTTTTAATTTGAGACAGCAGGCAATCGCTTTTCTCTCTCTCTTTTTTTTTTTTTTTTTTTTTTTTTTTTGGGGGGGGGGGGGGGATGAATCCAATGATGGTGAAAACTTGCCACTGGTGTTCCATCTCCAGCTTTTTTATTACCATCTTCTTGCCTGTTAAAATCAGGGGAGGATTGTATATATGTTCTGTACTTTGCTGCACTGTGTCATCAGTATTAAGCTATTTTCATTAAGTGCTTAAGCTAATCAGTCTGTGTTTCTTCCTGGACCAGATTACAAAGTGCTCATGTGCTTCTGTCACATGCAGAATTTATAGAGTGCTAATCTGGTAATTTTGGTGGAAGGACATAGCAGGCTGCTGAGGTTTGATATAATTTTGAGCCATCATGT
The DNA here is from genome assembly GCF_951394365.1 of Tetrao urogallus. Classification (NCBI taxonomy): domain Eukaryota; kingdom Metazoa; phylum Chordata; class Aves; order Galliformes; family Phasianidae; genus Tetrao; species Tetrao urogallus. The sequence goes on from NC_136814.1 coordinate 65,399,050, forward strand.
CTGTTCGTACAGACAATGACTACGCACAGCCTTTGGAATGATTGGACATGTAAGCTTCCAGATTCAGCCTTCTTAGCAAATCCCCTAAGTAGACAACCACTGCAGAAACAAATGTGGTGCCTTTCCAATGGTACGTTTTGAGAAGAGCCACCAGAAGCTGGTAAAGTGGGCAGTGCTAGCTGAGACTGGCATACAGGGCACACAGGGCAAGCTGCTTTCCCCTGTCTTGCAGCCCAGCGCCTTTTGAGAAGCTGCACATGATGGAAAATGCGGTGATTTTTCTCTCATAGGGCTGTCTGGAGATGCAGCCACCTGGAGCCTGGGCTTTTTGTTGTCTTGGAAAGGGAAAGCCTGAAGTGAAGTGGCTTGCCAGGAGGCTTTCTGTGGGAATCAGCAGCTCCTGTGGGCGTCCAGCCTCTTCAGAAGTCCTTCAGCTGATTAGTGTTTTATCTTCTCACTCTGCTGATAATTTTAATTTGAAAAAATCTATTATTAAATCTTACTACTAGATTTGAAAAAATTGAAAAGAATGACTGTTTTAAGTGATTCTTCATTTATGTGCATACTAGCACTTCAGTAAATTTCCATCATTTCAGTTTTATTAAATTCAGTAAAGCTCCAAGAGTTTTCAGGTTTTCAGTTGACCAGCTGGCTTTTCATGCAGTTGTTGTTTCAGCCAAGTAATGATCCTGTAGCCATTATGTAAATCTGCAGTCTCTTATCGTGGACCCATGCATGGACTTTGAACTTTGCTCTCACGTTACACACCTCATTTAACCTGTCTTTAACTCTGTTTCCCAATCTGGTAGCTCTTTATGGGTTTAAATTGTAGTTTACTGCTTTATATGCCATGAAACCTTTAAGTGAAAACAGCGTATCTGTGGTTTGTTTGGCTAGCTATTTTTTTTTTGTTTGTTTGATACTCCTATCCTAATGAGATGGAAGTACCAACAAAGACTGAGAATTAAAATGAACGGCATTTTGTATGAAGACATCAAAAGAGCTCACTGAGAATTTTAAATTTTACCTCTGCTTTCATGTCAAAGCCTTTGAAATGCAAAAAATCTCTCAGTGCTTATTGTTATGAGTTTATAGTATAGTAGTACATGTAGTAGTATGTATAGTGTAGTAGTTAAACTCTCTCTTCCTCCCTGTTCCCTCCCACAAAATTTTTCCAGACCAGCAGGTAATCAGAAAAGTTACTTAAAATGCAGGAAAACAGAAGCAGGTTTTGAACTAGCAGTTTGTATTTCATCAAGCAGGCAAACTGTGCTTTGGAAGACAAAATGCAAAATGACAAGTGCAGGGAACTCCTCTTTCACCAGCCCTTCTAAAAAAGGCCTTTAACGTGCTGATATCCAAGGTAAATTTAGCTGTGGATTCCTGCACCCTCTCCTGCCAGCCAGCTGCTGTGCAGGAATGTGGAGTGGCTGGGTCCTGTCCTCTGCCAGGGATTGTGCACCAGCTTGAAAGGCTGCCCCTACATGCCCAATTGGGCACGCACTCAGCTTCTATAAATAAGTAGCCAGTCGTTCTGTCTGCTGCTGTCCTTAAACTTTTAAAACCACTAGTTGTAGCTGTAATCCTTACCATTTTGTGTTTAGGGTGTGTGTAAAGGTGTGTGAGAGAAGGACATACGGAGGTGTGTCCACGTGCACTATTGGCCAGTACTCTGCAGGAAGGGTTATGGCCTCTTAGTCCTGCATATGTGTGATCCATTTATAGTAGAGGGGTCTGTCATCTGTCCAAAAACCTAATTAGTGGTTATACACAGCTTGCATATTTTTGAGTATGAAGAAGGCGAAAGCTATACCTACACATTTGAAAAGGTTGGTTTTATAAAGCGATTTGCATTTGTTATCAGTAGGGTTAACACAGTTTTCTTCTTTTAGATCTGTTAAGAGAGAGTATACCATTTTATTTATTGCTGAGGAACAACAGTAGTTTGTGTGTGTCAGTGTACACAGACAAACAAGCCAGAAACTTTACATGCTGAAAAGTAAATGAAGTTTTATTAGCATATGCTTTTTCCTTTTTTTCTGGGCAGCCTCGTCTAGTGGTTGGCTACCCTGGCTTTGGCAGTGGGATTGAAAATAGATGATCACTGAGGTCCTTTTCAACCCAGGCCATTCTATGTTTCTTAAAATATTGTGGATGCCCCCTAGAGGTATTCAAGGCCAGATTGGATGGGGCCTTGGGCAGCCTGGTTTAGTATTAAAATGGGGAGGTTGGTGGCCCTGCATGTGGCAGGGTAGGTGGAGATTCATGATCCTTGAGGTCCCTTCCAACCGTGGCCGTTCTGTGAAAATATCAGGCTGGGTTCTGCTCCTTGGTACTAATGGCAGGGTGGGAATGGCACAAAACTGTGCCAGGAGAGGCTCAGACTAGGCATTGTTTCTTGGCTGAGTTTGGTCAGAAACTGGAACATTTTGCCTAGATGGATGATTGATGCCCTGTGATTGTCTGCGCTCAAGAGGCGTTTGCACAGTGCCCTTAGCGGTATGCTGGAACTTCTGGTTGGCCCTGGAGTAGTCAGGTTGGACTGGTGGATGGTCTTTGAAGGTACCTTCCTACTATACTGTACTGCTCTGTTCATTGAGAGACCTCTATTCAAAACGTTGCATTCTTCATAACTCAGGACTTTGATTTTTCTTCTTTGGCTGTAAAAACAACTGAAATGTTTTAAAAAGGCTTTTGATGACACACGCACAGAGTATCTAATTTATTGAGTACGTGGAAAAAAACAATTTTTTTTGAGATTGACTAATGCATACCTTTGGCTGCTGGCAAGAGTATTAAGGAAATGTTTGCAGATTAATTTTTAGTAATAAAAATAATTACAGTTAAAGAAAAATGTTTTGCCTCAGGTTCTGAAACAAGCTTATGCCCATAAAACTCTGGCTGGATATAAATTCAGATGAGTCAGAAGAAACAAAGGTACTGATTTAATGTTTTTTTGGCTGCGTCTTACTTCTAAAGTCAACAGATGACATATGGTTCCTGTGAGCTTTATATCTCTTTTCCTGAGGTGGGAAAAGGGCGAGAAGGGAACAAAAATATTGAAGTTGTTCCAGAATGTATGTATTTATTTTGTTGAAAAAAACAGAACAAATGTCGTCTTTTCCAATAGCCTCCATTCAGATTTCATCAGCTCTGGGAAGCTTTCTAGTAAGTCCATAATGTACTTAATCTTACTGGCGCAGCTGACCCTTGGAGTGAGCAAACAGAATTTTGTGTTCTAAATGAAAAATAACAAGTTCAGCAGCAGTTTTTAGAAGTTTTTATTTCTCTCTTCTTGGAGAAAGTAGCTCTTCTGGCATAGTATCAGTGGTTACAAGTGTGTATCTCATTTTTTTTTTTTTTTCCTGACTGGATTCGTTATTCTTTCTGAATAGGGCAAACATCACGTTGTTGACATGTTGTTACTTACAATCAAAGAAATCAATGAAGCTTATAAGAAGTATGTTAAAATCATTGAGTACAAGTAACCCATGTGTAACAACATACAATAGTCAAGAACATGAAATATTCAGATAAAAATGCAAGAAAAAAAAAAAAGGGAAAGCATTGCATTTGTTCATCCCGTTACTTGCTTTTGTGTGTAATCTTCATTTGCCAGCACAGTGGAGTCATTACTGCTTTACTGAGATGTTGTAATAATGTTGCAAATGATCTTGCATTTAAATTAAATATCTCTGATCAGTGATCCAGTAAGCTGCTGTGACTAACAAAGGATGGTAGTTTCTTCCTCAGTTTCATTCCATGTGAACGATGTCATCTGCGCACTGGATGACTGATCAGCTGCTATTTCAACTTATCTCAAGGCCTCTTTGTCTCTTCCGACATCCATCCTTTTTCAGAAACCACTGACCTTACTGTAGCTGCAGTAGCAAGCAACACAGCCATGTCAGCTGGAGGGAACCTTTTGTACAAGTAGTGAAGTGGAGCAGTCTTTGCAGAAACAAGGCATCTTTCTTCACAGAGAACAGGTTATCACATTCTTTAGGGAGGGTGATGGCATTCTTTCATGTACATTAAAAGAAATTTCATGTTCAAACAGTTGAAAAATAGGTTTTGAAGTAATTTTAATAAATACAGAAACAAAACTGCAGAAAATCTGGACCACTGGTACAAGTATTTGTGAAATTCTCTCATTTGTCAATGGTGAAGTAGCAATGGTCCAACCAATGAAGGCATGCAATGGAGCAAGTAACCAGTCTTGAGCACATGCAACTCTCAGTGTATGGAGCCTGTGTAATATTAGGAGACTTCAATCATTCTTTTCTCTTCTGTTGTTTTGCTCTCTGGAAATTAAAGCCCATCTGGCCTTGGGACAGGAGTTTAGACAGACAGACCCAACTCTCTCCTCCCTGTTCCCCTTTGCTCCTTACTTCAGTGATAGCAGATCACAAGTCATTGCCTTTTAGTATCTTAGAAAAAACACTTATCTGGCAATTCTGTAGCCTTCGTTTGCTACTTTGTTGCACGAAAACAAACACACGTGCACACAAAAAAGCAGTATAGCAATTGTTATTCTTTTTAATTAAGCTAATAGCATTTTTTTAAGTCGCAGAATCACCAAGGTTGGAAAAGACCTCCAAGATCATCCAGTCCAACCATCCACCTATCACCAATAGTACTCACTAAACCACGTCCCTCAACACAAAATCCAAAATGTTTTCTATTATTGGATTATGATTTGGAGTCTCAAATCTCACTCCTCCCCCGACCCCTCTAGGCTAATCTCCCACTGTAATGGTTTGATTCCTATAGGTATAATAAGTTTTGAATGCAAATTTTGGTTGTTTTCATTAGTTTATTTCTATTTAACTACTTCTATTTGGTTATTTAAGAATTTTACTAAAAAAAAAAAAAAAAAAAAAAAAAAAAAAAAAAAAAAAAAAACAACCCAAAAACAACCTCCAAAGTGTAATAACGGTGGTATTAAGAGGTGGTTAACTACTTAACGGTGGTATTATGCTTGCTTAAATATTGAGCCAAAATATTAATAAAAAGGCAGTGTGGTAACACTGTATATCACTAGTGTTCTCAGATATAACTCATGTCTATGGAAATAATTCTGTAGACAATATCTTGCGTTCCTAAATTCCCCTTGGTGTTCAGGTGCCCAAAAACACATTGTCTGTAATTATTACTGAGTGGGTTTTTCTTAAATGTCTTCTTTTTTAAGTATTTCTTTATGAAGCATGTTTGTACGTTTTTACTTTGTGTTTACAATTTTCCTCTACTTAATTACCTTTGATGTAGCAGTTGTGGATGATGATTCTTAAAATGCGTGCAAAGTCCAGTAGGCTGTGTTTTACTGAGCTGATATCAAGTTCTGTTGCTCTGAAAATGATTTTTGTGGCCATTGACCTGTGAGTATCATTAGCTGTTTGCCAGCTGTAAATGAGCTAAGTTGTTTTTTGTTTGTCTAAGTTCAAGGTGTGACTTAGTCTCAGCCTTAGAACTGGTTGCCTACCAAGTAAATATAAATTTGGATTCTTGATAGTGAAAACTGAGAGAGCTTCAGAGTCATTTAAAATGCTAGAATCATGACATGGCTTCAATTGGAAGGGACATAAAGCTCAGTTCTAATACTCAGCTGTGGACATGGCTGCCTCCCTCCAGATAAGGCTCCTCAGGGCTGCATTTGGTCTGGCCTTGACAATGTAGTGTTTAGATTGTGTGGGCTCCAAATTCTGGTTATCTGAGTAGTATAATTTTGTTGCAGCTTCTTACTGATTTTACTGTGGTCAGATGTATTGGTGTGGCTGGCAGCATCTGGGATGTGGGATGTCCTTGGAAGCCGTGCTTGTCCCTGTGTCTCCTGGGAACTTGAGGCACAGCCATTCTTCCTGGGCATGGACAGCTACAACTGGATGCAGGAGATTCATGGTAGCGGTGAATCAGTTGTCTTTATTCTGCAGTGTAGAAATAAGTGCAAAAATAAGTGTTGAATGATCCTCATCTCGCTCATCTCTAGGTTGTGGTTGTGTACATGAGACCACTCTTGAGAAGTCTTTATCAGTGTTTGAAATGGATTGCCTAAATCACATTCCTGCTTTTTGGAGGTAATCTGAGCAACCTGAGGACCAAGAGCTCTGTTGGTGGCATCCCCAATGCACAGTAAAGGCCACAGCCCTCACTGTGGGTGAAGGTGGGGCTCAGGTGAAGGAGTGTCTCCACATTCATCATGTGCTGTCTGTGATTATCTCCAGCAATGAGATGGTGCAGTCTGCTGGAGGCAGTATTGTTTTCAGCTGCTGCAGCTGTTTTTCTTGGTGCATGCAATTTGGAACCCTACTGCAGTATTTGAGTAATTTGAATTTAGTTTTTCTATTGAAATAAAGCTGAGGGTATGGCTGTGTAGACAAGTTATAGCAAGGCAGCCTAGGGTGTATTAGTTACTGAATAGCATGCTTACCTGCATGTTTTTATCTGGAAAAAAAATGCTCGGTCTTTGGATATCTTGCTGCTCCATAAAAGTAAGATAAAATTGCCCAGTGTTTGTCATTGTAACAACTGGACAGATGCTGTGCTAATTTTTAAGTGTCTGTTTTATACTGGTTTTGAGGATTATTTCATTAAAATAACATTTGGTAACTAAAATGTCATTCAGTGACTTTGTGTTTGTTTGGTTGGTTTGTTTTTTTAAAACTGGTTCCAGTATATTGAGATAGCAAAATAATTCAACCTTCTGGGTTCAGTCTTCCTATAGTTCATGTCTACTTTGGTGTTTAGTATGTGAGAAACACTTCAGTGTTAGGAAAAAATGGTGCTCAGGAATAGGGGTCAAGTATCCTTTTCCATTTTATTAGTAAGAGATTTCAAGTCGTCAAATCACTGGATAGCTTTTGGATTTTTAATTGTATGACCAGTCATTAAATTGATATTAAGTCTATTATTGACTCCAGTAAGGTACCCTAGACTTGCTCTAAGTTTGTAACTTCACTATTTTCAAAATGGTTGTTGTAAATACAGAGAAGCTTTTTAGATTATAGTTATAGCACATACAAAGCGTAGGACAGAGTATGTTGTTGTTTAGCCTGGCAGGCAGCTCAGCATCACACAGTTGTTCCCTCACTATCCCCTCAGTAGAGTGGGAGAGAGAATTGGAAGCAAACAGAGGACTTAAGCCCGTTTGTGTAATCTGTTTGTCCTTCCCAGGTTCTTGTGTCCCTCTGAGCTCTTGTGTTGAAGGACTTTGACTTGCTGTAAGCACTGCTCTGCTCTAATGGTATTTCCTGAAAGCTAATTTTTTCAGAGATAACTAGTCACGTAGTAGGCTTTTGAGAATAGTAGTCTGGCTTTGAGGAATAGGAACTGAGTCCTAAGTTTGAAAAGCAACAATAATGATTAAAAAAAAAAAAAATCCCAAGGAAGCTTACTTACATTTTAAAGCATTCAGTGTTTTGTGAAAATGACCAAAGACTGACTGGCAGCATCAATAGCAAAGTGAAACATAAACCTTGGTGACTAACAACACACAATTTTTTCCTGGTAAGTTGGGGCAACTTTGCAGCAGCTAGGAGAATCATGTCTGTCTTTGGAGGTAGACTATGTGTTTGGAGCTCTTTAACTAAAAATATAATAATAATTATTAGGACAGCTTGACCTGCCATACTTCAATGTGCTCATGCTTTTTGCATGAATCATAGAACATTTCTCAGGAATTGGCGGTATTTCATAGCCTCCGCATGCCTATGCAAGTTGTTTTTCATTTTTAAAAATGGCATAATTGTTGAATGGAAAAATATTATAATTACCTCTGAACTATTTAAGATTTTGGTTTTGGCATACACAGCCCTCTTCACAACTCTTCTTTTCTGTTTTCTTTCTTGACACAAATCTTTCATTCGCATCCAACTTCCTGCTCCTCTGCCCACATTCCTCTATCTGTTGATCTGCCTTTTGCCACCTCTTCAACATTACTCATATAATCTTGACTCTGCTTTGACTTCCCTGAAATACTCCTCTTTCTTCAACTTCATGTCAGTAATTATTGCTTCTCCCTTTGGCCCTCACAACTTTGAGATTACATTGGCTTTCATAGGTAGAATTCTGCATGCTTACTTTGACCAGTGTAGAGGGAAAAGCTCACTCATCCCAGATGCAGTGACCCTCCTTTATTTTAGAATCTAGTTAAGTTACCATACTTAGTTAAGAACCTCATAGATTCATTAAAAATCAAGGGTCTCTAAGTCTTGTTTATCTGAAGTTGGTAGTGGATCCAACAGTGGTGATGATTCTGCCTCATAAAAGCCTTTGAGGACAGCTTTCTTAAGGCTTTTGCACTTGTGCTAAGTCTTACTCTATGCTTTCCAGGTTTTAACTTCAGTTAGTGCCTTTAAGAATGACTAGTGTAATCAAGGTCACGTATATAAATTACTACGTTCTGTAGTTCTGATCTGTAATAGTTTAATTATTGTAAAATATTTGGAGATTAACACAGAAATCCCTTATGAAGTGAATGTCAAACAGAAAACCTCCACAAAAGTTAACTTTCCTGAAATATTTTAGTATTATTGCAACTGTATGTAAAAATAGACAACAGCTTTTTTTGGAGGTATCAAGCTGATCCCAGATCACCATTAATAAATTTGCTGTCATTTTGTGCAGAGAGTTTGTAGATGTCTGAATATCTTCAGCCATGGATTTCAGTGCAGAAATGGCCTGGATTAATGACAGATTTCAAAACCTTTTATGTTTCTACTGAAAACTTTCTGTAGACACTCCGAGTCAACAGTAGCTCTCCTACGAAGAATTAGATGCACTACAGTAATTTCGGTCCAAGATGTAAGAGGAGTTTTGATGTTTACTATAGAACTACTACAAAAGTCATGCAAATAACTACAGAGACATCATCAAGTTAATAAAACCTATAACATGTTAGGTTAAAATTTTCTAAGATTACTGTTTTCTTGTTTTGTGCTCACGTGTCATTTGAAAAGAGGTTAATTTATGAAAGACTCCTGCACCTTGTCTTAATTTGGCTACCTAAAATATTTAAGCACCACTTGTTTATTTTGTGCAAAGAACTACTTCTTGGTTTATGCTGAGGATGAGTAATATTAATAGCTAATGTATTTGTTCATGAAAGCATCTATTAACTTAACTGGCTTTTGAGTTTTTATTTGATAATAAAATGAAAAATTAAATTACTAGAAATATATTGGAGAAGTATTCTTTTATCATCTGACATGCTAAATATTGTGAAATAAATATTTAATATCTTTCTCCCTAAATCTCTTGTATGCTCCTGCAAAATGGGCATTAAGAAGTGCTTTGCTTCTTCCATGTTATTTCTGCTAATTCTAACATTTTTTTTTCTTCTTTTTCCGCAAATCAAGATGCAGTTTTAGGATAGGAAGATGAATGTTCTACCAGCTAATGTGTAGCTTTTAATGAAACTATTGTTTCTGTAAGCATTTCAAATCACTCTATCAGGTATTTTTAGTACATCCTTCATCTTACCTGGATTATTGTAACTTTGGGGGCTGAGAGGTGCCATAATACTCTGGAAGTCTTAATGGAATATTCACAAATGAGACGAAGTGTGATTGTGTCAATCTTAAGTTGACATTGTCAACATGGTAAGAAATTGGAGCAACCAGATAAACTTATTATTACTCTGCAGAAATTTTTCCACTGCTTTGCTGCAGCTAGTTCATCAGGCACGTGGTGAATCTAAGCTGGAGAGCCTCTTCATTTGAGGCTTGCAGGTCAGACACAAGCTCTCTTGATGGAGACAATTTTATTGGGAGTACAAGTGTGAGAAACCTGTCAATTGCTTGCATGTGGGTGTGCTTTTACCAGTGACATCCTGTTGTAAGAGGTACCTTTATCTCTTCATGAAATGGAACAAGCTACCATATGTTAAGACTGTGCCCATGGTAATTACCTGTATGTTAGTTGAAATGCTGACAGCTCACACTTCACTTAACCCAAATAATTTATTTGTCTAGCTGTATGAGTTTCTAAGGCTATTCCAAATGTGTTATTCTACATGCAAAAATGCCAGTAGGAAAATCTAAGAGTGTAGTTGTGACTACTTAATGGATGTATATGTAAACTATTTCTAAAGAGGCTGCATCTCATTTGTGCTGTTGAAATGTACTGACACTACTGCATTTAGTTGCTTAAGCAAATGCATGAGGAAAGCTTGCATTTTCCAGTAGCAATGGCATGTCTTATGAACACTTTGTAGTCTGGATTTATAGATTCAAGTACAAGAGGACCAAACTCTTTATATTGCAGAGAAGCCAGGATGGTGTTTTTCTAACTAAAACCTAGAAACCGCAATAGAAGAAGTCATGGATGGTGAGAACTAGTTTTCATGCCCAAGTGCAGTGTATGTACTGGCATTATGGCCTTTGCTTCCATCTTGCTGTGGAACAGCTGTGACTGTTGAAACCACAACACAAATTAGAGATGCAGTTCTACAAAGAAAGAACTGTTTTACGTTTTTAAAAAAGCAATTGAAAATCAATATTTACTGGGCTGCATAAATACTGTGGTAACTGAGAAATCAAAATATTTATCCTTTCCAAGTCAAGAAAACGTAGCTCTTAGAGTGTATGTATGACTGGTAAGTAACTGTGGTAAATGCTTGACTTTAAGGATAGTTCGTTGTCTTCATTACTTCTTTTTTTAAAAGGGACTTACCAGATCCTAACTTCAAATAATGTGTGCTTTCCTGAACTAAGATTGAGTTTTCAATCTCTGTTTTCTGGGCCTATTTTTGTTTCTCCTGCATGTATCTATTTCTTAGGTTCCACCAGCTGTGCTTGTGGTTGCACTTCGTTTCCTTTGTTTCTTTCCCTTGCTTCTGCTATCTCCATTGCTTCGTGTGACTAGCTAGCAAAGGGAAGGGATTGTCCCACTGTGTTCTGCTGGGACAATGCTTTCAAATGTAGGGTTTGAATTTTGAGTGGTCCTGTGTGGATCCCTTCCAACTCGGGATATTTTGTGATTTTTGTAATTATTTGTTTGGAAGGTGATGTTCCCCAAGTCTGTGCCCTGCCATTACATCAAACTCCCCAAGCCCTATCTGTACAGTCACTATTTCTTCTGCAAAGCACACTATACTTTGTGTTCCCTCCTGTTATTGTTATTATTATTATTATTATTGTTATATGTTATTGTGCTAGCTTGCTTATCTTAGATTCATGGTTTTGCAAAGCAAGAGATGTCAGTTCAGTGTGCTTGGTGCCCTTTACGTGTACTGGAATGGCCATGTAAATACACACAAAAAAATTACTTGAAATTGATTGTTGTGAAGATAGGGTACACGCAAATTAATCACCTGACTGAAGATTAGATTCTTCTACAGTTCAGACTCAGTATGAAAGAAGGGCAGAAAGATGGGTCCTCATCTTTTATTCCTTGAGATTATGAGCAAACAAGGGCAGAGTATCTGAAAAGTGGTTAAATGATCCAGATTAATGCAGCAGTATTGTAGTACATAATAAACTGGCAGAGTATGTAAAAGCTGTCAGAGTTGATTAAACAATATGAAATGCTGCTAAGATGTAAATGTAATTGTTAAAATATTAATGCTTTTTCTTCTTTTCAAAATTTCGGTGAAACTTTCTATGCTGAAATAAAATGAAGTAATTCTGTAGTTCTGTCCCTTAAGCTATATTCCTATGTCCATTTGCAGACAAAAAGGGATGCTTTTGTGTCCCCTACTCCATCTGGGGAAAACTCTAAGTAACCACACTACTTATTTTTTCCCTCCTTTGAAATTTCCATTAAAGAACTTTTAATATTTCAACCTAATTCAATCAATCTAAGCTATCCAAGAGGAATCAGGTTTGTGATGAAAATGGGTTACTTTTATATCTATTCATTTGATAGTATATTTATTGCAGTCAGAAACGCTTTGTTAATTCTTTGACTGTACTAGGCTCCCAAGGGAATGGAGGTGTTGTTGGAGTTTTACTGGCTAAGATACTTTGTGAAATGCAGTTAACAAAATGTTTTACCACTGTGTCAGTAGTCTCATTGCCAATTATTTGTACTTGGATTGGCCAAAAGCTCCATTTGCCTGTCTTAATAACCCTACTAAAATAAGAGAAGCAGTCAGAATGTTGTATACAAACAGAAACACAGAATTTGACAATAGGGGAATTTAGTGCTGTAACTGGAAGAATTGTCAGGCATAGCAATTATGAGATCTAATTTTCAGGATATTGTAACACAAACAAAGTAACACAAATAAAGAGTTCCAGCAGTGAGGAGGAAGGTATAAATCATATTATCTTATTTTCTTCTCTCAAATTCTCATCCCAAGCTTATATCAGTCATAGATTTTCTTCTGTTAATATTCTGTCATGCTTATGTATTTTACGCTTTTAAAAAGGTAAAGAAAATGTTAGTATTTGCAGTGTTTCTCACATACGGGTGCTTTCTCAGCTTATTTGCCTTTGGGTAGTTATTCTTAGTAAAGATTGTGTGAAGAATATCTAATAAGGACTTCATGGTGGAGATGCACTAACTTGGCTTGACTGTAGATTTGGGAGCATTTGGTATATTTTCTGAAGCCACAGAAGAGCAGCTTGTGTACTTCTATGGAGTGGAATTTGTTCTATCCATTTCCTCTCTGCAGGAGAGGAAGCAGAACATTTTGCCAAACAGCTTTTGAGAACCCTTCTGTTCATAAGCATGATGGGCCTGCACATCTGCAGGAATGGGATAGTAGAGATTGAGCAATCAGTCTTGTCCGGTGCTGAGCTTGCTGCTCCCGTAGAGCCCAAATGAGATCCTAAAAGCAAGGCCCCAAGTGATTCCTGAGTATGGGGAATTTTGCTGTAGTGTGTACTGCAGTGTGTTGAAAATCCCAGGGACAATGTGAATTCAGTATATTCTTTGAACATTTGCTCTGTGACATTTTATTTTTCATTGGTCATTTATGATGGTATTTTACTTTGTTTTCGTCGGTCTTCCCTCTTTTGTCCTTCTGATGACAAGTAAGTTTTTGAGTTCAGGCGTGCTATGTAGAACAAGCAGAAGAATGCTTTGGATAATGTTGCATAGCAACATAAAGTTTAATTTCTGTCAAATGTTTTATCATTCTCTTGATTATCATTTTTGTTCATTCTTTTCTTTTTCACTCGAACAACATTGTCCTGAATTGAGGTGAAACCACTAGCAGTACATTGTGCAGATTATTATAATAGAAGCAATGCCCAGTGTCCAAAGTTGTCTGGAGTATCAGTTTTGTCTTGTAGTAATTTCATGCACCATTAGCCATAAGAAACCTGAGAGAAATGGTGTGAAGGGAAGATAGTTTCATTTGTGAGCTTCTATGTAGCCCAAAATTATATTCTTCTCTTCTGACTACTATTAATTCGTAAATCCCTAGTGTTTGCAATACATTTTCCAGTGTTATAACTGCAATGACGTTACCCACTGACTACCCCCAGAATAGAGTTAGGTGAATAATTTTTTCTTGTGTCAACAGTGATCAAATGCATTGAGTTTATAAACTAAATATTCTTTCTAGCCATTGCCTTAGAAACCATTGTTTCTAGCAGTGATTTCATATAAGGAGCAGGAATGTTTTGGCCATTTCTGGAGAGTGCTGACAGGAGTGAGTTTCAAAAGTTAACGTCAGTTGAGGTGTATGCTAAAACAGCTCTCCCAAGAATGTCCAATCTATGAAGAATGAAGGAAAAGTGAGAAATGATTAGTTTACCTGAATGCTGATTTCATTATAGGGATGGGTATTTTAAAGAGTAACTGAAGATATAGCAACTTAAAGAGGACTGAATTGTGTGTGTTTATGTTACAATTTAGTTGAAAAGAATGAGAACTCTTTCTTTTCCATGGTAAAATACATTTCTGGCGTGTTCCTCAAGCAGGGCTTCCAAACTGACTCTGTCATCTCAGGCTCATGTTTCCAGCCCTATATGTGTAGCTGCACAATTGCGCAGCCAAAGTACTCTGCAGAAAGCTCTGTGTGAGCACCTTCATGGCCACTGAGCTTATCAGCATGCAGTGCTGTCGGTGTAGACTAAGCTGCTTGAGGGGAGGTTGTAGAGAAAATGAAGCCATCAGAAGTATGTACAGGAAGGAGGAGAAGACAGACTCAGATTGCAATAAGACGTTTTGGTTGAGTGATAAGAAACGTAGGTTTTTTTTGGTCATGACAGTTGTCAGACATGGGCACAGGTTGCTCAGAAAGGCTGAAGAATCTCCTTCTATGGAGAACTGCAGCTGCCTCGGCTGTGACTCTCAGTAACCTCTGACTCAACTTCAAAGTCAGCTCTAACTTAGAAGCTGGCCCTTCTTTGTGCAGTGTTGAAATCAGATGACCCCCAGAGGTTTTCTGTAGCTCAAAGTATTGGGTGATTTTTTTTTTTTTAATTTTTTTTTTTAATGATTTTCCAGGTAAGTATCCAGAGTTCTACGATGGTTTGAGTCAGTTGGTATTTAAACCTGTGTAGTTCCCTCTTTGCTGTTGCTTATGGGCTAGATAATTATTTATTCTTTTTAGTATGTGCAGATCTGGACATGGTTTTAGCGTTTCTGCTTTCCTTTGCGTAGAGGATTTTTGTAAGAATATATAAACACAAAAATACTTCTTTGATAGCTGGCTTTGATATGGAAGCAGTAAACTTCCCCCTTCAACACAAAATGTATACAGTTAAGGACTGTGTTTAACCAAAATCTTTATCTAAGGCATTCCAAAGAAATATTTTGGATATCTTCTGCACAGTTTGTTCCTAGCAGTAACTCATTTCACTGCAAGTCCCAGAGCTCAAGATTAATTCTATGCTTCTTGTTGCTACTAGAATTTCTGGCATCTGAAATTAATGATTATTTTGGTCATATCCTTTCATAAGCTATAAAATAAATCCCTAACATTCTTCTCTGATGCTATTGTTTATGATGGAATATAATTTCCATCTCTTAACAAAAAACTTGCACATAATTTTATTGTTGTTGGATAGTGGCATACATCTCCACACTTTTCATTTCTGTATAGATTTCACTTTAAAATTATTTTTATAAGGAGCAAGACTGTAGGTAAAAAGAATTGTGCTAGCACATTTATTATTACCTTATTAGTAAATATATATTTGCATTAAATAAGTTTGTTCCATACCATGAGTACATTTGAAAATACTTTTGTTTTCACTGTTATTCTTCTGATGATCAAGTATGTCTTAAAAACATTTTAAAGATTAAAAAAAATCTGACAGCACTTAGCTGTGAAGTTTTGTATGTCCACATTTATTTGTATTTCCTCTTTTCATAAATAGTGACTTCTGGACTATTGAAGTTAGGTTAGTTTAGTTTTAAAAGTTTTCTGTGGTTTTCTTCTGATTCCTGTGCTTTCAAATACTTATACAGTTTGCTTTTTTTTTTTTTTTTTTTTTTTTTTTTTTTTTTTTTTTTACCTCTTCAGACATAAATAAGTTTTGGTTTCATTTGATTATTATTTTAAAACGTTTTGCAACTTTTGTAATCTTACCGCTTTTTTAGGCAATCGATTTTTATATTTGGCCTTGCTTAATTTGATAATAGAATCCTTATTGATTTTAATGAGATGATAAATATCATACTGGGATTTGTTAATGATAATACTTTGCCAGGTGAGTGGCTTCAATGCACAGAGAAATAGTGAAAGAAGACTGTGGATTACAAATCTACACAGCTAATACAAGCTTTAGCATCACCAGAATATTGACTTAGCTGAAAAAAATGAGTTGGAAGTGGTGCTGTGTAATCAGAGCAGTAAGTCTAATAAGAGTTCACATTATGTAGGGGTTGTAATGGGAAGCAGATGTGAAGACCTATTTTGCTCTTTATGCTATGTTTTTGTCTATTTCTTCAGTATCAGAAAAATATTGACCAAATCATTTCCTAAGAAAGGAAAGGGAAATGATGATAAAATGTTTTATGTATTTTAGTTTATGGAAGCAATTGAACTAGAAGTGGTAAGAATTTGGAGGTTTGCAGTACGTACTGAAATCTTGAAATAAATTGCTCTTTTTCCTTCTCTCCTCCCCCTTCTCCCCTCCCCCCCATCCTACATTAATTGCATCTTTTGTTGTCAAAAGCAGTAGTAGCAGTACTCAGGATTTGTCTGAAGAGAGTATTTGGGTTTGAATAGCATTGGCTGAAGAGCAGAAATGCACCTACGTTTCCTTGCGGTTAAGAGCAAAAGTTTCATTTACACATCTGTTAAAAATCATTCCCTCTTCATTTCTGGCTCCCTGGTCTTGTGAGCAGTGCCCATACAGCGTCATCTTGTTTGGGAACTTTTCATTTGTGGAGTAGTGTACTAAAAAGTAAGCTGAAAATCACCACTGCCTGTTTTGTTTTGTTTTGTTTTTTTCCTTGTGAATTGAAAGTGTGTCTATGTATCAACAGTGCTATTTGCTGGTTTTTTGTTTTGTTTTTTTTTTAAATTAAGACTGGAAAAGACCTAATCACAAGCCAATCTCTTTAATTTTGTGAAGAGCTTTTATTAATAAGACTTGCATTATCTCTCACAATAGAAGCCTCCTAATTTCAGATTATTCTTTGTCCTGTGATGCATTCCAAAAGGGAAACACATTTTTTTGGATATAAACAAAAAAGAATGGTGTATGGAAAGTGCTGTGTCCCTGTGGAGGTTTTCTCATAGGAATGTAATTCTGCACCGAATCTCTTAAGAACAGTGTCACCACTATACTTAAAGAGATAACAATAAGCATTAAAACTGAAGTATTGCCATCTATTGTTAAGCTGTTGTTCCTGTTTTGCCCTGTTATGCTCTTTGAAGGCTGTAGATGGTTTGTTTTCCTTCAGCCTTTCCTCTAATCTCCTAAGTATTAAATAGGAGCCCATTGGTTGAGATGCTACAGATGTCCATGTGAGTCCCATTTATGATGTTTGTATTATTTATGAAAACATACTTGTTAGTCCAACATTTTCATTTACTCCCACCAAGATTTGCTAATTGCTTTATTCCCACTGTCTTACTGACGCAGAAAAGTAAATATTATTAGCTGTGCTTTTTTACTTGTAAGTGATCTACTAACACAGTCATCTGCTTTTTTTTTTTCCCCAGAAAATTCAGATTTTTGCTCCAGTTTCTTGTTGCTGTTGACCTTGCTTGTTTTGCAAATGCTCTTTAGACAGTCAAACCTCAACTGTATTGCTCAGCAGGGATTTGTCTATTCAATTTTATGGCTGGTCTTAAAAGTGAGACTTCGAACTCATACTGTTTCTGTTGTTCCTATAGCAACAAATTATGTGGAAAGGCAGCAGTTTTGCTTTGCTTTGCAGCTGGTGTTTTGAGCTCACAGCAAGGGAGGAGTTTTGGGAAAATAGGGGGTTTATAAGCTGGGATATGACTTATTCAGAGGTAGA
The DNA here is from genome assembly GCF_951394365.1 of Tetrao urogallus. NCBI lineage: Eukaryota > Metazoa > Chordata > Aves > Galliformes > Phasianidae > Tetrao > Tetrao urogallus. Next base: position 65,416,420 of record NC_136814.1, read on the forward strand.
GCTGTTGCTGAGGTACCTCACCCGTTATGGAGGAGTTGGTTTATGATTTTGAGTAGGACTTCCTAGTCTTCTTTAAATAAAGTTCTGTTCTCTCAGTAATGAGATATGATTTACTCAAAGTGTTTGATCTTTCTCTTCACTGTTTATGCCTTTTCCCACCTAAAATGAAGCTCTTTGACATCACGCAGCTCTAAAATTTGTTTCAGTAACTTGAGCGGAGCTTACAACCTTCAAGTGCTCTGAACATACCTGAGGTATGGAGCTTTGTAACTTCTGTTTGCAATTGTCCAGTGACTGTGTTGTAGAAGGCTGTAATTCTGAAGTAGTGTTCTGAGTGAGTATCTCAGAGTAAAATGTTTTGACATTTAATACTCCTAGTCTCAGAGATGAGACTAATGGATTCTTCCTTCTCCAAAAAGCAAAAGTTGTTTGCATTCCCATTAGTAGTCTTCTCCCTTACATCATGACAGTGATGTTCCACACTTACTTTCCTGAAGTTCTCTGATGCCAAATTAAAATCTCTGGAATAACTCAGTCTCATCTTCAACCTGGAGAGCTTGCAGGTCTGCTGCCCTGCCTGGGTGCTTGTCCTTAGATCTAGGGACTGAAAGGAACAGAGCTGCTACTGTAGGGAACCAGTTGGTTTGCTGGCGGTGAGGCCTCTGTTTTGGTTGTGGTGGAGATGTGTGAGGGTTTAATTTTCAGTGTTTAAGTATTATATAAAAAGCCCACCAAACATGTAACATACATTTTAAGCTCTTTGAAGCTGTTTATTTTGAATAAATAAAAATTAATGGGCACAGGAACTGGCTATCTTGTGTCATCTCAGAAAGGTGTATGTTTACTGTCAGAATAATGATACTCTGTGTGGCTCAGTGTATATGCAGTTAAAATTATTTTCTAACCAGAGAACAACTCTGATTAGCAGAAGGAACTCTGGGAAGTTCTTATCTATTTGTAGCTGATAAACAAGCTGTTAATTTGCTTGAGTGGGAAATAAGAAGTAGGTTTGGATGTGTTCTCCTGACCTAAGGAATGTGTTTGAACCAGAACTTTTCAGCTCTTGGAAAGCTGCCATAATGCAAACTGCTTTTTGAGATGGTGATCTGCAGACCAGTGGGGATTCTGTGAGCATCTGAATGCTGGCCATAAAATTGTATGTAGGTCACTCTGAAAGCAGTGCCTCCTGTTTTTCTTTCTGTGGAAACTACAGCAGGAGACAAAAGTGTACTATAACACCATTTGATAGAGCAAATTCTCAGCTACAGAACACTATTTTTCAACACAGTCACCACCATTAGGTGTGCATTTTCACTGGCAATAAGCAAGAGCCTGCATGGTGCTGTTGTCAAAATCTGTACCAGTAGAGGTGACCCACCATCACTGTTACCACTGCTGAAATGCACCACCTCACTGTGCTCACATCCATGTTTGGTCCAACATTCAGCGAGTGTCGGTGAATGTCCTTTTTTCTCATGGAGGGTTTCAGTGACACACCTTTGCTTCATCTGTGCTTCCATATCAGATACCGTGTCAGGCTGTGCCTCTGCTGCCATCTGTCACACGGCAACAACATGTAATGAGATATTTGCAAGAAGGTTTAACCTCTAAAGCCACACCCCCAGCATAAGAAGAGGTATTTCTTTTTGAGCACTGTTCATACAATCTCAGAATATCCTGAGTTGAAAAGGACCCACAGAGACCAGCGAGTCCAGCTCTGGGCTCTACACAGGACCACTCAGAATTCAAACCCTATCATTTAGGTGCTTCAATAGACATGCTTGCTCTTGGGGAATAAGGCTAAGTTTCCAATTGCTGCGTGCTTTATTCCTTCTCTGTTCCTTTTTTTCCCCCCTGAGAAAGAATGATTCCCAAGAGATAATTAATATGTAATTAGACAACTTTATAAATGAGCATGTTTCTCTGTTGACTGCCCTAGTATGACTTTGGCAGTGAGTTAAATATGAGTACATATTTAAATTTGGAATTTGGAACTGAATCACATCTTTTCAAAACTTTGAAATACATAAACGGACAAGTTATTTGCTTCCATGGATTCTAAGGTGGCGTATCACTTGTATGGATAGAGCCTGTAAGCTGTTTTAGGGTTGGAATGTCCTCCTCAGACTGGAAGAGCTGAGTCTGTTCAGCCTCAAGAAGAGGACACTCAGGTGGGATCTTACCAGTGTGGTAAGAAGAATTAAAGAAAGTTAAGCTGTCTGGTGACGCTACAAGAGGCAATGATTGTAAACTACATTACTGTAAAGGTAACTGAAGACTCACACAGGTTGCCTGGAGGGTGTAGAGGTTCCTTCGTAGAAGCTCCAAACCGAGCTGGCTGCAGGCCTGAGTAACCTGCTGTAGCTGACCTGGCTTTTAGCTGAGAAGATTGGACTTGGAAGTGTCCTGAGGTCCTTTCCGAACTCAGCTATTCTGTGATTATCAAGTTCTATGTCAGCAGATGAAATTATGTGTAGAAAATGCTGCTTGAAGAATCTTGTAATATTAGAGAGAAAATACAAGTCTTGTGAGTTGTTTTGATAATTCTGCTTTATCTGCTTAGATTTTAACTTCTATCTTAGCACAACTTCTGATATTACACAATTTATTTCCAACAACATAGTTCTTCTGTGCAGAAAAGAACTAACAGAGAAATCAGTGCAGTAATTACTTTTTTTATCAGTTCTGTTCACTTGACAACAAAATGCATTTTGTAGTGTATAAAACCCAATCCTGAATCTGAGGATCTATAGAAGTAATTTTAATTTGTACTTAAGTCTCAATCAAGGTTGCTGAGCAGAGGGAAGAATTCTGATGAGGAAACTGAACTGTTGCTGTTCTGATTGGGACGATTTATCTATATGATTCATGATGAAGATAAAATGACATACTACCTTATGCACTTCCCTTGCTGCCTAGTTTCTGAATAAGTAGAAGGTGATTGTTCTGCCCTCCAGGATACTCAGCTTAGTGTAGTACCTTTGCTTTGAAGTGCAGATTTCATTATCTTTAAATATTCCTTCAGAGCAAGTATAATCTTTGTCCTGGATTGCAGATGACAGTTGACTAAGATCAGTTGGCAGAAGCCCTTTCTTGCATTTTAAAATTGGCATCGTTATTAGTTTACCAACGTTGAGCAATTGGTGATCTATTAGTAGTAATCAACTTAAGGGACGAAGTGCCTAATGAGTAGGTCTTTTTAGTGGTAGATTTGAAGAGTTTTAACTTACAATTAGTTAAACTAGCTATGGCCTTTCCTAAGAAGGGAGCATATTTTCCCTTCTCCCCAGTGGTTTCTGAAGGTATAGTAAGGAATGAAGAAAAAGGGAAGTATTCTGAGATTTAAAAAGAAAAAAAAGAAAAAAGAAAAGTAATGCAGGAGGTAGTGCTCATTTCTGAAGTGCAGAGGACTGAAAGAGGCTGTGGCACCTGGGACAGTTAGAGATGGGAAAGAGAAGTTGTGGCTGGGGTCAGGAAAAAAGCAATATCTAGCACTCAGCAGGGGTAGGAAGGGGGGAAGTGACTTAATTGGGTAGGATAGTAAGAAGAATGAATAGATGAAGTAGTGGTGTTTGGTGTGGTTTTTATTTTATCTGCTGGGGGGGAGGACTGGGAAAGGGGAAAGAAAGGAAAAATGTAAAGAAACAAAGTCTTGATAAATGTAATAATTAATTGCAACTTTGAGCCAAACTTGTAACTGTAGTTTGAGTGTATTTTTTCAGTTAGATAATAGCAAGTGTTAGAAATCAAGAAGTGAGATTCTGATGTCTGATTCTCAACAAATCCTGTTTAGGCAGACCTTTTCAGGCATTGGGAGTTATGAATAGTGTATTAAAATATAATTAATGTTTGGATGAAAGCCTTCCAGAAGTTCTGTTTCGAAAGTTTATGTATCTTTTCATACAAATCACTTAATGTTTTCAATCTTGTTCAGTTTTATTTTGCAGCTGTTAAAACAATGGGGCAAAAGCTTCCAAGGAATGCCTATTGATGTGTGAGGAAATCTAGATCCTAATTGCCAAACAATTGCTGTGATGTCATGTGCAGATTTTATATGATGCTCACAAACAGCTTGTTGGGAACAACTGTAGACTCATAAAATGCCTATAAGGATTTTTCCTTCTTGTAGAGATTCCATCTGTATTGCAAAAAAGCTTGTGATGTAACTCTCTGTATATATTCCTGTTTTATGTAAATTACTATGCCATAAAATCAACTTACTTTGTGGAAAGAAAAATGTTTTTGCAGACGTAGTTTTTAGCATTTAGCACACAAAAACCAATCATAGTTCTAAAAGTCTCACTATATCTTATAAAAGCAACTCTTGGCTCTACATTTGCATACTAATATTTGACTTAGTTTTTTATAAACTCTACTGGCAAAAGTAGATCTTGCCAGATTTTTTATGTATATTGTAAACATCAGCTAGTATAATGTTTTCCTGTGGAAGAAAATCTCACTAATGAACATGAATGTTCTGGTTAAAAAAAAATAATAATAATTAAAAAAAAAATAAAAGGGGAATGCAAGCGCAATAAAAGATTACAATTCTTATTGTGAAATGTCAAAGTATTTCATGATTTTTTTTGAATTGTGAAATTGGCAACTAGGCATTAAAACCAAATGTTGGCAAAACAAACGTCTGGTAATTGTAGCTGTGTAAGGATACCTTACTTTAAAGAACAACTGTTTTAACAAAATAAATGTAGATATTTTTATTGTTCCTAAAAGTAATAATCAGAAGTAAAGTCAATTAAATGTTCTGCTTTTGGTTTTCCAGAAACCAGCAAACATCCTGGTAATGGGTGAAGGTCCTGAAAGAGGAAGAGTCAAAATAGGTAAATATTTTGAAAAAAATTTCATTACTCAGCTAAGATTAGTTAGTACAGCATTGTTATTTAAAAACAAATACAGTATGTTAAGTATTTTTTATGTTGTTATCATCAGCACATGTTTGCAGAGGTCTGCAGCTTTGCTACGCAAAAGCTTTTTGGCTATCAAAGTAGGAAACAACAGTGATGGTTTTTATCCCAAATTTCGTTCCCTTTGCAGCTCTTAAGCCATAGTCATATGGTTCTACAGTTTTCTTTTTTTGATAAAGCATGTGGTAAACACAAAGGAGGAGCCTCGTTTCTGTTTGTTTACTTTGTTTTGCATCTTTGTTTACTTTGCAACTGTTGTTGCATTTGAAAATGATCAATTAACCAGTTTCTATTAATATGCTTCTACTAATATGGGTGACTGCAAGAAGAATATGACATTTTGTAATTTTGAAAGCAGAAAGATTCAGACAAAGCTTGGGTAGAAGATAAATCACAGATTTGGACAAGATGTGATTTTTTTTTTTTTTTTTTTTTTTTTTTAATATACATCCAGATTTTGTGCTTTTCTTTCTGGCATTTCTTAATGTTGCTTACAGACTTGTTTTTAGAGAGAATTTTTGATGTATGTGAAATCAATGCATACATTTAAAATCCACCTCTGTAACAGTGCACACTAGCAAATTTCACAAATTACTATTTACTCTCCTTCTCTGAAGGAGAAGAATGCAAAACAATCTATACTACAGTCATTTTGTTTTTGCACTTTAGATAAACGTATAGCAGTCATGTGAGCTGTCACTTCAGTGCTTTGCTCAATTTTGTATGTAAAAATTGAAGAGAAAGGGCACACTAGGCTTAGAGGCCTACTCCTATTGGATTTGCATCTCAAAACTCCTTTCTGACCCTATTTTTCACAGTAGTTGTTATTTCATCTACATTGCCCACTTTGGGTGTGATTATCTGGCTTTATCTTCAACTCCCCTAGTTAGCTGAAAGAGCAGACAGAGGGGAGTGGAGGGACTGAGCTCTGTCACCTCTGTGGTGACAGCAGCAAGGCCTGAGGGGATTGCATGGGGCTGTGTCAGGGGAGGGAGGGTCAGCTCGGGGGGTTAGGGGAAAGGATCTTGGGGGTTAGGGAAAGGTGGTGGAATGGAATAGGCTGCCCAGGGCAGCGGGCACAGCTCCAAACTGACAGAGTTCAAGGAGTGTTGGGGCAACACTTAGACACAGGATTTGAATATTGGTGCTGTGTGGAGCCCAGAGTTAGAATCAGTGATCCTCGTAGGTCTTTTCCAACTTGGGATGTTATCTGATTCTATAAGCATTACCAGTTTCTTCTCTTATGCTTCTGTCACGGATTTATTTAAATAAGAGAGTATCTGTATTATTTATAGTTTAACAGTATCATGATGGAAACACTTGCATATTATCCTTCCTAGTCTTATAAAGGAAGTAAATGAAATGTAGCCTAAGATGAATTTGGCCCAGTATTGCTATGAGTGATTTGATTACTTAGAAACTTGGATTTGTGAATTCTAACAATTTTGAATTTTAGTCCTAATAGTTTTTTTGCAATGTTTAATTCTGGCTTGCTCCAGCAAGAGTAAGATCTTCTGTTTTGTCTTTTCTAGCTGATATGGGCTTTGCCAGATTGTTCAATTCACCTTTGAAGCCGTTGGCAGACTTGGATCCAGTTGTGGTGACGTTCTGGTACAGAGCTCCAGAGCTGCTACTTGGAGCCAGACATTACACAAAGGCTATTGGTAAGTTCTTCTGTTTAAATTTTCTAAAGGAGGATAGCCTTAGAGTAGACGTGACAGTCAGCTGACTAGCTAGTTTTTTCTTTTTTTTTTTTTCCTTCCTGAGGTAGCAGTAGGTGGAGAATGATCCAATCCAGTACCCAGGCTGAAACTCTTTGAAGACTTGGCACTTGTATATTTTTTTTATTTTTTTTGGTACGACTTAATGTTACACATATAAAATGTGCTAGTTCTTTGTTGTTACTTTTTTCTAATAAAAATACTGTTTACATTGGTCTACATAGTTTTCTGATGCAGGCTTAGTCTTCTAGGATCTTTAAAAAGGAAAGACCTGCGACAGTTTAAGTGGCTTTCATCTGGGGTACTTGATGTCCAGTTGCTGCTGTGAAGTGTATGGTTTGATAAGGAGAGCCTCATACACTGTATACACTCTGCAGATTCACTCCTGAGATCTTCTAGTATTCCACGTTCAAGAAATGCTGGTAGCCAGGCCTTTGTCTTCCTTGCCACTTAGTAGGTTCCATAAGCACAATCGGCCTCAGTGCCCAACTATTTAGAGAATTAAAACACTAAAGTGCACAAGAGGTATCTTGTCTGTGTGGTTAGGTTAATGTATGAGAGATATTGCTTCCTCTGCAGTTCTTTTTCTGTTAAAAGGGATTTAATTTCCCATATGTATGTGGAGGTGCTTTTTTTGCAGTTGCAAAACTGCAAATCTTCCTGTCATAGAAGTTTTTGGAAATACTATGTGGGCTTCTGATCAGAAAAAGACAATGTTTGCCAAGATCAACTAGCATCTTGGTGGAATGTTCACTTGTGTAAATCTGCATTTTTAAGTAAGGTCTCACAGTCTCAAACAACTCCTCCTTATCAAACTGTATCCTTATGCACCAAGAGTACTGAAAAAGTTTAAAAATTGAATGAACTGTCATCTGACTTCTTTGATGTGGACTTTCACTTCAGATTTCTTTACTGCTCTTGTCTGTCGTTTAGAATCCAATGCAAGATGATCTGAGCTGAACAAAATGCTTGTTTGTTCATCTTGTCTTCTAAAATGTGCAGGAATCATAAAAAAGGTCACGAGGGTTTCTTCATAACTATAGTCAAGGAGCACAGTTCAGAAAGGCTTTCATCATCAAAGCTGTATGTTGCGCTTTCTGGCAATGTGTAGATTCAGTCTTGCAAGCAGCTAACCTGCATTTCTATTCTTGGACCAAATTTGTCAGCCTGAAAAAGTGAGTAAGTCAGGGTTTGTATGCTAGAGTTCCTTTTCCTCTTCTGAAATGAAAAATCTTAACTCTTAAGATAGCAATGTCTACATTAGCAAGTAGTGTGGGACAATACAAGTATGTCCATAAAGCAAAATGGTACTAGTTACCTGGGACCCACCTTAAATTCATTTTGGAGAAAGAGAAGTACTTTGGACTTTCCCTGGTGTGATACAATGGACTGCTGCTCATTAGTGACACATGTTTTGGTTTTAATTTAATCTCAAAAGAGTGAAGTTTGTGTACTCTGAGAGATGTTTGGGGGATAAGGAATGTTTTCCTTAGGTTTAGTCAGAACCTGTTTTGTTTCAGTTTATGCCCTAAATTTCTCATTGTCCTGTCATGTACCAGAGTAGCAAGCCTACTATATAGTCTCAGTCACCTCTCTAAGTGGCTACTTAGTGGTCGGTCTTCTGTCTGAAAAAGTTCCTGTCCCTCAGCTTCTCCTCCCATGTCAGCTGCTTCAGATCCTGAACATCCTAAAGGCTGTTTGCTGACTTATCTGCAGATCTGTCTCATGTTCAAACCACCAAAGTGGCCCAAGTGTGATCTACGAGCATTAAATAATGGTGGTATCTGTGGTGAATCTACTGGCTGTGTTCCTGTTGATACAGCCGAAGATCTTATCGATGCTTCATTACTCTATTGTTTCATGGTTATCACAGCTAAGGCTGCCATTGATTATCACATCCTCAACCAGTCCTTCCTTCTTTTTTTTATTAGAAGATTCAGGAGATGACATGTAGCATCTGTGTGAAGAAATTTACCTCAACATCTTCCAGAAAACCTTTGCAAGGTCCTTGAGATGAGTGTATTCACATCCTAGTTATTCTTCCTGATGCTATAGTCTGTTTAGCTCTTCCCACAACTCCTTTTGCTGAGGTCTTAAGTTACTTAGTTCTTGCCCTGAGGGTTCTGCATCCTATACTAGGACAGAGGAGTCCCTGTGAAGTTGTAGAGGGTGATGCTACTTCAGAGAGATCTACTTTGGCCTATTTCTAAGAATTTTATTTCTTGTATTAGACCCACACCCATGAATCTCCAATAGGGATATGAGTGGGTAGTGTACATGGCACGCAGTGTGAGTACTGAGGACATTCCAAATGGTTTGGCTAACAAAATAAAAAACGTGGAAATGGAAATGAGAGATGTAAGGTGAGGTTTGCAGGTTGAATGAAAGATTAGAGGAGCGTGTAACTGCAGAGGAAAGAAAGGTGTATGGATGTGATCTTCCCTTTGAGGTAAAGGGAAAAAGTTGGTAACAAAATGACAGCAGTGATGTTTGTGCATTTCATGAGTCCTGACTTGTGCTTTGCTTCTAGCCTTGCATGCAACTATAACAAGGCTGCCTTAATGAGCTCATCATGCTACTGAGAGTTGCAGGTTAATATGTGAATGTTTTTGGCAGAGCTACAACTTTTAAAGCTCTATTAAATCTCTGTGCAATAAATACAATTATTTTTAAAACTACATAATCCTCAGGAGCCCTAATGCATCACTTTTAGTAATCACTCATAAATTATGTAAGATCCTCGTTTAACTGCTAGTCGCTTGAATATATTAATTTAGAATAAGATCAATTTGATACACCAACTTATGAAAAAGTAAATTTTGGTGTAGATTCTAATTTTACAGAGCTATTTTCATATGCATTCTGTATGATATAATTTTGTGTATTCCATAAATATTAATAAAATCAGTCTAAAAGCACCATCATATCAGCTTTGGTCTGTTCTCTTCAAGTTTTGTCCTTGAGAAATGCTTTTTTTTGAATTTGCTAGCAATGCATTCTAACCAGTTCTCTACTGCAGCGCGTTGAACATTGTAGCAACTGTGCTGGGTGTAATTCAGATGTATGCTTAAGTTTCTACTGATTTGTCTTAATGTTTTTTGTTTACTTTCTGTATTCTGTATCTCATACTTTTTTTCCTTATCATAGCTCCATATTTAATACGCATACCAGAGAGTGTGCTTCTGAAATTATTAGCAGTATATTCATAACACCCTGGACACTGTCTACTATAGTCTTATTTCTTTCTGTTCTTGGAATATGCTTTCTTGCACATAAATAACCCTTGTGCATGACCAAAGAATGAAAATGGAATTTGATTTTTGTCTCAGATGGTTTTTTTTTTTTGTTTTTGTTTTTTTGTGTGTGTGTGTGTGTGTCTTGTTTTCTGAACCTGGTATTACATTTTGTAGATTTGACTTTGGGGAAGAATTGGGCTCAGCGTGGTCTGTTGAGAAAGAATTAGGTATTACATAAAACAATTCAGAAGCACATTTCATTTTTTAGAGGTAGTTTCTTACTATCGTTTTTTCCCTATATTTAACGTGTCCCTTCATCCTTATGAAAGATTGTACTTCTCATTTATTTGCTGGCTGAACAAGGAGTGGTTCATTGCAAATATCATATTTTGAGGGGACACAGGTGTCAGGAAAATACTGTTGCTGGAAACAGGGAAACAGCTTTTGCTTTCTGCATGTTGAAAGGGTACTAAAAAGCCTGTTAGAGTCATTCATGTGGAAATAATATTTAGTTTCCTGAACTGTGAACACTTGTAATCTAAGCCCTACTTGTTAATAAAGTTTCCTATATAATCTGCTATCACAGTTACAAGCAACTGACTTACAAGATGAGTACAGATTGGGAAAAATGGTGTTGAGGAAGCCAAAGGTTACTTTCTGTTCTGTTACCACAATGTAAATCTATGCTAAATTTATTGTAGCCTGCGGAGGCCTTGGTCTGCATTTCCAGCACCGTAATTCAAAACCAGAATCTGTTTCCATGTGTTCATCTGATCTTAATATTCTAACACAGAAGTAAAACATGCAAAGAAAGTCACTTTGAACAAACTTCATGTGAAACCATGTAACTGGGAAAATATAAAATTTTTGTGATTATGCTGACATTAATAAAATTACTGAACTTTCAGAAAGTTTCCAGCACAATAGGAAAGTGCTTTTCTACTCAAAACACAAAAGAAACAAGGTTGAAGTGGCAAAGACTCCTCTACTACAATTTTCAGTAGAACTAGTAAGAACTTCTAATCATAGGCTTTTAGGAACGCATGTAACGTTCTCTACTCTGCTTCATTGTTGGACATCTTAGAACAGTGTATCAAGGAAATCACACAGTTAAGGCTTCTTTTCTATCAAGTTATAGCTTGTGTAGCCAGGAGTGCTATCAAATAACTTTATCTTACTTCTCCTTTCCACTTGCCTTAGCTAAAGAAACAGCGTATGTGATAAACGTTATCACATGGCTTCTAAAATTTTATCTTGTTTGGATTTTGTTGGCAGAAGAGTTTTTCAGAGTGATCCTTCAGCAATCCATTTAGTATGAGAAAAAAATCTGTTCTGCACCAGAAAAGGAAGGGGTTGCTTATTTAGAAAGAATAAATCTGAGAACCAGAAGTGTCTCTGTGAGTTAGTTAGCCCCAGTTGGTTAACTAGCTTAATTCACTTGCCTAGCTTGCAAGTCAGTAGGAATGTCAGCAGTGGCCATGTGAGAACTCCATTTTTGTGCTTGAGCAAGATTTACATATGGAAAACTTGTAGTTTAAAACTTGGGCAGTGCACTGTCACCTCATTCTGTTTCCAGACAAAGATATGGATATGAAAGCTGGAAATGTGTAAAAGGTATAGCCTGTTATCAAGTGCCTTTGAAAGTAAATGTCCTAGGAAAATGTTAAGTGTGTCAAGGGGAATTAGTTTATAATAATTGCTGAGGTCCATTTGATGTTTAGCAACTTAGTTCAACTTTATGCAGGAAAGAAAAAAGGGAGAAATATCTGGGGTGTGTTATGTAGGATTTAGGATGGAAATATGTACATATGTGCTCCATATTGCCTGTACATCAAGTCCCTCACATTCTGAATGCTTCAGCTGTACTCACTGTGTGTGCACAGATTGTTGGCATGCTAGCCGTGCTGTGATGCCTCTGGAAGTCTTGGACCAGTGCCTCAGCAGCTTCTGGATCTGAGAGAGGGCTGGTGGGGAGAGTTACAACCTATCTGAAGAATCTGATAAAGCTGAAGTTGCAAATGGAGCCAACCAGAAGACTTCGGGGGGGGAAAGGGGGGGAAGTGCACTGGAGGTTTCACACCTGTGGTCTGTGGACCCATGGGAGCGAGGGGAGTGCTTCGTATGTACCTGAGATGATTAAGAGTAAATCTGTAGCCAGAATGGTGATAACTTCTGATTGCTACATAGCGATCTGCATTACTTTTTTTATTTCAGGAGGCTAAGGGGTTGTTGGAAAGCAACAAAAGAAATACTAAAGAAGTTGAGTAAATACTGATTTATGTACTCTGAAAAGGAAACTCAGGATACACTAGGAAGGGAGCCTTGTTCCTGCCCTGGACTATGCTATATGACATGGGAAGTAATTGGATTCAAATAGTATTTTATCGTGATCTTGTTTTGGCGTATGGTAAACTGATCTCATTTGGATTGTCACAGCAGTTCTTTTTCTGAGGAGCAAAACCTTTAAATACTGAAGATTAATTGTTGCTCTTTTATCTAGTTATTGCAAGTGCTAGATGACCTACTGCTGCTGTTTTATTTTGCTCTCTAAAATACTATAAACGTTTATTCTTTTAGAGTAATAACTTGCTATACTCCACAATCTTATTGTAGCAGTCATCAGAAAGTGTAAATTATTTATGATTAGGTCTTTTAAGTAGAACATTTTAATGCAGCATTAATTAGTATTTTATGAAACTTGGGATGCTGACAACAACTCACAGGATATAATCCACAGGATTGTTGGACTGTTTGACACATTTGAACTGTTTCAAGATTCAGCATTCCATTTTTCTAATTGCTCTATTGCCCTCTCTTCTCAAACATATTGATGTCTGAAAGTAAGCTGGTAAAGCCTGTAGCTGTTTTCAGTTCTGGAGAGTCTGGTGTATGTGTTCAAATGTATACTAGCTTAAGAGTTAGGAGAATAAGAACTGTGACTCACAGTGTAGTGGGTCAGACCTGTCTCCAATGTAAATCCAGGGGAAGTACTCTAACGTGGGGCAGTGAAATGTTATCTTGCAGTACAATAAGCTGGGTCTCAGAAGACTTAGATTTAAATGCGAATTCAGTCCTACGTGTTGAATATAGCTTACAGCACATCATTTAACCCATCCCATGTGTTGCTTCATTATCTATAAAATGAGAATATTACTTAATACTGCTATCCTGAAGATAAAATCAGTTAATAGGGAGCTCCAGTAAGTGTTATGGATTTATATATATTTTTAAAGTCGGTAGCTAGATTCACTTGCCTGAGAACCTAGGATGTAATTTAGCATCTGTTATTAAGAATACACATTATGGACCTCACACCTTGAATCTGCCAATTTTTCTGATCACTTGTGGTCACCCCATACTTTTTCATGTGTTCAATATTTTCTTTTCTTGCAAAGTGTTTGAGGGGACGCACCAGATACTTTTGCTTTTTTATCAGTACTTCAGCAGATTTTGTATTACATAGTAATTATTATTACTTAACAGGGATTATTTTAAAGAAGGAGAAATCAAATAACCTAAAGAACACCTAGAATGCAGAATATCTTCTATAGCAATAACTCTGTTGATAAACCACTTTGAGCAAGAGGTCCCTACAAAAATCCATCTGTACTTAGCCCCATGTACATAAAGAACCAAACAAAAAAACCCTCCTGCCTACAATAGTGTTAGTCCTGTTTTTTTCCTTCTAATTTCTTTTTTCCTAAGAGTATCAATTTTACGTTCTGCCCAGCTGCTGATACTCACTGGTCTTTGTAACAACAAGCATGTTCTTCCCTTGTATCTCACTGACTTTGTCATTTACTGGGCGGGTGAGCTTTGGACTGATTCTCCAGCCTCTCTAAACACCTACTCTGGGAGCTCAGTTCAAAACATGATTTTGAGTGGTAAGGCAGGAGTATTCCTTGCAGTGTCTTCCGTAGCTTCCAGAGCGAATAATGGATGCTGATGTGGAAGTGGAAAATAAATGATGACGTGAGAAAGCAAGAGTCAGCATTTGAAGAAGTCTAGGAGATACTTTTTGCCCACTGTTTCTTCATGCTCATTGTGTACATGTCAGGGTAAATTGTGATTCTTTGAGAAATACTGCAGATACACTGTTCCTTTTGTATATTAACAAGTGATTGGTTTGATGCATAAGCATCATAAGGATACTTGGTACTTCAATTTTTCTTCTTTTACAAGACTGATTTTATTTTCTTAAATGAAACATGAGGTTACCCTTTAGAAATCCAAAAGACTGTCTGTTACAAAACCTACTTCTGTAAATACTTTATGCTAGCCAAAAAGTGTAGTAATGAAGGCTTTTAAAATGCTGTGTTTACTACTGGATCTAAAAACCTCACGTAAGTTGGGTGTAGTACTTGTTTGAAACCCAAGTATCTGCCATCACAACAAGGTGCAGTTGAATATTTCAGCTAATTCATCAGTTTGATCTTGAGGCACAATTATTTCCGTGATATCAACTGAAACTTTCAACACTGCAGTACTGATTCAGTAGAATGACTTATTACTGGGACAGTTGGGATTGCTTCACAAGTAGACTTCTTGGCAATGGCTATGACTGACAGCAGAATTACATTTCACAGGCATTTATTTTGTTGCTTATCCAATATAGTTGCATATAATTATGTAGGAGTTATTCTCACTGCCTGATTAGAAATAGCTTTGAGCTTGAACTCCTTAGTAACAGAAGTGTTCAGATACTGTGAAGTGATCTGTTGAGTAGGGAAAAAAAAGCCTCTCTGCACATCTAAGAGGCAAGATTTCTTTGTGCATATTCTCTGTTTACTGAAGTAAGGTGTAGGCATTAAAAACTTAAATAACTCCCAGAAAAGATTGACTTGTGAATTGGAAGAGGCCATGCAGATACCCTTCATGCACATCCTTTGTACTAACTCAGACTACTAGACAGGCAGGCCTTCTGTTCATCTTATGTTAGTTCTAGGAGTTGACCTGCCAGACCTAGTAAAAATAGTTGTAACGGTTCCTGTCACAAGCCAAGTGAGAGTACACAGCAGAATATAGACTCATTGTCCTTCTGTTTGTAGCATAGAGTTAACATCCAAAGAACTCCAGTGTGTACAAAACAGCTGGCTTCTTAAGATATTCTGCTACAGAATTCTACGTTTAGTTAAGCATGAGGAAAAAAAAGTGTATTTCTTTTGCATTGAACGCGTATTGATGCCTTCTCATTTATTACAGTTCAGAATAGCACAGGAAATAGCAACGATTTTCTGATGTGCTGAGCTATTTGTGGTGTATAGATTGTACAGTACTAAAATGGGGAAAAAAAAAAAAGGAGGAGGGAGGGGAAATTAATGGCAAAGCATCATGATAAGGAATCAGGAGTTTCTGCCCTCCCAGTCCTACGGTTAGGTGATACTGTTGATCGTTATTTGCATGTGATAAAGTGAATACTCAAAGGTGTGGATGTTCCCTGGAAAACTTTGTAAGTACTGTTTTACCAAACAGCTGTGAAATTTGCTAGTTCTTAATTCCTTCCTCACAGTAGGAAGAAATGGTAACAATTTCTGTATTAGTTATGCCTAGCACTTGGCAGCTTAAAAGGCTCTTGTAATCTCTGTGATGGAAGCTTTCATACTTCCATTACTTGCTGTATTTGTTTGATATTTGGAAGGGGACGTAGCCCTTGAGCTACAGAGCCTTGTGTGCTTTTGATGAGTTGTCACTAAAAGAACATTTTTCTTCTGCTTTTGTTTCCCTGAAAAGCTTTGGCATCCTGCCAAAGTAACGCTCGGGCCCTGCAAGGTGTGAGCACTGCAGTTGCTGGAACAAAAGCAGCAGCACATGCATTAGTGCATCTTGAAGGTACCAGAGGTGTCATAACAGTAATAGCCCTCTGCCTTCTCTGATGCATCCAAAGGCTTAGCATTAGGAAAAAAGCACTTCTGTAAGTATCACACTTCCTCACCAGAACTCAGCACTAGTCCCAGTGACCTAATTCTCTGTCTTGAAGTGACATTACCTATGGCTGGAACTCACCACGTTTTCTGGAAGAGGAGGAGATAGAAGATGGGCCAGCTTTCCTGCAGCTGTTGTTCTGTTCTTTCTTTCAAGAATGCTAGCCTACTCTACTGCTGGCTGATGTAGTTAACCTGTAGTTTGTACAGTAGCAGGCTTGGAATCACAACTGAAGAGGTGTGTGTGTATGTGTGATTTGATGGTAAAAACTGATGGGATCTGGGAAGACAAGTGCTGAAAATTCTTACAGGTTTGGTTTTTGTCCTGTTTTTTGTTGTTTTTTTCTTCTAAAGGCAAGTATTAGGAACTTAGAAAAGTAGTTGCTAGTGCTGGTGAAAGTTCAATTATTGTGCTTTATAGTACAGTTGCTGATAAGGTTGTGTTGAGAATGCCTTTTTTATTCTGCGTATGGGCTACATAAGGAAAATAGGAAGCTGTATATAGAGCTGTGAATGTAGAATTTACAAATTTTTGAAATGCAAAAGTCTGCAAATTAAATATTTAAATTCTTGTAGGTAGAATTTTTGCTTACATTTGTATTTTCACTGCAGGAGAGGACTTATTAGGGCCTTCCACCCTACTGCCACTCCCCATATTAAGTCTATTGTACCTGTGTTGTCAAATTCACCACAGTAATTTAAGTGTAGTGTTGCATGTTAATGCCTAAATGCACAAATTAATGTGTCTAATGCACAGCAGAAGCTTGAAATATGATCCCAGCATCTTTGTTTCATGCAGATACACTGGAGAATAGAAATGTAAATGGGAGAATAAATATTTCGACAACTTAAAACAAGTCTTTGTAGAGAGACCGAAGAAATCATGGCCCACCAAAGTCCTGCAGAAAATTGCGGTCAATTTCACTGAACTCAGTATTTCATTCAAGTTGCTTCAAAATTTGTGATGTGTTGTCACTGAAATTCATTAAATTCTTAGGACAAATGTGAGAAAAGGGCATCCTTCAGACATCAGTGAGGTACCCTTTCTGTCTGCAGAGCATTCATCTCAGTGATTTTACAGCATAAACTTTGTTCTTCAATCAAGTTCTGTTGTGATGCTGGTTGTTAAAGGCTAGTAAACATTGCTGAATTTATCGTCAATTTCTGGCCCACTACATTGACACCATTTTTGCTTCCCTTTGAAAAAGCATGTTGCACATAAAAACTTTACCCTGTTTTCCTTTTAGTTGCCCATGTTGTGCACAACACTGTTGAGGCTACAATCTCAAATACTGTGTTTAGTTTGGGATCCCTCACTACAAGAATGTTGAGTTGCTGGAATGCATTCAAAGAAAAGCAGTGAATCTGACGAAGAGTCTAGAAAACAAGGCAGATGATGGGTAATTGATGGAATTAAGATTATATAATCTGGGGAAGGGAGGCTGAGGGGAAATCTTATCATTCTCTACAGCTAACTGAAAGGAAGTTGCAGCAAGGGAAGCGTTGTAATCTTTTCTCAAGTGACAAGAGGCAACTTCCCCTGGTACATCTTAAGTTGTATCAAAGGAAGTTTAAATTGGGTATCAGGAAGAATTTCTCTATAGAAAATTGGTTAGGCATTGGAATGGGCTGCCCACGGAAGCAGTGGAGTCCCCATTCCTGGAGGTACCTAGAAGACATGTGGATGTGGCAATAAGGGACATGGTTTAGTGATGTGACTTGGTAGGCTGGGTTGAAATCTGTTTTTCATGCTATTGAAGGTCTTTTCCAACCTAGATAATTCTATGACTAGACAAATCAGTATTTACTTGAAAAAAGAATAGATATGTTGGCCAGCACAGCCTTCTCTAAGGTTTCTGATCTCTTGGGATATTTGTTTTCCTTGTCTTGCTTTGAAATTTGATGAATCTTTGCATGGTGGCTCTTACATGTGACCTGGGTTGCTTTATTTGGGCTGTGATAATGTGATAAACAAGATAAGGATTAGTCTGCTTGTCCTTGATGGGAAGCTGTATTCTGGCATCCATGTGGTACTCCCTTCCCTTACCAGCACTCAGGCATGTTCTATGGTCTAGACTCTGTGTTCAAATAAAAAGTCCAAGCTGATTGAGGTAGCGTTGCTATTTAATGAAACTGCACTGATAATGAATTGCAGCAACTGGTTACAGCTGAACAAATGTTTTTCTAATTCTTTAATTTATTTTCTTCAACGGAGTTTTATTAAAGAATGGCTAAGTTATTTATGCGTTTCTTTTCATGGATACAGTTAATAAATATAAAATTTTTGTTTTGTCTTGGTCTTTGTCCTGTCTTCAAATGAAACATTTTAGTTAACATGCACGGAAAAAGATATTTCATTATGAGTATCAGGACTATTGCTCAATATACTGTCTTATTGTCTTAATTTTCTTAAAGAATGTTTCCAAAATACCAAGGTAAATACAGAAATTAGATAATTCTGCCATAGAAAGGAAGGAATATGTGAGTACTTGTCCTTAATCAGCCCTGCATTGGCATCCTTTTGTACTTGCTCCTTGGCCACTGTGCTCAAGTAGAATGGGTCACGCAGGATTTTCTCAGATTTACTGGCTGACCTATAAAGCTAATAGTGTTAAAGGTGTTAAAACTGGGATGTAGACAGACATAAAAATATTCTCATAATCTGTGTGTATGTATGGCAGGTCTGCATACCAGCCACAACAGACCATCTTTTTTGAATATTTTTTCCTTTTATAAAATCACTCTGCAATAGTTGAGATACACTTTTATAATGGAAGAATTCTTCACTGGTGAAAAGTCCTGAACAGGGCGTAAGGAAGCTGTTCAGTGAGGAATTTAGGGAGAGGAGTATGATATGAAGGCCTTTACTTCCAGAACCGGTGAGCAAAACTGGCTTGCAGTTGAGCTTGATGTAAACCTGGGGAAAGTGAGGAGTCTGGTACCCTAGGCGAGCAAATAAAAAGATGAGGGGATCAAGTTAACATTTGAATTAATGAAAACTAACCAGTCCAGTCTGTGGACCTTCAGAAGTTTAATTCCTTCAAGAAGAACATTTCCTGTGTGTATTTTCAGTGCAGCCCACCTCATAATGCCTTTCCTGCTGGGCTCTTTCACTGAGGAAGAAGCCTTCCACCACAGATCGTTTCTGAATCCTAATGGTAATAGAGAGAACTGTAGAAAACAAAACCCTGTGATTGTATCACTTTGGTAAATTGATTAAGATCCTTTTGAGACATCAGATTGGAAAATACGTCATATCCAACACAACTTTGTAAGACCTCTGTGACCTGTGTTTTCAGTGGTTCTGGGGAAAAAAATAAAGTTAAAATGAATATAGTGTGTAGTGCAGCTTTGGTTCAGGTGCAGTGAAACAACTTACCTCTTGAATGAAGTTGGAATGAGAGAAGAAAGTTTTGCTTTTTGAATGCTAAAAATTGTATATACAATTTCATTGTAAGTAAAGCAGTGTAAGATGTTCTTGTGCTAAAGACTTATTTGCTCTAGACTGAGAATTCATTGTGGCTGAAAATTAATGCTTATGTGTTTTAAGCTTTGTCCCAGAAAAGGCCAATTTCTGAAGGGGGGAGTACTTCTTATTTGGATTCGATTATTTGATTCTATTAGGATGCTATAATCATTAGTCTTATTAAGGAGCACAGACTGAAAACATTTGAAATGGCACCAGATGGGAAGATTTCTAATTGTTGACACATTTTTCTGTAGTCAGATCTGAAGTTCTTGTTTGGTTGACTAAGAATCACAGAATCGCACAGAATCACAGAATTGTAGGGGTTGGAAGGGACCTCCAGAGATCATCGAGTCCAACCCCCCTGCCAAAGCAGGTTCCCTACACCAGGTCGCACAGGTAGGCGTCCAGGCAGGTCTTGAACATCTCCAGAGAAGGAGACTCCACCACCTCCCTGGGCAGCCTGTTCCAGTGCTCCGTCACCTCACTGTAAAGAAGTTCTTGCGCACATTTGTGCGGAACTTCCTATGCTGCAGTTTCCAGCCGTTTCCCCTTGTCCTGTCTCCACTCACCACTGAAAACAGTCTGGCCTCGCCATTCTGCCCCCCACACCTTAGATATTTATAGACCTGGATCAGGTCCCCTCTCAGTCTTCTCTTCTCAAGGCTGAATAGACCCAGTTCACTCAGCCTTTCCTCATAGGAGAGATGCTCCAGGCCCTTCACCATCTTCGTGGCCCTCCGCTGGACTCTTTCCAAGAGATCCCAGTCTTTTTTGTACTGGGGAGCCCAGAACTGGACGCAGTACTCCAGATGAGGCCTCACCAGGGCAGAGTAGAGGGGGAGGATCACCTCCCTCGACCTGCTGGCCACGCTCTTTTTAATGCACCCCAGTAAGCCATTGGCCTTTTTGGCTACAAGGGCACACTGCTGGCTCATGGCCAACCTGTCATCCACCAGGACACCCAGGTCCCTTTCCGCAGAGCTCCCCTCCAGCAGCTCATCAAAGATGAACAATGTGGTAGGTTAATACCTATAAGAGATGTTCATATTGATGAAGTTCTTAAACTTGGTGAAATTTAACAAGATATTCCTGATAGGAAAAAAAAAATCCATATATTGAAAATAATTACTGTAGATTACGAAAGCTACTAAAAAAAAAAAAAAAAAAAAAAAAGGGGGTTGAAACTAGACAAATTTGGCAGAAGATCATTAACTCTGAAAACGATTTCAATATGTGCCAAGGATGTGTTCAAGATCAGGTTACAAAGGAGCTGGATTCACAAAGGGAAGACCCTGACCCACTGGAGCTTCAAGGCTGTAAGGCCTTTTCCAGCTGTTTAATCTTCACTTACGGAAATTAAACCTTCAAGTTTTCTATACTAAGTTCTTTATGTTAATTCTTTGAAGCTGCAGGGTACATAGCAAGAAATGTAGAAGTTGAATTCTAGCACTGTAACTTACTAGATGACTTGTCAGAGTTAAAATATTCTCATGCTTGGCTCATCTAGTAACTTTTGTTCGATACTAAGTAAAATCACAACTTGGGAGCTATCAGGGTTTATTCCAGTGTAACTTTCAATTGTTATAATGGCTTGGTTGTTGGAATTCTTTGAATTTTTGATTAAGATGTGATTAATATACGGAGCACAGAATTGGGAGTGAGAATTCATTGTCACAGAGATTCTTCTTTCACACAGTTCATCCTATGTGGGAAGGGACAAAGTTCTGACATTTGCCAAGTTAGGAGCATTAGGGAGATTTCCTAGTTAACTTACTCTCATCAAGAACACTAGTGATTTTTTTTTTTTTTTCTTCAAATGGAAAAGATCAATCTGGACACAGCAGTTATGAGTAGAATAATGAGAGGTGGCACAGCCTCTCTCTCAGTGTGTGATGAACAGTGAGTCCTGCAGAAAGCCAGGGTACCTAAGGGGGTTACAACCCCTTTGGCCTCCAAATGAACCATTTCCAAAAGGGCTTACTCTCTAGTATGAAAATGAGTGAGGAGATACTACGTGCAACTTTTCAAATAGTAATTAATTTCCATACTGGAGTACATAACTTATGCCTACTATCCAAGTAAGAATTATTATTTAAGTCTTTGACAACCTCCATTAATATCCTTCTCTCTAAATTGGAAAGATATGGATTTGATGGGTGGAATGTTTGCTGGAAGAAGAACTGTTTGTAGAATTGTACCCATTAACCTGTTGGAGGGCGTCCAGAAGAAAACTACAAGAATGATCCAGGGGGTGGAATACCACCCTGTATGAGGACAGGCTGAGAGAACTGGGGCTGTTCAGCCTGGAGAAGAGAAGGCTCTGGGGAGGCCTGATAGCAGCATTTCAGTATCCAAAGTGGGACTGTAAAGAGGGAACAGACTCTTTAGTGCAGTATATTGTGATAGAACAAGGGGAAATGGTTTCAAACTAAAAGAGGGGAGATCTAGACTGGATGTAAGGAAGAAGCTTTTACAATTAGGGTATTGAGGCGCTGGAACAGGCTGCCCAGAGATGTGGTGGAAGCCCCATTCCTGGGCACACTCAAGGTCAGACTGAATGGGGCTCTGAGCACTCTGATGTAGCTGTAGGCATCCCAGTTCGTTGCAGGGGAGTTGGACTAAATGGTCTATAAGGGTCTCTTCCAACTAAGTGGTTTCCATGATTAATTTGCTGCATTACCTGCTTGAACAGATGAAAACTCAAGAGCTATAGATCTTGTTTTCATGCAAGCAAGGCTTTAAACAAATCAAAGAAAGATAAGAGCCCAAGAAATTTATATAACACAGAATGAGTTATATCCTGCTGAAATTGTAAAGCCCAATAATGAGATGTTATCAGACTTTACAGTAAAGAAAGTGGAGAAGCTTATAAACTGGGACACCTCTAAAAGCCCAGTCTCGGTGCTTGTAACATTATGGAAGTGGAACAGACATGCTTTGGCGTAGAGAGTGCAACAGCTCTTTTATTCATCCCTTATGATTCTATTAAGAGATCAATGCTTTTTTCTTCTGTAAGGAAACTGTATGTCTCTTAGGTGACAAAGTTCAAACACCACTAACAGGAGGTGGGATTTTTGGGTCTCATAATAGTTGCATGCAAGTAACAAAGCCAAGAGGCTTTTGGTGTTCTTTTCATTTTGAATCTACTAAATAAGTCTTCGCTTAAGCTACCTGCTAGGTTTTTGAACTAAGCATAAACTGTTTTCTATATTTATGCTCTTCAATTTAATAAAATCCAAAAGTTTTCCCAGGACCATCTAGTTTAACCTCAGTTATCAGGTAAAACTCTCGTAATTGGCAATCTGCATTCATTATTCCAGCAATCTCAACATATTTTTTTTGCTGTTATACCCCAGTTACATTGTATTTGTCAATGCAAAAAATCTTTTTTTTTTTTCCCTGCTAGTAACTTTTTTCTCACTGACAAATTCACACATTCATTTTAAGATGCATAATAAAGCATTCATTTTGTGCAAAACACTTAATATGTTGGTGGTGATCATTAGAGCTATGGTGATTCTTCTACTCAGTTAAAATTAGGCTATTTTTTCTCTGTTTAAACTAGCCTGCACTCTTTTTTCTAAGCATCTGAATCATTAGCCTTATTACTATATATTTGTATATCCATTACCTAGTTGGAATTATTCTGAAAGGTGATACAACTGTTAGGTCAATATATAGCTCAATGAGGTGTTAGCATTGCGGTTTTGATGATCAGTTTCATGCCCTTTTAAGCTATGTTCTCACCAAATATTGTGTAGGTTTCATCCATAGCTGTGAATGCATTAAGTGCTGGACTGCTGCTGTACAGCTTGAAACAGAGTTTGAAAGCTTGCTGTGTGGAGGAAATAAAACACTAAAAACGTTTTCCCAGGTTTTATTCTTTTTTTATGATTACATCAATGCATTATTTTAAAAAATATTGTATATAATTGTACAGTGAGATATTTTACCTTACTGCTATCACACAGATTATTGAGAAATTGTACTGAAATGAAAATCAGAGCGATGAAGTACAGTAAGTTTACATGAATGTTCTTTCTTAGATATTTGGGCAATTGGCTGCATATTTGCTGAGCTATTGACTTCAGAACCTATATTTCACTGTCGTCAGGAGGACATCAAAACAAGTAATCCTTTCCATCACGATCAGCTGGATCGCATTTTCAGTGTAATGGGATTCCCTGCAGGTAACTGATTTTCATTAAAGGTTTGAGTTGTTTGCACGGATGCGAGGAATCTGTCAGTCTGATGGATTTGGAAATGCTGACTATTATGGAACGGTAGTGCTGGCCATTATAGAATGTCAAACAACTGTAGTTATTTCTTAGTGTGTATTACTTAATATTCACTTCCAGAATTGTAAATGCTTCTCCTTTTTTTGCCCTCACCAAAGATAAAGACTGGGAAGACATAAGAAAGATGCCAGAATATCCAACTCTTCAAAAAGATTTCAGGAGAACAACGTGAGTAATGATAATGCGACACTGCAGTGAATGAAGCAGATAGGCAGAAACTGGATCCTATTGTTCTGAAACTTTTTTGTAGGGAGGGGAATTTGGGGTGTTTGGGTCCCAAAATTGTAACAGCTGTCCTGTTTTAAATTAATTGTTCTGCTTGAATAATATTCTCTTTCTCAAGTGCTTAATAGCATTAGATGAGTGACCATTTCTCTGGAAGGGATCACTGTAAGTGTCATTTAATCTATGGCAAACACAAATGAAGTTGCTTTAACTTAGCTGTTCAAGATAACTTAATTCATTTTGTGTGAGAAGGAATAGATAAGCACCTCCTTAGTCCTTCTGACCAGCAGAAATCTGGAGACAGTACAGCAGTAGTCAGAAAGAAATGCAATCAATAGGTTGTGATGTAAAGCTTGTATGGAATCTGAAAATTTCCTACTTCAAGTGTTACCAGTTGCTTTGGCTAAATCAAATTAGTGGTGGTGATAGATCAAAGGGTTTCAAGGGTAACACAGTCTTCTGCTATAATGCAGAGGACAAAGACTAGGGAGTTCAGGATTTTCTTTCTTTTGAGGGAGACAGAATGGTTAACTTCTCTGCTCAGTTACAGCTGGAAACAATAACCTACTCAATAACAAACTGCTGTGCACTTTCTGTGTCAGAGTTGCTTTGGAAAACTAGAGTGTAAACTTCAGGTTGACTTTCTCTGTCATAAGCCAATGTCAACAGCTTATCCATACACTGTAAAAAGTTGCATGTTCTATGGAAATAATCTGTATGCTGTTGATACTACTTCTGTTAGTGAAAAGCATACTTAGAGCGTCAACTGCTTGATAACTATGATGTGTGTTCTGATAGCAGTTCTTTCTACGGTTTACTTATTAAAGGCTGATGTTTTGTGATTAGTGGTACAGTTCCATATTCTTAATGCTCTGTTATTTCAGAAATGCCTTTGAACAATGTTTTTCAGGTATGCCAATAGTAGCCTCATAAAATACATGGAGAAACACAAAGTCAAGCCTGACAGCAAAGTCTTTCTTTTGGTAAGTACGAACTGAAAATCACTATGATGGTGGGAGTGAAATGTGTTTCTAATATTAATATCTGCATCTGTTCTTCTAACTCATTCTTCTGAACATTGACAAAACAAAGCCATTTATCACTAACTTGCCATTTTTTATATATGTTTTCTTTGTATACATTCATGCTGAGATTATGCTTAAACTGCCCATACTCAAGAGCTGAAGCTTCTATCTAATTTTGATCTGCAAGGAACTTGTAAACCCAGCCTTACACTTTTCTCTACTATACAAATAGGATACTGAGTAGTACATATCCCTTGGTTCCATATAGTTTCAAAGCTGTAGAGTTCTCAAGCTAAAGACTTGTGTGAGGTAAAGGGAGGAGGAATGGAAAGTATAAGTATCTTTTTCTGTGTGTGTGTGTGTGTGTGTGTGTGTGTGTGAAGGAAAACTTTCACAGAAGAAGTCTGAGATTCCATGAAAATCAAAATTTCTTAAACTTAGCTTACTGGACACAGATTGGCATAATCTTGAGGAAAATTCTAATTGGAAAGACCACAGTTGTAACAATTAGCACCTGAATTTCTCTGCTTTCTGACTAGAGGTAAAAACCACCAGAAAGCCTACTTTTATGGAAAGGCAAAGAAGGAAACACTAATTATTCATGTGAACACCAGGTTGAGGTTGGGTGGGCCACTTTTCCAGAGGAAAATATTAATCAAATCTCTGAAGAGTACAGAATTAGCCATAAGGTGGCAAAAGTGTATATTAAAAAAATGAACTTTTCATCATGGAGAATTAGGCAGGGTTATTGCAAGATGACTAAAAAAATAGTTGGTAACCTATATATTCCTCTATATAGCACTGAGGGTGAGAACTGACATTTTCTGAAATCTAAGGGCTGTTTTCTAAACATTATGTAGAAGACTTACTTCTCTTAGCCAAGGTAGTTCTTCCTATTAATAATCAGGGCTGAGCAGGTGTGATTTAGTTATTGACCACATAGGTGGAAGTTGTTCTTAAATAGGTGAGCCTGCCAGAGCTCTGAATAAGATTGCACAGGTCACGGCAAGTGATTTTTACCAAAAAACAGGATATTGTGCCATGCTGCTGACTGATATTGAATGTTAATGTCTATGTGAAAGTTAGAATGTTTTCTCCCTTGGAAAGTGCATCTTTTGTTGCTGCCCTGGAAAAAAGTTACAAGCATTATATTTATAGCTATCCTGTCAGGCCAGCCAGAGTTTAGTTGCTGAGAAGAATGAGACCCAATCTCACAGGCTTTCTATGTTGTATTAGCAGTTGCTATCCTGTAAGCAAAATGAGTCCAAACTTATTTTTTTCACTTTCATATGAACAGTGGAAGCTACAGAAAATCAGACAAAGAAAACTGGCTCACAAGTAGCATCATTGTTAGACAGGGATCTCACTTAGAGTGATGCTGTGCATGGCACCACCTGGAATGAGGAAACTCATTATATCATCTGGGTTGGAGGGGAATTATTAAGAGAGTGAGCAGATCACTTTAAACATTCTGGATATCTTTAGATTTTTTGTTGTGGTACAATAGCCTTTTATTTGGAAGACAGAGTACCGTGTTTGGAAGTAGTTTTGTGATGAGGGTGATATGTGGTGCAATTTTATTTTTGTTGCTAACTTGAATTAGGAGGGCATTATGTGAGACCAGGATATGTACTATATAATTCGAGCTCAATAAAGAAGGAAGGGTGTGCTCCTCCTCTTTCTCAATACCAATTAGTGTGAAACGGGAACCCGTGTGAGTGACAGAATGAGTGGAATTTTGCTAGTGAGAGAGGTGAAGATTTATTGTTTCTGACTCTGAGTGAAATGTAGTCCTGATAATGTTCAGTCTCTCCTGACACATTTTTCCTGTTGTGTCGTGCTATAGAACAGTATGAAAGTTATATACATCACAAAAAAACACCCCACTGTTATTTAGAAATTATGCTTCATAAACATGTAATAGCTGAATTTAATGTTGCTTTAGGACAGTGTATCAGCCTTACCAATTAATACAATTAATACTTAGCAATTAATACTTAAGGGCAAGCTGCCCTTAAGCATTTGTTATGTGAGAGATGTTTGCTGCCATAGTGTTCTGTAGCTCTTGGGAACATGTGCTCTAGTTCTTGGGAAATTATAGTTTAGGCTTGTCTGGGCAAGCCATGGATAATTCAACAGTGATGTAAGTTGCAAGTTTGGAAAGTGATAGTTTGATAAACTTTTTGCTCATTTTACTGTTTACAGCTTCAGAAACTTCTTACTATGGACCCTACAAAGAGAATTACCTCAGAGCAGGCTTTGCAGGACCCTTACTTTCAAGAGGATCCTCTGCCTACATCAGAGTATGTATTCTCACTTCTCTGCTCTTCAAGGAGGTTGTCTTTCTTCTAAATGCTAATCCCTGATAAGAGATGACAGCTCTAAAATTCACAGATGTCTGCATGTGTCACAAGAAGTGGTCGTTCTGGCATGCTCAGTAGAAACTGTTAACATAGACCTAAAGATTCTGTATCTACTGATGCCAGGACTGGCTGTGAGCATTAACCCCCTATTACACAAGTGTTGTAATTTTGAATGTGCTATCAAAGCCAGTATTATTGCAGTATTTAGAGAATTAATTGGCTCCCTGTTCTGTTCTGCCTTGCGCAGCCTTACGGAGCTCTGCTTTCCATTACCTGGTTTCATTGTGCTTCCCCCTAGGCCTAGGGCAGTTCTCTGATCTGCACTCTGTTCCCATGCCCTTTTGTGCAGGGTCATAACAATATGAGGAGAGAAAAGAAGTCAGTGACTACCACAGATCCCACATACGCAACTGCTAGTGACAGAACTTCACCCGCCAATTTCTCTTCCCAGTTTTCAGAAGCATTATGATCTGTAAAATCTGAATGCAGGGAGACTTCTACCTTTGTTTTTGCTGCTTCCTCAGCTAGCAGGCAACAAACAGAGAAAGAAGGGAACAGTCACATGAGTGCAAATGTAGTCTAGCTGAGCTAATGTTTTTTTTTTTCTTCCTCTTATTTTTTCTGTTTGGATGAACCAGAATTCTACTAGATAAAACACTGTTAAGAAACTTTAGATAATAACGTAATAAAACCATGTTGATTTTGTTTTACTTTAAATGCCTTCAGCAGTTAGCACAGAAATCTAAGAAATTGGTAGTGGTCAGCATCTACCAATAATTTTCTGTGTAGTGTTTACCTGAGGCTATCCTATGTGGAACCATAGCTCCTCACAATTGACAGTAAGACACTGTGATGGATTATCTGCCATAAACGTGAAGGGATGTTCTAAATCCTATTAGCCACATGAATTCAGAAGCTGTCTTTTTTCTCTAAACAAGATCTGAGAAGCTAATTGAGCAATAACTGTGTAGTCAGGATTGCAGATATATTTCAGACCACTGTAAGTCAAGTAGGGACTCGCAAAGCATTATTTATCTTTGGATCAGGCCCTTTATTCAATGAGCATGTGTGCTCCAGCCAGGTGTTGTGTAACATCTGGCTGCTACAGCACTGTATTTTGCCATCTGAAGCAACAAGTGGTCGTTCTCGCATTCAAGCTTGTTCAGCCATACCATGATTTCTAAATGAGGGCCTTATGCCAAGAGCAAGGAGATTTGCCATCATGATCAGCATCTTGCTGCCGGTATCTTCTGCTGTCTTGAGTATTCTCAGTGCTGCTCGCTCATGGCCATGAAATTACAGAAATTAATTTGTGTTATATTCGTATCTTTAATATAGCATTAAATAAAAGTATGTCATATGTACATATTTGTTGTGTTTCTGCTGTGTTCCAGTGTGTTTGCTGGCTGTCAGATTCCGTATCCCAAACGAGAATTCCTCAATGAAGATGAACCTGAAGAGAAAGGGGATAAGGTATAACTTTTTTTTCCTTTTTTCCTTTTTTTTTCTTTTCCTTTCTAAGTATGAAATAAGGAAGAGTTATGTGTCTTCCACATTTAAACTGATAAAATAAAAGATTAAAAGTATCAGATCACTTTGGGGTGTCTTGGGTGGTATCATCACCAGTTTCCCCTGACCTGTGGGCATTGAGCTAGTTCAGTTCTGTCGACATCAGCCTGCTTTCAGTCACTGTCATTCCAGGAGAGCCTTGCCTGCCTCATCCTGCATTGCAGAAATAAAATGTGTTGTGATCACAAGAAAATAATAGAATTTTCATTGTGTAACTGGCATGCATCCAGCCATTTGAAAGTAGGTGGCTGTCAGGGTCTGGAGTAAATAATGGCAACCTTCTGGCATTGCATCAGAACATTTAATCCATCTGCACACAGTTTCCTGATCATGTTTTAAGGGCCCTCAGACAAAAGAGTAATAAAGATCATGAGCTATTCTGTAGTGACAATCTACTCGGAATACCCTCTTTCCCATAGCTCCTTAGATACAAGTAGGAACGTATTTGCGTGTGGTAAATTTTGGTGTGTTGGCAGCATATCTAACTTGCTTTATGTGTGTGGTTCAGCTGTGCTACGTGACAAAAGTGATTGCCCCATCTTGGTGCGGGGGCAGGACAATACCACTATAGCATATGAACCAGCTTGCTGTTTTTGCCGTAAGTGCTCACTGAGGTGCCAATTGTAACATAAAGGCAGCAAAACGTGGAGAAAACAGACATAATGTGATTGACTGAGGGCTGCGTGAGAAGTACCATTACAGTTTTTGAGAAATCTTTTGATTACATGTACCTTCTGTTTTAGCATTTTCCTTGTAATGGGAGAAACTAGCTGAGTCTGTGTGCCTACAAAAATACATTTCAGACGGAAGATTTTGTTTTCAGAACAGATATTGTAGATACTTCTGTACTGAGAGCAAGTGGTAATGTCCTGATTTTTTTTTTGTCCAGATAGTTCTTCAAAGAGAGGAAACAGACCTAAGCAAAAATACAATGAAAGTCATGATTCTGATTTGATTGTATTGTAGTTACTGGCATTATTCTCACAACTTCACAAATAAGAACTTGTACAACTGTGAGTTGTAAGAACAACTCACAACTTCAAAAATAAGAACAAGGCTTATGAAATGATTCTGGCTTTTGTGAAGTCAATGTATTTAAAAGTAAATATCATTTTCATGGGAATACTGGGAAGAAAAAAACAATGGAATGTTTATACTCAAAACAGCCATTGTGTAAGTGATCTTTGAGAGTGCTGGGGACAGTCACGTATTTACATAATACAGTCCAAATGAAACTTCTTTCAGACCACGTAGCTAATTTAAGTTACGTGTTACTCATTGAATCTGTTCTCAGAGTGCAGAAAATGTGAAAGTGAAGAACATTCTACGGATTGAGTCTGTACCATGCTTTGTCTATGATGATGATGCAAGTGAAAAGTGTTTTTGTTTATTTTTTTTATAGTGTATGATTTGATTTGTTTTTAAAACCATAAATATTTGTGTACCTTGGAGACCTACAGTTCTCTGTTTATTTATTTGGAACTTGCATGTTACTTGAGTAACCTTTAACACAAACTTCCTTTTTTCAGAGTTGTTAATTGTTAGTCAGCAAAGCTAAAACAAGTGTTTGTGAAACAAAATGAAAACATTCTGGTAGGCAAGTTCTCTTTGGTTTCTTTCTAGGCAGGACCAGAATTTAATTTTGGTAATTTGTGTCTCAATAATGAAACGTGGTCATATGTTAATCAGTTTAGAGAAGTTTTTTGTTTAGGAACCACTGTGAACTAGACTGATCTGCAGGTATTTCTGCTGGTGTGAGCTGTTCCCATGTGCTAAGGTGGTGCAGTTAGACTCCAGGCAGAATCTGTCAGAGTAGACTTCAGTCTCTACCAGGACACTAGAAGTAGTAGATGTGTGGAAGAGCAATCTCAGAATAGTCAAGAAAATTTTGTGTGAGTGTCCAAAGTGCCAGGCATTAAACCAATTGCAAATGGTGGTCCTTAATTGTAAGAGTTCCTGCCATATCTCTTCATAATTTACACAGTCGCAGTTTTTCAGCTCTCACAGTAGCAACCACCTCACTCACATCCCAACATCCATATGAAAATACAAATCTCAGAATCTAGCACAGATATTGCCTTAGTCATTGGCATTTGTTGGTACGTGAAGCTCAAATGGCTATTACAAGATAAATTACTTCTTAACACATTCCATGACAAGCCTGTTTCAAACTCTTATTTAAACTCTTAACAGTTTGCATCTCCCTAGAAAAAGAGTCTGACTGATATGGCATTTGAGGATTACTAGTGGTAGGATATATTACTGGTTTTGCTCAGTGTGAAATGGAAATACATGTAATCCAGAAATCTTTGGATGGGCAAAACTTCTTTGGAATCTTATATGAATATATCATTGTAAATTTGATCTGAATATATCTTGGGAAAAAAAGGGCTGACAATAGCAGGACTAGGGGAAATGGATCCAAGTTGAAGGAGGGAAGATTTAGGTTGGATGTTAGGGGGAAGTTCTTTACAAGGAGAGTGGTTAGGCCCTGGAACGGGCTGCCCAGGGAGGTTGTGGATGCCCCGTCCTTGGACGTGTTCAAGGCCAGGTTGGAGGGGGTCCTGGGCAACCTGATCTAAATGTGTATGTTTGGTGGCCCTGCTAGGCAGGGGGGTTGGAACTACATGATCCTTGAGGTCCCTTCCAACCTGGGTGATTCTGTGATTCTGTGTGATTGGGAAACTGTAGCGAGAAGTGACACAGATACAGATTTTCATGTCATTTTTCTGAGATAACTAAGATGACTTGCCATGACTGAGAGCATCAACAATTCAGTGCTAGTGGCAATTGGTTGTCATAATTTGTGATTAACTGATAACATGAGCTTGTATTAAAGGTTGCCATACCAAAACTTTGAGAATGACATAAGCAGATATCACAGGGAAAAAAAAACTATCCTGAAATGTTCCACACTCCCATGTGGTACACTATGATTGTTTGGGGGAGTGTGACTTAACTGTAGGGATTAATTCAAGACATAAAAATTGCAGAGCTTTCTATGATGAACAGGATGCATACCTGACGTTAGGAGCAAAGTTGCTTTTCTTTGCAGCTCTCTTACTTGCTTCCTTTCTTAGAGGAGTCTTCTGTAGTGCTCAAAAGCGAACACAGTTTGTCTTTCCTTGTCAGTGACTAAGCATGGAGGGAAGAGTTCCAATTTTGCTACTTTTCTGACCTCTCTAGACCATAATACTCTTTCCAATCAATAGCTTCTGGAACCAGAAGAGTTGTGTATTTTACTCTTTTGCTCCTGTGTTCTCCTTAACTTTTTTTTCCTCCCTTTGGTGACACTTTTCTGTTTCTCTTCCTCTTAGACCATGGTATTGTATTAATTGCCTGACTTCTCTTCCTTTGCTATTCTTTTCTTTCTCGTGCCAGATTCCTATCTCATCTTTGTCCTTCTCTTCTATCTTCAGCTCTTGCTCGTTTTTTGCTTTCTGCTGTTTCTGTAAGATTTTCAGACCCTGTAGTTAGGCACCATGCTGGACTGTGTTCCCAGTGTACCACTCTTTCCAAGGTGCTTTTAAGAGAAAGAGAGAAAAAGGGTAATGGAACCT
Source organism: Tetrao urogallus (assembly GCF_951394365.1). NCBI lineage: Eukaryota > Metazoa > Chordata > Aves > Galliformes > Phasianidae > Tetrao > Tetrao urogallus. Next base: position 65,448,729 of record NC_136814.1, read on the forward strand.
GCTTTTGGTTCTGCCAAAGAATTTCCTTGCACCTGGAAGAAATGATGTAATGTTTCTGGTCTTCGTTTGCTTGCCTTTCTGATGGTAACATTGCCAGCCTCCTTTGGATTATCGCAGTGCATCGTCTGTGGAAGTTGGAAAAGTGGTTTTGGTTCTAAGTGAATGGGGCTGTTGAAGCTCTTACGAAAATATACTGTGGTTCACCACATATGCCACTGAGAACTAGTAAAATTCGGGGTGCTTTGATTCTGCTCATTAGGTGTTTATAAATTGCTCCTTCCATCCTGCTCCCTGTTACTCTGGCCTAAGTGCTTGCCTAGCTGCAGCAATCACTAGGCTGTCATGCCAGCTTTAGCCTCGCCTGCTTTGTTAAAAAAAACAAAAAAACACAAAAAAAACAACACAAAACCACAACAGAAAGAAGTGAACCACAAATGACATACCCCAATTGAGGCCCATAGGAGCGCATCTTATGCATTACCTGACCTTGCCGTGCTTTCCTGGCAAACACGAGGGCATGCTGCCTTTCCAGCAGCATGGTGGCACCAGGCTTAGTGACTCCCTCAGGATCACAAACGAGTACGGAGCAAATGATGGTGTCGTGTCACTTCTTTCTTCCTTTAGAATCAGCAGCAGCAGAACCAACATCAGCAGCAAACAGCACCTCAGCAGCAGCCGCAGGCCGCGCCGCAGCAACCGCAGCAACAGCAGCAGAACAGCACCCAAACCAATGGGACGGCTGGGGGCACGGGTGCGGGCGGAGGGGGTGCGGGTGCAGGACTCCAGCACAGCCAGGACTCCAGCCTCAACCAGGTGCCTCCAAACAAGAAACCACGCATAGGGCCTTCAGGCGCTAACTCAGGCGGGCCTGTCATGCCTTCAGATTATCAGGTACCTCTTGAATTTTTGCTGCTTCTGATTGCGTGGAGGCAAAATGTCGTTTTCTCTCTTCCCCGCTGCAATAAAAAAAAAATCATGTTGTAACGAGTTTTCCTTGTAGCCGTAGCAGGTATGCTCTGATACGTTAGGGCAGTAAAAAGGTTTTGCGCTATGGTTAGTAATTTCCGATACAAAACAAGTTATATCTGCTGCACCCCATTAAGTGTTGAGGGCTCAACCACCCCAGGAGAGCACTTAAGTATGTGCATAGCTTTATGTGAGAATAATCTTAGCGAAGCCACTGCAACTATTTCATGAATGTAAATGCTGCATCATATCGCATTCAAAATACTTGGCTCCTGGCAAGGTTAAATCCTGTGTGAGAGGCAGATCCTGGGAAGCAAGTCAAAATTAGAGCCAGGCTTTTCCCTTTGGTTTCTGCTTTGTTTTACCTGATATCATCTCACATATGGAACGATTCTGTAGTTTGTTCCAATATTTCCAATATCTTACTAAATTTACTTCTAAAGTTAAAGAGAAAATGCATGTTAGCACAAGTTTTGGTTCATTGGTATGAATCGTGCTGAAGCAGGGCGTGAGCATGCGTAATGTGTTGTGGCCGGAGTTGAATAGATTTCATGTTTTTCACTTCAGCAGCATTCATACGTAAAAGAAGTATCACCGAATTGTTTTGGGACTTGCATGTTTGTCTCTCTCTCTCATAGAATTATGATGCTTTCCTCTGAAAAAGTGACACTAAATGTCCAAAGAGTTGATTCAACCAGCTTCTTCAGTATTTGTGAAAAATGAGTCAAAAGCAGATTAACAGCAAGGTAGCTAGTAAAAGTGTGTTTTAAAGCATGTTAGGGATTCTGTTTGCTACCAACCTTCAAGAGTATACCACCTTTAGGAAACATGTTCAGGCTATTTTAAGCATAAAATAAACAGCTTTAATACAAAACAAAGAAGCTCTGGAATTGCTTTGGCTTCTCCACCCATACCTCCTCCACATGCAATTGATTTCTCAGTGTCAGACATTTTTCTCCTATTTCTGTTTTACTCTTTTAATTACAAATGATCACACAGATACTGAGGGCAATGCAAGGGTAAAGACAACAAGGTTTCCTTTTTGAAAAGTTCCAGGCAGGCTCAAAGTCTGGACTGATCACTACAGCTGTCTGACTAATAGTATTTATGGCTGGCCTGTTTTGATCTGTATTTTGAGAGCTGATATGCTGCATTTGATGATGTCCATTACAGAATCCTTACACAGCTCTCCAAACTGTTGGCAAGATTTCACCTTACAAGTTTTTAGCAGTCTAAATCTAATATTTTTTGAGACGGCTAAATTCTTTTTTTTTTTTAACCTCCCATGACCCTTTCCTTCTAGAATTTAACTGCACAGGCAGCAAAATAATGATCTGTATGCTGCCTTTACATCACTTGCTAAACTGTCTGATCTGATTATCCATTTTTAAATTTGGATTTGGCTGTCTGCCCTTAAATTCTAGCTGACAGTCTTCTGTTCCAGAGAGGAATGTCTGCAATTTGTCCAAGTCTGACTTAGTTCTAAAATAAATAAATAAATAAATTTTTTTAAAAAGTCTCTTCTGCAGAATAAAAATAAGCGTGAGCAGGTGTTCTGTAGTCCTATGCATCAGTTTTACTCCATTATATTCCAACTCAAAAGTAGGAGGAAGAATTGCTTTGCTTTGGATTTCATTTAGCTGGTTACCTAATGTCTCTGTTGAATTTTTTTTGTGATTTGTCGATAGCAATATCAATATGTGTTACTTTTACAAATGACAATGGGAATTCTCTCTTAATTTTTACTGAACATTGCTTATATGACCTCAGGTTTTTTGCTTAACATGATAACGTGGCATTTTCATCCAGAACCGGTTCCTATATGATCACAGTATTTATCATAATTCTTCTTTTTTTTCCTGTTAAAAGTTGCAAAATTTTGTGCCAAATTATATGTTTCAGACACTTGGTAAACATTCTAATTACACAGACCAAATACAGCCTGGTTACTGATGGTGTACGTGCCACTGAGAGATATCTCTTTCAAAGCTGGCGTGCTGCACTGTCCTCTCCCCAGCTGCCCCTTGTGAACAAGTGAAGCTGATATTGATTATATTGATATTATATTGAGATACAGTGGTCTAGAAGATGGACAGTTATCTCTCTCTAATATCACTAATCTTCACCTTGAAATCAACCTTCAGTTTTCTATCTTTAAACAGAACATGGAAAAAATAATGCAGTATTTTTAGGTTTTAGTATGTTTTCAAGTTTATGTGAAATTAAAGATAAAGCTATGTATAGGAAAAGAAAGGGCAGAAATGTTTTCACAGTGCCTGAACTTTGGGTTCTTGCTCTTCTTCATCTGGCTGGAAAGCTGTCAAGACATTTTCATAGCACTCCTGGTTGGGATCTGATGGTTAGATGAGACCACTGACTTGTCTCTTACCTGCGCCGAGCAGATGGTTGGTCTGTGAAGAATGTTGTATTCTTACAGACCCACTTGATCTGTGGGCTTTCCTTTCAGAACTTACATTTTCCAGATATTTTCCATAAATAGCTCCTGATCTTGATATTTAGTCAGAATGTAGGATTTTAATACTCTTTCTGGATGATCATTGTTTGACACAGTCTTTCTGATAACTGTAAGGCATAGGCAGGTAGAACCAAGCTGTACACAGTGAAAGAAATCTTTACTGAAAGATGCCTGAGCATGCACTTAACTTGGCTGAAAACAAATGGCTTGCTGTGAGTAGATGTACCATTTTGTTTTGTAGATTCATTTTTTGTGGATTGGATTGTAGGTTTTACCTTGCTAGAGAGTCTCCCATCCATTAAGCCGTACCTTTTGCACAAAGTGATTTTGCAGCTCGTTATTAATTCTTGACAGGGAATAGCACGATAATAAGCATTAAACATTAAATTAAACATTTAAACATTAAACGTAATAAACAAATTAAACATTCTGGAGGTCACAAATTATCCATGAACCTGGGTTGCTGAAATTGAGGTCCTCTTAGCTAACATCTCAAACAATGGAGGAAAAAAACATTTAGCACAGACATATAAATTTGAACACACACATGCCCATCATTAAGCAGCTGTTTTCCAGTAATTAAGGCAACAGGTTGAAAGACTCACCTAAAATTATAATATTTTATGTTATCATTTTCCTGGACAAAGGTCCTGTCTTACTGGACATGTTCATTGTGTATTTGTACTTCAAATAATTGATGTGCACATGATGTACTTTTAAATGTCCGCCGATGACATGGTGTATTTTCTGGGCTGCGTTAAGGCTGATTACAGATCAGATTGATTACCTGTTTATGGGACTTAAAACAGTAATACCTTTCAGTTAGTTTCTCCAACAGCCAGATTTTAATGAGCTTCAGAGAGCTTGAAAGTTTCCTGTGCTGCACAGTCCTAACAGGCTGTTTTTCATTTCCCTGATCCCATTCTCTTTTTTCTCCAGCACTCCAGCTCACGCCTGAGTTACCAAAGCAACATTCAGGGATCTTCTCAGTCCCAGAGTACAATGGGCTATTCCACATCATCTCAGCAGAGCTCTCAGTATCACCAATCTCACCAGTCTCACAGGTACTGAGAGGCTTAACAGACTGCACTCAAAAGGAATGGACTAAAAGCCACAAGTCTCCAGCAATATGAAGTTTGTGATGATGAGAAGAACCAAAAATACGAACTATGATGCAGAACTGAAATTCTCAATTGCAAAAGGAAAACTTTACTTACTAAAGACTTTTTTTTTTTCCTGCCCCTTTATTGCCATAAAGGAGATTTTTGTGAAGTTTTCCTTCCTCCCTGCCCTTGCATGTGCTCTATTGTGGTTACTCTAATGAACCCTTCTGATCTGAACCCAGCACTTAACTTCTTTAACCTTTGGAATTTTGAAGGATTCCTGGTGCACCTTCCTTTATGCTGTAGTGATTGCCATAAATCTGTCTTTTCAATCTCTTTGATGGGATTTTAAAGTTTTAAAATCTTGAACTCCCAGGCTTTCAAGCTTGTATATAGTTAGTTTTATACTAGGCAAACCAGTTTAGCTATACAGGTATATTGCACCTTTTTAAAGCACTATGTTATTTTCACAGGATATTACTGTTTTGCTCATGGATGTCAAGAACAGCAAAATTTTACTGTTCCAGAGTATTTTACTATTCTGTTTTTATTAGTCTAGTTTTCAGGCGAGGTCTTAAAAAGAAAAAGAAAAGAAAAAGAAAAAAAGAAAAAGGAAAAAAGAAAAAAATGACCCAAGTCTCTGCAGCAGCAAATACGCTTCATGCTACTGGACTGAACTCCAGACAGAAGATTGCTGATATTATTTAACTCATTCACATTGAATTCTTGAAATCACAGTGATCGTGCTCTGACTAGTTTTAAATTAAGTGTTGTTTTAAATGGAACAATGACTGTCACATAAAAAGGAGATGCTTTCAGGATTTGTTGGAACAGAAAAATGGAATGTCTTCCCAGGCTGGACACCAAAATAGTTGAGAAAACGTTTTTACTGCCCTCAAGTTTCAGGAGGAATGTGGATGATGGCTTGTTTTTCTGTTAAGCAGCTGATTAATGTATGTGAGAGTTCTATAAATGTAGCTTCTCTTTCACATTCCTGAGTATGACAGAAATACTGAGACTTATAAAAGCGAATACATTTAGTCAATTTTTGTTAGATTGATAATTAAGAGAAATTATTGTGCAGTTTGAAAAGCATGTTGAAAATTCTTCCTTTTTCATGTCGGTGATGCATATTCTATGTCCCTCACATTGCTGTGATTAACCCAGATTAGTTACACCAGATGCGCTTGATTGCACTGAAATGTTTCTTTTTCCCTAGAGCAAACATGTTTTGATTGTGCCTAAGGACTGTAAGTGGATGGGTAGCTGGCAGAAAATCCCCAGTAAATAAGCAGCTTTCAGAAGCGTGATCAGAGAATCATTGTCCAACTTCAGCAACCACAGTTATTCGGAGAGAAGCAACATATAATTTGGGACAGCTTCATTTTTCCTTCAGCCATCAGAAATAAGGAGGTCTTGTTGCAGAAAACCTGGAAAAACCGTTAATGCTGTTCGAAAGCTGCCGACGATGCAACATCAGCGAGCTTCTAAAGTTGGTGTCCAAAGAAGGTGTAATCAGAGGAGTTTATATGTGAATAGTCGGTGTTACAACCACTTATACTGTTCTCTTCTGTAAATATTGCAGTACTTACCTGCACGCATTCACATTGAAGTTGTGCTCATACCTAGGAAGACATGTGGGTCTGTTTGCTCTGAGGAAAATGCTTTTTAGCACAGCTAGACAGGAATTTGATTTTATTGGGTTATTAAAGTTGACCCAGTCAACTTTATTGTCCCCTTCTCCCTCAAAAATGTGTTGTTTTCATGCCTTTAGCGAGCAGTTGGCTTGTTTGGCCATGTCCCCATCATGTGACTTTGACAACACCCAGATTCTCTGGAAAAGAGAATAAAGTCTGCTTTTGTCATCAGATGGGTAAGAAGGTGGTGGAAATGAAATGAACCAATTTGGAAGGAAAAAAAATGCAGTTGTTTTCAGGGAAAAATAATCTCCCAAGAGATACTTTCAGTGTGTAGACCTTGAAGTGCTACGCGTGTATACCTGCCCCAGTAACCTGTTTGAGAGGACCGATCTTAAGTATTTTATTTCAATGAACCTGGGGTTCCATTCTTTCCATAAGAGAAACATCCTGCCTCTTACTGATGTTAGCATGAAGGACCTTGAGCTGATAGATATTTGGCCAATGCTGTAAAGTATCATTTTTTAATATGTATTTGTGACTTGAATTACGCATTTCTGGAAATTAACCAGTGGAAGAGTAATTGTTGTCTCCTCCCAATTTAAGCCTTCAGTTCTGCCCATATCCTTTTCTCTCTTCCATTACAATCACCCAACATTTATTTCCCCTGCTGTGACCTATAGCAGATCACATAGTAGCGGGGAGATGTGTTTTGTTTCTGTAGGGTTATGCTGGGCTCTTGTGCCAGCAAGGCAAAATCGTGGTGTAGATTAAACTGTGTAGAGTGTGAAACTTCACAGCAGTGTTAGGTCCTTTGGTTGAGTGTGCTTCCAGCTTCTAGAGCAGCTGCCATGCCCTTTGCCCAAACCGAACTGGTATGTGTGTTTGTTGGCCCAGGCAGATGGTCCATACCCCAGTCCCCTCCAGTTTTTGTGCAGAAGCAAAGAGCTGAGCTGACCTCTTCCATCGCCTTCAAAGTAACAACTGAATGGAGAGTTGAGCACAAGCACAGGTGTCTGCTGGAAAATGTGTGCTGTGCATGCTTTGCTGGTTTCTTTGTCTTCTGTTTGGGAACTAATTTGCCTTTTCTTGTGAGTTTGCAGTGTGTTTTTGGGGTGGCTGGCAGTCATAGTGAAAGAAGCCTTGCTTTTCAGGGGTAATTTCATGAGGTTTGAAGAAGTGAACTGTGTAGTGTGTCATGGGAAGCCAGGGCCATGTTATTTTTTATTAGTTTTTGCTCGTGCAGTTTGGTTAGTACTTCCCAGCTTTGTCTTTGCCCATGAGCTCTGTTCCCTCACCAAAGTGTTGCGTGTTGGTACCCACGGAGGCGAGGGACGCCAGCAGAGATGTTGGCTCCTTCCTGCGTGCACGGCGGCAGAGTGGGCTGCTGAGCACAGCTTTTCCCATTGCGGGCTCAGAGGCAGTGGCTGTGTTGGGAATGGAATAGCAGCTTGGTACACGTGGGTGAAGTTCATGTAGCACAGACTGCACAACGAAGGAGAGATGTAGGGAGAGCTGCAAGTCCTGCACTGTATCTGTGACACTGTATCTGGGGAGGGGGAGGGAAGAGCATCCTGAGCGGGAGGGGTGGTGGGAAGCTAGAAGTGTTCAAATTGTATAATATTTTATATAAACATAATAAGCTTAGTTCCTCTTCATAATCTTCAGGAATGGTACTTTAACACCATTAAGCAAAGAATTGTTTTAGGGTTAAATAAATGTATTGTACATAAGGCCATACGTAATCTTCTAAAAATGTCGCCAGACAGGAGCGATGTGTATTACTATATGAAAAAAAAAGTCCTTAATGCACTGTTATCTCCTAAATATTTAGTAGTAAATTAATACTATTTAATTTTTTTTAAAAATTTGTCTTGTGTAGACACTAAAAAGTATTACACAAAATGTGGACAGAACGTGTCCTTTTTAACAGCAATTTAAAGAACTTTTTATATACGTAAGGTAGTATACTTTTCAAATCGTTCTAGTTGTATTTTCCCATGTTTACTATTTGTGGAAGTGTGCCTGTCTCTACTCAGTTACTTTTTTCTAATGATTTCATGCACGCATCTTTCATTTTTGTAGCTTTCATTAGGAATTATTGCGTATGCGCCCCATGCTGCCACAAAACTTTGCCGCTTTCCATCAGTGGTGGCCACGTCCAGCAGTGCCCATGCCGATGGGCTCACGAAACCACAAAATGGAATACTTTTCTCATTCTAGAGTTAAGAGTTTACTGCTTTTAAGTTGTCCTGATGTCACTCTTGAAATGACTGTTAAAACTAAACTATGAGTCCCTTGCATTCATTTTATATTCTTGGTTGTAATGAAATGAAATTGACTTTGCTTCAGTGTGAATTTTTTTAATAAAATAATATACATTTGTAATAATAATAAAAAGTTGAAATCAAATAAGAGTGCTGAAAAGTTTTTGTAAACATTGGCTTTCGGCTACAAACAGGGAAAATACAGCCCACAAAATTGCACTTGTAATTACATTCAGGATGTTTATGATAGCGTACACCACAAAAAACAAAGCTTGCAAAACCTCAAGAGTTGAAATTATAGCTTTCAAAATGTCCACGAGGATATTCATGGGTACGTGTCTATCAAAATAGAATAAAGCCTTATGGAAAACGGAATAGATGGAATAGTTCTTTTAGGTTTTGACCTCTGTTGAAAAGTATTCTATTATGCCACACTGATGGCACTTGTTGAGATTTGTTGTTGTTAGTGAGACAATCCTACAGATCAGTTTTCTGGGAATTAAACAAAAAGTAAAGAATGAAAAGGAAATCTATTTTACTGCATTCCAAAGCTAAATCTTTGTCGTCTTATTTCTTCCTTCCACTGGACGTTGGGGGATTTCAAGTATTTCAGTTGACAACATAAAGAGCGCAAGCTGGAGCACGTTGGTATTTTTCAAAGTGGCTTTCTGTGTGCTTTGCTACTCTGTGTATTTCCATTCCAAACAGTTGTTGTTTCACGGACAGTGGAAGTTCCACCTATTTTCTCCATAACGGTTACGTGGCTAAGAATGGTTGGGGTCTCCTTGCTCTACAGTTGATGTTAAGAAAGAGACTTCAGTTCCCTATATGCCTTTCAGATGAAAGTGAGATTAGGATTAGCCTTTCACACAAAGAAAATACTAGCAGAGGAGTTCTGAATGATTTGTACTTGCAATGCCTTTCACCTAGAAAGATCTAAAAGCATTTTAAAGAATCAAGGCCATCACTTATAGGATGCGGGATTATGAAAAGGCTTCCTATGTAATGCTAAAAGATGAGCTGAACAGCAAATGTCTTTAACTGTAGTTTTATCTGCAACTTGGGTACAGTACTGCTCTCAAGTCTGTTTCATGGCCAGAACAAAATGCATCCACCTCAGGCACCTTGCGTATGAACACATGTTACTTCAGCCTCAGTACAACCGGGCATCACCAGCTCTATACCCCTCATAGTTTGCTTTCCTGTCTGTTTTTCTGTTAATGCCTAGTCAATTGCTTCACAGAATGACAGTGATTAGAGGTTGGCTGGGACCTCTGGGTCCATCTGCTCCAACCCTGCTCCAGCAGGGACACCTCCAGCAGGGTGTCCAGGCCCACATTCAGGCAGTTTCTGAAAATTTCTAAAAAGGAGCCTTCAGCCTCTGGGCAGCCTGTGTCAGTGCTCCATCACTTACAGTGCACAGCAGTGCTGCCTGGTGCTCAGACAGAACCTCTTGTGTTCCAGTTCCACTGCCCCTTACCCTGGCACTTGGCACTGCTGAAAAGAGCCATCTTCTTTGCACCCTCCCTTCAGGTTTTGTAATCAATTTGTAAAAATTGGTGAGGTCCCCCTCAGCCTCCACTTCTTCAGGCTGAGCAGGCCCAGCTCTCTCAGCCTCTCCTCACAGCAGAGGTGCCCCAGTCCCTTCAGCATTTCAGTGATCCTCAGTATGGATGTCCTTAAAGCCTCACGTGCTGGCTTTATCCCAGTCTACATTCTGCAGCACCCCTGACTGATTTTCTTGCCTGGTCGTGCAATCTAGAGTCTAATTCAGGCTCACATTGATCTTAATTAGTATCATCTCTTTTCTGTCTCTGCCAGCTAGACAACTTATATTTCACAGTGTCTAGGAAGTTGTGCAGTATACTGTTCATTAGGCTCTTGCTTTGACTTGTTGCTTCCTGCTCTGCATTACTGTTCTGGCTTTGTCATCTTTGTTCCATTGGATGTGAAACTGCTCTCTTTACTTTCACATCACTGCCAAAGCCTGATGTGAACCCATGCCCAACCCTCTTACTCAAATGAAGTTATATCCTGGTCTGATCATCTCATCAGATCAACTTCTATGACCCTCATTCTAGATTTCCAAATAAGCATTTTTATGCTGCTTCCAGTTGCCCCTTGTTCCTGTTGCATAAATTTTTGCAGAATTCCCTCCTAGGTGTCACCTGCATCTCTTGTTGAAACACTTTTAATTTCATACCTATGGAAGTTTAATACTTAAAGCAATGGATATCCTGAGTTGTACCTGTTGTGTTAATGGATACAGTCGCAGTGGATGCAGTCTCACCCATCCATCACCTTCCACACGCCCATTGTGAGCTCCCTGAGACAGGAATGGCCCATTGGTCCTAATACAGTCGTTTCATGCCTGGTGCTTGGAGGCATTCTATTGCAAATAACAGCCACTTGAATACTGTGCTTTTTACTGCTGGGCAACATGCGGTAATAGCATGAGAGCTGATTTCATGTGCTGTTTGAACACAGAAGACATCATATTGGTGCCAAGTATTATCAGTTTGATCTGGCTAGACTTGGAACTCCAGCAAGCACCATTCCAATAGCCAACAAATTACAATGTTAATTACCTGCAATGTTTTTAGCAGGTAGGTACTGTTCTTTTACATTTCAGAGAGCTTCACGTCCTTAAGATTGATTTATTTTGTTATTGTAGTAGAAACAAAGAAAAAGTATTACTGTATGGTGACTGCAATTATTTTTTCATTTGCAAAATAAATACTTGTTACAACAATGATTGTTTGAGGTAGATTAAAACCAGCAACAAAGTTCTGAAAGATATGTGTATGGTTATGGTTGAGCTGCTGAAATCGCTGTGTGAGTCCCACAGTGTTTATGTAACAGATACTCAAGATAACCAGAGTAGATTTTTTTTAATGTATAATCATTATTATTTGAAGTCTGAAGGCAGTACCAATCTACCTAACAATTTCAATTTGATGTGCTTGACTTAGTCTACTGTAGTTAAGTTTCTCTAGCTTCTGGTCAGTAACTGGCCGTTTCTGTGGTTATTCGGTGTTCTTTAAAGTATCTTGAAGGAGATAGAGAACTTTGGGAGCACGTCAGCTACGTATGCATGTTGTGTACAGGGAATATACAGCTGAAAGAAGGAGTGACTAAAGGAACTGGGACTGTTTAGTCTGGGGAAGAGGAGGCTGAGGGGAGACCTAATTGCTCTCTTCCAGTATCTGAAAGGTGCTTACAGTGAGAGCGTGGTTGGTCACTTCTCACTGGTGACAGGTGACAGGACAAGGGAAATGGCCTGAACTTGAGCCAGGGTAAGTTTAGGTTGGATATCAGGGAAAACTTTACAGAAAGGGTTGTTAAGCACTGGAATAGGCTCCCCAGGGAGGTGGTTGAGTCACCATCCCTGGATGTGTTTAAAAACCATTTGGATGTGGTGCTCAGGGACATGATTTAGCAGGGGGTTAGAGTTAGGGTAGTATGGTTAGGTTGTGGTTGCATTGATAATATTTAAGGTCTTTTCCAACCTGAGCAATTCTACTCAGCAGTGCAGCCTTTAGCTATATCGTGTCATGATGCTCTGTAGCAAGAAGTTACATGAAACCTTTAGCTTTGTTCCAGTTGAGTTTCAAAATGGAATTTTGTTCTGCTTATTCCAGCAGTGCACGTTACTGAAAAATGTAAGTTAGTAAATGAGAATCTGCATTACTTTTAAAACACAGTTTTTCAAAGTAGGGGACAAAGAAATCATGCGATTGTTGCTGACTTCTGGACATGGTGTGGTAACCAGCAGTAATCCATTCTATGCTCTCTTCATCTCACAAGGCTATAATGCGTCATACATAATGAAAATCTCAACACATGAAGCAGTGAAGAGAGGAATTCTTCATAGCTACTCTCAACAGGTGAAGTTTTAATAGTAGACTAGATCCTGCTGAATGATGCAGGGATTGGAAGTCCTTCCAAAGGCACTGCATTGGTCAGATTACCTACATCCACCAGTAGGAATTTATTGGTGCATTAGAGAGCAAAGGAGCAGCAGAATTGTAGCCTTTTGGTCTTCTAATGAAGTGATAATGCTATCAAGTTTAGGTGGCAGAAGTTCTTCAGAACACAATAAACTTTTAAATAAGTACATTTTAAAATGTGTTGGTTTTTTAAACATTTACATCCTTAAAATGCTTTCTGTGGTATCTGTGCAATGCGGTTCTGGACTGATGACCTCTCACCCTGAGTGCTTGACCTGCTCAGGGGAGCTCTGTTTGGAGCTTCATGGATCATTTACACAAGCGGACACTGAACTTTAACCTGCAAGTTTTTATGTTTGATAGACAGTGCTACAAGGTGACTGGAAGTCATCAGATTATATTGTTATTGCTGGGCTGTACAGCACAAAAACATCTGGTTTTGGTCTTGCCATTGTCTAATATGATGTAGAATGAGTCGTCTGTGAAATTGTAATTATAATTTTCTGTTTTCAACCTCCTTTAATTGTACAAATTGTTCCTGCGCTGGTACAGAAGAAAGAAGGATAGTTTCCAATGTTTTGATTTTGGCAGTAAAAGTCAGAATGCTAGCAGAGGAGAAAGCAAGAGATCGGGGTTTCTCCTTGCTGGTGCCCTCTTGTTGCAGAGATCCGGGCAGGCAGCACTGCTCCATGGCGCTGTGCGACAACTGCAGTGCTTTGAAAACATTTGAGTTTCAAAGAGAAAGATTTAGCTCAATGATAACCATCACAACTGTGTAAGTTATACTAAGTTGACAGAAGTGAGTCACCTTTACAAAATTCTCCACACAGCAAGTAAGCTGACTCAATCGTGTCAAAAAGTTAATGGGCTTTTGTCGTACTGACCCATAAGTGCATGAATACTTGCATAGTTTATGGTTTCAAAATACTCCCTTTGGTAATAATAGAACTTTTGTTTAAGAGTTTAAAAGTTTTTCTAGTTATTGTTGGGTGTTTTTTTGTAGCTTACAGTATCCCACTAGCACAGAAAATAAATCCCTACCCATTTACAAAACAACGGGGACATCTACTAACATGCCCTGGAGGATACATCCCACTGCGGATGGACAAAAGCTGCTTCTTGCAGTGCTGTTGCTGGGTGAAAGCTGGAAGTTCCCAGTGACTTTGAGGCAGCCAGTCCTGGGCAGCAGAAATGGAGTCACTTCTGTTATCATCCAGAGTGATACGGGGGTTGTGTTTGTTTGAGTCGTCTGAGATCGTGACGTCTATTGTGTTTGCACGTTGGCCATACGCTTTCATCTCTTAGAACTCAAATCTTGTGTGATAACATTTACATATATTTAGTCTGTGGAGAAATACTCAACTATGACTTGTTAATGTAAAGCTCGTAGAATAAGGACAGTGGATTTTGTGTGCTGGAAGATATAAGAAATGACCTGCCAGCTAGATCAGAAGCAGGCGTGTTGTCTCTCCCCTGGTGTGCCAAATTCATATATCAGTTGCAGTGTGTCATGCTTTTATTAATAATACACAGTGGCTGTGCTATTCCAAGACTGTGTTATCACTGCAGCTTCTTGTATGTCAGAGCTGAGGTATTCCATATGTATTCCACCCATCTCCTTCACGTTTTGCATGGTGCTATGAGAAGGACAGTAGTTCATTGTTCTGTGGCTCCATGTAGTTGATATACTACCTTGAGAATCCAATCCAAAGAGCACTGTAGCAAGTATTCAGTCTTGCCCTTGTATGGATTAATATTCCAGAATGTTGAATAGGCCACACTCGTGGAGAGGACAGGGCAAGGGAGTGGAGTAGGAAGGCTCCCTGCTTTTGTGGCATCAGGGATGGACTCTGGGTATGCCACATGTGAATGTCAAAGCAAAAGACATCCATGCTTTTGGATTGTAGGCTCTTGCCAGACAGGGAAACCTCAGCAGTGTGCTTATTTAAACTATTAGGAAATGTCCTGCATGTATTTAGGTTGGCATGGCTAGCTAGTAAAACCATGTTGATGCTGATAGTCATCTGTCAAGTTTTGTCAAGTTTTGAAAAAGAAGGGCCACATTTTTCTGCATCATTCCTCTTGTGCACATATTTAAACGTGGAGGTAAGGAATAGCCTGTTTCTCAAAAATGCAGAAAGAAATCAGGATACTCTGTGTAGCCAGAATAGCTCTGTGTACTAAATATAACAGTGCTGAGCATTCATACAGGGGGTTTCAGGTTTAAATGCTGCAGTGCAGCCTAGGATGCTCAAGGCCAGAAGTCCCCCCTATGTAACACGATTGCTTCCTTCAGCCAGTGCCAGACCAGCTCCCAGCCCAGGACCTGCTGGTCGATCCCTTGGTTACCTGACCTAGATAAGGTGTCCTGCACAAAACCCACCTTTTTGGCACTCCACATGCAACTTGTCTTCTCCTGCACAGACTATTGCATCTTCCTGATGTAGATGCCTACTGTAGCAATGTAGACATTGGCTACAGTATTTGCAAACTACTGTGTTGATTGTTCCTTCGAGAAGGGCTGGAAAGTGGTGGAGTTGGCAAGGAGGTCCTCTGGGGCTGCCGCTTCAGCCACAAGTGCAGCACATGGGGCAGAGCTCTATTGAGAAGCCTACACACAGAGACGGAAAGGGAGATCATCCAACCCCTGGCAGCAATGGGCCCACCTTCTGCAAGATGTCAGCTCAAGGTGAAGTTAAGTGGGAGTCTGAGAAAAGGTGCCAGAAATACCTGAGGTAAGCTGGCAGAGGCTGGGTCCTGCTGCTGCGCTGCTCCTACCTGGGCAGGAGAGACTCTGGTGTTTGGGTCTTTGTGAAGATTTCATACCTTTCGGGTCACCATTACTCTTCACACCCATTGAGTGAGCATTTGGCTCTGAAGGGCCCATATGGGAAAGGCAGGAGTGGGGGCCCATGTGAGGGCTGGATTGCTGTAAGGTGACACACCACACCATTGTGGCTCAGTGGCTGTGGGCCCACACCAAGAGGCCCGTCTTCCAGCATGTTTTATGCGCTGTGGTTGCAAGGGAGGGCCAAGTCGTCCTGTGCTTGAGTGACAAGCTGGCCAAATGCCCCTTTCCACATTGTAGCTCAGCTCTGCCCAGTCCTGCTGGTACGATCCTACACAAACCCACTCTTTTCTTGACCCCCTGCATCCCGCACCTGGGAATATGGTTTTACAGCTGATGGAAGATGCACAAACACAAGGTATATTCAGGGAGCCCCTGGGTGTTTTGTGTCCCTTTGCTTTTCTTGCCAGATAGGATGTTCTGTCATTAGTGCTCTCTGAGGCCTGGTGATCCTGGGGAGCTGTCTGACAACACTGTTGTTTATTGGTGTCAGGACAGATAAAAGTGTGGCCCATTTTAGTGTATGCCCTGCGCTCTCACAAAGTAAAGTCTTCAGATTTTCTTACATATTATACATCAGTGGGTGGAAGCACTGTGCACTGCAGACATTGTCTGCCATGAAGCTCGATGTACTGCTCAGAGAACATGAGACCAACAGAGGAATTGCATCTTACTGACTTGCAAGTCAAGTAGAAAGGACTGATGGAAACCCAGGTTCCTTGATCGTGACAGGCAGAAGACAGCTTGCAAAGGTTCAAGGCTCCCACAGGCCACCTCCTAATTTCATAGCAGCCTTCCTAAAATACCTGACAGGACGGTGACCTGATCCTCCTGCCAATAGTGAGGAGGTGTCTGAGGGAGCGAACAGGAAGGGAACCTCCGTAGCTGCAGGATGGGCCTGGCCACTTCAGTGTGAAGGGACCCTCAGAGTCACACCAGCTGGAGCTGCACCTTCTTGTCCCTGCAAACCTACCTGCCTGCCCCAAGGGGCAGCTGCTGGTGGGCAAGGGCAAACACACATAGATGCACATTGATTCTAGTGACCTTACCAGTTCAGGAGAAGATTGCTAAGCCTTGCTATGCCCTTGGAAATGAACACTTTGGCTTCATTTTGCAAGTGCTGACAGAGAATGAGTGCAGGTTATCTGGGGAGAATGCAAATCAGGCCACCCGTGCCCACTGGATTGGATAATGTCCTGAGGCTGGTGAGAGGCGGGGATGGCTGCTGGGCCTCAGGAGGTTCTTCTTTATACTTCATTTACTACCTGTTGATTTACACCTGGCCGGGGTCTGAGCACGCATGCATGATTCATGCTCACATGGGCAGGTGGGAGCGGCTCCATGATTTTCTTCTGAATCACTCCACACTGTCACCAGACCACGTTTCAGCAGCCACGTGCATGCGAGACCCAGTGGGCCTGGTGGGAACAGGGACAACTTTTCTTAGTTCTAGTAACAGCGACAGGGCCTGAGGAACAGCATGGAGCTGTCAGGGGAGGGTCAAGTGGGGGTTAGGAAGATGTTCTTCACCAGAGGGCAGTGGGCATGGAACAGGCTGCCCAGGGCAGTGGGCATGACCCCAGGCTGCTGGGGTTCAAAGAGTGCTTGGATAATGCTCTCAGACATAGGGCTTGAATACTGGTCCTGTGAGGAGCCAGGAGCTGGACTTGCTGGTCCCTGTAGGTCCCTTCCCACTCGTGATATGCTACAATTCTGTTTCTGTGAACCTATCAGGCAGTTCTGACCTGTCTAATATAAACCTATTGGCTGCCTCACCTTCCAGCAGCTGGCAGGAGCATGTGCAAGCTGAAGCATGAGGAAGGGCAGTAAAGCAATGCTGCCCACCAACACCCCAGCATGGCCATGGAGTGAGACCCGTCCATCCCAAAGAGCTTTGCAGCCCTGCCAGCATGGGGTGGCTCTTTAGGAAGCTGGTGCTGTTTATCAGTTACATGTTTGTTTTGTGGGCTTTTCCTTCTTGATAGAGAACTCTGTGGAGATGTTGAAATTTATGCTTCTTGACAGGAGTTTGGCTGAAAGCTTTCTGTCACATAAACCACAAGCAGTTTTAGCATGAGTCGGAGCCAATCGCTTTACCAGAGCATTTCAGAGCAGGCTGTGCTGATTGCATGGGGAGGTTTCAGAGCAACGCTGCTGCAGTTGGATTTGCTTTTGCAAACCATTTCTTGAGGCTTGAAGACAAAATATTTGCAACCTAGCAATTGCCACTTTCTGCTTGACAAGCCTTCAGGAGACTGCAACAGGTTTTGTAAACGTGGTTTTGCTTGCCTGTGTCCTGGCCAGAGAGCAATACCCACGCCTGGGTGAATCGGTGCAGAGATGCTGAGTCTGAAATATGTGGTGCAGTATCTGCCTGTTCCTGGTGCTGGCACTGCATCTTTGATGCTGGGCCCTTTTTTCTACACAGGCTAAAAGAGAATTTAATGTTGATGTTATCAGAGCAGATTGCCCACATGGTGTCAGAGGTGATGCAGGCAGTACCTGCTTTTTCTTCGTTTTAAATCTCAAAGTGCTTCTCTGGGCTGAATGGCCATCAAGTCACTGAGCATGGCACTCCTCCAGCCTGCTGGTAATCAAGCATAACACTGTGCACCCTCAGCTGAACAGCTGATGGGCTCATCAACCAACTCCTTGCAATGCTGCAGGCTCCCACCAAACCTCACTGCACCTGCCCACACATCCAAGGGCTGCTTGGGTGCTGCAGATGAAGGGGCAGGAGAGCTGGGAGATATTTGTGCTGTTTGGATGGAACAGAGAAGCTCAGGAGCCAAGTGTGGTGGTGAGGACCTCTGCCAGGGGTTGCCTGCCATCTGCTGGCAAATCCCACGGGATGAATGGAGTCTGGGTGGGGAACTGAGAGGGAAGCTGTGGTGGTGTTACTGCCTGGTGCTGTTCTGGTGGGACTATGGGAGCAGGGCTTGCCAGGGTGATGCTCCCAACTGACATAGCTGGTGGCTGCATTAGCATCCACCCTCTTCTGTAACCTCATCTCTGGTGCCTCTGTGAAAAGCCAAATTCAACACTGCCTGCCTTTGTACTGAGTTTTTTTTTTAATTATTATTTCCCTGATCCTTTCTGTTTTTTCCTACCAGGATTGAAATAGGATGGGTTTTGTGGCTGGAGTAATGATGGACAGTGGTTGCAAATAGGGCCAGATGTGTGGGACAGCTTTTGGTGAGGTTTTTGGGAATGGGAAGTTTGTCCATGAAAAACCAGCCAGTGTTCCACTCCTTTCCTATGTTTTGAGCCATCTCTGAATTGAAGCCATATGGAGGCAGCTCAGAACTGCAGCCAGGAGCAGTGCTGGTGCCATCAGACAGGTGTCCCCAGGTGCCACATCTGGCTGCTTTAGCTCCAAGGTTACAGGGACTGGTACTTGGCATGCTTACTCCATCTGACTCTCTTGCACTGGGATCACCACACAATGTAAAATAACTCTGCCATTCTTGCTTAATGTCAGGAGGAAACTAATGGCAGGTTGTTACAAAAAATACCTGTGCAGTGAAGTGCTGGTTTCATCTGCTTGTTTGTTTAACCTGAACTGTTGCATGTGTTTGTTAGTGTCAAATTGTTTTGGTCCCCCTGCTGTATGTGATTTGTTTATCTTAAAGATACATCCTAATACACTGCCTGTTTAATCTGCTGAGTAATACAGAACCATAGAATCATAGAATGGCTTGGGGTGGAAGGGACCTCAAAGATCATTTGGTTCCAAACCCTGTGCCATGGGCAGGATTGCCACCCACTAGATCAGACTGCCCAGGAACCCATCAACCCTGGCGTTGAACTCCTCCAGCTGTGTATCAGCAGCTCAGTGAGCCCACGTACCAGCAAGAGATAAAGAGGATACTCTGTGTGCAGGATGTGGACACCTGGTATTGCAGCTCTCTGGGGAAGCTCAGTGTCGGGAAAAGGAGCTGCAGCTTTGCTCAGCATGGCTGCTGCACATTTATGGAGCTGCAACTTTTGCTCTTTTGCTTTTCTTCACATTAGCCCTGCAGAGCAGTGGTTTCAGGTGGCCATAACACAAGATACACAGCTTCTTGAAAGGTTGCTTGTGCAGGTGTTTTGGTGCTGCATCTGCTGAGAGTGCAGCCCTAACAGCAAAACAGCATCTGCAAGCAAATGAGCAGAGTAGCAGCAGCACAGCCTCATCTTGAAAGGAAATCAGCAATGTAATATTCTTCATGGGGCAGCCAGGACTTGTAGGTGCTGTGTAATAATGACAATGATAATAATAAATCTGATGCTGAGGTGGTGCAGTGAGTGCCCAATGCTGGGGCCCTCGGGTGTAAGGGGCTTGGTGGGATGGGGAGGGCAGAGGAGCCAGGGTTGGTCCCTGGGACTGAGGAAAGAGCTGGGGGCCATTAATTAATTAGCAGTGGGCACAGTGGGTGTTACGTCAGCCCAAAGCTGCAGTATCTCCACAGGCATTTCCTACTAACCCACCTCCCGTGTGATTTAGATGTATCTGTTGCTTTTTTTTAATTTTTTTTTTTTTTTTTTTTTTTTTTTTTTAATTTTAACACTGGCTTTTAATGTTCTCACAAGAGTCATTTACCAGCTGCTGCAGCTCACTCCCTGCCTCATACTGCAACCCAGCTGGAAGCGGGACCTGGTGTCCTGCAATGCTGCAGGGGGGCAGCTCAGTTTTCCCCCCATCTCTGGCCACAACCAGCACAACCCCAGCACACTGCTCTGGGCCTGGCAGTACCTTACCTCCTGTTTCTGTGTCTGTCTTTTGGAGGCCTCTCTCCGAGGGCTGCCTGGCTGGTTTTCGGTCTCTTTTATGGGATTCTAAAATTGTTGGCCAATGCTCATTCTCTTCATTTGATAAAACACTTACAGCCCTTTGCTAAATCTGAATGGTTCCTCTCTAATTTGGGTTTCTGCCTTCCTGAAGCCCTAAGCCCTAAGGAGAGAGATACTTTGAGTCCAAATTAGTTGTCTGGAAATTGTTCTCCAAGGAACAACCATACTGCTGGCTGTGCTGGAGGTGAGGTCGGGAATGTAACCACAGTCATTTCTCCCTTCTGGGAGGTTTCAACGTTACTCTTTGTGGGCAGACACCCATGTCACTGGGTGATTGCATGGTGTTTGGTGAGAGGGAGAGCCGATCTGAGATCCCTGTTTCCACAACTGTGATGCAGGCTCACATAGGTGCTGTCTTAATGCCCAGAGCACAGTTTCTGTGGTCTCAGCAGCATTTTCCTGGAAGACAACTCTGAGGGTCCCAGCAGGAGAGAAGGCTGATGGAGCAGATGGCCTCAGGATGTGGTTGAGAGAAGGGGGGCTCATTGCCCCCTTTGCCCCAGGGAGGCCTGCAGGGCTGTGCAGCTGCCATTTTCTGCTGTTCTTTGCAGGCCAGGAGCTGGGCAAATCTCCCACCACAAAGTGCTCAGATGTGTCAGTGCCAGCCAGGCTGCAACTGTGCATCTTGTGTGGGATTGGATCCTGGGCAACATGGGGATGGCTTGGTGACAAGTATTTTTCCAGGCAATGGAGATGGAAACATCCAAGAAATGCACCTCCCCAGAATGTCTTCCAGTGGGATGGGCAGGAGCATGTTCAAGCAAAAGTTTTTGTGCAGAAAAAATGTTCATGGGTATAATCCTTAGAGTGTCTGGGAGACAGTGCTCAGGCCTCAAGAGTGCTCGGGTAGTTGGAGCAACAGCAGGAGAGGGAGCAGCTGTGGTCTGTGCGCTCTGAGTCGCTGCTGGCCTGCCTGCCCTGCTGCCCTTTGCATGTGTTTGGGACTATATAATTCCCATACGCCACTCTTGCCCCAGTGCAAATGATATATCAATAAATCAGAAATGGCAAAAATATTGCTATGGCAATTTCAGGTAGAGTTTAGCTAGATCTGCTTCATTTTTTTCTTGCGGTTCGGTTAATTTTTAGAACTCGCATTAGCTGTGAGGTGGTGAATATCTCTTTTAGAAGCAGTACTCTGAGGGCACTTGCAGGAGCTCCTCTGCATCCCAGAGGTTTAGCTTATCCCTTGCTGCAGGAAGACAAGTTTGTAAAATAAAGAGATCAGTTCAAGGAAATGTGATCACCAAAGATACCTCCAGCATCTTGCTTTCTTGGAGGTGGAGCTGGATATTATTTGTATGCTCAGCAATACCACATTCTCCTGATCTCTCTGCTGTCCAGACTGAACAGTGCCCATGATAAGCAATGCCTTCAGGGCCTCGCTCACATACTCATTCCAACACACACAAAGGAAGAAGAGATGCAGTAAAAGCTGCAGGTTTTGCCCCTCTAGGAAGGTAGCTGGATCCCTTGTGTGAGATCAGGGGTATTAGTGAGGCTCTCTGAAACCCATGTCTGCAGAAGCAGGTGGTTGTCTGGAGACTGACTGACTCTCTGATTTATTATTTTTGCTAGTTTTCAGTCTTTTCTCAAGCAGGCTGTCATGCTGCCTCTGGGATGCAGATGAAGCATCACCATCTACTGGCAGTTGAAAGGATAACGGCAGAAAAATGCGGCAGGTAATGAAATAAAGGAATGGGCTGTGCTTTTGCTAGATATCTGCAAGAACTACTGCAGGGAGGGATGAAAGGTGCTCAGAGCTCTGCTTTTGCACCACCTCACCATGTGGTTTTGCTCTGCTGAAGCCTCCTCGTCCACTCTGGTGCAGTGCGTGCCTGGCAGTGACTGTTTGTTGGAGTCCCTCTTGCTGTGTTTGCACCTGCCCTTTGGTCTCATG
Source organism: Tetrao urogallus (assembly GCF_951394365.1). NCBI lineage: Eukaryota > Metazoa > Chordata > Aves > Galliformes > Phasianidae > Tetrao > Tetrao urogallus. Next base: position 65,470,709 of record NC_136814.1, read on the forward strand.
TGTGGAAGCAAGTGACAGTCCCCACACTGTTTGCCCTGTGTGCTGTGCTGGGTGATGCCCTTCCATCTCTGAAACAGCTTCCCAGCTGTTTCAACCAGGTGTCAGTGCAGAAAATACGCTGTTTCTGCAAAGCCCTTTGCAGCAAAGCAACTAGTAGATTCGGCACAGGGGTGTGTGAAGATAGAAAGATGCTATATTCCCTGCCAGAGAAGCTGCAGGTGCCCCATCTCCGAGGCACTCAAGGCCCGGTTGGATAGAGCCTGGGTAGTCTGAACTGGTGGGTGGCAGCGTTGCACACAGCAGGGGGTTGGAACTGGGTGGGATGTGATGTTCCTTCCAAGCCACACCATTCTGTGATTCTATTTGTTGCCCCATGTTGCCCCATGCAACATGTGTTGCTGGCTTGCTGCAGTCTAGCAGGGATGTGACAAGTCATAGTGACATGAAGGAGATGGGAATCCTCTCCTGATATCAGGGGATGCTCCAAAGCCCACAATTTTGCTGTTGTCCTTACTTGAAGAGTGGAGCTGAGCATGGCCATGGCTTTGCCTGCTCTTTCCAGAAGCCCCCCAGGGAGAAGTGTGGAGTCCCAAAGCCCATGCACAGACCTCGATGTGGGAAGGCATGGCTAATAGTTACAGAGGGAACTCACTTCCAACAGCAGCTCTTGCCCTGTCTCCCCATGATGCTTGTGGCATTTGGCCCTCCAATAGAACTTTGCCTTCAGTTTATGTGCACAGCTTATGGAGGTGACACCCCTTCTTGCTGCATGTGTTCTGAAGCTTGTGCCAATCTTCATATTGCTGCTGCAAGACTGCTGCCTTTAGGGCTCAGCTTGGGCAGATGCACTACAATGGCTGTTGCTGTCAGGTGCACAGGAGATGTATTGCTCCTCCCCAAGGTTCTAGACCTGTTGTGCTGAATACTTCTAAGAGGAAATGATAGGAACACCAGTGCTCAGCAGATGGGTCATGTTGTCTCCTAAGATGGACCCCACCAGGCTCTAATAAACCTTGGCTTTGCATTTGATTGCCACTTGAAAGGGTCTGTTCTCAACTACCTCTTGATATTCTTCCAAGAGTCTGTAAAAGGGCTGCAAACACAGAGGGAACAGGGACAAACCCACCCATCCTTAGGTTGTTTTTCTTACTGAGGACACTATGACCACCATTTCTCTCTGCCAGCTCTCAGCAATCAGAGGAACTGCTGTTGGGCCAGGAGGAAGCAGGTTGTGCCAGGGGCTCCTCTGATGCTGTCACATTATGTTTTAATGTTTGGGGTTTCAATGATCCACAAAGCAGTGTATCAACTTTTGTGTGAAAGAAACATCCCCACATCCTTGGGAATGGCAGTGAGTCCCCGATCTGGAAGTGCAGACCTGGCAGAGGGTGCTGTGAGGTGCATATCTCCTTGTGGAGTGACCATGGAGCTGTGCTGGGCGGCTGGGTAGGACGTGTGCGCTCTGCTGGAGCCTCACCAAAGCCACAACCTTCCCACAAAATATTTCAACATCACCAGATTGGTAAATTCTAACAAAGAAAATATTTCAGCTGATTTTTACCTCCACCCTTCTTTTGTGGGTAGCACATGGCACAAAGAGAATGTTAAAATTGCAAATAAAAATCTGTTTATAACTGCAAAAGTGAATCACACACCCTGTGCACTGTGATATGGCAATAACTGTATGACTCTCTGCTATACAACCATTTCCCAGCACAAACGTATAAAGGAGTAGGAGCAAGGATGCAGGGACAGTTTTACTTCTGGTTTCTTATAGTTTTCTGGCTCTCAGTTTTGCCAAAAAGTAAGCATCCCTTTTTAACATACTGGTTTGACACACCTGTGTCCTATCTCAAAAGCAAAGTGGCTTGTGAGACAGGGCCAGCACAAGAGGACAGAAGCCCAGATACAAAGCAGTTGTCTTTGTTGGTCAGCAGAAAAGCACATTTTGGGAAATAGGGCCACCCTGCAGACTGGGAAGTGCAGCAGTGCCTTTCCTACCCTGGAGCAAGGGCAGCTTCTCTGCCAGGAGCACAGGAGGGTAGATTTTCTCACTGCTGCTATAATCATTGAGATTTCTGATGTTTTCTGGTTGTTTTGCTTTGACTTATTTTCACTGGAGCCAATGAAGATGCTGAAAACTGCCATTGACTAATATCTGATCTCATGGCTAGAGTCGAATTTCTTCACTATTTTTCCCTGATCCATTGTGGGATATAAGGAAACATAGACACAGCTTTGCTGTCCTTATGCACTGAACAAGTATCAGTATCCCAAGCACAGGGAATGCTTGTGGGACTTCTGTGAAATGCCCACAGACCTTTTTTTTTTTTTTTTTTCCAGTACTAGTATGTTTTGCACTTTACTTTCACTGTTCCTTTAAGGAAAAAGAAAAATACTCTTTCAGGGGTGTCAGCAAATCACACATCATTTTATGCATTGGCGTCATCCCACACTTCTCTGAAGAGTTCTACAATGTAAACTTCTAAGAAGGGCATTGTGAAAATACCCCACAACTTTAAAAATAAAAATAAAAAAGTGCTTTTAATATTGAAGTTTGTACCTCAGCCATTTTTCACTGTTTTCTTGGCAATAGCTGATGTTGGATCAGAGGGAAAATATGTTCCAAAATATATTTCACAGTGGCTATTTTGGATTCAGTTGCCCATTTGATTGTGCCAAGCAGATCAACATTCAAAACACCTTATTAATAAAATTTTCTTCCGCTCCTTTGCAGAAGCAAAATACAAGACCATAAGCATAGAGTGAGACATGTATTAAAAAAACCAACTGTATGCCCCAAGTCAATGCACCCTGAAAACACAGGTATTTAGGTAGGGTGTTGCTCCTTCTATGCAGCAACTCTACTTTTTTTTTTTTCACATTATTTTTCAAGATTTGCCTGCTGAAATCAAGTATGAACTCCCCTGTGTCTCCCCTGTTGTCGTGTTTTTATCTCTTTCACCTCTTGGGTCTGAGTCCTCTCTGACACAGGTTGGGAAGCTTGCCTTTACTTGGCAAGGAATGCTGAACTTACCAATGACAGTTAAGATGCTCTTTTACAATTACCTGGGAGCAGGATGCACGTTCCTTGATGCCTCTTTTTACTCTGCAAAAATCTGCTGGGGTCACCTGGCTGGAGAGAGAGCAAGTGTATTCAGGCTTTGTTCCTGCTCTATTTTTTTTTTCCCTTTTAGTCAGGATTCAACTTTGGGGGGATTTTCTCTAATGTGTCTTTACAGCACATCCCTCTTCCTGCTGCAAAGTAGAGGCACTGTGTTCACTGGGGTTTGTGTCAGCACACGGGGGCCTTCTTTTCCTGCCTCTTCCCAGGCAAAGAGCACCACAATATTCACTCAGAATGCTCACACAAGGATAAGCTGCAGGATCAAGCCCTTGATCTGGATGCCAATATATTCGGAAGCTAATAAAACACATAAACAGAAAACACATTCATTTTACTATGTAAACCCTATAGCTTCTGCAGCAGCTGAGTGAAGGTCCTGTGCTTGCTTAGCCCTGGAGCAGTATCACGCCCTGTGTGTCATATACACCTCTGGGAGAGGACCCAGCCTCCTGTGGTCTTGTGGCGAGCTGAGCCCTGAGACCCATTGAGTCCACCACAGATGGCAGTGCTTCCTCCCTGTTGTGTCATTACTGTGTACAAAATTCAAAAGAAACCAGGGGAATGACTAGCAAAAGAATGATGTACTGGAGTTTTGATGTTTGCAGTGAAGAAGAAAGTAAATACAGGATCATTTTGTCACGTCTGGATAAGTTGGAAGTGAGTGGCTGGAATTTTACCATGTTTCTAAAAATATTGTCTTTGAAGAGAGCAGTTAAAGAGAGCTGAAGTCTAGAAATCATTTGGAAACCAAGTTTTTCATGTATGTATGGGAACTGCTGAATCAAGGGCTGAACCTCTGATTGACCACCTGAGGCAAGCAATGAGTCAGCCCTGGGAGCACAGGTGAAGGCTGCGCCTCTCCTAGACCTCATTTAAGAGCTGACTACTACTGGGGAAGGATTTCTCTGAAGATTGCTCCTCTTGGAATCTTTTCAGTGAACCCAGCTTACGGGTAAGCTTTCCGTCCATTCTTCTTTAGCATGATAACCTATTTAGCCTAACTTTCCTATATGTTTCTTAATTATAACATTTGGACATTCATTGATTATACAACACATATGCTTGTGGGGGGGAAGTGCTAGCTGTGCTCTGCTGCTGCCACCCAGGCTCTTGTTCTAGAGAGGATCTGACCAGTGTTTTCATGTAGAATCTCAGAATGGTTTAGATTGGAATGGATCTTAAAGATCACCTCGTTCCAATCTCAACGTGGGCATGGCCACTTGATTAATCCTTACTTTGAAAATATGGTCTATGGCTTTTATCTAACACAGTAGTTCATTTTAAAACAGTACCATACGCCTTGCAGAATTTTTTATTCCTAATTTGATTTTATTTATTTATTTAATCCAAAATGCAGGGAGAAGGAATGCTATGGAGAGTGCTGTTGGGATGGATGTCTTTCTTTGGTGTGAGAATATGTTTCATGTGACATCCTAATGCTGAGCTTGTCCACTCTAAGTAGCTTTCTGGTGATGAGTTCATCTATCAAGCTGTGGTTGGGTGTTAGCATGACGTGTTCCTTTTAACCAAATCATTGTTTTCACTGTGAAGCAATGTCTCCACATGTGGCTGTACACAGGTAGGCAGTCACAGAATAAGGGGTAATGGTTTTAAACTGAAGGAGGAAAGATGTAGATTAGGTGTTGGGGCAAGTTTTTCATTCATTGAGTAGTGAGGTGCTGGAACAGGCTGCCCAGAGAGGTTGTGGGTGCTCCATCCCCGAGGTGTTCAAGGCCAGGTTAGATGAGGCCCTGGGCAGCCTGGTCTATTACTTAATATGGCAATTGGCAACCCTGCCTGTGGAAGGAAATTGAAAATTCACAATCCTTGAAGTCCCTCTCAACCCAAGCCATTCTATGACTGCAGCTATTTGCAAGACCTGGGAAAGCTTTTGAGCTCCAAGAACGTTTTGGAGATGTGGAGCCATGTCACTCTGTACATGAAAGAGAATCCAGGAAAAACTACTTTTTGGCAGCTCTTAAGTGCCTTGGGAACCAGAGCCCTGATTGTGACAAATGAAGTCAGCGTTCCAGGACACAGAAGTTTCATTCGATGTTGATGCAATATTGTTTTTCAAAACACAGATGAGCTTCTGGAAACTGCTCTGGAGTGCATTTTGGAGTCAGTGGTGGAAATCAAGATGCAAAGTACAAATCACATTATGAAAGAAGTATTTCAGAATTTAAGGATTTCATCTGACATTTAAAAAATGCTACATCTGTTTCTAGACATGTCTTAATATTGTTACAGTAATCCTTGAATAAATATTTAACTACTTGAAATATGCAAGCTGTAACAACTGTATAATTGTGAATACAAGTATATTTGAAAGGATGGCTCATGTTGTTAACAATAGCATCAGGACCAGCTCCAACATCGCTGAACTAGATATGAATGAGCCCAATAAATGTGAGTCTCTGACTTGTTTTCAGCTGCAATCATAAATCATGTAATGGTTTAGGTTGGAAGGGACCTTAAAGCCTGCCCAGTTTCATCCATCTGCCATAGGCAGGGCTGCCATCCCCAGCTCAGCTGCCCAGGGCCCATCCAATCTGGGCTTGAGTGCCTCCAGGGATGGGACACCCACAACTTCTCTGGACAGCTGTGCCAGTGCCTCACTGCCTTCTGAGTAAAGAACTTGCTCCTAATACCTAAGCTAAATATCCCCTCCATTAGTTTAAAGTCATTCCCCTTGTCCTGTCATTATTAGATCATGTGTCAGTTTCCCTTCTGATTATAAGCTCCTGACAAGTACTGGAAGGGTGCAATGGGGTCTCCCCTGACTCTTCTCCAAGCTGGACCAGCCCAGATCCCTCAGCCTTTCTTTGTAGGAGAGGTGCTTCAGACAATTTCCCTGCTGTCAGAGGAATTATTCCCTACTAATGCCCTAGTAACATCCATGTAAGTAGCATTGATATTGTTATATCAAGTAGCTAGGATTAAATATGTGCCTCCTACAGTTTAGGTTATAATTATGGACTTGATTTCTGAAGTGAGATCTAATTCCGTACAGTGTAATTGGGAAGAATAAGAGGATCTGAGTTATCTTACCAATTGTTTCCTTTCAGATTTTCAGACATGTGGTCTTCCCTTTAAATTATTTACAGGGATTTGCTCAAGACCTTGGAGACAGTTGGAAAGGGCCATTAACTTTCTTATAAACAGAAAAAAAAACCTGTTATACAATTTTAGCAAGAAAATGGATTACTGAAATTTTACAGCACTCACGAGCTCTTTTTATCATCTTCACTGCCACTGGGAAAACTGGTGAGCTCAGCCACCAGATGTGTTTCCTATCTGATGCCCCCAGTGTTTCCTATGAAGCGACTGTATTTGAAAAGATAGCCAAGAACTGTGAATAGGCACATTAACCCTATCTTCATATGAGGTAAACTTCGTCAGCAAAAGCAAACATTGCCGTTGCTATATTTTGACAGGTCTTTCATACGTGTAACAAAATCTGATGAGGATTTTATTTCAAGCAATGTATGAGTTCTGTTACTTAGTTGTCTACAAAACATAAAGCACTATAAAGATCAAGCAATTAATAACCCTGACAGTGATTAAAATGGATTATATTTGCTTTCCAAACAGAGGAGATATTTTTTACTGGCCAGATAATTTTCCACTGTTTGAACACCTCAGTGTTACAAAAGTAAAGGAGTTCCTTTGCAGACACTTTTCTTGGTGTCATCAGACAAGCCATGCTCTGCACCCTGTACTTAAAGTTTGCTTTAGTATGAATACAGTAATTCCAAGCTCCTTTAATGACTTCTCCACTTGAAGTGAAATAGCCAATAGTTTCTCATCCTGCTTTAAACTTTTGGACACCTGCCTTGAGTGCATCTGTTTGTGGCACTGAAGGATGTGGTTTAGTGGACGTGGTAGTGATGGGCTGATGGTTAGAATAGATAATCTTAGTGGTCTTTTCCAACCTTAATGATTCTGTGATTCAATGAACTGAACGGCGCTGTTCATCTATCCTGTAGTTTGGGAATCTGAGGCCTTCAGAAACAATGCCGAGGTTCACATGTTGGACTGTGAAGAAGTGCTGTCAGGAAGGAGATGCACCTCCCTGAGACTCAAGCCTTTCACACTCCAGTGCCTGCAGGTCCCAGACTACCCATGCTCGAGCTGGAAAGCTTTGTGGATTTCCACCAGAGTAGGAAGACTCTTTAAATTCCAGAATTTTATTCCAAATATATCACAAAGTCTCTGACAAAGTACCTTGGCTCAATGCAGCAATGTGGGGAGGAAAAGAGGAGGGAGGTGCTCAAAGGCATTTTGGGAAGGAGGAGACTCTCGGGATGCATTTCCTTAGCCATCTCTCCTAATGATTAATGGGTAGTCTAATTCTTTTAAAAAACATGATATAGTTTGTAGCCTACCCTGATATTTCAGAATAAGAAAACCTGGGCAACCTTTGGGAAATCTCACAGAAGCACTAGCAGTCCAGCAAGAGTGTGTTGTGCTGTAAAAGTGTGGAGGAGAAAATTGGAGCTGCACCTGTTTCTGCTGCTCAAGCTTTTGCTCACCTTCATGCCCAAATATTGGTCTTCAGTTCAGGCTGTCCTGGTGCAATTACAGCCAGATGATACAAAACCCTCCTATACTAGCTCAGTCCTGAACTTTGTCTTGATTTCCATTTTCAGAGGAATTGTTTTTGCTGTGCTCTCGCATAATCAGGAAATTATATGGACACAAAAAAGGAAAGGGAAGAAGAGGGCATTTTGCCAGGGAAGGAGTAGTAGGTTGAAACAAGCACTTTGGTAATACAAGAAGGCCAAAATCAGCTAGCTTCGTCCCCCCCCCCCTTTTTTTTTTGGCAGTTGAGATTGATTGTTAATTTGATATTTCTCAAAAAAAAAAAAAAAAAAAAAAAAAAAAAAAAAATTAAAAAATCCAGAACCTCATTATTTTACTTATTTTATTTCACAGCAATGCTGCCTATTTTCTCTATCTGAATTGAAGAAGCAATAGGGGATGGGGAAGCTGATTTTCATTGTACCTAAGTTTATATCCGGAGTAAGTGGCCCAGGATGATTTGTGTTTGCACTGGGAAATCTCAGAAAAGCATGAGATGTGCAGTAAGGGCACAAAATCACTGCTCTTGTTTCCTGACTTGTTTGCATTACAGTTGTCAAAATACCAGGTTGTTTGGTTTAGTTTTGCAATCAAATGCTTATGTTAAGACTTGCGTGTTTTGATGGTGAGCTTTGGAAAATTCAGTTGTGTACCCTCCATAATTTGTTCTGAACAGAAACAACATTTAGCACCTTAAAATAATTGTCCTGGAAGGACTGGAAGTCCCTGAGCGTGGGCAGACCTACTTCAGTCACTCTCGATCAGCCAAACAAATTCAGAACTAACAGTGGCAGCATGCTAAGTAATTCCTGCTTTCTGCTTGAAATCTCACATAGGCCAGCATGACGGGCTGTAGGAGGAATACTAAATAAACTGTTAATCCCAAAGGCTTGGCAAGAGCTCTCTGAGCATACCTGCCTCACTGTGGTCTTACAGCTTATTACAGACATCGGCACAGCCAATGAAAGACAAACTGGGTCAACTGGGAGACAAGCAAATGCAAATCAGTGTAAGCCAGGTCATTTCTACTGCAAGATTTAAGAGGCAAGAATATCAAAGGGAGAACAAAACACTCTCATGAAGACAGCAGAAATGCTGTAAGGATGCTGCTTTTGCCAGCGTGTTGTCAAAGTTCAAGTAGTATTTTCACAGCAATATTTGTCTAATGACCAACAGGCATTGAAGAATCACACGCACCCATCTCAAAAGTGAAAAGAGGGACAGCTTCAGCTGCTGCTGTGTTAAACCAGTGCTGGTTATTGATAGCTTGCCCAAGTGAAAGCAGACACTGCAAACGTACTTTTTTTGTGTGTGTGCTACAGAATGCAAAAAGCTCTCTGTTGTGGGATTCTCTGTGCAGACACAGATTACCTTGTACAGGAAACCAGTGTTACAATTGAGTGCACAGTACCCCCAATTACTAGCAAACAGTGCCAGAATGTGTCATTTTTCCTGCATCTGCTGTCTAAAAGTGAGAGACAGATATTGCTTCCCCTGAAAGTCCTTGTTGTGGTGTTGTCACCTGTGCTGCCTGGGTTTGGAATTGCCTTCACTTGCTCCTGCTTCCTTTGCACAGCTCCTGTGTGGGAAACCTCTCTGAAGTATTGCTTGATGAGAGAGGCTGGACTCTGTAGGACTCTGTATGAGGTTTTCTATGAGGCTGTAGAATTTAGAATTTGTTTTTTTCAAAATGTTTGTGGATTTTACCTGGCTCAGTTTTGCAGTAGTTTTTAAAGATTTAAAGTGTTTATGTGGCCAATGCCAGCCTGAGGTTGGATTTTCAGGCACGAGGGATACCTGGATGTGTCTTTTGACATTTGCCTGAGCAAGCCTCTTTTTCCTTTGGCTCTTCATAGCAATCTGAATGCAGTCAGTGCAGTGAATATAAACTTACCAGAGGCATTTTGTACCCTGAACTGGTGTGCAGTGTGGGAATGATTGTATGATTGCCTGTAGCCACATCTTTTGAGCCTGCTGACAAAGTTAGCTAACATTTCTGTCTCTGAATGAGAATTCTTGATGAGATCACTTAATATTATCTGAATGCATATTTGATTTTTTTTATTTTTATTTTTATTTTTTTTCAAATACAAATAACTGCCTCTTTTTTCTCATACATTTCTTCTAGGAAGGAAGTACTTTTCTCAAACTATTACACTTCACTGCTTTTCATGACTATGTTTAGATAATCTTACATTAGGAAATAAATGGCTTTTGCTGGTGCATGGATTATAATTTCTGCTTGTATTAGGCCAGGTACTGTTTCTCAGCATACAGTACACACAGTATGTATGCCAGATCTTTGAGGTGCTTGTGCTTGGCAGCCTTCCTGCTCTGAAATGCATGCTGCCACATCCTCAGTGCTTCAGACCATCAACAGATAGGATCTGAAAGTCCAAAATGCAGTCATTTAAGAAATTACTGGCACTCAGATCCAACCCACCTTTCTGCCAGCAAGAACAGGCCAGCTAATAGGACCTCAGCCAGCCTGTTTCACAGGCCATATATTTGCTGAGGCATCAAGCAGGGGGCTGTGAAGCAGACAGCTGGTATTGGTGTCATCTTCAGTCACTTCATCTAAATCTGTCAAATTGCTCCTGACTGAGTCCTTGGTTATTCATACTAAATAGTTGAAGTTAACATGATATGCTACCACGTTTGTTCTGCACTGTCAAGTAACCACAGTGCTTGCATGTGAGGTCTCAGAGAAACTCCAGGTTTCAGGGAAAGCTCCATATATTGGCACTGCAGAAGCAGCAGGAATTCTGTCATTGCCAGTGAGGTTTAACTAATCAACTGCAACAAAGGATTTCTCTCATCGGTTTTCTCACTGCAGACATTTTTAAGCTAGGAGGCTCTATTTGCACAGCTGTGAAGGATACAGACTTTCAACTTGCTTTAGTACTAATTCTTTTGACAAATCTATGTGTAAGAGAAGATTGTATGAATATGAGAATGACTCTATCTACAAAAATACCTTATTTGATGATGTTTGATAGAAAAATTGAAGGAGTGGAGAATCTAAACATTCCCTAGGTTCACAGTTCCACTAATTACTTACACTTTCTGCCGTGGACATGGACTTTTTTTCTCATTTCAATAAATCTGTCTTTAAGTTTCAACTTTTGGCTCATATTTTCTCCATCTGTGACACCACTTGATATCTCTCCATATATAATCTGTATGTTTTCCTTATTCAGGTTTAATGCAGTACAAATTCTGCTCACTTCTTAACTGAACAATCTCTAACAAGATTACAGAATTAAACTGTTAGTTCCCTTCCCCTCTTTGATGCATTATCCTCTCAATATCTTGTATTTCTGTCCCTCTGCAGTACAGAAAACTCTGAGAACAAACCATCAAAATATAGCTAGTACAAAGAGCAAGGTACAGCATTCTAAAGATGTCTTGTCTGTTCCCCAGTTAAATATGGCTTGGCAGGGAGCAGTGTTATAACCCTGCCAACAGTGCTGCTACAATCTCATGTGCTGCTGTCTCAGAAAGCTCACAAAGCAGATCTGTCACTCTCACGGTCACTTGAAAGTCTGGGAAGTTCTGCTGGAATCCTCAGGGCACATGGAGCTGGAAAAATATTGCCCAGAGCCAGCTAAAAGTCATAGCTAGTATGTCATCACTCTTCTCACGGAAAGGGAGGAAACATATTACAAGAATTATAACTGAAACAAAATTAAAGACTTGGGATTTTGACTGTACTGTGTTATGTTTTATTTGAGCTCTCTTTAAATCCTGCTTTTGCTAAAAAAATATGTTCTTAAGATGCTTATCAATTTTTTCTGGCTTTTATAAGGCATCCATGAAGATATCTGTGTTAGCAGGGAGTTTAGCTTTTGCTTTTCATAAAAGGTAAAGTCCAAAACTGAAACAGTATTCAGATAAATTCTCATTGCCTTCTTCCTCTGAAGGAATAGGTTTCTGAGTCAAGCTCTCACACTATTTTCCTGCCCATTCAACTTTCTTTTCTGAATCTCTAAATTATTTTTAGATTACTCAAGAGGGCTGTTTAGTCGTGTTGAACTATGGAAATTTCCATGGTTAAGCATATTTTTCGTATGCATTCATTATCTGTACAGTTGGAGTAATTCCAGACAGAAAGGTACAGTGCAGGAAGAGTCCTTGGAGATATGAAGCTGAAGCAGCATACACTGGAAGGTGTCACAAATAAATGGATCCTTGCAGACATCCACAATACAACTAGGAGTCACTTGCTTGCTTTCCATGGAAGGGAAAAGAGACAGGTAACTTCCAAACAAGAGGTGAGAAGGTTATGTTCAAGCTATCTTACAACTTATTTTAGTGGGTTTTTGTTTTAGTTTTTTTTTTTCATTCATGTGCCGAAAACAGATATTGGAGACCACTCAGGGTTGGACTCCACTCATACACTTGACTTGAGTGCTTGTGGCAGTAGTCAGTTCACCTGCTTGCTGCTTGACAGCTGCAGTCCCAACACTCTGTAAAAACTGCTCCTAACCTGTGGGTTACAAGCCACATCAAAAGGAGCAGGAAAGAGATGGCTTGAAAATTAGGTAATCAGTTCCTCAATGGAGCCGTGAAAAAGGGTTGGTAGATGCTATCGGTGATCTACTTTTGTATTTAGAGTTCAGCTGTAATTCAAAGCTCAGCATGCATGTACATGTGCATTAGAACGTGTACCGAAATTCTCATGAGAAGCATGTTCCTTGTACATGTCTCATATATTGGTGACACTAATTTAACTTACAGAAGGGGAGGGCAGAACAGTCTAAACCAGTCGACACTGGATTTTTCCTAGTGAGAGTGTCAAACCAAAGGAGATTATTCTATAAACTATCTCTTCTCCCATTGCAAGTTGTTAAGATCACTTCTTCCTCAAGGACTGTGCAATACTGAGTGCCTCTGTTGAGCACCAACCTATCTGTGAATGCCAGAAATGTGGTTAAATTTGTAACTGAAGCTTTTTTGAGATGTGACTCTGAATATTTCCTTTAACATCTTCTGGGATTAAAAGACCAACTCTTGAAACCTCTGGTATATCCTGGAAAGCATTTTGAACACCATCTTCTCACCCCAGTGGTTTCCAAAGATTTTGTAAGAGAGGAATCACAACGTCTCCAGTTCCTTCTGCTAAAAAAAAATCCCTAAAATTCTAAACTGGGTAGAGCACAGATGTGGATGGTCTCATTTTGACACACTGTAATTAGAGATATCTTCCACTTCTTCAGATGCTGCTTTTGCTTTTGTAGCGCAAGTTTATCATGCTGCAAGAAGCTAGAGAGCTGTGTACTGTCTGTGAACAAAGTCAGCAAAGGACCTCTACGTTTTTAGGTCACCCTGGTGAAAAACATCTCAGCGAGGAATAACTGTGACTAAAAGCACAGTTACTGCTTCACGTAGAATTGCTGTAACAGCACAGGAGGAAGGCAGGCTTAAAGCATGTTGTGCATCTTCCGAGGCTTAAAAAAGAAAGAATGTGAATCTCTGATCACTGCATGTTTAAGAGAGCTGACATTGCAGATGTTACATTAATGACTTTTGGAAATAGACATGAGCATTTGGAATTAACTTCAGTAGAAGCGGGTGCAATTTTTCTATTTTTATTCTGCTATGAGCAGTAAATCATATAATTATAGAATCATAGAATCACAGAACAGCTTGGGTTAGAAGGGACCTGAAAGCCCACCCAGTCCCACCCCCTGCCGTGGGCAGGGCTGCCACCCCCCAGCTCAGCTGCCCAAGGTCCCATTCAACCTGGCCTTGAGCACCTCCAGGGATGGGGCACCACAGCTTCTCTGGGCAACCTGTGCCAGTACCCCACTACCTTCTGAATGAAAAATTTCCACCTAATGTCTAATCTAAATCACTCCTCCTTTAGTTTAAAATCATTCCCTCTTATCCTATTGCTCTTAGACCGCATAAAAAGTCAATCTCCCTCCATAAAGTCATATTATCTAAAATGCAGATATAGAGAGAAATGTGTGCAAGAATGTCTATGAGAGATTCCACAAAGTGACAACTGTGGATCGTTTCAGATTTAAAAAATGGTACTGAAAGGGACTTAGCTATTTCCTGCTTGATGTTTACACCAAAAATAGATCTTCCTGATACCATTATGCTGTAGAAACCTAATGAGTTTACTTGGTGTAGGAGCAAGACACTAAAAACAGGCAGAGAAGCAGGAAGGCATTACGTAGCCAGAGTATTTACTATTTGTTGCTGTTTGTTTTTGTAAACAACTATTTAAACTAGAGTGGCTCTTGGGAAAAATAAATGCTTTGTGAATGTACCAGTGCTATCTTTGAGCACTTCAACTGGAAAAAATATGCTCCAGAAAAAAACAAGGTTGATTCAAATGAATGCTGATATTTTAAGGGAAAAATCACGTGGTGTACATTAAAAAGAAAAAAGAAAACAAGTCCCTTAGACTTCACATACCCTAAGAAAGTAACAAAAACAAACCTCGGACTTTGTGTTAAAAAAATCCAATGCAGATGTGGACAGATAGCTGTAGAGCTTTCTCAGAGTAAAGCCTTCCGAAGGAGTATGAGATGGGTGTAGCACTGCAGTAGCTGTGAGGAGGAATCCTTTGCTGGACCTGATCCTCAGATTCCTTGTGGTGCAATGTGCTGTTTGCTCATGACCAAGCAGTCTGACAAACCATCTGCTTTTTCCAGGTCTGTGCTGGAACAGATTGTCACTGCACTGCACGAACATCTGCTCTGCACAGAGGTGCAGTTGTGCACTCAGTTGATGCCAGAGCCTCTTAAAGACACATCTCCCTGCAAAAGTGGGTAGGCTAGCAGGGAAGGTACTGTTAGAAGTGTTTGGATCACATTTTGAAAAGGAAGGTTGACTTCAGTGGGTTAATAGAAAATCTCCAGGGGTTATTTCATGCAGCCTGCTGGAAATGTGCCTTCCAGCAATTGCAGCACTGCAGTATGGTTTGGGGTGGAAGGAGGCTTTAGAGTGGATCTGGTCTATCTCCATGTCTGGGGAGAGCTGATAATAGCTTTTAAGTATCTCCTTTAGATACTAAAGGGGGGCTATAAGAAAGAAGGGATCAGACTCTTTAGCAAAGCCTCTTTGTGTTAGAACAAGGGGAAAATTGTTTCAAACTAAAAGAAGGGAGGTAAGGATTGGATGTAAGGAAGTTTTTTACACTAAGGGTGATGAGGCACTAGAACAGGTTGCCCAGCGGAGTGGTGGATGCCCCATCCTTGGACACTTCAAGGTCAGGCTGGATGGGGCTCTGAGCACACTGATGTAGCTGCGGATGTCCCTGTTTGTTTCAGGGGAGGACTAGATGGCCTTTAAGGGTCCCTTCCAACTCAAATGATTCTGTGGTTCTATGATCTCCCCATACTGTGCAAGGACACCTTCAGGCTTGGAGGAGGAGGAGGGAAATCTTAAACCTGAGGGTTGTACCCACCATAGTTCTTCTCTGTACCTTTCCTAATTGTCACACAGGAGTGACTGGGTGGCTGAAGCGTGTTTGTACAGCACTAAGGTCTTCTGCTGTCATCTGTCCTGCTCATTCTCCAGCAGCTTTAGATGGGTTATCTCATCCAAGCTAAGGTGTGCAATTGATGCAATAGAAGGAAGGGATGCCACCTAGTGGGACCTGGACAAACCTGAAAGGTGTCCCATGTAAAACGAATGAGGTTCAACAAAGTCCAGTGCAAAATGTTGTACTTGTCTCAGGGCAATCCTGGATATATATAAAGATTGGGAGAAAAAATCCTTCACAGTAGTCCTGCAGAAAAGGACTTGGAGGTCCTATTAGATGAAAGAAACTTGTCATGAGTGAGCAGTGTGTGCTTGCAGCCCTGAGGGCCAACAATACCCTTGACTGCTTCAAAAAAGGGGTGGCCAGCAGGGAGAGGGAGGTGATTGTATCCCTCTACTTTGCCCTTGTGAGGTGGAGTACTGTGTCCAGGTCTGGGGCCCCCAGTACAGGAAAGATGCTGAGCTTTTGGAGAGGGTATAGAGGAGGGCTACAAGGGTGGTCAAATGGCTGGAGCACCTCTCCTGTGGAGACAGGCTGAGGTAGCAGGGCTTGTTCAGTCTGGAGAAGGCTTTGGGGAGACCTCATCATGGCCTTTAAATATTTAAAAGGAAATTATAAACAGTAGGGAAATCAACTTTTTGCATGGGCAGAAGGTGATAGGACAAGGGGGAATGGTTTTAAACTAAAGGAGAGGAGATTTAGATTAGTTATCAGGAGGAAATTATTTACTCCATGGTGGTGAGCCACAGGCACAGGCTGCCTAGAGAAGCTGTGGTGTCCTATCACTGGAGGTGCTCAAGACCAGGTTGGATGGGAGCCTGGGAGGCTGAACTGGGGGGTGGCAGCCCTGCCCACAGCAGGTCCCTTCTAACCCAAGGCATTCTGTGCTTCTATTATTCTATAATTCTGTGTTCTTGTCCTGCTCCAGGGAAGGCAGAATATTAGGTCCAAATATAATTAAGGCTTAATTATAAGTTAGTGTATTAGTGAATGATGCTGTATGGGACATGTTGCATATTTTACGTTCAGTGAATAATACTATTTTGCATTATGTGCCATACTTTTGAGGGAAAAAAATAATCATATAACTCATTACAACATAACGCATCCCAACAACAGGGCAGATCATAAGGCAACCAGAAGTAACTCTTGATAGCATGTAGATAATGTCCTGTGGGGAAAAAAATGTATCCTCTCTTTTAACTGAAAATATCTGTACAAAACACACTGGAGCCTGAAATAGCAGATCGTTATTGATTGCCACAGGAGGAATGAAGCACATAATTTAATTTGGAGAGGAGGGGGAAGGAAGGGGGGGGATGAAGCGAAAAAAAGAAAAAAAAAGAAAAAAAAAAGCTGCTTGATGGGACAGGCAGAGCCCAGCCCTGAAGGAAGAGCTGGATCTGAGGCGGACGGTCTGTGTGAGGGATGTGAATGTTCTCAGGTCCGGGTGAGGGACGGAACCGTCCCCACCGCAACAGTACCGAGACCGCGACCTCCCGCACGTTGCCGAACTGTCAGGACCACTTCTCCGCTTCCCGGCTCGCAGTCCCTCAGGCACACCTCCCCGAACCCCGCAGGACCACGTCCGGGGCCTCCCCTCGGAACGGCCCCCGCGGGGAGCCCCGGGCCGCGGGACGGGGCGGGGCGGGCCGCAGGGGGCGGGGAGCCGGGCCGGGCCGGTGGCTCTTCCCCGCAGCGCCGGGACAGCGGCACTGAGGCTGCGGCCCCGCCATGGCTCCCGGCTCCGAGCAGCTCTTCGACTCCCTGGGTCACTTCGGCAGGTAGTGGGGCGGCTGCGTCCCGTCCGGACACACGCACACACGGAGGGTGACAGTGCGCAGCGCAGCGCATCGCACGTGCACGCAGCACCGCGTGTAGCACGGGCTTCTCTGGGGCACCGCTCACACCGCACCTCTAGGGTGTGAGCACGAGTGTTGCTCGGCGGCTTTGCTGATATTGGGCGTATCGCGGTGCGTGGGTATGAGCGTATGCGTGTGTGTCGATGGCCAAAGAGTTCCTATGATCAGCGGTGTGATGCACAGGACAGCTGTTCTGTGTGGGGTGTGACTGAGCGCCCGTGGTTGGTAAGATGAGGTGCTCGGCTGTGTGTGTGGCTGGTGTGCCTCTGTGGGGGTGAGCCTCTGGTTACACGTGGAATGGAGCAGAGATGGTGGGTGAGGAAATGGAACTTTAAGACTTGTGAGATGGAAAGGTGCACATCCTCTTGGCATGTTCTGTTGTGAGCTCTCTTTGTGCACAAATCCATGTGGGGGTTTTGCAGGTTCATACTGCTCATTGTAGGTGTCCAGGGCAGACCCTTGTATCTCAATTTGGGTACAAGTTGACATATTGGATCACAGCTTTGTGCTTTCTAGCTCAGTCACTGGTGGACTAACCACAGTGCTTCTCCCACTGGCACATTCTGAGCATATCCCTGGAGCTCCTTTTAATGGTAAAAGTACACAGCTACACTGCACGGCGGGACATACTCTTAATCATAGAATCTTAGAGTGACTTAGGTTGGAAGAGACCTTAAAAGATCACAGAATCATACAGTGATTTGTGTTGGAAGGAACCTCAGAGATCATCTTTTCCAACCCCTCCGACAAGGAAACCTCCCATTAGACCAGGTTGATCAAAGCCCCATCAAACCTAAGGCCTTGAGTATCTCCAGGAAGGAAGCACCATGACTGGATTCCAACCCCAGTGTCCATAGCAAGCAAAGTATTGAGAAGTGCTGCAGTTGTTGAGTATGGAAAGGCTATTTCTTTGCTGAACTGGGATGTTTGCTTACAATGAAATCTGCCAAGTTGTGACTGACATGCATATCCATCTGGACAATATCTTATTCATTATCAGTTCTGGGCCAGCAACAAAAATATTTTGTTCTGTGTGTACTAGGAGGGGATTCCTAGCAAACAGATTATTTTGCTGTTGCTGTCACTCTTTTGCCTTGCGCTGTTTTGTGAAAAATGAGCATTTGACACTGAGTACTGAAATTAATGAAGTAGTTTTCCTAGCTGAGAACATTTATCAGTACTTCAGTGAAAGTTTTCATATACTTTATGCAATTAAAGGGAGAATAATCTGGAGGCCAGATTATATGAGATGCTGTTCATAGGAGTTGTCTCAGGTTTAGAGCTTTTTGGTGACCTGCAGGCTGCTGGAATGTACATGGTAAATAAACATATTACCCGTAAAAAGTTGTCTGCTACGTATATGCCTGATTATAATTCTAAAATAAGTTCTGATAAGTCTGTGTCCATCATTGTGATACTGACAGATACTAATTTCTTAGGTTCATGAAATTCCTACAGGGCCCATATAAACTATGTATTGTGAATGGATTTATTAGGTCTGCCACAACCAGACTTAGCAGTGCAAGTACAACTGTTAGTACTTGGGGACTGTTCCGATTATCTTACACTCTGACAGATGAAGTAAAGAATGGCCAGCTGTTTGTATGCATGTATGTATATTTCTGGAGAGAGTATACATGCATGATATATATGCTATGTATAATACTCTATACTATAAAATATATTACGTATATAATGATTCACACAGAACGCATAAAACTTTCACTTTAAGATAGCTTTGCAGAATTGACATCCACATACGTGCTGTCAATATTTTGTTTTCCATTGGACACTCCTTTGAAAGTCTCACTGGTGATGCTGTAGTTCTCAGTGGACTCTTGAGACGTGCATGAACAGCCATAAAAACGTGTCGGTTGTTCTTTCCTTTACTTCTAAAAGCAGACTTTGAGCCTTCGTGGTGGGTTGACCTTGGCTGGCTGCCAGGTGCCCACCAAGCTGCTCTCTTGTTCCCTCTGTACAGCAAGGCGCAGGGAGAAGATGAGATCTCAGCCGCTGGGCTGAGATAAAGGCAGGGATATCACTCACTGATGACTGCACAGGCAAAACAGATGCTGCTTGGGGAAGATTAATTTAATTTGTTGCAATTAAAAATAGAGTAGCATAATGAGAAACAAAGCTAAAAACACCTTCCTCCAATCCACTCCCTACTTCTCAGGCTCAACTTCGTGCCCAAATCTTCTGCCTCATCCCCCTGATGGACACAGAGGAACAGGGAATGGGGGCAGTGATTAGTCTGTAATGCTTTGTCCCTGCTGCTCCTTTATGGTCGCTCTCTGCCTAGTCCACTATGGGCTCCTTCATGGCTAGACCTGGAGATATACTTTCTGTGGTGCTCATCAGGTGCAGGAGTAAGGCCTGCATCTCCACAGGACTCTCCTGGGCTACTGGAACTTCTGCTCCACACCTAGAACACCTCCCACCCTTCTTCTACACTTACCTTGGTACCTGCAGGGTTGCTCGTGTCACACATCTCACTCATCTCTCCCAGCTGCTGTTTCACTGCAGTTTTTCCTTGTTTTCAGTCTGCTCTCCCAGAGCTGCACCCAGCATCATTCACAGCTCAGCTCTGGCAGCAGTAATTCGCTTTTGGAGCAGCTGGAGCTGGCTCTGGTCTGATGTGGGGCAGTTCTGGGTTCTGCTCACAGAGGCAACTCTTGTTTTTGAATTTGGGAGCGAGTAGCATCCCTGACCCATCAGTTCAAGAAAGCTGTTTTTAACATTGTTTCCAAGTCTGTTTCTGGTGTATTAGATCACTGCTTGCTATTGTAAAGGTTAATGAAAAAAAATCCACCTGTATGCCTCAGAAGGTCTTATCTCTAATGGGCTGCCTTAAAGTTCCTAATTTACCTGCACTGAACTGCATCATTCTGTCATGCAGCGGTTCCTGACAGTCAGTCACTATGGGTTCTCCCTCTCTGCCCAGCCACTCTGAGTGCAAAACCCAAGTGCAGGGAAAGAGAAGAGGTGAGTGGCAGGCCCAAGGCTGGTGATGCAGCTCGCTGTGCCCTAGCAGCTCTTTTGGGAAGCTTGGTTATTTTAGTCTACCAGCAGGACATAGACCTAACTTACCTGGTTGAGTGTGTTTTGCACCTCTGATCTACACCATCACAAAGTGTTGAATGGGGAATAGTGTAATAAGACATAGAGGCCCCGGAGCTTGTCCAGAGGAGGACAGTAAGGCTGGCGAGGGGTCTGGAACACAAATCTTATGAGGAACAGCTGTGGGAATTGGGATTGTTTAGTCTGGAGGAATCTCAGGGCAGACCTTACAACTCTCTACAATTCTCAGAAAGGAGGTTGTGGTGAGTGGGGTTGGCCTCTTCTCCCAAGTAACAGCAATAGGACAAGTTGCACCAGAGGAGGTTCAGGTTGGGTATTAGGAAAAATTTCTTCCCCAATAGAGTGGTGAGGTATTTTAACAGCCTGCCCAGGAAAATGGTTGACTCACAGTCCCTGGAGGTGTTTGAGAAGTGTTTAGACATTGTACTAAGGAACATGGTTTAATGGGGAAAAATTGGTGGTAGGTGGACATTTGGACTAGATAATCATTTCCAGTCGTGGTGATTGTACAGTTCTGTGTCTTGAGAAAAATGGAGTGCCTCTTACTGTTAGTGTGGATGAAAGTGAGGAGTTGATTTCCCAGCTGGCATATCCAGGAGCTATAAGGTGCAGTCTGCGTGGTACGTAGAGCTTTCTCCATGATTTGCAGTTTTTAGATCTTGGCTTATATTTTGTCTAAATGTCGGCGGTGGAAACTGTGAGGAGACAGGACAGTTGGGTGTCACTAACACTATTTCCAGGTTTTGTAATGAAATATATCTAGATTCTTGTAAAAGATTGTTCTTTTAGACTATCCTTGCATTTGCATCTGGGTTTGGTTTGCATTTGCTTTTGTTCTTCTTTTTTTTAACCAAATGAAAATAGACAGATTTTCAAATGTTAGTTTTATAAGTGAAGTATTGTACTAACTTTTGGACTGTTTAACAAATTGGCAATGACTGTTTTTTATCTTTATTGAAATGTTTAAGTATTGATTTGGGTTTAAACGTCTTCCCGTGGTTGCCTTACACAAGCTTGTCACCTGGTGAATGGGTCTGCTACAGTTGGGATTTCAGAAACAGCCCTGACCAGGATTAGCAGTGGCCTATGGGAAGAGGAGAGAGTCAGGACAGAGTGTCTGCTGGGGCAGGACGCTCACCTCTTGCACCCAGACTTGGGCTCCACGAGAGATTATCACATTTTTCAGCAGTCTCAGTGCTTTCTGTTAAGTGCCCCAACACTTTTCTAGGGGCCACAAATAGAATGGAGACTATACTTAGCTTGTAAAAAAGCAGACTTTATGTTAGGAGAGGTTCCTTCAGTGGATGTTTGCAGTGCAATCCCTGCCTCTCAATACCATAAAAGCAGTATTTGAACACTCAATGCTAAGGCCATTTCTCTTCTCCCTACATTCTATGACTCCTGTTTCATTTCTAAGGCCTGCACCAAACCATCCGTCTTCTTTTCATGTCTCAGAACTTTTCCAGGCTCCTATTTTCATTCATTTATTACCTCTCTTGTTTCATAGCTTGCAGCTTCTCTTGAGATCTAATTACATCTTCTGCAAATTGTGATACATACATGATACTTTCAGGAATTTTCCAGAAATTATTGGATATGTATCAAATAACGAAGAATCCCAAGTATCTCAAAGTAAATGCTCACCCATTCCTTTTCATTAAAGAGATAAGAATACTTTCAAGCAAAGTTTTTTCAAACTCGTGTTTTACCGATGTCTTGAGCGATTCTTCCCCAACAGAAAAAGACTTTTCAAGCAAATGTACTTACTGGATATGGAAAAAGTTGTGGTTTTTTTCCACGCTAGTGTGGAAAAGCAGGTAATCATGTTCAGCATTTGCACACATGATTAGGCTTTACTTTAAAAACAGAAACGTTACAAGCATTTTCAGAAATACTAATATAATTAGTGGTTAGTACATCCTACACAAAATTAACATTTGTAAACAAAATAAAATGAATTACTGTTTAAAATTTTACATTTTGCAAAAATGAGCAAAATACTGTGGTTTTTTGAGATTGCTAGCTGGATGCATGCTAGCTATTTTATACAATGGACAAGTTTATAGCGACATGTCTTCATTCAGTTTTGAAAATGTGTTTGTGGACAGCTGTTTGCATTTACTGGAATGTGCCAGAGAGAAGAATCTCAAATCTAAGTCCTCCTTTGGCTCCTAGTCAGAGGTGGTGTTTGGCAGGAATGCTTGAGAAATATTCTTCAGCTTTATAACTGTACTATATTATGTCTGAATCAGCCTATGTTTATCTCAGGTGCCCATGGGCTAAAATAAGTGGACCTAGCGGCATCCTAGCTGCATTTTAGGAATAATTGCTTTTTTTTTTTTTTTTTTTTTTTTTTGAGTGTCCTGATATTTTGTAAAAGGCACTTGATCCCACTGATGGAATGGCATCAAAATAGCCTCGGAGAAGTGAGACAAGCCATGTGTTTTCACAGAGCAGACTCTAGCAGCTTCAACAAAGCTCTTATTATCTATGCCTGACTAGGCAAAAGTAGAAATATCTTCAGGGCTCAGAACCAAAGGTGGACATTGGCAAGTGCCCCTGGATAATGGGGTTGATGCACTCGCAGTGCTGTCTGCAAGAGGTCCTCGCTGTAGTTGCTGGGATCCAGATCATGCTGGAGGCAGTCTAGCACAGGATCTACACAGACAAAATTGCACTGCATCAGAATGTGCTGGCAACTTCTCCCCGCCTGCTTCTGGAGGGAGTAAGTAGATTGTAACAGTGCGTTACGAAGTGTGTTGCCTGTGATTTGGTGCCTGGTATATCGCTGCTGTGAAAGCTCTGTTGCTTCTATGAAAGCTCTGTGAATAATTTTTTAATGATGGTCATGATTTTCTACAGTACAAAAGTTCCCCCAAGTTGGAAGGAAATGTTTTATAAAATGGACTTGCTCATGAGAAGCTTGGCCAGTATATTGCAGGAGGTGAAATGATTCAAGTACAATATAGTATTAAATTTAAGGAATTCTTTGAAGGTCCCAGAAACGTTCAGCACATGCTATAAAAATTTCTGTGCTAACATGCTGCCATACGCAACAAGAGCAGAACTGAAATATGTGCACAGCTGACAATTTATTTCAGGTTGCTTGAGAAAAATTAGCAATACATAAAAAATTTCAACTGAGGTCTCCATTTTAAAGACCAAGATTAGAAACAGTGTGATGACAAACTGTACAGGACAGAGACTTACAAGTGCTCATAATGGCAGATCTGACAGTGCATATAACTTGGGAAGGAATCCCATTTCTTTGTAAAATACTGGAATTACCTAGAAAGCTAATATATGCTTTAGTATCATACACTGATAGCCCAACTGTAATGCTCAGCTCACTCAAACCAGACGTTCTCTGAAGTTCATGTGAAATGAAAAGGTGATTTCAGGAATCTAGATGAGCCATTGGTTGGATCAGAGACTGAGCTCTTTCCTCAAGAAAATGTTTTCACTAAGAGGAGAAGCTGGGATTCCTCTTCCCATTATTTGGAGGCATTACAGTTGTCTAGCATCAGAGGTGCTGCCTCACCAGTGCTGAGATGGGAATAAAGGACACAGCTTGGAGAGTAGATAGAAAGGGCTGATAAGGCAGGAAGAAGAATACAAATACCAGAAAGATCGCTCAGGAAACTGGTCTATAAAAAATATGATCTATACTGCTTTATGAAAAGTAGTCAGCATCACACTTGGATGGAGCACAGTACCATCTCAGCAACCTCTTCTCCTGTCTAAACTGTGAAAAAGATTTGGAAGGCTCTGCTTACCCATTTGATCCATCCATCCTGTCTGTGTTAGCTCTGTGAGGAAGAAGTTAGCTGTCCAAATCAAGGCTCAATAGCGTAAATAAAATAAAGAAATAAAGATGAGCTCACCAGCATTACAGGCATGTAGTACAAACTTCAAACATCTTCCCTAGTCACCTTGTCAGCGAAGATAATGAGACTCTTTGAAGTTGTGATTCATCTGACTTATTTTCAGTGAGTGGTTCTGAACAGGATGAATGAGGCTTCTATATTTGTCTGTGCTTCTGCACTGAGTGAAAAGGGAATCTAGATAAGTATAAATAGGTATGGATGCGTACCATACACAATATATTGCCTCCAAATGTATGGTATACATCCAAAGTCTAACTTACTTAACTAGTTAAGGCTTAGCTAGAAGGTTGGGATGTGGGAGATACTTCTGGCAACATACTTTCTGTGTCACAGGACTAGCCAGCATCTTTCTATCAAATCAACACAAAGCAGGTAACATAGTGTTTGCACCACTCTGCTCTATGTCAAAGATAAGAAAGATTGTCAAATATGCAGCAGCACTACCGTTGAAATGCTTGATACCTTGATAGCTTTCCATCAGCAATACTTGTTGTCAGTTCCTTGAATACAAGCAATTCTAATAAGGCCAGAATTTGAAATGCCAACATTAAGATCAGAGAGAAGGAATCAAAGCTGTTCTGGAAACACAGTAGGCAAAAGTGTGTGGGTTTTCTAGCCTCTAAATTGCAGGTGTAGATCTTTTTGTTCTTGGTGAAAAATCAGAAAATGATACTATTGATGTACTGTTCAGATAGCCTTTGCTCTATAAATATTACCATATCTGTAACATTACATTTCATTTGAATGTCCATCTAGTACTGGAGAGAAAGTCAAATATGAGAGGTGAAAAATAAGCAGTAATAAATAAGCAATATTCAAAAGCATATTCTGCCATGAAACTACTGAATTTACAGTGAAATTATACTGAGGAGACCACATTTCACTTAAATAGCTCTTTGTGTCTCAGACTCCAAAACAGATTGCTATTTGGATATTTTTTGGTGTTTGGATCTTTGGATCTGGTTTATATCAGGAGAGATGGGAAATGGCAAGAAACTTCTTTCAACTCCACCCTTCTGAGAGAGAGTTCTTGTCTGGTCTAGGGTTAGAGCAATTGGAACCTTCTATCACTGACACTTGCTTCTTAGGCTCCTTGCAAAGCTGTAGTCCTTGGTAGTTCAAGGTAGCTGATCTTTGTTCTGTCTCTTATCCATTTACAATGGGTGCAGATAGTACAAAAAATAGATCTGTGAAGAAGAAACCTGGCAGGTCTGAGCAGAATCCAGTTTTTTTGTTGGATTCTTGTGGAGAACGGAACACTGCATTTCTTGCAAAAACTTATGTAAGGTTAGAAAACAGCAATGTTCTAGTTCATTCCTTTGTACCATAAGATAAAGACCCAAGGAACACACCTGACACTGCTGTGGAAGGATAACAAGGTAAAAGAACATTACAGAACATGTTAGGAAGGTGTTAAAGTGCATTTGTGACCTTGGAAGAGTCACAAAAGTAAAATATGTGGTCTGTATTTCTTTGTTTTTAATTTAGATTATGACAAGAAATTGAAAGGTGTCTGCTTTTCACTAGGAAATCAAGAACAATGTAAAATAACTCTTGTTTGTTGGTGATGAAATAGATAAATGGCCAGGTTGTAAATAAGCTCTTTGTCTAATTAAAATGAAAGGCAGTATTTTAAATACCCAAGATCGATTAAATTGATTCTTGATGTTTCATCTAATGTATGTACTCAACAATGTGTAATTTTCCTCTGGTGGCCTTCTAGGATGGAGTGATGACATTGGTGGACAAAGCAAGGGCAACTAATGTCATCTACCTGGACTTGCTCAAGGCCTATTGCATGAACTCTTGCCTTCATCCCTATCTCTAATTTAGAGACATATGAATTTGAAAGGAAGACTGTTTTGTGGAAAAAGAATTGGTTGGTTGTTGCAGCCAGCGGGTTGTGGTCAACAGTTCATTGTCTGTGTGGAGACCAGTCATGAGTGGTTTCTCCCAGTCTTCAGTCCCAGTTTCAGTCTTGGGTCTTCATTTTCATCTTTGTCAATGGCAGTGGGATTGAGTGTGCTCTCAGCAAGTTTGCTGATGAAACTAAACTGAGTGGTGCAGTTGATAAAATGGGAGGGATGCCATCCAAAGGAACCTGGACAAGGTTGAGAAAAGGGCCCACATGAACCTAATGAGGTAAATAACGCCGAGTGCAAAGTGTCGTGATGTGGGTGATCCCAGATAGGGGAGAAGAAATCATTGAGAGCAGCCCTGCAGAGAGTGGCCTGAAGAATCTGTTGGATGAAAAGCTTGACATGAGCCAGCAGGATGTACTTGCAGCCCTGATGGTCAGCAGTATCCTGGACTGCATCAAAAGAGGTGTGGCTAGCAGGGAGAGCGAGGTGATTATCCCCCTCTGCTCTGCCTTCCTGAGGCCCCATCTGGAGCACTGCATTCAGACCTGGGCACCACAGTGCAAGAAAGACGTGGAGCTTTTGGAGTCAAGAGGAGGGCCATGAAGGTGACCAGAGAGTAGGAGCACCTCTTCTATGAAGAAAGGCTGAGGTAGCTGGGCTTGTTTAACCTGGACAAGAGAAGGCTCTGGGGATACCTCACTGCATCCTTCCAGTACTTGAAGGGAGACCAACATTTTATGCAATCTGATAGTAATAGGACAAAGGGGAATGGTTTTAAACTAAAGGAGAAGAGATTTTGATTAGATGTTAGGGGGAAAATTTTCACTCAGAAGTGGTGAGGCGCTGACATAGCTGCCCAGAGAAGCTACGGATGCTCCATCCCTGGAGGCACTCAAGGCCAGGTTGGATGGGGTCCTGGGCAGCCTAAGCTGGTGAATGGCAGCCCTGCCCGTGCAGGGGGTAGAATTAGATTATCTTTAAAATCCCTTCTAATCCAAGCCATTCTATGTTTCCACAATTCTTCTTAGAGGAGAGAACACAGAAATATTTTCTTGTCCCATGAAATCAGTTAGGTTAGCAGAATCAGTATCCAACAGTGAAAACTGGAAGAAGTTTAAATAAAAACTGGACAGAGGATCATGGCCAGGCTGCTAAGCAATGCAAAACGAACTGAAAAGCTCTGCGTTCATTTGGGAAGGTCCTGTGAGGCTGATTCACCACTGAAGGAGAAGTAACTGAGCACTTCTATCCAGAGTAGGTTATATATTTGTAATAAAGAGGGGCAGTTTGGAGGAAAGGTGGGTTGTGAACCTGCAGAAGAAGCTGAAAGTCTTCTTGTGCTCAGTAATCTTCTTAAATGTTGGTGTAGAGATAACTTGCCATGTCTTGGAGAATACAGCCAATTAGGGATACTAAACTGGCTAAGGAGACAGAATATTGGTGGGACGGACCATGTGGCCTCAGAAGAGCCAAGAGAATAGATAAATAAGGGACGATACATAGACCATACCACACAGTGCATGTCATCAAATCTGCATGAATATGCATGGGGAATTGTAACTTTTTTTTCAGCAGAGAATCTCTGGCTGAAATTGAGTTGCTTTTCCGTGATGTTTATGTTGACCTTGTCTCAGATTTTAGAAGACATGTTATTGAAGTGTCATCCAGTGTGCTTGAATTCGTTAGTCTTACTTGTTTTAGTTTTTCACAGGAGGTCTTCTGAAACTCAATGAAGAATGAGAAGTTTTATAAACATTTTCCTAGTGGGGAACAATTAGATTTCTCATCTAGAACCAATCTTTATTGGTTAACAATATGTGGCATGACAAAAATAAAAAAATAAAAAAAATTCAGGACTGAAAATGAGCTGTCTAAATTTTCTTAGGCATTGTTATGAATAGGGATTGGAAAACACAGTTCCTTTTAACTATTACAGCAGTAAGGCTTAATTATTTTGTAAAACAGGAAACATGCTGGCCTTTGAGTGTTTTATATCTCAGCAGCTGTGGGTTCATGAAAGCTGCAGGAGCAGTTCTGGATGTAGGCAGTGAAACATGGAATCCCTGCCCAGGAAACAGAATGTGTTTGTGTCTTATACCTACGCTGTCATGTCTTGGTATTAGAAAGGATGGTCAGGAGTTGGTTGCTCTTCATGATGTGTAAGGTTATAGGGATGTTCAGCAGTTCAATACAGTTGTAACTAAACTCTACAGGGAGAAGGTAAACATGTCGCTGTAAGAGTATTAAAAGTGTCTGAACAAAAAAGGGGATTATAATGAATAACATTTTTGGGTATTGTGTAATTAATAACGGAATACATTCAGTTAACCAAAATTGAGTAATGCAATACAAAGCAACAGAAAGCAGCTTTGATTTTCCTTAAATTTCAGACTTAGAGATATATAGAAAAACATATAAAACCAAAGTTAGGTGGAGAGTTCAAGAGAGGCAAAAAAAAAATGGCAGTTAGTAATTATGGAATCTTCTCATGATTGACATTTGCTTGCTGCAGTCGAAAAGGAAAACAAATACTAGCAATATGTTTGTAATATGGCAAAAAGAGAAAGTTCACTTCCTCTTATTGGAAAAGATTAAAGATTTTGAGTAGAAAGTATCTTTTTTTTCCAGCATTATTATTATTATTTTTTTTAACCATACCTTTACTCATTTCCCAGGATATATAAAATTAAATTAATTTAATTACACTGGAATTTACAGACAAAACTTTTGTTATTTGCTTCAATTTAAGGAGAGTTTTCTTCCTGTCCTTGTGCTCATGTCAAAAGTTATTTACATAGACACTGCAATACAAAGGACCTGCCATAGTTGCAGCAAAAGATAACCATTTCCAAAAGATAATAAAAAAATTAATGATATTCTTCTTGCAGTACTGGAGATATATCTCATGTAACACTTTTTATGGTAGCTGACAACAGTGTCTTTTTAATGACTCTTCGAGGTAATGTTAAAATGATGCATATAGATAAAATTATAGTAGAAAAGGTTGCTAGTGTAGATGGAAAATGTTTTCTTATATAACTAAAGCTGGAATTCGTTTACTTTGACTGAGTTTGCTCTTCTGATGCTCAGATGCAGATCCATAATGAAATGATAGAAGTGGAATCCTTCACAGGATCAGTTTTAAAATACTGAAAGAATGATTTGGTGTCTGCTGTTCAGTGAATGCATGTTGCTGCACAGTGCATATTGTCACAATGATGGAGGCTTTCTTATTCCTGTTGGTACCTGTATTGTTGGTACATTTAACTGCATTCAACACAATGTCTTCTCCTCCTGAATACAGATTCTGGAAACAACCCTCCTGCTGATGTGTGCCGGGACTATCATTTGCATAGTTTAAAACACCCAAACTTTTGTCTCTGTAAGGCAAGCAAGGCTAGGTCTGTTGTATATTTAAGACTGGTTCCAAATCTGCACCTCTGTACCATAGCAAAAATACTTCTGTGTCTCATTGAGCTCCTATAAAAAAGTAAATGTGTAAATGTAAGTAATCACAGCTTGTTGATTTAGAGTGGGAAGAATGCTGACTGGCTTTTCTCACATTTAAAAAAAAAAAAAAAGTGGGATTCAGAACTGTAAATAGTCACTAAACACAAATTCTTTTAGAAACGGTAAATATCTGGCAGTTTCATTTCACTGAAGCCATGCTGTTGAGTGTGTACTGCACAACTGCAACATGCTGTGTTTTCTGACTTTGCTCTGGTTTGCTAACAGGGTGGTTGAAAAGGCAGACAGTAAAAATAGTTCTCGTAAATCCTGTAGAATAGTGCAAGTGTTTGCTAATCATAGATCAACCGTGTGACTCTATCCTCCAGTGGAAGGTTTTTTAAAGTATTATAGTAGCTTTTGAGGAGCATCTAATAGATTTGCCATCAATTCCCCCTCTCCTCTCTTTGATGGATAGACAAGAAAACAAGTTTTATCTGGAAAATATTTTGTGTTACATAAAATTGTCAAAAAACACATTTTGAATTATCGTCTAACAACACATTTTGTCTCAGGTGTGCACTGCAATAACTGGCAATAGTAAAAGTTCTCTGAGGTAAGGACTTGCCCTCTAGCTGACACGTGGCAGTGTCTACTTCAGATATTGCCTCCCAGATGAACCACCCTGCAATTAGGCTGCTACTGAGTGCTTGCGTGGATGCAGTGGCGATTAGATCAAACAACTGATCTGGCTTGTTTGTTTTTTAAAATTGTCTCTTTTGACATCTTTTTTTTTCCAAGTTAGATCAGTTTCCCAGATAAAATTTGCAGCTGGTCCACATAAAAATTACCATCACAACTGAGGAGATTCTCAGGGGATCGCTGTGTCTGAGGGAATAAATAAACTGTGGGAAAGGAGAAGGGAAGAAATAACTTACCAGGACAGTGCCACAGGGTATGTTGTGTCATGAGATGATAGCCACAGTGACAGTGGTCTGGGATCTAGTTCATTATCCTTAGTGTTTCTTCAATTCAGGAACTGAAATTATGATATTAAAATTTGCTTTTCTTAGATCATAAAACCTATGCAGACGGATCAGAAAATATGAAGGTGTTCTATTTTTACTGTAAGCTGTAAACTGAAAAAAAAAAAAACCGGGGAGAAATTTCACAAAATACTTTAAGAAGGACTGGCACATTTTCATGCTGTGTCTTGCTCAAGCTTTTATGAAGACAGTTTTATGCTCATTTGACTTCTGGCATTCATTAAGTGCCTCTGCACTGGAGCAGTAACCTACAAAGTCTTCTTGACTTCTATATTTGACACTCCTGGCAAGAGTGACAAAATGTACTTGCCAAATAATTATCTCCTGTGGCAAGTCACTAAAGAGATGGAAAAATACTGTGAAAAGCCAGAGATTATTGTAGTTTTTAGGACAGTCTTCATGTTCACAGATCTTAAAAATAAAAAATAAATTTTTTAAATAAAAAAAAACCCACATAAAGTATTCCTTGCAACAATATACTTTACCTAATCCAATATGTGTATGTGAAGGTAACAGGCATATAAAATATCCTTTCCAGCGACTGCCTTTTTTGAGTTCAGTAGAGGAAAACAGATGACAGACTTTGCTGAGAGAAGCTTTGCCTTCTTTTGGTGAATGCTGGTTGTATTTATTGCTGCTGCAGTTCTATTTTCTTAACGTTTCAGTGCGTGAGCAGCAGTATCTCTTATGTCAGGGAAATTTAACTTTTAAAATGGAGTTGGTGAGCTTGCTAAAAGGATTACATTACATGAGCCTGCGGTTGAGAGATTTAAGCTTATTAATAGACGAGTTTCTTATCTGTCCAGTGTTCTTAACTCAAGAATTAGGGAAAGAGTTAATCATTCACAGCAGACAGCAAAGACAGCATAGACTTTAACCAGGGTCAGCAAAGTGCAGGGGTTCTGCTGTCACCTCCTGCCCCAGCACAGCTTGCTGCAGGGAATGCCCAGGGCCCCCAAGCTGCGGGCCGTCCTCCCACAAAGAAGAGATGCTGCCTGAGTGTGGGCCAAAATACAGACCCAGGATTTTAAGGCTGGGAAGAGCAGTGATGTGTCCTAGGACACCCAGTTGTTCAGAGGGAGGGGGCCTGGTTAGCAATGGAGCAGGGAGCATCTCTGTGTGCCCCCTTGCTCAGCACTGTCTGCTGTTTTAGCAAACCTCTGTCTACCACGTGTCTGGGCCCATGGCTTTCTCTGTCTTTTGTCAATCTGCAGCTGCCCTGGCAAGAGAAGTTCAATGTGTCTATAGTACTTTTCCATCCCACGTATCATCCTCCTTACATACTTTTCATGCTTTGTATGTATTGTCACTGATGGCCTAATTAACTCCTTTTTGGTAACTATGCGAGTTATCCAATTTCCTGACCTCTGTGCATTCAGGCTTTCTAGAAACAAAGCTCCTGGTATCCACAGGAGAAACTCACCAGTTCACAGGGTTGAGCGTTTCAATCTGGCATTGGCAGAGAAGATGCCATCAATACACTACTGTAGTCAGCCATGAATTTTGCCTTCACAGCAAAGGTGAGCTTTCAGGTTTTGGGGTTGTACATATTTTCAGAGTGAGCCCTAGCCAGCCCATTGTGGAATTTTACTGGAGAGAACAGTAGGGAGCTTTTACAGACAGAAAAGCAGCCACTCAGTGCGGAGGCAGGGCTGTGGGTTGCCTTCAGCCACTGGTGCTGCCAGACACGTCTGTAGCTTCACATCCAGCTGTATTCTCTCCTATTCCCGCTTCCTCTGCCTGCTCCTTGGCTTTTTTATTCAGCTGAGAGAGGTTAAAAACTGCAGTGCGGTCCATCCTTCAGGATTCAGCAACAGCATGACTATTTATTGTAAAAACACACTTTTCACACACTAGTTAGAAATGGCATACGTTATGTCTGTTACCATCCCTCTGGAATTCTATTTTACTTTTAGTGTTTGCTTAGCATAGGTGCTACAAATGAGGTAAGAAAAAAAATTGCATTGTAGAGCAGATTTCTTTGTTGGAGCTGAATAAGATTTTTGTAACACTGAAAACTGAAGAACATTTTTACAAGAACCAGTTACATCTAGTTATAAGTTAAGCCCTTGAAAGATGGGAGAAATGTTGCACGACAGATATTTCTGTAAAATAAATCCTTTATTGCTTTTTGTAAATGTGGACACTGTTCAGTAGGACACAGTGGAAAAATGAGGAAGGGGTAAGGGATTGTAACTTACTTCGTTTTATAAAGCAACCAGAGGGGAAATCTGATAATTCTGTATGAAAAAATGATAAAAGACAAGTAAGATTTATTCAAGGTTGCACAAGGATGTTTCATAAGAGGCTAATAATCTCACATTAAGAAAGGGGACATGGAGATTAGATTTAATGAGGAATTTTCCAACAGAATGCTTTGACAGTGGAGCAGTCTGTCAAAATGGTTATTGAAGTGCAATCATAAAAGGTGTTCAGGAAGATATACGGTGAAACTCTCAAGGGTGAAGTTAGTGCAGAGATTAGCTAGGACTGATCAAAATTACAGCCCTGGTTATGCTCTTGGGATTTAGGTTTTACAGAAATAATATAGTGCATTTGTTCCTGCCATCTTCTCAGCCTATATTCTGACAGGCTTTTGTCTTCCTTCAAACCTCTCCAACAAGAAAGAGCATAAACATCTTTTTCTTTCTCACTTTTACGGGCTCTAGAAGAGAGGTGATGAACTTGATGTTTCCTATGCTGGAAGAGCTAATTAGGAAGCTCAAGATGAATGTATGGGAGTCTGAATTTAATTTGTTTTACCTGTGTCTGGGAAATAACAACTGGGCTGTCTGACACTACAATTTCTTCATGTGTAATGACAGATATTGCACATACTGGGCAGCCTGGTTCCAGGTATGCCACTCTTTATTAGCTAGTGGAAGATGTAGTTGCATTGCTTCTAGGTCTTTAATTTGCTGATCTGCTAGAGGTCATCTAGTTCTGATGTCATCCCATTTTGCATCCTGCAACAGTAGCCCAAGTTTCTGAATTAGCTCTTGCTCTGCTATTTTTAAAAATAGTTTTTCTCTTTTGTTGAGAACAGTTGCAATTAAAATAGCACTGAAGAAGATAAATTAATAAATATTACTAACCATATTTCTCTGTATTAACAGGGGAACAAAGGATAACCTTTGTTTTTTGGGTAGTTCAATATTGTTCAAAAGCCTTTCAGAGCAGTTTCACTCTTGCTCATGGGTAGCTATCTAGTTCTCTAGAAGCTGTTCTGACAGAGGATTGATAGGTTTAAGGGTTGCTCTGATTATGTCCAGTTTCTCTTGACCGTCTCTCTCACACTGATGGGAAAGAGCACAACATTTGTGAGAGTCTTCAAGAGGGAAGTGGAGCGCAGCTTACTGAGCTGCCACTGTGAACTTAGCCATCCGGCCCTCTCCTCAGACTGCTGTGGAAAAATCTGTAGAGCTATATGCATACAAACAAAAATGCATACAATTCAGTGCAAAGAAGGTGGAACTGTGCTCTTTGCAGTAGTGTCCAGTGCCGGCACCAGAGGCAATAGACACAAACTGGAACACAGGAGGTTCTGTCTGAAGAGCAGGCAGCGCTGCTGTGTTGTACGGCTGACAGATCTTCCCAAAGAGGCTGTGGAGTCTTCTCCTTGGGGATCTTCAAAAGCCTGCTTTTGAAAAACCTGCTCTGGGTGTCCCTGCTGGAGCAGGGGTTGTGCCAGATGGACCCAGAGGTCTCTGTCAGCCTCAGCCATCTAGTGATTCTGAGAGATGGAGATGGTGAGAGGAGTTAGACTACACAACAGAACTTTTCCATTGGAAAGATTAATTGGACACTGTACACAGCACAATGTATTTAATTACTTTGGCTCTGCATTGTTTAGAAATTCATTAGAAAATGTGATGATAGATGATTAAAAGTCCTAGGCTAGGTTGTGTTGTAAACCTTATCAGAAGAATTCAAGGCTAGATTGCATTCACGTTAGTAGGGGGTGATGTGGAATTTGTGTTTGTTACAGGCACGTGACATTTCAAGGCAGTTGTTTTTTAGGCATAACTTCAGCAGAGATGGCCATGGCCTCTGACCATGTTTTAAAAAGCTCTTTTTTGTTTCCTGCTATCCAGATCCAGCGTATGCTGCATTAAGGATGTATGTGTAGAAACTCACCCAATGCTTCTTCAAATTTGTGCAACTGGTTGATTTCCAGTAAATAAAAAAATGAAAGGAGAAACCAAAGCCATAACATTTTGTTTTGTTTTGTTTTCCCTGAGTAAATGTTTTACTAATTCTGTGCATAATTTTAATAGTTGTTAGAGGAAGAGATTCCTTATGTTTAGACTGTGAGAATCTCCTAGAATTTGCAGTGAGTGATAGTAGTTTACTGCAAGTCTTTTGACATTCAGAATACGTGTGCATTTTATACACAGAGACTTGCTTGCATCTCAAGCATATTTTAAAAGTTGTTAAAGTGACAAACTTCAGGCTATACATAAAACATTCTTTTACTGTGTTTGTTTTATGATACCATCTTTATACATAACTGCACACTGCTGAAGCCAGACCCCCCCCAGATTTACAACTATATTTTTTTACAAAGCTTTTCACCCTTCAGATTCTTCCTCTACATGCCTACATGTATTATCTCTTCGCCTTTCTGAGATGACAAAGCAAGGTAGAAGATAGATGGAGTAGAGGTAAATGGATACAATTAAGAGAAATGAAGGGCATAATGTGTTTGCTTTGTGCTATTTGACATGCATATCTCTATCCCTGAGGAGCCGAGATTGCAACATTCTGGTTTCTCTGACCATTCTTGTAACCTCAGGTCATCTTTTCAGAGATTTTGATGGGATGGGGTTGGAGCTGGGAGGTTGCTTCCAACTTCACACTGAAGCTCAGAATTGATTCTTTTTAAATGGTGTTCTCTGTGCAGTCATACACATAGCTAAGAGCAGTATTGGCTTTTTGACAAAAGAGATATCTGGTATTTCCAGAGGACAGACTGCTTCTTTTATCATTGGTTTCTTGCAAGGCCTAGCTTATCTTGAAGCCATGCTACAGAATAAACCACTGGAAATAGATAATGCTTCCATTTACAACTTTGCTGCAATCACTGGACTGATCCTAGCAAAATAATTGTGTTGATGGTTTTGTGGCTATAAAAAGCTTTCCTTCAGTAAACCGTTTTTACTTCCCTTTGCAGATTTCAAGCATGTGTGTATTTTGCATCTGTCTTTCAAGCTATGTCATGTGGCATCCATTACTTAGCATCTGTGTTCATGGCTGTTACACCTAACTTTGTATGTGGGATCCCTGGAAACGTGAGTAGCGTTCTCTTCTACAACTCCTCTAAAGCAAGTCTAGAGGACATCTGGACAACGTGGACATCAACAGAAAATTACATTGTAGCCCAGCTGGAAAATGGAGAAATCTGGGAACTTAATCAATGCAGCAAGTCCAAACGAGAAGTCAGTTTTGACCTAGCATATGAATATAAAGGCAACAAGTCCATATTTTCTTGTTCTGATGGATTTCTTTATGACGATACAAAATGGAAGAGCACTGTTGTTACGCAGTGGGATCTGGTCTGTGACCGAGAATGGCTGGCAAAATTAATCCAGCCTACGTTCATGCTTGGAGTCTTGGTTGGAGCAGTGATTTTTGGTGACATTGCTGACAGGTAAAGTGTCATCCTCTGAGCATTGTACATTCAGACTGCAGTAACTCTGTGCTTGTGTACCTGTTCTGTTGTTTTCATTCGTTGTGTACAAAGTCAGGTTTCAATGTTGTTTATTCAGAAAAAGAAACTCAGTTTCTTGTTCATATAGCAAGTACTAATTTTCCAGTGTCTTCGCTAATCATTTGCTTTTGGAATTTATTTCCTACTTTATATTATCCATTGCTCTAGGCTTGGTCCCTCAAATTGCACTGTGCAGCTAGCATTTTGTCCAAAGACTTTTTTTTTTTTTTTTTTTTTTTAAGAGGAATGGTAAAAATATCAAAAGTAAAACCTGGGAGTAAGTGTTCTTGTTTTCCACGAGGAGAGATTCCTCATGATAGCGTTTGTTGCTCTCTGGATATGCTGAACTGTTTGAGGACTACAGGAGGATTAAAACCCATGTATTTTGAAACAAAAAATGACCTGACCTTTATCACAAATACAGCTCTCTGGGACTAATGCAAAGGCTTTGAGGGATTGAGCAAGCCCATTTTTTTTTCCTTGCTGCCTGATTGCATTTTTTGCCTGAAAGGTGAGATTAAACTTCTGCCTCCTGAAGGTTAGTCCAGACAGAAGTAAAAAGGGTCACTGCTGTGCTTTGCTGTGGTTCCACCTACTTACCAGCATGACCAGAGCTCTGCCTGAACCAAAGGAAAACCAAAGCAAGCTCAGGGCCCCCACCAGAGCATTCCTGTGACCGCTGTGCCAAAGCTGTCCTTCATTTGGCCCCTATGGCTCTGCCTCCCCTGCTGTTTTCTGAGATCGTGCACTGAGAGCCAACTTCACAGATAGTCTCAGAAGTGGCAGTGAGATCCAGGATGCCTAGCTGTGCCTGTCTCCTCATATGACATTTAGTTTCCTAAGCTACACTGTACTGTCCTGAACAGTTTATATACTTGTATTTTGATTTGAAGACTCCTTTAGTGTTATGCATCTCTTTCTCTAGAGGAGCTTGTTTGTTAGGTGGAGGGTGAAGATATGTTCCACAGCAAACACTATGAGGAGCAAAAGGAGGCCAAGCACGTTGTTCTCTGGTTTTCCTTCATTAGTACAGCATTTTGGTCTGGCAATGTGGGAATGCCAAAAGATGATCTTCCTTTAGTTTGTCTTCTGGAACACATGGAATCAATCTTTCTTCTCAATTCAAGGCTTTGTAAAACCTCATTTAATACAAAGCCAGAATATAATACCAACATTTGTTCTGTGTCTCTTTAATAAGCCATTGCTTTATTAATTAATACCCAGACATGATTTATGAAGTTAGGTTCATATTGTTCTCATTTCAATTAATTTAAGCCATGAACAGTCAGTTGAGATAATACATCCTGAGTTGCAGATTTACAACTATGGATTTTACAGCTGAAAGTTATTATTTTCTGACACATTCTGGCTGGTGAGAAATAAGTTTGTGGGTTCCTCCCATTCCCAATTAACAGATTTCCCAACAGAAGAGCCAGCTGGAACCCACTGGGATCTCTTCTGGCAGGGGTCAAAAACCAGATGTGTGTAATGACTCCTTCCTCACACATCTTCCTGGTCAGGGCTGGTGAAAGATGGTGAAAGACCAAATAAAGAGGGTGCTGGAAAGAGCTATGAGGTGTTGTTGTTTGCAAATGAATATCTGAAAAAAGCAAATCTTATGTACTGACTTCATAAATAAGACAGAGTAAATCTGCAGATTAGTTATTGGGCAGTTAACCTTGACATTGTTATGTGAGCAATATAATGTCACTTGTAAAACTTAGTTCTGGCAAGAACTCTAGAAGTTTCCATTTTCCTTGAGTTTAGTTGGAATTATTGAAAAGAAATAGAAATTTTCTTTCACATATGGCAAGGAAAATACAGGAAAGTAATGCAGAGTGCTTTTGGTGAGTGAGAGCCTTAGGTACAGTATTTTCAGACTCATTTCCAGACAGGCTCTCTGCAGTTGCAGTTTTATTCTGATGGAATGTTTATGGTTGCTCATCATTTTATTGCTGCTGTGCTTTACAGACTGGGAAGACAGCGCGTTATGTGGTTCACAAGTGCTGGTCAGTTTGTATTTGGCATCACAGTGGCATTCACGTTTGACTACTACAGCTTCGTGATTGTCCGCTTTCTCCTTGCTATGGTAAGAAAGGAGCTTACTGGCTCTTTCATGTGTCCTTTCCTTCCCCTTCTCAGGAAAACCCCTTTTTTTCTTATTTCCTCTTCTACTTCATTATTCTAAAGCCCCATCTGTTGCACTTATTTCAGCAGAGCAGGGAGAGTCTGAATGTTCTTGGACCACAGCACTTTTCCTCTTTGAATTAATAGAAAGCATCTGTATGAAGCAGTGTTTGGTACCTCCTCCATCCCAACCTCTGCTGGACTGGTAATTAAATACCAAGTGTGAGCAGTGAACTCTGGTTTTTACATTGCAACTGGCATTGCATTTCTCCTTGCTGTTACAAACGGAGTACATATTTCTTAAAATAACAAATCTATAATGAGTATGATTTTTATCTCTGCCACTTGCATTGATGGAGGAGAGATGCACTTTTTCTCTTCTATGCATCTCTTTGGTCTTTTAAACTACATCTGAAGTACTAAATAAATAGGTAGACATGTTTAGCACTTAGGTGTTCATACTGTACTTAAGGATGTTCCAGTATATATGTCTAAGTATATCTATACATACATAGATATCCATATATCTATATAAGGTATACATGGTAACTGATTTTTACATCCAAAAGTATATTAATAATCTCTCATTATACAATGCATCAAGACATTAGAAAGCTGTCAGAAGAAAAATGATATAAGTTACTTAAAGGAGGTTGGAAATTTGAAATCAATCACATAATTTAATATATTCCTGTGGGCAGTCAAGAGAGGACATTGTAGCTGGACCTGCCTTTGCCCGATTACAGCACAGAAAGGTTTCCCAGCAAGAAAACTGCATGGGGATTTCAGCCTTGAACAGTGATATCACCAGGATTCACTTCCCTGGTGTTGATGCTAGGGGCTGTGGTAATTTATAAAAGCAAAAAACTCTGACCAAACAGATGCCATAGGTCTTAACTGCCCACTGGGAGTAGATTTGAGAGGAGATGTGAAACTGTAATCCTTCACCACTGAGATCAGTGCAGCTTTCCTGTCAGCTTCAGTGGGTTCACAGACAAGGGTTTATTAAGTGGAAGATTTGTAACCAGAAAATAGATTTTTTGATTTGACTAATCAAAATAATATACTGGAATATTTTCTAGCCTAGAACTTCTAGCTGTGTTCTGAAATGTTTTAAGTTAACAAGAGTTTAGAGTGTTACTAGCAAAATTGAAATACATACAAGATATATATAAAGATATATATTCAAAGAAAAAATCCTTCAATGAAGAATATGTCAGTAATTCCATTCTATTAGTATGGCTAGATCTGTATAAGAACCTGTAACTCTGAAAATGTGCTTCTCTTCCAACACTGTAAAAATTTGATTTAACGATTATTTACAGGAGTATGAAAGGTAATTCTCAGCAAATGTGCTGTCTGTGACATGCAGATTAGTATTAGTCTACTTAAAAGCCAAGGTTGAGGTTTTCAAAAGTGGCAGTTACTTTGGGAGACTATCTTCCTGAGTGCCCAGTTTGTGATGTCGTTAAGGACTTGATTTTTGGAAGTGATGACAGCTAGTTAGGCACTTTTTCAGGTGTCTCTTACTGGCTCTGCACACTAAAGGGAAGCATCCAAAAGCACGTCGAGTGTTTAAACCCAGTTCCCAGGTATCCTGACAGTTTGAGTGAGGTTTTTTGTCCAAGTGATTTGTTTTCAGGTTTGCCTTTTTTCTGTTGCTGAGTAACAGGTCAGCACAGTGCCAGTTAAATGTACTCAAATGAGGAATGCAGTTACCTGTTGCACAAAGAAAAGTAGATAAAAACCTCACACTGTGTTTTTTTTTTCTCTTTCTCCATTCCCCAGGTTTCAAGTGGCTATCTGGTTGTGGCTTTTGTTTATGTGACTGAATTTGTTGGCATTAAAGCACGAACCTGGGCTTCTATGCATGTCCATGCTTTTTTTGCTTTGGGAATTATGGTTGTGGCACTCGTGGGATTTTTGGTTCGGACCT
Source organism: Tetrao urogallus (assembly GCF_951394365.1). Lineage (NCBI taxonomy): Eukaryota > Metazoa > Chordata > Aves > Galliformes > Phasianidae > Tetrao > Tetrao urogallus. The sequence continues at coordinate 65,510,879 of NC_136814.1, forward strand.
GGTGGGTGTATCAGATATTTCTCTCCATAGCAACTCTTCCCTTTGTCTTGTGCTGCTGGATGCTTCCAGAAACACCTTTGTGGCTGCTATCAGAGAAAAGATATGAAGATGCACAAAAAGTAATCAATGTAATGGCAAGGTGGAACAAAGTAAGCACTTCCTGCAAAGTGTCTGAACTGTGCTCAGTCCAACAAGATGACCCAGGCACTGACAGAACAAGTGGCAATGGTGCATCCTCAACCAAGAAGCACACCATCTTAGATCTGTTTTGTAATTGGTACATTGCAAGAAGGACCATCACGATCTGGCTGGTCTGGTTCACTGGGAGCCTGGGGTACTACGTCTTCTCCCTGAGTTCTGTCAATCTAGGAGGCAATGAATATTTAAATCTGTTTCTCATAGGTAAATAGCTTTTGTACTTTATTATTTTTCTGACAGAACTAGAACATTAAACTCAGAAATGTCTGGAGATTAGACAGACAGTTTTTTTTAACTTTATTTATCCAACTATGAACCTTGTTCCGAAATTTTCTTGTTAATTGGTCATAAAGCTGATTAGTACAAGAAGAAATCTCACTGTTTTGAGAAAAGAACTGTTTTGAGAGAAGAACTGAGAATTTGTTGGTGTACAAAACTCTTTTCTTTTTGTCTTTGTGATTGTAAAACCACATTCTAATTTTCTCCTCTTCATCCTGCAAGCATCTGGCAGATCCACACAAAACCGAATGGCAGCAGACCAGCAACACAAAATGCATATATCATTCTGTTAAAAGCACAAATTAGGAGAACATAGAATAAGTTAAGGCTATAGTCATGTGCAGACATAGTATGCTGAGTCAGTCTGTACAGAAAATAGATTCATGGTTCTCAGAAGCAGGAATAATTTTGTTTTTCTCAAAAATGTATTTTTAGTCCTGCTATTCCTTTAATTGATCTGACTGTAATATTCCTGTGGTTTATAAGCTGTTTATGAAGCGCATTCAAGGCCTGACCTGAAGTTTGTAAAAATCAGTGGAAATACTCCATTGACTTCAGAAGACTTCAGGTTGGGCAGACAGCTCTGAGATAGTTTGTTTTATGTGACCCAGTGCTCTCAGTTAAGATGTACATGCCTGTCCATGTACATCAACACACAGAAGGACTGTAACTCTTGTGAGCTGAATTTGAGTTGTCACATACTGTAGTGTATTGATAGGCTGGCATGGTGAAGAGTGAGTGCTAATGACAGAGAGCAGTAAGTAACTCACTGTGCCCACCTCTTCCAAAAATATTCAAGCAGACTGATGTAGTGCGACTGGCTACAGCCTGCTTTTACCAATACAAACCTCAACATTTGTTTTCTGGTATTATAGGTGCATCAACATAGTACACGTACTCAGTAGAGAAACACAGCCTATTTGTTCTTATGTTCTTCCCTGACATTACCCTGGACATAGCAAGATTCTTCATGAGCAAGTTGGCTTAAAACATGTCCAGAATGGCTTAGGATCAGTATGATTTATCTGGGGGCATACCACGCTCAAACAGAGTTTGTGAACAGTTCTTGCCAAATATTGGTCTCATATGGCTGCATTAAGTTTTTCTGGAAAGAGACGTTAGGAAGAGAAAATCTACCCAAGTGGGTTACTGTAAGCAGCTGCCCTCTCTTTAAAGCAAGCCTTGCTGTTTTCTGTAATTTTCCACCCCAAAGAGACTAGGAACTGCTCTATGCTGTAAAACCTGTTCCACTTGTCCTCCTTCATCCCCCACTGACGTATCTTAGGCTATGTTTTCCATCATCTGTTGCCGTTTCTGTGACCAGATGAATGATCCTAACACAACAGTTGTCTCTAGGTTTCACATATTTGTGACGTGTACAATCAAGCTAACTTTCTAGATTAAATGAATCCCCATAAAGAGGAAGCTAGCATTATAAGATGAATATGTGTAATCATGACTTAAAATGAAATAATTTCATACTGACAGGTGCTGTGGAGTTGCCTTGCTATATCATTGCTTGCATTGGGATGGACAAACTGGGAAGGAGAAACACACTCATTCCGTTCCTTATTTTAAGTGCACTGATCTGTGTTTTAATTATGTTCATACCTCAGGTTAGTCATATATTGTTGAAAGTGTTCCTTCAGTAGACATTTATTTTATTGATCCTGAAGTCTGTGGAGGCAGCTGTTCTTTCCAAATCATATGCTTTTAAAATGCAGCTGCCAGTCAAGGATAGATTTCTGTATTTTCAGTACAGACTTCACAGTACTGTTGCTGGAGACAGATGTAAAATGTTCCCAGGGCTTCAGAGAACCAGGACTGGTAAAAAGTTGTGCGGACACTTTACTTGCCTTAAAGAAAAAACGAGTAATAAATATTGCTTTGTGTTTAAAGAAGAGTCATGGATTTAATTCAAGTTTGGAACAGTGAAGTTTTTTGGTAATTTATTTATTTGTGATCTCTTTCAATAGGACTTTAATGTGTTAATTATCTTGGCAAACATGGCTGGAAAATTTTCAATAGGTGTGGCATTTGGCCTTATATACCTCTACACAGCAGAACTGTATCCAACAATTGTAAGGTAAGAATTTTTGCCGGAAGATATCTTTCATTGTTTTGTTGTTATTTCCTTTTCCTTTTTATGCTGTTGTGCCAGAGCTAGCAGCTCTTGACATTAGCAACACTGGTCTAAAAGACAGGAAAGGACGAGTACCCCTGCTGCTAAGAGCTGTCTAGTATTTGCCTGTACAGTAAAATTTTAATTTTCATTTCCTTGGCCATTGATTGGTTTCACTGAGGAACTAAAGGAATACTCAGTACTTTCCTGTATGTTACATATGCCTTTCTTAATAGCCCCAGTTCTTCACTCTATAGTGCATGCTGAATGCTAATCTGATTTTGTCTTCATTTCAGAAGTAGCTGAATTTCACTGAAACGTAAATTCATATTGTTGAGGCAGTAGCTTTCTAGTGTAACTTCAACTCATGGCTGCTACAATTTCTAATTGCTTTATTTGCTAGAATTCTTATCAAAATATTTGTTTTATTTACAGATCGCTTGCTGTTGGAAGTGGGAGCATGATGTGCCGTGTAGGCAGTGTGGTTGCTCCTTTCTGTGTATATCTGAGAAGCGTTTGGATTTTCTTGCCACTTGTAAGTATTTACTTTAATTATAAACATTTCAGGTTCTGAAAATAAGTGTGTGTCACTTGTTTTTTCAGGAACTGAAAGTTGAACTTTTCCTTTGAAAAGAATTGAAAGAACCATTCTTGTTCTAAATTTTAAGACTCGAAGATTATTAACTTCCTATTGTTAAGAATATGTAGTAAAGCAGAAGGGAGACTTTGAGTCACTGAAGTGTGAGAAGTTGTTGTGATGTGCAAAAATTTGTGTTCATTGGGTCCTTGTATAAATTTATTAAATAAAAATATTTCCCACAAAATTATACTTTATCTTCCATGTAACATTTCAGAAGTGTCTCAAGTCCATACTTCTTTACTCTGCAGACCATGCTAATAACTTACTCTTCATTTTTTTCTAGAGACAGTTTTTCCCTTTAAGAAATTCACCATGGTGGCTGTTTTTCTTTATAATATATTTTTTTAGTAATATTATTCTATTTTTCTATTATTGATAACATTCTTCTAATTTTTTTTATAATAAAATCACAGAATTGCTCAGGTTGGAAAAAACCTTAAAGATCATCAAATCCAACTGCATAAAATTCTTCTTTAGCCTTTTCCCCGACATCCCTTGGACACTGCACTTTTGGAATAGCCTTCCAGAAGATCAAGACTGTCTTAGACTTACTATGCTTAGTCTTCACATCTATGCCAGAGCATCTGCTTTGTACTTTTCCTTTACGTGAACCAAACTAAGCAATTCATGAAATGGAAAAAGAAAAAAAAAAGAGAAGCTAACAATGATGTTCATGGTAACTTTGACAAGAAACAGGACCTTGGATTCATTAAGCACACTGTAATGTAGATGATTTCCAGGTCATGCTACTATTGGATCCTTATCTCTAATTGCCCCAGGAGAAGACAGGCGCAGACCATTCCTTCATAGATCTTGGGCATTTCTTCTATGTTATGTAGCTTCAAACCCATTTTGGACAAAATATTTTGTTTCTTTCCTGCTCACAATAAACTGTATTTGTTGATTACATTCCTCTTACGCATTTGCTGCTTAGAAATCATGCAGCTTTTCAATACCTTTTTGTTCTCCTGGAAGATAATTTCTGCTGATGCAAAATTATAAGTAATTATGAAGTTTACATTAAGGTTATAAGTGAACAAGAGCTTATTAACAATTTAAAAACAGTTTGAGTTCTTTCAAAACCCCCTAGAATTTGCTTTGTCTAGCACAGCAATGTTATATGTAAACTGGATGTGTCAGGAGGTAAAAATACAATAGGATGTGTCTTTGACCTAGATTCTAATTTTCTCTACCACACTGGAATTTCGTGCAAAAAATGGGATTGTGTCCTTTTGATTTTGCAACAACAACAACAACAATGAAAACCTTATAGATGCTAGATTGGTTTAAGAGAATTCTTGGGAATTTGTTTCATAATTTAAATTAATTACATTCAATTGTCTTAGATGAAAACAAAGCAGACCACAAAATAATTTATTCCCTCATGCTCCTAAAAACTGTTTTCTTTCTTAGTAATGACCCCATACTAACCAATACAGCATTTCAGGAAAGACACAGAAAACAATATTTGCACAACAGAGCAGCCATAAGGGAGCTTCTCTTTCTCTGGTCAGTGTTTTGCTTACTAGCTGAGATAAGCTTTATCTGTGCAGAAGTGCTGCAGTCAAACCACAGATGATGAATGCTCAGGTATGCTGGAGAGCAGTGGAAATAGCAATGTGAACAGAGGAATTATTTCAGCTTTGAGCAGCCCTCAGTGTGCAGAAAGTCCCCATAGTATTTGTGGAGCTGTGTAGTTGTTAACTGTGAATATGTTTTCATTATTAGCTCCTACTATAAAGCAATTGTCAGTTTATTAAATAGGCTTGTCTAAGCATGGGTGCATATCTTGCCAAGACTTAGGTAAAGTAAGTGGTTTGGAATGAAAGTGAAATTAAATTGATTACATTTCTGAGTAAGCTGATGTATATCATGTTGACCTATTGTATACACCACGCACTGTCAAGCAGTTAATGCCACTATTTGTTTGACAGTCTGCCTTGCATACAGTTATGCCACCTGTGAGCAATGCAAACACCTCATTTGAATGCCTATAAATTTTTGAATAGCTTGCTAAAAATGTAGTTTGTATGCAACAACTTTCGAGAAGAGTTGTAGTAACGGTGCTGCTCTATGTGTGTCCTATTTGTGTTTCTTGGTGGTTCAGAATTATGTTCCATTAGTATTTTAACAGGACCTTGATTTTTCTGTCAAATGCATCACAAAGCACAAACAAAAATAACTCTACTGAGGTCAGTGAAGTCAAATGAATGAAAATCCTCTGTTTTAAATATTTTTCATTGTAGTTGAATTAGGGATTTTGCAAGTAGGATTACGTTTTTAGACTGGTTTCAAGCAATCAGATATGAACATATTTGATTGTCAGGCTAGAAGAATTTCTTGTTCTCAAAAGTAAGGGTGTTATTTTGTAGGGATATTTAATGCAAATCATCTCTCTCTCTAGTACAAGTCTACTATCTCCCAGCCTTATACCAGTGTGAAATTAAATTTGTTGCTTCAGGTAGTAAGGAAGACTTAAAAAAATGGCAGCACATCTTTTTTGAAGTTATTCACGGTAGCTGTTAGAAACTGCTGGATGCACTGAAGTGCTGGGAATAATTTGAGAGTTTGACTAAACTGAAAGTCAGATTTCAAATGAAGAGTCTGAAAAAGCAGTGACTTAAACACACACAGCTGCCACATTAATTTTAGTGGAGCTTAAACATACTTAAATATTTTGCACAACAATACACTTCAATCCATAAACATTTAACTCTTGGCTGTATCAGGAAAACATTTTCTGATGCTGAATTACATATGGACAATGTTACACACAGACATAACATACACATACTGTGTGTGTTTGGATCACACATAGGGCTAGATCCTGTCAGATGCCACATGAAGAGTAATGTCCAGTTTGCTAAAGACTTGTTTTGAATTATTGTAGCTTCCCTGATAAGTTTGGATACTGTCCCTGAAAAAATAGAAAAAAGAAAAAAAAAAAAAGATGATGTTTGAAAAGTCACTTCATTAATATGCTGTGATTCAACTGTTTCATGTTCTGTCTTTCATAGGAAGCACTGGAAAATGCATTGTAGATGAGGTAGAAGGGAAACAGGGAATTAGCCTGGGTTGCAGCAACTTTCACACTGCAAAAAAAAAAAAAAAAAAAGACACACAGTGATGGAATAGAGAGCTGAGATTAAAGGCAGGAAAGGTGGTGTTGTGCAGGTGTCCAGGATAGTGGGAGTTCACAGGGCATAAGAGGCAGGTTCATGTGGAAGGGAAACACTAGAAGAAAGTGTCTGAAAGACCATATGGAACAGAGAAGACATACATCTACAAAGCACAGTGTTGTTTTAATGTTGCTGTCAGGCATCAGTAGTGACCCTGTTCTCATGAACTCTGAGTGTATGGATATCCAAAGAAATTAGTAGTCTTTTAAGCTTCGGTCTCCTCAGAATCCCTCAGTATTCTCAATTATAAATGTATGACAGCCTAAGAAAATGCATAAGAAAGGTCAATATGGAATAGAATTTTGCAGTTTATCCTGTCTTGCTATGACAGAAAATAACTTCTAATAGTAGAGGAGAGTTTTGTGCTCAGTAGTGAGTGTGTTCTCTGTTCTAGTTGACTTTACAGACACTTTGTATTCTTCTCACTCAGTACTATTTCCTCTGGTCCTATTACTTCTAGGATATTTTTTGTAATTTCACATGGTGAGGGAATGAGTATTTTATTTTCGCTGTCACTTGTGCTAGTATTTGAATTTTGTTACTGTATTTTGAAGAAAGAAGAGTGTATGGAACCATATGAATTTTGCTTCTCAAAAAGTTACTTGAGACAAGGAAAAGCAGCAGAGTGCATTTGCATGAAAACGGCTCTGTTCAAGGTCACAGTGGAGAACTCCAGTTTTAAAGCTTCTTTCTAACTTGAGAAGAAAGTCTTACTTAGATGCAGATGGTAGCAGGCCAGTTCTTGTCTCCAGCACGGTGTGAGGAAGAAAGGTGTTGTGGTTCCAAATGTCTCACACTTGTAGGGCAAGTATTAAACAAACAGGACAAACATGAGAATCAGCACAGGGCCAGATAAAGATAATACAGTATTAAAGAACACAGTAATGAAATGGAAAAACACTGAGGCCAGGCATGATGTACTGTGCAGAAGCATTTAAATCAGGAGAGATTTGGATTATTTATAACCTAACATTGGAAGAATGTCAAGGTTTTAATGCCTGTACTGTACTTCAAAGGAGGAAAGTGGAAACTGTTCTCACTGAGCAAATAAAGAAATAAAGGGAAAAAGAGATGCTTGTGGAGCATGTGTGTGCGTCTGCATCTATCCAGCATGGTCCTGGTGCTTGCTCCTTGACACTGAAGCATGCTGTTATGGTAGCATGTATGCCACAGACAAATCCAAGATGTGACCGTGGTGCACGTCAGTAAATGCCTGCACCCCTACTGGATCTATAATGAAAGTTCAGCAAAGTATTCCTGTTGAGAGTTATAGTTTCTGCTGACCACAAATTAAGTGCTCTCCTGACCCCAGATGCACATTTCTGCAGCTCCAGGCCAACAGTCTGTACCTAGAAATTCTGGTCTGGCTGTACATAGGATGAGCAAGGATGCAGGTACAGGGGGAGAGGTTCAGGAGATAGAGCGTGGATTGAGGTTATAGGTGGTGGGGAAGTTCCAGCTCTGTGAACATGCATGTAAAATAAATGAATGCAATCCTATAATCTATTTTTAAATACATGCATGGTAGTAGAAATACCAAATGAAGATATATATATTCTCTTTTCTCAAACATAATTATTCCTCCTTGCACTGTATTGATTCCTTATGGAAAAAAAAAAAAAAAAAAAAACAAACAACAAAACAAACACTGCATTTGTTCTTCGTTAATTCTAAACTTGCTATTCATTAATTCTGCCACGTAAGATTTCATTTACACAATAAAAAAGGAGATCTTTTGTACAGACAGCATTTCAGACTTATGATATTTGCTTTACACTGCAGTTCCTTGAATTTTATTTCAAGTGTACTCTCAAGCAAGACCAAAGATTTGCATACCTTGAAAAACATTTCTACCCTTACAGCTGCTTTTTATTTCTTCTAGTTGCTTGTTGGAATCATGGCTCTTCTGAGTGGAGTATTAACATTAATGCTTCCAGAGACACTTGGAAAACCTTTGACTAATACTTTGGAGGAAGCTACAGAAATGGGAAGAAAGAAGGAAAACTGCTCAGGAAAGACTCCTCCAGCAGACAGTGGTGCAGCATTAGAAAAGATAGAGATGTTTGGTCAAGAAACAGTCAGCACTGAGAAATAAAGCAAGATCAAAATGGCTGTTCCCAGTTTTAACAATTATATAATTTATAGGTTATTTTATTCAAGAGAAGACTGTTCTGTAATATCTGTGCCTTTAAATTTGTATCACATCTTGCCTTTTTGACAGAGCAAGAGTATGAAACCTTTTCTACTTGACTGAGGTACTGCAGAAAATTTGATGAGATTTCTAGATCCACTTCTCAAACTTATTTTGCCTTTAGAAAACCTGTCTGACTTGCTGTGACCAGTTGGAGTGATTATTTTAGTTCTGTAACACATCTGATTACATACATGTAAAAAAAGTGCCAATTCTTACTTTGGATTTTCTGTGGTTAGACTTGTAAACCCACCACAATGTGTCTTGTCTTTTTGCAGTCATCAGTAACAGACTCGAGAATTCAATACATAGTGAAGTCAAACTCACAGTTATAATTCAAGAGAGAAGCCTTAACCTCATCAGGTCATACTAATAATTTCAAACTTAAACTATTTTTTTTTCTTTTCAAAACTGCTTCCAGAAAAGTTATCTTTTCTAACAAAAGTATTCTGTGGAATAGCTTCTGACTGAAAAAATAATATTAATTTTGCAAAATGTGCAAATAGTTTGTATACTATTCACTCTGTTGAATGGTAAATGTATTTTTATTAGTAGCTTAGAAAAAATTGTTCACTGGATCTACTTGCTATCTTAATAAGTTCTTTTTTAGAGAAAACTGCCTGAGGCCTTTTAAAATATTTCTCATTCCAGGCTATTATTTCCGTGCACCCCTTCTCACTTTGTTCAGGTCAGATTAAGTCTCAAATTTGTCTAATGCTTCAGAGCAACACCAATGCTTGTGTGCCAAACACTTCCATACTTCCACACTTAAGAGGCTGAGCCCTTCTTAGTCCTCAGAGTAGAACAAGTGGTATATGGGCCTTATTCAGGCTCTCTGCAGTTGTGGTCTTAGTTATTAAAGAAAGATTAGTAGGCATGGTATCTAAACACATTCTTATTAGACTCCATAGACTCATGTGGACTCTGCAGCTCCATTTTTTCCTTACAGTACAAAAAACCAGTTACAAAAGTATAACTTAGAAAATGATATCTAGAGGACAACGAGTTATTACTTGTTCTGTTTTTTTTAGTCAGTGTCTGTCAGTGTCTTTTAGATCTTGTGTGAGCATCAACACTCATTTACTGGTGCAGTGACTGTGCCTTATGACTGTGGACCATAGAAAACATATAGATAGGAAAACATAATTCTAGCTGCTCTTTTATGGCTTTCTGTCCCAGCTCTATTTTTGCAGTTTACCTCTAGTCCCAGAGGTTTCTTCCTTGCCTGTGAGTCTGTATCCTTGTTTGAGCAGATGGCGTGGGAAGCTTCTGAACATCCCTTGCCTGGTTTGTGTGAGCTTTGCTGTCCCTGGTGTGAAATCACAGTTCTTCTCACCTGAGGCACCTACTCACAGGCTAACTGACACAATCTCATGAAAGCAAGTCTCTCCATGTTTACTTCTTTGACACGTACCCCAAAATCAGACATCTAAATTATTGTAGATAAATATTCTGTATGCTGTATAGTTTGTCATTTTTTCTATTGTATCTGCATGACCATATTAGTTTTAGTGAATTCTGAAACTAGAGTAATTGTTTATATCCCCCTATAAAATATTATTTCTTCTTCACTGCACTGTCCTACTGTCCTAGAGTGCTTTGGTTCTGGATATGGGATCCAGTCATGTCTAATGTGACAATTAATGTGCTTTGAAGGCAAGCAAAAATCAGTGAATTTAAGTTTAGGGTGTTTCTGTGCGATAATTAAAGAGGTCTTTGTTCTCCCTTCAGTTATGTGGGTGTCCCACTATTTGCAGAGAAAACCTCTGAAGAGAACTGCGTGGATTACTATGGCTTCCATCAAGATATAATTTGCTCAGCAAAAGTATGTGCTTTTAACCTTACCCATGTGAGTAATCCCATCATCATTCAGAGGAGCACTTGAATACATACTGTGATGACTAAAGATAGGATTACTCATATGCTGTGGCTTTCTGTTTTGCTCAGGAACAGACCCAGTATTCTTCCACTGCTTTCAGATCCCCCTCTCCCAGTTTCCAGCACAGAACAACCGCCATTATCTTCAGGATCTGTTGCCAAACCCCGAGTGCCCCACCTTAAACAAGTACTTAACCATACTAAGGGAGAAAAGGGTAGTCGTTCTAACGGGCAGTTAAACTGATTCAGTCTGACTTTGCAGCCACTGTCCCCTTCACAAAGCTCTAAATAATTGTGTTATTTTGGGGTTCTTTCACACGATACTCTCTCTTTTTTTCATATGTAGTCCTATCTTATCTGCTTTCATTGCATGGGACAGTACAGTATGTTTTAACAAGGTACTAAAGAACAATTTTAAATTAATTTTTCTGCTTTCTTATCTGCAGAATAACTGACTTGGACATTACTCTGCTTTAAATAGTCAATGCATGTTATGTTTTCCATTGACTTAAAGGATTCAGGACCAGGTCATCTGTAATTGGTGTATGTAAGGTAGGGAAAATAAGAAAAAAGGAAAGACTCAAATGCACAATGATAGTGAGCAATCCTTGCGGGCTACAGTTTTAATCTGTACTCTGAAGCACAATGCAGCCTGATGGCTTTTAACACTTAAAGCTAGTTCTTCCTGTCTCTGATGTCAGTTTGTACTTGGTCTTTAATTCAAATGAGATTTGAATTTCCCTGAACCAATTATACTTTTTTTTTTTTTTTTTTTTCCTGCTGGAAATGAAATGTGAATTGATCAACAGGTATAGCTTTGGGGATTTTATGCGTGAGTAACTCTGAGGATGCTCTGGGGCTTCCTGTCCTTTCAGCTGAAGAAGCACATTATTGTAAAAAAAGGAAATAGCATTTCTGAATTTCTGTCAGTAGAATTTCTGCTTGTTTCCATTTCCATGTGGAGGAAAATATGTTTAACACTAGTTGTATGTAATAAATGTAGCATAGATGGGATGAGTTGTTTTCTTCCTCTTCAATATTCATAGATTATCTAAATCCTCTTGAAAGAGAGGACTGAGTTTGAGAAAAAGAGCTTCTAAGTTCCTTTGGGGCATGTTTTCCTCTCATTGCTAATAAAAAAAATTCCTTTTCATAGTTTTTATCTGAGTCCTTCAGTTCTTTTAAGTTTATATTTGTCATATCCATCTTAGAGCAAATTTATCGTGCTGAGCAATGGCTCTGGAGATATGTGATGGTTTTCTGAGTTTTGGATTAGAATTCTTATAATTGCTGCTGGTCATTGTTTCACAATGATAATTTGTTCTGTCCTAAAATTGATATAGTATTTTATTGAACAGTCACACAGTTTGTAAGGGACATCCTTTCTGGGGTGAGTGAAGGAATTTTCATTAGTTCAATAATAACAACTAAAGAAAATAAGAAAATGTGTTTGATATTTTTAATCTGTATTTTCAAAAGTTTGTGAGGAGATGCATTTTCTACTTTTATAGCTCACTTCAGTTTATGAAAGTTTCTGCCACTTAGAAAACACTGTAGACAAAAAAGCTGTGCAAGCAATATACACTCTGTGTCAAATGCTCTGGGCTGTGCCCTGAGTGAGTGAGGGAGAGAATCCTGCCTTCAGGATTCCATCAGAGAAGTTCTGTATGACAGCTCTGTGGAAATATAAGATGGTGTGACGCCTCTGCTCTGGGTGAAAAGGGGGTGGAGGGCTTGCTGGCATTCTCCTGTGTCTTTCACAGTTTATTTTTACCAGCTCCTTACGTGCAGTCACGTAGGAAGCCTCCATAGCATGGGGCTCAGCAACATGCAAGTTCTTTGTGTGTGCCTTTCACAAGAGCTCACAAAATGCAAGGTCATTTGAACTGTGGGGGCATGATGCCAGAATGGCATTTGTGACTGCTAAAAGGAGGGTGTGGATCCATCTTGTACACTTGTCTGTGTATCTGAAAGATGCCTGCCTGAATCCCACAACAGAATTGCAGGGAACAAATTAAACTCCAAGATTAAAATGGTGAGTAAAGACAAAAGAACAAGTTTATGCAATCAAAAGAGAAAAACAACCCAGCAACTCAGTGACTTCAGTCAAGTCATATCTGCATTGCTTTCATCTCTCATGAAGAAAAGTTATAGCACAGCAGTGTATTCACAACCTAACCTTTTTGTATGTGATTGTGAGCCAGGTGCATTTTGGAAACATGGGGAAAGTACGTGTTCTTGGGAAAGAGTTTATTTGCCCAGCATATGTGGCTTTAATACAATATATGTGAATAACAATTTTTTAACATGCATGTAACTGCAGATGATAAATACAAGAATAAAGCTAATCACGTTATTTAATCTCTACACTTTTATGTAATGTAATGAACTCCTAATGCTCAGCAGCTCTTTTTGGGGCATGCTTCTTGCAGGAGCTGGGCTGCTGCTCTGGCATTTCCTGCAGATCCCTCCTGCAGTAAAACACACGTGATATCTGTTTCCTGTTTTTATATGCAGATGTAAACTGATATTTGTATAACAACTCATTATGTGGTTACTTGTTTATGCATTTCAGTTGCAGGAAGAATATGATTCTTTTCTCTCAATATTTGTATAAGCTGGCTGGAGCAGCAGTCCCTAGGACAAATTTAGTAGTGACAAAAATAACTATGGATATAAAAAAATGGGTAGGAATTGATCAAAAAAGAGAGTAGTTGACTACAGGGGTGACAGAACAATGCAACTCATATCCACTTGGTGTTTTGTGGATGTGAAAACTACGTGTAACTTCTTGCAGGAATTGAAGTTCACAGATTGCATAAGGAAAATGAGAATTGCAGCTATCTGTAGCCCTATTCTTTTTTATTTGTCCTTTAGTCCTTCTCAGGAATCTGCTTATTTTCCACTTCTCTTAACTTTTGAATTAGTGCAAGTTGTGCCATGCATACTTTGTTAATCTTGTTTATTCTGATCAAGTTACACCCGACACTTGGCTTCATCATTCTTGTTTTTAATGGCTTTATATGTCCTTAGTAGGTAGTTTAGATTCTTCCCTGAAGGTAACTGGAGTGAGTAGCTTTGTTAAGAGAAACGCTATGCAGGAGATGATGAAAAACAGAGAACTCAACAAGAGCCTGTTAAAATACTATTTTTTTTACTAATGGTAAGAAATCTGAATCACCTCTGATACTGATTTCAAGAGCATTGAGTTCAATGAAGCTGAGAAAAATGAAGCCTAAAAAGCTGATATCTCAAATGGGAAAATATTGTTTTCTTAAGATGTCTGACATATTAATATGATTGCAAAGAGATTTGGACACAAGAACAGCTCTTTCAAAGAAACGATTAGCCTAGGTTTATGAACAATCAGAAGTAATGGCGAATTGCTTCCCCATCTAGTGACAGATTAACTCCTCTCCTCCTGCATGCCTGTCTGACACAGGCTTGGATACCACTTGGGTGCTTGTTGTGGGGGAGAAAGGACCCAGCCATGAGCCTGGATCATGGGCCTCTAGCTATTCATGTTGCCTTCTAATGTTTCACTTGGGGAGAAAGATGACTTGCACTGGATGGAAAAAAAGAGCACGACAGGGCAGTTCTTACAAACCTCTCCATGGTTTCATTGCCACTGATGAGAAAGAAAAGCAGTTTTCACTGAGGCGGTCATGAATGTAGCAAAAAAAATGTTAGTACTTTCACAAAGCTTTTTGATACGGAAATCAGTATTGCCAGTACTTCTCTGATATGAAGAGATTTCTTCCCTGTCTTATACAATTCTCTGTTCTTCTCAAAACTTTCAGAGAAAATCAAGCTGTACTATCATTTTGGCAAAATTATTCCTTGTTCTTTCCGTCACTGAAGGAAAAAGCGGATCTAAAAAGGTCAGTGATTATGTGTGTGTATGAAATCATGTCTTTACTTGCACGGTTTCAGAGCAGCTCTGAGGGAGGTGAGGCAGGTGCTGTGCTATGTTTGCCCTGCTGCTGTGCTCCTAGGCCCCTTGGGGGCTTCCTGCTCTGTGTTGAGGCAGCTGTGGGGAAAAGGCTTCATGGCAAATGCTGCTCCAGGAGGATGGAGGGGAGCTGCGCTGCTGAGCCTCTGAGTTCAGGCTGTCAGTAGTCATCCGAAATGCCACAGCAACACCATGCACCCTGCATTAAGACGCCCTGCTTTACAATGTTGTCAGGACCCTGGAGAACCTGCAGGCAGGTGTGCTTCTGGCTAAGCTGCATTTTCCTGATGACAGCATAAATGCTCGCAGGCTTGGCTGGCTGGCTTGTTCTTATTGACCATGCTGACTGATGTGCCATGTGTGTTATCACCACTCTGACTGCCTGCTGGAATCTTACAGTGAGCCCAGTGCAACTTTAGAAACACCCAGTGTGCAGCTAATTGCTAGTAAGAGAGGTAAAGTGGGATGGAGGAGCCTGGGAGCCTCCTCTCCGTGCAGCAAGCCAAGTCCTGGCAGCCAGAGAGTAGGGCTCAGCTGTGCCCGGGCTCAGAGCCAGTGCTGGGTGGGTCGGGTCGGACACACGCAGCCTGCAGCAGCAGTGGGGCTGGGGCAGCTCTCAGGGGCCACCCGGCCTCTCTTCTCCAGGTATTTTGCTCTCCCCACTCTTGTTTACTTCTGTTTTGGTTTTGTTTTTGTCAGCTGAGATGGTGCTCAGCGGGCAGGGGAGGGAGGCAGCCGCCCGCTCAGGCAGCAGTAGGGCCACAGGGCAGCACTGCAGGCCTCAGGGGCTCACAGAGGTGGGACTGCACTTGGGTATGGCAGGAGATGGGTCAGAAAGAACCTGCCTGCACTGCAGGGTGACAAAACCGACAACTTTGCTCCGGCCTGGCCATTTGTTCTGGCCACAGAGGAGCAGGAGGGTGGCGGGGGCACTGTGTCAGCTGGCTGGCCATGCTGGGTAAAAATAGCCTGTCCTTGTGAGCCCTCCCAGGTGCGTGCAGGCAGGAGTGCGAGTAATCCTTCTGCTCATTGCATCAGCAGCTTTGCCGAGCCCAGGCTGTGCTTGCTGCTGGGAGCAGGGTGGCCTTTAGCCTGTGCTTTGCACTCAGTTATTTTTTGACACATTAGCACATTAAGGTCTGATGTGCTTCTGTCTTGCAGCAGTCAGTGCTGGAACACACCGTGACAACTGTCCATTGTGTTTGGGCTCCTGTGGGCTCCAGCAGCACCCGCAGCCCCTTCCCGCTCACACTTCTGACAGCTTTTGCAGTGCTGGGATCAGCCGACATCAAACCATCTCGCCTGTGAAAATCCCATCTGAACCGGGGAGGTTTGCAGTGAAACCCAAGCTGCCACTGAGCTGCAGTTCCCCTTTCTTCCCCAGCCGCAGAGAGGTCAGTCGGGAAATTCAATCCCCATCTTAGTCCTTAGGGCCCCAACGCCTTAGGGCGCTGGAAGGGCTGAGGGGTGTGGCTTGTGTTCAGAGCAGAATTTCTTCAGGCTGAGTTTATGGTGACAGCGAAATGGGTTGGCAGTGCTGGTTCAGGGTTCTTCTTCACTCCTTTGTCCTCTTTCCTTGCTGTGTGGGCACTTTTGCGGTTGCCTTGTGAAAGGAGATGTAATAATTGACAGGAAAAGAGTTAAGCATCATCCCAGAACAGGAGGAGAGGTTGCAAAAACCCTGGGCCGTGGTGCAGAAAGAATGCAATGGTAAGCAGCAGTGCTGATCCCCCCTCCCTCTTACCACACAGCAGGGACATGGCTTAGTGAGCATGATAAGTTGATGGTTGGTCTAGATGATTTTAGTGGTCTTTTCCAGCCTTAATGATTCTATGATTCTATGACATCAAACTTCATGTAGTTCTGCAGGGAAAGTGAGAAGCTATGAAGTGTTGTTGGTAAGGACCTTGTAAGTATATGTAAACTCACACAGCTTGTCTTATCCAAACTTTCATCAAATATGTCAAAGGCCATGGAAAGATGGAAGGGAAATCAGCATTACCCTTATAACTGCAGGTGCCGTTTTCCTGAAAAGATTCTCAGAGAGCCATAGGTGAGGCTGAATTCTGAAGTCAAGGATGAGTGAGTCCCCTAGGTCACGAGGAGAACAAAAGTAAAACTGTAGCAAGACCAAAGGCCTGTCTCAACCAACACCCTCTCCAAGAGTCAGTATTGGCAGTACTTCAGGAAGGCATGAAAGCTGTAGGCAAAATAAACTTTTCCCCATGGCGCACCTTCAGCTTTTGGCAGGGATCCCCAAAGGAATGTAGGTGCACCTCAACTCTGGTATTTAATAAAAGCTTAATAATAATGCAATGCATTAATTAAAGATAAATCTGAAGGATTTATCACCTCTGCCTTTGCCCAGTCTGCTCTGGGCCCATTTATTCCCTGGCTTTAGCGAGTTTGCGGTTGCTGACGTCCAAACAACACTGTTCCTCTTTGGTGGCTAGAGGCCAGTTTTCCTGGAACTCCAAGGGGCACTTCTGTACTCCTGACCCCACAGGAAGACTGATGGGTGCCTCACTCCCTGGGTGCCACTGAGAAAGACTTACCCCATATTGCTACACAACCGCCCTACGCACCGACCTCTCTCTTGCTCTTTGCTGTGGATGGGGCAGGGACTGTCTGAGTTGGGACACTTCTCAAATGTGTGTTGTTCTGCTGAGGGGTGGTGATGCTTATCCTCACCTTTGTGCAGTGGCAAGTCTTTATTTAGCTGCCAGGGGTTATGTTGCGTCCTGCGCAGGTGTTGAAGAGCTGAAGATGCTGTGCACACTGCAGCTGGGACACGTTACCTATACACCATCTCAAATGCCCACAGGTGCCTGTCTCCAACAGTCCCCAACCCACAGATGGCAGCCCCCAGGGTGGCAGTGGTGGGCGCGGGGCTCATCGGACTGTCCACAGCGTTACGTATTGCTGAGGTGAACCCCAACTGCTGCTCCATCACTCTCCTTTCAGAGCAGTTCAGCCCCAACACAACGAGCGACGTGGCAGCTGGCATGCTCATCCCTCACACTTACCCAGGTGCGTGTGAGCTGGTGTGCCAGCATTTTGAGAAAAGTATCTTTTCCTTCACTCCCGCATGTCCTGTCTCCTTGGTGCTGCCTTGTCTACTTCCACTCTTTGTGTTTTCACTCTCCTGTGTGTTTGGTTGTATTTGCATGCAGGCACACCAATTCATGTGCAGAAGCAGTGGTTCAAAGAGACCTTCACCTACCTTTTTGCTATCAGCAACTCGGATGAGGCATCAGAGGCTGGCATTCACCTGGTCTCTGGGTAAGAGCAATGGCAGGACAGCCTTTGGCACGCAGCTACTTTGTGCTGCAGCAGGCAGAGGCTTTTCTTTCTGAAGCTCACGTGCATGCCTCTCATAGTAGCTCTCATGATCATATTCCCAAGAAACTGCACTGCAGCTGCTTCAGTAGGATATATTTTCAAGCAAAGTTCATGCATGGGTATGCATAGAGAAACCATGTGATACTGGCCTGCCCCAAACTATTTTTTATAATGGATATTCTCCATGCTGTCATCAACCAGCTGCTTGCAGCAGAGGTGATCTCTGGAGGGTGGGACTGCAGGATGCTCCAGCTTACGCAAGTCAGCATGGGAGTGCAGTGGGTGTGTGCAGGACTGCTTCATGCTGCCTGTGGTGTACACCAAAATCTGCCTGTTGGGAGTGCTGGAGCTGGGCTTCATGGGTACATGAAAACATGTGATCTTCTCTCCAGTCCCTCTACAATCCCAGCTGCAGGCCTTTTGTGATCATACTATTTTATTCAGATCTTGGCATTTGACAAGTTTTAATGTGGACCCTGAGCCTCTCTCCAGTTGATCTTCCCCAGGGTGTAACACTCAGACCTTCTGCTTGTGTGCCAGGGTATGGGCTGTGGTAGCAGGCAGAAGTGATTGCCCTTTGCAGAGTTGTATAGTTCAATGAGAACAGAACGCTGAATCCTTGGGTTTGTGCTATGATTGCATCAATGGGGCACAGTACTAGCGGCTACATTTTGCAGCTTATTTTGCTTGTGCTCTTCCAGCTGGCAGATCTTTAAGAACCCTTCTGAAGCTGAGGTGCCTTTCTGGTCTGACATTGTCCTGGGGTTCCGACCAATGTCTGCAGCAGAACTGCAGAAGTTCCCACAGCACAGCCACGGCCAGGCCTTTACAACGCTGAAGTGTGACTGCCCCCCCTACCTGCTGTGGCTGGAGAAAAGGTTGGTTTGGGGCAGGATGGGTGTGCAGAAAAAAAGCCCAGGGGGGGAGGCTGGCAGGGATTCATTATGCATGGATAAAATTGGAGAAAGGAAAATGCAGCAAGCTGGCATGTACATTTAGCCCGTGTAAGTACTCTTAAACTGAGCAAATGAATGTCTCCTCTTGAGAGAAAGTGATAGGCTGCAGTCTGATTTCAGGTTAAGTGAAGAGACATGTACCCATGCTGTGGTACAAATTGCCAGCTGAGCTGATGGCTTGGATGCCTTTCATCTCACTGCAACATGGGAGAGAATGCTTCACGTTCCAGCAGCCATCCTGGGAGGCTGCAGAGCTGCGGGAGCGCTGTGCTGCCCGCTCTGTGCATACACTCTGTCATGTACCATTGCTAACCAAGTTGGAAATTGCTGCTGAAGTGCAAGCAAGTTGTTAAACCATACTATGCCACATTCATCAAAGAATGTAGTCTAATGAGATGATTAGGTTTTTTTCTTTCTCCTCAGTGATGAGAAACAAGGACATACTAAACATGTAACTAATTCTCAAAACTCTGGTGATGTGAACAGTGTTTATAGACTGTTCTCTTTGCAAGCT
The DNA here is from genome assembly GCF_951394365.1 of Tetrao urogallus. Classification (NCBI taxonomy): domain Eukaryota; kingdom Metazoa; phylum Chordata; class Aves; order Galliformes; family Phasianidae; genus Tetrao; species Tetrao urogallus. The sequence goes on from NC_136814.1 coordinate 65,530,130, forward strand.
ACAGGGAAGATTGATTTTGCCCTCATCTTGCTGGTCAGAATATTATCCCTGCTCATTTCCTCTAATTCAGGAATTTCAGCAGCTTTTTATTGGTATGTTTTTAAGATGCAATGGCAGCATCCCAGTGACAAAGCTTAGGTTAGGGTAGTATGGTTAGGCTGCAGTTGGACTTGATGATCTTTAAGGTCTTTTCTAACCTGAGCAATTCTATGATTCTATGATTGTTAGGAGTTTTCCTAGCACTTTGCTGAACCAGGGCAGCTGCACAAGAACTCCTCAGATCCCACACCATCCCCCTTACACCCAAACCCCCTTGTGTCAGGAGTTGATTTGGAAATGGATGTGGAATATTGAAAGTGCAATAATGATGGCACTAGCATAAGTGGTTGGTGATAAAGCTGATGTTTTCAGCTTGCCTGAGTTGTTAAAGCTTGTGAGTCCTATAGATTAGTGAGTTTCTGAGATCACGAGGCTCTGTCTACCTACGGTCATATGCCAGACCATTCCACTGTACCTTTTCCAGCCCAGTCAAGTTCAAAAATAGCTTCGATCAAGCCAAATCATTCAGATCACAATCCGAAGCCCCATGGTGTTTTCTTTATTTTTGTCCCTTCTGCTGCCCCATTAAAGTGCCTAATAATTACATGCGGGTCTAAGCGGGTTCTTTTCTGCCCCAATTCTGTTTGTTTATTTGTTAGTTTGTTTTTTTTTACAGGTTGAAAGCAAGCGGTGTCCAGATACACACCAGAAAAGTCACAGATCTATGGGAGCTGCACAACGAGTATGACATTGTTGTCAACTGCGCAGGCATCGGAGCCCGCCAGCTTGTGGGGGACCAGCAGCTGTTCCCCATCAGAGGCCAAGTGCTCAAGGTTCATGCTCCTTGGGTGAAAAACTTCATCCGGGATGGGGATGGCTTAACTTACATCTACCCAGGGATAGACAGCGTAACTCTCGGGGGAACCAGGGAAAAGGAGAGCTGGCGTCTCTCCCCTGACCCTGGCACTACCAAAGACATCTTTGACAGATGTTGCTCCCTTGAGCCTTCGCTGCAACGAGCTCGGGACATCAAGGTGAAGGTGGGCCTGAGGCCATCCAGATCATCTGTGAGACTGCAGAGAGAGGTTCTGAGCCAGGGAGGAGCCAAGCTGCTGGTGGTCCACAACTATGGGCATGGGTCAGGTGGCTTTTCAGTGCACAGAGGCACAGCTGAGGAGGCCGCTCACCTGGTGGGAGAATGCATTGCTGCTCTGCAGGGTTCCTCATCCAGGGCCAAGCTTTGAATCCCTGAACCTCCTTTTCCTTTTACGACAGGCTAATGCAGCATCTTCTTTTAGAACCTTTGGACTTTTATTTCATTGCTGGAGAGAAGGAAGCTAAAACAACTCGTGCCTTTGCAGGCACTTGGTGGTATCTCACCTGGCTTCCAGTGGCCACCTTGGAAAAGTGAGTGGGTCCATCCCAGCATTAGCCCAACTCTCCATCTCCTCCATCTGGTATCATTTCTGCCCTGGTGATTTCTTCTAGCTTTGTGCTTGGGAGGGTACAAGATACATAAATATCCTTCACATAGCAAAAATCACTGCTTCATTGTAATACAAATAACGTAAATTAATCATTTATTCATCTACATCTAAAGCATATTTGATGTACTAGGTTCAGTAAAAACTAATTCTCTGCTGTTGTATTAGATCTACTCTAGTACTGTCCTTACTTTGCCACCTTGCTAACGAACTTTACAATTGCCTTTATGAGTTACAATAATAGTAAACTCCTGCTGAGTGCTGCATGACAGTGCTTTGGGTCAACTCTTGCAGAAAGCAGTGGCAGGGACAGGGACCCTGTCATGCACAGGGAACAAACAAGTATGATTTCAGGACTAGGTTACATATTACACCTTGTGTGACTTGATACAAAATTTCTGCGAGAGGAAGTTGCCAGGTATGGGCCAGATTTATACCTCACCTTTCATGCTTTATTGCAAGTATCTTCTATTCTGAGTCTCTCTTGTTTTGCTCTCAGAAATAAGCTGATTTTTCCCAAATAGCAGTATTGAAATGGCCAGTCTGCCTGTATGATATGAAAGAGAATTTATCAGGGTGGGCTTGGGAGTGCAAAAATTTCTACTTCTCTTCAGCACTTGCAGCTTTTCTTGTAAAGTTGATGAAAATAAACCAGCGACAAACCAACAAAGATCTTAGCACCAACTGCAGTTGTGTGAGTGAGAAACAAGCCATGTAAGTCTAGATAAACACTGCAAAGAGAAATTTGAGCTTGCTGTCAAAGTACAAGATGAATATCTGACTGTTAGTGATTAAACTGCTCATTAGACTGGAAATGGCTTATTTAACTGTTAGCATCCACTTTTGACTCGTTCTTTGTCCTCAAGATTACAAACCAAATCAAAATCCTTCAAGAAATAACATGATTAAATTTGATAAATAAAATTCTAATAGCAGAGCAAATGTCATCTATGTGGTGTTTTCTTTCATAAACGGGAGTTTTTCTCTCATTCAAAGAGGCTTGCAGAGCCAAGAGGGGCCCTTGTATAACCACCAGGTTCAGTAGCATTTGCCAACTCCTGCTACTGGCACAGAGAATGAGGACAGTTATCCTTCACAAGGGACAGCTGTCGAAAAGGAACTAATTTAAATAAAACTACAGGTCAGTTAGTGCTTGGGATCAACTTCAGCCAGCCCTGCCTTCAGCCATTTTGCCTTCTTCCCAGCTCTGGCTGCCAATTTTATGCTCCTCCCCCTCTCCCCCCTCCCCCCCCCCAATAATTTGTCTTTTGAAAGGGCAGAGCTGCTGCTTTTGGCAGCAGTGTTGGCATTATGCTTGTCAAAGCACAGCTTTGTCCTCAAATAACACAGAACAAAGAGATACATGGCTTAAACCCATGAGAATGGGTTATGTTTTCCTTGATTTTAATCTTAAAGTTTAGCTTAAGTTTGAGCTACAAAAACTAATAATACTCATAGCATGAATATATAGCACCACATTCTGCACTTCTGTAATTGCCAACGTCATGTGATGACATGGGTTTTGTAAAGGGAATTCTTTCACTCAGTTCACATGCCATTGCACTGCTTGTCTTGTGAGGTTGTTTTGCAGCTCCTTGCACTTTACTAACTTGGATGAGATGGTCCCATCAGCAGCCTGAGTCAGTCCACCACTTACTATTATGTGGACTAGCACTGGCCCTCCTTTTCCTGTAGGATGCTATTGGTGACCTCTGCCCTGTGTGAAAATGGCTGAGAAATGCTTTCATCGCCTCTCTGTCCTGTGGCCAGGAGCTAACTCACAAGAGGATATTCCATCCTAGCCCATGTTAGATCAGCCTCTAGCAAGCTCTTGGTGACAGTTTATGAAGACTTCCCAGAACACGAATGGATTTACTGACTAGGAATGTTCTTGTCTGCAGCCTCATTGCTCTGTCTTAAGTTGTTAGGTGATGGTGACGCTTTGTTGCTCCTCACAGCAAAGCTCTGCTGACTCTTCCCTTAGTCCACACAGGCTTCAGAACTATTCTATTCCTATGGTTTTTACCACTTGCTTGCCATGAGTATCAGACTTACTGCATTTCTCCAAGTCCCTCACAGCACTTAAAGGTAAGCAGTGTCACATGCCATTGTCTTTTCTTTGGCTGTTTTAAGTAAAAGGTTATGCACCATCCTTTAACAGCGCAGCAATCTGACGTTAGTGTTCCCCCCGAGCGAGCAACATCTGCTTCTCATGAATTTGTTACTATCTGTTTCATCTGTTTATTCTAAAACCTCATCTAATGGCTCTTCAATCTAAGGCAGATTCTCTGCATTATCCCCTTAATAAATGGTTCTGCGGTGGGAATTTCACTAAGCTTTTGTGTGCTGAGTGCAGATACAGTAATCTATTTAGCTGTTCTCTTAGGGCTTGTTTTCCTCCAGACTCCTTTGATACCCTGACCACCTGCTGGCTGCATACCTGGTGACCAGCAGCCCCTCTGGCAGAGCCCCTGCCACTGATGAATGAGAGAAAGCTTTTGGTCCATTAGCAAATTATTTCTTCAAAATATTTGTTAGTCTCCCTGTCTGTTTCTGTTTTTAATGCTACAGAGTTCATGTTCTTTTCCATTTCCTCATTTAAACAGGATTTATTTTGGTTCTTTCCCACTTAATTTTTATCAGGGTATTACGAGTCAGTAGTTGTATTTCTTCTGGAAAGCCTCTGATGTTTCTGTTGGGTCAATATTCATATAAAAACCAAGCATTTTAGTCTCACATCTTATTTTTAGACTTGAGGCAAACAGAAATGCACATGCATCCAGCCTGATTGCTTCAATTTCTATGCCCTTTTAAAAGGGGCTTTATTTGCTTGGGTTGTACCTTGCTATTTCCTGCTTAATTGTGATTATAAAGATGTTAAAATGGCACCTGCAAGGTGCCATCAACCCCTGCTCCTCTCTGTCCACTCGCTTTCTCCCAGTCTGTAGTTTGAAATCCTTTTTGTCTTATTCTTTCATACAGAGGCTTTCTTCTGCTAAAGTCTTGCCACATACAGGGCTGACCATCTGAAGTTCATTGGAATGAGTTCTTCCTTGCTTGTTCAGTCCTTGGGGTCAGTCTCTGGTGGTATCTCATCAGTCAAACTTGAGCATCTGCTCCTCAGCCAAGGTCCTTGCCAGAAGCAGAAACAAAAATGGGGCCAGAGTGAACCCTTCAGCTTCAGCTGAAGGTGAGCTGCCACCCCCGTGATTTGCAAAACTCCATTTGATTCTAAATCTGTCTGTGCTGTTGAATCAACTCTATCATATTCATCTGGAAATGCCATGTCAAGGAAACACTCACACGTGGGAATGGGTTGATACTGGAAAATTATTAAGTCTCCTTGACTTTCCATGATGATGAAGAGCCATGAAAGAATGTCACTTAGCTGTCACCTGTAGGAAAGCATGAACTTCTTTCCTTACTCACATCAGCCTCAGGGCTTACTCAGTGTGTGGCGCAACATCTTCTACTTTTGCCTCATAACATCCTGCCCTCCTAGGGAAGGATCCTTCCCTCATCTATCTGAAACTCCTGGGAATGGTAATTAGGTTTCAGCCTGGCTCTGGGAGCCATCCATGTGCTGCTCCCAAGCACTCGATTGTCCACATGTAAGCTAAATGGACCATACTTGAGTATTGCCTTCCCACCCACACTTTCTAATTGACATTGAATAGCACTTCTGGCAGATGGCAACCAATCTGTCATGCTCATGATGAACTTCAAAGATGCAATTATGGCATAGGGAAGGAATAATTATGTTTTGAGACATTTTTTATCAATCCTTATGAAGGCAGACAGCAGATGGGCTGTGTGATGGATTTCAGAAATTGAACACAAAATAATAGTTTTCTGCAAGAGGGAGTTTTGTTGGTTTTCTTTGCAAAAACAAAGCCATAAAGACATAGTGTATTGATAAAGGCTTTTGCCTACATTTAAAACAAATTTGCCAGATTTCTGAAAAATACAGGAAAATTGGTGTTCATCATTCATTATAATTCTTTTTAAGACGAATACAGCTGGAAAAAAACTTCAATGTGATACACTCAATTTTATTTGGACTAACTGTAGTAATTAAAAGGAAAACCATGGCCCAGACCGAGATTTATGTTGTTTTCACAGCCATTGTAAACAGCGTATGCTGCGCAATGATTTTATTCCATCCTGCTCTATTCCCTGTTTTCCACCAGAGGGTGATGTTGGATCGAGCAGTTCGTGAAACAAAAGCACTAGCTTCGCAATGCCTGAATGAAGTGATGCTGAACTCAGATAGTGGAAGTGTGGGTGCCTGTGAAGATCCACATATCTGTAAGGTACCGATGGCCTGGAGAACTTGTGTGCTGCAGAGCATAATAATCATGTTCTGTATTTTACAGGAGAGCTTAAAAAAATGGGTAACATAATTCAGAAATCTGAAGGCAGCAGCACACCAGAAGCTGTTGTTAATAAAAATAACAGATTATATTTCTAAACCAAGCCAATGCTATAACAGGACCTCCCAGAGATTTTTAACCCAGAAAAGACTGCAGGGAAACCACTGCTTTGAGCAGCCAGCTATCCTTGGTTCCTTATGTGGTGGGGGCAAAACAGCCCCTGGCTCCATCCCTGTGGGGCTGCAGCTTGGCCAGCTCTCAGCAGGCATTTTATCTCACACGTGACATTTGGGTGCTTAGGTACAGGTAACTGTCATTGTTTTATGGCTGATCAGAAATAGTCTCTTTTGCTTCTGAGAATTTCCCCCTCAAATGCCCGTTTTTCTCAGTAAAGAAGCCAAAGTCGATGGGGTTTTTTTGAAGAAAGAAAAGTGAGGGTTAGTTAAAGTTCAGCCATATGAAGAGGGAGTGGTTGAGGTGAAAAGAAAGTGGGAAGAAACTTTCTGAAAATGCGCTTCACATAAACTATGTTGTGCATCACATGCTGTCCTCTTGTCCTTGTCCTACAAAGACCTCCTTGTTGCCAGCTCAGCCACAGCCATGTTCTGGACAACAACGGTTATCTGCTGTGGCAGAACTCCTGGGTTAATCACTGTCTTTGCCCCAGCTGACAATTTGGATAAAGCAAATGGCAGGGGAAAAAAGGCTTGCCCTCAGGGGAGGATGGAGCTGAGGAAGGAGCCCCTGCTTTCCTCACCATGCAGTGCAGGACAGGACTCCAAGGGGACAGGGCCTCTCCTCCCTGTGCAGCCTGCAGCCTGATGAGTGGAGCAGTGGGACAACTAGTCTCCCTTGGGCATGCAAGTTTGGGTTTCTCGTGCACAAGAGAAAGAGCTATATCTCTGAAATAAATAATCTGAATAAGAAAAAGAAAAATCCCACTTTGAGGTGTGATGTGAATGAAAAAGCTCCTCTGACTTTTGAAGGAAAGGGGCTTAAGCATCTGAGGGCTGGGAAGAGACAGACAGCTGGGATACCTTGCAGCAGGGGAGAGCTCTCAATCACTCTGCCTCGTCTTTCTCATCAGTGCTGCAATGAGCCAAGATTTGGAAACATGCTGGAGGCCCCATGCTCCCAGGAGCAAAGCGTGTCTTCACAGAGGTGAGGTGCTGGGGAGATACACTGATTTTGAGAATACTCTGTTTTTGAGAATCGCCCCAAGGCCCATTATGTCTCTTGGCTGTCTTGTGAGTGTGCCTGCACAACAGCAGAATTCCAGCAATAATCACAGAGAAAACTGCTATTGAGATTTGCAGTGGGGTAATTGCCTCAAACAGAAGGATAAATATGTTTTTTTTCTGGCATTTAATGGGCCTCTTAAGTGAATGGCAATAAACTCTATGCGAACAGATGTTTTCCCTCTTTTTTAGTTCCCTTGCAACTCATACATAATTATGCACTAAAATGTTCTTGTCTGGCTTTCTGAGAGCAATCTTACTGCTGTTTGTCTTAGTGCTATAAGGCTGAGCAGACCAGCACAAGGACTGAGCAAGAAGTCCTTGATTTCATAGGAGGCTACAGGCAAAAAGCGAAACACAGGAGGCTCTCTCTGAGCACCAGGCAGCGCTGCTGTGCTGTGCAGGTATCAGAGCACAGGAACAGGCTGCCCAGAGGCTGTGAGGTCTCCTCCTGAGGGATCTTCGGAAGCTACCTGGATGAGAGCCGGGCACCCTGCTGGAGGTGTCCCTGTTCAGGCAGGGTCAAATCTGTGGATTCAGAGGTTCGATCCCACCTCAGCCATATTGTGATGCTGTAGGAAAATTTGCCTTTCTAGCTGCTGTACTGCAGGTTTCTGTGCTGGGTTTGCTCCCTGCTTGCTGCGATGCCCTGGGCTGCAGCCAGGAGGTTTCTTCCCATGAACCCAATGTGGCTTGGGGTGGCAGGTCCTCCTCTGTCTTGTGGGGCAGGTAGGAGCTCTGTTAAATGTTTCTCGCTGTGCAGTGCCAGCTGGGTCACTCTGCAGAGGTACGAAATCTTCACAAACTCACCTCATCCTTCCCAGCATCCCTTCAAAGCAACTGGCTGACCTCTGCTTTCTGTGTCCATGACAAGGATAAATGTGCTGTGGGCAAACACCTGCCAAAAGTACATCCCCTGTGGTAACACCTAACCTAGATACAAACCATCGGCTAAGGAGGTTATTTCTCTTCAAACTAGCAGTGATATCCCTGCACACATAGCTGCTCCACATAGCACTGAGGGCAAGCTGCCTGCTTTTCCAGCCTGCAGGAACAGTGCAAGCTTTTATCCTCCCCTCTTGGTCCTAGCTGTGCTGGCAGCATGCTGGCCAGGACTTTTATCTCCTCATCACTAGGATTCTGATAAGCCATTTAAAATGCAGCCAGCAGGAGGGGAGGTCTGGCTGACCACATATATTTCAGAAGAGCAAGCTTTTTGTTATGCATAAAGGCAGTGATACGGAATTTAGTGTCCTGGATACATGCAACACATTCTTGGGTGGGTGAGACCTTTATGAAAGGTGGATGTGTATTTTTAAACTGGCCTTGACATTTTTGCACGCCTTCTCTCTGTAGAACCTCACTGCTTTTTACCCAACATATCCATCAGCGATGCTACCAGCCTCTTCCAGCTTCTATTTTATCCTATTGCCTTTAATGAGGTATAGATGGTAGTGACACATGCCAGTGTATCAAACAACATCGCCAGAACAGAAAAAACACACAGCGCATCAGTCACGGCTCTTAATTTGTTTGTGGAACTGCTGCCTGGCTCTCTGCTGCTGAGCAGCCCCAGGACTGCACCCTGCAAGCCTTCTTTCTCGGAGAGCTCTTCCCTGGGTGTGCAGATGGGAGTCTCTTCACCATCAGGCTGTGATGTCCAGCATTCTCACCAGTGTATACTGTATACTGTCACCTGGTATAAATATTCTGGCACTTGCACATAGTGTAAGCCCATTAAAAACATGTTGTAAAAAGGCTTATATAACCTCTTGAAGCCATAATTTTTACTCTAGCTCTGATATGTTGCAGAATTCTGACCATTATGGATTAATCCCTTTTCCAAATTACATTTTTAAAATGAGAGATATTCATCCTCAAGCTCGGAAGTGCAAAAATACCTCTAAATTGATTGTATCAAAATAAATAAATGAACAAATAAAAGGAGAGAGAAAGCAGCACCCAGTGCATCACCACTGTAATCCTTACAGCATACCGAAGAATTCGTAATAGGAATTTGGAGTAATTTTTAAGCAAAGCCGGACATCTGACTGGCATTGCAGTATAGATACAGGGGGAATGCAGACAACAAGCTAATATCACAGAAATATTTCTGCAATAGCATGTGAACTGCATATGAGATATCCCTAATTGATTCCTCTAAACCAAAATATCTTTTGAAAAAAAAAACAGCAATACATGCTTTCAATGTGTAGACTGGATCTGTTTGATGAGATTGTCAGACTTTGCTGCTGTTGCAAAGCAGTTTTGCTCACTCAGAATGATTACACAATTTAGTAACGGGCAGAAGGTAAAATCCCTGTTGTTCTTTTCTGGGAGTGAAATACTGATTGCTGGAGGCAATGGCCTCATTATGGATAGCACAAGGCAGAGACTTGAGTAAACAAATGTAAGGGCTGGGGACAGCAGAGCTGCAGGAGATCTCTCTGAAGATCCTCCTGGTTGTCTTCAGCATGAACATGGGCACACACACAGGTACTCATACCTGCGGGAAGGGATGCCCCAGAGCATTGCTCAGAGGTAAGCCTTGATCTCAAATCCCCTTTTTGAACCATTAGTTATCAAATATCCCTTTCATCATGTTTGAAATTCAAGCCATGTTGTTTGGCTCTTTGTTGTGAGAGAGGAGAAAGTGCTTCTGCCTGTGGCCCTGGCACAGAATGCTTTCACTGAGCTGTAAGTAGGATTTAGAGTACAGAGCTCTAAGTAGAGCTCCTGCAAAGGTCTGTCACCTTGTGCATGAATGACTACTACCAGCATTTCCAGTTCAAGCATGGAAAAAAGAGCGTCCTTCGCTCTGTCCTGTAGATTTTGGCAAAAGGCTCATGCCAAATGGGGCTGTTAAGCCAAGCAGAAAACAGCATTTTTATTCATTCACTTGTTTTATAGAAGGAATGTTTTACTTCCATTAGCAGCCCTTGGAGAATCCAGTGAATTCCCAGTGGTATTTTTCCTGCCTGGAGTTTAGCTCTGCCTGGAGATTTGGGCAGACAGACATCGTTCCAAGCCAGAAGGCAGATGCAGGCCACGAGGCTGGGTGGGGCTGAAGATGGTTGGTGGAAAGCACAGGGTTTGAGCTGAGAATGGCCATAAGGGAGATGAGCATTTAAGGACTGCTGCAAGGGAGTTGGCAAGGGAAAGCCGAAGGAATTTGTTTTTATCTTGCCTTTCCTGTGACGTTCACAAACCTACAGCCTTGTGGCTCTCAGCTTTTCAGGTTTTCTTAAACCCAGCACAAAATCAACCTTTTTCTTCAGCTGGCTGCAGGTGGTTTCAGCCTCCAAGTCCTCTGGAGCAAGAGGAGCCTCACCTGGACTTGTTTGGATGAGCCCAACCAACAGATGCTGATTCTGGCGGTGGTAGTCAGCCCAATAGAGTACTTGCTTCACAAGGACCTTTAGGACTCTTTGAACTACGATGTGATCTGCTGAAGTTTGTTGTGCTATAATGGAGAACTCGCCAGTGTCAGCAGAGATTTTGCTACACAACAATATCCCAGACAAGATCTAAGTTCTGAGCAAAACACAGGACTGCAGCAATTAATTCCCACTATCACTAAACTTCTCCCCTCCAGAAGTTTACTGCTCTGTTGCTAGGACAATTTGTAAATTCCGGAGGAATGTTACATATTTAAAGACTTCTTCTGGTGAAATGAAGTGAGCTGTAGCAATTTGTGCTATGTATACAGGAAGTAAAGTGCAGGGCTCATGTTTGATGTCAGTTATAAAGCACAGAATCATAGAATGCTTTAGGTTGGAAGGCACCTCAAAGATCATTCAGTTCCAAATTGTGGGCAGGGTCACCAACTACTAAATCAGGTACTAGATCAGATCACCCAGGGCCCTCTGATCTGGCCTTGAACAACCCCTCTGGGCAGACTTCCATAACCCTCCCAGCGAAAATTTACCTCCTAACATCCAATTCAAATCTCCCCTCCTTAAAACCGTTCTCCCTTGTCCTATCACTATCTACTAGTGTAGATAAAGGCATAACGCTCCCTGCTCTCAGTAGGTATTCCATGCTCAAAGCTGATGTTTCTGTTACTCCTTGCTGTATGTTCTCTGTTGGATCCAGCACAATGTATTTTCCCCTAAGGCTATCCATCTCCTTGGGGGACCATAGGGAGGGGAGGCCATTTGCTGCCTGTCCCAGAAAGTGCACATTTTGCAGAAGTTCTGGAAATTTGCTTGGCTCTATTTCCCAAAAACCATCTCAAAAGGGCTGAGATCATTCCCCTAGTCAAACTGGAGCTGAAAACATGCTGAAATTCTAATTTGCTTCTCTTCTTAACAGGAATTGCTCACAGTCAGGTGTCTTTGGAGCTGATTCCTGGGGGAAGAAATTAGTTCATAACTCACTTGTCAAAACTGAGAGGATGCTGGAGAGGTGCAACTGATGAAGGTACCACCTTAATTCCCACTGATTCTTGTGCTAGCCCAGATAAGGCTTCCAGTTGTTCCCAGTATTTCCTCAGATCCTTCTCTACCAATGCTCCCTTTTTCTCTGTCTCTGGAATCCCCATTTGGTTCTTAACAGACAGACTTGCATTTAAAAGAGATGGGGGAGAGCAACAAGAGATTCAATAGCTGGTTAAAATACAAAAGCAAGAAGAAAACATTGAGTACAATTCACAAAGTGTTCTTTATCAGGGTGGCTTTCAGCAGCATCCTCCCAGAATGCGTTAACTAGCGTTTTGGGAGGGCAATCATAGAACTGCAGAATCACCAAGGTTGGAAAAGACCTCCAGGATCATCCACCTCCCACCAATACTTCCCCACTAAACCATGTCCCTTACTACAACATCTACACGCGTGTTGAACACCTTCAGAGGCAGTGATCCCCCACCTCTCTGGCAGCCCATTCCAGTGCCTGACCATTCTTTTGGAGAACAAATTCAAGCTTTCCCCAAAGCCCCACTTTCTCAAGGTTTAGACTTTGACGAAAGTTCTAAAGTGAGTTCGGGATCCTCCCACTCTTCGAGCCTTGCTGCTCACGCTCCTGCTCTTAAGACCTGCCCCACAGCCTTACCACCCGCCAGCCCCTCTCCCGGCCCCACGCACCCGCTGAGCCACCGCCGCCCCCTCCCCCGACGGGCCTCGGTGCTCGGGGGGCAGCGCGGCCCCTCCCCGGCCGGCCCCGCTCGGGGCGGGGTTTCCCCACTTTTCAGGCCGGCCGCGGGCCCGACCCGCCGGCGGCATGAGCCCTGCGGCGGGGCCGCGATGCCCAAGGAGCGGCCGCTGTGGCGGGGCGCGGCTTTCCGTCTTTGCGTGCTCTCGGCCGCGCTGCTGCTGTGCCTGCAGCTGGCCGTGCGGCGTTCGTGGTGCCCGGAGGAGAGACCCCGGCTGCCCGCCGTTGCGGCGTCGGGGCGGGCGGTCCCTCAGCCCCGCGGCACGGCGGCGGCCTCGGGGCGGCGGCGGGTGACCTACGTGCGGAGCGGGCGGCGGGGCGGCCGGCCGGGCAGGAAGGTAGGGCAGGGACGGGCGGGGGGCCTGGGGCAGCCCCAGCTCGCGGGTGCGACGCTTGGTTTCTGGAAGGAACGAGAGGATTGGGATCCTTGTCGTGGGGTGTTCTTAGCAGCCTTGCTGTCGGGGCTGATGCTTTGTGTGGGGCTGGCGCTTGGGGAAGCTGGAACGGCCGTGTGGGAATCGCACTGCTTATCCCTAGAGCTGAGGGCCTGAGCAGAGTGAATAGCTGCTGCCTTAGCAAGAGTAAAGCCATAGGCTTCTGTGGAATGGGCCAAGCGTGGTGCTGGTGTTAAAGTGAAGCTTATTTAGAGCTGAGTTGGTGAGTGAACTCTGGGGTGGTTTGAATTCAGAGTTTCTCTTGTTTTGTCTCTTCATCCACGAGGAGCTGTGTTGGAGAAAGGGAAGTTCTGGTTCTGCCCCAGCGTTCCTGGATGGTTTGGAAGGGGAAATTATTGAATGCCACGTTCCTCCAGCACTGCCAGAAGTGAGGAAGGCATTGTCGTGTGGTGCCATTGTTTGAGGTTTGGGGAGACCTTACTGTGCTCGTTCAGCTCTCTGAAATGAGGTTGCAGTGAGTGAGGGTTGGCCTCTTCTGGGTAACAGCGATAGGCTGGGAAGGAATGGCATCAAGTTGCACCAAGGGGGGTTCAGGTTGGATGTTAGGAAAAATTTCTTCTTCAGGAGATTGGTGAGGCAGTGGCACAGGTTGCCCAGGGAGGTGGTGGAGTCGCCATCCCTCCAGGCGTTAGAGAAATGTGGAGATGTGGCACTGAGGGATGTGGTTAGTAGGCATGGGGGGGATGGGCTGATGGTTGGACTAGATGGTCTTAGTGGCCTTTTCCAACCTTAATGATTCTGTAAGGACTACTGGCCTTGCAGTGTGCTGTGATGTAGACACCTGGTTGAGGCGCCTGGGTCTTGCAGTGTCAGTTCTTCTGATTTTGAGGTTAAGTTACTTTCTATTTCCCCAACCTCCAGATTTTGAGTGACTGTAATTCCAGAGAAGCTGTGGATACCCTATCCCTGAAGGTGCTCAAGGCCAGGTTGGATGGGCCCTGGGCAGCTGAGTTGGGAGGTGGCAGCCCTGTCTACAGCACAGGCTGGGACTGGGTGGGCTTTGAGATCTGTTCTATCCTGAGCCGTTCTGTGATTTGAATTATGAAATAATTTCAGCATTCATATGAAAAACAGTTGTAATCATGTGAATTCAAGTAGTTTTTTGAAAGCATGCACTAAGCGTGGCATTGAACACAGGAGACCAAAGTAAAGCATACACTAAACCAACATTACTATTTTTCTGAGGCAGTCCTAAGTTGAGAACCAGCAATATGAAATTGCACACTATGTGGCCCTTTGCATCAGCATCCTTCCACCCATGTAGAAAGACACCTGGCTAGGACACAGAGATTTGGGCTGGGGAAGAGGGGTGGAACCCTGAGAGCAAGGGCCAGGCAGCTCAGCTGTGCCAGGTTGTGACTGCATTTCACCACAGTTTTTAGATGCTTTTGTGTCTTCTGTTTGTTTGCAAAGCACTGTCAGTCCATTTCTGGAGTCTGCAGAGGCTTTCAAGAGTGTTTTTCCCCCACTGGTGGTTTTGTTGCTGTTGTTGGAATATATTGTGATGTGTGAGCCAGCAGGATGGCACTAATAAAAAAAATCAGTGAGAGCCAGCTTTGCTGTGTTTTCTCAGTGCCATTTCATTACAACTCTGCTTCCACTTACATCACTGGCGTAAAACAAAAGACAGATGAATAGAATATTTCCACAAGTCTAGTTGAATATTTTATTTTCTGGCCATGTAAAAGAAATTGCAGTGACGTGCAGGGAAATTATTGTTGACTACTTGGAATCATGTTAAAGCTTTCTGAAGCAGAGCTGTAGTCAAGCAAACAGCACGAAAAGGGAGGAAAACCATACCCAGACAGGGTGGGAAGGATGGGAGTTAGCCCGTAAAATGGTCCTTGTGTCTGCAATAAATTGCTGGTGTAAACATGCTTTATTTGTGATTGCTGATAAATTTGTGTCAGTGGGGAAAGTGACTGCGTGGCAGAGGAAAAGGTTTTGCCACCAAGGTTACAAGTGTCTGTCCCTTAGCACTTGGTGTTCAGGCACAAAGAATGCTAATTGAAAATCACTGAAAACCAGATGCTGTTGGTCTTGCTGACAACTAATAATCAAAAATTGATAGGATAGAATCATAGAATGGCCTGGATTGAAAAGGACCACAATGATCATGTAGTTTCAACCCTCCTGCTGCAGGCACGTTGCCAACCACCAGACCAGGCTGCCCAGAGCCGCATCCAGCCTGGCCTTGAATGCCTCCAGGGATGGGGCATCCACAGCCTCCTTGGGCAACCTGTTCCAGTGTGTCACCACCCTCTGTGTGGAAAAACTTCCTTCTAATACCTAACCTAAGCCTCCTCTGTCTCAATTTAAAACTATTCCCCTTCATCCTATTATCAAGAGATTTATGTTTATGAAATGACTCTAAACTCTGCTGGTGCTAAGTGTTGCTATGGGAACACACGGAATATATAGCAAAACTTCAGCTATATGTAAGCAGTTAGAATTCTGACATGTACCTGCTCATGCAGTAGGTATTGGTGAGATCCACATCCATGTAGTGCAGCAGTATGGGAGGGAAGTTTGAAAATGTTATTGCAGACTCTGATAATTAAAAAAATAATAAAATGTTGCATTTGGAATTTGAAATAACAGCAAATTCTTATCACAGTGGTTGTGATAAAAAGTTATGTTAGGTTCTTGTGTTTTGAAATAGGAGGGGAGGAAGGCTTTTCAATGGGTCTGGTTAGGAGAAGTTGGATTTACTTGACTTTTGAACAGATTTATTTCCGTGTAGGAGGAGAAAAAAATAGTTATACATGGCGCAGTGCAATTACATACAAAAAGCAAATAAAACCCATCAGATTTTAGTCTGGGCAGATGTTTTAGGTTCCTGTAGCTCTACTTGCTGAAGCTCGCAGTCTCAGAGCTGTTTCTCTGATAAAAACCGAAGTTTGACTTATTGTGTTCTGCCCAGGTTTAGCTGGGTTTTGCGGTCCTGGGTTCCCCGAACGTGGGCTTCGCGTAATGCTTCCATCCCTGGGCTGTAGCCATAGGTGTATTTTCTGAAATGGTGCGTTCTGTGAGACTAGAAGCAAAGCACTAGATTCAATTTTAAAGCTGTGGTATCAGCAGTAAATCTTTGTCTCATGGAGTTATTGAAAGATGGGGAGTATGGAACCTACATACCCAAGTGAATCTGGTGTTGTTTTGAATACTCTTTCACATATATGGGTATAAAAATATTTGCCTTCAGTCATTTTGAATTCTACACATCTACAAAGCAATATAGGTATTTTCATGGCGTACTTGTATGTATATTGTCTTCACGCTGATTTCTTTAAAAATCTATACAACTTTGGATGCTGCTTGAATAGAGAGTTACTCTGCATCTTGATGAGCAAGACCCAAAACTCTTAAAGAAAACCTGAGAAACTTCAGAAAGAGAAAACTCATTCCCAAGTCAAATAATGGCTTGTCTGTCAGATTGTGACTAATGTCTTAGCTTGTACAAATGTGAATCACAGCTATGATTTGGTTGCAAAAAAGCAGTGTAATGCTGAAGAGCTGGATATTATTTGTTCTTTGGAGCATTGTTAGTTCTGGACTCCTCCAAGCTGATGACCTCAAAGGGAAGGAAAAGATGTGAAGGGGTAAAGGAAGGACCTCTAAGGAAAGCCTGGAAGAGCCAGGACTTGCTTTAAACAGGAAAAAAAAAAAAAAAGTAGGTTACAAGAGGTGTGCGTTTAAACTTGTCCAATTGAAAAAGAATTTTTTTTTTTGGTTTGGAAGTGCATAATGACCAATTGTTCTGTAGGCCAACTGCAAGTGGGACAAGAAATAACTGCTTTAATTTTCAGGCAAGATATTAGGAAAATATTTTAGCTTTCCAGCTGGGTAAGCAAAAGAAAGGCTCACAGAAAAAGCGTGAAGTATGTGAAGAGACATAACAGCAAAGGTATTAGTTGTGCTGCAAAGCACAGAGGTAGAGCTGCCTTTTACCTGCCTGCCAGACTGCTTCTCTAATTGCAGAGCAGAATGTGATTATCCAAACTGGAATTTAGCCTGAACAACCATGTCAATATAATAAAAAGAGGTAATAGGGTCTTTTAAGACCGTAAGTGGTCATTGCTCTGGCTTAATCCCTCGCTAGAGAGACCAGACTCCGCAATAATTGTCCTGTGCTGATTGAGTAGCCCCAGAGGAAGGAACATTACTCAACAACTTCTTTCCTTTAGTGCCTGGAGATCTCTTACCAAAGATAAACTGACCCGAACTTTCTTAGATTGAGAGATTAGCATGAAGTAGCAGTTTATGGCTTCAGGCCATTAGTTCCTGGGGAACAGCTACAAGAGCCTCGTTTTTTGTTAGCTGTTGAGACTAATGGCACAGGTTGGGACAGGTTATTGTGTTTGGAAGAAAACAGCAAACTTTTATTGATAACAGTTTTCAACAGCAGACAATCACATGTTGGGAGTGCCAGCCAGCTGCTGCTGCGTGGAGGCAGCTGAGGGCTCCAAAGGTAGCCAAGCATGGACATCCCTTCCCAAAGTCAAATCAAAAAAGAGCAACGCTTCTGCTTTTTCAGCTGCAGATGAAGTGTGTTTATAGTAGACCATGAAGAGGAGATGGTCATCTTATTTCTGATCCCGATGTCACTTGTGAAGGTAATGGATCACAAGAATAACCTCAATTCCTACATGTTTAGAAGATTTGCCCTCCATGAATTTTTGAGAAGCTGCTGGGGAATTTTATCTTTCAGAAAGTCATTAAGGCTTTATGAGATTTAATTATATCCAATAATACAGATTTCTTTCAAATACTTATTTGAGCAATATTTTCTTTCTTCTGTGAAGAGAATAACTTTTCCTAGATAGCTGTTTCACAGAAAAGGTTTTTTTTTTTTTTTTTTTTTTTTCCCCAATTAAATTAATTTCACTGTTTATGGACATAACCCAGATATGGAGATTGCAATTTCTCCTGCTGATTTCTCGTTACAGAATTGGCTGTTTTGACAGTTGCTCCAGCTTTTTCTTCAGCCAGGCATAACGTATGGGCCTAATGCAGAAAGTGAGACCATCACGACCATGGTAGTGAGTGTAGGAAAGAAACCATACTGACTCAATCCCACTTGCTGTTCTTAGCTCAAACTATTGATCTGGGCTGCTGTCTAGGAGGCAGGAAAGTGGTAGCTGGGACAAGTAGATACCTTCCAGGAAGTGTCAAGATTGTTCCTATATGTTGCTGACCTTTAGCTGCTGTTTTTTTGTTTGTTTGTTTTCTTTTTTCCTTCTAATGAAGAGTCTTTAATCTGGTGCTTGTGAGGGTTTCATCCCAGTGTGTTGTCAACTCACGTCTATGTTATCTATCCAGGCAGGCCATTAGCAGAGCTGGGCATGGTGGGTGCTCACGTGCTACATGTCTCTTTTAAGCCACTTTTGCTGAACTGCAGGTGCAGTTCTGGTTGAAGTTCAACTGGTGGGTGTTTGTTGTGAAACCAAAGCAAAGCTCAGCAGACCATGATGGGGGCTGTGGTACTGAAAAATCCAAAGGTGGTGAAGCATAAAACCCTGCAACAGCTTTGGTTGTTGTAGGCCACATTGTCCTTTTTCTGCTGCCCTAGCAAACCACAATGGTGAAGGCCTCATTGACTTCCACCAGTTTTCAACCATGTAGGAGGGTCAGTGTCTCTACTGAGCCTCCATTGATGTAAGTGATGGAGTGTAGGATCTGGGGCTGTGTTGTGTTCCAGTGATACCAGTAGGTGACAGTGATGGCTGTCACTCCCAGCGCAGCTTAGATAGAAGTCTTAACTCATAGATGATAAAGTCTGTGCAAACCACCACTAAGCTTTGTGGCACCTACAGCTTGCCTCTCTTATTCCCTGTTCTAATGTTAACTTGGAAATCTGTTTGTCTTGGACAGCTGCTCAGCAATCCAGAGCTATGTGCAGTGCATGTGAGTCACTGAACCAACCTGAGTGTTTTTGTAGCTGGTAGAAACACAGCAAGGTACTTTTGTGTATGTTGAAACATTGTCCAGGATCATTCTGGTCAGTGGAAGTCTAAGATCAAATGCAGTTCTATTCGGCGGAAAGCTAAAAACGGGAAAAAATAAAGATTTGTAGATTTTTTTTTTTTTTAATTTTCTATTTTTTATTTTGGTAAAGTATGTATATGCTGGAACCTGTTATGTTGCATTACTCACTCTGATGTTGTTGGTGTTTATGTTCTTGTATACAGAAGTGACAGGGTGACAGGCTGTCCTGGTTTGAGTAAACAGACTTTGGAGTGTAACGGACACCAGGTGCAAATCAACTGAAGCCCTGGGTGGCACAAGCAGATGCTGTGATTTTGAGTTCACTCTTGTGATAATACCATGTCCACAGTGGGAGATGGCTGCAACATTTCCAGCTGCTTACGCAGTTGTGAATAAAAGATGTTGGCTCCTATGAAATGGACGTGTATATTCCTCTCACCTGATCTCTTTCTGTCCTGTCTCTGTCAGCCTTTCTACCAGATCTGCTGCTGGCTTGGGCTCCAGCTGATGCTTGTTCAGACCCTGTTATCGGGGTTGATGGGATGGCTGTGGGTGACTGCTGACCTCACAGAGTGCAGGTTGCAAATCCTGGACCTGAAAGCTCTCTGGCTCTGCAGGAACATCTTGGTGTGTGTTTTTCTTTTTTTTTTTTTTTTTTTTTTTTTTTTTTTTTTTTCTCTCCAATATTTAAGAACTATTCCTATAATTTATGTCCTCCATGACACATTTGTAAATACAGTAAATAAACCTTTTCTTGCGTCTTTGTGTAATGATGAATGTGGTAGTTCCAGTAACGGTTATCATGTGTACAGAAGTCTCTTTCATTACTGTTGTTTTCCCCATATGTTCTGCAGATGGGAAGAAAATGGCTTTGCAGTGCTCTTTGAAATTCGGTAGCAGAGAGCTGTCTTGTTTTTACAAAACCCAAATCTGAGAGACCCTTGGGAGGATCCATCTGCCTTAAATTTAGATGCAAAATCTCTGGTTCTATATACTTGTTGAGGAAAGAGCTAACCAAGAGATTGTTTAACAAGGGACCTGCTCACATTTGCTTCAGGGATGGGGCATCCACAACCTCCTTGGGCAACCTGTTCCAGTGTGTCACCGCCCTCTGTGTGGAAGGCACTTAGCCTTATTGAACCTCATTAGGTTCTCATGGGCCCAAGATCTGAGCTGCAGCTTTAGGTGTGTTGCTGTTTATCTTTCTGGAAATGACAAAATCCTGGATGGTTTCCAGAACTGATCTTGTGGCTCCTGCTGACTAAAGGAATGGAACTCTCTGCCCTTCTTGAGGTGTGAAAAACAGCCTGCAGAGCTTCTCAAGATAGGGCCTTAGATGAGCTAGCTAGGCAACATATCTCTTAGGGATATCCCTCCAATAAGGGATGCTCAGTGTTCTTAGGGCTGATTTTGATGAGATAAAAAGTCATGTGCTTTTTTGCTTGTTTGTTTGCTTTGTGACAGACTGGGAAAAATTAACCTAGACAGAAATTAAGCAAAGAAGAATGTATTGATGATGTAGTGGGGCTAGAAGTGGCTGGGAAATGGGTGCACTTGAAACTATATTATAGCCAGTGAACACAAACATCCTAGCATCAGATCCCTTGCTGCTTTAATCCCCTTCTGGCCCTGTCCATTCCCAGCCCTCTTCCTCGTTCTTGTCATGGCTTGCTAAGCCAAATAACCGGGAGCTTGAAAGCTGGTGAGCTTTATTTAGCATCCTCTTTCATATTTTACAAAGAGACAGTATTTGAAATGCTAGGGAGAAGAGATGGCAATGTCTACTGATGCAACATGTAATTTTAAATATTATTTGCCACTTAAAGGCCTAAAATGATAAGAATCAGTTGAGATGCTTCCTACAGAGTTAGCAGCACTTGTGGTGGATAGAGACCTAAAAAAAAAAAAGCCACAAAGAAATGATAAACTAAGTTAGTTCTCATGTGTCTCAGTTTGGACTTTGCTCATTTATGTTCTCCAGCACTGGAAATTTCAAAGACAGTGAACTTTGTTTCATCTTGAATAGGGCAAAGTAGTAGTCTCTTGTTCATTTTCCCTCACTCTTTTGAGAAAATTAAACAAGAAGCAATTATGTGTCAATTGGCTGCTGCTGAGCTGATATGTTTCTCCTTAGTTAGATGTCTTGATTAACGGTTTGATCTTGTAATTGTTATTCATTATGAAATCCATGGGAATTCTGGGTACATCAGGAGTTCATGCTCAAACTGCATAGCTGATTAGTACTATGATCTGTGCAGTGCTTAGAATTGGTGATAAGACATTGGAAGATGTCCTTCGCTGAAAAGAATGGTGCAAATTTGCCCAAGCGCGTCTTCTGTGATCTTATAGCATCTAGGTCTATGCCTACTTATCTTGAACAAAAAGTATTTTAAAATTATGTGCTCTGAGAGAAGCTTGATTTCCTTCTTATAAATTGAGAAATAAATGTGAAATCTTAAATTTAAACTCTTAGCAACCTGTAAGCCAGTTCTCATTCCTTTTCTAGGTAGAGGGAACTGGTTGCCCAATGCATGGCCTTGCTTTCTTTGAAAGACTTTTATGTAGACTACTCTCCATTGCCTGGAGCTATAATCACATTAAAAACAAGCAAGAGAATATGTAGACATCTAAGGCTAGTGTGCATTTCAATCTAGTGGGCTCCATTATCTTGTTTTATTAACTAATGCATGCATGAAATAAGAAGCTGTTGAAGACAGAATTGAAGTTAGGCTGTTAGTCTTCCCTGGCTGCCCAGCAAAACCCAGTATGATCAAGTGAACAGGTTGTCTGTTGGGGAACAGAAGCCCTTAGGTCCCTGTCACATCTGTGTGTCTGCCTCTTCTAAGATTTTAAGCTGTAAAATCTAAATGCTTGCAGAAGTCCTGCAACCTTTCAGTTTACCTGCCTGTTAGAATGTTTACTTTATCATATTACAAATGTCCAGTTCCAGCTAGTTCCCTCTCCTTCTTCCTAGGCACAGAAGATCCTTGTTACCAGTAGGAGTGGGTCCTATGTTTTGCTTATGGCCATGGCCATGGTCACATATTTTATGGCTGAAATTCAGGGCTGAATTCAGGACTATACAGATCTACTGATCTTCCACTGGTGTGGATGCATTGCCACCGCAGGCTGGTGGTGGAGGAGTTTTCTGATGCTCTGAATTGCTCTTTAGGCTAGGAGGTGAATGGATCACTTCCTTTTAGACATTTGCACTCCACTTGGAAGAGGGAGAAAGCTGTGCAAGTGTGAAACACTCTTATTCCTGTGGAAGCATTTTTACTTTAATAACTTTTTTTTTTTTTTTTTTTTGGCCAGTCCTTAGCCTCAGGCAAAGCCTGCTGAAGCCAGTGCATAGGCTGCTAGAGACATCCCAATCTTTACATCATGATTAGAGTGCTGGAATTTGCACAAAATAAACTCAGCTTATCTGGCTAGCTGAATATTTACTGATAAAGTCTGTTTGTTGTGGGTGGTGTTTTGAACATTGAGATGAAGCCAGCCTAGGGGAAAATAGCTTTTTTTTCTTCTCCTCCATTGTGTGGTTTACGACACCTCATATTTTTTCCACCAAAGAACTTCCTTTAAAGCAGTCAAGTCTTGATTCTGCTTAGCAGAAGTCTGAATGTGAGAAGCAGTGGCCAGTGATTGCTGTATCTGTTCTTGGCTGTCCTTATCCTTAAGTGCTGGCACATAGGCACTGCAGATAATTCACTTGATTAACTATTAGGCTGCTTAAGCAGTTTTGAGAATTTGCTTCCATAAATTTCAGACCGTTGTAGCTCCTGGTCTCCTCTCCCTCGGATGAGTTACCACTCTGTCAGCCACTGGATAGTGCTAGAATTTTGCTGCCTGATTTATTAGTGGTTTTTTTTTTTTTTTTTTTTTTTTTTTTCCCCCCCCACCATAACAACAAAGTCCCAATTGCTATGCTATGTAAGGAATACATTAGATGCAGCAATTCTTGAATTTGTGGGTGCCTACAAAATGAAATTTCGGCTGGTGCTCTGGAAGCTTTCTGTCAGCTGTGGGCCTGCTCCCTGCCTCCTGCAGGTGTGCAGCCAGAGCCTGGGTCTGCAATTGGGTTTACAGAGGGCTGGCAAGCTGCTTCCCAACACCTGTGTCCTGCTGAAGCCAGGGATTCAAGCTAGATTCAGTAAAGCATTAGTCACTTAGTCCTCAATACATCCAGCCCTGCCTTGTTAGCTTTGGAAAGGCCTCTTTGCTTTCCTAAAGCCATGTTCTAATTCTTTGAGCAGTATAAATTCAATTACTTAATGTTGGTGCCAAGCATCTTTTTTTTTTTTTTCTTATTTTCTTTCTTTGCTTGATATGTGCTTTTTGTATGAGGTGCTGGTTTTGGTGGGAAAGGTGCAAAGTTAAAAGCAGAGCCTGAGAGAGCGTGGAGTTGGGATGCGCCCTGGGGCACACATTGCCTCCATGTGCTGTGGGAGATGCTGGCCTTGCCAGGCCTGGGGCATTTACAGAACACAGAAGTTGTACTTCTGTACTTCTTTGAGTGCAAGCTTCAGGCCTGGCAAGTGAGCGCTGCTGGTGGGCTGTCAAGCCAAGCCATGGGGTGACACTCGGAGCTGCCTGTGGACTCTGCCACCAGCAAGCAGAGTTAGCAGCACCCTGTGGGAGGGGATAGTGCCCAGAAGGTGAGGGAAAGCCAGGTGCATCCTAGGGGATCCCTCTTTGGTGTAATAAAAAACACACCCAACCTGGCACATGAACACCTCTGGGTATTAAAATTTTTCACGCACAAGTTGTGTCAAAACCTCATTTAAATTTAAGACATCTCCTTATTAATGCAGAAGGCGCTTCTGTCACATTGCCATTTTCCATTAGCAGGATTTAATTTCATAAGTGGCCTTGCTGCAGGGGAGAACCTGCCTCTATTAATTAGATTGCTTGCTCATCGTGGCGCAAGACTTCTGTTCTTCAGTTTGATTTTCTGTGGTCAAATTTCAGGATAATGCACATCAGTTTGATGGCACTGGGGCCCGTCTGTGGGATGGACTCTGTATGTGGTCAACTTGTTGCACAGCATGCAGTTGGTACCAACAGGGAACAGAGCAATTCCTCTGTGTCTGGCTACTGTGACAGCTGTGTGCCTGCCTGTAGTGCTGTCAGAGATGCCTCTGCTTTAGGTAAACTCCAAAAAAATGTAAAAGAAATGAAGATAGAAATAGGGAATTAGAAATATTTTTCTTTATGAATTCTTTGCAGTTCATTGTGGAGCTCATGTAGTTCTTGAAAATTTCACTGTTGGAATGGAAATTCTCAATTTCAGTGTTGCAGAATCAGATGCCAGCTGTGCTTGCTTGCAGCACTCAAGATGCCTCATGCTTTAGGTGAGGTTTCTGTAGAATGGTTTCCTTGGTGAAAAGCTCTGCTTTAAGAAAGCCAAACTGCAAAGAAAAATAGAAAATACTAATATTAAAAAAAATATATAGTTTAGACATGCAGCTGTGCTGGAAATTCACTCAATCTTAAATGTGAGTCAGTCACTTTAGAAGCCTGTATTTTAAATTGTAGTTTACTGAACCTGTGCTAAACCAACTACTTCTACATTAATGATACAGAGTAGTATATTTATGCAGTTGTACATCCTGTGCACCTTGAATATAATGCTGATTACCATTCAGTAAAAGAGAACTTTCCCAAGGGTCTTTCTGAAGGAGGTCTGTGCTAAGGCTGAGACACACTTGTTCTTTCCTATGGACACCTCTGGTTTGAGCTGGAGTTTTTTCACTTGTGTCACATCTTGCTTGACATTTGGAGCTATTCAGACTTACTGAAGAGTAAAGTGCAATGAAAAAAGAAAAAAAATTGCAATGAAGCAATAGGTCAGATTTGCAACTAAAGAGTGGTCACAGCCCTATAAAGTAAAAGGCTATAGTTTTTTTTTGTGTGTGTGAGGGTCTGATCTAGGTTTCCTCATCTCTGATGTTAAATGTCTATGGTGTGGGTTCATCTCAGCCAGTCCTCTACACTGCTTTTGCAATTAGTGGAAAGAAATGGAGATTTCCAGTGTGTGATTCATCTTTCTTATTTTAGACATCTACTCTATAGTGAGATGAATCACGCCCCTAAAGAGCCTGTCTGCCTCATCTGTCCTGTCAAATAACAGCTTTCCAGCTGACCGTGGGAGTGTGGTCCCAGGTTGTCCTTGCAATGTGCGTTCTTTCGCTCCTGGCTCTCCCCTGTAGTCAACCAGCTAATTGCCTCCAAGAATGTGGGAGTTCTTCGGGGATCATTTGCTGCTGCAAGAGCTACACTGCTGTTAGAATGAGGAGCAGTGTACCAGGTTTGGCTGCCCTCACCTTCAGTTGCCCTCCCACACATCTCAGCAGGCTTTGCTTTGCTGGGTACGTATCTCCTGCAAATGCTGACACGTGCCATACAGCCAGCATGCACTGCTGGGTTGCCACACAGAGCTTTCACTGCGCCAGGAACACTTGTATTGAAAACACCAAAACCCTTAGAATTGTATGCCTTAGGCATACATACTCAGAGAGAGCCTGCAGAAGATGCCTCAACCCAGTCAGTCGTGTATAGAGGCAGTCTTCTGTAGCTTTCAGGAATGTGATCCACTAAATATGTGTTTGCTTTGTAATTACCTGACACTTTGCAATTTGAATCCTTGCTTCTTAAGAGAATTAAAAACAAAAACCTGCAAAATTTCACCCGGGAGCAAAAATTGTTCAGCTGTATCCTTCCAAAAGGGGCAAGCATAGTGACTTGCAAGGTAAAGCCAGAACAGCTAGAGATGTATGGAAATGTATGTCATTTGTTTCTATGGCTAGCAAAATATTTATGATTATTGATAGAGTTTATTGCCACGAGTGCTTTTCGTTCATATTTGGTTCTGCCTCAGATTTTAAAAAAAAAAAAAATAATCATTGCTGTCTAGTCAGGGGGTTTTGTATTTTTCCCTCATTTAAGACAGCAGCGTATGCATTGACAAGTCTTTTCTTTCTTCATGGAAAGCACCGGACTTGTTGGCGGGGCACTGGGATTCCAAACTTTTTGTTTATAAACATGGCTGGTATTTTAACGGACTGCTAAACAGGAAGGAATCTTAAACAAGGGAAAAATGAGTTATTGCCCTTAAAATAACAATAATAAAAGCAAGATAAATTCCTGATTAATTCCCTTTCAAATGCAAGCATTTGAAATTCCATTTCAAATGCAAGGGAAGGAAAAGAGTGGACTGTTTGAATTTCTGGACTGAAACTCTACAACTGATCTGGGAAAAAAATCATTATTTACATTGCTGTGTTCAAGTTAATGCTAGAAAAGCAAGAAATTTTGTCAACCTACAGCTCTACACCTGGAAGTTAGTGGTCCTTTTGCACATGCTGATTTAAACTTTCCATCGTAATTTGAAATTATTTTAGGACAAGTGATACTGTTACATATGGTACAGGTCATTGGGGGATTATCAGATGAATGCTGCAATGGCTGATAAGGGAGAAAAGTATGGAAATAAATGGTCTGCAGGGAAAAATCACCACTGATTTTGGCCGGGTTGGTCAAAAGGAAATATCAGTCCATATGTGTGAAATAATTGGAAAAAGAAATCAGACCTTCAAATGGATCTTTAGCTTTCTTAAGAAAGCAGTGGCATTGACTTAATGCTATTATCTCTTCTCATGAAAATGTGAGCATCAGTCTGGGTAAAATCTTTTAGATACCCATTATACATAAGAGAATGAGAAGGTTGCTGTCCCATATTGCTTGTGGTAAAGTCTGAAGACTGATTTTTTTATTACAGTGTTAACTTCAGGTAATGTGCTTACAAGTGAAACAACGTACGTATAGAGAAGCTTCAGGGATATTTAGGAGGATATTTTTAAGTGGTATTGTAACTTTTCAGGAATAAACCTGTTCTTCCCAAAGCGGCTGGTTCAGAGGGGTTGAGTACCTTTTGTTTGTGGAGTTCAAGGGAGCAAATGCTGGAGAAGAGGCTGAAAATTCAACAAGGGTTACAGATGAAACAGGGCACAGCAGCTTCAGGAGGGCATTTGGTCAGCCCTGGGCATGGCCGTACTGCGTTGTCAGTGTCAGCAGGTTACCCTCTGCAGGAGACCAGTTTCAAGAAGTGTGCTCTGTTTTCATTCCCGTCCACCATTCCAGATCTTATTGTAATGTAATGAATGAACTGCTTAGTGTGGGTGTTCAGCAGGTGTCAGAGCAGATCTCTCAGATGTATTCATTAACAAATGGAAATGGGCTTCTTCATTGCAAGAAGCCAGGGACCAAGGGGGGCATTTCAAAACTATTCCAAAGCATTGCCATGAGTTGGGAACTCTGTTTTAATAAGTCACAGAAGTAGCATTTGTATGATGTTCCTAACTGTAAAGAGGTTGATTTTTTTTAATTTTGTGTGTGTGTTTGTGTGTGTGTGTGTGTAACTGACTTAGTAAGCCACTGGGCTTTTTATCTCCCTTTTTGTGTGTTTGTTGATAAGTTTTGGAGATCTACCATTGGGAAGGCAGTTTGTCATCTTTAAAATTTTAGCAGCTGAGGGTAAGCCATGGTCCTTCTCTGATACTTCACTCGTTGGAAAAAGAACCTCACTCGTGATTAATTAAAAGGCTTTTTTTTTTTTTTCCCTTCTCACACTGGCTGCCCTGTATTTCTGCTACCTAATGAGGTACTTCTCATACAAATAGATTGTGGAACAACTGGCCTCAGATGTTTAGGTGTCTGGGGTTTCTTCTGCTTGAAAATGATTGTCAGCCTTCATTTTCTTTTCAGCTTTCGAGCCTGTTGAAACAGCAGCATTTCTGTCATTCAAACGTTATTCAGCCGTGTGCGATGTGACTCATTCTGAAAGATTACACACTTCTGCTTCCCAAGTGTGCACCTATCTTCCTGCTGTGCTAGTTGCTTGCAGGCTGCTGTCTGAAAGCAGTGTCTCAGGGTACATGTTGCTGCAGAGCTTTCTGGCATTTGGCATGGTGCTGTGTAGGATGTAGGAGCCCCCGGCTATTGCAGGCAGCAGGCTTCAGGGTGGGAGATGCTATTTCTGTCTATTTCTGGGAAAAAAAAAAAAAAAATTATTAAATATCCTTTTCAACATCTCTTTACAGCAAAACATAACAATACAAAAAATAAAGAGCTCACCCTGAAGGAACAATAAACCTCAGACAGACCTCCTGGCTGCCATTCGCTCCAGCCTGTTTACTTAGGCTGAAAAAATACCAGTTTATAGTATCAGCTCAGGGCAAACTCCATCTGGTCTGATGGTCCTCTTTTATCATTTCTCTTTTTCTGGGTTTGCCTTCTCTTTTTCTTTTCTGTGTTCCTCCCTGGTATCTGAAGGTCCTTTCTGTCATCACCCAGGCTCACGGTTCCCAATAGGGCTGACTGCTGCCTTCCCTCCAGTGCTGCCTACCAGCCCTCTGGTCTTGGGCTGAGCTGCTGAGCTCCTCACCTCTGCCATTTGACTCCATTCAGGCCAGTGATTTGTTATTTCCTTTCTTTTTTCAGAGCTTCTTTGGAAATAAGGCCCCATGGGAACCCTCTTTTTTTTTATTTTTTTTTATTTTTTCCTCAGAATCATAGAAGGGCCAAGGTTAAAAGGGCCCTCTGGGTCCATCTGGTCATCCCCTGCTCAGGTAGAGACACTGCTACATCCAGGTGGCTTAGCTTGTAGTTTATTGAATGTTAGAATAAATTTTATGGGGGAAAAAAAAGCACCCATCCTGTTCATTAAGGAAGCTTAGTTAATCATAACTGATTAAAGGAAAGCTTGACACTACCTGCCTAGCCATAGCAGTGAGCTATCATACCCAAGGATGAAGAATTGTGAGAAATCAATCTTAATGCAGTACAACTTAATACTGCACTTGTATTTCTGTCTACATGAGGGCAAAAGGTAACATGTCTGAACTGCCTAGCACAACAAAAGCAGGCAGAATTTGGAGAAGATACTGTAGATGGGTGTGAGAGCCCTATTGCTATAAGAGCACATCCCTGGAAGACCTTTTCTGTTCCACTTTGAGAGGGAGGTGTTGTTTCATAAAGTGACAAGGTACACAAGGTTCAGAGCTGATGGGTCTCATGGGGTGTACTGAGACCATTTACTACAACTAGCTCGTTATGAAAACAAGGAGTTGTAGGGCTAAAGGGACCCACACTGGCATTTTTCTGGGAAAACAAAGAATTCTGCTGTACCTCGTCAGTCAAGTGTGGGGTATGAAGAGATCTTTTCTCAAAAAATGTGAGAAGCTTTCTTTTTGTAAGAGTCTAGATTTTGAAAAAGGAAAGAGATTGGTGAGGTTTCTTTTGGTGATTACTGCTGTGGTACAAACCTTGCTTTCAGTGGACAGAGAGAGGATATAGATGCAAAATACAAGGGAGAAATTTCACTCTTTTTAGATGTCCCACTAGAGGATTTAGATACTCAGAGTTTTGTTTCTCTTGTTCGTTTATATAAACCAGTACTTACCTGGTTGTCCAGAATTGTGCCAACACTTGTGTTTTGGTAAAGAGCTGTTTTTTTTTTCTGAATTAACTACATCTGCTTTTGATTGTGATAAATCATGCTTGGGTGCTCTTTCACAGTAGTTCATATGCTGCTTTATTCTGGAATAACTTTCGAGCGCACTCAAACCCCTAGGAAACATTTTATTTGAAATGGAATCTCCTTAATTTGTTAGCTCTTGTATTTTATGCTTGTACTAAGAAATTAATACAGTTCCTTTAAGGTATTTGTTTTAATTTATTTATGTATTTATTTTTGCTTTGCAGACTGCAAGGTGGCACATTGAACTGCAGCCATGGGCAAGTCCAACTCCTTCCTTGAACTATGAAGCTTTGAGGTTCCTGAAGTACATTAGCACTTCTCAAGTAGGTTTTTATTTCAGTTCTGTCTGATACAGTCTGTTCCTTCACATATAAGAAATTAAACTCACACCAAACTCTTTTTGCACTTGTTTTTGAATATGAAATTTATTTCTAAAGTTGTTCAACTTCACACTGATGGTCAACATGAGTGCAGAGGTCAAAACACAGGATAGAAAGTGTCCATATGAGTTCTTTGTAGAAGCATCACTTCTGCACAACAACATGTATGATACGTGAATTTATTTCCTAAAATAAAAGCAGAAGAAGTACTGGAAGGCCACATTTCTCACAGAGTGGTTGCTTTAGATATTCAGTAATGAGCCCTTGAATGCAGATTTAACCACACCATCATTTACGCTGAAGAGCAGCAAAAAACCTCAGGTCACTGAAATGTCATTCATAAGAGAATTTCTTTGTCAGTGTAATGCTTTCAAAGCTGTGACAGTAAACGCACCTGAAACGTCTGAAAATATTCTGTTCCACCCACAATTAGTACCTAAGAGGGTAGCAGAGAAATGTCTTACCCTCCAGCTTATGATACCCCTGGCAAAATGGTCAGAAACATGAAGAGG
This sequence comes from Tetrao urogallus, assembly GCF_951394365.1. Classification (NCBI taxonomy): domain Eukaryota; kingdom Metazoa; phylum Chordata; class Aves; order Galliformes; family Phasianidae; genus Tetrao; species Tetrao urogallus. Next base: position 65,560,284 of record NC_136814.1, read on the forward strand.
ACATCTCTGCCCGGCACTGAGAGGACCAGGGACAAGAAAACACAGCAAGAGACCTGCGTTGAGCTGCTTGGTTTATAGTGCAGAAGTTCAGGCTGAGGAGGCATATTAAGCTGAAATCAGCCCTCATCCCATTGACTTAATAAACAGTGGCAGATGCTGCTAAATTCCACTAGTTGGGGCAAAACCTACAAGGACTTCAGTTAGCAGAGAATTTATTGATTCTGACACAGTAATCAAGAACTTTCATTCCCAGAAGAACTGACCCTTGGGACAAGTGTAAGTGAAAACAAAAAAAGTAAAAAATAAAGAAATGCATGTTTCTGACCTAGCAGAGGTTGCAGGATTAACAGCTGAAGGGGTAGCACTATGGCTGATAGGAACATTTCTGGAAATGCGATCCCATTTGCATAGATGAGCAGAGGCACTTGTTGTCTTTGCTTGCTTTTCAAGCATCAGCTAATTACTCTGCTGAAGTTCAGGTTCTTGCCATAGCACAGTGCAGCTGACATCAGGAGATGCCATGTCAGCAAGTCAAGGTGTGACCACAGGAAGCATTTTCTTGCCAGTATCTGGTGACCAGACAAACCACCTTACATGTGGTGGTAGTTGTGAGTGGGAGCCGAGAACAGGGCACAGCTCTGTGCTGCAGCATCTGTAAATCACACAACAGATGGGTGATGGTCCTAAAGATAGGGTTCAGGTCTTTTGATTTTAGTTTTCATTTTAATGTCAAGAGCTGTTAAAATTACTCCAAGTTCTAAGTGCTGAAATTGCTCATGAGTCAATTAAGTAGCAGCATTGCAGGATCTTTTATTTTTCCATAGAGAGCATGTTATTCTTCCATGTCTTGAAATTAATGCTTGTTGTCACAGTGCTGTTTATTCTTCAGTTGTTATGTGGCTGAAGGGAAATGAGTAGTGGGGCGCAGTGCAAATCATCACTTAAAATTTAGTAAATCCCGAGAGCAGCATGAATAGGTGCTTTATTAGCTTTTATGAATTTTCCATGAGAGTTAGGAGCTAAGCTGGACTAGGCAGGCGATGATGCAGCTTGCAGTTCTGTGAATGTAATGCTCCAGATAATGATATGTCAGAGCTTAAGCATCTTTAAAAAATCAGAGCTTTATTTACTTATTATGAAGCACATGGTGGAGATTGCCTACCATAGCAAAGGCTGGATTTCAGCTGTTGTTCTTACCCCTGCTCTTGTCTCTGCTGTCATGATTTCCAATTTTTGTTTGTTTGTTTTTGTTTGGCTGTCTGACAGTGCTGCCTCCCATCACTGCAGGCACAGTTAGTGCTGGGTTCAGAGAACAATTTCTGTGAGTTGTGATGGCTTGGCTGGGTTCCTGCAGGCTCAGTATCCCTTTTCCTTTTGCAGTACTTTAATTCTAACTTGAGACTCTTGAAACATAAGCCAGCAGAGTGCAGAAACATGTTATGACTCCTCAGTTCAGTTAAGCACTTGCTAAAATCCCTTTGTTATTGGATAGGGGCTGTTGCAGGGTCATGCTTAAATGTTTTTGGGAAATCCAGGACCCTGCAGGTGTGGTGTACAGCATACGTTGCAGCGACACTGCAGTCTGTGCTTACAGTGTTGAATTGTGCCAGGATTTCAACGTGATTCAGAATGCAGAACCTGCAAAACAGTTTGAAAGGGAAAAAAAAAATAAACATTTTAATGCAGTGATAATGTCTTTTCAGGAAAACTGATTTCAGGGCATTATACTAATGCTTAATTATTTGCTTTTTAAACTGCGTTGTTCTTTGGGGGATTATGTAAGCCTTGAATTTCACCAAGCAGAACAGACAAACAAGGAAAAAAAGTGTTCGAGTTTCCATAGCTGTGCATCAGATTGACAGGCAGATTTAAACAAAACTTCTCTCAGCTCTTTACCCAGAAGGCAAATTAAAAAATTAAAGGGTAAGCCTTAAGATGAAACATTCTTTGATTTCAACAGATTTCATGTGAGCACATGAACCTGAGCAGCCTGAGGGGCAACTCTGAAGTCATGAAGAGGCCCTGGTCAGTCTGCCTTGATGAGAGGTTTAGCCTCATCCACCGGCTCAGAAACAAGCAGTGCCGTCTCTATTCCCTGGGGTAAGTGCTCCATTTAACAGGCAGCAGATCTTTCCGTGATGCATTCTAGCGTCAAAAAAGCTTTATAAATGCAGCACCGGTTGCAGCAAAGCTGTCTGTTAAAATACTGGCTTTGTTTGGGTGTATTTATTGTCTGCTGATGTGCTTCTTTACGTAAAGTCTTTTTAGGGAGAAACCTTTCTCCAGGAGGGTCTTCATTTTCCTTCACTTTTCTGTCTGTACTGCACAGTACGAAACCAAATTGCCTGATGGCGAGTAGCAAGTGGTAGTTCCAGCAGAAGAAGATGGAAATTAGTGAGATAAACTGAGAAGCATGCAGCGTCTTTCCTGAGCAGAATTGACTTGCATAATTGCCAGGTACTTCAGCAGCATTACTTAGGAAACTTCATTAACTACCCCTGGGATGAAACTGTACATTTCCATATGAGAGTGTGTTTGCTGAGCGCTTCAGGGGTGATGTGTGCCAAAGTGATAATAATGAAAGCAGTTGTTGGCTTTATTTTAAAATGTTTCTGGTGTGGACGTTGTTTACAGTACCTGAGATTGAAGTCATTGCTCTTGACAGAACTGCAGCCTATTTCCCTGCCGTTAATACCTCTGCCTCCTGGAAGGATGAGGGGTCAGGCCTCTGGCACTTTGCATTGTGCTCAGGTGCACCAGGAGGGCAGTCAGCAGGACCTGTGGCCACAGTACTGCTGCCCCACACAACTTTGCGGTCCTGTGAGCCAGCTTTAGTTTGGGGAGCGCTGGAAGACTTAATTTCTGTTGAGCCAGCACAGGCTGTTTATACTGAGCTATGAGAGTTGGTGTTAGAGAGTGTGGAGCTCTCAGCTCTTGTTCAGCTATACCTGTTGAATACTACTACAGCAGATAACAGTGCCACACCCCTTAGGTTGAATCCTGTCTACAGAGAGCAAACTCCTCTTGAGGAATTACTTTCTGAGTGTTTTTTATAATCCATTTCAAATAATGCTTTCTTGGTTTTAATGCAAAATATAGGTTTACATGAGGTGTTTGGTTTTTTTGCCTCAGTTTTTCCCATTGCTGTGAAAATTTGGGGAGATCCTGTGTTATCTCACACTTAGGTCCAGATTATACCTGCTCAGCTGCAGTACTGGCACATTGCTTCAGGTTCCTTTCAGTTTTGTGCAGGGAGAGGTGCATTTGGTTGGAAAATCAGGTAAGCTGAGCAACCTTCTGGAGGCAGCTGTAGCTTTCCTTTGAATATAGAGGAAGTCTAATGTGACTGCTGACTTTTAATGTCTTGGCAAAGTACCCGTTGTTCAGTGGAATTAACTTGAAGGGTAACATCTATATTACGTGCTCATTAATATTGGACCTGAGCTCTGGTGCTAAAGTGCCTTTATTGATATTTAGCCAGACACAAAGCAGAGTTCATTTAATCCGTTCTGGAAAATGTAGGTTTGACAGAAAGCTGACCAGCAATAAGATAACTTGCTGATGGTTGTGAACAAACCTGAGCTAATGAGTGTATTCCAGTATTTCATGTGGAGCTGCTCTTGATACTGTACAGGGAGCCCCAGTGCCAGGCTTTTGTAGCAGTGGCGCATTAGGCTTAGCAGAGATTGAAACTGATGCTGTCTCTCCCATAAATCATCAGGTACAACACGTGCAGTAAATAACCAGCTGTGATGTCTCTCGTGAAGCAGCTAAAGAGTAAAGAAGAAATATTTGGGCTTAAGGAGGAGCAGTTTTTCAGCCTTCAAATTCTCTCTGCAGCTTTTGGAGCTTGTTACTGCATGAGTCTTCCGTCAGACTCGCTTCCTTTAGCTTTATGACAAGCAGAAAAATAATTTTGTTCTGAGCAAGACAGAAATCCCCTTTAAATATTTTTGTTATCTCATACACTTCATAAAGAGCAAATGGGGAGCAGCTGCTCTCGACAAAGAACTTCTTAGCAGAAGGAATGGATGTGGGACAAATGTGAAAGTTCAGCGTGAGTGTGATTGGGAATCCTGAATTAAATCCATAAATCATTAGAAATTGAAGAAAACTTGCTGCATAGTTGTTGCCTTTATGTATGCAGTAGAGAAGCTTGCTTGTGAATGGGAGTGAGAGCGTCTGTAATTTCTAGAGGTTTTTTTCAGATGAGCATTAGTGGCTTCTACTACTGGAAGGCAGCAGTGTTTGTGCTTGGGGGCACAATTTCCTGGTGTGATATGTAATTGCAGTGTGCATTAGTGAGCTGTAGTTATTAGTGCTAAATCTGCTTAGATTAAGCTAAGTCTGTTACAGACACAACAGGCAGGCACTGGAGCTGCCTGATATAAATGAGTAGGATATCAGAAACGTAACCGTTGAGGTTTAAAGAGTCTTACTGCAGTGCCACTTGAAACCTGTTTTAAGAGGCTCTTAATGTGTAGGGGCTTTAGAATCCAGGCAGGGGATGCTTCTTTTTATTATGAGCTGCAGAACTTGGTTGTCTGTCTTTGAAGGAAAGAAAAAAAGAGAGAAAACAGTAAGACCAGAAAGGGAAAGCTGGACCCTAATATAGATGCTCTTACACCCCTGTCCTGTGGTCCCTTTCGGACCTGGAGTACCCCGTGGGAACTGGCTGTGGGAACACAAGCGTGCTCTTCTTGCGTGGGGCCCATCTGCAGGATGCATTTTCTGATGCTTTTAAAGCTCACCTTCACCCCTGCTTCAAGGTCAGTCTGCAGTCCTTGTCTCTGGAGATGAGTTTTGTCTTCTGTTTTGCAGGAAAAACAGGTTCGTGTCCCTAGCGTTTTTGATTTATGTTACTGGAGAGAGCAGCTGGTCCCTCCTGATGGCCTCTCTGTTCTTCTGTGACGTTTCTTAAGGTCGTCGTCTTTTATTTATTTATCTTTTTCAAGTAACACAAAGTCTTCCTTAGGAAGCCTCATTTGTTTACTTCTCCCATGCTGTGTTCTCACTTGGTGAGATAACACACGAGCCTTGCATTTTTCAAATCTTCTGGAGATGACTGACTTTATTTTGTCTTATAAACATTTGTGATTGATTAGATCTCTCTTCAGGCATAAATTTGATCTGTTGCCAGAGTGTCAGAAGATATACCAGCACTTTCTTCACCCTCAACTATTATTTGTTCTGTTTCGCACCATTTTGCAGTCCACATGTGAATAACAATCTGCTCAAAGCTAGCCTGAGGTCTGCCTGCATCGGAAGCATCTGGCCCTCTGGATTGCACCAGCTGCAACTGTTAGAAGTGTGTCACGGATGCATGTGTCCATGGGTTGGTGCTAGGCTCATCGCTCTAATGCTGTATTTGTCCCAGACAATTTGCATTTTGTTCATTTGAAGCCAGCTTTTCATTCCAAAGGGATTACACTGGTCTTCATTCATCTGTGTCCCTTCTGTAGAATGCTGTATGCAAACAAACGTGCCAATTCACTTGGTTAACTTTGGAACTTTTTTCCTGTTGTATTTTGAGTGTATTAGAAGAAAACTGTTCTCTTTCTCTCCTACACATCTGCATAGGCTGGAATCATGTGAAATACGATTGTTCTTAAAAGTATGTTGTGCTGTTCTTGCAGTCTTTATATCCTTCGGCTTGCCCAGGACTCCTAGGGAGAAAATAGTTCAATGGAGAAGCTTTTGGGGCAGTGTTGTTGGTCAGTGTTAAAGCAGATGCGATGCCAGATTGGTAACTTCCAAATCATATCGGCTTTGCAACTTTGTTTCAGGAGTTGAATTCATTTTAGTTTAGCAAAATACCATCTATGCAAAACATTTAGTGCTGGCTTAATGTCATATCCTAGCATAGTGTGATGTAAAATTTATCACATTCCACGTATTGGTGCAATTAGCTAGAATTATTTCAGATTCAAATAATTTTTAAGATAAATGCTTAAGTATAATTGTGGTGTTGTCTAGCAGATCACAGAGGCAGCACATCGAAAAATACTGCCCTGCAGTGGTTTGTTTCTGGTGGATAAAGGCCATGCTATTACTATGGAGTGGATATTCTCAGTTAGTACAACTGGTTGAAGCACTGATTAAAAAAACTTGATTACCTCTCCTGTGCTACATGTTTGTGTTTCCAACAGCACAATTTTGATTAAGTTTAAGGTTTAGCACATAACTTCAACCATGCTTGGTACAAACCTGTATGGGCAGCAGTGAGGAGGACATCATATTTCAGACAGTGGGGAGTGCCTGCAGGCCAGATATCTGATTGCAGTGGCAATGATTTCTTGAATCCTATGTGAATCATTTTGCAGTAGGAGGTGGGAATATGGAATAGCCTCATAAAGCACATATTTTCCTTGCAGAGACAGGGAGAGGTGCAGTGACACATTTTTTTCTGTACGGGGGGTTGCCTGTATTTCTTCTTCTTTGGGGATCTTTGTGAAATTAGCATTAATCTTTCTTTGAGTGTAAAAACACTTCTGCTGTTGGGAAGGAAGTAGTTTTACATTTACGTTTTGATTTTCCTGTGCAAGGAGAAAGAAAGAAATTTGGTTCTTGTGTCCTGTCCCCGTTGTTGGCCATTATGGCACATAGTTGTATAGGCATAGCAGAAAATATATCTGATTTTTTTACAGAATGGTGCTGTATACATTTTGATTACATATTATTTTATATATATATATATTCACTATTCCATTTCTATTCCTTTAAATTTCCTTTATCTAAGTACTTGTTCCAAATCTTCAGCATACATCATTGCAGTCTATCAGCTTTATTTCTGGTAATCACATCAGAATTAGGGTTAAATTGTGCTCAGTGCCATGGATAAATCTGGAGAAGCAACACAAGAGTTCCTCCACTTTGCTTCAGAAACTAACAAGCTGAATTTTCTCTTCTTGCATGCTCATGAGCCCTCAGGATGTTCTACTCACCAGTAGGTCTTTTTGCAGCATTAATGATTGCATCTTTTTTGTTTTGTAGACTGGGCAATGACGACAACCAGTTTGAGATCAGCATGGCTAACAGTGGATGCGAGGTGCATCGCTTCGACCCCAGCATAAAGTCAGCACACATCCAGGAAGGTCAGCACCTCTGGTATCATCGCCTGTCTGTTGATTGGAGGGATCCCAACCCAGCCATTGCTGCACACAAACTTCACAGCAACACAAAGAAGCTGGGCACGATATTGAATGAATTTGGACATCAGAAGGTAAGGACTCGGGTGGTACGCTTCTGACTGTTGTGAAAGCTGCAGAGCTTCATTCTGGAGCAGGGGGTTGGACCAGATGGCCTGCAGAGGTCCCTTCCAACTTCAGCCTTCCTATGATCCTGTGATTCTTGTTCTCTCAGGAGCTCAGGTGCTTTCCCAAGTGATCTCCTGACAGTAGATTTTCTTGAGAAATGCTTGCAGTGCATTTCTTTCTGGAGTGTCTTTTCTGTCTTGCTTTTTTCCTAACTCTGCTAACAGCCACTTTGTTTTTAAATTGCTAGCTGTATGTTTAATACTTTCCTTCTCCTCCCTTGCTTTTCTATTCAGCTGGCTGGTGACACTGAGTGTTCATTTTTCCAGTCCTGTGGAAGTTCTGGTTGTTGCCTGAGTTCTAAAATACTCATGCTGAACAGTTTACAAAGAGAAGAAATACTTGTAAAAACAATTAGAAGAAGTAATGGATGGGCTGTTTATGTTTGCAGGGTCACTAATCCTAATTACAGTCATCAACAAAAACATCCTGTTTTGAAATTGGCAGCACTCTATTTTTTTAACATTTCTAATTTTTTTTTTTAAGGAACTGTAAATACACCAGAAATGTTAGGTTCTCAAATAACTATTGCCAAAAGACATTTGAGGAAGTTCCTGACACACAGGATTAGATTGCTTTCAAGAGAGATTTTCCCTCAGAGGATATGCTAGTATGAATTGAAATGCTAATATACTTCATTGCCTGCAGCTAATTCTTCATGTCTTTGTGGTTTTTTTGTGTGTGTGTGGTTTTTTTTTTTTTTTTTTTTTAATAGGCAGCCTGAGCTAAGGAGAGCTTTTCTGTAGCATTTACAAAGCAAGCAAGCAGTGCAATATGTGCTTGGTTTGTTATTATAAAATTCAAGAAGTCCTTTTCAGTTCATTTCTTGCTTTTCTTTAGCATTTTCTTTTGGTTCAGCTCTTCTGATTGAACCATTTTGAAGAGAAGAACAGAAAAAGCAGCTTTTTTTTTTCCTGCTTCTTAGTCATTCTGTAATTGTACTAGCTTGTGCATTAGCGAACCATCTGGGGAGAGAGAGATGGCTTTCCTTTGACGTATGCCTTACATTGATAGTTTTGCTTTTAGAAGAATCAGTCACAAAGAAAATGATTAATGACCTGATCCAGAAAAAGCATGTGAATGTTGTGGTATAGCAGACCTTGCTGCGAACAGCTGATTGTTTATCATGGACTGGTACAGAGTGTTTGTGAGACCTGCTGTGAATTACAGGAGTGTAGCTATGAATTCTGAGTCTATAGCCTTCAGGATGAAAACTACCTGACATGAAAGCACCCAGCTGGAGGGCATTCCAGAAGCAGTGCACACGATGTGGGATTGAGGTTTTCTGCACAGCACAGAGTTTAGTTTAGTGTGTTGGCATGTTGTGAACACCACACATGCCTCTTAGACTGTGATCATTCAGGCTGCTCCCTGTGCAAAGTTATGGCATTAGTGAAGTCATGAGCTGACTTTGCCCAGCAAGTGTACAGCCATTACATACTTTGCAGTCTGACAGAGTCATAGAATTGTTTGAATTGGAAGGGACCCTAAAAGGCCATGTAGTCCAACTCTCCTGCAATGAACAGGGACATCTACAGCTAGATGAGGTTACTCAGAGCCCTGTCCAACCTGACCCTGAGTATCTCCAAGGACAGGGCTTTAACCACCTCTCTGGGCAAACGGTTCCAGTCCTTTACTGCTTTTAATGAAAAAAAAAAAAAAAAAAAAAAAAAAAAAAAAAAAAAAAAAAAATTGTATCCAATCTAAATCTCCCTTCTTTAGCTTGAAATCATTTCCCCTTGTCCTATCACAACAGGCCTTCCTAAAGAATCTCTCCCCTTTTTTCTAATAGCCCCACTTTAGGTACTGAAGGGCCTCTTTAAGGTCTCCCCAAAGCCTTTTCTTCTCCAAGCTGAACAGCCTGACCTAGTAATGGAGGTGTTCCATCCCTTGGATCATTTTTGTGGCCCCTCCTCTGATGTGCTCTAACAGGTCCATATCTCTCCTGTTCTGAGGATTCTGCATCTGGGCACAGTACTCCAGATGAGGCATAGAGTAGTGGGGCAGGGTTGCCTCCCTTGACCTGCTGGCTACACTTCTTTTGATTCAGCCTAGGATATGGTTGGCTTTCTGAGCTGTGCGGGCACATTGCTGGCTCACATGAGACTTGCCATCCTCTAAGTACCCCAAATTCCTTTTTGGCAGGGCTGCACTCAATCTTTTCATCCCTCACCCTGTGTTGGTAATGAGGGTTGCCGTGACCCAGGTGCAGGACCTTGCAGTTGGCTTTGTTGAATCTCATGAGGTACTCCAGGACCACTGCTTGGGCCTGTCTAGGTCTATCTGGATGGCATCCTGTCCCTCAGGCATGTCAGCTACACCACACAGCTTGGTGTCATCCACAAACTTGCTGACAGTGTGTTTGATCCCACTGTTGAGTCATTGGTGAAGTTGTTAATTAAAAGCACTGATTTCAGCACTGATCCCTGTGGGACACCTCTCATCACTGATGTCCATCCTGACAATCTTGCAATCAGCTCCTCATCCACTGAAAAGTCTACCCATCAAAACCATATATTAAACCATGATTTAGAGAGAAGGATATTGTGGAGAACCATGTCAAAGGCACCTTACTGAAGTCCAGATAGATTATATTAGTAGCTCCTCCTTTGTCCACTAATGCAGGTATGCCATCATAGAAGGCCACTAGGTTAGTCAGACAGGACCTGCTCTTGGTGAAGCCATGCTGGTTGTTTTGCATCACCTCCCAGTCCTCCTTGCTTGCCTCAGCATAGCTTCCAGGAGGATCTTTCCCAGCACAGAGTGAAGCTGACAGATCAGTAGTTCCCTGGGTCATCCTTTCTGCCTTTCTCAAAAACAGTTGTGATACTGCCTTTTTACCAGTTACTAGGGACTTCACCTGACCACTATGACTTTTCAGATAAAACTGAGAGTGGCTTGGCAGCTGCATTAACTAATTCCCTCAGGAGTCTTGGCTGCATTTGTTGGGATCCATAGACTTACGGATGTTCAGGTTCCTCAGATGGCTGTGAGCATGATCTTTGCTTACAGTGGGAGAATCATTGCTCCCCCAGTTCCCACCTTTTGACCCGTCTGCTTGAGGGGTGTGTGAAGAGCAATTGCCAGTAAAGGCTGAGGCAAAAATGTTGGGTACCTCAGCCTTCTCCTTGTCCATTGCTAACCAGTCTGCCCTTATTGCTCACTGTAGTTGGAGTAAGCATTCTTGGATTTTCCTTTTCTGGTTGACATACCTGTAGAAGCCTTTCTTGTTCTTCTTTGCGCCCCTTGCCAAGCCCAGTTCCAGTTGGGCTGTGGCTGCCTAGCCCTGTCCCTACACAACCTAGCAGCATCCCTATACTCCTCCCAGGATACCTGTCCCTACTTCACATTTGGGAAATACCCAAAGAAATCTATTCTACTTACATCTTCTTACTTGGTTTGTCTCTGCTTGGAGGGCAGCCTGAGAGGCTGTTTGTCTGAAGATGCCAGTAAGCTCCAATTTATGACAAGGACATCAAAGTAAAAACTGTGTCATTCACATTTTCATTCTTCCAGTGAATACAATGAAATGTTCCCATAATTAAATTAGTAAGCTAATTCAAAACAGTTTCCAGAATGTTTTCCAAAGTACTTTTTTTTTTTTTCTTTTCTTCTTCAGTTAGAAATTTAAAACATGTTCTTCATTCCATTTTAGTAGTTTTAAAAATCCTTACGCCTACCCTCAAAGCTGCTCTGTTACCACTTCAAGGCAGGAATTCCAAGCAACATCATTTGAAGTTAATGCCTACTTTTCTCCTTGCTTTTATTCCTTAAGATCTGGGATTTGATCCAAGACCCTCCAAGTAAATGAGAACTTTTCCACTGACGTCAGGGACTTTGGATTGGGCTGTTGAAGAGGGGACCAACAAGACCTCCTGCAGTTCTTGCCACTACGGTCTTGAAAAGAAACCATGCAGTTTGGGCAATTTTAGGGGCTTGTGTGCAAGGACATCAAAGAACTTCATAGGCTTATTTCCCCACTGTGGCTTGGATGAGAGCGCAACTGCTGTAGTTTAGTTGGTGCTGGAACCCCTTCAACAGAAGTGGAAACTGTTATCATGACAAGAAACACAAGCGGGTCTTTTGCTGTTAGAGTGGATTTGAGAAAGCATTAAAAGAACTTGATGTTTCTTAAACACTGCAGTTCTAGTCCTGTGAGGAGTGTAAATAGCCCAGAGGTGAAAGAATCATCTAATACTATAATAAGATGAGATTGAAAAAGGAAACATGCAGCCAGAGTACTTAGGGAACCTTTGTGAAAGAAAGAAATCTTTTAAGTGCTGGAATAATCTCCAAAGGCTGTAGAGAGTCCTGTTTCCTGGATGCAAATCTAGTCTGAAAATTTAGTGGTATATCTTTTGAGAATAGTATTTTATCAGCTGTGGGAGAGGATAAAGATGTAAAAACTTGATCTTTCTCATCTTTTTTTTTTTTTTTTTCCACTAATCTTTTGCTTCATATGGACACTATAGTATACTGCTGATAAATAGTGAAGAAAAGCCACTCAATGCATAAAATGTTGTTTATTATTTTAGTAGAGTACAACTTTGTGAAAACTGGCTCTTTCATATTCTCTCACTGAGTACTAGGGTGAGGGGTGGTAAGGTACTGCTGTTTCCTTTGGGTAGCTGATAGTTGATTGGGGAACTCCCTTTAGATGGGATCCCTGGATAACTGAAGGCAGAAGGGATTTTGGGAGGCCTGTGATTCAACTGCCAGCTCAAAGAAGGACCAGCTCTGAAGTCAGGCTGATCAAAGCTTTATGCAGTCTGGTCTCGGAAAGCACCAAGTTTTCTCCAAAATAGAGGCTGCACAGCTTGTCTATGCAAGCTATGGTCATGCTTGGCTATCCTAGTCATGGAAGGAGTTTCTCCTTATATACAATCTGGAATCCCCCAATTTCAGTGTGTCTGCTGTCTCTTGTGCTCCTTCCATGCACTGCTGGAGAGCCTGTTGCTTTCTACTTGGGGACTTCCTCATAGACTCTCAAGGCTGGTGACCATTCCCCTTGCTCAAAGCCATCTGCTGCCAAGGTTGAACAAACCCCATTCCCTCAGCCTCTCAGGGTAATTGCTCCAGTCCACAACCATGCTTGGCTCCCTGTTGAGCTTACCTCAGTTTATCATTGACTGTATAGACGCATCCCATGCTGGTCTTCTTTGCACCATGACCCTCCAGGGTCTTTCTGTGGAGCTGCTTCCCAGCCAGCCAGGCAGATTTCCAGCCTGAATTATTGCAGGGCTTCTTTCCTCACTGGCTGTAGGACTTACTTTGCCCTTGCTGAATTTCATTGGGTTTCTGTTGGTCCATCCCTCCAGTCTGCCTGAGTTCCTCTGGATGGCAGCTCTGCCCTTGACTGTGCGTACTGACTGGTCCAGACAATTTGCTGTTAGCCCAGACTTGGCAAGGGTGAAGTTCATCAACTCCTCCAGATCACAGATAAAGATGTCAACAAGATAAATCCTAGTATAGACTCTGTGTTTCTAACTGACTTCCAGATAAGTCCTCTGAGCCCAACCATCCAATCAGTTTCTTACTCATCTTGCAGAAGCAAGGAGAGTTCATTCTCTTTTGTTTCAGTCATGCATATTTGTTTGTGCAAGCTCTTAATTCAGTAGTAGTTTGCCTTGCCTTTTTCTGGAACTCTGCTGTTCGGATTTTGTGTGCTGCTACCAGTAAGTTCAACTCCTTCCATTCAAATCCCTTTGAACAAATTGTCTAAAAAAGAGCATATTGTGCCATAAAAAGAAACTCAGATCTTTAAGTCCCGGTTTAGATTTGGAGGCTTTAAGTTATACTGGCTTCTGCATGAAGGATTGTGTGACAACCTGGCCTACAGATGTCCGTTTCCTGTTTTAGAATGGACTTAGTTTAAAGGTTTCAAATGCAAAAACCTTTTCCCTTTCATCTGTTATTTAATGCTCAACACAACTTTAAAACTTTACACCCTGCAGCCGTACTGATTAATGACCTCATCTCCTCCTACAAGTGATTTATCCCTTGCTTCATCTCCTAAAGCAGGTACTGCAGAGTCTATTTCATGCTGCACTTTCAGCTCTTTGAAAATTGGTGTGGAAGAGCAAAGATTAAAGAAAATTGATTTACCATTTTGATTTTAAGTCACCTCTGTTGGTACTACATCAACAAACACAAAATAAAAGCCTGGGAAAAAGATTTATAACAAGTTAATTGCGCACAGAGGTTGGATTTTAACAAAACAAAAAATTAACTCCCCAGATTGGGAAAAGCCCATCTTCAAGTTTTGGAGCAATCTAATCCATGGAACTGCTCATTACTTTGTGCTCGTTGGGACTACAGGGACCAGAACAGTCTTCTGAATTTTTGATTCTGTCTGAGCTCAGAATGAAGAGCCAGGAGCTCAGAGCTGTGTCCTCTTGGCCTCTGCTACTGCAGCTATAGATGGCTCCCTCAAAGCACTGGGCTGGGAGCACAAGTTCTCATCCACTCTCTGCTCCATTTAGCGTAGCGTCAGAGAAGACCAACTGGGACCAGATCTCTTGAATCACTGCATCATGCAGATCTCTAAGTAAATGTTCTGAGTTCTATCTTGAAAGGGCTTGATTTTTTTTTTTTTTTTCTTTGCTGTACTGTGCTTATTTGGGTCTTTTCCAGAATCTCAGTTCTAGAAGGAAGAAAAACATCCGTAGTCTAATTTTTAGCCTTGCTATTTTCAGATCTTTAGGCTTAAGTGGCCCTTTTTCTGCAGCTTCGTTTTACTCCCTGGATGTATTTGTGAAGAACAGTCTTTGCTTAGTTAGGGTTATCATACTGGCCTCTACGTCTCCTCTGACAGGAAAGAACCTGTGTTTTTCATGCCATTTTGTTACTGTATGGCTGCTTCCCTTGCAGAAGTGGAAAGACACATTAGCACAGGACCCTTTTGCACCTAGCAGACAAAATACCACACATGTAAGAGCTTATAATCTAAATAAATGACCTGCTGAGGGGTAAAGAAGTGTGGAATTTATCTCCACTAATTAGCCTACTTAGGACAACTGCTGAGTTCCTCGTGAAACTCAAGGCAAACCCTTGAGGTGCAGATCATCTCATGCAGGGGCAGCTGCTTAAAACAGGATGAATGGTGTGAATTGCACATCCTGAATTGCCCATCAGAAAGTCGTCTTCCTTTCTGTGATCTCTGGAGGCAGCTTGGACAGCTGCTTTGGGTTTACCTTTCTAAAGCTGGATGAGGTGCATCCCACCTCGAGTGGTTTGCCACAGTATCACAGAGGCACAGCCCAGCTGAGTCAGGCAGTTCCCTTTTCCCATTCTTCTCTTTTTCTTAAATAACAACATTTCAGAATGTCATCAAAGAAAGAGTGTAAGTGCTGAAGTGTAAGAAAAATTCCATTAGAGTCAAACACTATGAGAAATTCTCCAGACCTGCAAGAATCACTTTCTTTCTCATCTGAGCCAGATTAAATTACTGCAGTACCCAGAGGACAGTACATAGTTCCCACTTTTCTGTCTGGCGGAGAATTATCTCAGCAGCCCTCAGTTGTGATAATTGGAATTGTTTTTAATTAAGAAAACAATTTCCAGTTTTGTATTTGCTATGGTGACTGCTGAATGTCAGTTTACCAATGCTGTGAACAGCATTGTTCTACTGTAGTGACATACACGATGTGTGTGTATCCGGGCTTTTGTTTGTTTTTAGAAAGCAGTGAGAAAATACTAGCAGATGTGACCTGAGCTATGCTGATAATGTGTGCATGTGTAAGTGATCCAGGAGAAGCAGAGGGGATAAGGAGTGGAGACTTGCTACTGTGCAGTGGGAGCGGTGTGGTAGGCAAGCAGTGCAGTGCAAGCAGATGTGGTGGGGCTGCGAAGGGGACTTCCCCTCTAGCTATTTGTCTGTTTGTTCAGGGCCAGCCTGGTATTTCTGTGTGGGATCTGAAAGACATGAATGAATGCGAGGGGTTAGGCTGGGCGTATGGCTACAGGAAAAGCTGTAGGATGTGAAAAGCTGTGGTGTTGATTTCAAACCCAGCTGTGTGCTCAGCATCTGTCTGAGAAGTCCTGAGATCCAGACTGAAAAGATCTGCAGATGGCTTACCCCCTGATCTCTGTTCTCATTGTGCTGGAAGGAAGAGCATCAGAGATTATAACATCAGGCAAACTAGCTAGAAAATGTAAAGTAGTATCTTCTAAAAGTCATCCATTAAAGCAAAAGCTCAGAGTGCTGGAAAGCATGTCATCCAACAATATGCATCTGCCTCTAGCTCTGTAATTTGATTCATGAGTTCAGGTGAGACTTACTGCCTGTAACACACACATTCGATCTCACTGAGGTTGTGTCTGTTTGTGCTGGACGCAACTCACTGTCAGTGACTGATTTCCTTGGAGTTACACCAGAGCTGCAGTTTGAGCCCTGTTTGTGTGTATGGACTTTCTGTTTGCAAATGCATCAATGAATTAGGGGATATATTCCTGTTGCTGAAAAGTAATGGCAATTGAATCGGTACAGCTGTTTCCAGCTGCATAAGGAGATTCTGCCTTCCACAACCTTATCAGGCTTGCCCCTGAGTAATTTTTAAGCTCCTGACACACCGTTTCCTGGATGCATGTATTTTTTAATTTCAGTGATAGTGAAATCAAGGTAGTAATTGCTCTCTGTTTGCCGAGTCAGCTGTGGCTGCTGCTGCATATGTAACTAGATTGAAGAGTTTGGCTGCAAGTAGAAACGGTCCTGACAACCTCATATTTCTGCAAGCAAAAGTCTTTGCTTTGTGATTTACTGCTCACCACTTCTCTCACCATCTGCATCATGTGCTAGAAATACATCAATCTGCATTCCTGTACAGGCCTATTGCATTTCTTTTTACCTCTTTTAAATTCTCTCCACCAGGCCTCAAGATATTGATAGGAGTAGTGGTGTTTCTAGGGAGCAGGTGCTGTTTAGTATGCAATTATCGGGCATGGAGAGAAGATCTTTTAAATGCTAGCGTTGCCTGGATGAGATGCAACCCATAGCCTTTTCTTCCCCTAGGAAAAAGGCTAGTGCAATGTCTGAATTGTAATGAAAAGTATTTCAGTGCTGAACAAATTATTCAGGTCTTCTTTTAAAAACAACAGCAACAACAAACCAAACAAGAACCCGCAAATCTCAAAGCATATTATTGTTGCTCCTGGGCAGTGCCAGAGCTCCTTTCTCCCACTGCTTTGCTCAGCAGACAGGGTGCGCTGCCCCAGCATCACAAGGGGTGCCAGATGTGAGATACTTGCAGAGCTCAGCCCCATGTTTGTGCTCCCAGCAGACTTGCTGTGTTCATTTAGGTACAGCAACATCAACTGGCACTGAATGCAGGCAAGGTGGAGAGTGTCTGCTCAGAGTGACAGTTTGCGACATGATGCTGACTTTATGAGAATTGAGAGCAGCCTCATTACTATAAGCAACCTGGTCTTTCTCCACTACCCATCTTTCTCATGATTTGTTCATTAACATTAGCAGGTTATTTAGATAAGCATCCTAACTAGAGAAACTAAGAGTTCTCTAAAATATGTAACTTTTTTTTTTCCTGCATTTGTCCCAAATTCCTCCTAGTGGCCTGTTCTCCCTGCTCTGTCACTGCTTACAGCTTCTTGAGGACTGGACATTTCTTCTTTTCACCTTAGTGTCTGGACCCTTTCTGGTCTCGGTTTTGACCTCACATCAGTTTAAGGCATTCTACCAGTCCTCAAAATCTGAAATCCAAAGATGAAAGCCTCAGCAGCATTCATCCCTCCCCACTACTCGATGAAGCCTAATGTCCTTTTAATTCCTAATGTCCTAATTCCCCTATGAGGACAGGCTGAGGGAGTTGGGCTTGTTCAGCCTGGAGAAGAGAAGGCTGCGGGGCGACCTCATTGCAGCCTATCAATACCTGAAGGGAACCTACACCCAGGAGGGGAGTAAACTCTTCATAAGGGCTGACAATAGCAGGACTAGGGGAAATGGATCCAAGTTGAAGGAGGGAAGATTTAGGTTGGATGTTAGGGGGAAGTTCTTTACGAGGAGAGTGGTTAGGCCCTGGAACGGGCTGCCCAGGGAGGTTGTGGATGCCCCGTCCTTGGACGTGTTCAAGGCCAGGTTGGACGGGGTCCTGGGCAACCTGATCTAAATGTGTATGTTTGGTGGCCCTGCTAGGCAGGGGGGTTGGAACTACATGATCCTTGAGGTCCCTTCCAACCCGGGTGATTCTGTGATTCTGTGATTCTGTCCTTGTGTGTAACAGTAGGATATTCAGTGCATTCCTTTCTCTGCCCCTCATGTTTTCAGGAATGTGCTGTTTTCTTTTTGCTGCTGTTGCAAGCAAACAGCAGGGGTGGACAGCCGGACAAACTTAACTGTCCTCCTTAAGATTGAGGACTTTTTATAAGGGCAGGTAGTGATAGGACACAGGGAAATAGTTTTCAACTGGAAGAGGGTAGATTTAGACTAGGTATTAGGAAGAAATCCTTTACTGTGAGGGTGGTGAGACACTGGAACAGGTTGCCCTGTGAGGTTGTGGATGCCTCCCTGGAAGCATTCAAGGCCAGGCTAGATGGGGCTGTGAGCAACCTGGTCTAGAGGGAGGTGTCCCTGCATATAGCAGGGGGTTGGAACTAGATGATCTTAAGGGTCTCTTCCAATTTAAACCATTCTATGATAACCGTAGGAGAAGAGAGGTACGTTGGCACCGTGGAGCTCTTGCTCCTCCTAGCATTTACTTTCCAAGATGGCTGAGGCAGTGGTGAGATTGGATAGTGTGGGATACAGTGTGTATTCCCCTGAACACACATCCGTTCCCACAGGCCTCCAGCAGCATCTGGCACGGCACTTCAAAGGCTCAGAGATGAGCAGGGGATGCTCCCTGTGGGGTAGAATGGACGGATGTGCTCCTTACAAAGGAAGCTGTGTACTCGTCTGGGGCTGTATGTGGTGCAGACATGCCTCCAGTCTGGGCTTCTGGCTGCAGGGGGAATCCTTGCAATATTCAGAATGCTTGTCTGTAAGCTTTGGTGAGCAGAACTCTTGCTCATGATCAGACTGGTAAATAATTTAAGATTTGGGCTTCTGGAGCTGCCTGGTGCGAATTCTCCACTTCAGCAATTGAGCTGTGGGATTGAGGGACTTGATGAGATAGTGTTTTGATCTTTTCAAGGTGGTGGAAGAGCTATGCAAATCAGAAAATGTAGCACAGTACAGGGATCTGCACTTAATAACTGCTGCTGCTCTGTGCAGGTAAGGAGCTCGCTGCTGGGGGTATGTTACAAAGCCCCCATGTCTTCACGGTGACCCGTTTGCTATGGGGAGGCATCACTTAGAGCAAACAGGGAGCTTCCCATTGCCTGTTCTGGAAGCTGTTCTCCATTTCACAGCATCATAGAATGATTAAGGTTAGAAAAGACCTTTAAATTCTTCTAGTCCAACCACCAACCCACCCCCACCATGCCCACTAACCATATCCTTCAGTGCCACATCTACATGTCTTGAATATCTCCAGGGACGGTGACTCCACCACCTCCCTGTGCAGCCTGTGCCACTGTCTCACCACTCTTTCTGAGAAGAAATTTTTCCTAATATCCAACCAGAATCTCCCCTGGTGCAACTTATGACCATTCCCTGTCATGCTATTGCGGTTCCTGGGAGAAGAGCCTGACCCCCACCTTGACACAGCATCCTTTCAGGGAGTTATGGAGAGCAATAAGATCTCCCCTGAGCCTCCTCTTTTCCATAAGAGATAGAGGAGCAAGATGCTGAAGGTGTTTGTGACAGGATTGCCTACGTGTGGTGCCAGCCTGCTCTGTGCTGGGGTTTGTAATCCTGTAATCTTTGGGTCACTGCATAGGAGCCTTGGTCTTGCTGGATAGCAAGCTGGACAAGACACAGTAGCTCTAGCTTTAAGGTCATTATTGCTTAATGCTATCTAAATCCATCAGACCTGTTTGAAAATCAGCTCAGGCTTTGGGACATGTATATTTCAAGTCCAGAAAGTGATTACCAAGTGAGCTGACATCTCTGGCTGGTATGGTGCCTGGTGTGAGCGAGGGTGGGAGTTAGCCGAGAATGAATTCCACGATAAAAAAGGTGTTTGCAATGATTGAAAGGCCACAAATGAAATGTGGCAGCCTCTTGATTGAATGCAGGCAGGGAGAGAAGATTTCAGGCCATCCTGATATCCTAAATCAGGTGGCAGTTGGTTGTCCTCTGGAGAGGTGACAATGGAAAAATTCCTGCCAGCTAAAAGGCCCCTTCTCTGCCTGTCCACTGAAGTCAGTGACGTGGATTGGCTGGGCTGAGCTGGGAGATGGATTGTCTCATCTTCTCTGGTCAGTCTCCAGAAAGAAATTGCTTCTAGATGGGAAATGTGTGTGGGAAATGTCCAGGCATCAGAAACTGTCGGAGGATGTAGGAAACAAAAGTGCTGGGTCATCCACAGGCTGTGGGAGCATGTCACCATGACATAGGACCATGTCCTGAAGAGCTGCTGGGTCTCTGAGCACTCACTGCTGTGAGTGCTGGGTCCCCTGGGTACATCTGCTTGCCTGGGACCAGCACTGCTTGAGCAAGCTTTTCTGTATTGACAACTGGTTACCAGAAAAATTTAATTAAGTTTTTGTGACGTGATTTTGAAATGTATCCTCCAGATGGATTTCAATTTATGCAGTAAATACAAAGTGTCTGTTAATGTCCTGCCCCTGCTTTGCAGCAATTTCATAGAGGCACATCAGTGAAACTGGGGAGAAAATATTTCTTTTTAACTGCCAAGGCTGCAGAGGAGCAGTAAGGACAGAGCCACAAAGCTCACCTTCGTTCCCTGCAGGTGTTCATAGAATAACAGAATCCTTAGAGTTGGAAGGAATCCTTGAAGATCATCTAGTCCAATTCCCCTGCAGTGAACAAGGACACCACAACTAGATCAGGTCAGAGCCTGATCCGGCCTCGCCTTGAAAGTCTCCAGGGATGGGGCATCAACCACATCTCTAGGCAATGTTCCAGTGCCTCACCACTCTCACCATAAACTATTTTTCCCTTTTATCCAACCTAAATCTACCCTCTTTGAGCTTGAAGCCATTTCCCTTTGTTCTGTCACCACAGACCCTGATAAAGAGCCTGTCACCTCCCACAACCTGCTGGCCACACTTCTTTTGATGCAGCCCAGGATATGGTTGGCTTCCTGGCTGTGAGGGCACATTGGTGGCTCATATACAGCTTCTCATCCACCAGTAGTCCCAGGTCTTTTTCAGCAGGGCTGTGCTCAGTCCCTTCACCCCCCAGCTTGTATGGTAGTGAGTGTTGCCTTGAGCCCGATGCAAGTTGTTGCATTTGGATTTATTGAACCTCATGAGGTTCACCTGGGCCCACTGCTCAAGCCTGTCTAGGTCTCTCTGGATAGCATCCTGTTCCTCTGGTGTGTTGTCTGTACTCCACAGCTTGGTGTCATCAGCAAACTTGCTGAGGGTGCACTCCCACATTGATCCCACTGTCAGTGTCATTGATAAAGGTGTTAAAGAGTACCGGCCCCAGCATTGAACCCTCTGGGTCACCATTCATCTCCATCCAGGTATTGAGACACTGACCGCCACTCTCTGGACTTGATCCTGCAGCCAGTTCTTTGTCCATTGAACAGCCCACACATCAAATGCATATCTTTCCAATTTAGAGAGAAGATAGGCTGTTCAGTGAGCTGTGTGTCTTGTGAATTTCTTTCAGGGGCAGTCACCTCTGTAGTGTGTAAAAAGACAAAGAACGATGTAGACACCCAAGTACAGAAACTTGCATTAATACCTTCAACAGGTACTTGAAAATATGCCCAGTCTGCCAGGAGCTCAAACAACACGTTCTTTGGAGTTTTATCTGCTGAAAATACAGACTTGCGCTTAGTGAAAGGGAACCCTGTTGTTTCTTTGCTGGTGTGGTCCTTAGTTGAGAGCTGTGATTTAGAAGGATGGAGCGTTTCTGTGCTCCCCTGCTCTGCTCTTTGCTTCCCCATGCTGAGCTGCTGCTAGCAGTAATGTGGCCAAATTGCTTCCTTGGCTGCTGCTCTTGATTGACTCTGCTCCATGGGGAGCTTCAAATGTGCCCACGGGGCACCACAGAGCTGAGATCCCTCTAACCCTGGTGTTTCAGAAATGATGAAGGCCAACAGAGCTCTGGTTTCCACTTTGGGAAATGATGCACAGTCGTAACAAGTCATTACCCTGAAAGAAGAATTGAGTGCTCATACCGTATGTGGTAACTTCCACTAATTAAAACACATTCTTTTTCAGCTGTTTTGTACGCTTGATTGTGCATGAGGAAAGGCCTTTTTATTCCCCAATTGTGACTGGTGCAATGCTGCGGTATATTTACAGGGGAGCTAAGTATGGAGAAAACGTGATTAAAAAGGCACGTTTTTTACTTTTCAGTGATAGGCCACTTAGTTTTTGCCCGGGGAGGTGGTGGAGTCGCCATCCCCGGCAGTGTTCAAGAGGTGCCTGGATGAGGAGCTATGAGATATGGTTTAGTAGCTTGTGGTACTAATAGGAATGGGAGGGTGGTTGGGCTAGATGATCTTGCAGGTCGTTTCCAACCTTGCTATTCTGTGTGATTCTGTGATTCTCATTGCTCACGTTTCGGCAGACTGGCTTATTTGAAACAGAGAGAGAACAAATATATTATAATCACTCTCGTAATTTGTTTCTGTCCCCCAACTTCACTTCTGCTCCCTCCCAGCCCCTAACCCAGTGGTGGTGGGTTATTATTATCCACTCCTGGCCTCTGCGCCAAAAGTGGAGTCAGCTGTTTCATTCTCTGAGCAGGAGAGATCTCACACCATGGAGGTACACAGCTCACTCTCATGAGATCTGATATTGGCTTTTTTTTAAAAGAGAGAAATGTAGGTGCGGGAAGTGTGACCCCAGAGGCTGCTAGCCTAACTTAATCTCTTTCTGACAGTGACCCAGGACCCATTTCTGTTGGAAGATGACAAGCAAACCTCTCTGTCTTTGACAGAGCATTTGTGGCAGATAAGAGGATCCAGCCACAGTGTACAAAGCCTGCAGGCTGCCGATGGCCACCACATGCCATAAGGCACCACAGGTCTTAGTTCTCTTTCTGGCATGTACCCCTGGGTTTCCCTTCAGAGCTGACTCTAGCTGTGCTCTTGGATGAGCTGGAGCTCTGCATTTAGGGATTTGTGTGGTAATCGTCTCACTGGCACTGTGCATCAACACACCGTTGAGGTGGTAGTGCTTCTCTTACTAGGAATGCATTTCTTATTGCTGGGAGGAGATAAATACCTCTTCATAAAATTCATGTTTGGTGCTAGTAGGATGTATTTGTTAGGTGCTCAGATGCTCTGACACGAGCTCATTTTACCCCATCTGCAGCAGAAAATGGAGACTGTGGGATGAGTGGGCAGTGTCCTGAAGGCAGTCACTGGAGATTGTGGTACAGACAGAGCCTTCTTCCAGGCTTCTGAGTAATGCACAGTACCTCAAAGAGTCTCTGCTGTGTTCCTCCAGCACATTCCTGTCAGTGCCCTATTGCTCTCTGATCACTTCAATACAAGGCAGCTCTCTCTGTCCTGCAGACACATTGGTTAGCAGCTGCTTTTTGGATCAGATTTGTGAATGCAGTGCAGTGCATGCAGGGTGCCTGCTGTTTGGCCCCAGAAGCTTGAGAGAAAAAGCAAACAAAGCTGGGGGATGATGAGTGGAAACTGCCATGAGAAAAAAGATGTCATACCATAAAGCCAGATCATGGGAAAACAAAAGCAAACACTTAGAAACATTTATTCACAGCTCCTCCTCCTATCATCTCCCCCTCAGAGGAGTTTTGAATAATCTGTTAGTCAAAGTTGCCAAAGTATTGGAGACAAAAATGTGTGGCTTCTGAAGTGTTGCAATTGTACCCAGATAGGATCCAAAGTGCTTTCGAAATTGCATTGCAGGTAGAGCCGTGTGTTGCTATCTGAAAAATAAGTAACTGATTTAAATGTATAAGGGGAAACAAGTGAGCTCAACCATGAAGTGAGTCTCAGCTGACTTTCATGAGCAGGATCATTTGCATTCAGCCTGCTGGTGAACCCAGAGGAGCACTACAGGAAGCCATTTCACTGCCCCACATGTGGCGTGCCGATGGGCTCTTAGTTGCAGTCAGACAGGGAAGTACCAGAGCTAAGGTTGGCTGTATAACCTTTGTCTTTCCTCCCCATATGTCACAACACAGGCTTTATTTCCATAATCCAACAGTCATTTTCCACCAGCCCCCTGCCTCTGTCAGCGCAGAGGAGGCACAATGTAGCCTGGATGAGCTGATCCCTGCAGCTCAGTGTGCTGTTAGTATGTGGTCATGGACCTTGCTGAAGAATTTTGTTTCCAGCTGATGTATAGCTTGTCCCACTGAAGGGACACACACAGGACTTCATGGACACAATCCTCACACCCTTAAGGGCTGAAAACCCTCAGCTTGCGTATTTGAGACCAGAAATATCTAGCATGTAACATCTCCCAGTTCTTGTCACCATGTGTCCCTAGTGGACACCTCCACCTAGTAGGTAGGGGGAGCACAGCCCCTGAGGCCTGGCATAGCTGTGAGCACTGTTTGTCTCAGTAGATCAGAGCTGGGGCCTCCAGTTGGCCACCTGGAGAACAAGGAAAGGTCGAAGTGACCACATGTAGCAGTGTGGGTTTGGGACCCCGTGTCTCCTCTCATTTCCCTTTGCTGGATTACGAGCTTGCAGCTGGGAGGCACCAGGCTCTTCTTCCATTGGTTTTCTCTGCCTGCCCTGGCCTGTCCTTTGGGCCATCGGGGAGCACAGACTGCAGAGCTTTGGGCATCCAGGTATGGCCAGTGCTTGTACTGTACCCAGTTGGGCTGCAGGACTTAAAGTGCCATAAAGTGAGACCTGCTGTGTAGGAAGCCCACACAGTTACTGTTGTTAACTTTTGCTTTGTAAGGTTAGGGTTAGGTTAGGTTTTGTGTCCAGCCCCACCGCTAGTCTGTTGCTCACTGGGTTGGTTCTGATGCAGATTGGGACTCTCTGTGCAGTGGGTTTGCCTTGTTTCATTGTCCCCATTAGTGACAAAACCAACCCACTGATTTAAAGTGGGAATGGGTTGATGGTTGAACTAGATGATCTTAGAGATCTTTTTCAACCTTAATGATTCTGTGATTCCATAACTCTAAGACCATGGTGAATTTGAATTAGAAATTGCTCTACTCTTGAAACTTCTTGTCCGATTTCCTTTGGCCTTGAGGTTTTGGTCCTGCTCTCTGGTCTCCTGAGGTAAGGGAAGAAAAAGAAGAGAGAAACAATGTGGCTGCATAAGGCAGCCTTCATCCTCTGAGCAGCACGTGCCTGCGGAAGGCCAAGTTACTTACAGCCTCGCTCCTAGGTGTTAGACTCTTGAAGGATATTGATGTGCCTTCAGGGAGGAACCAGCAGCAGTTGGTTGGACTGAGTTCTGTCTTCTTATCCCCTGGTAGTCCCCCAGAGAAGCACAGTAAGTGCAGCCTCTTGTAACAGTGGTGTTTCTGTGTACAGCTGTGTTATTGTGCCCTGACATCCAGGCTCTTCAGAGTCTACCTCAGCTCACTAATGGCACTTCATCAGCTGTAGTGGGGCCTGCCTGCTGACTTGTAACATTTCTGACGATTTTTCAATTTTTTTTTTCTTTTCATGCTCTTCTTGACTCTAAGTAAAGTCTTCGGTTTTCTCTTCAGACACATTCTGAGTGTGAACAGATGGGCACAAGCAGAGCTCAGGTGGAACCAGTGCAGGCAAACCATGCTCCCCTGGGAGTTGCACCTGCTCTGTTGTAGGGAGAGGTGCCCTTCAGTTTGGGTGCGCCTCTGAAGGACATTGCTTCTTTCCAGGTGTGATATTTTGATGAAACACTCTTTTTATTATTAGAAGATACAGCCCCTACCCCAGCTCATCTCTAAACACGTAAAATCAAGCCATACTTACGTTGAGCTGTGAGAAGTTGGTTTTCTGAATATACAACTGCAGTAGCAAATAACGGTCTAAAATCAAATTGAGGCACTCTTTCCATGGCATCTTTCCTGACATCCCTTACTGTTCAGAGGAGCTGCCCATCAATCTCTGCAGTCATTGCATACTTTTCCCTTGAATTCATCCTCCTTGCGGAGCGTGATGCTGCAGGAACTGCCAGCAGCAGCTTGACAGTGGGTGGTTCGTGACCTGTGCTGCTCAGAGCCTTCATTTCTCTTTGCCCTTCTCTGGCATGTGCGTGCTGTGTGCAGTCACTGCCTCCTCATGCACTGCACTGTCAGATCCTCAGGACTGGAACCATCAATGTGTGACGTGGCATCTGGCAATGAGGACCCTGGTCTGCTGTGGTGCAAGTAGTTACTGTGAATAAATTTTGCTCTGTTACAGGAATTTTGTGATGGAGAAATAAGGAACAGTAAAGCATTGGTGTCTTTGTTTAGTATAATGAGTGCTGCCACAAGATCTATGAAGGGCCAATTACACGCTTTGGCTGTAGGATCAGCCTCAAGTACAGAGCTTTTCAGATCAGGTGTCAGAGGCAGGAAGAGAAGGGCAGCGAGCAGGCAGGCATAGAGCTTCATGTACTGCCCTGTCTGTCCTAGCCTGCGTGTTCTGAGATGATTATCTTTAAATACGAAATATTTAAATACACGAGAGCAATTATGTGTATAATAAACTGGGAAAGCCTGGCTTTGGATCTTGCTGATATTAGGAAAAATTTCTTCTCAGAAAGAGTGGTGAGGCAGTGGCACAGGCTGCACAGGGAAGTGGTGGAGTCACCACCCCTGGAAGTACTCAAGATACGTAGCTGTGGCACTGAGGGATGTGGTTAGTGGGCATGGTGGAGATGGGTGGTTGGTTGGACTAGTGATCTTAGAGGTCTTTTCTGACTTTAATCATTCTATGACAATAATTGCAAAGCCTGTCATTTTCATATAGCAATTATGTTTTTGTTGCAGATTGATGTCCTCAAGGCAGATGTGGAGAGCGCGGAGTGGAAAATTTTGGAAAACCTGATCTTGGAGGATGTTGTTGAGCAAATAGGGCAGCTGGTCTTTGAGGTGCACATCCACTGGCCTGGTTTTGAGGTCAGCGGCAATGACAGCACTGTGGTGCGGTACTGGTACAGTCTGCTCCGAGAGCTGGAGCTGAAGGACTTCAGGCTTTTCCATACCTACAAAGACTTATCAAAACCACAGATGCTTCTGAAAAAGGAAGCCTTCAATGCCAGTAGCTGTTACACGCTGAGCTGGGTGAATACAAGATGGAAATAGCAGAAAGGAATCTACGACATGTGACTGTGAGCCATCTGTCCCGTAACATTATTGAAGAGGACCTGAGAGTCACTGGCTGAAGTTGCCAAATAAGCATACAGCGATTGCTGGTGGAATGGGCTGGCATTTGTTTTTAAACACTGTCAAAAGAGCTGAAAGTGGAACCTGGTCTTTTTGGCTTGTTTTTAGTTCAGGTGAAGTTCCACAGTGACTTGTCTAGCACCGCACCTGGCTGCCTCCTGGCTCCTTCCCACAGAGCTCCCTGGCCCTGCCTCTCTCCCTGCCAGGGGCACACGGATGCTTGCAGAGGTAGTGGTTCTAGTCTTGGGGACACGGGGACATGTCCTGCTCTGCATGTGGGCTCTGAGCACTGGTGTGCAAGATTGATGCAGGGTGCTCCCAACAACCCGGCTCAGCCATTCCCTTAGAAGCTAAGCAATGAGAAGCTAAAAAGTATGTAGCAGGTGGTTTATTGTTATTTTAATTAATAATTTTGACATTAAACTTTGCATTGAAATACAAGATCACACCTCTTTCATGTCTTTCTTGTTCTTTGCAGGGCTTGAAATGCCTGAATGAGTCAGACCTTGAGCATCTGTGTTGGCCACAGGGGCTGCAGAGCTTGGGCTTCTTTGGAAGAGGCTTCAAAGCCCCCTGCCATGATGGTGAGGGCCTGGGTGGTGCAAGACTTGTGGGACTGGAGAGGGTTTGAATTTCTTCAGTGGAGGTCAGTTCTGTGTCCTCACACACTCAGATGTGTATCAGCCTTCCAAATCACATTGGAAATGTTAACTTGTGGTTAAATGTCAGATCCTTTCTGTTTTAAGAAATGCACGCTGGCTTTCAATCTGCTGCCTTTCAGCTCCGCTGACAGTGCCTTGTTGTGCTGTGTGAAGTGAGTTATTGCCTCTCTGGTCCCATTTTTATTTCCTTTTAAATACCAGCACATCCACTTTAGTGGCACTGGGATTTTCTGAACTGGAGTTTAATTCTGAGGGATCTCTTTGTGGGTTTGTGTGCACTGAACACCTCAGCCAGAGAAGGAGGAGGACACAAAGGACAGACTGGGCCTGCCGGTACCCCCAGCTGTGCCTGTGAGCTATGTGGAGCAGTGCAGGAGGTGTGCACGGGCTCTGGGTATGGCTGCCTGGTTGTCACATGAATGAGCTCCCTGGCACTGTATTGGCTCAGGCCATCTGGGACCTTCCCATACCATTCCTAGGCACAGAGACAGCCCAAGTCAAGGACAGCTTGGATCCAGCCACCTTGTGTTGGAAGCTCCTAGGGCTAGGAACATAGAACCACAGGATGGCTGAGGTTGACAGGGCCTCTTGGTCCATCTGGTCCAAGACCTGCTGAAGCAGGGACACCCAGAGCAGGACATGTCTGGTACTGCTTTGTTTTCTGGTATCACTGTGCTTGGTCCCTTTCCTGCAGTGACACAGAACAATCTGAGGGAAGAGCTGCTGGAATTGATGCCATGTTGCTGCTTGCTTGGATTTCCTGAGCCCAGCTGCTGGGCAAAGCACTCTGAGCAGGAGATGCCTTCTTAGTGGCAGCCACACTGCAAACCCTTGCGCTCCAAGTGTTGAGGCTGTGCAACAACGCAGGGCCTTAAGGAGAGCCCTGAAATGCATGAAGGTGTCACATCTCCTAAACCGAGCTACTGCTTGTTGGAACAATCAGACAGCTCATCAGGGAATGGCTGCACTTCCACTCTTCAAATAATATGATGGCAAAAGGCCCGGTGTGAGCCCTGCTTCGTTAATGAAGCATGAAAGCACAGGCTGGAGCGGTAGAGCGCAGGCTTTTCCTCCTGGTAAGTGATGGAGTACTCAGACCGGTAGATTGTTACATAGTGATTAAAAACCAAATTATGTGCTCTTTTAGGTGTTAAAATTCCAAAGGGTTGCAGACCTTTCATCATGTATTGCCCTGAAGAAGAAATGTAAATTCATTGTGTATGGAAATTGCAGGAAAGGTCTGGAGGTCTGTCTTGGGACCTGACGTCAGAATTCTGTGTATCCTCACCCAGCCTATGCTCTGGAGTGCTAAGTAGCATCAGGAGCAACTTAAGCGTTAGCAAATACATCTTCCGAAAGCAAAAATTCCAATAACTATGGCAATTAAAGAAACCTTATGTAAGATGCAGGATAGATAAAAGCAATTTATCATTCCTGTGGCAGTTATGCGATATTATAGGGAAAGGGAACAGCTCTCATTTCATGCTCTGTGCCTTTCTAAGCAGAGTTAGCACAGCCATCCTTTCTGAGCTCTTGTGCTCCCACCCGTTGGCTTTTATTGGTCTCTTTGACCTAAAGGAGCAAAACTTAATGAATCCATCTCCTGTTTCTTTCTGTAAAAGGAATGTGGTTACTGCTGTGGGGCAAAGGCTGTGTGAATGCAGCTGTCATGCACTGAGGTCTGCGTTGGCCCCAGAGAGGAGCCCTGTGCATTCAGGAGCAGCTTTGGGGGAGCGGGAAGCGTTGCAGAGGTCATCAAATGGTTGGGAACGCATCAGGAGGATGCGATGTACTGAGCTCTGCAGCACAGTCCTTAAAGTTGGAAAAGACCTCTAAGATCACCTAGTCCAACCAACCAGCCCATCCCCACCATGCCCACTAACCACATCCCTCAGTATCACATCCACGTTTCTTGATGGCCTCCAGGGGTGGTGACTCCACCACTTCCCTGTGCAGCCTGTGCCACTGCCTCACCACTCTTTCTGAGAAAACATTGTTTCTCATATCCAACCTCATCAGGAGCACCTCTCAATTCTGAAAGATTGAAGAAAGCATAAATGGGATGTGTCTGGCCTTTCTTGGCAGCAGCCAGCAAGGCATCACCTGGTCACACACCTGAAGAAAATGCACTCATTCACCCTGGTGAATAATTCACAGCTGAGACCATCTGGTTAGTTCAGAGCCCAGGCTCTGGGAGCTCCATTAGCTGCTCTCTTGCCCTTGAAGGGATCCTCAGGGTTACTCAGTAAGAAGTCACTCCTGATTTCTTGCTGCTTGTTAATACAATGTGACATTTAATTGCAGTCAGTAGACACCGACTGAGTTTCAGTGGTGGTGGAAGGTCAGAGCTGACCCACATTCAGAGCCACATCTACTCTTCCCTCTGCAGCAACCAAGGAGTATTCAGACTGTGAACTTCCTTACTCTTTGCATTGGATTTCCACCGTACACGTGTCTTTTGTAGCAGTTTGCTGAAGGTAAGCTCTATACTCGCAGCACAGCTATAGTGCAGGCTGGTTGTTCTGTTTGTTTTCTCTTAGCATTGCTTCATAAGAGTTTAAACTCCACCAAACCCCACTTATGCCATGGAGGAAGTATTGAGGTGGTGAATTACAGCAATGGTGGCTGTGGGGTGATGGTGTGATGGTGCTGGGGGGGCTCTGCAGGTCCCGTAGATGTGTCTGTGTGGCTGTCAGGAGGCCCAGCAGGATTCATAGGGCTGAAATTACTCCCCAGGGGATTTGTGTTGTTTTCTTCCTTTCCAAACCAGAGGGCATGCAGCTCAGTGTTGACACCTCTCAGTCCAAGGACTGAGCCTGGCCCAAAGGACAAATTCAAACCATTTGCTGTAACACCTGATTTTAGCAGTCTCCCAGTGGTGCAAAGCACAGTGAGTTACGCAGGGGCTTGCAATGCTTCCACGTTTAGAACATTTTAAATACGTTCTGTGGCGTAACCAGGTAACAAGCAGCTCTGAGGTTGGTCTGCTGGGGTACCTCATGTCCACGCTTGGGTGAACATCATCTAAACTTATTTGTAAAGAGCTTTCAGCTCTACAGGGAGCTTCTGCAAACAGAGCCTTTCCACAGGCAGTACTCTTCAAGTGCTGCAAGACAGCAGTGGTGCAGTTGGCTTTGTGGGTTTTTTAATTTGTTTTAGTTTAATCAGCTAGCCTAGCAGTAAAGACCTATTTTACTGCAAAATATAACTTAAATTTTGAGTATATGTCAGTGAAGTCAGCCTGCAGGAGCAAGTCTTTCAGTAGTCCCCAGGGGCACAAACTCCCTGTCAGCTGATTTTTTTTTTTTTTAAATAGGCTCAATTGCTTAAAGTCTTGCAAGCAAAGCTTCCCACCCTGCCCTGTTTGCCTCTCTCACAGGCTGCTCCTTGTACAGAGCTTTTCTACCCAGGAGGAGGGAGGTTCTGTAACGACCAGCTGGTAGCAAAAAGGAAGGTACACAGTAGTACTGTGCTGTCAGGTTTGCAAGGCGTTATTTTGAAATGAGCCTTTGAAGACCACACATTTAAATGGTGTGTTGAACATCTTCTTTTTGCTAAAAACTGGCTTTTTCCAAGGCAATCAATCTTAGAGTCTTCTGGATGCATGGTAATTCAGATGTTTGCTTCTTGCAATGAGAGCAAAGAATGTGCAGCCCTGTCTTCCTGGGTTGTAGGCTTTGTGTGAGACAGATGCCACAACCATCTGCCTTGAGAGAGACTGCCTTCCCACCTACTGGCAAGCTGCACCAGGACACGTGGGACATTCCCCCCTCTCACATATGAAAAGAAGTCCATGAGGAAGGTGGCACAAGGCCAGAAGAACAATCAGGTTTCCACGGCAGAACTCAGCAGTGATGGCAATAGTTCTCTTACTCACAAACCCCCGCTGCAACAGTAATTGGTATTAATAACAAGTGGCAAGACACCGCCACATCATTTCCTCGAGTTAGAGATGCATAACAGAGGGACACAAACCACACAGTGCTGTTATTGCAGCCCTACATGCCAACTCACAGGTATTCACCCTCAGCAGTGCAACAGGCTCCAGCCCAGAAGCAGCCCCTTTGAACTCGCTTGGTATTAGGGAACGCTGCTTGGGGCCTTCCCTGCTCTGTCTGCCCACAGGCTGTCAACCCAGAGATGTGTCTGGACTGGTTCTGGCCAACATTTGTAGCAGACCAATTTCTGACCTAAGTGAAATTGAGAGGCAAAGAGAAGGACACAATTAGCCTGGCCAGGAGTCCCTTCCCAGGTGGCTGCAGGAAGGACAAGTTTGGACTCCCACCGTGCAGACACCCCCTGCCTCTTCCAAGCACAGCAAATTGCTGACATCGCCAGCTCTGGAGTCTTTGGCAGGGAGGAAATTATCCTCACAAAAATTCTCCCTGCAGGCTTCAATGCAGATGTGAGGAATTCCACATCGGATTAACAGGGTGACCAACAGCGAGGGACAAAGGAGTTGATCTATCTGAAAGTTTCCAGTGGAATTTTGATCTGAGGCTTGTTGCAAACATTTAATCCTAACTCATCGATTCCAGAATTTATTGAGTCAGTGCTTCTTGGTTTTCTTCCCCAGAGACAACAGACAGTGCACTACATAACTTTATACACTTATTTGTGCGTACACAAGCACATGAATCAAGTACTGCTGGGTAGGTGATGAATGGAGCAATGCAATATGAGCTGCAGAGCCAAAACTTGTGTCTACTGTCATTTAAATGCTTTTAGGCATTTGGGGAAGATGTTTCTGATAGGGGAGTTAATATACAAAACTTTTTTGAAGCAATTTATCTGCTCTATTTCCTCTTTTCTTCCCCAGATCCTTATGCTTACATGCTGTTAATGTTTGGGTACACAGCTACACGTTAGGATGTGAGGGAATGGCTTTAAGTTGCGTCAGGGGACGTTCAGGCTGGATGTTAGGAAGAACTTAGTAAGAGTGGTGAGGCATTGGCACAGGCTGCACAGGGAGGTGGTGGAGTCGCCGTCCCTGGAGGTGTTCAAGACACGTGTAGGTGTGGCACTGAAGGACGTGGTTAGTGGGGTGGGTTGGGGTCGGACTAGGTGATCTTAGAGGTCTTTTCCAACCGCAAGGATTCATCATATCCATTTAGGAAATGTATTTGAAGGAGAAAGAAGTGCCATTCTAAGTTATTTTAGCCAGTTTTCTCCTTAAGCAGCAGACACGGCACCTCAGAGCTCAACACCCAGCTCAGGAACACCATGGCAGCAGCTCACTCCTACTCACATTCTTACCAGTCCGGAAAGAAGAACAGTCTCTTCTTTCCCTGTGATCCTCAGGACGCTCGCTACCTCCTTTCTCTCTCTAAATTCTACCATTTCCATTTTCCTGCCCCAGCATTTACACAGGTGTGAGATTGGACAATATATACAATGGGTACCAGAGCTCCTCTTGTGAAAACGAGCTGTGATGTGTTTCTGGTACCCACGTTTACTGAGATGGGAAAGTAAATGGAAAACAGGTAAACTTGATGCAGTTATATTGAAGGCATGAATGGAAACTGGAAAGACTCTGAAATGCAGCTTTAAGCAGCTGGTCTAAAATGCGTTATGTTCCAAGCTCACTCACTCATGAAGTTAGAGGCCTAACTTCCACAAGTGCTCTTTGAAAGAACGGTCTTGTTAATCAATCCTTCCAGAACAGCAGATTTAAAATACAAATAAAATCTTAGAAAAAAAAGTCCTTCCAGTTTGAGATTCTTTGCATCTTAGCTAGTGAAATGCCTTATCTCCCACCCTACTGCTAATTATAGCCATTAATCCTTTGTTATTGTTTAACTGATGAGCAGCTGTTGACTTATAGTAAGCAATGGAGCATAATTCAAAACTAATTAAAACTGATCAATGGATAAATTTGTTACACGCTTTTATTTCTATTAGAGTCTCAAAAGAAGAGCAGACAGTGTTAAAAGGATGGTTTTTTTTCCCCTTCCTTCCAACTTAAATTAGTTTTGTATGAACAGGGGAAGAGAATGAGCTTATCTGAATTCTATTAAAACTGAGAAATAAAATGCCAAACGATAAATATTTCACATGGACAGTGGTGGATGGAAGAAATGAATGAAGACAAGCAGAAGTTTCTTTATAAAATGATTTATTAAAAATAAGTCTTTTAAAGAGGAGAAAGTGTGGCATGTATATACAGTACATTGTCACAAACTGCGTGGAGCTTATAATACAGCCTACCCACTTTGTTGTTATGTTCGTTTTTTATGTCATGCTTACTGGAACTTAACAGCAAACGGGAAGAGAAAAACACCTGGTACCCAGCCCTCACAGGGAAACTGAGGGGTACTTGTAACGATGACGCCTGGTGATCAGCATGATGCAGCTGTTAAACACAGACAAACCAAGATTTTATGAATACAGGCTTCATTGACACAGTCTAATTGGGGGCTGTGCAATTCTGATTAGCTCTTCATTTCTACTGTGAATTGACAGACATCATTAGCAACTGATTTTGTGTTCTAGAAAGGTAGAACTATTTTAGGGAGAATAAAATACCATCCAAAAAACATAAACAAATGCTCTACTTCCAGCTCTGTTGCAGTAGGCATCAAAGATTTCCTCTTAGGAAGAAGATTACACAATTGCTGGTTTTCTCCTTTAACTCCCCACATCTCTGACAGCCAGAGCCACAAAAATAGTTTTTTCTTAAATTTATTTTATTTTACAAGAGTATTTTGCACAGAAGGTGACAGGACAAACACTTGATGCTGCACACTTCACACTCTCCTAGCCAGATGTTGCGTTTAGAACAAGATCCTTTGAGTTGAGCATTCTGAACATTTCCCACTTTCAGAGCATATATACAGCCAGCTGCCAACAGCTATATCACAAAATGTCCGCCCGTCCTTACAGCAGAATTCACTCCAACTTCACATCTCAGGGCTTACAACTTCAGATCCTCGCAGCAGCCTCTTTAGTCCCACAGTTTAATGAGACCATCCCAGCCGCACGTAATGACTTTGGATGTTTCGTGAGGATGCCAGACTGCGCCGATGCAGACTTTATCATGTGCTTTTATTCTGCTGTAAAGTTTTGTGGTCTTCCAGTCCCAGATGTTAAGCTTTCCATCTGCATCTCCAGATATCACATAGCTGCATTAAAAGGATGGAAATACAAGTTGCATTAAGTGCAAGGACTGCTAGTATTCTAACAATTTATATTGAGGAATGGAACAGAGCTTCACCCAGTTAGCCTCCCACCTGGCAGTCTGCAAACTTTCCTGCCAGAGAACTGGCGTTCATGCTGTGCTCTGTGGCACGCGTAGTCCTGCAGAAGGTGATGCATCAGCTGTGAGGTAAACGTGCTAACTAGTGTGATTCTATCACTCAGTGTTACTGGGACTGAAGAAAATATGTTGGGAAAAGATAAAAGTGCCAGAAGTTCATCAGCAACTTACAGACACTCTCTCTGCTTTTTCCTCCGGTTTTGCTGAGGTTATTCTCCACTTTTTATAGCAGTGCATAGCTTATGTACATACAGTGGTAAATATATGGGCATGTTACCAAGGAAACAGGATGTAAAAGATAGATCTCTGAACAGCTAATGAGGACATATCACACCAGACCTGTGCAAAGGAAAAACCAGGCAAGTCTGAATGCCAGGTATTCTAGATGGGTGCATATGGTGGGAACAAAGACTGAAGGGCTCTGGGGAGACTGCTACTGACTGTTTGCAAACATAGCCAGATGCAGGTTTGTGCTGCACCAGGACTGGGCAAAATAAGGGCAATCTCTGGATGCTTCAACACAGCAACATAGGTCTTCTTCAGGGAATGGAGAATCTGGGCTATGCTGACCGCTTTTTAACTGTTGTTTGGAACAAGTGTTGAGTTCACTTAGTCCAGTCAAACAAGAAGAGCAAACTTATTCTGCTGCTTGTCTTAGAGAGCTCTGTCCTATTACTGAGTTAATAGGATGGCTGTGCATCAATGATGTTGAAAAGGATTCAAAAAGAAATCTGGTGTCCGTGCTCATGAGTTTAAAGATGAAGCTCTTTCCCACAAAACTCACCTCATATCAGGTGAAAAATCCACTTGACAAGCGTAGCCAGCTACCATGTGACCTTTGAAGATTTTCTTTTTGTTTAATCTGAATCTGTTCTGAGCTCCAAAAATCAGAATTTGGTTATCCATTGACTGGCAAGCCAACCATTTCCCTAAAAATGCAATGAACAGAGGAGATGACAGAGTGCCACATACGAAGAAACAGTCTTGGCTGCAAAGTTTGAGACACACACAACTTCCTCTGCACTGTGCTAATTCAGATTTTCATTATAGAATCATAGAATCCTTATGAGTTGGAAGGGACCTTTGAATGCCACCTAGTCCAACTGCCTGCAATGAACAAGAACGTGCACAGCCAGGTCAGGTTCCCAAGGGCCTGATCCAGCCTCACCTTCAAAGTCTCCAGGAATGGGGCTTCAACCACATCTCTGGGCAACCTGTTCCAGTGCCTCACCATCCTCACTGTAAAAGATTTTTTTCCTTATGTCCAATCTAAATCTAATCTCTCTTACTGTGTAATAAAGTTTCTTGGTAGAAGCTGATATTACTTCACAGAATCACAGGGTCCGGAAGATGGCCAACCCAATTTCCACCTGTTACAACCGTTAGAAGGCAGAAAATTATGCTCGACAGGATTTGGGAAGCCTGTTCCTACAAAATGCACTCAGAACTCCAAAAAAGCTCTGCCTGTTACATTAACCCCAGTAATGAACGGATCCATTTTTAAGCTACTGAGTAAGTTTTTATGGTGCACATAGTATAAACTCTCAATCAAGTAATTCAGATTAAGGAAAAAAAATAGGTAATCTATTTGATAACCTTTTTTTGCGGGTACTTTAAGATGGTCACCTGGACTAAGGAGTTTCAGAATCCTTATGGTTTTTGAGACTATTTAATTCTCTGTGTCATAATGGAGTATGATTTAATCGAGACATTTGAGTTAAAATAAATAAGGCTTTTCTAATCTTCATTTCACTGTGTCTTGGCACTGCATTAATTCCTACCTAAGAATCCAGTGAAGGCAATGCACTACAGAACAGTTTACAACAGAATTCTGCCCTGAACTCTTTATACCATCACGGTCTTCAGTGTCTGATTTGAACAATGACAGAAAACGTGCTGAATAGTCCTTAAATCTGATCCAGCTTCTAGCTTGGAATTAGACAGTTTAGTTCAGCCTCCCAGAGAAATAAACAGCGTGCTTACCCCAGTCACATTATTCTTTCTTAGGTTTTTAAAAGGTCTGTTACAATCTTCTGCATCCTTCAGAAGGAAACTGAAAATTTCCTTCCATAAAATTTTCATTTTAACTGTCTTTCTCCAGAATCTTCCTTTTACTATTAAGGCTCTGCCTCGATTGTTAAGAATGAAATATTTACACTGCAAAGGAACTGTAATTTGATGCTGAGAGCTGGCTGAACGTGCTGGCTATACAAGCTGATCAGCCGCTACTCAGCAAATGAGACTGTTAACGGTAAATTTATAACGCTTCAATAACGTTGGCAATAAAGCTATTTAATTTTAGCCAGCACACATAAAAGAGATTTCGTCCTATTAGAAGGATTTTTCACTTATTGCTGGAGGAATTCAGCCTTTGCCCTTCTGCAGCTCGGTTGTTGCAGAAGAACATGAACACTAGGGAAACATTAACATACAGAAACACTGAGATAATTTGGAATTTCTCTTGAGCAAATGCTATTTGTGCTGTATTCAGAACAAAGAAACAGCATCAGCAGGATCACGTAAAACATCAGTCTTTGTGTTATCAGTGACACCACAAGGACTGCTGAACTTGCTCAGTACTTTGCAGCCCTTGTCAATGCCAACATTGTTTTTCCTAATATTTTAAATATTAGAAAGAACAAACTGAAGTTCTGTGAAAAGAAGGAGCCCTTTTACTCCGTTTGGAGGAAGGTCTAAATTTAAACTGATACAGCTATCCTGCAATAACCCCTCATTTTGACATGTTTGGTCTTCTCAAAACTTTTAAATCAAATCCAGATTCAGTCTAATCTTGGAATAAAGGCACACAAGTCTTTGGAAGGGGGTATGGGCAGCAGGGAGGTACAAGATGGCAAAATTACAGAGCTATCATTAGTGAGACATCTTATGTCAGCTCGGCCTGAGAAGGCAGCAAAGTTATTAACCCACCATTTGGAGACAAAGTCACGGCTGGCATCGAATGCATACTTGGCTCAGCAATATACTTGAAGTCTACAGGAATGTCCCTGCAAAAGGAAGAAGTATGTGTTTAGGAAGACATGCAGACATTATTCCAAAGGGCTGTCTTGAGAGAGCTGATTTACTAAGCTACTGAGAACATGGCAGTGCAGTCTAAAGAAGAATGTGGATAAGCTCAAAATTATGGGTGCTTGCTTAGAGAAATGCAGCTGATAGCATGAATTTACCCCAAATCAAATGACCCATAGTCTAAAGCAGAATACTGACTCTAATTGGTAACACAAAGATACTTGATTGCCTCCAGTTTCTTAAAAAAAAAAAAAAAACCAAAAACAAAAACCATTAAAGAAAGCAGGAGTTTTATTCTATTCCCCCTGACAATGCCATTTTCCTCCTATTCTCCCCAAATGGGATGCCGACCAATTCTGAATGTTCATAGCTGAACTCAGCTGTGAACTCCCTGGCCTCAATTCCATTTCATTCTTTTAGAGGAGTACTCCAACAGCTTCAAATCGGGACACAAAGTCATCACTGTGGCGAGGTCTGATCCTTTGCAACCCCTAACAGCACACATTCCCTCAGCACACCAGTCATCTGCAACCCTCAATTCTAGGTGAAAGCAATCCTCCCAGAGGCCACGTTAAAACAAACAAACTGTTGGCTGGCAAAAAGAAAGAAAAAGAAAAAAAAAACATCAAGAAAACCAACCCACTGTATATCATGAAATCTAAGGTGCCAAAGGTATCTTTATAAGGAAATACGGAGACCTGTTGGAGAGGTACAGAGTGACAGACATGACAAGCCTCCTAAGCTTGGCAATGTAAGAACTAAGTTACTGCTGTACTGCTCCTGCTTTGCCAGCTTACTCAAAGGCATAAAGAAAGAAAATCTTCCAAGATCAGTTGCCCGAATCATTTCACTGTTTATCCAATTAGGACCAGAAGCATGAGAAGCCCACAAGAGAAAACAACGTTTTGCATTTCTAAAAGAAAACACAGAATGCAACACCCGTGTCAACTTTAATATCACTGCTGTAAAGATACAATCCCATCAAAAGCAAAGCAGGCAAATTTTATAGCACTCCAGTTAAGACTCCTGAACAAACGACCAGATCTTCACGTTTGTCCTTGTGAAACCTATGAGCACGCTCTGAACTCTCGGGGAAAGGACATTTATATTCTCAGGGGTGAAGCTGCTCACTGTAATGAAGTCTGACATGACATCCCATTACCAGCTCTGGCCAAGTCAAAGTATTTACAAAACCCACTACAAAATTTCTCCAAACAATTGAAACCAAGTAATGAGACCAGCTTTAATTACTGGCTTTTAAGGCCATATTCAGGTCATAGTTACTTTGAAAGCTGCTTTGTTTCTGAAGGATACTGAAGAAATACTGTGCTGAAGTACATGAAGAAATACACTGCACAAAGTCACCCTAGATTCAGTAACAATTGCCCTTATGAACTTAAAAAAATAAAAAGATTTGAGGCGTGGTATGAAATAGTTTGATATGGAAAGCTGATGTGCTGAATATATTAACAGTTTTAATGCACTGCAAAAATCTGGATATTGAAATTATGTGCATATGCAGACTGGTTACCATATATCAACTGCAGGTTATGACCAAAGGTTTTCAGGTCATGGCTAGAAAGACAACGTTTACTTTATATAAAATCAAAAAATTCCCCAAAGACTGTATGGCAGAACACTGTGTACAGTTGAGTTCCCTAATATCTGAACAAGGGAACCCTTTTTCAGTGTACAGGATGCTCAGTATATATACATATATATATATATATATATTTTTTTTTTGCTTCAGAAGAAAAAAAAAAATCTGGTACTGTAACAATCAGGTTGTGATGTTCCCATACCAGAACCTTTCTGCCTTTCCTGCTTTTCCCCACAGAGTGACTAAATCCACCCACTTCACTATTTATTTCAGCCATCAACACAGAGCTCACAGAAGAAGGGCAATCCAATCTCAAGGAAATAACAATCTTGTGCGAGTGACATCCTCCTCCTACTCACCAGAGAGGAGACATTCCTTAGCAGACACGATACTGTAAATACTTTGAGGAGCTCAGTAAATACATGGGTCTAATTACAAAAAACTGAACAGAGGCTCTCTGGGACTCACATCTGGAGACAGTGCTCCATGCCTGCAAGCCTAAGCCTGGGCTCCCAGACTTTGGTCGTTACCACTGCTGCTACTGGCAATGATAGCAACAGATCACAGACACACTGTGGGTTTTGGGTGATATTCAAATACCACAGACTGGAGCCTCTTGTCTAGGTGAAAAAAAAAAAAACCCACAAAAAATGCTGGGAAGAAACTGATTAGTCACAGAGCTGTCAAACTCATGTCTGTGTTGTGCAACAGCTTTCATGAGTGAATGACAAAATGAAATGGATACTTAAAATATGGAATTAATAATTTCAAAAAGATGCCTGAAGTCCTAGAGAAATCTTCAAGTCCTAAGCAGGAGGTCCCAAGACCTAGAATCCTGTGGAAAGGGTTTCAAAAACAGAAGATATTTGTTTTCTCCCCAGCTACGTTAAAAATTGGATGGCACTGAAAATGTTTAGTATGAGTTTTCTTGGACAGGCTTTCATTTTCTGTCAACTACTCTACTCATTCTGTATCAGCAATGGCCCAAAAAGCAGACTACCAGAAAAGCAGAAACAAAGCTACACCAAGACTGTTATCTTGTATGTTGGTAGAATATTAAATAATATTGTACATACCAAAGCTCAAAGCATTCAAAAGCTACAAACACCAACATAATATAGCAACCTTTTTAAGAAAAGGCTTATTTATGGGCTCCTGTACCCTTGGGGAAAGGAGAGATAATAAAGACTGCTAATAGAGCACAGCATGCTTCAGGCTGACAGGCTATCTTGTGCTTTCTTTGGAGGAAGAGAAATCTATGAAGTGCCTCAAGAATGAAGCCAGAACAGCTTGGTTAGTACTCAGCAGTGTGATAGGAAACAACTAGCTTTAAAGATTAGAATAATTTCTCTAGAGATTTGAGAAATATACAACATTAAAAAATATTATTAATCATTAATACTACTAATAAATACAGCCTGCTGCCCATATATGATTTTCATCAATGAAAGGAGGCTTTCCTAAATAGATATTTCACTTTGCTGACTTTCAAAATAGTTTTCAAATACCGCAGTGCTGCAGGTCAGTAACACAGGGGCAATAATTCACTGTCAGACACTAACTGTGGAATGGATGCTTCAACTTACAGCAGAACAGTATTTAAAAACAAGGGCCCATACTAGACTGAGTGACTGCAGAGAATATGCCCAACTTCAGCAGTTATCAGAAATTAGCAACAGGGGTATCTGAGATTGTTCTGGTTCTATATTCTTGTGAAAGATTAGCTACTACATCATTACATACACACTTGCAGAAATTTGAATTCAGCTCTTCCTCAGCTAGCTATAAACTTGGTATGCTTCAGCATCCTATCTGCTACATACACTTTTAATACACTGCCTTCTCAGTTTGTTCATAACATACTCTAGGCTAAAGTTTAGTATTTTTAACTTACCATTCCCAGACTCTTAAACTTTTGTCATCGGATGTACTCACAAATCTTCTATTTTCATCCACAAACACAATGGTGTTGACAGCTCCCA
This sequence comes from Tetrao urogallus, assembly GCF_951394365.1. Classification (NCBI taxonomy): domain Eukaryota; kingdom Metazoa; phylum Chordata; class Aves; order Galliformes; family Phasianidae; genus Tetrao; species Tetrao urogallus. Next base: position 65,601,462 of record NC_136814.1, read on the forward strand.
AATGTCTATCATATTCCTGCACAATCTCACCACTCCGAATATCCCACTACAATTAAAGAAGTCCAAGTAAGATGCTGGATTTTACTAAATATATATATATATTTTTATGATTTCAAGCTTTAAAATAATATCAGGCAAGAAAGCAAATCCTCTAGTAACAGTCTGTGAAGGTAGGAGGAAAAAGTAGGAGGGAAAAGAAACGTGCTCAACTGGTTCAGAAATTCTAATTGAATAAGAAAATTCAAGTAAAACTAACAATCTTTTGAGCTGTAGGTGGGGTGTTTACAAAGAGAAACCAGGGGAAAATAAGACATAAAGTAGACATACTTGCACAATTTTCTTATCTGACATTCCTGCAACAAAGAGATTTTGTTTATCTTCATCAGGATTGAACTTGACACAATAAGGAACCTTCCTGTTTGTGAATCTTGAAATACACTGTCCTGAAACAGACAAAACCATTCATATTGGGTCAAGCCAGAAGTTGTAAGGGCTGATTAGTTTATTACATACATTGATAGAGACATTCATTTTACTTCTATCTCACTAACAGCAGAAAATACCCTTTTTAAGCCCCTGAGAGAATGAGAGCGTAGAATTGACCCTACATATTGGCACATTTGTAAGCATGTAGCTGTATGAAGACATACAAACACATTCATCCATACAATTACTACAGCTTTCCAAACAATGCAAGTCTGTAAGCTCTGTAGCTTACATATTATCAGGATGTAGTCAAGGACATCAGAACTAGTCAAGACGTGGCAAGCTGACCAGAGCCTTTGCAAAACATCACCTGATTAGATAAGAATTCTTCCTGACAAGAGACTTGGAACTCAGGCAAGAATTTCCTATTCCTAACTGTAAAACAGGGTAACAGTAATCTAACCACCAAACAAGCCACTGATCTCCTCTCACAGTCTGAGCCACAAATGGGTTATCTGTAACTTCCAGGAGCCTATTATATTTCAAGAGCTCAACAGTGTCCAAAAAACCTCAGTTCTGACTCAGGCCTGGACAATCTGACTTCTACTTTCTGACTGACACCTGAATGAGACTACTGCTACTGCTAATCAAGCAAGCTAATTATGAAAACCTCTTTCTGACACCCTTGGTTTCAAAGAATACCTACAAAATTTACCCTGTATCTTTTTAACTAAAGAAACCACTTAGAGCAGAATGTTACTGAACTTTCCCAGCCAGTTCCATGAAAGTGTCAGACCTGTCCTCCACTTCCTATAGCAGCAGCTCCATTTCCACCATCTTTTCCTACTCAGAATGCTTTTCAAGATGAGAGCATTCTCATCAGCATTCAGCAAGCTGAAAGATCAAGTGAAATAATTCTTCCAGATTAAATTTTGGTCTAAAGTGTGATTTCATTGCTTTTTTTTTTTTTTTTTTTTTTAATGTCTCTAGATGTAAACATACAGTTAAGTGATTTGTTAATTTTTAAAACTAAAAATTGTACTGTCATGACTGATACTTAAAAGACTTCTCAAATAAATAAGCATATTAAAAGTATTCCCAATTGCATTATTATAGGTAACAGAACATTTAGAATAAAAAGACCATTTGTCCTGTTAATAAAAGCCTGAACACTGAACTATGAAAAGATATTAAGGACAATTAGAAACAATCTGACTGATGATATGCTTTGTTATCTACTCATAGTTAACCACAGTGTGCACAGCTACAGGCCCAACCTGTTTCAGTGTCCCACAGTTTAATGTAGCGGTCGTACGCAGCGCTAAGAAATCGAGTGCCAGCGTTGTTAAAACAGATGTCTCGAACGGCTTTCCCATGTCCTACAACACAGAAAAGATGCAAGAAACCTTTAATTTGTGCTTAGAATTACGGGCGTTTTTGGAGAATGTTTTTCCACTTAGCCGCTATAATCTTTGGTAAGGCAAAGAGAACAAGGAAATTGCTTACTGAAATCCTTCCTGAGTACCACTAAACCTGATTTCAGCACAGTGGTTCAAATGACAAAGAACTCCTGACTCAAGTACCTCATAAAGACTGATGAGAATTAAAACAAACAAACAAAAACAAACCACAAACATAGAAGCTCTGGAGAGAGAGAAACAACAGTATTGCACAGAAACAACGCGCAAATCAATGCTGACATCGAAGGGAAAAAACAGGAGAGACAAACAACTACTACCTGGGATGCATTTGAAGGAGAAACATTTAAAAGGAAGACCAAAATAATTAAAAATCATTGCAAGTATGAGGTCTTCTGATGTTTACCATGCTATCCTTCACCCCAATACTTTCAGCTGATCACTGTAGCTCTCTTTAGTTAAAACACCGGCACAGAAACTATATACAAAAACATATGTAAAATATATATAAAACATATACATAAGTAATAAGTAAATATGTATACACATATTGTATATTACATAAATATGTATATATTTATAAAAATGCAAGAAGCTTTTGATATATATTGAAGTAGCAAGTAAACCTGGTTAATGTCACGGATCTTCTGAGAAGAATGGTCAAACTTTGGAATGAGCAGACCATTTAGAGAACCTTTCCTGAGCATTTCTTTGCTACCCTGCTGTCATCAGAAATATCAGATAAAAAGACTTCTTTGTTGTTGTTACTTAACATATATTCACTCAATGTGCGTTCTAGAAATGCTCCCATCTCAAAAGAAGAATCAGCTACTTTTGTTCTGCATTAAAGACTGCTGTGAAGTTCTTATATTTCTCTCTCAGTTATCTGCTTTAAAAAAACCAAACGTGTTACATAAACAAAAGTGCACCAGAACCTAACAAAATAAGAAAAAATTCCCATGTTTGCACTTGAAACTCAGCACACAGGAGACCACCTGGCTAAAGAGGGATTAACAGACCACGAGATGCCCTCTCTACAGAGGGCTGCTGTTCTCAATATGAAGCAATTCAGTTTCACAATTTTGCCTTTGGAATGAAGTTTTGCATGAAGTATTGATGAGTACAGTACACTAATGTCTTGTTTTAAAGGGCTTAAAGAGTTATACGTTGACATTATATTTCCTGGAATAAAGCCAAAGGTTCACTAAAAAGTTGCACCTTCTTCAATTCTCATTGCCAACATTATACTGAATGCCATTTGGCTATTTACAAATCCTCTTTAAGATAAAGCAATAAGCTAACCTAAAACATGTCCTTTCACACAGCTGTTTTATGTGTATATTAAGAGCTAAGTTAAAAAAAAGAGAAGTATGATTACCAATAAACGTCCGTAGACATCTTCTATCACCATATACTTCCCAAAGCTTGGAAGAAAAAAAAAAAAAAAAGGATGAGGGAAAAAAATATGTCAACAGTTAAAAACACCTGATGCTGAAATTCAGTGCAAATATTATTACGCCAGCTTTTAAGAAATTAATTACAAATTTAAGATATCAACTGATTAATCCCATGTATCTATCCAGTCATTTATACGAATGCCATCTTTTTAGCAAAAAAACCCCAACCAGACTGTTGAATAATAAAAAAACCCCACAGTACAATAAAAGAAGAAGATCTAATGTAAGTTTTTAAATGTCTACGGTTTTAAATGTCTACGGTATTAAAAAAAAAAAATTAATCAATTAATTAGTTTTCTGATATGACATTGATGGACTAAAATGGGATTAATTCAAAGCCACAAATACTTCCAGTAAAGCACTTGATGAAAAGCCTACTGCTAGCTGCAAAACTGAGCTTCATAGAAAATTCTGACAATAGCAAAGACAGTAACCTGAGCAACTCAAGCCCTTCTAAATTCTATTACTAAATGATTAACACTGTTCTAACACCCACACCAGCTTGTGTATTATTCTATCGTTGTTCCCAAGAACTTGTAATTTAAAACTCAAGTGAGAAAATAAAAGTAACAGTAACTTGGTAGAATTACCAAGCATTTACATAATCTGAATGCAGGGTCTGTATTCAATGCTGGAATAAAATACGTAAATGGAAGTAGAAAGATAACTCACCTTAATTTTGCAATCCATAGAGCAAGACAGCAGCATATGCCCAGACAGAGGAAACAACCTAACTGCACTGACTCCCTGTAAATAAGGACAATTAAACAGTAAGTGGAGCATCTATGCACTCAGTTCACCAGCCCTCTTTCTATAAGCAAAAAGCTATACTGCAACTTCATAAAATATACAGATACTGTATATCTAAAAGAAATATCCTACCATTCCACTTTAAAAACAGAGTCATTTTTAACAATTGTTACTGGCAACAAATTGATTCACTTCAATATCTGCATATACATACGCCCTAGAGCTTCTCCACAGTCCCTTTTCAACACCCACACCATTACTGTGGAAATCACATCAAATAAATTGTGGGTTAAGGTGACTGCTTTAAACAGACACTGCTCTAATAGAATCCTTTCCTGCTCTCTTTGCCATACACTGTTTTCTGAACAAGTCCTGTTTCGTTTGTTTTAAATACAACATGGCAGCAGTTCCATCATGGCAGCAGTGCCACTGGTGTATTAAAGTAGTCCCTGAAGCCACTTCCAACACAGGCATCCCCAGAAGCATTCACAGGTTCTGAAGTTGCAAATGCTGTCGTGTCTCTGTATCTCTACTCAGATGGCCTGCAGTATTCCCACAAGAAGTATGAGTGCTACTTCTCTGGTAAAACAATACAAAAAAATACCAGCCAACCTGCTCTGCCTGGGCTGGCTAGTACATGCGCTTTAAGTTGACAGGAGGCCTATGCAGGTTGAAAGCCCTGTTTTTCTGGTGTTTCTGTTTCACTGTTCCAACTAGCAAACAACCTTTTCAGGTGGGACATGCAGAAGTATTGCACCAAAAAAATTTCTAGCCAGCTCCACTTAATACATATATTGGCTTGTAGCCACTGAGCACCAGATTCCCTGGGCACAGTATCCCCCCATCTGTCTGTATTTCAGGTCATCTTTACAAAAGACATCTAGAGAACTGCCAGGTACTCATAGTTTTACATCTTTCTATAATATGTCAATTTCTCTGTTCTTATTCCACCTAGTTCCTCCCACTCTGGTTGGAGTTGCAGTCTATATCCCTCCTTATCACTGTTTTCTTATATTCCCCAGTTCTTCTATCTTTCTCAGTCCTCCTTTCTTTTGCTTCTCTCATCCATTCTGTAATTTGTCTTGGTTGTTTGAAGGAAAAAAGCACAAAGCCTTTTTTATGCATCAGTCCGTTTGATAGGATAATAGGCAAAGAAGTGACTTAGAGCTTTGGGGAGGAGATGTTATTCTGGAAAACACCAACACTTGTAACTACAACTTCTTTGATGCAGCAGTTACTAAAGAAAAATACAGAGCTGGGACTCAACAAAACAAGGCAAAAGCCTTGTCTCCTTTCTTCCATCTTTTGGATATCATTAAGCTGCTGCCCACTGCAGCACAGTGACATAATACTGAAAATCAGAGATGGAAGAAGCAGCAAATTGAATATAAGCTTTATGAATCTGATCAGTGAAACAAGTTTTAATATTAAAAATGCATGTTTAGTTACACTGTCTGCCACAAGAAGAAACTATGAAGTAACATAAGGGAAAACTGAAAGCAAGTTAATAATTGTATTTGGGAATCCTGTAATGCTTATGTATTGTAATCACAAAACCTATTCAACTTTTCATAGGTTTGATGTGAAACAGCATTTCAGTACTTTTAGTGTAGAAATGCATTTTCAGTTATCTCTAGAATTAGTCTTGCTCTTATTCACATGGCAATTTAGTAAATAACTCAAAATCCCACACAGGTGAGTGAAGAATATTTGTCCCATCGAAAGATGTTGGGAAGTCACTATGTTCATGAAAAAATTTATACAGATATCATGAACAATCATATCTGACCACGTGAACACCTCGTGTGGGTGTACAATGCTGCCAACTGTGTGCACAATGTCATAAATGAGAAAAAGCATTCATTTCTTACATTGATGCTTCAGTTTTATAGAATTTCAGATATAAAACAAAGTGCATTTTTATGAGGTACGCTCCGAAACTTCCTACCTTTGTATGTCCAGACCATACATGGATTTGTTTCTTTGGAAGATAGCATTTCTCAGGTGGCATTGTAGAACGGAGATTAACACCAACATCTTGAGGAACATGAAGGTAAGATCTCCCCTGATAGTCATACATTTCCTTAACTAAAAAGGGAAGTGGAGAATTCTGAGAATCTGAGAGACTGTATTTTAAGAGGAAGATTCAACTGACACACATTTAAGGTTTTTCCTTGACACAGCAGTCTTGCCCTGAAGCAGGGTGGGAAGAGGGATGAGAAGAAAACAAATCCACTTCATAGGTTATGGATTCTTACTTGACATCAGTTGTGCTGAAATTAAACCATTTCAGCAAATCTGCTTGGAATCTGATAATCTCAATGAACAAAATGATCTCCCCCTTACCCACCTTACCTCAAAATGCAAGAGTGTTCCCGAGGACAACAAGAGTTTGCTCATACTAACTGTACACAGATTATAACCTGCTCTCAAACTCTGGCATTTACTTGCAATTTACATTCCACCCAGCTCCGTTCTTCAACAGTCACTGCAAGAATTGCAAACCAGAGGAAAGAAGATCCATCCCCAATGTCAACCAACTGAGCAACCGATGGCAGTCAGCAGCTAACAGCTGTTCTTTAACCACATTTCACAGAAGTGGCTGGATGCTCACACATGCAGGGTGCATTGTCCTATAAATTGATATTCCAAAATAGACTTCTCTGCTGAGTAGCGATGACATTAAGCTGTGCACTGATTTAATTAATTTCTGTTTCTTGGATATTGATATGACAGTTTTGCTTGTACAGATGACCTTCTGCTCAGCATTAATGGTGAGCAGAAGGCTTACCAGGATAAAGGTGTCTACAAAACAGTGTTTTTTTCTGGAAGGCTTCAGTTTGAGAAGATCAAAATTTATCTTGCAAGGACTCTGATTGTGAAACTTTAGGAAATGGTATACAAAGACAGGTGCTAACTACCTGTCCCTGCCACACAGGGCTGTTTTGCACAAAGAAACATGAAACAACAGTTTCCAAAAATCACCTGATCTTACTTACTTACCATTTTCTTACAATTTTCATTGAAGGTATGCTATAGGCCTTAACAGGGTAATCATTTGATAAATAATTATTCATAGCAAGAATGTTCACATTAAGAACTGAGGAAGTCCAGGGTCTTCACTTTGTGATTTTCTAAATTGTATGTTTGTAATTCAAAGCACTATTTGCTGATTAAAGTACCAAAACTGTAGTCATTCTGAAGCTCAGACTAAACCTACCACATAATCTCATGGTTGCTTTTTTTTTTTTTTTTTTTTTTTGCTCTGTAAATGAGGAAGATATGCATACCTAGTAACATTAAAAATAAATAAATAAAACCTGAAAGATGACATTTCCACACTGCTCTTCACAGTATGTTGTGGAATTGGTCCAAGCTTATCTCTTTCCCTGCCCTTTATGCTTATGCCTGTGAATGCTATTATCTCCAAAACAGAAACATCAAGGTGCCTCAGCAGTTTTGCTGAGGCTGTCTGCCATCCTTACTAATTAACACAGCAGGCAAGAAAACACAGTGAGCAGGAAAATAAGAACAGGCAGGAAGATGCCATTACCATGTAATATAGTCTTCTCCTCTCCAGGTTTATCATCTTCTAGTTTTCCTCTCTTCTGCCTCTTAGCTGTTATTTCATCCAACTCCTTCTGTTCTTCCTGGAAAAATAAAACATGATCTTGACTTTTAAAAAAGTAAATGTTCAGAATGAGATAACAAAATCCAAAATTGCATTACTGTTTATTTGGTTTTATGAATACAATTAATTGTTAAGTGAGATCAGAAATATTTCTGAGCATCAACAGAATACCTTTATCAAAAATAGATTAGCTTGAAAAGCTAAGTACAACTGAAAATAATTAAATATAATCTTTTTATTTATAGACTATGGCTAAGCATCACTGACTCAGTGTGAAGGACATACATTGGTTGGGTTGTTGCTTTTAAAACAAAAAACAAAAAAAACACCCTTCCCTTTTTCTTAAAATAAACAAGTACAAATTTACGTTCAATCCTTTCCAAGATGCTCCTGTTTATAAGGATCTTTTGCCAGACTCTACATGTGACACATAGATACAATTCATTTTATTTCCAGTCTTTCAAGTAATTGAATGCACAATATTCAGAACACCCTATTCAAACTCAGAACCAGAAATGTTTCTATCACCCTAAAGCACACCTTCTGGTTGAGACACACTGGATCTCTGTTAAAACCACCACATAATATACTATTGCACCACAATGCATTAGCAGTTTGTGTTTACAGTGTTAAAGTAGTACTTACTTCTGAAGGCTTGGCTACTTCCTTTTCATCAACATACTTTGCCCACGGTCCCAGGAAACCATCAATGTTAGATGCATCATTCTCCTTGAATTTCTTCCTTTTTTCAATTTTCTTTTGTCCCGTTTCAAACACTGTTAGACCTAGAGAAAGAAACAATACACTGCTTGGCTGCTCACATAGATAACACAGCTCAAAAATCACAGGTCTCATCACATCAATCTAAAACAAACAATAACAAAAAAAATCCAACAACACCATCACCATCACTCCATCCAACACACACAGGAAAATGGAGAACACTCTTAGGGGCCAAGCACTGCTGACTTATTAGATTATGAACACTGCTAGCCATGTATAGTAACAGAAGAGCCACTTAAACTAGTACTTAATCAAACATGTGCCCATGCACTTGTAGCACTAAGTCTGCAAATTGCATGAATGTATTGATTTTCATATTTTAAACAGTGTAGACTTTGAAAAATTAGAGCCTGAACAACTGGCTTCTGACTCCCTCCACCTCTCTCAGTTTCAAACAAAATCCATAAGGACACGAATAAAAAAACAAACAAACAAACACAAAGATCTCCCTAAATCCCAAATACAACTGTGCATTTTAATTCAGTTAAAATTCAGTTATCTATTTCTGAACACTATTCTATTCTTTCATATAAATATTAGCTTATCACAAATTCTGTGCTATCAGAACTTCATCCATCAAAACCAGTGTGCAGTTTTCATACAATGCTTTCCTACAGCATCAGTAATACTCCTTTAGGGCAAGGGAGACAAAAAAGATTTTTTATAAACAAAGGAAAATAGGCAACGTAGAAGTTAAAGACAATGGTCATATGAGAGACTGTTATATTGCAGTCAGGAATTTTCTTAAAATAAATGACAAAAACTGCAGTATCAGAAGAATATATTTTACTTTAAGTGATTTAGCCTTAGCCATTTCCTATCTAATGTAATTGCTGGATCAAAAGAAGTCTATTTTCGATTGCTTGGGAGGAATGAGTGAGGCAACCTTCTACGTATTCCATGGACTAGAACAGAGAAATAAAGAATCTTTATATAGGCATGCAAATAAAAAGTTAAAAAAAATTAATCAAGAAGTCACTTTTATTGTTAAATGTCTTGCATCAGTGTATTAATTACAAGCACCATGCCTCTGGTAGTCACTTCTCTCAGTAGAATGCTATGCCTTTACCACTTGGCAACTTTCCAGTGGTTTCTCTTTTCCAAACAGTTTAACTCCTCTTAGCAGAGATAATTTGCAATCCCCAACAGAAGTGCTAAAGGTGGCTCACAGAACCCTCAGTTTGCTACCGAGTAGCATAATTTAAGTGGTTAGTTAGCATACCATACCAACATCCTAATGCAGACACCACAACGTGGGTCAAGGCAGAATTGAAGAGGACCAAAAAGCTCTGTTCCATATATACAGATCAATCCCATTCGTTCAAAGACACCTGAGAGATTCTAAAGATAGCCCGATATATTTGCTACTTCAGGAAAACAAATTCCCCCTGTACCTCTGATGTGCAACACATCATCATTGGTAAGTCTTTCATAATTCCCTCCTCTGCCAATACCTACTCCAATTCTTAGTAAAGAAATGATGGAAATAGCCATCAATTTATATAAGATTCTGAAATACTTACCTTGATTTTTTTCAGCTTCTTCTACAGAGCCAATATACTTGGTAGCAACTTCAGGGTTGTCTATAGAGGGGTCTAATGCATAACCTGGAATAATATAACAAAATAAATGTTATTTTGGACCTTTGACTTTTGCACAACTTTTGTATGCCTTTCTACTAAGTCCATAAAATTATTTCCAGCTGGCACTGAGGAAGCTCAGAATGAAGAAGGATAAATACCTCAAAATTTCATTCACTATTCACTTGACCTCAGTACTGTAGTTAGTACAATATATTACCACAGACTGGCTTGTGTTGGAAGGGACCTTTAAAGATTATCTAGTCTAAATCCCTTGCCATGAGGACTCTGTGCATGCATTGCAACCAGAATGCTTAATTCTGCACAACAGAGAATACATGCAATAAGCAAACAGTCCACATCAAAAGAGTGAAGCCTCAGAATCTTTCTGGCCTCCCAAGAGGCCTCTAGCCCAGCACCCCACTCCAAGCAAGGTCAACACTGAACTCAGACCAGTCTACTACAATACAAAACATTACTTTCTTGTCACAGCAGCCCACTTTTGTTTTCTGGTGTAAAGGAAAGACTTAACTCTAAATTTACTGTCAGCAATGCATGATTTTAATTGGGTGCTGCTTTAGTTCAGGGCAAAGGCAGTAAGTTGCATTGAAACCACCCAAAAGGAAGAGGGCAGGGATACAAAAGAAGAATGGAAGCAAGTGAAGTTTTCTAGGGCTTGATGCATATTCTGTGTGCCTCCTCACAGAAGGGATTTCATCCTCATATCAAGGCTGGAAAAACTTGTTCCTTCCACATGAAAGCAGTTGCTTTAACTAACGTGGAACGTACCAGAAGCAGCAGCAATAGCCTTTAATTGTTAAAAGAATTAAGTATTCACATCATCATTTCCTGATTACTGCTATTGAGTTGCGTTAAAAAGCAAAAAAAAAACCAAACAAATTTACAAATGCATTTACTCTTATAAATAATTTATAAAATGTATTAGCATTTTTGTAGATATTCAGGATAATTCACATTTTTTCATTCTGAGATTCTTATTTTAATATGCATCTCTTACACTTTCTCTCCATTTCTCCTGAAGCAGACAGGCATGAGCTTCTGTGAAATACAAATAACCTCATGCGGTTTCCAAGGTAGAGGGGTACTGAAGGTTTACTGACCACTGTGGCTTTTTTTTCTTTTTTTCTTTTGTTTAAGACTGCACCCTGGTGGACACAGCACCATTTTTTATTAAACATCACTCAAATGACAAACTGCCTCTTGAGAACCCATAGAGAATTCCTCCGTCTCGGAAAGAAAAAACTTAAATAAAAAGGAAAGAGAAGCAATGAAAGAGAAGTAAATTTTACCACTGGTAGAAGTAACCACACACAAATCCACAGGAATCTTAGGGCATACCAATTAATTCTTACATTTCTGTCGATTCATAGAAACAATTATGAAAATCATAAGCAGTGGAAGATTAACCTTTGACTCCCAAAGACCAATAGCTTATAAAAGCACTTGAATGCAAACATATTGAGAACCTATCAACACCAGCCCAATAGCCAAAGGAGACCATCCCCAGCCACTTCTCAGACACATTGCTGTCCTAGAAGATTTTTACTTACATGGATAACCAAACTGAGCAGACACTGTAATCAGACTAATTTAACTACCTGCTTTTATTAAGGCAGTATATCAGTGAGCTCTCTTCCTAGCTTATAGCTTGGTTTCTATTAACAGCAGAGAGATATTACTTTGGATTTATGTCAAAATCAATACAGTGGTTTTCTTGTCCTCCAACTGTATTGACAGACTCTGGGACTCTATTTGCTCAGTACTTGTAAAAGAGGGACAGTATTCTAATGAATAAGGGACCCTGGGCCAAGCACAGCTTCCCGTGGAAGCGGAGACTTCTTATAGCTGGATTGAATTTGGTCCAGCATCACTGTCATAGAAAAGCTCTGAACAATTTCTACTTTCTAGTGGGTTATGTGAAAGAGAATCTTTTCTTTCTGGCTGAGACTCCTAAACACAGCTGCAAAAGACAGCTTGCTTTTATCCTACTCAGCTGGTATATATAACGTGCCTTCACTCCTACATCTCCTCTAGTTTCATTTAGAAGGGAGATATTTCATGCTACACTTTAGCACAGAAAGGTACAATTCCACCTACATCCATTACTTCAATGTATCTGAAAATGGTTGGTTAAATAAGCAGGCTTCAATGTGCATTCCATAATGACAGTAAATTCAAGTAAGTTTACGTTGTATTGTGCAGTGCAGCACAGAGGAACTCGAGGTAGCTCACATATGTGAAACAGAGCTAGTCTGAATCTGACTGAACCGGCCTGAGAATAAAGCAACCTGGGAATAAAATGTCAACAATTGTAAAAGCTAACAGTGACTGCAGGCACTGCATGTGAGCATACAAAAAACAAAAAACAGCCACAAGTGTAATTTTCAAGTCATTTTAAGCTTCACAGTATCAATCTCACTGATACACTAATCCTTTTTAACAGTTACAGAACACTCATAAAGAGCTTTGAAACTCACGGACAGAAGACTGCTTATTATTTAATAAGACATTAATATCTTGTGAAAGAGAGGCTTTAGAATACTAAATGCTGCATGAATGAAGTAGTTCAGTTCCAGTGTAACTACAGGGGGCTGAAGAATAGGACTTAGAATATATATAGAATAGAATATAGAATAACTATAGAGGCTGAAATAGGTATGAAATTATTATTTTTAACCATATTAAGAACAGAATTGTTCAGTTCAAACTGATCTACAAAGATCATTGAGTACAAATGCCTGACCACTTCAGGACAAATCAAAACCTGCAGCATGTTACTGAGGGCATTGTCCTAAAGTCTCTTGAGCACTAACAGGCATTGGGGCATCACCTATCAGGGCAGCCTGTTCCAATGTTTGATCATCCTCCTGGCGAAGAAATGTATCCCAATGCCCATCTGACCCTCCCCTGCTGCAGCTTTGTGCCATTCCCATCCTGCCACTGGTACCAGGGAGCAGAGCCAGATACCTCTCTCTGTTTCCCCTCCTCAGTGAGCGGGAGGGAGCAGTGAGGTTCCCTCTCAGCCTCCTTTCCTCCTGGCTGGATATCCCAACCTACTCAGTCCCTTCCCACAAGGTATGCCCATCAGGCATGTTCACACTAATAAACAGTTTGTGTGCCACAGGTAAAAAAAATTCGTAACAACTTTTACACTGAAAGCACACATATAAACTGCAACATGAATGAGAATGGGCCTGGAGGAAAGCATAGCAGAGATTGGCAAAATGTGCTTGTGATCTAAAAAGGGATGAAGAGAGGAAAACAGAATGGATGAACACAGAGGTAGTTTCGATATGTGAAACATTAAAAGTAACAACCACCCATGGCTTGACAGAACTACTGATAGAAACGTAAGATGGAGTTAAAGTGTGCAGCACAGAAGGCTCAAGGTGGTATCAGTAAAACCTCTATTGTTATACTCATGAAAAAAACCCTGCAAATTTGAAGATTTTAAAAACATGGGAAAAAAAAAAGTACGGAAATATGGCAGACAAGTGCATCATGAGAGATCTCAAAGCAATTTTGACTCAGATGAAAAGATCTGACTAGATCTCTGGTTTCAAGGTGTTTTCTGTAGATACCTGACCTGCGCATCCCCTGACAACTTTCAGGGAGTCTGAAAGACAGGAGAAGCAAGCTTGCATTACAAATAACCTCCTCAGTTCAGGGGTAAAATGACAGCTTGCAGATCCATTGTGAAGAAAAAATAGAGAACCAAACCAAGTCTAAGACTTGACGTTTGCTATGGCATGTTATATGGCTGAACTACAGCATTCTGTCTTAAAAAGACAGGCATCTGACTGCTAAGTGCTGGTACCATAGAGACATTCTTGATAAAGAAGCTGAAGTCAGCTTGATCTGTCAGAGATCTGAGAAGTGCATTCAGTATGCTCTCCTGTTTTCTATGGGCTGCAGAGCAGTGACTTGATTACGGTTATAGAATTTTTGAATTTGTATCAAACACGTGAAGGAAAGGCAGATCATTCCCAACAGGTTGCTCACTGCAAACAGAAACTGCAATCTTTAAACCCAATCTGGAAAATATTTCCAGTGCTTGTGCCAATAATACATTCCCAAGTTTCTGGAATGAAGTGAACCTTAGTAAGATGAGTAGGTTTTATCTATTTTAAGCAGGTTACTGGCACTGTCACAGAATCACAAAATGGTGAGGGTTGGAAGGGACCTCAAGGATCATGAATCTCTAACTCCCCCGCCACATGCAGAGCCACCAAACTCCCCATTTAATACTAGACCAGGCTGCCCAGGGCCCCGTCCAATCTGGCCTTGAACACCTCCAGGGACGGGGCGTTCTGTGAAGAATCAAAGAGCACTTTGTGATTAAATAGTTGGGGAAAAGCAACGATTAAAGAAACATAAGCAATCTGAAATAAGACAAAAACTTAAATTTAAGATACATCCTCAAGCAAAAGGTGTAGCACAGAAATTTGAAAACTCAGATAAGAGGGACAGCAATAAGCACAGGATCCTACTTAAACTGGGCCCAGAGAATAAGAAGATCTGAGCATGCACAGAAAATAGCAGAAGCTAAAACATAATAAACAATGAAATCTGAACATTTTGCTCTAAATTCAGAATTTAGAATTCACAATTGGTAGAACAATATTGCCTAATAATCGTACAGAATGCACTCTCAAGCATGTAAAAATAAGACCGTCTCAACAGCAGGGAAAAAACACGCCGCATGTTGAAGAGCGGTTAAACCAATTCAGATTAACAATTTAATAGCGCTAACAAGCATTAGAGAATCCTTTGGACTGAAATCCCAGGCTTAGGTAGTGGCAAGTAAAATTGCCAGGATATCGTCACTGACTGCTCAGCCAGAAGAGACAATAATCATGAGATGGTAACAAAGGTGCTAGGCAAAGAACCACAACATTCTTACACAACATACCTGCCCCGGGAAGCAGTCGTTTTAGAGATTCACAAGAAAATAAGTCAACTGAGCAGTGTGAGAAGATTGATTTTAGGACATTTTTACTAAGGATACATGTTTTAAAAGTGACTACAATGCAGAATAAATAAATAAATAAGTCAACATTTTTGAAGAAGCAAAGAAAGCCATGAAAACATTTACTACAATGATCTTAAACTCAAACCAGGAGAGCTATACAAAACAGAGAAGATTTTAAAAAGGAACAGAAAGTAAGCCCCAAAGGATAGAGCCTGTTCTAAATGCAGGGACATTTCAAAGACAGTGTGTTGGAGAAAAAAAACTACTGCCTGCCAGCTATTAAAAGACTTAAAAGAGATGAGAGGGAAGTGAGCACAACTGAACAGCACAGTACGTAAAAAGAAACTATTAGAAAATGCTCTTCAATGAGCTGAAGTTGCATCCAAATACGTGAGAAACCAAGAACCAAAGCAGCTTTATATGGAGGAGTCTGGGAAGGCTCTTGTTCTAGAACCTTTCTTTACAGGTAACATGACAAAGTATTACCTCAGAGTGAAATGTCAGGAGACTAAAGAGTCAGATGAGTGGTAAGACCCAGGACCAGATGGTGTTCACCCAAGAGATCTAAAGCCAAATCCCAGCATAAAAACTCTCACTTAAAACTGACTTAATACACCTCCCTCTACACCAGGTAGCTCACAGCCCCATCCAGCCTGGCCTGGAATGCTTCCAGGGAGGGGACATCCACAACATCACTAGGCAACCTTTCCAGTGTCTCACCACCCTCACAGTAAATGATTGATATCTTTATGAAACTGAGTTAAACTGATTACAGGGTACTTCAAAGACACTTTGAAAACACCATATTAACATATCTTTACATGGTCAACTGATCAACAAAAAAGAACACAGATATACTACTACTTGTTTGCCTCTTTCTCTCGTTCCTCTTTAGGTATCCACTGCTGCCTTCTTGTCTAAGAGGATCTTGACTGAGATTGATTCTGGCCTTTCTTCAGCTACAGCATGGACATTCTGACCTATGCAAGTGTGACACAGATAAAGCACTTACAACTGGAAATATTTACTGCAGAAGTACATGGGAAAGACTGCCAAAACATACCTGGGCTTTGTCTGTGACTAATATAGAGGTTTCCCATCTAAGACACATTACCTTTCAAGATGATATGTAAAACTACCTTTAAAAAAAAAAAAAACAACAAATAAGACCCCTTCCTTAAAATAGTAAGAAAGGACAACAACAAATCCCCATATAAAGGTGCAGACACTGCAGCATTGAGCTGTTTTGGATACATGATCTCATTTATCAGCTTCTCTGTCATGTACCACAGTTGTCCTTCATTTATGGGTGTTGATAACTTACATGCTAGCCACTGCAGATATAAAGCCTCCTGCCTTAGCACAATGCCATCAAGCAGCCTAATAGGGTCCAGGGCTCTCCAGATCTCCAGTTTTCAATTGAGAAATTTACTTTCTGTTCTAACAATATGCTAAGATTTAGTCATTACAAATACAAATGAATTAGATTTATGCCCAGCAACTATACTTGTGTTTCTGTACTTGTCTTTTTCAAGAAGATATTTATGACCTCCTTTTGAAATGGAAAAGAGAATGTCAATGTTTTTAAAAGACAACTTTTTGACAATCTAAACAAATACTATTTTTAAATAGCTCACAAAAAACCTTCTAGTGACTCAAGAAAACACGATCATTTGCTGCACATTCTAGTTTGAACTTTAGCTTCTCAAGGCTAGTTCTTGCAATTTAAACTATCTCAGCCTTTTCAGAGCTCTATTTTCACTGTAGTGAGATCATTATCTGCTGAACATTTCTAGAAAGCTAATATGATAGTGGCACACTTGCCAGTGTTATCAGTCTTAAAAATATTTTTATACTCATGTAACAAAGCCTCTAAAGCAGTTGCTGTGCACTATATAAATATAAATCAACAGCAAGAGCTTTGGGCAGTTTTATTAGTTTTACTCTCCCCCAAACTAAACTTCGCAATGCTTGCCCCCCAAAAAAACAACCAACAGCATATCCAACAGACCATTTTTGCAATATGCATTTAAAGCACACTCAAAATGCACAACCCACACAGTGCAACATTTAATTTCAGTGACCAAAAACCAACCTGCTCAGACCCTGAGTCCTGCAGGGAATACTCTTCAGAGTACAAATACAAATAAAAAAGGAAACCACAAGGTTTTTCTTGCTCCCAAGTTGACTTTTGTGACACTATAATCTACACAGCAAGTATCAGAACTTGCTTAGTAGACTGAATTTGAAGAATACAAAGTCAGACTTCACCTGAAAACAAACATTTATGTTGCAAGACAAGCATTCGCAGTCAAGTTTAAAGAAAAACAGAAATAAGAGCTTATAATGTAACAAAGAAGAAAATTAATCGCATTTGTATGTCAATACATGGTGGTTTCATTCCTTCAAACGTGACCAAAAGAATGCTTACAATACATGCTTTTCAGTATTTTCCTCATAAGAAAACACATTTTTCATACAATCCATAAAAAGCTTATTCATTTGATACTCAAACTCCTCCAATACTCAATCTTTCATTTTTCAAATGCAACAGATTACAGGTGAAAAGATTCTTCAAGATGAGAAAGAAGCAACTGTGACCATCCACACAAAGACACATCATTGGTCATGTCTGTGCTAGAAACACTCCAGCAAATGCACTCTCGCTTAGTCCAATTCCCATTCATCCAACTTGCATCTACAACAAGCAACCACTGAAGAACTATACACCTTAATATGGCTTTCTTTTTGCTTTGTGAGAAACTACCTTTAGTTAGAATCACATGAAGAAATCTATTTGCATAAAAGATCTTCAATTATTTCTCACATTGAAAACATGGAATTTTGATTTGTTTTCTCCACATAGATTCAGCTAACAAAGGGATTCATTAAGAGCATTTCTGTAGAAGATTGTGTACTTGATTACAGTTTCAAAAGGAATTACAAAATGAGATCACCCACGTAAATACTATGATCTACAGCAATATGGATTCTCATTCAAAGACTTTTCCCCACATGGACTCCACTGTTAAGGACTTACCATAGGTGACAAATGTCCTTCGTTGTTGCTCAAACATGAAATCATTGATGTGAGCTGGCTCTGCATATCCAGAGAGCATATTTCTAGGTGCAGCCATTTGCTGAGTCCGAAATGGGTTTTCTGGTCCAAACTACACCAATAACATTAAAAGAAATAAATGAGAGTTACTAATTTGTTATTTTTATGCATGAAAGAAAAGCAAACAAAAACAACAACAAAACAGAAACACAAAAAACAGGGAGAATAGTTATGTCTTTCAAAAAAGGTAATGATAAGCCACTCCAGCTTTCTGTTTCTATTCCTTTAAGTCCACTGAATCAGTCTTAGATCACTATCACAGCCTGAACAGCCTATTTTATGATTGAAGTTTCTAGCCTATATTACCACTACAGAAGACAAATCAATATCAGCTACTTGACACAAAAGATTTCTATTCATTACGTGGTCAGTTCAAGCACATTCAGAACACAAAACTACAGTGTACTGTTCCTTATAAGGAACAAGTCCTATAAAACTCTTGTAGCTCATACAGAAATTACACTTCCCATTTTCATGCATGTAAAAAGCAACTAGGGACTTGTTGTATTACTCTAGAATAAACACTTATGAAACTCTGCCTTGCTTTTTTCTTGCAAGGTGACAAATGCTAAAGGCTTCCTGAACATACCACGGACGAGCAAAAGTATTGAAACCATGAATGCAAACACATACAATACAGAGATTAACATCAAACTACATTTATATGTAAGCACTGTGCTTGTCAATCACGTTCACAGCCACCTGAGACTGTTCCACATTAGGCTTCTCTAACACTTACACAAGATAAGACTGTAGTAATTTTAAACCAGTGTTTTTTCCTCACATACTTTATGGATTTGAAATGACCTGCTGGAAGTTGCAAAATGCTACCTTGCTAGGAAAGGATCAGTTTATATGGTTCCACAAAATGTTTTCTAAACGTGAAGTACAAACGATGCAGAAATTTTAGATTGAAGCAGGGTCATCTTAGCATGAATAATTCAAGGAACAGGCAGGCTTTTATCTACCTGGAATGCTAGCCTCTGATCTCACAACAGGCAAACTGTACAAAGAAGTTAAATACTGCAAAAAAGTTAAATGCTTGAACAGCTGTTTTCATCCTTTGGATAGCTGTCAGTTATAAAATCCTGTCAGTTACAAAATAGAAAGTGGTTCACATAGCACTAGGCTATCCAACTTCAGCCTAAAGTGGCTTCCCACTCTACACATTAGAAAATCTTAACTTACTGAAACAACACTGGATGCGAATAGTTGTACTGGAAGTAACTAAGAGTTTGATTTCAAACTTTATAAACAATATATCTGCTAGATTTACAACAATTTATTTTGCAAAGTGATGTGATGAGTAAATAGGAAAAATGTGAAAACAGTAAGAGACTACTTCAATGCTGTTTGTTTTACTCAATATTTTTTATGTTTTCCAAGCCTTAACTTTAAAGTTCTCATCCTGACAATCACTATTTCTTAGAACAGTTTTCCGCAGAATATTAAAATTCAAAATTAAAATTAGCACCTATGTACCTATCTATGGATAATCTTTTTACAGTGTGCACAAACTAGATTCCTAACTAGAGCAGGCATTCAAAGAAAATATGTCTTATTTGATTTCCGCATGAGAATTACAGAGCCTCTAAGTGAAATAAATTTCTGCTGTAAATACCAGCATTGTTTCTTACCTCAGGTGCAAACATGGTCTCATAAGTCGGATTGTACTGAACTTCCTTAATAGCAGGATCAAGATGGACTCCTGTTTCCACATCTTCCTGAAATAAAACAGACATACAAGAACATCATTTTGCATATTCAGATTTTAAAATGTGTATTACTCCATTTCAGACCAAATTAATGCTGGGTTTCAGGTGGATGCTTTTAGTGCTATAGAAGGAGAAACACTGTTTGGCCACAGTCACTATTTAAAAAAAGGAAAAGAAAAATTGCAAAAGAACACTTACATAAATCTTACATGGCTATAGTACATTATTTCCTTAAAAAAAAAAAAAAAAAAAAAAAAAGATTTATTGCATACACTTTAAAGACAGTAGCAAGATTAGAAGTAAGCTTTCTTTCACCCAGGATGTTTGAAAGCCAGACCTTCTAAAGAAGGGTCAGGTAAAATGGTCACCAATTTGATATCAAAGTGTGAAAGATAGATTTTTACAAAAGGAAAATGGCAGAAGTCACAAGTAACTGCTTTGAGAAATAGCCCCCCAAAAAAGAATCAGACATCAGAGCAAACACATATAACAGCAAGTTTTAGATAATCCAACAACCTCTCATCCCCACATTTTTACCAAAAGGTATAAATGTATAAATGTAACCCAGTTTCAGTTTTAAAACATGTCTCCAAGTCTGCTGAGACAACAATTTAACTTGACAGATGAAGAAAGAGGGGCTAACCAGAAGCATAACTTCTCTAACAACTCAAAGGGAAAAACTCAGAAGTGCACACACAGCTGAAGTAGAAGAGAAGAGATAAAATGGGAAAGCAAAGTCTGATTAGGTGGCAGCGCTCAAAAAGATTTGGCTTCAAAGAGTTCTACAAAGGCTCATTTACTTTGAGCCTAAATTGATGCTGTTTTCCCTCATCCCCCAATTAAGGGCTAAATTTCACACAGGAGAATGTTATTTTGTGGCATTGCTACAAGCATTGCTTCCTGCATCTTTATTCCAGAATAAAGGTATTTATAATGTGCTTGTATATTCATAATATTCCTAACAATTATCCTGAAGGTTGCCCAGCATCAGTATTTCATCAGTGCTTAGCTACAGCAGGATCCAAACGTATCTGCACGTCACAGCTTCACCCTTACCACATACCAATTATTTTTACAGGCAGGTCCAGCCATTGTGCTGCTCCCACTGGAGCCATAGCACTGCCCGCTCTTTGCCTGACCTCATTTCTGTTGTCCCACAAACTTCCTGAGTTACTGGGTCTATATAAAACAGCTCCTGCCACATTCACAGCCCTGACGTTCAAATGTGGTGAACTTACCCAGAAACAGCACAGCAGGCCTAATCCAGTCATTCAGCAACATGACAGACAACAACTCCGCACTCAGCTGGAATAGGAGCACTTCAAAACCATTTCACAACCTACAATACCTACACACTCTTATTTCCTTGCACAGTTCTACAGCCCGAGGAGGTTTTGCTCTGCCAGGCAGACTTCAGGTCTTATCCACCAATCTTATCTGAAGAAATGAATAATGTTGATAATATGGCAAAATGTATCTGGCCAACTATCAGTGACATTTAAACATTTACTAGGGTTCCAGAAATTAAGGCATAGGGTTTTTTTTCCCTGTTCTTTCAGAAGTCAAAGAAATCCAGTTTTGCAATAATGCCAAGAATTGTTCCATTCTGCTATTTTTCCTCCTCCCTTCTCTATGTTCAGTCCTATTACATGCCGTTTGGTAAATGAGAAAAGAAACAGATTGTGTCTTGAAAGCTGATCCTCTGCTGGATGATTATAGCAATTCTGGTTCTCCCTCACTGCTGGTGGAACAGCGCTGAGTCATTTGGAAGCTGCACAATATGTTCGCGTCGAGACCACCACAGGCATATCCCTTCTGCCTGAAAACCACTGAGCCTTGAAAGCAAAGCATGTGTCAGAGTTTTCAGAGCTATGCTCACCAGTTTCTGTACTTTTGAGCACCAAATGATGATTTGCAACTGCGCTGCTGCCAGAGGAGATCAGTTGTCTTTTTTGTGATGCCATCTCCCTTTAAGTTATATGACAATTTGAACACGTCCCAAGCTCCCAGCTTCACCTGCTCAGTATTTTAAGCAATGAATACCCACAGAGTAATACGCAACGTATTCTGAGATGTTAGCCTAATTGAGGCAAATTATTCGTTCTTCGGTCAAGGTCTGATAAATGTCAGTCTGAACAACACTGTGGAACAGTCAGGTAACAAGCACTGAACATGTGCAGTGTCAAGACCCACCATCATTCACTCAGACCACCAATCATTTGACAAAGTGGCAAGCAATCTGCACTGGGGGTGTTCTTTCTATGGAAGCAAAGAATGCAACAGAAACAAGAAGCCCCATCCTCTGCAGATGGCAAACATCACAAGGCACACCGGTATACCTTATTTTAGCTAAACTTGCCCTTCTGATATTGAGGAAGTGGGAAGTTTTAGGAGTTATATTTTATTTAATATGACTTTTTGAAAGACGTAACCCAATGGTGCTGCAAACTCCAGGTCCCCACGTTCTCTCTGCCTACCTTAATGCAGGGAACAAAAGCTCAGCTGTGTGCAGTGGCAACGTTGGGCACTACATACCATGTAAGACACACGTGCTACTGGAAAGGGTCCAAAACATAATATCAAGAACAATCAAAGGCATAAGAAAATATGACGTGAAGAAAAAATTGACCAACATGATTTGGCCAAAAAAAAAAAAAAAAATTCAGATTACAGAACTTAACAGAAGCCAAGTACAGCAAAACAGTGAAATTGCAGCTTGTTGATCTACTGAAGTTTGGTAAATACAACTTAAATGAGTGTGTGTCCAGATGACAGAGGTATCACCCTTGATACAAGGCAAAAATGGAACAGATGACATCAGTGAAGCACTTAGGGCATTCTCTCTCTCCTTGTCTCTTATAACACGACTGCTACTTCTGCCACATCAGGTTGATTTATAGTTCAGATGTTATTTGGTTAGGTATATAAAAATGCTTTGATTCTTAAATGCTTTCCCCTTTTACCTGTTCTCTGTTGTGTTTCATCCCACAACACTACATCACACGCTGTCAGAGGAAGGGCACTCAGGGCTGAACTCTGGAGCATCAGCATTTCCTAAGGAATCTACCTGGAGGCATACATAAGCTAAGCAGAGACAAGCAAGCGCTTCATTCCAGCTCCCCAGAGATCACAGCTGCTGCCAAGGTGTCCTCTCTAAATCCTACCATAAAGATCCTGTGGCCACTTTAAAGTTAGCAGAGATAAGAGCATGGGAAATACAAGGGATTTTAAAGCATAAGTATAGTAAACCAGATTAGATTTCCTTTTTATGGGCTCCTTGCACATGCCAGTCCTTCTTCAGGAAAAATATACCTGAGTACCATAAAAAAAAACCATTACAATCTATGAAAGACACTTGATTCGTAAAATGCAAGATAGTTCAATAATAATAATAACAAAAAAAAAAAATCTGGAAAATGCATGTTAAAAGTTTCTTTTATAGGCTTGCAAGACAAAAATATCCTTGATTTAAACGCAGATCAAATTCCTGAAGAACAATCCTAAATAAAAGCAACAAACTACAGTATGGATGCAGCTCATTTTGTTCCTTTGTAATAAGATAATGTTGCTTAGTGCAACTCACAATTCCTTTAATCCACAATGTTTTTAAGTTTCAGCCAAATGTTATAATCCTCATTGTGGTAGCATGTGACTGCCTTCAAGTTTAATGAGAGCTGTCAATGTACTTAAGAAGCAGAATTTGACAAATTTCAACCATGTGTCTAAACTCGATGTTTAATAGAAGCAAAAGTCATAGCTTTTTGGTTTCATATCTTCCAAGCAAGAAGTTGTGATATATAAGTGGGTTGTCTTTTCTGTTGGACATTTTAGACAACAAACCTCACATTTCCTTCTCTCCAACTAAATTCACTGTTAATTATCCAATAGCTAAAATGTACAGTCGACACTGCACAGAATTAGCTTACTTACTTTTTAAATTAAAATGCACTAAATTAAGGCCCCATACCATAAGTTGCACGGGCTTAAGCAGTTTGTTACTTACCCATTCTTACATAAATCTCTTGGCCTGTCAGGTAAACAGTGTGCTCTCCTCCCATACATTTTTAGATTTATTACCAAGAGATGAATGACATTTATAGTAAGGCACCAACATAGAGATTTGGTTCTTACCACCTCTTAGTGCGTGTGAATGAGTAAAATGACTAACAGTACATGTTCATCCCAATGACTTGGAAATAATAAAATTAGACTGGCCAGAAAAGCAGATGTCAAATAGTTTTGTTAAGCTATGCTAGATATCCTGCACCTTGCATTCTGTACAACATATTTTGTGACAACAAATAGAAAAGAAAACAACAACAAAAACACATTAAAAGAAGTCAGTGTCCCTAACAGACCACCCCACAAGTCATTAAACTTCATTATTGCTATCCCATGGTCACACAGTGACTGTGTGCCTTTCCTCTCCACAACTGGGCAAGAAACAGATTTTAAAGAACATTAAGAAAAGTGAATGAAGTCTACTTTTTTCCCTTGAAGTTATATTTTTCTGGACACCTACATACTGGTACGAGTTCCAACAGATAAAAGAAAAATAGACTTAAGACTCCTAACCTCTTCTTACATTAAATAGAGAACCTTCGGTTTCTGCAGTGGCTCAGCCCAGTTGATTTCAACTTGCTGAGCATCCTTCTCCTAAAAACAGGGAATGAGACACTGTAGGTAAATAAGGAACTGTTCCCATCCAAGTTTCACCCTGAGCTGACGCAGATCGGACAAAGAATAAATATTATCTCCCAAAGCAATAGTTGTAACTGCAACAGTTCACGTGAAACTGATTTCTTCACAGGATGTGTAATTTCCTACATTTCCCTCAGCATTTTTAATTCCCTAATTCACAAGTTTGCAAGCAACCATAAGATGAATTTTTTTTTGTATCAACAGAAGCTGATGTTAAAGACCAAGTAACTGAGTCTCTGTATTCGAGTGCTTCACACAACATTCTTAATTTACCCCCCCCAAAAAAGGCCAACACATAGACACCATACTTAGCCAGCCTCTGGATATCTAACAGCAGGTGGGCTCCAGATCATCAGACTTTCACTAGGCAAACATATTCTGTGTTTCTCCTCAGTCTGTTAGTTGTAACAGCGTCACAAGTCCTGTTCACAGAACTGGTTGCTTTAAAAACCTTGCTTGTCATACCAAGAGGGTGGTTCACAAGAGATACTGCATAAAGGTGGTACCTGCTTCTTATCGTAACTGCACCGAATCTCACCACAAAACTGGTTAAAGAAAAAACATCCATAAAAATACCTCAAGCTACACAACAGAATGGTGTCTGCTCAGCCAGTGCAGTCACTGTGGAGTCACTTTGCACAGCTCTGCTCCCACCACAAGTGCAGGGACCTGCCATATCTCACACACAAAGTGAGAAACGGACCTTCTCCTTTGCAGGAAATGCCACTGCCAGCAAGGAGTTGACAAGAGTAGCACATATGTCAACAATCAAACAAACTGACACAAACTGGAATTCACAGGACCCACTTATTTATCACAGGGTTTCTACCTGAAAGAAACACCATTCTTTTGACAGAGTGGAGAAGTGGTGAATCTCCACTCGCTTCCTGCAGGAGCTGAGGGTACCACATTACATATATCCAGTTACCACGTGCTGTACCTTGGGGTGACCGCAGCTGCAGAGAAGGTAGCTCCCAGCCCCTGCTAATAGCAGCTGTGCTCCTCTTCCTTCATAAAACAGCTTTTGTCAACAACACTGTCATGCTTACTCAAAAAACACCAATAGAGATCAGATAGGAAAATATCTTGACTTATTTATCCATGTTCTCCACAAAAGAAAGCAGCAGCCCTACAGTAACTCTGCACCCCCAGGAAAGCAAGAACAGGGCAGGTATAGAGGATACTTTTTCTGCACCCTCCCAGTCTCCAACTATTTGCAGTGCGGAAGACTCGGTGAGCTTGACGCAATCTGTGTATCTACTAACACCTCTTCCTTCATCAAATCTCCTCCAAGTACTTGTCCAGACTCTACTTGTGATAACGTAAACTTCTAGCACAGGCAATATGCCTTGGCACTGGATTAGCCCTACTACATGCCACTTGAAGAACGGCACCCATTTGTTTTAAAACTGGCTCCTGCCAGTTAGCTTAGATCTCCTATAATGGAAGAGGCATCAAAGATTTCATAGGTCTCAGTCACACTTTTCACTTCAGTCATCTCCCTCCCAGTTTTGGCCTGTCCACTAACCTCTCACAAAGCAGCACTAACTTCACTCAACCATGCTGTTCTATAGTGCCATTTTTCAGACAAGTTCCCACTGAGGAGCTTCAGGCCACCGTGAGGCTTCCTTTTAGCCTTCTCTGCTCTGGGCCAAACAAGCCAAGGGACCTCAGTCCCTTCTCATGCAGATTTTCCACCATCTTCACAGCTCTCCTCTGGACAGTCTCTAATACTTTCATGTCTTTCTACATCCTTCTGTGTCCCATCAGGTGCCCAAACCTGCACACCTTAGGGCTATTTGATAAGCATGGTTAAGTAACAGTAAAGAAAAAAAACCAACCAAAAATACTGTCATTGATTGAGCTAACCAATACACCTTGCTAATAGAGTGAAGAATCCATTCGTCTTTAACGTTCAAGTCTGAAGTCCGTGCAAGTCAAGATATAATTCTCAACAAGGAATAAGTACAACGATTAGGATCGGTGTGAGGAACCTGGATACTTAGGACTGACATTCTCAGTAGCCAGAACCACAGTCATGTGTGGCTGCCATTCGCATTATGTAACTAACCCTTCAGCCTCCCCTCTTATAAGCATCTCTTCTTACACATTTCCAGTTCCTCGTCTATTGCCTATCCATGCACTCAGGAGTACCTGACCCTTATTCGTGTCAAAACAGCACTTGCACAAGTAAAGCGATACTCATGAACTGTAACCCTGCTTTCCCCCTCACTCGCTGTTTTTCTCAAACTATACGCAGAGAACGATTGTCAACCTGCACTCAAAATAGTGCTTCTTTACCGCCTAGAGCTTTCTAACCCTAAAAGAATTAGACAACAAAATCCGGACAGAGTGACGGGCAAGCTCTCACCGCCTCACACACAGACGGCAGCAATACCCCGACACCTCTCCACCCCCCCGTCCGGGATCCCAAAGGTGGGCTCAGCTCCCGTCCGCTCCCGTACCTTCACCGCCACTTCCGGGGCCGCGTCCACGGGCAGAGCCGGGGGCGCTGCGGGCGGCGGCCGGAGGTGCAGCACAGCGTCACGGCTGGCGAGCACGACGGCGCGCTGTGGACCGGCATCGGCTTCGGGCTCCGAATCGGGCTCCGAGTCGGAGCCGCCGTAGGAGGCGAGCGCGGCGATGGCCGCCGACATCTTGGCGCGGGGGTGGCGGGGACGGGCGGGTCCTGGCAGCTACGTGGCTCTCGTCGTGGGTTTTACCCAGGGAGCGGGTCGAGCGGAGTGACGTGGTAAACGGTATCTCACTAAAACTCTAAATACTTTTTATAGTATAAAGCACGGTGCTTTATAGGATATACAGGTGTCTGGGGCGGGTTTCGTCTCTCACTTCTGCCATCTGTTCTTAATCTTCCAGGACCGCCGGGCGGGACTACAGTACCCAGCACGCAGTGCGGCTCGGTCCGGACGGAGGGGGGGGTGCTGTGCAACGGCTCGAGACGGGGGGACGGGGATTTCGCCACTGCCGGTCGCTATGGGCGGCCTGCTGCTTATTCTCTCCTACGCCGCGGCAAGCAGGCAGGCGGGGCAGCCCGCAAGTCACCGCGCCGCCAAGCTTACAGCGAACCGTCCCTGTCTCCACGAAGAGGGGGAACGAGCCACTACCGCCGTCGCCAGGGGACAGCCGCGGGCCCGGAATGCCCCGCCCCCTGCCCATGATTGGCCGTCAGCAGCCGGCTTCTGATACGTAACGATGGACGGCACCGCCCACCTCGGCTGTCGAAGGGGGGAGGGGGAGCGCGACGGGCCGGACCGTACCACCTGTCGCCCGTGGGGGGGGGGTGGCAGCGCGGTGGGCTCGCCTCCCTGGCGCGGCGCGGACGAGGGGCGGCGGCGCGTGGAGCAGCCCGAGCGGCGGGCGGGGGCGGCTCGCTCCGGCCGCCGGGTAAACAGCCCTGCCTCCCGCCTGCCGCCCGCCCCGGCTCAGGCTCCTCCTCCCGCACGCGCTGCCCCGTGCCTATTGTGAAGGCTTCGGGTCGCTCCGCACCCCCGCTGCCTCCCTCGCGGCGGCGGCGGGCCGGTGGCCCTCCCTCACGCCCACCTCTCCTCAGCGGTGGTGCGCGCGCGCGGAATGGCCGCGGCCGTTTGAAGTCGGCGGTGCCCGGCGGGGGCGTCGTGCGGGAGCAGCCGGTAAGCGCCGCGCGGGTGGTGGGGGCGCGTCCGCCGCCAGGTGCTGCTCCGCCGCCCGGTGCGGGCGGTGACGTCAGCGCGGGCAGGTGCGGGGAGCGGGGGTCCGGGCGGCCGCAGGCCCGGGTGCTGCCAGCGCCGCGCCCCTCGCGGCCCCCGCGGACGGAGGGATGGAGGGAGGGGGCGGCCGGGGCTCCGTTGGCTCCGGTCTCTGCGGCCGCGCTGCGGGGTTCAAGGCTGGAGCGGCTCCGGGCTGACATCCGGCTGCGGCGGCGCTCCGAGCTCCTTCGCTGCCCGCTCTCAAACAAGTGCTGTGCGTGCGCGATGCAACTTGGCTTTTAGCAATTTAGATGGAAGAGATGTAAGGGGCGAAGAGAAAAGGCAGCTGGCGTTCCCCCGCCGTGCCTCGCTCCGGTGTTCGCCGTGCGCTAGGAGCGCGGCCGTGCCTCCTCTTTGTACGCTGACTGCTGTGGGGCTGCAGGTGAAGCCCCGCGTTTCCAACGCCGAGCCCGTTCCTTTGTTTGCGGCTGTGAAGGCTGAAGCGGGCTGCCGCGAACTCGTGCGGCTGCGAGCCGCTGTCCGCTCGCACCTATCGATGGGGCTGACGGGCGTGCACGGGAAACCGCGAGGCACGCCGTGCCCATCGCTCAGCGCCGGCAGAAGTAGATCCTCCAACGCCGCCGGTTTGTCGGTGCCATCATTAACCGATTCCATATGAGTGCATTCCTTTTTCCTTGGCGTGCAGATGCCGGGTACTGCCTGAAGTTGGAACGTGCGCCTCCGAGTGCTTCGGGGTCGATCTGCGATGCTCTTATCTGCAGAACTGTGTTGAAAATGCCTAATTCTGCTTTGTTGTCCTCAATTCTGAACGTGCAGCTGATGGGGCCATGGTAGTTTTACTTAAGCACGTTGAGCTATGTTGTGTCCCAACATCCCTGATCACTCGCCGGTAATATTTAATCATCTCAGATTCTGGTTGTTTTCACTGTAGAGCCTGTGAGAATCACTGGCTGGTTTAAATTAGTTGCCTTTCTGGAACTGCCCTGGTACCATCAGGGCAGTAAGCACACGAGCACTTTGCTGAATAAAGTTTCTATTTGCTTACATTGTAGAAAAGATTAATTTTCAGCTAGCAGTCGGATACGGCATCTCATTTTTGAATACGAAATGCTGACCTGATTATGCTTTAATTACAGAAAAAGTAAGTGTAGAAGGATGTAGAAGGATAAGATGTGTGGCTCCTCTTAAAACCTGGTTTTGTTGAAAACGCTGATGAATTGCCACTTGTTATTTCTGTCTAGATGCCGTGTTAAGCCTTAGTGATTGCTAACTGGGTGTTTTGGATTCAAGAAGGGATCGATCAGCATCAAATGAAGAGTGATACGGTTTATAAGAACAAGTCTCTCTGATTACTGTATGCTGAAGTGTGTTCTATTTTAATCACCTTCTCAAAACCATTTTGGGCTGGTAGAGGATGCTGCTGGTTCTGAATGAAGGCATCCTGCATTGGTAGGTGGAAGATTTGGAATACCTGGCTTGTCGTCCATTTCACTCTTTCCACCTCTGTTTCTCCCTGTGGTTGTTTTGCCTCTCTTAGTCTGATTTCTCCAAAGATAGATGGAAATGCCCCACTTTCTGCAGCATTCTTGCTTTTGGAATGAGCCGTTTGACACCTGGTGCTGACTGTTTGTGGTGATGAATGCTACACCAAGTGCTACCAAGCCTTTCTTGTTTCCCAGGTGAAAGAGAGAAGTATTTTAAAATAGTTCCTTCAGCAGTAGAAATAGGGATTCTTTCTCTCTCTTAAATCATGTGGATGTTTGTAAGCTCTGATGTTTTGTTGGTTCTTTTTTTTCCCCTTGTTTAAAACATTTATAGTCTTGTGCTTTTGGGGGATCATGCAATGTCTAATAAGGTCTTAATGCATACTGCAGCTTTTCCCTCAGTCAGGACACTCGTAGCATCTTGACTTCACAAACTTAATGTTTTCTTAAGCAGTTACCTTTGAAATCTCCTACCCTTTTGTCAGAACTGTTTGAATTCAGCCAGCCATTTTCCAAGCTATTTGGAAACACATGGGGGACCCCCAGCCTTCCCCAGCACTTTCCGCATCAGACTAATTTCCTTAAAAAGCTGGGCTAAGGTATACTGAATCTTACCTCAGTATTTCACAGTTTTCCTTCATGTTAGTTCTTTATTCCTTACAGTAGGTAACAGAATCTGTTTCTGTATGTTTTAATGCTTTGTCCTACTTTCTTTTCCCTTTCCAAGCATTTTCCTAGCTCTTTTTTCCACCATGGGTGTGCTTTATCTCATACCCTGTGTTTTTGGCTGGCTTTTTTTTTCCCCCACAGAAGATGCTGCATATAATCCTGCTTGTTCTAGTTTTTCTATAATTTTTTTTAGCACTCTTAAACTGCTGTCAGCCCACTTGCACAAACAAGTCACTTCTCATCCACCAAGATTTGTAAGTCTGCAGTTTTGAGGAAAAAAGAACCAACAGCATTCCAGATACTTATCAGACAGAGGTCTGAACTAGAATATGAGGCTCCATTGTCTAAGGGAAATACAATTTGAAAGAAAACAATTTTCTTTTTCTTCTCTTCCCATGCTCTTTGGCTGCCGAAAAGAGGTATCATGATGGAGGTCTTATCAGTTTCATGTTGCTGGTTTCTGATTTGAGCTTTCTCTAACCTGCTGGTATGTCTGAGGCATCGTAATGAACTCTAACTTTACTGCTAGGAGATAGAGCATCCTTTATTACTCATGCTTTGCTTTTTCTGTCACCTTGGAGTCTCTGACGGCTGCAAGGGTGGTAATACTTCTTTTCCATTTCTTGGTTTTCTGGACTATGTCCCGGATTCTCAAAGATACCAAGGCGCCAGATTGCAATAGGAGTTGTGTGTTCCAGTACATCTGTGAATCAGCCTCTGAAGTTTTTGGGGAGGAATCTTGAGGTCATCTGACACAGATTACAAGCTCTGCATTTCATATTTATGAGACTTGGTTTCAAAGAAAAAAAAGATGCAGGATAGGACTGGAGAACGAAATGGCTTAGGCTGTTGTGATTATTTCAGATGGCTTTGCAAACAATTTTTTTTTGCTGTGAGGAGCCTTTTCTGTGGAGCATGCTGTGTAACCTCTTCATGCTACTGAAGTGCTTCCACTGTGCTGTGACCCACATCTTGTAACACCAGCTGAACAGTGAACATCTTGGAGAGGCAACGAGATATTAATTATAGACTTCCAGGAAAATAAACTAATTAGCATCATTAGAAACTTTCATATCATTAGTATTGGATTCCTTAATCCTCTGAAATAATTTTAAATCAGTTAAAATGCAAAATATCATTGAAAGTATACACATTTCTAAAAATGTATTTATTGTAGGTGGAAGCTGAATTAAATATTAGCTTGCTTAGGATATTGTCTCTTTCTGTTGACTTTTTATACCAGATAACTGGTATAAAATAGCAGTAAAAGTTACATTTTTAACAAAATAATTAATAGCAGAAATAATGGATGGTTTTCAAGAAGTTTGTATCTGACCATTGATTGACTTTTTAGTTAAAAGTAATGCCTGTGACATGGATTTTAGTCTTCAGACAGCAGACTCCACAAAGCAGTAGATTATTATGAATGCCACAACTATCTGACATTTAAAGCTTATTAGGAAACAAGAATCTGTTCTAAACCCAGGTGGTTTTTCAACATCTAATAAAAGGCATTAAATGCTGTTGATGCATGTTTCTTACTGTTATGTTTTTAGTGGCTTTTTTTCCTTCCCTTTTTTTCCTGCTGTGTGGCAAGCTGCATGCATTTACTGGGAATATTAATAAAATCTCTGTTTTCTCTCTGGCTCTTGTTTTCCTGAATGTGGAAACCCTCAGTATGCTTGAGGGTCTCCAAGTTTATTGGAGATTGGTCAATATAATATGAAGTTACTGAAGGGTAGCTTCCAAGAAATCTTCTGTAAGTGATCTCTTAAAATCTGAAAATTCTTGGGAGCTCTTAAGGAAAAAACATTGCCTACATGATTTTCATCACTTACAGCTGCAAGGTCCTGTAGCTAGAAGTACATGATGGCAGCAGACTCAGCAGACTGGTGGCATGCTTGGCAATACTAACTGGTATGGGTGACAGAGACAGTTGCGCCTCACTGGTCTGATAGGGGTTTTGTTTGCACTAATGACATAGCTGATGTTCTAGTTTGATTTTAATGTTGTCCTTTCTTGTGTTTTGGAGCTGTATGTGAAGGTTCCTCATAGCTGGCTATTAAATAAGGAAATCGTAAGGCAACAGGTAAAGTATTGTCATGGGTCACAGCCTCTTAGAGGAGATAGCAGAAATAAATGTTGAGTTCTCATAGGCGGAAGGTTTTGCCTTAAATTGAGAGCTGTTTAATATTAATGATCTCTGGAAGTTGATTTATAAAGCCACACACTCAAAGTTGTTTGATCACATTCAGAAATACTGGAAAGGTCATTGGAGAAGTCTCCTTAAGCTGTGCAGAAGGACAGCAAGATGACAGGTAAGACTAAGTGTCAGTATATGTAGGACTGTTTTTTGGAGGCAGAAACCATTTATCTCTCTTAAAAGATACTAAGTTAGCAGTATTAATATAACAAGCATATTTCATCATCATTGCAGATTGCTGAGGTATCCAAGTACCCAATTTATAGCTGTAATCAGAAGTGGAGAAAAAGTATCAAGAAGGAAGTGTCATTCTGTAGGAATTCTGTAATTTACTTTTTGCTATTCAAAGTTTGTAATTAACCATCAACTGGTTTTGAGGAAAAAAAACAAACAATAACAACCCATAGGATTGCAGAGAGTTTGATACAAAAGATAGATCAGAATTTTTAGGGTGACTGAAAAAATTGGAAGTATTTACTGCAGGAAACAAAGAGCTGATCAAACAAATGGAGATTAGAAAGTTTTAAAGTAGATGTGAATTTGTGCTGTTCAGCAGCTGATGAGAAAGGGGAAAAAAAGCTGCATTCCGAAAATGATAATTTATTGAATTTGTACCTTTTTACAAGGACAAGGGAATTGAGAATTTTCCCCTGCTTCCACTCAACGTACCTGTATTTGTCTTTGAGTATGTATCTATCATCCACTGTTAGACTGTTTCTCTTGAATACACATAGCCAGCTTAACAGCCTTGCTTTATTCGCTTCAAACCAATGATTTGAACTTTACTCTTTCCCATCAGAGATGACTGCTCAAATAAATTAATATTCATTGAAGTGAGCTACTCTCAGTCTTCTGCGTCTGAAGTGAATTTTGTAATTTCTGGGCATTGGAGTCATTGCCTGACAGTTTGGCGTAATGAATAGTTTCATACAAAATGAAACAGAACAAATCAGTGGGACAATGAGAGAAACTCTTAAAACAATATGTTGGCTATGGCTCTGACTTGTAGCCTGGGGTTCACTGATTCGAAAGCAAGCATGGATGAAAACTGATGTTTGAAGAGAAAACCTCCTAGGTCAATCTAGCAAGCTCAAAGAACATCGGAGGTGTAAAGCAGAGGAGCATGGGGGTCCTTTTGTGAGGGTAATTCTTCTTTCAAGTTATTTCTTTTATTTAGTATGAGAACATCTGAAATGGATGTGTTATTGAAAACTGAAAGTTTGGTTGATGCTGAAGTACTTTTCTAATGGTTGCTTGTCTTAAATAATGTGTTACAGCATATCATGCAGCAGCACCTATTTGCCATAGGACCATGGAGTGGCCAGTGTTGGAGAAGACCTCAAGGATCACTAAGCTCCAACCCCTCCGCCACATGCAGGGCCACCAACCTCCCCATTTAATGCTAGACCAGGCTGCCCAGGGCCCCATCCTACCTGGCCTTGAACACCCCCGAGGTTGGGGCATCCACAGGCTCTCTGGGCTGCCTGTTCCAGCACCTCACCACTCTCATAGTAAAGAACTTCCCCCGATATCTGCCCTAAATCTTCCCTCCTTCAACTTAGAAATACTTCCCCTTGTCTTGTTATTATCTACCCTTAGAAAGAGTTGACTCCCCTCCTGTTTATAGGTTGCCTTTAGGTACTGAAAGGCTGCAGTGAGATCAGCCATCTCCAGAGTAATGACCATGAACTAGCTAAAATCACAGTTGTCAACTGTATTTCTGCAGTGTGATGCTGTTCACGTTTTGAGTACTCATGAACTCGTACCTTCAGCCACATTCAGGATGATGATGTGGGTTCTCATAGGTCCAGCCAGCTGTATCAGGCAGGCAGCATCACTGCTGAAGAGCCATTGCTGGTAACAGAGCAGTTTTCCACAAATGATTGTCATTGTCATGCAATAACACAGCACCCTCTGCAGTGATTCTGGCACAGCACTTCAAGAAATTCTAAGAACTTTTTAGGAAAATGACAAGTACTTTATAATTTGATAATAGATGTGAACTTAAGTAGTTCAGCCAGCTTTTGTAAAAATGGCATGCGGATTCAGCTGTACAGTGAAAAAAGGAAATGCTTGACTTGTTAAATCTTGTTCAGCCACTGGCCATTAAATGCGTGTGCAGAAGTGCTTAGAGAGGTCTTTTATGCTCAGCTGGTTTGACCTCTTGTTGATATTAAAGAAGAAGGCTGTGATTAACAAAAAATTAACAAAATTACGAGCTGAGTTTGCTATTTCTTTGGAAGCCTCGTCAGGGACAAGGGCTGTGACTCTAGCTAGCTTAAGACATCTATTTACAAAATAAAATCTGAGTTTAAAGGGGTTCTATATTTCTGTGGGAATTAACTTCAGGAAATCGTCTTCCAACAAGTTTCATAACAGAGGAGAGGTTCTGTGTCATACAGGCCAAAATTGTGTATTTTCTACTAGCTATGATGTTTCCAGTTAGACGTTGGAGATTATCTGTGGCTATTCTATCTTCTTTAAAATTCATTCAATTTCTAACCACAAAAATGTTTTTTTTTTTCTCTGTTTAGAAAAAAAAGTAAGCAGAAATATTAGTTTGTATTATTTTTTTTTCTTGTTGGAGGACAACTGGAACTCTGTTCTGTGCCTGAGGCAACTTTGCAGATAAAAACGTATTTTAATTCCAGGATGATGAATGTACATGTCTTTAAGCTCTGGATTAGTTTATGTTCCTTTCGCACAGTTATCTACACAGTCTGCTTGAAAGGTGAGAGAGGGGCTTCGTAACCCTTTACAAGTACTGTCAGCATTCATGAAACAGCTGATGGTAGCGATGTTAGGTTGAAGGAGAAGAGAAGGCCTTATGACTCCTCTGTCCTTGACCGATGCATTTTATACTCTGCTCACTTCTGCAATTGAGATAAACGAAGTGGTTCTCAACATCTTGCATATTCGACTCTTGAAGCATTAATATTTTCCTATATTATTTTGTGTTGAACTCTAGGGATCTTTGTAAGTTCACTATCTCACTCACTGATGGCTTACTAAAGTACTACTCTATTGAAACTTGTGGACCCTCCTTGGAGTGTCTTTATGTATTATGGCATAGCTTGTTATACTCTGAAGCAGCTTTTTCCTGTTGATCGGTTTGGTTCAATGCTTGGACACCTTAATGAATGCATCTACTTCTGCAGGCCTGTCATTTTTCTTAATATTGAACTTGATAGCAATTGAACTCTCTCTTTGACTAGTTTTTAGAGTATTCTGATAGAAGATAGACAACTTATTAATTAGCGTTGTCCTAATGTGATACTTAATCAGAGGTTTAATGTAGAATAATTTCTTGATAGAGAAAATCCTTTTTACTTTGAATACTTTCAGAGTCAGTCTGTCAAATGAGATAGTCCCTTCATCTTTTGCTGTTCGCTGGGATACAGTGAAATGTAAAGACATTTGTGTACAGAAGTGATCTGAACAGGTCATCTTCTATATAAAAGGCTTTGTGGAAGTGTAAGCTGTGGGAGGGAGAAAGTGTTGAAGCTTCTGAGAATCCCAAACCATATGATTGCTGTAGGTATTCTAGTCTGTCCCTGATTACTGTGAGTTTCTTTACTCACAGGCAGTAATCTTTCCACTGAAACCCTGTGTATCATTAGAGAAGGATCATTTTGTAAAACTGTTAACTTTTACTGAACAAATAGATAAGTACATGCTGTTAAGGTGGAAGTGGCCAGAAAAGAAAACCATGAAAACTCTATGCTACAGAGAGAATGTATTGGATGTTAACTTACTATTCAGGCTGTTGATCAATTTTTATTCCAAAGCATGTTAGCTACATAAAACTAAGGACTCTGCTTGATGGTAACTTCCCAGGAGGCTGAGAAAGACATAGAAGGACAGATTCTTCTTTGCCCCTTTTTTTTTTTATCCCTCCTTTTTCAGGAATTCATAGGCTCACATTTTAATTCTTTTGAAGTTTGTAATCCAGGACTTTTTAACTTTGGTTTCCCTCCTTCTGCAACAGTAAGCTTTTCCTATGTGGTTATTTATTTTTTTTTTTTCTTGCAACTTTTATATACAGTTTTTGAAGGTTAGTCTTTTGTACTAATTTTTAAGACATTAATGTCATTTTAGATCCCAAGGCACATCTGCTAGCAGTACTTATAGAATACTCAGCTAGCTCCAAACTTCAGCTGTGGAATAATTGATAGATGGCTTTTATTTCATGTTGCAATGTGAGGAACCCTTTGGACATTGTTGTTGAATCTCCTTGGGAGTAGTACTTCAGTTCAGAAGTGATACTTCAAAAAAGTATATTGTGTCAGAACCTTTTATCTGTAAGGCTGTAGTAATGTTGAAATGCCTGGAGTTCTGTGGAGGGAAAATGGATGCCCAGCTCATTGCGGGATGCAAGAAACACAACATGCATTTGAATGTAATGGTAATCATTGTGCTGCTCAGAGGTGTGGGTGGATTGCTTGCTTGTTTATTTGAGCTCAGTGAAAGCTCAAAACTGGGACATGGTGTGGTCCCACCGGAGTGAAAGTGTTAATTTTTTGGTAGAATCACTGTCTTTTGAGATGAAACAGATTTACACGTCGCTTAGTAAGTCTTAAAACTATTCAGTCATAACTTAATTTCCAGATCAGAACAGTGGCAATTACTGATGTAATCATGTTCTTTCTGTTACAAATGCTGTGGGGCTATATAGATGTAATTACGGTCTTAGTGCCTCAGTACACTTGTTGCCCAAAGTTAGTGAAAGTTTGTTAGTGGAAAATAAACTTCTTGCCTATTTAGAAAGTGAAAGTTTTGCTGATGCTGTTTTCTATTTGTGCAGCTGCAGGGATTTTTAAAAATATATATTCTGTAACTAATGGTTACCCTAGAGAAGGAAATTTGTCTATTAAATACAGTTAGCTACTGTGTGAATTGGGCAGAGAAGTGAAAACTTTGTCCAAGGCCAACATGAGCTGAAATTTAATATGAAGGCTGCTCCAGAAATAATGCCTCCTATTTTATCACATTGGTCCAGAATGTCAGGGGTGGATGTTGGTGGTACAGCAGTAGAGGTTGAAGCTGCTCACCAGTATTCGTGGAGGAAGAAAAACTTCAGAGACCTTGTTCTGCAAGAACAAAAGAGCAAGATTGCTATCACCAGGGAATTGTACTTGACTGTAAATGTTGGTGAACCTGACTGTTTAGAAAAACTGCCCACTGCTTGCTGCTGTGAATTCTGGCTGAGAACTGTCAGGTAAATCATTTGTCCTTGGTATTCTGTCCTGTTTACTATCTACTTTTTTTTTTTTTTTTTTTTTCTCCTAACAAATAAAATGCAAAGAATGATGTCCAACATCCAGAGAATATATATTTCTTTGAGGGTGCTGCCTGTGTTCTGAGTTTGGAACATTTATATTTTTATTTATTATTTATGTTTCTAATAAGAAAGAGTTTTAGGCAGTTAATAAATGAAATACAGAAGGGCTCTCTGGATGATATATTGTGTGTACCAACTACTGAGTCACGGGGTAATGCTTGCTATTGTGAATCTTGAATAGTTTTGTGAGTAGTAGAAGAAATGCAATGGGAAGGTGAATAGCATCCTGATTTGTTTTCTTGTAGCATCTTTAAAATCTAGTCTCCCTCCTGGAGGTAGGAGGTATGATTCTGGGCTCCCAGGAAACCAAAGCAGAAAATTCTGCTTTGGAGGAGGCAGAACAAATACAAAAGGTGGGCAACCGTATCTCCTGGTCTTATTTTATAATGGAGAATAAGAACATTTGATTTTTTTTTTTTTTTTTTAAATAACTGTGAAACAGTTGTGTTCATCTTTAGTGGATAAATACGCTTGCTTGTAGTTTGAATCCAACAGATGAAATCTAAAAAAGGGTTGAGGAAGAGAACTACCTCTCATCATTTTCATCTGTAGATTTCTAGATTACGCTGTCTCTGCCTTACAGCATGTGGGGAGTCTGGAAGGCCAAGCATAAGATGGGGCTAAAGCTACTGAGTTTGGTTTGTTTTCTGCTGTCTGCATACATATACTCTACTTTTTTAATTAGATCTAAGGTTTAAACAAGATCTAACTTTAATGCAGAGTGGTTTGACTTTTTTTTTGTGTGTGAGAGAATAAAGCTGTGCATGCAGTACTGAAGAATATCTCTGCTAAAGGAAAGATATATCTATAGTTATATCTATGTAAATGGAGTAATGGTGTTTTTTAGTGCGTTTCCTGGCAAAACAAGGTATTTTTGCTACCTGAAAATAGACATCAGTATTTTTTCCTTTTCACAACATTTAAGTATTGAGTGAAGCAAAGTTCTTAGATGCATTTTGGGCAATTTACGTTTGTTTTATTAATGTTGAATTTATGTAGTATTTATATAATATTAATAATCTTGGGAACAGATAAAAAAATAGGCGGAACAGTAACTGTAGTATCATAGTTTTGCAGGAAATCACAGCTGTAAGAATGCAGAAATGTATTTGACAAGTGATTACAAATATATCTTCCTCACCCAAAGTCAGAAAGATTGTGTTCTTTCCTGGATGTATGAAGCTTCAATTTGCACCATTTTCCTTCCACTTGCAGTGGAGGATGAATTTATGAAAGCGATCTGTTTCTGTAGGCAATAGAAAAGCTCCGAGCAGAGAATTCAACACTTAGTAATGCTGTTCCATCTTTTCCAGTGCTTATTACCCATAATCATTTCTCCCCGAGTCTTATGTTGTGCTGTAAACCTCCGTTGCTGTAAGGCAGCTGCTAAGAACACAAAGTGAACCTCTTCATAAGGGAGTGGTTTTCAGTCCCTTTTCCTTGGAGCTCCTGAGCAGTCAGTGTGCTGCAGTTGGAGTAACTCCGACTCAGTTTGTGCAGCCCTGCTCTGCTGTACCCCTGTGCTCACCTGCAGGGCACAGGTGAGGACAAGCAGTGCAGTGCTTTTCTTCTCTCCTGTTCCATCTGCCAGCCCAGGGTGGCCCCAGACACTTTTTGTGAAGAGAGCCTTAGCTGCAAGGGATCACCTCAATAGCATACTTCAGCCCGGCATTAAAAGCCTTCCAGATTGATGGCTACTCTTTGAAAGATCTCTCCAGATGTAGCGTGACTGCTGCATTTTTAAGAGTAGAAAAACCTGCAGTTCCTTTAATGTTCTGTTGTGACAAGTTTATAATGGATATTCTGTAGAATTCCCAAGTCGCTCTGTGTCAGAACATTTTGAACTTCAGGTACATCAGTCTAATTGGAGCGAACGTTTCAGTCCATCCTCTGCCGACCTCTGCAATACGCATTATTGCTTGGGATGGGAGTTGCACTCATTTGCTGGTTAAACAACTTCTAAGGCTGTGTTCTGCTCTCAAGAGTGCAGTTTTCTTAATGGGATTTCTTGAAGATGGCCGTAAAAGAAAGACAATAGCTACTGCTGGAGGTATTAAGAAATAGAGTGCCATGCGAACAGGCTGCTTTAACTAACTCCTGAATGCAATTTTTCTTGATTCTTCTAAAAGTAATTCTCCTCCTAACATTAAAATTGACAAAAGTTGACAGCATGTGTTAGCAGACAGTGATGAAATGTTGATTTCTGCTTTTCTGAGTAAGCATTTAGGTTAAAAAATAAAAGAAATGTAAGCACCACAGTAATACAAACTCTTAGGAGTTGTTGCTGCTATCTTATATTGTCCTTATTTTGTCTTTTGATTTTTTCCTCATTTCACATTTCTCCTCTTTGTTTTTTTTTCTGCTGAATTGCTGTATTTTTTTGCTTGGAAAGTATGTGGTTTGAGCAAGACACAGTAGCTTAAGTTGGAAAGTGAGTTTCTGTTGACGGTTCTTGCCATTTCTCTGCTTGATATGTGAACTTATATGTAAAATGCTTTCTTCTCTTCTTGTGGTAGAAATAAGCATTTTGTGTGTGGTGAAGCAGAGTGCTGGACTAGTTTCAGTGTGCAGATACCATGCAGTGCCAGTGTACTCCAACTAGAAACTCTTGAAGCAGGTGTCAAGCTCTACTTTACATTGGCAGGGCGCTTGGATGTAAGTATGTAGAAGTCAACTTAATCATTGTAACAGACTATAATACAAGTTGTAAATTAAAGATTTTTGCTTGGATTTTTTTTTTCCTAGTTGCTAGAAATTATGATACATAACTTTATTTCTGTTATTATTTTAGTTCAGAATATTAAAAATGAAGCTTTTCACTTTTTCAAACAGTTTAAAGGTAGGAATGCTGATAGATGTGCTGTCCTTTGCTTATTTTTGCAAAGCATCAGTTCATCCTAATGAACTAATAAGCCTAATAAGCAAGCAGAAAACTGCATTTAGTAGCAGCACGATTTTACACTGAAAGCTAAAATTTGTAGCAAGATAAAGAGGATGGCAAAGGAATCGTGTTTTGACTGGTAGTTCTAGAATGTACAGATGATTAAATTTGAAATAATCAGTATAAGTTCAAGATCGATGGATGTGTATGTGAAGGGAAGGTAAAATTTGCTGTAGGAATTTTGAATTCCTTATGATGCATAGTTTTAAAAAATATATATTTTTTTGAAATTGTTAACACTTCCCACACAGATGTAGTTTTTATGTTATGCTATCTAAAGCTTGCTCAGGAAAGAAGTTAGCTAACTCAGTGCATTTGTGTATGTGTAGGACTTGAGAAAATACCTTTCTAAACAAAAATACAGTTAGCTTTAAAACTTGCTTGTGCTTTCACTGTAAGTCTGTGTGGAATTAGTGGGAACATAATAAAGCTGTAATCCAGGGTATGGAGAGTGGACTTTTTTTTTTTACCAGCCTATTAAAACCAGACTTATGTGCAAATTTAGAGAATCTTGTTAATTTAGAAAGGAATGGATTCAGCTTGAAATGGATGCAACTTGAAAACGCGTAGCTTTAAAAAACAAAACAAAAGCCACAGTTTTCTCTTAAATCATCCTTTTAAGTCCCTGACCCTTTTGATTTTAGTATTAATATTCTCAAGGTTTTTCTGTAATTACGTATGTTCATACAGTGCTTTTATTATATAGAGTGTTACATTGAATCACAGGGTGGCCGGGGTTGGAAGGGACCTCAAGGATCATGAATCTCCAACCCCCCTGCCACATGCAGGGCCTCCCCATTTAATACTAGACCAGGCTGGGAAGAGATTATGTTAATGGGACAGCAGAAAGGGATTAAAGGCCGAAAGGTGTATTAGGAGGGGGAACTGAATCTGGCAGCTAGAAAATGGAGAAAAGATAATTCTGGTGCTTGGAGAAAAGGCAAGGGAGTTTTAGAAGAAAGCTCTAACATCCTGCAGATACATTTGAGAATAAACAGAGAGAAACAGTAAGGGAAAGGAAAATGCCTTATGGGAAACAATATCCTATATACAAATATAATTGGTTGGGAGGAAAAAGTAACTGAGAACAGAAAATTGGAGGAGTATGTAAGCAGAGAAAGAAGGGGGAAAAAAATACAGTGCATGCAGAGGATCAAAATACGTACTCATCCTAAGCCACAGGGCCACTTAAGAAAGGAAAAACACATGAATTTAATTAGTCTTATAAAAATATGAGAGGAGGAATATGGGATACAGAATTAGGTTAAATTTCTACTTGAGTTTAGAAATCCCATGTAGATTTGAATGGTGTATAGATGTCACTAAGAGCATCTTGTGGTCTGTATTTATTCACACAAGCATCTAGGCAGACTGATATCTTTTTGGCCTTCTTTTATTCATCCTGTAATTCTGAATACCAGTCAGGCTTTCATCTTTCATTCTTGTAGACGTTCTTTTTCTTAAAGATAGCAACACAAGATGCTGTGGAGCCAGTTATTTAAGTATGGGTATGAAGCTTCAGTAGCTTATGTTTTGCTTGGCTAAACAAGCTAACAATCTACACAAGGCCTCAGCAGTGTGTGGTTTTGAGAACAAAATCTGAAACTTCACGGCTAGGCTAATATGTTGTATGAAGTTCTTACCTCATTGATATTCTGAAATTGAGGCAGGAACCTTGTCTCTGTGTCTTTTTAATGTCTGTATTTTAAAAAGGAATGGTTTTGATATGGATTTTTTTTTTTTTTATCCTGTAGGCTCAGTGAGTTTCAGAAATACGCTTGTAAGAGTATAAGTTGTCAAGAAAGTCTTGTGGTATCAATTTCATTGGGCAGCTCCTGCAAATCACATCAACCTGCAGATCTGGGGTCTTAGGATAAACTGGATTAGGTACTTATCTAAGGTTTTTATGTTTTTTCCTTTTGATAGTTTACTTCTAACTTGGATTAATTTTCATCTCTTGTTAGTTCTTAGACAACCTTTATGGCAGGGGTGGAAAACTAGGGGAGGAAACTGCAGGAATGCTGTCTGTGCTGCTTAAAAAAGAGAAGTGATTATCAAGTTACTGCCAAAGTATTCATTGCACATTTAAGCAACACTTTGCTGAGAATTCTCTTAAAATGCATTTCTGTACTTATGAAATAATGGGAACTTTGCAATTTCGGTAGAACCAGGCTTCCTATAAAAATGAGTGGGCTACAGTGGTCAGAAGACCACTGAGGTTCTTTCAGGATGCAGCCTTTTCTCCTGTCAGTTTTCAATCACAGCTTGCTTAGTTTTACACCAGTGGAGTAAAAAAAAAAAAAAAAGTAAGGCATCCGTGTAGGTTTGGGAATGGATGATGTTGTGCATCAGTTGATCTTTTATTAGAAATAACTCTAGTGAGAGTTCTATTCTATTCTATGCAGTTGTAATGTTGTTCCTCCAATTATAGAAGTAAACAGCCCTTATTCTTAAATTCAGATTGTTCCACAATAAAATAATTATGGTAAATATGCTTTTTCCAAGCTAGAAATGTCCAAATCTGAGAGTCCCTTAAATGAACTTGATTGTAAGTGCAGCATTATGGATGGGGAAGCTTTGTTGATGAGCTATGGGTGTGAGGGAGTTTGGAATAAAATAGACATTAAGGGTGGCAGTTAAAATGCAGTAAGATTTTATGCTGTCAGTTCTGTAGGCAGTAGGAGGAGACTGTTCTAAATCAAATAAGCAGTTTGTGTGCGTAATTATCAGTAATCGAATGCCATTTCAGACAGACTTCTTTAATTGTTTATTTTACAGGGAGAACAAAATATGAAGTTCATATTAAAAAGTTAATGGGCAGGAGAGGTTTTTTGAATGACACTGGTCTCACCAAACAATTCCTTAGTTTAGCATTGGGAGTGGTTCAGTTATCTGCTTCAAATAAAAGGATTCGTTTTTTTGTGGTTGTAATTCCAAGCTTCCTGCCCATTTCATTTTGTATTAAATACAACTGTTTAAGGGGAGATAGTCCAGTAATTCTTAGAAAACCGGGTTCACTTGTCTGTATCTGTCTCCATCTATTCTTCTTCTTAATCTTGTAGTTGTATTAATTACTTTCATTAAACAGAATTATGGATGTGATGATTAGGGAGTGTGGTTTGTCAAGCCCAGCTTCCTGCTCCACTCAGATGTAAGAAATCTGGCCGACATGAGTCCTGCCCACCATCTTTGTGGGGATGAGTCTTGAATGCTTACAAGAATGGACTCCAAAGATGGAGCTTTTTAATATTTGTCTTTGGATCTAAAAAAAATTCCCTTTTCTAAGGGAAAAAGAAGTATTTGTATTTTAATTTTGATCTTTATAGTGATGGGAAGTTATTGGTACTGAAGAGCTGTGTAGCGGTAAGCCTGGCATCTCTTGTAGTAGCAGCACCAGTGGTAGGCAGACAGTTGCTTTACATGGTATTACCTGTGTCGGTCTTCAAGGATGTCCTCCCAGTGGACTGGCAGTCTATACTATGTGTGCTGAGTATGTTTTATAAAGGAATTAATCCCTCTGTTTTAGGGATGCAAATACCAGCAGCTTTCAGAGGCATTACTTGTACTGAAAGGATGGCAAAAAAGGGCAGATATTTCAAAAATAATGGTACAGTCAGAATGTATCTGCACTGAAACCTGCTTTATAGTTACTTATTTCAAATGCAACTATTGATGTATTTTTATTGGTACAGTTAATATTGGGATTTTTTCAGCATAAATAATGAGATCAAACTAAGCTTCTTTCTTACCACTTTTATATTTAAGTCTTTCCTTTGAAGATAGAATTTGAACAGGAGGTGAGGGAATGAGATTTGATGTATTTGCGTTTGAAGAAATTAGGTTTTGTTAATCTATTGTTTGTTAAAATTGTAAAGGGGGAAAAAATTGAAAGCTTGCCTGGCAACGTGATTTAGTAGGTTGTTTTTTGATATTACAGATAAATTTAAAAGCATCCATCATAGT
Organism: Tetrao urogallus; assembly: GCF_951394365.1. Classification (NCBI taxonomy): domain Eukaryota; kingdom Metazoa; phylum Chordata; class Aves; order Galliformes; family Phasianidae; genus Tetrao; species Tetrao urogallus. The sequence goes on from NC_136814.1 coordinate 65,646,342, forward strand.
GTTGTGGATAGGAAAAATAAAATATACCTTAGAATTGTCATTGCAGTCTAATGTTCATCTATTAATAACAGAGAGAATAGCAAATAGTTTGAAGTAGTTGATATTAATGAAACTGAGAGGAAGAACGCAGCTGTACTTCTGTGTAAAAGTAAGAATAATAAAAAAAATTACACAAATATATTTTTCCTGTGTTACTCAACTCAGATTTTATTACCAGTTTATCAGCTAGGACTGCAAGCTAAGTCCTAAAAGGCTTGTATCCAGTAGCTACACAACAAACACTGCTAGTAACAATGCAACCCTCCTGTGCACACACCAGATGTTCTTTCTTTCTTTAAATTCATATCCAGGATAGCTGCTTTAAAGGTGTAAAAAGAAGCTGGATGTTCTGTCTCTGAAATTGGTTTTCTTCTGCCTTTGACCGCGCTTCATTCTGTGCTGTAAATTGAAGGTGATCAAATACGGATGATTTCTACTGCATTCCAAAAAACTGTCTGAATCTGTAGTGAATGCAAACTGGATGACAGAGGCCTGTTGTGATTTTTCTGCACTACTATTTGAAATCTGTAGTGAATTTTCAAGTATTTTTGCTTTGGTACAGTGGTATTATATTGAAGCCAAAAGGCTGGGAAGTGTGGTGCTTCTGATCCCAGGCAGGGAACACTCGATCCATAGTGAAGGTTGGTTTTCCTTGGCTGGAAACAGTGTCCTGTTGTGTGAAGCCCTGGAAAGAAGGGATGAATTTCCAATATGCTGCTAGATTTCAAAAGAAAAACCCAAGCAGAGTTGCTTATCCATCTTATGTTTGCCTTGTCTTTTATTTATTTATTTATTTTTTTTCCATCAGCCTGGTCTGGTATTAAATGGGGAGGTTGGTGGCCCTGCATGTGGCAGGGAGGTTGGAAATTCATTGATCCTTGAGGTCCCTTCCAACCCTGGCCATTCTGTGATTCTGTGAGCTGGCCAGGTTAAACAAAACTGTAATCCCCTTAGATATCATGTCAGTACTGACTGTGGGAATGGATGATAGGATGCTGGGATGTCTGTACTTCCTCATTTTGACTGCAGGATAAACAAATGTGTTTTTTAAACTTACAATTAGTACACCTGCTGAAATGCAGGGTTTTTCCTCAATGCTATTGCTCTGTGACAAGAGAGTTTTTATAATTGTATTTTCTCATTCAGAAGAGCAGTAGGAGGAATAATTCATTTAAATATACCAAATCATATTTAATTTGTTGCTTAGCAGCTGAAGCAAGTTATGGAAATCTCAGAGATGGAGCAAATACTGCTGTGGTAAAGGGATTTCAGATCAGTTAGCATACTAACTGCTGTTGCTCTTGAAACTGTTGCTTAATATTACACTAGAGTTTGCACTGAAGGGTGTCTTCTCCCAGCAACTCATGTTCTCATTAGCCAAAATCTTTTTAATAAAACGTGGAATGACAGCAGGAGAGAGATAAGAGTTAAAATAAGCAACAAAAACAACTAAAGGGGACAATGAAAGAAAAGATGGGGGAAATAAAAAAAAATAAAATAAAATACTTTGCCTTCTGTAGCCTCATCAGATGAGCACTTGATTGGATATGTGGATGAGAAAACGTAACATATCTCTAGTCTGGATGTTCAGGAATTCTCTTGAAGCCAATTGAATTTACAAGTTATTTCACTGTGGAAGTTCAGGTGTATGGAAAACACACTAACTAGTCGTTGTTATTTTGAAGGTCTGGGGTGTGGCTGATTCAATTTCACACTGTGCATAGGGGAAACTATGTTACAGCTGAAGTTTTTATCATTTGGTCTTAATTTCACCATATATAGTTGGATACAAAGCGTAGTAATAACCATAGCAAAGACAAACAAACTTTGAGCACGGGCAGTTCTTTCAGTGTTTTTTGTCTCCAATATTTTGTGCAAGAAAAAATCACTAGTAAGTGTGCAGTGGATCATAGTCTACTTAAACGTACCTTCAGATTGATTCAGCAGTAAGACGTGTACAGAACTTCCGAATAAAAAAGTATGTGAAGACTTTAGCCTTCAGCTAAGCATTAGGGTGTTTGCAAATACAACCAAACTGCTCAGGGTTTACTGAGGAGCAGGCTGAGCTGTGCAGAGGATGTTCATATGTGACTTTAATGCGAGACCCGTCTGAGGGACTGCTATATCTGTAAAATTCCAAAGCTTATGCAGTGAAGATGGTGTAGGCTGCAAAATGTTTTTACATTTTGTGGTCTCAAGCACGCCTGCTGTCACGAATGATTCTTCATGAAAACTTAGAACCATTTGGAAAGGACAGTCCTTTTCGTTGGCCAGTTGGTGTATGCTGATCTCTGTCCCTTTGTTACCCAGCTTGCAGCCTACAGTCAGTTTTCCTTCCTCATCAGTAAGGAGTTAAGAGTTGAAGCTCTCATGCTATGACTACAAGGGTGATTTTTATTTTTATTTATTTATTTATTTATTTTCAGCTGCCTCCAATTCCTCAGGCTTTTTTTCCCCCTTCTTTTAATTTGTTTTGGTACAAGGATAGTGCTCACTGCTTTTTTATGGTTTCTCTTTCTGGTTTAAATAAGTAATCATTTTGTGTGGGCATCATCAATTTGGAGGGGGCTTTTATACATAGGTAACTGCTGCAGAAGGATGCTGAATATTTATGGAAGTTTTTTAAATTAGCAGAATATTTCTTACCCTAATATAGAGAAGGAAATGTATACTTTTCAAAACAGGGTATGGAAACTGTTAACTGAGTTTTTAGCTCAGATTCTAATTTTAGGAAGAAAAACGCAAACGCGGTACAACCTGATTATTTCTTTTCTCTTTTAGCATGAAATGTATCTGCAGTTCATTTGTCTTCGAAGAATTTGGTTTATGCAGCATCTTTTTGTTTAAAGGTATTTATATACTTCAAATCTTAATTGGATTTAGTAGCACATGTGAGAAGCATGGGAACTATCTATTTTCTTTCATATTAGAAAGCTTAAAGGGATAGAGAATCTTTGTGGAGTACTTAAAACTAACACTGTAAGACTCTTGGCAGAGGAGCCAAGTCCTCAGATTCCTTATACCCTAATCTCAAAATTATTCCTTCTCATTTTTTGGCATCCAGAATTGAGTTTCAAAGTCTTTTTTTAGACAGTTGCAAAAATGCAGGTTACAGAATAGTGCAGACTTAAACACCATACTTATTAGCTTTTGGTGTTAACATCCAACCTGGTCTGTTTTTTTTTTTTTTTTTTTTTTTTTTGTGTTGTGGTTTTTTTGTTTGTTTGTTTGTGTTTTTTTTTGGTGTGTTTTGACAGACCTGGGTTCTGTTGCCAACATTTTCAATGGTGAAAAGACTGAAAAAGATGTTGGGAGCATCACTGTGTTTCACTGAAATTCAAAGATAATGTTGGCAGTTGACAGTGGACATCTAATGGACAGTTTGTTCGCTAAGTGAAGCCTTAAGGGAGGTAGTCTGCAACTAAGCAGTGAAATCATTGGAAACGATCTGTTAGGTGGTAGTTTCTGGCTTGAAGTATAATATAAGACCAACTCCTGTGGAGGACATCTGTTCTTCTCTAAAGTTATAATCAGGTAGACTTTTCTGCACGTTGTCTTTCATATGAGCCATAGGCTTATAGGCCAGAGGCATTTAGGTTACAGACACTTTCTTGTCATATGCTCGATTCTAGGAGGTGGTCTCTGTATTTCTGACATGATCAATACTTGTTGCATTCTACGTGTGCAGTACAGCAAAGCACCAGCATCAGGGTGCTGAGTTATATAGGTGAGGTCTTCTTCCATCTTCTCTTTTTCTCCTGCAGCTGTATGGTCTCTGCTGTGGGACTGGCTGTGTGTCTCACAGGGAGGGAATGACAGCCAGGTGTCAGTGAAGAGCAGGCTGCATTCACAATGCAGTTGGATTCTTTGGCAGCCCCCTTCCCTCCACTGTGTGTAAAAGTTCCTAAATAAAATGTGGACTTCATGCCAAACAAATTGGGATGATTGGCTAGAAGTGTATCTTCAAGTAGGTCATTCAGGAAATGGTTGTATTCCAAAGGGGCTGGAAATATTCTGATGCTCGTGCTTTTCTCTCTATTTGGTGTTCACCAACCAAGCAGTGGATTTGCTGTGTTGAAATGTCAGAAATGAATATATTCTAATTTAGTGAAGCACTTGGTTCTTGACCGTTTTATGCATAGAAAGAAAGTGGCTCAAATTATTCTAAAATAAATACATATATTTTTTCATTTGTGGGGTGTGGAAATAAATCTCTATTAAATAAATATCTTTCTGACACCTCTGGTTTTTTCTTTTCTGCATTTTTTTTTTCCTGGTCAGTGTAGAGAATAGGGAGGGGACATTGAGCACCTGTAGAGAGAGATGAACTGTACTCCCAAACCAAGAAACTTCCCAGAAGTCTCCCTTCTCTTTCAGCTGCCTCCACCTGAGGAAATGTTAATTGAAGAGCCTAACCTTTACATACATAACAGTGCCATTGAGGTATTTGGAGATCATAGTGCTAGAGACTTTAAAGTCAGCACATTTATGTGGGACTGGGGCAGACTTTGTGGATTTTTAGGGAGAAGAAAAACTCAGTTATGATCGTCTCAATAAAATTTATTGAAATAGACACAGCCCAATTTGTTGCTGTCTTTTAGCCTAGTGCTGACTCTACACATAAGCGGAGAAACTACCGAAGAGTGCCTACACATCTGTCCCAATCTCTAAATTTATTGAAGGGTAAATACCAGGGGAGGAAAAATCTGTGATTCATTGAAATAATGTATAAAACTGTCCCTGTGCTGTACTCAAGCATATGATAAACTAACTATAACTTCTAATGATGGTTATAATTTGCTTAATTTAATGAATGGATAGAAGTGATAGAATATGTAGCAAATGCTGCTCTAAGTGCCTCAGTGTTGGTTCTTAATGTTTGTTTTCACTGTGATTAATACAGAGGTATGTGTGCTCTAAATGTTCATGACAAAATATTTTATGATATAAACAAAAACCAGTTGGCAGATATAGATGAGGTGGTAGTGCTGTTGTTGAGGGGGACTTGGGCAGGCTGGAGAAACAGGTTGGCAGAAACCTCATAAATTTCCACAGAGAAAAGTTCAAAGTCCTGTATCTGATGGGAAGAATAATTCCAGCAACTGGCATGTGCAGTCTTTACTGGCTGGAAAGCAGCCTGGTAGGAAAGGAACTGGAGGCCTGTCTAAGTGTGAACAAGCAATTCATCTTTGTGATGAAGAAAGCCAGTTGTGTGCTGAGCAAGATTGGCAGAGGATCTCCAGTAGGTCAAGGGAGTTAATCCCCCCCCTCAGGCATTACAGCTGGATCTACTTGTGGGCTGCTTATTGTGGAGGAGAAATGGACATCTTGGGGTAAGTCTAGTGAAAAGCCATAAAAACATTGAAGGGATTGGCGTACCTGTAGTACAAGAAGAGAGTGAAAGAGCTGGGATTGTTTAGTCTGGAAGGCAGAAGGCTAGGAGTTTCTTGCCAACGTGTGTAGGGGGGGAGGAAAGAAGATGGAGCCAGACTCTTCTCAAACAATACCGAATAATCACATCTTCTCGTGCTAGCTGCTAACCAGCTTTCATTTTAACTACTGTCACTTTAGCTGTTAGATAATTGTATGTTTTCTTGTCTTTTCATGCCTTGGCTGGGTACAGGGCTTGTTTGTTAAGCTTTAATGTTGATTATCAAATGGAAGACTGTCCTCATTCTTCTCTATTTGCCGTGAAACGGATGGGAGGTGGGAAGGAAGGAGGAATGAGGCTGTACTGAAAACTGTGTTGTAGTATGTCATCTTGTGAGTGCTTTTGGGTTTTGTGCATCTCAGGAGAGATGTTTTCTGAAGTTGACTTAACTCCATGCAGTCAATGAAGTTATGATCACTTCTTTGAGCGATCCAGTTGCCTAGCTGTGCACATACTTGCATGTAAGTCTCTGTTTACTTGTTCTTCTGCAATAAGTGCATTGCATGAGTATACAGTCTGAGGTAGAAGACTTAAAAATGTATTTCTCATGCATATAGCTAATTATAGCTAGCTGCCTGGTTTCGGACAATCATTTGTTCTCGGTGGCTTGACTGGAAACTTGAAAAGCGGGATTTCTATGTGTTAGCAGCTATTACTCTGAAAATAGTAAATAGTTCTATCTGTCCATATTACTGCAGTAGTTGTTGAAATCTATGTGAAATATTAGAAGTTTTCTAGAATTTCTGTCAGGTTGTTTAAGTCTTGCATTAATTTTTTTTTATTATTCATAAAGACTTTACTAGTTGCTCATCTTTATAATATCCTTTTTGTTTGTGGAAATAAGGTGTCATAAATTATGATCAGTACAATAAAAGGTGAACACTTAAATATGGAAATTACTTCTAGTAAATAGAACCTTATGCAGCTTACATTGTGCACAGCATTTCTGAAAATTCTGAGGCTAATTTAAACAGATACAGGGCGTGGGAATTTAAGTAGTTTAAAAGTTGATATCTATGTACTTATATACAGATTAAGTGTTGCTAGTAGGAAAGCAACTGGTGCCTTTAAATAAATAATCTCTCTTTCTTTTCCACATTTTTATGGGTCTTCATGTGGGCTGCAGAAGCTGGGAGATCTCAGACCTAAGCTTCCTTTTTTATTCCTCTGCCTCTCTGCGTGAGGTAATGCATTCTCTTCACCCAGCAACGTGAAGCTTTGTGGCAATTGGCAGAAGGGGCAGTCAGAGATCCAATATGCCAAACTGAATTGAAATGCAAAGGAGAGACAGTTTATTGAACTAAATAAATGAAAAATAAAGGAGGGAATGCGTGAGGATATAAGGTGAAGACAGAAATTGGTGTAAGGATATGAACAATGGAAATCAAGATAATCTGATCTCAGAGCAGGTTTGTCATTTTCAGCTGTGGATATAAAGAAAAGAAAACATCAGAAAAAAAATCCTCTTCCCTCCTCATTGCCTGTTGCTACAAATATCACTGATGCATCTCATTCTACCTATAGGTTTATGGTTCCTTAGAAATGCAAAAAGTCTCCCCAAACCAATTTTTAAAAACAGTTGTAAGTATGCTCTCTTCATCTCCTTTTGATAATATTCAATGAAATACTTAAATACTAGTTTAATGGCTTTTAGGACATAAAGTGAGAAAGCTTGCTGATTGCCTGTTAAAGCATACCTTATGCTCTAGTAAAAATGGTTTCATTTTCAACTTCATTGCAGTAACTGAGGAGTCAGGAAGCTACATTAACTTTATAAAGTCAGTATTTCTTGAGTTATTTTGAAAATCAGCAGATTAGTTACATAGTTGAAGATCTAAAGTGGGCAAAATTGCACGCACAAGGAAACTATTGTTTTGGGTTGCATAAAGCACTTCAGTGGTATTTACATGCAGTTGGAGAACTGGAAGGAAAGAGTGTGCAGTATGTGCTTGAGCACGACAAAACATGATTAGTTGTTTGTAACTTGTATGCAGGTATGTTTTAGTTTTTTTTTTTTTGTTTGTTTGTTTTTTGAATCATAGAATCTCAAGGTTGGAAAGGACCTGCAAGACCATCTAGTCCAACCATCCTCCCACTACCATTGCTACCACAAGCAATGAACCACATCTCGTAGCTCCTCATCCAGATGCCTCTTGAACATTGCCAGGGACGGCGACTCCACCACCTCCCTGGGAAGAGCACAGATATGGAAATTATGAATTTTAATTGTGCCTCTGCACTGGCACGGCTTACTGTTTTTAAGGGGAAATAACCTGATATGAAAAAGCTGAATTCCTGCCTAGATCAAAGGTGAAGGTTATGATTTTGATTTTTGTACTTGCAACCAGTAGAAAGAACTCATGAAATACCATGACGTTCAGCATGAATTAGTTATTCAGTTCTAGTTGAATAACTGGATTCATGGTTGTCTGAAAATCTTTGAGGGGGAGACATAATGATTTGAAAAACATGGTTTTTGTCTTTATTTACAGAGGGATGGATTTAGTGTGGTGAGCTTTTTTCAATTTTTTTCTTATTTTTCAAGTCTGATCTTGAAGACAAAATAAAGTTGTGACGGAGAGATGAGCCAGGAACTTGCAGGAATAAGAAAATAACACTGTTTCCCATAAGAAGCACCATATTTCAGTTTTGACCACTTGTGGTAAACATGACATGCTTCCATTTGATCTTGCTTCAAGTGCTTTGATAAGCTTATATATGGAAATGTTTAGACTTACTGAGCATGGATGTATTCTCTACTCTAATGGAGTAGAGAAGCTAGGATAGTCTCTTAAGGGGAATAAAGAATAATAAAAAGATTTCTCTTCTGACCCCCCCCAAGTGCATAATATTTTAGTGAAAACAGTAGATTTCAGACATTTGGAAGATGAAGATGGATGAGAAGTTGTTTGTGATGTAGATGAGGGTACCGTGTAACAAAACTATGGCAAGGAGTTTTCATGCGATTTGTGACATTAGTAGTGGATGTGTACACTGGCAGTATGAATTGATTAGGAAGATGATAGGTATTCCCTAAATCATAACTTACACCACTTCTGTGTTTCTGCTCTTTATTTAAGTTGCTAAGTCAATTTTCATAAAAGTTGTCTTTAGAAATCCATAGGTAGCCACTCTCAGAAACTCAATTCTGAGCTGGCTGTTTTGAGTTGGTCTGATAGCTCTTCTGGAGAAGGCTTATTTAAAAAAAAAAAAAAAGGCTTGAAAATAATGGAAAGAAAGCTTCTGCAGATTAGTACCTATTAAAATGCATGTGTAAGAGGAATAAGATATTTTTCAAAAAACCCAACAACTTTGTCTAGAGGTGTGTCATAGCTGTGATTAAAACACAGTAAAAATGCAAAGTGCTTTGCCTGCAGATTAAAAATAAGAAGAGAACTACATACTTCCAAAATCTGTTGGAGGAATTCTGGATAACTGAAAATAGTAATTTATTACCCCTTTTTTAACTAAAACAAAAACCCATTGTTCTTAATGCCTGGTATGTACAAAATAAAGATTCTGTTTATCTTGACCACAATATTATTTTTTAATTTCTTCTGTCTTGAGTATATTTATCTGTTTTCTTTTGGCCTCGTTCCTAGGAATTGTTTTGACAGAGTGGAGCTACAAAAGCATTCCTTTTAAGTCTGTTTTTAGGATTGGAGCTTCCACAGTGTTTTGGGTTGGAGACTGATCTGTTATTTCTAAACTAGAGCTTCCTTTCAGTCATTGTAGTAGAGCATGAGGTTCTATTTTTAAGAGAACAGTTGAGATTCATGTGCTTCTTTTTCTTTCTTATTTAAATAATAACTGAGTTAGCTATCTGAAGCTTCAAAGCTTCTTTGCTAAGAGGAGAATAGGAAGAAAAAAGCTGATGTAATAACAGCAAACTTGAGCTTTTTTTTTTTTTTTTTTTTTTTTTTTTTTTTTTTTTTTTTAGGAATACATCTCCTGTTTTATATGGCATAGTAGAGATTTCACACAGTAGAATTCTAAAAATTGTGTGATGAATGTTTTTGTTTCACGATGATTGTCATCATGTTTTTGACGTAATGGAATTGTGCTGATAACCGTGTCCTAGACCAGTTTTGATTCTGCACTGCAACACTGAATGACAATGTTAGTGATTTCAGAAAGGGCACATACAGCACCTTTTATTCTTTATATGATATATCTGATGGCAAGCTTATTATTATGATTTTTTTTTTAAAGTAATAATTGTAAAAGCAGTTTTATATCGAGAAATTTAGCTATGGCATTTCATACTTCTTCTCATTATATGTTTTGTTTCCTTGGCTTTTTAAAAATTATGAAGTAGTCATTTTATGTGCTCTTAATCTGGCTGCTTGGCGTGATCACAGTCATCTAATAACACTAAGAACTCTATATACATATTTATAATACCAATTCTGGTGTGTATGCCATTTTTTCTGGTTTTGTTCAGCTGAATTGGCACTTAGAAAACATTCTGTGAGCCTGCCCTCCAATTGATGTCAGTGAACACTAGCATTCTAGAACAAAATTCAGCTAAGCATTTGTATCAGTGGCAGAAGATAGTCACTGCAGTAGTGACATGGATGCTGGTGCCACCTACTTAAGGGAATAATTGTCAAAGAAAAATCAACATCCTCATCTCTGAATCTTTTCAGGAAGGCTTAGAAAACAGTATTATTTCTTTTTCTTCACAAATTTTTATCTTCACTTTCAAGATTAGTTAAACACAACTCTGTCCTTCAGGGCTGGTCTGTAAAGGTGTTTTATCCTGGTACCATCAGCAAAAGAAAGAATGAAATGACATTTTGTAATTAAATGTATTATAATCTGCATGGAAGAAGGACAGTGTTTTTGTTAGCTCCTGTCTAATGATAAACTAATTAAGGTGGGGTGACTTGTCTTTCCGTAACACTTTTCAGAGTTTGTATTTTAAGATACTGTTTTTCAAGCTATTTTTTTGTGGAGTACATCTTGCTGGGAGTGGATGCCGCTGTCTAAACTACAGCTCTGTGTTGGACTGTGTACACTCTCAAGGGTAGAACATACTGTAAGAGCTATGTGTATAATTATTTGGGATTTGCTGCTCTCGAAGAGACTTCTTCCACAGGAGGCAGGTCAAAGAACACCTTGCAAATCCTACAGTGATCTGAATTGTCTGTGCTGAAATAACTCTTATTGTTGCTAGTTCACTGTGTATTATGTTTCAGTTTTATTATTATTTGAGAATCAGAGCTTTTGCTGGACCTCTGTCCAGCATGTTGATAAAAACTTCTTCAAAATATGTGCATTATGTATGATTTTTGGAATGGTTTAATATTAGGGTTCTGAATTTGAAGATAAATTCACTTTTTTTTTTTTTTTTTTTTTTTTAAGCTATAAAACCATCCCATATTCTCAGTTCACAAGTTTGACCAAGTGCTGCCTTTATGGCCTTAAACTAACAAACAGTTCTTTTGCCAACTGCGTCCATTGGATCTCTCCTCTACAAAAGACCCATTTCTTAATTTTCTCCTTCCTTTCCTCCTCAGGGTCAGCTCATGCTTCATTGCCAGAACTGTTGAGAAAGTTATTCCACAGAACTCTCCTAAGAAGTCTAAGGACAGAGTAGCACTACTTCCTGAACTATTAATCAGTGGAAGCAGCTTATCAGATGCAAACATCTATTCCTTTTTCATTGTTGAGTAGATACACAATGAATGTTTAAGCCAGAGTGGTTGAAATGTTTATTCTTTTAATGCTGCTTTCTCTGCTAATGCTTATTAAGGAGAAACTCTATCTTTAAAGTGCTTGATAAGAACTTTCAAGATCTTTTGGCAAGAGGATTAAGACAGATTTATTTTTACAGGATATACTGCTGCTTCTCTGCAAGGCACAAAGCAAAAATATTTTAACATTACTTGATGATCTACACTTGAGTTATTCACATCTACTACTACCAATAAATAGTGCTAATAGATGAAGTGATAAAAGTGAATAATAGAAGCTATTTTTACTTCTTAACTGTAAATGCAGGCTTTTGGTAGACACCTGTAGAAAACCTTCTAACCACTAACAGAGTGGCACTTTGGAAAGCCAAGGGATGAATAATTTGTGGTTTGCTTGTTCTGGCATTTGTTTCTTTGTTGTTGTTGCATTTTTTGTTTGTTTTATAATTCAAATTTAGTGAGCTTTAGAATTTTAGGAATGTATAAGCAGTGGAAAATTGACAAGCAAGACTTGCAAAATAATTTATTTTCCTAAGCCTTAAAAATTCCTTTATGGTGTAAAGATTCCTGCATGGTGTTTTTCTTCATGAGGAGGCAGAAGGGGGGAAGAGATCATTTTTATGTGCAGCTGTACACAAAATACATGTGCAGTCTTGACTTAAAATAGAGGTAGCCACAGAAACTGTCAGAAGCCTTGAAAACATATGGATTTGAGATGTGCCTTATAATAGGATAATTCACTGTAGCAGGAAGGATTAGATGACTAAGTGAATTAAAGATAAATGGCGCTTCAGAATTTTAGAGACTGTGCGTAGGTGTATCAAAATGCATGTGGTCTTCGTAAAGGCAATAAAATAATATTAAGGAAAGTGTGATGCTGAACATGGCTGCTTTATACACAGTCATCGCAGTTGATGACAACTGGCTTCTGAGGTAATAAATACAGATTTAACTTATACTTGTAATGTTCCCTTAACTGTGAAAAATACTCTCTTTCCAGACAAAATATTAATTTTGAGGTTGTTAATGTAGAGAAACAGTTGTATTGGGAAGGATGACAGTAATGTTAGGAAAAGCAGATGTGAATTTTCCAGCTTAATTAAACTTGCAGATCTGCAGGTGGAATTTTCAGCAAGGCATGGTTATGTGAAGGGGTGAAGTGTGGATGTACAGAGCCGACACAAAGCAGAGAAAAGCAATTTCAGTCTCTGTCTATGGCGCTGGCAAAGAATGAGAACAGGGAAGGTGTGCATATGGCTCTTCTCTAACTCACCTGCTCAGCTTCCAGTACTGGACGGTTTGCATGGGATTCAGAATTTCTGAGGTCAAGAGAGTGATCTACAAAAACACTGCTGCTTAGCTGTCACTGGTATATAAAATTTTGAGCAAAAGCTGTCATAAATTGTCAAGCCTTTGTGAATCTGGAGATGCAGCTGTTAGCTCACTCAGGTGCCTGAGGGCTGCTTGGAAAGCATGTGTGCACATTCTTGCTACTCAGTTTTCAAGGGTGCAAGCCACTAGGAGTCAGCTGAGCATTTCTGATGTGCCTAGACAATAGGAGGTTGAGCCCAAACCACAGCTCTTCTTTCTTTGCCAGTTTTGGGAGGGAGGGAGTGAGGGAGGGAGGGAGGGAGAACCAGTGCCTGTATCCTAATCATGAAGTTATTCTAGAAAGTGGGAAGGATGGATTTGAATAGACAGGGAGTTTACTGCTTAGTGAGCCTGGGGTGCTCTGTGAAAAGTGGGAAATAACATCAATTCATCCACTTGTCTGGATGCAGATACTGTGGTTAAAAAAAAACTGTGGGGAAATGTTTAGAATAGTTTGAGATGCTTGCTTCAAGTGTAGCTTAGGTAATTAAATCCAAAAAGAATGAACACTACAGAAATGCTTTCTCTTACACGTTTCTTTTTGGCTGGTATAGGTTTTTACTTAGGAAACTCAGTGTTTTGACTACTCTCTTTCTACACCTATGACTCTTAGGTTTATTGTATAGAAAATGAAGGAGCTTAATGCAGTCTGCAGCTTTCTCCCTATAACCAGCTGCCTTATTTCTTATTCTTTAGCTTTGAGTGCTGTGCCTTACTTTGGTTCTGACCCCTTGCATTCTCTTGAACAAGAGCTGTTAAAGCTGGTACAGTTAAAATTCAGTGCGATCACTTAGCACACATTTATTGACTTTGATGGTTCTGTATATAGAGAACAAAAGACTGCATTTTTCACTTTTATAAAAAAATGATCTCAAGCATTCTGAAAACAACCTTATCTTTGATTACCAATGAATGTATCTTTAGTGGAAAATAAATGAGCTATGAAAAAATATGTTTCAAAGGGTCTCAGTGCAGAGTATAAGTTGGATAGTGTGTACATGAAGAAAACTTCCCTGGTACAACTTGCATGTGTAATAATACAGAACTGTACTGGCTGTCATGCATGTGTTAATGTTATTCAGTGTTTAAAATATAAAATAAATAAAAACTTCATTATAGTCCATCAAAATTTTCCTTATAATTCTTTCAGTATCTTCTTGAACAAGTGTAGGCAATACAAATGCTAGCATCCTTTTGTTCTTCCATCTTATACATTTTTTTGTTTCCTTTTTAATATTTAAATATGTATTTAAATAATTACTACTTTATAATTTATAAATTATATTAAATTACATAAATTTATATTTAAATATGTTGATGAAGTCTGTAGATGAGAGGTTATGGTATGATAGAAAAGAAACTGAATGGTTCTGAGGTCTTGGTGGATTAGGGTGAAATGTAGTAGAAAGCTAAAAGAGTAAAAAAGAATTTTTGAATTTATCAGTAAGAGCGTGCATGAGAAAAACTAACAATGATAAATTGACAACTGAAATCTAAATTCTGTAAAAGGCATATCTGATAGTAGGCTGTATTTCTCAAATAGCTAGAAATATAATAATGCTGTGTTATGAAGCATGAGACAGATATCATAGTCATGCATGCAGTTAAGGACTAGGAACATGATTTGTTTGGCAACATAAATTAAAAGAGTTGATCTTTTTTTTTCCCCCTCTTTTCTGTAAGTACATGAGAAGGTAAACACTAAAGGAAGAAATGTTAAGATAAACCACAGTGCTGGCAAAAGGGCAAATATCTCTGAAGTGAGGCATGGATGCATTGGAGTGGAAATTGGAAGTAGTGTTTAACCGTACGTGTATGGATCTGGCATGACTTTCAGCTAGCTTTATAGCCCTGCAGAAGATATAAAATAAGAACTTGGTTAAAGAAAACTCGTATGATTTAATTGGCTATATTGAACTTTCTCACCTTAATCTGGTTATATGTTGCTGTTTGAGTGGCTCTACAGAGCCGTGGTCTACAGCTGTAACTTGGCATAACAGAAAGAATGAATGATGAGCATCTTCTGTATTCTGTACATTCTTTCATCCAAGGGGTATAATGTAAAGTAACCAGACTTTGTGTATAGCCTGAGGGAAGTTCAATTTCTAGTTAAAATGTTTTCCTCTCAGGAAGGTGTGTCATTGGCCGTTTTCAGTTTGGAGGCTTTGTAAACTTAGTGGGATTACACTATTTAGGTATCTGTAGCAAATCTCTCAGTGCTTCTCTCGTTTTCCATGACTTAATGGGAGCGTGTTACATTCTTGTTGTCCACGGACACAAATTCTGGGGTGCTGCTCTGTGCATTACTCCTTGCAAGCAAGTTATGGATTGTATTTCCTATTATGTACTTGCTAATGATGAAATAATCGCTGGTAGGATCTAAAAATATCTTATTTAGGAAATTGATTCCATCTGTATGCCTTAGTACAATTGAGTGTTCTGCCTTTGCTACATCTTTGATATCACATAGCAGATGATGTCTCTATTGTGATTGATGCTTGGACAGGTTGCAGTATGCAGCAAAACTTGTTTCTACCTGAAATTTCAATTCACACACCTTTTCTGTTAGTCACCAAAATGGGTATTTTTCAACTTAGATTTAATTTAAATCTCTTTTTTTTTTTTTTTTAATATGAAGTTTTGTTGAACAGCTGGCTCAGTTTCCTCTATTAACTGTGTGTTCTATGGCCAAGTCTTACTTTCATACTTTCCAATGTGCCTGGTACATTAAGCTTTTAATTTAGGACAAGAAATTGATCTAAAATGGTCCTTTGGAATTTTCAGTGCATTTTCTAATGCTTAAAGTATAAACGTATTCTGAATTATTAATGTGTTCCACAAATATTGAGACAGTCATGTTAATAATTTGGTAAAAATATGCACTTGAAACATTTTAAAATTTAGTTATATATAAAATGAAAGAAGAGGGAAAAAAATGGTACTGAAAAGAACAAAACGAAATATCTTAAGTGCTACGTACTAAAAGTATGAGCTGTATAAAATGTGCTGTCAAGGTAGAAATGCTGGTAATGTAGAAATATGCAAATGTGTGCTTTTTCCAGCTATTCTGTTGAAAGTGCAGAATAATAAAATAGAACAAAATGTTGAACAGATCAGCTAGAACTGTAACATTAGAATGATGTATTTTACAGAATATTTTGTGCTAAATTTATTTACCTCTCATTTTAAGGAGGAAATTATTTAATTCAAAAGAAGAAAATGGCATTTTCACTCAATTAGTGAAGAAAAAAACAGTCACATAATCTGATATCAGAAAGATGATGCTCTATTATTAGACGAGTGTAGTGCCTGTATGGTCAGTTTTCCGCAGCTATTTTGACTTCTAAACCTGATAGATTTTCAGAGCAGTAGTAATACTTTTATTCAACATCCAGTGCTCGAGTCTCAATGTGCTGTTGCTTTAAAAATGATACAAGGAAAGAACTTTTCTAATTTTTATGATTATTTCGTTGTTTTTGTTTTTTTTTTTTCCTGTGATCTAGCATGAGAACCCACAAAAAGTATTTTTTTAATAAATTTTGTCTAAATTTAACACCCTGAAAAATGTAAAATTATACTAGCAGAATTTGTAGTGAATGGTCTTTGCTAACAAATCCATATTTAGAACATGATTCTCTAAGACAGATTCCCCATGCATGAGCCAGAGATGTTAGATGAAACTTCTTTAATCTGTGTTCCAGAAGACTTTTCAGCTGATCTGTGGAATTTTGTGAATACTTTGAGTAATCACCCTCATGGCAATAATCAAGCTCCAAGAACCTTGCAGTTTAAATAATGTGAATAACACAGTTGAGGAATGTGTCCCCCCACATTGTTTGTTTGAAACTTAGCAACCCTTCAGAGTTGTGCAATGAAGTCCTTCCATTTTCTTTGTTTTTATATTGTTTAGTCTGGAGAAGAGGAGGCACAGAGGTGATCTTATTGCACTCTACAACTTCCTAAAGGGAGGTTGTGATGAGGAGGCCTCTTCTCCCACGCAACAAACAGAACCCGAGGAAATGGCCACAAGTTGTGCCTTAGGAGGTTTATGTTAGACATAAGGAAGAACTTTTTGTCTCAGAGAGTGGTCAGGCACTGGAATGGCTGCCCAGGGAGGTGGTGGAGTCGCCGACCCTGGCAGTGTTCAAGAGGCGTCTGGATGAGGAGCTATGAGATGTGGTTTAGTAGCTTGTGGTAGCAGTGGCAATGGGAGGATGGTTGGACTAGATGGTCTTGCAGGTTGTTTCCAACCTTGCGATTCTACGATTGTCAGAAGGAGTCAAAACCAGAATTGTTAATGTAGCAAATGAGTTTTAGATATATTTTAGCAGTTTAATTGCCTTATTTTATATATTTATGTTGTATTAATGCAGGATGAAATCTTCTGTAGCACACGGGAATAAATTACTTTGCTTTTACTCAAAGTAAATTTGCTTGATTTTTATTGCATCTTGGAAGAGTCCATTTCAGTACTGGAAAAAAAAAAAGCTTTATTTAACATAGAAATGTTGCAATATGTCTCCAGCTAAATACAATAATTTAGAAGGTATTAAATACTGGCTATACTGTTTACCTTGTATGCTCTCTGATAACAACTTAAACTTGAGTTTCTCAGAGCAATTTTACTGCTCAAACTCTTGCTTGTGCATAGCTTTATTGTGAAATTTGCTCATTCTTTCATCAACAAAGAAATGTAACTGAAGAATTCAGTCAGCCATTTCAAGTTGAGTTGTATTGTGTGTGTGTACAAAATATCTCATTCTTGAAATTCGCCTTTCAAATAATATTAATTTTGAAATTTTCATAGATCAAAAACTCAAATGTTTTAAATATTGTGTTGAGGTACTGTTTTATCTGCTTTTAATTATTTAATTTAATCCCTGAGAGTAACTTTGACTATTTGTGTCATCACCGCTTATTACTTTGTACTGACTCCATTACGCTTGTAAGAGCTCTCTGCGGCCCTTTCTAGAAGAAAACGCTTCTTGAACTCCGGCACTCAGGGCCGTGCCCGCTGCCCCGTGCATCCCGCTCCACGCCCTGTGCTGCAGACCCTGTCCCTAACCCCACTGCCCCTCCCCTGACGCAGCTCCACGCCGTTCCCTCGGGCCGTGTCGCTGTCACACAGAGCAGAGCTCAGCGCTGCCCTCCGCTCCCTGTGAGGAGCTGCAGCCGCCTTAAGGGCTTCCCTGTTCTTGACACGTGTTTCAAAGATTACGAAAAGTTGTGTTATACAGACTCATCCGAACTCCATGTTGTAGCTGCTGCAGCAGCAATCACCAAGCAGCAGCTGAGTGATGGAGTTGTTCATTATAATGTCAGACTGAGAACTGGGCAGCTTATTGCTGTGACAACAGTGCCAGATAGTGTTTAGTGTGCTTGGTCAGAAATAAGCCAATTTTGACTTAACAGGACACTGTGCAGTATGCAGCTTTGCTTGACAGTAGTATCTTTCTCTCCTTGTTTCAGCTTACAGAGGTGAAAAAAATGCACGTGGGTGTGGGGGCACTATGACTGAAGTTTTTCAGAATTCTGTTTTCAACTCATTTACCACTGAAGTCAGAAATGAGGGAGCATCCAACCCTCCTCTGACTGAGGGCAGCACACAACTGGAAATCAGCACCAACAGTGGAATCACAAGTGTAGGAAGTGATTTCAAAAATTGAACTCGTCTTCAAAATCCAGAAATCCTTGCTGTAAAGATAGGCTCAGTTTGTTCATCTAGTTGTTTTGTTTATATATTTCAGAGTAAGGTTAGTATCTTCATGTAAAAGATGTTTAACAGGAATGGTAGTTGGTGAATACAAATGTCTTTATATTTCCTTTCCTCACTGCCCAACAGTTGGTGCATCAACATAAGGAGAGTCAGCCAAGCTGAGTTTGAGCTATGTCCTAGGTCTGTGACTGAAAACAATTCTGTTTTCCTAGATAAAATGTTTATGCTATAGGAACTTTCCTTCTACGCTTCTCTTTTTCCTGGCTTTTCTCAGTATTTTCGGTTGAATAAGATTTATTCTGAGCTAAATTGAAGAATACTTTTTTTCAAGTAGCAGCTGACCTGTGGGTTTTATGAAATATTGCAGTGGCTTTCTTTGGGAGTTTGCCAGTCTTTCTGAGGCACCAGTGTGTTTTCAAAGACAGGTTTGACCGATCATTTGTTGGCAATAATTTACAAATAATTGATCCTTCCTTAGAATGAGAGAATGGACATCAGATAACCTGGAGCTTTCCATGCTCTTGTACTCGGCTTTGTGATTGTTCAAGTTTTTTAAAACTACACTGAGATTCCTCTTGGGATTTGCTTGCTGTGGATTCCTGCAGTGTACCTAACACAATAGTTTGAGTACTATTTCAGCAAGCCTGCCCAAGTGCTGAAGGGAGACTTTTCAAACTAGTGTGTTCCCATCTACAGTTTTGTTTAGAAGGAGTGTGTGACTTCTGAGGAAATTTGAAGTGACAGGTAGGAAACAGGGCCTTTTGAAGACATAAAATATCAGTTTTGTGAAAACTTCAGAGGACTTGGAAAACTCACTGACTAAGCAGAATGCTGACTACTAGAAATCACTGAAAAATGGTGGCAGTGATTGAAAGCTTTGTTTTAGATTAAGTCAGCTAAATACCTTTGAAGTGAAATGATGTGCTTTTGTAGTGACAAATGCCTGTTCCTGAAGCTTCTTTTGTTTCTGTTTGGCTGATACTCATCTGTTACCTTGACTGGTAACAAAACATCTTATCCTTGCTCTCAAAGTTAACACTCAATATAAGTATGCTGTTATCGTTTGGTTATTTATACACAAGTACACTAGTGTTTTATCTCTTTGTGTGATGCTTCCCTTTAATCAAAAAGTAGTAATATTTTTGAACTTCAGCAGTAGTAGGAAATAACCCCTTTTTCAGGAGTAAGTGCAGCTCAGTAAACTTACGGGTTACATTATGAGTAACTGTATGACTTGCAGGTAAGTACTGGACAGTCACTTTCATCCTTTACTTTATACAAATATGTACATACACATGTGTGTACATACATATTTATACATTTATACATAGATATACATAACCTTTCTCTAAATGTTTACATATTAGGAATTTTAATTTTGTTACTTTAGAGTTTTACATATGGTTGCTTTTTTTATTATTTTTCTCCTTCCTCTTTTGCTAGCAGAATACTGTCTGTGTTGTGGTGCCTGATAAAAGCTGGGAAGATGCTCTGAACTTGCGCTATAATTAAATAGCCAAATAGAACAGTTTTGTTTTACCTGTTGCTTTGCCTTTAGTTACCTTCTTTTTGGTTAATTCTTGGGAGGGAAGCACTTCTATGTGTGATTGGGATGCAAATTTTGAAACTCAAATTACTATGCTCTTCCATCACAGTGACTCATGTATGTGGCACAGATCATCTCAACACTAACAGAAAAACTGGAATTATGTAGGAGTTGCCATATGCATTAAATATTAGTTACCTAAGCTGGTACCAGTCTTCAGTTACAGCCAAGAACACCAGTAGGGGGAAAAAAAGCAACAGAGTTCAAATATGTTTAACAGTGCTGAGCTACGTTTTCACTGGCTACGCGTACCTCAAAGTCATTTGTTCTCACAAATGCTTAAATTGGGAAGTTAGGGGGATTCCTTCCCAATTCTGTTTTTTGTCTGATTTTTTTATCTTACCTCATTTCTGTGTCACCAGAACACAAACTCTTTAACCTTCAGTTAACTCTGCAGATTTTCCGAAGTTCTACAGACAGAACCTAAGGATACCTACTGCATAATCTCTAGCTCTTATGTGTGTTCAGAGTCTCTTTCAGGTCTTCTCTCCTTTGTATTCCTCGCTAAGGATTTAGAATATGTAGGATAGCTTGGGCAGAACACAGTTTCCTCTGGCAAGTGTAGTCATAATATCAGTCATGAAAAATACCAGGTTCCAGCATCTGTAGCTGACTTCTTCTTTGCCTATGTTTGTATTCACTCATGAAGCATACTAATGAAAGCGTGCTAATTTGTAAATTGCAGAACAGTGCTGATTACATATTATGAACGCTTGCTTTTGGCAAACAGTTTTGGGTTAGCATAATAAATTTACCTCTAGCTCAAGGTCTGGTTTTTAGGTATACCTTTTTTTTTTTTTTTTTTTTTTTTTTTTTTTTTTTTGCTGGACAGTATTTAGTGAAATGCTATTTTAACTTTCTTCTAAAGTCTGTAGCTGCCCTAGTTAGTATTCTTTCTGTATTACTTCCTCCGAATATAATATTCCTTTTACTTCAACCTGTTTTCTTCAACCTCTTTACTTCCAAAGGAGTATATTTTATTAGGAATTCATAATCATCAGTGAGAAAGACAGCAATTACACTGCAACAATTTAATGTAGTGTACACCTCAGACATCCTCTTGGATTCTTGCTTCAGAGATGCTTCTGCTTAGCTCAGGCTAGTTCCTTCTGCCACCTCTTTGGGGTAAGTCTGAAGCAAATCACCTTTGAAGGGCTGATTCTTCAATCTTGAAGCCTTACTGTCTCCTTTTTTTATCAGCTGCCTTTCTAAAAAACAAAAGCAAAAAACAACAAAACAGCCTACAAAAAAGTAGCAAGAAGCTACTCTCTAACCGGAGAGAAATGGAATTAATCATGTCCATTTCAATAATGGAGTTTACTGTAATTATATCTTCAAGCCAAAGAAAAACAGACTCATCTTGGATCAGAGAAATCTGAATGCCTGCATAGTTCATGGAATCATTGAGGTTGAAAAAGACCCCTAAGATCATCTCGTCCAGCTGTCCTTCTGACCCACCTACTGCCAGTGTTGCCCACTAAACTATATCCTTAAATGTGCAAGATGTCATGATGCTTTCTCATCAATAGAAATATTGTCCCGTGTCTCTCGGTTTGTTTATTTCTATTTTCTCTGCCTGGCAGAAAATGCATCCTAGTTGGTTATTTATTTATTTTTTTTTTTTCTTCAGGGCACTACATTGATGCTGTTACATTCTTGAGTATCTCATTGATGGTATAAAAAGCATAGCTCTTTTTTCTATATTAGTTGAAGTCATCCTGCAAATCACTTTGGGATATTTAGTAAATATAAAAAAAAAAATCTTTACTAGCCCCTATGCATACCACTGGAGAATATCAGAACCATTCTTTTGTTTCTTTTCTCACCTGTATTTCTTTTCTCACCTGTTTTTACCTTCTATGAGCTGTGGTTTGTGTTATGGATTCTTTCCTCTTATTTCTCAGGATTCTCAGTTCTGTTCCAATTCTGCATCCAAGGTTCTCTGAATATCTACACTTGGCACATCTTAAATGCAGAATGAATTACTGAAATTAATGATTTATTCCATTTTTATGTTGTTTACTTTGAAAGCAAATGAGTATCTTCATTATTTGATAATTAAGTGTAATGGCTCAAAGTTTAACAGTGCTGAGCTGTCTTATTCAGAGCTTTGTGCAGAGAGAGACAGCTGAAGATAATTTCACTTCTGCATCCTTTTTCAGTCACTACCTTTCTTTTGCTAAATGCGTACTTATAAGAGAAAAGGAGCCAACTTTATTAACTGGGTCTGCCCCTCCTCTTGGCTGGCTGAGCTAATTGTTAAGCTCTGTTGTAGAGAATAAACAGATTCACCACCTTCTCTTTTCTTTCCTGTATCTATCTATAATTGCTCTGTTTCCTCAGGAGCCAGCGGAGGGTTTGCTCTGCCTGTCCCTCTTCACCGAGAATATTTTGATGGTTACATGTAACAATATGGAGTGTCATGGATACTTTCCTTGCAGAGTGAGAACACCTTATTTTCCCTGATAAATGTGTATACACTATTATTATTATTATTATTTTTATAGTGGCTTAATACTGTTACTTAGTGCTTAATACTGCCTACTGATTCCGTAGGAGATTACCCTTACTGCCTGTTAAGAATAGTGCTTTAAGAGGAGCATACAACTGAAAACAGTCTCCTGACCTCATAAAGGAAAGTTTCCTCACAAAGCCTCCAACTGTGAACTGAGGTGGCATCTCCAGTTTAGCGACTGTAGCTTTCGTTCCCATGTATTTTCTATTTCCGTGCTCAAATTCAGTTTAGATCAAGTAATAAAGGAATGCATGAATATAGGAATGTTCTTACTTCACCTCAGTGTCTCCTGTTATTTAAGTTAGTAACTTTCATTAAGTACTGTTTGAAGCATAGCACTAAAGCAAATTATTTTAATAACTGTTTCCAAACCTGTTGAAGTTTTTGAGGCTTAAGAAAGGGAGGCAAATGCATTCATTCTTTGTGTGTTTGCCTACGATCTCTATTTCTTTCCAATAATTTGTTAACTGGTGCTTGATTGGAGCTAAATTTTATGGGGAAACATATTTGAAAGTTTTTTAAACTCCTGCCCACACTACAAAAATGTGTACCTTTGCAAATGTTAGTGGCAGTGGAAAGGTGACAGTGTTAGCTTACATGTAAATAGATACAGGAAACTAGAGAGGAAAGGCATCTTACAGATATCCTGATTATGAGAACAGCCTTAGTTAAAGCTCACAATCGTCCATCACACAAAAACCTTGAGAGGACTAACTTTAATTAGTTCCAGTTCACAAAAATATTAGTTTGCTCTGTAGTATTTATTCCTTTCCTGACAAGGATGGCTTCAAAACTCAGCAATGGAGACGCTGAAAGTAAGTGCTGGCAAGGATTACTTTTAGTATTTAAGGATAAAAACACAAATGTATATGTTATATATTTAAATGCTTGTGAAATGAAGAAACGTAATTTTGTCAGTAAAATGTTTTCCCTTAAAAATCTAATGTTTTAGATTGTTGCTTAGCGATTATTAAAAGTTAGAGTTGGTTAAAATTTATCAAGTTCTAAATTTTCCTGCCAGTAATCTGTACTTACTACGTAAGTTTGCTAAATGAATAGTGATTCTTTTGTAGGCCAGATAATGCAGCGTTCTTCATCTTTTGTCAGAGTTTTACAACAGAAAGGCAAATAATGTGACGTTTCTCACTAATAATGTTGACGTGTGTAGTTCCTTTGATTTTTCTATTCATTCAAGACTGTTCATTTGTTTTAGGCCACATAAATTAGAGCTAAGAAAAAAAAAGTACCTATTGCTATTTCTAAATGTTATCCTGCAAAGAATCTCATTTTAATTCAGAATAACTGGTTACTTAAAGAACCAAGGGCTTGCAAATCTGGACCCTAGACCTCAACCTGCAGTCACCACACAAACTATGATTTTAATTGGGAGAAAAACCACCGAACTTGCAAAACTGCATTTATACAAGTGTGAGGTTGGAGTCGGTGGCACTAACAAATAATGGCGTAACTGAAAGAATTTATGATGTTTAGACTTATTTTAGGTAAGATCATGCAACGCAAATGCATCTGAAATGCCATTTTCACTTTGGGTACCACATTACTGATGGAGTACTGATAAATTAGATGATACTTGAGTAAGGCCAAAGCATTACTGAATTAGTAACAGTTTGAGACTTTTTTTTCCTTGTAAGTAAGAAGAAAGCTTAACAACTTGGTGGAATTACTAGCAAAGGAAGGACAGTTGTAAATTCCTGAAGGCTGCAAACAGTGAGAAGAACTGATTATCTGAATAGTGATCTGAAGGCATAAGGGAAGAAAACGGAAAGAAAGGGAAAATTGACCTATTTTCCTGCATTTTAAAAATGCTTGGTTGTAGAAGAGTTTACCCAAGAAATTACTGGAAACCCCAGCCCCTTAAAATGATGATAACAGAATGGGGAAGGTGCTAGAAAATGTGTTGTCCTGGGCATCTCAGCACTGGCAGATTCGAACACTCAAGTGTTTACTTAGCAAACGTGCTACTGCCTTTAGTGGGGAGGTTTGACATGATAATGAGCAAAGGATCAAACGATCACTTTCTAGCCTTAAACAATATAAATTAGCCCCGTTTCTGGACTGCTGAATATTTAATAACATCTCTGTTCAAACGTAAACAACTTCTCTGAATGTTAATACCTTTGTTCTAGCAGCGTGTCTGTTCAAATATGTTAAGTAGCAGTAGGTAGTGCAAAGCATTGCTTATGCACATTCACACTTTTAACATCAAAGCCTCTATGAGGAATTTTATCATTCGCAAAGAGGAAAAATTAATCTGCAAAGAAGCTCAGGCAGTAATAAGGTGATTATTTTACATCTGTACGTGTAACTTGGTACCTGGCAGATCATAATTCCTCCTTTAAGACTGTGAAAAAGAAAATCAAACCCATTAATCTGTTGTTCTTGGTTTGGATACAATAGCATAAAATGCATTAAAATTCTTCATATTTTGTATATGTGGCTTATTGCAAATCTTGCGGTGCTCACATCACTTCTTCAGATCTCTGGTAACATTTTGTGGCACGGAAAGCTTCTGATGGTCATGGCAGGCACTTGTTACCAGGTGAGTGAGTACTTGTTAGTGTGCTGATTATCACTGCTGGATTAATGTGCAGCAACTGTATTGCTGGTTCCTGTAGTGCTGCCATGGATTCCTGACATAATTTATTATTTCATTAGCATCCAGTTTCTTTCTTTTTTCATCAGTAAGGTCAGTGCAATGAAAGACACAGACTGTCATATTTCCTCTTCCTCCTTTTCCTCACCCACGCACAACCATTCATTTCTCTCAGTTTTGGCGTGTCATAACTTAATATTTACCAGATGTAGCTTGGTACCAAAAGAATAATAATCTCTTAGCGGGTTCTCTTGTGCCAGCAGGAAGAGAGAAGGCTTCAGTCACTGAGGGCCAGCACTGTGTGTTTTCCCCATACCACCAGTGCTGTGGTTAAGGCAAGGCACCATGCCTTGAATCCTAATACCCTGCATCCTAATGCCTGTGCAGAGGGGCAGCTTGTGACACGGCCAGTGTAAGGCCTGATGGCAGAGGTGTGCGCAGGGCTGCGGTGCTCCCAGGATTGGGACACGTCTGCCAGTAGGCCCAGAGGTGGGCTGCATGGTGCCACACTGGGGTGGATGCTGCTTATCCACCCCGTACCCAACAGCTTTGGGTATTTTATAGCAGTTCTAAGGTTCAGGTACCTTATCTATCAGTATTTATTCCCAACTGCCACAATGTGCCATCCTTTAGAAGCAGGTGGTTATCTCTGTGCAGTGGTAGCAAACTGGGTATTCACGTTGATTTGGGAATTTTATGAAATGAAGTTATAAAACATCTGCATTTACACTAGGTGTTACCCTGAGTTGGTAAGGGAGGTAACTGTGAATATATAACGTTTCAGGAAAAAAAAGTGTGGTTTGTTAGGAAAGATGTGCTAAAGCAACAGAAGCTCTGTGTGCAGTTCTGGTATTTGGATTTTAAATTAACACTGGATTAGTAATCTGTCTCTGTCAAGACTATAAAGAGCCTTTGGTTGCAATTTATCACACGGCTTTTGTATCCTACTCTGTATGTAGAAGCTGTTAACAGGAAGATGAGATTAATGCTAAGAGAAAAAATGTCATCAGATAAACCATAGGTCTCAAAAAAGCAATTTCAAAACACAATGTATGTTATGCACTCGTATATTTTTAGCCTTTGGGGATGGAGGAAATCTTGTAATCAAAAAATAATTTGAGCATTCTTGGTTGTACCTAAATTAGAACCCAGGGTGCTTCCAAAATAGTCTTTAATCAAATGACCTGACAACAGCTTGCTAGGAGGAAAAAAAAAAAAAAAAAAAGTGCAAGGTAACCTGAATAATATTTAGTAATGCTGACAGCAAATTTTGCAGCTCTTACTTCAAATATTTTATGTAATAATTTGAAAGATTATCATTTAGAGCTATCACTATGTATGTGCCCATATATATAATGCAAATGCATGTTTAATTACACACATGCTTTATATTTTTAAAATAACTGCTTAAAAGGTTTAATGGAAATACAAGAGCAGAAGATGTTTTTTTTCTTGTGAATAATGTCCTAACAATAAAATGCAGTATGGCTCTACATGACTTCAATATTTCTGCATTAATATGTGGAAACACACAACGGATTTATTTTTTCTTTACTAAGATATCATTAGAGCTTGCAACTGGTTGAAGACAATGCTTCTCTTCTGTACCTATTCACAAGACTGGTTTTGTGAGTCTCCTTGTAGCTTAATACTGTATTTTCAGTACTGGAAATTACAATTCTTAAAAGTTTTTAAAACTACTCAGAATTGCAAGAGATAAGCTAGTACCAATTCATTCTACTCTAACACCTGGAAATCTTTGGAAATCTTTAATTTTATTATTTTTATTTCATGTAATTTTTTAAAGTAAGAATTTTTATTCTTACATGTTTTTTCTTATATATATATATATACGTATATATAAATTATGGTGTTGCACTAAAGCACACTTTTAATTTTTGTTTTTACTTTAATTATTTTATGTAAAGTAAATTTGTAAGTGTTAATTTTTCTTGCTATGCACCTGCTTTGTGTCACATCTATCTTAATATATTGAATTTTTTCTATGAGCCAGAAATGCAACTGTCTTAGAGCCTCACAGCCTCCAGTAGCCTGACTGTTTAGGGTAGAAACTGTTGAACTTGATATTTTGTAATAGCAGTTCATTAAATTAGTTTCTTTATTAAGATGAGTGGAAACAATTTTGCATTTATTAGTAAGATGGGCATCAGCTAAATGTGCACTTACAATGGCTGGATTATTTTGCGTGCATGATTTTTGCAGTGAATTTTTAAAGTTTGATATGAACAATTTACATTTGAAAAGCATTGACCTTAACAAGATGGATGCTGTTGGTGGTGGGAAAATTGATGTGAACAACATGGTTAAGATCATTGATGCTTAACAAACTGACTAATCAGTAGGTACTGGTTTATATTACAGAAAATAGGAGGTGAAAATAAAGGAAAAAAGATAAATTATGTGAAATCAAGCTGATTTTAGGATTGTAGGAAAAAAAAAAAAGGCATGGTTTGCAAACTGCTTATTCTCAATTGTTTGTGTTATTCATAGTACTGAAGTTTAATTCATTTTAACATAAGGTAAGAGATTGGCTAAAGTGGCATGTGATTCATGTAACCCTGTTGTGTTTTGCACCTGTGCTGGGAAAAAGAAGCAGGTATTGAACGGAATGTTTTCTCCTTTTATTTAAGATAGCTTGCGATTTTGCTCTTTACACGTGATCAGCGTGAAATCTTCCATTAGGGCTTGAAGGCAGGAGATAATTGTGTAAAAGGAATGGTAAGTGCCGGTGCCATCAGCATATTGAAGCAGCCGTGGTGGGCAACAGCCCAAACAAAACACAGAAGAATTTCAGATAAGGGTGCAGAAGCCCCCGCTGCATATGTCTAGTTGTTGGGCCCGGCCCAGCCTTCAGGAAGCCCATAGCCATGTAGTAGGCTACAGTTTGGTTCAGGCCTTACCTGACTTAACAAAAAAGCAAGTGGTCAGAGAGTCCTAAGAGACTTTCTTCTGGGCTCTTTCAGTAGAAATGTTTTGCTGCCTGCTGTTGTGCTCTGTTTTGGGACATGCAACTCATTGACTTGACTCAAACTGCAGCATTTCAGTCAATGAAAATCAGCTGTTACGCCTTTAAAACTTGAAGTAGCCAGTTTATTATGAGTTGGTATGTCTGCTTTCTACCATGGAAGCTTACTGCTGTTTGTGTTAATGAAGTTTTACTTTCCACATCAGCAATGCTACTGCACTGTTGCTAGTGTTGCTTATTGCAGGGCTTGCTACCATCACCGGAGTTACCTCAGGGACATTAAATATTTAAGATCTTTGAAAAAACTAGTCTATTATAGGTAAGACTTTTAAAAATCAACATATAAATAACTCGTGGCTTCAGTTGTTCTCATCCATAAAGTAACCCATAAGATTGTCTAGTCCAGCTGCCCTGCAATGAACAGGGTCACCTACATGTAGGTCACGGTGCTCAGAGCCCTGTCCAGCCTGCATCCACCACCTCTCCAGGCAACCTGTTAGAGTGCTTTGTTATTGCTTTGGTCATCACATTGCACGTTGGCCAAATGCGTACCAACTATTTGGAACAATCTAGAGTAGAAGATATTAAGATGTAAAATGAATTGTTGACATTTAGTCATTCTTAAACAGCAGTGATACCAACTTCATTTTCTAGCAACATCTTCTCCATTTGTTCTCTTTGACACTGATTTTTAGGTACAATAAGCTCATCTTTTTGTAGTCATCTGCAGTCAAAAATATTTTTCAGAGCAAGTTGCAGATGAGGGAGATACAAGGAAAATATTCCAAAGAGAAAGGTCTTCAGTTTGGTAATGTAATTCATTATATGAAGATTGCAAAACTGTAGCTTTAACAGCTTTCTGTTAAATTGTCAATTCAGGATGCAGTTCATCAGATGAAAGTTGATGTCACCTGAAAGAGACGTAAAGTACTTTTAGGGTTTTAAAAGTCACTGCATTGCCCTGGTAGTGTCTGAGAGTGTCCTGCTTTGCTGAAGGACCTCATGCTGCTGGGTGATCCTTGGGGTTTTACCTGCACATTGGTCTTGCAGTGAGAGCTACAGGGGAACAACCTGCATGAAGTCTTTGCACATTTGCCTGTTCATACCAGAGGTGTATATGGATCTTTTTTTTCTGTATCTAGTATAACAGTAGTACAATTCTAAGAAAATCTGACTGAGAATGAGCTTGATTTGTACAGTTTAGATAGTTTAGTTAGATAGTTTCCAGGATTCATTTTGGTGTTCACTGCTCTTTTTGATAGTGTTGGAATGTCTGATGTCAGTACACTCAAATCGTGGTGTCATGAGCAGCAAAATAAGTTTGGACCAAAATTCTCATTTGATTTTCACTTCACAGTTGATTTGTGTAAATATGTTTGATATCAAATTTTTACTAGAGTGTGGAATGACATTCTTCTAAGAGATTAAATTCAAGGAAATGCTCTCTGAATGGAAGAAAATTAATTGAAAAATAACGTAGAAGTCATAAACAAAGATGTGGGAATTTGATGAAAATTAGAGGCTGTTAAAAAATGAGTTAATGATTTTCCAATGGTAGCTGGGGATGCTATTGGTGCAGAATATTTTTGTGGAAACTTAGTTATGGAAATTCTGGTGATAAGGTTGGAATAATTTTATGGTAAGTTGAAGATATGGAAGCAAGTGAGAGAAGGATTTTTGTTAGCTGCTTTAATTCTGTTCTGAAGTCTGTCTGTTTAGCATAGATGTGGTTAGTACATGACTACATAGGCAAATAGAAAAGCTATTGCATAATCTGTTTCTTCTTCTAAGGAGGAAAAAAGTGTTAAATTGACATTTCAGACTGATCTGTTCTGCCAGCAGCTGGAATGGGATCCATTAAATCAAGGAAATGAAAAGCACTGCTGTTGTATGTTGTTAAAGAAATTACTAGTATGGTAATACCAAGCTGTAAAGATACATTATAGAAATGGTTGGAATTAAATTTAACCCCATTAAAGCAAGGGCATTCAGTGCTGCATTATTGATATGCATAAAAATTACACAGGAATGTTTTTCATTACTGCTAAGAAGTTTAGTAATGACAGAGTGTAACTCAATCAAAAGTAAACCTTCATTAAAGAAGATACTGTGATTGTGAAATCTTACTAGTCTTCTGAAAGTTAAATTGAAGTATTGTTTAATTACCATTTAAACTGCTGGGCAGATTAATTAGCTGCTTTTCCCCACTTCAGTGGTGTGCTTTCATTCTTGGTGGTCTCAGTGTGCTTGCTGGAAAACCTGAGTTGTCACTGTGACAGCTGACGCTATGTTTTCTACAAGCTACTTCTGGTTTACCATTTCCCACACATCTTGCTCTTCTGAGATGTTTCCCTGAAGGAGCGCTGGAGAGGAGATGATGATTTCTGACGGCAGTGTCACTGACTGGCATTGATCCAGCAGTGTTGGGCAGGTGCCCTGTAGCAGGTCCCTCAGCTGCAGCCAGCACTGTGTCTGCAGGCTGGGAGTGGGTTTCCAGCTGGATTCAGGGCGCTTCAAAAGATGTATAGAGAACAAGGGGGAGGAGATTTCAGAAGTGAATCTTCGAGAGATCTAATCCCTCTGAGAAGGTGCACTTCCTATTAACATCTCCATGGAGCGGAGTGCTTGCAGTATACACCAGTGCCAGTGCTTTCGAGCTGGCTCGCAGCTCTGCATGGGTGAGCGGGGAGGAGGGAGAGCTGGACTCTTAAGGCAGCCAGCCCAGCCTTCAGAGCAAGGAGGGGAGACCTGCTCCAGGCTCAGATGGTGTCAGCTCTCCTGCCTCACAGCAGGGATGCTCAGCTGTACAGGCAGGCATCCTCTCTTATATCTGGCCATGGCTATTGGCAGTTTTGTGGGCTTGAGTGGGAGCAACATGCTGACAGTCTGAGGATGAGTTTCTTTGCTGCCAGAGTGGCTTGGTTAACATAAGATTTGGGAGCAGAGGGGGAGGCAGTGTGGGATTTTTTGTTTAAAATGAGAGGATAGACTAGATAGTGATGTTCCTTTTTTTTTTTTTCTTTACTCTTTCACAGCTCCAAATCTGTATAATATGTCCAGGCATTTCAGAATTGTTCAGCTTGTGGATGAGAGCTGTATCTTTTATAAGAGAGAGGAAATTGTTTAGGTGCAGTAAGGCTCTGTTTGTTCTCCCATACTGTCCCATACCTTGTTTCATAAGCAAGGATTCCCAGTGCTGGGATCACTGAATGCCCTGGAGAGGAATTGACAGGGCCTGCTGGTGGTCACCACAAACTGCAAATACCATGTGCCCTGCAATGGGCGTATTACCAAGACACTTCAGCTGTGTGCAGCTCCTGTGGCCCAGGGGTCCACCGTTTGTTAAACATCATATGAAATGCATTTCCCTTTATTTGAAGCATGACTGAGTGGTATCTTCCTTGGTTGCCTCCTATTTCTTGTTATTGTGGGGAACAGAGAAATATTCTTTATTCAGTCTTTGTGTAATTTTCAAATATGAAGCATAATTTGGAAGGCGTCAGTTTCCTCTTCTGTCATCTGTTTCCTTTCCAAGTTCATCTGTAGTTAAAACTGGTACCTTCTACCAGATTTATGTTCCCTGTGCTGCCTTTTATTGTTCCGCAATATCTTTGGGTAGGACAGCCAGCGCTGCATTAGTCAGATATTAGAAAAATGATGTATGTGTCTTTGGGAGGAAAAAGGATGACAAGTGAATTCTCTGCTAATTCTGAAGAGGTTAATGTGAAAGAAAATAATTAAAATCTGTTGTCTTAAGTAGACTTTTATTCAGGTTCAGAGTTGTACATTCTGAGGGCCAAGGAATTCTGGCCTATTTTTTTGCTAGTCCAGCTTCTTTTTGTGCCCACTGGAGAAAACATTTGGGCCAGTATTGAATCTTCTCAGCTTTTTTGTTACATGTTCTATCCTAGAGGCAAATCAGATACTTAAGGGGCACTACATAAATGCTGTTACTTGAAATCTAACTAGCCATTGATTTAAGACTTTTTTTTTCTTGTTATTACACAGTTTTATAAAGAATTTATCACTTCAGCATATGAATATTTACAATATGCATATGCTACATACATTTTTTCATGTAGACATAAAATAAAGGAGAGCAGTATTATCACAAGATACTGTTCTGATTAAATTATGCAAAAAAAAGAACATAACCCATTAACTACATTTATTCTATTTAGTGATTATTTTTTTTAACTCTTGTAATTCATAACTGCATTAGATAAAAGGAGATAAGTAAAAATAGACATGTAAAAGAAGATGAAATTTTTTTTTTTTTTTTCCTGTGCATGTTTGGATCTCTCTGTGAAGACATACCTTCTTTGCTGTTTATACAGCAGCATCATTGAAGTAGTAATCAAGAAAGGGCTTAACTTTGGCATCAATATTTAATTGCTTCTGGAGAACATTGCTCACATATCACTTGCTGCATTACTTTCCCAGCAACAGAATAGTTCTTTTATTTTCTGTTAGGGTACTGTGATGATGAGCCTGCAGCTCAGGGTTCTTTGTGTGCTCACTGCTCCTCAGGGCTGCATGCTTCGAGGACTGCAGAGCTCAGCTGGTGGGACCTGCTCAATCTGCCTCACCTTGTGCTGCTCCCGCATATTGCACCGGGTGTATAAAGTCTCACTTTCACTGTCAGCACCTTCTCAATGCCTCTGTCAGAGGCTGTATTCATATTTGCACTTTTTAGCTTGTCTAGTAGCTAGCTTTTTAGTATGTAGGTATTTTTGTACTTGAAAGATTCGGGATATTCCTGGAATTTAAAAATATTTTTGTTTAATTTACCCTACCATATTCACACTTTTTTTTTTTTTTAGATTTTAGATATATGTTTTTAAAGTCCCTCAAAAGCATGAAATATTTGTTATCTTCTGAAGAAAATTGAGGAAGTAGGCACATTGTTGAAATGCTGTGAATTATGTCTAATCAGATCCTGGAAGCAGAAGGGACTTTCTTATGTGGACTTCAGGATCCTTCCTTGGTCCCTCAGATACAAGTTTGACCCTCAGTGATAGAATAGGCTTGTAGGAAAAGTGGCAAGGAGAAATCTAAGCAGTGAGCAAGAGGAAAGAACTCTATTACAGAATCACAGAATGGCCTGCGTTGGAAGAGGGACCTCAAGGATGATGAATCTCCAACCCGCCTGCCACCTGCAGGGCCACCAACCTCCCCATTTAATACCAGACCAGGCTGCCCAGGGCCCCATCCAATCTGCCCTTGAACACCTCCAGGGACGGGGCTTCCACAACCTCTCTGGGCAGCCTGTTCCAGCACCTCACCACTCTATTACAATCTTCTTTGAGTCTCTTAATTCCCTATTGCGTTCTAAGTCAGCAAAATTTCAACTTTACTACCGCTAACTCTAACCATCTTCATTCATATCATCAAAAAATGACTTTATTTCAACCAAGCAAAGATTCTCATGGCTAAATATATATGGTAGGGAAGATGTATTTTGTGGTGCAACATGAAGCCCTAGCTTCAGAGGTGAAACCTCTAAGCAGAGTCAAATGATCCCACTGAGGGCATAAGGCCATATAGCACCTTGTGGGTGACTTGTCCTCGGAAAGAGCAGTCTCTTCTCCAATGTTAAAGGAGGCTGAGTTGTGCCGATGCTAAGTATACCTGTTTGATAGATATCATAAAATCATAGAATGGCTTGGGTTGGATGGGATCTTGAGGATCATCTAGTTCCAACCCTCTGTCATTGGTCATTCAGAGTTGTACACAACAGATCACTGAAAAAATTTCAATTTTAGGAAATCTGTTTTTCACGAAGAAAATATTTAGTATATGATCTTAAAAATCAGCTCTAATAAGATGAGATGATACCATGCGACTTGCCCACTGGAAAACCCCTTCCAGTCAGTGCTATAGGTGCAGAAAATTGCAAGTGATTGCAGATCTGGTGAAGGCTTTTGATTAATTAAACATGGTGAAGAGGTGTGCAGGAGTAGGGTTTCTCAATCATGGAGGCTTTGCACCACAAATTTACCAAGGAGACTTTTGTACTTGAAGATGCATTCTTAGCTCATCTGAATTTATTGCCAGGAACAGCAGAGGTGGAAGGGAAAACTCCTCTTTTTCGTTACTTTGGTTAGGCATGATTTATAAGTAGTGCATAGAGAAGGAGGATGATTCCTGCTAGCAATACAACATCGGATAATGAACTGAGCATATTTGCCTTTCAGATGGAATAGGAAACAACTTTGACTTTGACTGCATAATACAAGGAATGTGAAACTGGACTTTGCTTGGCCTGAGTAAGGAAGTACTCCATCAAGAAATATAGGTGTTTTTTTTTTTTTTACTGTGATTTTTTTATTTTTCCCTGAGGGGAAAGGAAGAGTGGTTTTTTTTAAAAAAAATCTGTCATTTCACTGGCATCTGGCTAAAAAGCTGTTAAAGCTTTGAAGATAGAGAATGGAATAATCTTTCATTGGGTGAAGAAAAGGTTTGTGTACTTACAAAGCAATGAATTCCATTAATACTGTGGAGGGTTAGTAATTTAAATTGGGCAGTATCTGAATTTAAAATATAATTTATTACAATATTTTGTCTTCTTTCTTTATAGGTTTGCTGATCCTCTGATACATTTCAGAATGCCGCTGGTAAAAAGAAACATAGACCCCAGGCATCTGTGCCACACAGCTCTGCCCCGAGGAATCAAAAATGAATTGGAATGCGTCACCAATATCTCCTTGGCAAATATAATCAGACAACTGAGTAGCTTAAGTAAGTACCTTGTCTCAATATACCTGAGCTGATACATTGTACGTTCGCAGTTTCTGTGGCTGAAATATGAATTCTTTTTTCAAATTCCTGGTAGAACATTCTGGCTGAGCCTTCAATCTGCTCCTTTCTGACTAGCAACTAGCACTGACTTCTGTGGAAGGAATTTTACAAGTAGCATATCTCAGAACTGTTGAGCTGTATATTTCTGTTACCGGTGGAAATGACAGAATATGATATTTGGTAGCTAATAAAGTTAGTAATTGTTAATTTTGGAACAATTATTGACTAAGGAATATGGCATAATGAGGAATATACCACTGTTTTTGTTTTTTTTTAATGCTCTTTGTTGTCAGGTTGATTGTGTTGTGGTCATTACAAATAAAAAGTACTAGTCTTTTAAAATTAATTCAATTAAAATTAAAACCAGAAACATAGTTGTTACACAGGATATCAAGCAGCTAAACATTTTATCTCCTTATTTGTCAACAATTTTTCCCTCACTGCATCTTTTAAAGGATTGAATTCTTCTCAAGCCCTGCAAGTCTGAGGGAGTTTTTCTGCAAAGGGTGGTTTTTGGTTTTGTTTTGTTTTCTTAAAGTTACAGCAACTTTAAAAACATGTTAGGTGTACCAGCATAGTAGTGTTTTGAATTTCCAGTACTGCAGTTGTTTTTTAATCAGTAGGACACTAGTATTTTCCAGCCTACCAACACATTAAATATTAAAATGTGCATGCATATACATCCATAATGTGAAAAGCCTTTCAGCTCCATCAATATCTTAGGACCATAGGTGATGTAGCCTAATTTGTTAATTAGATTGATTTAGTTATTGGTTTGAGGGTATACTGTAGAGTGCTGTGCTTTGGCAGCCTTTCAAAGCTGTTAGTCTCTTCAGCCTAATAGGACACTCACTGAGGACACTGAATTATGTAATTGAGACAGGAATGCTTCCAGCACATACATATGAACATTATTAATGCAGCTGCTACAACAGCAAAGAAAAAAATAGCTGTTTAAATTCCTTTCAGTGAACCAAGAACATATCAGATTGGGATTCAGTAGATGTTCACCATGCATGGTCTTAAACAACCAATCGCTTAGCTTTTCAGTTTTAAAGAACACCAACTTCCGACTCAACAGAAGGGGTGTCAGTGCTTAGCTTTTTGAAATTTGGCTGCATTTGCTGTGGTTTCTTGATCTTTACAAAGGTCATGCCTGACACTGTTTTTACAACTATTCAGAAAGAAAGTGGGGTGAAAAGAACAGTTTCAGTTGTAAGGGACCTACACAGATCATTGAGTCCAGCTGTAAGACTGCTTTGGGGCTGACCTGAAAATTGCAGTATATTAAGAGCGGTATCTGAATACCTGTTAAACAGTACCTAAAGGTAGGTACTGGGCATAAAACACTTCTCTAAGAAGCCTGTTCTAGTGTTTAACTACATTTTTGGTGTCCAGAATGAACCACTCATGACATAGCTTTGTGCCATTTCCAAGTGTCCTGTCACTAGATATAAGAGAGAAAAGATGAGCGCTTCCTTGTCCACTTTCCCTCCTCAAGAAGTTGTAGAGAGCAATGAAACCACGACACAACCTCATTTCCTTCAAGCTTAACAAACCCAGTGTTCCCAGCTGCTCTTCATAAGAAGCAGTACTGCAGCAGAATGAACTTGAGGAATAAAATTAAATCCACATGTATTGCATTGTTAAGGATAGCACTTTCAAGGGAATGTAACAGTAATTATGTAAACTTCTTTTTTTTCTAAGAGGAGCGTGTGTCTACATGAAGTGTGCATACATAGTGGTGAGCCCTAAATTAGCTGTTCACACCTGGGAGGGGTTCCTTTTGTGACCTTGTGGCTCAGTAGTGGTCAAAAATACATGGAATGCTGGAGATAGCAAGAAATGCAAAAGAGGAGGGAAAAGGTACTAGTTTACAGAAGCAAGACCAGTGCAGGTCATTCTGATTATTATTTTTTTTAATACATAAAACTGATGAGCATGAGCTGTAATTCAGCTTCTTGTTCTTCTTTTGAAATAGCATCATGTGCTTATAGTTTTTTTTTTATGGCCAGTATGTATACTGACTGAATTATTGAATTATTAATGTTCCTTTTTGCAGTTTAATACAATCAACTGATTCAGTTTTTCGAAGCGTAAGTTTTTGTTTTATATTGTGTGTGTCTTCAATAAAAACATTTTAACTCTATAGTTAAATAGAAACCGTTCGGCAGAATTAACGTTATTTCTCAGCCACATTAAGAATTGCTCTACAAAAACAGATGTCATGTTATAAAGGTATGAGTACTTCTGAAAATATGTTAATCCAGAATTCTTTTAGTTTTTCTGACTGTTTGGGCTAGTAGTACTATGGATTCAAAAAGATTTGAGAGTCCTTCTGGCTTAGGAACATTGTCTCTTACTTGCTTTAATCCAAATAACCAGTCTGTACTTTGTTTTTCACTGTTATTGGTATTCAGGGAGGCCTGCTGACATGCAGGTAAATTCTAGTAGCCATCTGAGTCGTAGCCAGTGACATAGTTTTGTAGCAATGCCTTGGCAACCAGCTTCTCTGCAGTCCTTTCCATCTTGTTTTCTGTTGTTGACAAAGCTAGATTTCTCTCTGAGAGCTGAAACGCTGTGTTCTGTAGAGCCTCATCTTCTTTAAACTAAAGCTGCTTTTGCTTTTCACAGTAAAGTTTTGCAAATGGAAATGAATGTTCTTTAATCTGATTGGCAGTTTTTCATTTCTGCCTCTAAGATTTTTCTGTTACTGACCTTCAAACAGGATTAATCTTCTGCCATTAGACTCTCAGAACAAAGCATTATTAACCTTTCTTCTGATATGATTTGGACAAATAGCACTATGATGAAATCAGAGATTTCAGTGCTTATATGATATAGAAAAACAGTATTTAGAAAAGCCAAGTGTATAATTTCGTCATTTATGCAGTTTAGTCTCCATTCCTAGAGATGTTCACAATAACTCAACTGAATTAATCCAGCAGGTGGATCTCATTAGACCTACTTTTCTGCTTAGTGCCGGTGAGGCCTCATTTGGAGTTCTGCATCCAGATGTAGAGTTCTCAGTACAGGAGAGACATAGACATGTTGGAGTGCATCCAGAGGAGGGCCGCACAAATGATTCATGGAATTGAATGCCTCTACTAAGAGGGCAGGCTGAGAGAGCTATGGCTGTTCAGCATGGAGAAGAGAAGGCTGCAAGGTTACCTGATAGCGGCCTTTCAGGATCTAAAGGGGAGCTACAGGAAAGAAGGGGGACAGAATCTTTAGCAGGGTCTGTGGTGACAGAACAAGGGGAAATGGCTTCAAGCTCAAAGGGGGTGGATTTAGGTTGAATAAATGGAAAAAATATTTTATGGTGAGGGTGGTGAGGCATTGGAACAGATTACCTGGAGATGTGGTTGAAGCCCCATCACTGGGGCTTCACTTTCAAGGTGAGGCTGGATCAGGCCCTGGGAAACCTGATCTAGCTATGGTGCCCTCATTCATAGCGGATGGCCTTCAGAGGTCCTTTCTAACTCTAAGGATTCTGTTATTCTATTTTGAGCAGTGTGTGGGATCAGCTGACATTCAGAGGTCCCTTTCAGCCTCAACCATTCCATAGTTTTGGATGCTATTTGCAAGTAGAGCATGCCTGCAAAAACAATTCCTGTAAAATGACTGGAGTTCTGTGAGGTTGTTTTTTGTTTTAATATAAAATTAAAAGAGCTTTACATCAGTATGTGCCAGCTGCTGCGCATCTCTGTGCAAATTCTTAATCCTTTCATAGTTTGTTAGTTGTATTGCTTTTAATTGTTCAAGTTGAGAAAACTTTTGACCTTAAAAAAAAAAAAGTAGAAATGAATGAACATAAATAATTGTATCTTCTTTGAGTGATAAGCCCTGCCTTTCTCCCTGGAGCATAAAAACACATCAGTCTGCCTTGATCCTATAGTCAAGATTGCCAGCAGGTAATTTTTTTTTTCTCCTGTCTGTTCCCAGCTTTCTCTAACTTCATAAAAAGATCTGTCTTCTGACAGCTTTTCTGAGTGCTGTGGCAACAGAAACTCTCTGGACAGCAGCAGTAGCTGTCTGTTTCCTATCTGTTCCTTCCTGTATTTCTTGCTTTCTGATCATATCTGTTTTAGATAAATGCTTACCTACTTTTTTAGCAATATTGCAGATGTGTTAGGACTCCAGTACTGCCTGTGTTGATGTATGTCAGCCTATCATGTGTGAAGCACAACTGATATCGCTGTGCAGCTGTGCTGTTGTTAGAAGATGGATAAATCTCTTGTGTGGATGCAACTTTCTTGTTCCATTTGCAACTACCAGCCAATCTTGTTTTTCCTTTTATACAGCTGTTCTCTGCAGACAAAATGTCTGTATCACATAAGGAACATAACTGATAGTGTGTTCCCAGTCTGACACTCCCATATGGGGAGTGAAGTGTTTCTCATTTTGAGTATTTTATGTGTTCACATTATGGATATTTATATTGCAGGCATTCGGACTGGAGCTTCTATTCAGTCATAGCAAGCTGTCAGTTACCTTTTAATCTTCTACATGTGTATAAAGAAAGAGGATGCTGCTTAACACTGTTTGCTAAGTTGGAGTGCACTTTATGTTAGTGAAAACGGTTTTCAATTAATGTTGTACTTCAGTAGCCTTTCCCCTCTTCCTATCTTTTCTTTTTATTGTTTCCAAGTTTTACCATGTTGTCCTAATCAGTTATTTCTTTTTCTTGCCCCTTTTCATAAATTTCTTAGAGTAAAATGCTTAATTTGAACATGTTCTTTCTCCCCCATTTCTTTCTCTGCTCAGATTCTGACCTGCTCCAAAATTGGCCTTTGCTTGTGTTTGATACTTTTGATACCCTGGTTAAGTTGTCTGATAAATGCCTGTAAGATATTATTCTTGGTCCAGATTTGCTGGCTACAGGAACCTGATTGTCTCTTCATAATCAGACTGTCCCATTACAGTCCTTACAGTAAGTCCTTGTGGACTGCTTTTACATCTTCATAATGATAGATCCCTAATTAGCAGAGATGAAATATATGTAGTATGTGGTTTTCCAGACCGTGCTCATTCACAGCCACTGAAGTTTTCAAGGAGCTACTAACAATCTAATCTCCAAGCTAGGAAGGCAGTTCAGTCTGTTAACTTCCATGCTGTCTCCTAGGCAAGGTTGGATGAGGCCCTGGTCCTAGTGCATGATTTGGTGGTTGCAACCCTGCCTGTGGCAGGGGAGATGCATCTAGAGGATCTTTGGAGGTCCCTTCTGACTCAAACCATTCTATGATTCTGTGACTTCTAGCCACTGAGCTGAGATTGAAATGATCCTGATGAGAGGCAAGCCAAGAAAACTCGAATACTCCTTGCTTTTTGCTAAAGCGTTTAATTAAAGGAAATTAATGGAGTGAAGATCTGAAGTTGAATTAACAGCCAATGAATATATTACATTATGTGTCAGAATTAATGGAGGAAGAAAAAATACATTAATAGAGAGAACAACTTTCTTCTTCTGCTACATAAAGGGACCCTGATTATAAATGCTATGGCTTATGTAGTAATTAATTATCCTGAAAGACTATTTTCTATACTAAATTGTGTAAGAAGGAACTGTTCAGTACCTAGTGATATAATTCTGCATAGTGTGAAATATTGGGAACGGATAGAGAAGTAAGACATGGGTTTTTACTTCTGTTCTTGTTCTGTGCTTCTCTTGTTACAAAACTCACTAGACAAAAACATTGCTTACTGTGAGAATGGAATTGAAAGAAAAGAAATCAAGGGATAATAGCATGTAAGTGGGTAACAGACTGAATTCTGAGCTTATTCTTTCTGATATTTTATGAATTTCTACATCCTTTTCAAAAATCAAACACTCGGCTTGGGGTTTACTAGTAATCTTCTTGTATTTGCAATTATGGTGATGTGTTATGGTATTGAGCACTTAAAGTGCACAATTTATTTATTTAGTCAGATATCTACTTAAAAGTTAGACCGTGGTTCCTGAAGGCTGCTTGTATCGTAATGCATCTGAGGGATGCTGTTTCAGGTCTAGGTGCAGTTGAAGGGCTTAGGATGTCTTTACTATCCTTTTGCATTTCTGAAGAAAAGAAGTGGCTTCTTCCACAACCCCTGCATAAGGATTCACGTCTCTCTCTTTTCTGACAGCCTGTAACTCCATCTGAAGGTAACTGATCTAGTGTTGTAAAATGATTAATTAAAACACCCTTTCCATAAACTTTACTAATGGACACCACAAAGTATACACTAATTCAGGTGAATTTAAGGACTGGAATTTTGAGTGAGACTGCTAATTTATACCCTGATACAACAGTGTACTTAGGTGGTTCCATAGGAATTTGTATAACACCGTCTATTACTTAAACTAATCCAAGCAAATAGAGGTGTTTAATTAACTTGAAATATGTTTCAAAACATTACGTGGAGACTCGAGTTGATTTCAGTTCATCTGATACATCCTCCAGTCTTAAGAACCAGACAAAACCAGTGTTTTTTATACCATGGTATCCCTTCTTGCTACTGTACTGGCTTTGTAGAGATTATTCATCTGTGCAGAAAAGCCAGTTCTGGACAAAGGTTTAAGCAATTATAGGGGAAAACCAGGAGAAGAATGGTGAAAGATGAGAACTGTAAAACTGGTCCATAGCCTTTTCAGATTTTATAATCCATTGTATACTTACTGCCATAGTGATGAATAGGAGTTGATGATGCATGTTTTGGTAAGTTTAATTTAAAAGAATGAGGAAGGCAGTATTGTTACTTTTATTCTATTACAGTTAGTAGCTACTCACTAGTATGCAATTTTCAGCTTGTAAGTCTGTTCTAAATGTCAGGAAAAGAACTGTCCAAAAAAGGCGATCAAAACATGTACACCTTCTTGGAGAGCAGAAGGACTATGTGTCACTTGCAGGACATTTTATTTCTCTGTCACAAAAATGGACACTGACACCAGAGGGAGCTGCATTCTGGTGTTGCTTTCTTACTGCAGGTTATTACTGAGCCAATTATTGCAAGAGAAGTTGCAAAAAAATTAAGGTGTTATAATACATTCCCAAATTAAAGATTAATTGTGGTATATCCTCTTATTTAAGTGTGCTGTCTTAATGAATGGCAAAGTGATAGACTGAGAACAACAGTAAGTAGCATTTGCGGCAATGTGACTTGCCTTTTCAAAATCACAAATCTAAGCATACTTCTGATCAATAAACTAAGTTTTACAAATACAATAAAAATAAGCTTTTCACAGATGCTGAAATAATTTATTTACAGAAATCTGTTGTAATTTAATAGCCAAACAAATCACTGTTTTTTTTTTAATCTGGTATTATGTATCCAGCTGTGACCAAGACCTCAAGGCATTATTATTTTAATTGTCATAGTCATCTGTCATTCTCTTTATTGTACTGCATGAAATATGAGTAGTGCTTTTGAGCAAACAGTCCCATAATGGTGTAAGTGTTCTGTCTGTTAACAATACTTTGGTAGTACTAATTTTATGAAATTGAATTAGTTTTGATTTCTTGTTATTCTAACCTGTCATCTATAAGTTAAGTGGCATTTGAGCAACTTTTTTTGTTATTGTTAAATACTGGATATCCTACTGTTGGGTTTGAAACAGTGGGTGTTTTTTTTTTGTTTTTTTTTTTTTTTTGTGGGTTTTTGTCATGTTTTGTCATTGTTATGACTTGTAATCATATCTTTTGTAAACCATTTGAAATTGAAGATACATTCAAATGGAGTACACAAAAAAGAACAGTAAAAGAAATACTGTATTAAAAGTGTTATATATGTACTATACATAGTACTCTTTCAAAAAGGAAGTTATACATTTCTCTGGAAGCAAACATTGTTTTGCTTAGAACATTTAGTTCCGTATGCTTCAAGGTTTAAAAAAAAATAATAAATTGGCAACAGGATTGTAGGTAGAGACGTTATGGTTGCATACCACTTCAAATGTGACAGGTTGCTTTTAATGTATTTTCCATTTGAGAATTAATGTTCATAAGCATAGGCAATTATTCTGTGCAGTATGTTTATATTTGTGTGCAACATTATAAAAAGATTTTGAGACATATTATTTGGAATTGGAGCTCATTAATGAGAGATGAATTGTAAGCCTGATGAAATGATGCAGATAAACTAGCCTTAAAATACATCTGTAAAAAGTAAGTCAATGAATTTTAGAGCTTGCAATTTACTTTTTATTTCATACATGAAATTTAATAGTTGATATTAATATGTATGTCTATGAATATTACATGAGTTGTCTAATTAAGTTGAATAATTGGATATATCTGAATATATTATCAAGAATAGATTAAACCTGCTTATAGTAAATTTATATTAAAAAATTTAGTATTCCTGCTCATTTTTAAGTAATTTCTCTTGCTTTAGATACAGGTTAAAGAGCTTAAGCTTTTCAGAGTTTCAAGACGTATATAAGAAAGTCTTGTGCTAAGCGAGTTGCTAGCTAAACAGACTTATTGTTAACTTTCCATTTCTTTTAATGTGGTGTAGAACTTCAAGAAATATGGTTCCCAGAATGGCTGTGCCTTTGATTTCTTCTTACTGTGTCTAGTAACAGATGCCTCAAGAATTGTAAGAACAAGATAAGAATGTGTGATACTTTTTTCATAGAATCACCAAAGTTGGAAAAGACCTCCAAGATTATCCAGTCCAACCATCCACCTACCGCCAATATTTCCCCACTAAAACCATGTCCCTCAGTACATCATCTGAAAGTTTCTTGAACACCTCCAGGGATGGTGACTCAACCATCTCCCAGGCAGCTTGTTATGGCGCCTGACTGCTGGAAGAAGAAGAAGAAATTTTAAGAAATTGGAGAAGAAATTTTTCCTAACATCAAATCTTAATATCCCCGACAGGGGAGATGGGGAACTTGGGCTATAAAGTCTCCTGAGCCTCCTCTTCTCCAGACTAAACAATCCTATTTCCCTCAGCTGCTCTTCATATGA
This sequence comes from Tetrao urogallus, assembly GCF_951394365.1. Classification (NCBI taxonomy): domain Eukaryota; kingdom Metazoa; phylum Chordata; class Aves; order Galliformes; family Phasianidae; genus Tetrao; species Tetrao urogallus. The sequence goes on from NC_136814.1 coordinate 65,690,071, forward strand.
GTTCTGCAGAGTTCTGCAGAACTCTCACTGCTTTGTTGTCCTTCTCTGAACATGCTCCAGGGCCTCAATGTCTTCCTTGCAGTGAGGGGCCCAAAACTGAACACAGTGCTCGAGGTGTGGCCTTACCAGTGCTGAGAGTACAGAGAGATGATCACTTCCCTACTCCTGCTGGCAATGCTATTTCTGATACAAGCCAGTATACCATTGGCCTTCTTAGCTACTTGGGCACGCTGCTGGCTCATGTTCATCTGAGTGTTGACTACCATCTCCAGATCCATTTCTTCTGCACAGTCTCCCAGTCATCCTACCCTAAGCCCATAGCATTGCTTGGGATTATCATGGCCAAAGTGCAGGACCTGGCACTTGGTCCAGAACTTCATCCCACTGGCCTCAGCCCCCAGTGATCCAGCCAGTCCAGATCCCTCTGAAAGACCTTCCTACCCCCTGGCAGACTTCCAGCCAACTTGGTGTCATCTACAAACTTACTGAGGGTGCACTCAGTGCCCTCATCCAGGTCATCAACAAAAATACTGAACAGGACAGGCCCCAGTACCGACCCCATTGGGGGCACCACTCCTGACCAGTCATCAGCTGTGTTTTACTCCATTCACCACCAGCCCTCAGTCCAGTCCTGTACCCAGCAGAGTGTACCTGCCCAAGTTGTGGGCTGCCAGCTTCTCCAGAAGAATACTGTTGAAGGCAGTGTCAAAGGCTTTGCTGAAATCTAGGTGGACTGTGTCAATAGTTTTTCCCTCATCCTCCTCCAGGTAGGTCTTCTTCTAGAAGAAGATCAGATTGATAAAAAGCAGGACCTGACTTTCGTGAACCTATGCTACCCGGGCCTGATCCTCTAGTTGTCCCACACATGCTATGTGATATCACTCAGGGTGATCTGCTCCATAACCTTTTCTGGCACAGAGATCAGACTGATGCACCTGTAGTTCCCTGGATCCTTCTTACAGCCCTTCTAGATGGGAGTCACGTTGGCAGGCCTCCAATCCTCTGGGACCTCTCTGGTTGATCAGGAATGCAAATAGATGGTGGAAGGTGGCTTGGCAGTCACCTCTGACTGTTCCCTCAACTCTCTTAGATGGACTGCATCTGAATCTTTGGACTTATGACAGTCCAGGTAGAGTAGTAGTAGGTATCTTAATTTTTTCCACCTGAATCGAGGGTGGTTTATTCTGCTTCCCATCCCGGACTTCCAGGTGAGGGGGTAGAGTACCCCAAGGATAATTGGTCAGAGTTTTAAAGGCAGATGTAAAGAAGGCATTGAGAACTTCAGCCTTTTCCTTATCCTCACTGGTCACGTTCCCCATTTTCTACTATTCTCTTAGCCTTCAACTGCTTCCAGTTTGAAAACCTCTTCAACTAGCTGGGGTTTCTATGCATTTGCTGATGATTGGTGGGTTTCTTTTCCATAAGCTAGTGCTGTTGGAAAGCTTTGGTCTCTCCTGATTCAGGTCATTTATGAATATCTAAAATAGCATAGATCCCAGTACAGAAGGCAATGAAACCTCCCCTTTCGTACCTGTGAAGACCAGTTTATTCCCACCCTCTGTTCTATACCATTTCAGGGATTACTTATCCTTGCTGTGGCTCTACTTTTTACATTCTGGCTCAGTTTTTTGAAAAGCTTTGCTTAGGGACTTTCTAACTCTTGGAACTAATCTAGGTCATTGCACTCTATCCTCATGCTTGTGAACCTGATGAGGTTTCCCTTTATAAAAGCCGTGTTGACTCTTCTCTAACAAGTCATCCAGGTGGCTACAATTCAGTTTTTATAATAATTTGTACTAATTTGCCTGAATGTCAGGCTTACAGGCCTGAAGTTTTCAAGATATACTCAATGACAAAAATTTGAAACTTAGTATTGTGCTTGCCACCTTCCAGTGTGTATTATGGAGATTTTACAAATTGTTACTGATTCTGTACTCTTTGTTTTGTTAATTTATTTCGTTGATTTGTATACAGTCACTTCAGTTGCTTTGACAGGTCTCCCACAAAGAAGAGTTTTGGTGTGAGGATGTCTCTAGTTCATTGCCACACTACTGGAAGGTGTTAATTCAGCTTGCTTGCAGTGATCTTGTCTTCTCTGAGTATTCCTTTTATATCTTTGTTATCAGCTGACTCTACAGATTCCTTTTCAGGCTTTCTTATTCTTCATATGTTTGAAGGAATATTTGCTAGTAGCTTGATAGTTGCTCCTTGGATTAATTTTCATATAAATTATAAATCCCCCTTTTATAATCTGTTGTATTTATAGTTGTGCTTTTTTTCTCCTATTACTTAAGTATTAATAAATGATATGCACTAGCCTCGTGCTGACCACGTGCCATCCATGTGGTATCCTTATATAGTTGACACACCACCTGTGGCAATTTAACTTTTCCTCCTTATGTCTTTGTGTATTCATTTTTATTTATTCATCTAGACCTATTGTGCAGTGAAGGCAAAGATTTCATAAAAATATTTTCCTCAAACCAGGGAGCATTAGAAGCACTCTGTGAGGCACTCCGTCTGCACAAGAAAAATAATTACTGAGCCTTTTTCTCAGACTTGAATCTCCTTGTCTGCTGGACTAAATGTGTGATGTCCATTGAACTGAATGAAAGAAATTCTTCTTCTTTTACTTCAGTGTAAAGTAATCAGTTACTAGAATTTTGACCTGCCAAAGTATAATATATTATTTTAATGTGCGTTTTTTAATACATTGTTTCTAATGAACTTAGTTGTAGACATCTGATGTTTCATTTTTGAAAGGTCTTTTGAACCGCGGGAGAGGGAGCTGTGCTTTAAGAAGTGTTGAGATTGATTTCACATGGAAAGTTCAGTTAATGCTTATACAGAAGCAGCTTTAGATGCTGTAAATCATCCTTTTATACAAATCCAAGAAACAAATTGGTCTAGTTCCTTGGATATCTGCATAGTTCAGTCAGTTTAAACCAGCTGAATGTCTCTCTTGTAATGTATTAAATAATTCATTTATCATAAATAAATTAGAAATTACTATTTAACTTTTATTTACGTTTTTGAAGCATTCTGAACTAGCTTAGTAAGTATAGACTGTTGCAACTGATAATCATGCACCTTAAATTTACTTATTCAGTAATGATTAGAAATCTTTCTAAAGGCAAGCTCATTTTGTTTAGTATACTTGCTTATCTTTTTTTTCCTTTCCTGTTTTAGGTAAATATGCTGAAGATATATTTGGTGAACTTTTCAATGAAGCACACAGTTTCTCATTTAGAGTCAACTCCTTACAAGAACGTGTAGATCGCCTATCTGTCAGTGTTACACAACTTGATCCAAAGGAAGAGGAATGTAAGTTAAGACCTGTGTTAAAGACTTCTTATTTTGTCACTCAAACATCACCAATATGGATGGTGATTATTTCATGAAATTCATTCCATAAAATGAAAATAATAATAGTTTAAATTACATTTATAAGAACAGAGCAAAATATGACAGTGAGGATCATTTGAAACTTTAATACTATTGTGATTCATATTAATAGTATTACTTTGTAACATCATGGGAATTCCTGGGAGTACAGCTTCATTTTATATTTTTAACCTTGCTAATGATTGCCATGGTATATAACTGTTTATTCAGGTAGGGTTTTTGCATTTAACTTGCTAGCATCTTAGATTGTGTATGAAGTTATACTCCTATAGCTCCATTTACAATGGATGAATTATTCCCTTGAATTCTTCCTAAATTGCTTTAAGTAGTGTAGAGATTGGTGGCTCTGAGAAGACAAGTTACTTCTGACACTCAATAGGATGTGGCTTGTGCTTACAAAATAGAAATTTTATTGGATTTAAATAGTATGTGAGCTTTGTGATGACCATAAGAATATTGATTAGCTAATATGCAAATATGGAACTTTTTTTGCCTTTCTGGATATCTTTTATTACAGGTGGAATAATGGAAGATCCTGTAACCCCAGTTTTAAGGGTATTCTAGACCATGTGGTTAAGATGTGGAAAATAGAGCAACATCTGGTCATGAAAAATAATTTCAGATGGATTGTGAGATCCAGTTATAAAATGTAGAAAGATGTTTCAGTTCTGAATGTTTAGGTATGATAGTGATGTGTAATTCAGGAAAAATGAAGTGTCAAACCAGTAACGTGGTCTTTGGCTGTGTTCTTTTACCTATGTTGAAATTTCAGTATTAACAAAAATCAAATTAAGGAAATTTAGATTCTGTACCTTGCGTGACAGTTATTTTAGAGCAGCTTTCAAAAGACAGCTGTTAACAGCTAGTAGCAGATTTTCCACAAAACCATGACTTGCCTAGGGGAATTCTTACATAAAGGGGATTTTCCAAGTCTCTTGACAGCTGAGCATTAATCATACATACTTGTTTTTCCAATAAAATGCCATATTTACTATGATTGGATAATGGCAAAAATCCTTTTTGTGTACAGTAATAGATTGTCAGCAATTGTAATCTTTTAATGGCTATAACACACCAGATTGTTAATTTCACTTCCACGTTTACCCTGGACAACCTAGTTTCTGTTATAATCAGAGTAGGATTTACATTGATGTAACTGGTCTGGTATGGCAACCATTCACATTCCTCGAAAATTTGGAGATCATACAGTTAAAGTGTCTTAAAGATGTCACAGGACAGCAAGATGGAAATTTGTACTTTCCAGTAAGTGGCCTTTGACAAGTTTGGTTGTAGGTTTCATTACTAAATATTCATACCTATTTGATGCTAGAGAATCGCCAGAGATATTTTTAAAGACAATATATCCCTGATGTACTGGTAATAACTTTTCAAAGTACTGCATATATTGTAAGATGTATTTATTAAAGTGTATATATAAGAAAAGGGACAGACGTTGCAATTAAAGAAAACAGGGCTGCAGAGAAGTCTACTTGATCCAGTCCAGAGTGAATAAATGTGACTTGAATCTGATACCCTGGATTTGTCTCTTGGTGATTCTGTGATTCTGTGATTCTGTGATTCTGTGAGTGACAGCTCATGCATCAGAAGAACACATGCAATCCTCAGTGTCAGGAGCTATTAAATGACTGCTTTTATTAACCTAAGAAGTCCTTGAGCCATATCTAGTCTCCCTTATTCACAAATGTCTGCCCTGGATGAGGAACAGATGAGAGTAAAGAAGATGAGTAGAAAACAGTGTATTTTCTCAAAAACCAGGGATCAGGATACCTTTTCACTTTCAGTGCCCTCTTTTGAGCTTGAAATTTACAAGTTTATCACAAATGATCTTGTGTTAGCCCTGGCCTGTGCTGAAATAACTGGAGAAAGGTAATGCTTAAAGATTTGGGGAAGGCATTTGAATTTATCTCGCATTTTCCTTACTCTCTATGCAAGAATTAAGCAATTTTCAGTATTTCTGTTCAGCTAACAGCATGTGCAAAATGGGCTATACTTACAAAATGAGTCTCATTTGATAGTTCTTTGCCAGCAGGCAGTAATAAAAGATGTAATGGGTTCCTTTGGGCCCAGTGCTATTACACAAGAGGAAAATAAAAAGATTCATTTAAAGCTAAGCAGCATGAACAAGACCAGCCCAAGTCAGATTCACTGAAAAAGGTGCAGATACTTGACAGGTGTTTCTGATAGAGAAGATATAGATTTTTCTGATAGGAAAAAAGCTCTGCATGTTTAAATAGTCTGTGCGTTTTCTCATTGTTTTCAGTTAATTTAATATCTCTGTAAAGAATAAAATCAAATGAAAGTAAGATTAGAATTGTATCCTGAAGAAACTGACTCTTTGCACACAACCCTGTCACAGAAAAGCAGTGAAATAAGTGTGGTCTGTATGGACATACAGAAATTGGAGACTAGGTTAACTTCCAGATCAGTGTAGTCAGCCCACTGTGAGATTCAGAGCAAAGGATACAGTAAATCCCATTTAAAGAGGCAGCTCATTTAGGATCTCCAGCCTCCTGAAGAGGAATTTGGTGAATTGTTCTAAACTCATATTTCTATACATGGAACACATGAAATTCATCCAAGACATTACATTCATGTAATGTTTTAACGTGAAGAATAATAGTGCTGTAAATTGATTCATAATTTTGACCAAAGTCAAGGACTGTTAAATAACATTGCACAGTTGCTCCCTTTCCTAGGAACTTCGCTGTGCAACTCAGTGTTGGATTTGAGCACGTGTCCCTCTGATGGCTGAGTTCCAGCTGCTTTCTTTTTCTTCCTTTTTTTCTTCCAGTTCTTAGTCCTCAATTCATTTTGTGTGTTATTTTGTAAGTAAATCAATTTTAAATTAGTGTGTCCAAAGCTCAATAGCTCAGTGTCAAAGCCATGATTTCGCATAATTTGTGGGTGTTTTTTTGTATATAAAGAGGGATCTGGACAGAATGTCATTTGTTAAATAATGTAAGGGTTTTGTTGAGACCCACCAGCAGATTCATTGCTTGATGCAGCTGGCTGATTGTGTTCTCTCACGTGCTGCCCTGGGCTTCCTAGTGCTGTGTGCTGCATTTAAAGCAACTTCTGAGTCCTCTTAAAATGATTGCTATAGTATTTGTCTTCTCTTTATTTATTTGTAATAGTTAAGTTACACAAACTCCCTATCCAAAGATGACTTAATCTGCTGCTGTTTTTAAGAATATTAGAGAATATTGGCATTGCTCATCTTGGGGGTAAACCCAAAAGTGAGCACGATCTGTTCTGGAGAGGTGATCTCTCTGCTTAGCAAGTATTAGATCTGTGGTGAGTGGTCAGAATGAGAAACCTGGTAAGTGTTTAACTAAAGCGTGAGGATCTCAACTTTTAAGGCCACCAAGATGCTGTTTTTTGTTGTTGTTTTTTTTGTACATGGCAGTAAACACAAGTGGTGTAACACACTGACTTTTTGAGAAATGTAGGTATATGAAATTTAAGATCACAGGCCATACAAAGACTACGGTGCTAATTAGATGTTAGGCAACTAGAAGTTTAATTTTATTGGCATCAAGTTAAATCCCTGAATCACTTCCAATTCTTTCTTCAGCATCCTATGTCTTCCCTCACCTGAATTCACGTGTACAATTTGTTTGCTCTCTTGCTGTGCTAATTTGTCACTTGACCAAAGCTAAATGGCCATATGACCAGCAATGTTTCTGTGTTTTTCTCACCCCGGTGGGAAGCCACATGCATGTTGCTGCTGTTCCTCAGCCAGCTGGCAAGCTACATGAATGGCTTTGTAAGCCAAACTGTACACAGCCCAGAGTTATATGCTGTGTTTTTAACATGCAATTTAGGCAATCATTTTTTTCTGTAGGCTAGTTATATCAGTGTCATAATTCTCAGTATTTTGTGTTCTGTGTCCTTGCATTTCCTTCATAATGTAATAATATATTCAGTTGTGTTGAATGATTGCATTGAATACTGTTCATTGAATATCAATGCAGGGAATGCTTTCGGCCTCCTGAAATTCAGTTTTCTCTTAAGACCTTTGCACATTAGTCTGGTTTTAGAGAGAAAGTAATCTGCACACACTAGGTAGAGATTGATTATCCTCCGGTGTGATGTTCCCTTGTACATGATTACAAAAATTGGAAATTAAAACAACAAAATGCAGGTTATGAATTTGACCAACTGTATTTGCTCACTTGAGATTAAATAGGGAATGTGAATAGTTTATAGGGTAATATATATCTCAGGAATATGGTGCTGCATACCTCATGCGCATTTTAATATTAAAACAACTGTCTTTATGGCAATGTTCTTTTTTTATTACTTTCAGAACATATGCGGGTTCTAAGAAATACAGCAATTTATTTCTTTTAACTGACATAGTTTCCAATAAAAGAATAGTTAAAGACCTGTGGAATTGTCAAGCAACTCTGAACACGTACATTTGGTGAAATTTGTAAGACCAACAACCTAAAGGAGAAGCAGCTGAAGTATAAAAGAATCTAAAAATGGCATTTTAGACTAGGCAAACCCCAGTCTTTTATTTTAAGCGTGAACTTTTGGCAGCAAATAACAGTGCATACTTCATGACAGGTACAAAATATATGTTGTTATTTGTGAGTATAAAAGTACCTGAAGAAACACAACCTCCTAGCTGATATCCATGCATTATAGTACTTCTTTCATGTAGCATGTAAAAAGGCTTCTGAGCAGCTAATTAAAGGTATTAAAACAATAAAAAAATACAGTAACAAAATGGAATCTAAGGATAAACAGGAGCAAACTGTTCCAGCACATATAACCTTGCCAACTGCAATGAACCTCAAACAGCAAACTGAAAATCAAATAAAACCTATCTTTAGCCTCACAAAGAATACTGCCAATATGCTTAGGTAAGAAGAAAGAACATGTCAGGAATTGTAAGCTTGCTGGAAAAAATCCTGCCCCTTTTTTGATCATAGAGTAGAACCTCATCTCTGTCTGTGTATATGTACATACACTTCTATGTGTTACAGGAAAGAAGAGTAAAAGCAGCTTTCAGCTTAAACCAGTGTGATCTTAGAAAACAATTGCCAAAGGCCTTCATGATTTTCTCTAAAGCAGTGAGACAGGGAAGGCGTTCTCTCATCTTGAGTACGCAGGCACTACGGTCAGCATAAATGTGTTAGTATGTATGTATAAAATTTTGTGGGTTTTTTTTTTTTTAATAATATCTGAATGGATGAACAAAGCTGCTGATTTATTTAGTGAAGGTTTGACACAGGCTGCAAAATCCGTTTTGAGAAATGCCAGGGGCTTCACAAGTATAGTAATTGACCATCAGGGAGGAAGGCTAAGATGGACTGAGAAGGTACACTGTTCCAGAAATGGAAGGTGCGAGTTTCACTGGTCACAGTCACTTCCCCATTATTTTTTATCTAAATTTTAATGATTGTGAAATAGAAAAAGATGAAGAGGCTTTAACAACAGTAAGTCAGTGTGTTTCAAATCACTGTTTAATCTATTGAATTCACCTAGTGTTATTTTTCCTTTGAATCTTGCATAATGATAATTGATAAGTGCTTAAAAACTCCAAGTGACTCACCTGAATTAAACAGAAGAGCCTTATCTCAACTATTCAGTCTGATAAAAGCCAACACTTGACTGCTTTGATGTGTTGGAACACAGTATCACCTCTCATTAAAACTCTCTGATAACAGTACAGCGAGCTTAAGTGATTTGCCAATTTGGTATCTCAGTGGGCCTTCTTAGGAACTGCTACCTACATGCAAGGAAGAGAAGTCCTAATGACAGATAAAGGTAAAATCTATAGCTCAAGATGAGCACCCAAAACATTGTGGAGTGGGTGAATGTTATTAGGTCCTTTCAAGCTAGAGAATTATTTTAAACTACAGAAAGCAATTTGTTGAACTACCTTGGAGAGACAGAGAGAGGGTTCTGATGATCTGTCCAGGTAAGCAGAAGTTTCCTGCAAAACTAAATTCAGTGTGATATGCTGGAACATTTCAAACGTGTTTTTCATGTAATCTGACAACATCTTGTCATGTTACTATTACTAGATGAATTTATATTTGTTGAACATGCATTTGTACTGGGTGTACAATATTAGTAGTAATGCTTAATATTGATGTTCTAACTAGCATTTAGCAATTCCAGATCAAATCAAATAAAGTGTATTTAGCTTTTTTCTCTCTTTTTACATGGCCGTATCCCCTTTCAGTGTCATTGCAGGATATTACCATGAGGAAAGCTTTCCGCAGTTCCACAACTCAAGATCAGCAGCTGTTTGACCGCAAAACTCTGCCTATTCCTTTGCAAGAAACCTATGACATTTGTGAACAGCCTCCTCCTCTTAACATTCTCACCCCTTACAGGTTAGTTAAAAAAACAATCAAAACTAATTTCTAGCTAGTTATATGTAGTAAAGATTCTATATTAAGTCATCATGCTCATGTTGAGTAGTGCTGGAAGAGCCGCACTGGAAAACAGTGAAGCTGCTTGAGGAGTACAGATAAGAGAAGACATTGAACGTGTTAAAACCTTGTTCTAGTTTACTCAAATTTTACTCTAACCTAACAATGGTAAGAAAAAGTATTTTCGATTATCTGTGCCTATTAAGCTGAGTAATGCTCTTGAATAAGAACAGATGAAAACAAGTGATAGAATACATAGAAAGAAATGTCTTCAGCAGAGGTGAATATTCTTTGCTACATCCAAATCAGTCTGAATCAATAGTTGCAACACTAGCCACTCAGATTTACTTTTGAATTGTTGGACTAAGAATTATCTTATTAAGGATACTCATTTTATCTTTACCTTGTGTTAAAGTCACTTCTCTAGAATCTGAACCTTGATACAAGGAAAGATGATAAAGAGTGATGTCGTAGGAGATCAGTTTTTAACTTCTGTCTGTTCATCTGTGGCAAAATATTTCCAGGCGTGAAATAGCACATATTCTTGAATAAGCCTTTATTTTTTGTGTTAACGCTTGTTGTCGAATAAACATTATATCCTGTTTGGGTCATTGTATTGCAGGGATGATGGAAAAGAAGGTTTGAAGTTTTATACCAATCCTTCATACTTCTTTGACCTCTGGAAGGAAAAAATGTTACAGGACACTGAGGACAAAAGAAAAGAAAAGAGGAAGCAGAAGGTATGTATGTTAGCTTTGTGTAGTTGGTTGTTTTTTGTGTTGTTTTTTTTTTTTTTCCTGGAAGTGGTTCACTTGCTTATACGGTGAATTTTGGTTATGGTATTAATAACAATACAGACTTTACAGAAATATGGTCATCTTCATTCAACTGAAACTACTTTTGTTCATTCAAATTCCCTTGACTTAACAAACAAATATTTAATAATAATATGAATGTGCCCAAAGGTTTCATATTGCCTTAAAGTAAATAAAAGCAGGTTTGCCAGAAGCTATAAGAACCTATAAATCACCTACAGTGACTCAAGAAAGAGCAAAAAAGAAATAAAAAATTTTGCTAGACCACTTTTTTTTTTTTTTTATGGTACAAAACCGTGACAGTCTCACAGATGGGAAAAAAAAAAAAACAACCACCAACTGCAACAATACCCAAATGAAATCCTTATGCACATATTTACTCTAAACAAGGCAGAAATTAGCAGGAATTGAGCAGTTTGTATATATTTTCTTAAATAAGCAGTTTTGAAAAGATAGTGCTGCTTTTTTTGTTTCTTCATGATTCTGTATATTTCATACGTAAAGACAATAAGTATAACTGATTCAGCGTTTCATTTCAAGCAGTATAAAAATCTACCTAGGCAGTTATTTTCCCCTGCCTTATAAGTAACTTATGCATTAGAGTGAATCTTCTGCCTTTTACAATGCTTTTTGGTTTATATATTTGTATTGTCCAAAATTTAATTTTTGTTGTTTCTTCTTGCTCTTGAATTGGGATTGTTTTTCATTGTTTTATGCATGATGTATAAATGCAACTAGTTGAAAAATGTTGTCTTAATTGTCACTTTTGTTTGCACAACTCTCCTACAGCAGAAAAATCTAGATCGCCCTCATGAACCAGAAAAAGTGCCAAGGGCACCTCATGATAGACGGAGGGAGTGGCAGAAGCTAGCCCAAGGTCCAGAGCTCGCAGAAGATGATGCAAACCTCTTGCATAAGCACATTGAAGTTCCTAATGGGCCAGCCTCACATTTTGAATCCAGGTTTCTTTTTCTTTTTATTTTTCCTATCCATTATTAAGTATAGTTACTTGTAATGTACAGCAAATATGCTTGAGGAGTGGTAGATGATGAGATGCTACTGCTTTTCTTGAAACACACTGAAAATTATTGACTTAGTTCTATCAAAAGTCAGTTTTAAAATTCTCAGTCGGTGTATCTTTACAAGAGTTATTATTATCTTGTTATTGAAGTAATCTGTTTGTGACTTGAAGGAAATATAGTCAGTATATCCCAGTCTTGACCTTCAAAAATCCCCATTATTCCAAGTGCTTGATTTTTCTTACAGCAGACACTGCCAAGATTATATGGTGGGTGTGATGTGAACAAATGTCCATTTGGAACTCGAATGAGACCGCTGAGCTTCTCTTTACTCATGAACAAATCCAAGATTTGATTGATACTTCTGGTTATGATCTATTACAAAATCCAACCTGTTGAATTTTCATTTCACAGCACATATTTGCAGGTGGCTAAATGCAGCATTTTACATAGTATTTCTCCTGTGTTTCCTTTGGTGATGCTTGTGCAAAACCAATTCTATTTTATCAGCTGAGAAAATTATGATAAGAAAGAGGGCTGAAAAGTAATGTCAGCATTGGAGGTGTTTTTTTTTTTTTTGGAGGTGTGGTTTTGGTGTGATTTGGTTTGCTTTGGGCTGGGTTGTTTGTTTGTTTGTTTGTTATATTGTTGGTTGTTTGTTGCCCTATACAACAAAATAAACAAATAAATGAATCCTGCCCCATCTTTCACTGGCCAAGCATTTTGTTTAACTTAATAGGGCTTTCAGATACACTTAATAGTAGCAGTGGATAACTTACAGCATCTGTTGGAGATAATGTTCTGTGTCTGAGAAGTGGAAAAAGCTACTTGTAGAAAAGCTAGCTGTTTGAATTCATAAAGGAAAAATGATCTCAGTTTAGCCAGTAGGGTACTACTTAAGCTGTGGCAAAGAATGTTTTTGTGGGAACAACTTTGTAGTATCTTATCTCTGTAAACAACTCTGTTAAATAGTTAGCAGAAACATCTGCTTTCCTGCTGTCCTTTTCTTTTGTTGTACTGGATTTCATATTAGGCATACTTCTTGCAGGACTCCTTTTATAGCCAGGACCCTCACCAAGACCTTGATTATCTCAGTAACACTAGTGAAATTATGAATAATGCAGTAGTGCTTGACGGCACTGCGTGTGCAGAAGATGTTATTCAGATATAGAAGAACAGAGTGCTTTTGAATAACAGAGTAATAGTTTTGCCCTCTGATTGTTTAATAGTCTTGGATATTACACTGGTAGCAGTACGTATAAAGGTGAAATACTTCTATAAGCATTGGGCAGTGTTCTGCAAACACATTTCATCTATATTTCATTGAGACATTTAAGCAGTTATTAATATTTTTAGTTAAGTGATTAATTAAAATTTTCTAGCAGATCAGGCCCTCAAAGGGTGTCTAAATTTGCAAGTTGAATTATTTTATGCTGTCTTTATTTGCATTTAGCTGTATTTGATGTTACTACTCAATAGTAAATCTTCTTTAGATTACCTTCTTTGCATCTATTATATAGCTATAAAATACTGGATCTAAAGTAGTGTGTTCTCCAGTATAGAGAATGCTGGAGTATGGATTAAAATACTGGAATGAAGATCCTCTGACAAGATCAATTAAATTATTCAGTTGTAAATTCTACCACTTGATGGATGTTATGAAAGAATGTTACAAAAGAATGTGTTTGCTCATATGCTGGGTTTTAGGAGCTGAAACTATTACAAATATAATGCCTGTTGCATAACATACTGCTGTGTGCATATTCCTGGTTGTATTGATATGTGTACCTAAATCAAAGTAACGTGATTCGTGAACTCTAAGATCAGGCATATAATGTAGAAATTGTCTGATATACCTGTCAAAAGCACTGAGCCTTTGAGCTGCTAGAAGCAGTGGCATGGGAAATTGGATATATTATTAAAAAGTCATTAAGTATATAATATACAACATTAGTGAAGAGAAGATCTTGGAATTCAGAAACAAAACTGAAATATAAAACAGTAACAGAGAGCAATAATACTTAGATTTAACAAAGGATCGTTTTTCACTGCTTTCCTACAGATCTCAAGCATATGTGGACCATATGGACGGATCATATTCTCTTTCTGCATTACCCTATAGCCAGATGTCTGAACTTCTGAACAGAGCTGAAGAGCGAGTGTTGGTCCGACCACATGAACCACCACCACCACCTCCAATGCACGGTACAGGAGATGTGAAACCTGTGCCTCCTTGTGTTAGGTAGGTAAAGAGCGGTCAAGTCACATGCAGTCCTGTTGGGAAATTTGTTTTCTACTACCCCACTAACAGTTATGAGTGTTACTTTTGTGTGGCCCGGGTGGTACGTACACTCTGTGTCAGTCCAGCAGCCTGACTTCTCCACAGCCACAGGGCCATGTAGGAGTTGGGGAGAAGAGTTAAAACCTAAGTCTCACAGTGTGTAGTTTTGGAAACAGATGCCACCTAGCTATTGGTATTTTACCTGTGTAACCTTCTGAGGATAACTGTTTGGAAAATGTTTCTTTGAATGATGTTGGAATCTCAACATTCAGTTTTGGAGTTTTGAAAATCCGGAAATCTGACATTTGTACTACTGAGCTGTGTTTCATCATACATGGAAGGAAGAACGTACTGTGGTAAGAAGGTTAGCTGACAAAACTACGCATTCATTCCATGTGCTAACTTACAGTGACTTTTTTTCCCCTCTGTTATTTTAATTTTCATTTCTCTGCCTTTCCAGAGCTGGATACATACTTAAAATATTTTCACCCCGCTAGTACTTTTGTATCAAAAATCTTAGTTTAGGGTCAGGTATGTACAGTTTGGAATAGAGGACAGTTGAGTTGTTTCGTCCATGAGATATTCTTCTCTCAAGAAGAATGTCTTTTTACTCCCCAGGAGAATATATGCAGAATGGCAACAGTTTTAAAATTAATTTTACCACAGCAGCTGAAAGAAATCCTCTAGTGGTCTTTCTGGAAAGTAATTTTACTGTTCCTATTTGCATTTGATTCACATATTCATTGCACTGTAATGAATAGTTAGCATATAAACATACACTTCTGTAGATAAAACTGATGACCTTTAATATAAGCCTCACTCACTCTGTCATCAGACCCTAAATGTGCATTTTGCTTTTACTCATTGCATTTAGTGTTCTGGAGGGTTTGGGTTAATTGGTTTGGTTTAGGTTCTGTTGGTTAAAGCAGTTAATCAACCACTAGTTCCCTTCAGGTAAATAACTTCAGATAAATAACTTTGATTTACTCAGAGTTGAGAGGATAGAATAATACTCACCATAGGAAACATCTGATAAAGATGCAGGTTTGCATAAACTTGATTAATAGTTGGATGTGAGCAAAGGTCTGTTGGAAGACTGATGCATACTGCATACTGAGAATTTACATGTATTAACGGAGGTTACCTTGAAGTCATCATAATACATAACATTCTTTAATGGCCAGTGCTCAGTATTCTTTAATTGTAGAAATTAATCTATTACTATTTTTTTCACTCTGCTACTCAATAACTTTGTCATGTTCTTTCAGTTCTACTACTGGATTGGTAGAAAACCGTCCTCAGTCCCCAGCGACAGGCAGACCACCGGTGTTTGTGAGCCCCACTCCTCCTCCCCCCCCACCACCACCTCTTCCATCTGCTTTGTCCACTTCATCACTACGAGCTGCGATGACTTCCACACCGCCTCCCCCAGTCCCACCTCCTCCCCCACCTCCCGCTGCTGCTCTGCAGGCCCCAGCCGTGCCACCTCCGCCAGCTCCTCTCCAGATAGCTCCTGGGGTCTTACATCCAGCTCCACCTCCAATTGCCCCTCCCCTGGCACAGCCCTCCCCGCCTGTCACTAGAGCTGCACAAGTGTGTGAAGCGGTACCAGTCCACCCAGTTCCTCCTCAAGGTGAAGTACAGGGACTTCCTCCACCACCTCCACCTCCTCCCTTGCCACCTCCTGGTATTCGACCCTCTTCTCCTGTCACAGTTGCAGCCCTTTCTCATCCCACTCCTGTTCTTCACCCTCCTCCCACAACCATTGTCCCTGGCCCTCATGCTCCTCTCATGCCTCCATCTCCACCATCACAAGTGATTCCTGCTCCTGAACCCAAGCGCCACCCTTCAACTCTTCCTGTAATCAGTGATGCTAGAAGTGTGCTGCTGGAAGCAATACGGAAAGGTATGGAACAAAAAGAATGATCTCAGAAACTTAATAAATCCTCATTGGCTTTAAAAGATGGAATATTTAACATGTAAGAAGTTAGTTTAGAGAAATGCGTCTTAGCTCTGTTTTTGTTCTCTGTTCTCTCAGCGTGAAGACTGCCAAATAGACAGATTTTCTTTTTTTCAGTTTGTAATTGCACTTATCAGATCTCTAGTTTGGATGGCAAAACTGATTCTCTGTTAAGTTAGATCGGAAGAAGTGTACATGTGTTTATAGATCATCTTTGGAGATTATCTCTTCATTTCTGTCTGCCTATTTCTCATAGCCTGCAGATTGTGTAGAAGACAAGAACATTTATTTTCACAGACTTCTAGATAAAAGCAGAGCAGTTCAATGAATGTTTTGATCGTATTATCAATGTACTACGGTAACATCTAAAGGGCATCAGAAATCGCTGCTAAAGACCTAAAGGTGTTTAGATTATAGTCTGAACATGTCTCCACACAGTGGTGTTAAACAGAGCAGTTGCACTTTCCCAGCTGACAAAGTGCAAGTGAATGGCAGAGACCCAGGGCAATGTTTCCTGGTCATCCAGGGGAAGGAGTTGTCAGATCTACAATCTGACAAATCCCTGCTGCACTCTGAGTGCTGCTGTTGGACTTTGTGATATCTTTGAATAGCGGTTCTTTCTCAAATATTCCTTGAACTACATTCTTCTACTTTTCCTGTGCCTCTACAACACAGTACGGAATCTGTATTGTACTGCAATATCCATAGTCTGTAACACTTATTTGAGGTAATTTTTAATGCACATGAATTGATAACATTTGAATAGAGTAGTATTGTCTGTACCAACAGTAGTAGAGAAGACCAGCAAAAAAACTAAGGAGGGCCTGTTGGTGCAGTTTAGCTGATCCCTGAAAAAGCTTTTGACCGAATCTTGCATAAGAAAGAGGCCCAATTGCCATAGCTTAAATTCCACCCCAGTACATGTGCTATCACCTGACAGTGGAGGGGGGGGCTATTAAGTACAGGATTTAGGTCAGTCTATGGTGTCATGAATATAAATCCCCAAATACACAATCTCTGTCTTGTTTCAAATTGTGTTACCAGCATTTAGCTTTCTTATATTATTAGTGTACGTTATTTCAGCTTTGTATTTGACTTACATAATATTTTATTATAAAACAGGCTGTTGCACGTTCAAAACTGAGTTACAGGGAATTGTATCTTGCTAGGATACCCAAATAGCTTTAACTTTTAATTGAAGCCATGAAGAGAGAGTATAAAAAGTGTTAAAAACGCTAATAGTAAGACAGCTTAATCACTTAGAATGGTGCTAAAAAATATGGATGTATCTCTAATTGGAAATCAAGAACAGGATGTTGTAGTAGGACTGGTGGTCCTATCTGCAGCAGTAATTCTGACATTCCCCTCTCTAAGAGCTGACAGAGAACTTCCCCCTGAGGAGGACAGTGCAGTGTCCTCAGTCTTTGCTTTGCTGGCAAAGCACTCAGTGATTCATGAGCTAAATACTTTGTATAACGATAAAGCAGGGCAGTAACAATTCTGTGATTTGATGTTCTTCAGGTATTCAGCTGCGTAAAGTTGAAGAGCAACGCGAACAAGAAGCGAAACATGAGCGCATTGAGAACGATGTTGCTACCATACTTTCTCGTCGCATTGCTGTAGAGTACAGTGATTCGGAAGATGATTCAGAATTTGATGAAGTGGATTGGTTAGAGTAAAATTAATACATTGCTGTACGCTACAAAATCGAATGCTAATGTCCATTGTGGTGCTTGTTCTTTGGAAGTTTGATGGTCATTTCTAGTGTTTTTTGTATTCTTTTCTTTACACGATTAATCCATGTTTTTCTACTTTTCAGTTTACAAGCAATTCCTAGTGCATCTTTTGAAACTAAATGTTTTACAGTGGCTTTTCTTACACATCTCTTTCTTTGGAAGAACATACTTTGTTCCAATAGACCACTAAGTATTAAGCATGGGCAGCTGTTGGTAGAGTAGCAGTTTCAATTTTTTGGCATATCTTAACTGTGCACTTTGTGAATTTTAAGTTAATGAAGGCAACTGAGATTGACATTCCGAGGGCAGCTGTATGTACTAATGAGCCTTATTCCACTTCTGTAATGTTTTAAAAACATTAAACCTAGCTATTGAGATATCACTGCCTCAGTTACATCTGTACAATAGAAGTACATATAGTTAGCAGCACTGAACACACTGAAAGGAAAATTGATCTTTTGGGATTTTATTATTGTTTTATTGTTGTTTTTAAATAATTATGGCCTTATTTGAATGTTTAGAGATCCCCTTTCCCTTCTTCCCTCCCAGGTACATATTGTGTGGTACTATTTTTGCCTGCATAATACAAGTTTAATTTTTTTCTTCGTGAAATCTTCTGACTTAAACATGCTGTGTAACTTATGTAACTGTTAAAATAACAGTTTGATTTAATAAATGGTTCATTTTAAATGTTCCTGGTTGTTGCTCTTTCAGTGAAGCCTGCTTTTTACTGCTACAACTGAGGCATACCTGGATATCACAGATTCAATCTGTGGCCTTCAGAGGTGCAGTAAGTATTCTCTTGATTGAAGGACCTATGTTAAACAAAAAAAACAACGTATGTACTCTTATCATCAAGTGATACAAGAAGATGAAAACTTAATGTGATCCATTAGTTAAAGAAAAAAAAAGTGAGAACTTGTGGTCAATATGGTTTAAGTGTTTTGTTGGTTTTTTTTTAGAAGCTTTGGCATTGTATTTTGAGAAGTGGAGATACAGCGGTCAAAATCACAATCAGTGATAGATTGCTAAGAATATGGGTAATACTGCAAAGTGATTTTTTTAAGTACTGAGAATGTTGTGTATGTTACAACATTGAATAGTTACAGGGCTTTTGTGTTTCCATTCTCTAGAATAACTTTCTCGAGTGTGAACATAAAGTCAAAACTCTTTTGATAATGGAAGCATGAGAAGCTAAAGAGTGCTCTACTTACTTAGTCCTGGAAAATGGAATTACCAAGTAGTGGGAAAGCAATGTTTAAAGTTGGAACAAGGTTTCTGAAGGTGAGATATGAGATGTGAAGAGGGTGGATTTAGATTAGATATCAGGAAGAAATTGTTTACTGTGACACTGGAACAGGTTGTCCAGTGAGACTGAGGGTGCCCCCTCCCTGGAATCGTTCAAGGCCAGCCTGGATGGGGCTTTGAGCAGCCTGGTCTAGAGGACGGTGTCCCTGCCTGTAGCAGGGGGCTGGAATTAAATGATCTTAAGGGTCTCTTCTAACCCAAACCATTCTGTGATTCTGTGTTCTGTAGGATGCAGAGCAATTTGCAGAGGCATGTGGCTATTAGCCTGTTTGTGGGACCGAGCAAATCTCCAGAAATGCAGACAAGTAGGACTACAGCAGCTCTTCCAGCTTCTCTGTCACCTTCAGAGGTTATGCTGTAATTTTATCTAATTGAAGAATTTTTCCATTGCAAGGGTAGTGCCTTTGTTACATTTGCAGTTTTCCTTTTAGATATTCTAGATGCAGCCTGCACTGTCACTTGAGCTGAACAGCATCATGGTGCCTTGGCTGGCACTGCTCAAAGCTGATGGTCTCAGTGTGCCACCACATCTGCCCTGTAGGTGTGCTGACTGCATCTGGTATCTATGAGCTGGGTGTGTTGCATAGCATCAAGAAAGCCCAAGGGCTAGTGTGGGGAAAAAAAATTTACATAACTGCAGTTATCACATACTTGGCTTGAATATATTAAAAGTCTTGATTGATAAATGGTTGCTATTGACCTGTTTCACTGTCCAGGTGATTAATAGTACCTCTTCCCAACTGGTTCCCAGGGCAGACAAAGCACTCATTTCATCTGGTGGAGTCACAAGTTAATGAACCTTGTCAGAGAAAAGTCAGGAGTTAAATTCAGGCAGGAATTCAAAGACAGGATTCTTGGCCTTCTGCCATCGCTACAGCTTTCTGCCATAGCAACTGGTCTCCAGCCAGCGATAGCATGATTCACGAGGACTGAGAGGTGATTGTTGGATTTGAATATTTGCATGTACAGATATACTCAAAGTCAGGCCTCTGTAGTTGCTGTGATTTGTGGTCCTCTTTCTGGAGGTTCTGTCTGCCCTTCTCATTTGGTGGAATGCTGCTTGGGGGCTGCTTGTGCCAGCTATTAGCTGTGTAAAAGATTATTGATCGCTGTGTCTTGGAAGCTGCAAAATCAAGTCTCCTGTATTGAACTGTTTATAGGTTCTGTATTTACAGAAGTTAGTTAAAATCAAAGGCTCAAAGTCTGCCATGGAAATGTCTCAGTAGTGCTGTTCAGTGCAAGTGAAGAGAAAGCTCTGTAAAACTTCACACCTTTCTTGAGCTGTAAGATTATTGTTAAAAATGATCTCTCTTAAAAAAAAAAAAAAAAAAAAAAAAAAGAGGGAAAGCAAAGAACAAAATAAAAGCACAGAAGCAGTATTAGATACTGGGGGACAGAACTGCAACAGAAGACAGAGTTACAGAAGTGATCATTTAAGTGTTACATCAAATGGTAAAGTAACAGTGGAGTAATCATGGTAACACGAAATAAATAGATGAGTGGATGAGAACAAGTACTGAAGAAACCAAAATGACAAGGAGATGTAATTCTGATTCTTTTTTAGCATTACATTGTGAACAGCGCCTTTAAATATGAAGTACCATTAAGGGATTATGTAATCTCCTGTTACATTGGAACCAGACAAGCAGGAGGCAGATTTAAACCCTTTGAACTGTTGCTGGCAAAACCATCCCTTTGTGAATTCTGCAGAGGGGTGCCATGCCCAGCTCTCAGGGTTGTTGACACTGTCACAGGGCTGAGCTTTGGCATGTGCTGTGGAATGTGGGCATACTACCAGGTACCTGTGGCCCCAGCTGTGTTGCAGCTGGTTAGATTAGGTCCCTGCCATACTGGGACCAGCTCAGTTTGCCAGCTTGGCAAGCACAGGGTGCTGCCGTGGTGTAGGACTCATGGAAAGCACAAGGGCTTCCTCTGCAAGGTGGGAGAAGCCTCTGGCCCATTGCTCAGACCTGGCTGTGCCACCTGTGTCCGTCAACTCCTCCAGCCCTTTGCCATGTCTTTACACAAGAGTCTTCACGTGCTGCTTTAATGCATTACCATCTGGGGTACTTCCACCATGGTCCACACCCTCATTGCACTGGCAGGTGAGGCAGAGGGACAGCATGGTCTTTTTACCAAATCACTTGCACGTTCTCAGTAGACAGACTTTGTTACTGCTGAAACCCAGTGGTTTCAACACAGCTCTATGAAAGTATTATTAAAAAACAAAACAACAACAACAACAAATCCTAACAAAAACCCTCCAAAATTATCCCTGTTTACTGTTTTGGTTTTTTTTCTTTTTAGTGACTCCTTTGCGAGCCATTTCCTTCATCACAGATTGACAAGACCAACACATGGTTCCTTTGGGCTCCCCACATTGCTTCTGCTGTGCCTCACGCAGAGCTATGTTGCTTCTACTTTGGCTCCGCACTTCCCAACCAGCCTGAAATAACAAGCTGCCCAGTCCCCTACCCTCAACAAGAGTAGCATAGAGTCAGGGAATTTGCATGCTCGTATAGCTTAATGCTGACTCTTGGGCTGAATCTCTTTTTATGTTTTGGCAACCTTGCCCGTGGCAGGGGTTTGGAACTGGATGGGCTTTAAGGTCCTTCCAACCCAAACTGTTCTATTATTCTGGTGTTTGAAAACATGATTGGTAGGTAAAACTGAAGGGGTTCTTCCTACCGTTGCTTGTGCTCATTGGTTCTTTATTGGGGCCAGCCACCACTGCAGCCCCAATAATACCATCTGTGAGGGCTGCAGCTGAGGCTGCCCTGGGTGCTCACAAGCAGCCATCTGATGTCCTGGCTATGTATGGCCAAAAGTCCCAGGATGCAGCTCATGAATTGTTCCTGTCATTTACTTTCTGATGGGATGCTGCATGCTCTCCTTGTTGTTTTAAATTATTGGTTTTGTTGTTATTGCTGTTGTTTTTTTTTCCCCACAGGTTTAGCAAGCAAACAGTGGGAGACTGAAAAATTAAAGCCATAAAGTAATCTGCATATTATCAGCAATTACCATGAATCAAAAAACCACTTCAGCTGGTTATTATTTCCCCGATAATGTAATTCTCTGTGCTGACAAAGGTAGGAAACACTCATTTTCACCACAATAGCAAATGATTTCCTGCTGTGAGCATAATACTCTATCAAGCAGTTTAGTGACCACATAAACCCAGCTAATGAAGTTGGCATAAGATACAAGGGCTCTTGGAACAAAAAACCTCAAAAGAACTCACGTGTGCTGGGAGGGAAGATGGCCTGAAAGTTAAGCGCAACTCCCTCAACCTTTCTTCATAGGAGAGCTGTTTCAGCCCTTCGACCACCTTTGTGACCCTCCTCTGGACTTGCTCCACCAGCTCTGTGCCTTTCTTTTGCTAGAAGCCCCCTCACCCGGGTGCAATACTCTGAATGTGGCCTCACAAGGGCAGAGCAGAGAGGAACAATCCCTTTCCTCTCCCTGTTGGCCTCACTTCTTGTGATGCAGCTCAGGATGCAGTTGGGCTTTCCAGGCTGCAAGTGCAGACTGCTAGCTCATGTCCAGCTTCTTGCACATCACAACCTCCAAGTCCTTGTCCTTGTGCTTACTCTTAAGTGAGTTCCCACTCCGTACTTGTGTCTGGGATTGCCCCCACCAAGGTGCAGCACTTTGTACTTCCGTTCACGCGGGTCCTCTTCAAAAGATGAAGCACAAGCTCTGAACTACATTGGACAGAGAGCGGAGCATGCGGTTTCTCAGCCGCTCAAGCCTTCCTGAAACATCTCCACCCATCTTTATGTTTTCTGCAGCACCCCCCAACAGCCCTGCAACCTCCTGCATGTCTGTGGCCTTTCGGTCCAGGCTGACCCCTCGGCAGCGCACTTCGGGCCGGGCCGGGAGGGGGCAGCAGCGCCCCGCAGGCGGGGAAGCTCATCTCTTTCCTGCGGTATTTTCCCGTGGGGTTTCCCAATGTTTCCAAAAATACCGTCTGAAAAGAAAAGAAAATCGTGAATGCTGGGAGGTTTGCTGATGTTGCGGGCAGAGACTGGAGCGTGTTGGGGTTTGCAGAGGAACAAATCGCTGTGTTCACATCAGGCTGCTCCTCCGCATGGCGGTGGTGGTTCTGCAGGGGCTCTTACTTGCAGGAAAGCTGCATGAGAAATGCAGGGTGTTACAGGTGTCATTCCTTACAGGTCGGTACCATCCTTAAACAGCTTCAACAACTTCAGTATTTTAGTTGTGCGAAGGACCCGCTTGAACTGAACCCCTGAGAATCCTTTGGGAAAACACACAGAAGAGCTCAGCAGGGAAGCCCTGGGGCAGGAGGGGAGCAGTACCTCTGTGGTTACTTCCCTCCCCCTAGGAAGCAGCAGGCAGATGGCAGGAGCCGTGCTGAGACCTCAATGAGTACTGTGAGTCTGTGGGCTCACAGGGGCAGTGCTCTTTACAAAGGTTTGGACACCATCAGTGCAGATGTCCAAACAAATCCCTCATTTTACAAAGTCTCTTATGGTACCGCTTGATGGGCTCCTGCCCACAGGCCGAGTAAGGGCAGGTCAGGCCCGGAGCTGAGGCAGGGTGTGGGCTCTGTGCTGAGCACTGCAGCCATGTCCCCTCCTCAATGGCATTGTCCATGCGGCCCCATGCCGTGGCCTCAGAGCACCTCTGGTTCCCATTAAATTCATAACAAGCCGATGCCCACCTCGTAAAATTGCTTCTGGTAAACATTGGAACCTTCATCAGCAACCGGATATTGAGGCACCTGTGCCTGCAATTTCCTCAGCTTGTTTGGGCACAGGTGCCTTTTACAGGCTTCAATAAATCAGACTGGTTACGTTGGTTAAACTGCTGCTGTTTTGTTTTGTTTTGTTTTGATTTGTTTGTCAGTTGTCCATGGATTAGGATATTAATGTTGTACATTACTCTGTCACACGCCTTCCTAACAAGAATATTCTTAGCAATACAGTAAGAAAATGCTGTGAGAATCTCCTTCCCCTACTCCACAAGGAAAAGCCACAACAGGCAGAAACATTTCTGTGTTCCCGCAGCCTCTCTGTGGGCCCTCGCTGCAATGTTCTGCTTGTCTACCCCAGGGACAGGCATCTCTATGAACATCCTCACACGTTCCTGGTGCCGAAAGAGCCTTCCATCTTTCCACCTTTCCTTTCTCCCTTCAGTTCTTGTGTTGCTTTGCACATTTTGTCCATAGGATGGAGCTCACATGTACGTGGAAAGGCAAATCCAAATTATATTCGTCTCTATGAAATCGTTCTGCTACCACACAGAGCCTTGCACTCTACAGATATTTAGGATAGGAATGAGTGATGATTCTGCGTGGGGTAACCAGCTCCTCCCATAAGAGCTTGAATATCTTATCCTCAGTGCCTGAACATCTATGAACCCTAGCAAACACAGGTTATACAAGGCAGTGCAAGCCTGTAAAGCTAAAGAAATCCAAGCACTAGTGCAGCAGCATAAAGTAAAGGGGTTTTGGAGTTCCTTTCTTGCACAGCTCCGTAGGTATTAGGCAGCATCTGGTCCATTGTGCTTACTAAGATGCATCCTGTACAGTACTTCTCGGAGGCTCCAGAGAATGGAATATTTGGGTTTTATTTGTCTAATTTAAACTCAATAGCATGAACATCCGAACAGATTGCCTCCCTGCAGATTTTCTGCAAGACTCTTTGTCCAATGTTGCTGTAATTTAGATAAATGCCAACTTGTCTTCACCAACCTTATAACTTTGACAAAAGCAACTATTGATTTTGCCTGATGTGATCCATCCCATATGAACACACTCAGCTTCTCACTCATCAGCTTGTTACCTGCTGCATTATTACATATTGATTCGCTTATTGGCTGTGTATATACCACCTGTAGAAGCTAGTTGAGTTGTTTGCCAGTTTAGGGGATCAATCTTCTCTCTTTTACTCCAGTTTTCTCATAGCAAAGCATTTCTGTAGTCTCTCAGAGCATTATTTTTTGTTGGGTCTCATAGGTTTCCCAAATGACCTGAGCAGAAAGAGACTCAGATGATCTCTTAAAATCCCTCATATCCTGACCTCTCTCAGAGCCACAAACCCGGTCTTCTAAGGTTACAGATGCTGACTTGTGCAGATATATACATGCACAACCACCTTAATTCTGCTGCCAGACACCATTACATTACAATTACCATTGTTAATGGGAGTGTCCTAATAATATGGACTAGAGTTTGACCCCATTTGTTTATCCCATCATTCCTGATTCAATTTGCAGCCTCTACAATGTGAAGCTGATTGGAATAGAGCATGTACAGTGACCAGACTTGAGTTTCTCCAGGAGATTGCCTTCCACTTCCTTAAGTTTTGCCAGTATCAATCCCTGCCCAGCAGGTGACCACTTACACTGTGTAGGTGGGAAGTGCTCAGTCCAGCAGCAATCACCCTCCCAGTGGTCATAGATAATTTGGAATAAAGAGCCCCTCCGTGGAAATTTAGGGAGATTGAAGTTAGATGTTGGGAAGAAATGCTTTGCTGAGAGAGTGGTGCGGCACTGGCACAGCTGCCCAGAGAAGCTGTGGGTGCCCCATCCTTGGAGGTGCTCAAGGCCAGGTTGGAAGGGCCCTGGGCAGCTGAGTTGGTAGGGGGCAGCTCTGCCCACAGCAGGGGTTGGGGCTGGGTGGACTTTCAGGTCCCTTCCATGCCAAACCATTCTGTGATTCTATGATTCTATGACTATGATTCTACGATTCTTTGTTTCTATGAAATCACTTCAGATATTTTTCCTGTTTGCTGCCAGTTTCCAAACCCAGATTTAGCTAAAGGACAAAGTCTGTTCGTTCCATACTCTTTTTGCACAGTGTCTCCCAGCAAGCCCTCAAGCCCAAGCAACAATGCTGCAGACACAGCTCTCCTCAGGCGACTTCAATTTCTCTGTGACAGCCTGGAGTTCATCTGGGTGCGATCGTTAATAGGAAATGTGGCAGAGCCCCTCCTGCTGCGATGGATGATTGGTAGTGCTGTGCATGCAAGGGGGGCCAACAAAAGAAAACTCAATTTGAAAAAATACTTGTGTATACACACACAAACTCAGAGTTCAATGTTTGATTAGGAGGATGCTGACACTCTGTAGAAAATGCTTCGGGGGAAAAAAGCCCTCAGTATATTTATTCACAGGCAATTCTGCATATATGGACTTTGTTCTGGAGTGCAGATTCTGTATGAGCTGGAGAAGAATCAGCACCTGACACAGCTAATCACAAAGTTACTACAGAAGCAATGAATTGTCTGTATATCTGATATATCTGTAATGTCTAAGCACCTGCCATTTCTTTATTTGCACAGAGCAAATACAGAACAACAGTTCTGTATGTAAAGTATGTTAATAACTGCAACAGTGGCCCAGGAAAGCAGCACTGAAAGAGACCTCAAGGGTTTACTCAACCTGTCGCTCCCCTCAAGCTCACAGTGTTGCTCCCAGGAGACTTTGGTGACTTGCTGTGGAAGGCTGCCGGTGAAGCAACATTTTCAAAAATCAGAGATGGCAACCACAGGATTACAGCACAGAGGAGCTTGTGGAAGGAGTGATGAATGAGATGTCTCTCACTCTGGAGACATGCATCTTGATAGGGTGAGGTGAGGGATGGGGCAGGTTGTCCATGGCCTTGTTGCTTATTGATGTCCAAAGTGCTGGAACATCCGAGAAATTGTGATGGTTTTAAGGAGGGTAATAGAGAAATAGATATTAAGGCAAGGCTGCCTGGGAGTAATCTGAGGAAGCAAGAGCAACAACTTTTCTTCTGTGTAGAATCAAACAGAGGTGATGCCAGGACAGAATGTCTGAGTGTCATAGGGTATTGGAGAAAAGAATAGAGGCAGGATGATGTAAAAGCTGGCTTGGACCATTTAAAAATGTTTCTTTTGCCTGTGGGCAAGACAGTCATGGAGGTAAGCGTGGACATGTCAGTCTCTGTTTCTGATTAACAAAAAAAGAAAATTGCAGACCACAAAGAGAGACTGTCTGAGGGTGAATCGCCTTCACACACAAGTGAACATGGAGAAGTACCCTGTGGAGAAAAGTTGAGCATCAGCAGAGTAAGTTTGCATCCATCTGAGGTATCCATCTGTGTTTATGCCCGAAGTGCAAAACCCAAGATTTTAGGGACATAATACCCTGGGACATAACACAGAAGATCCCTGCCATTGTGTTTTTTCCTCTTGAAGGGCTTTCCAGACAGACAACAAAAGCTGCCAGTAGCTTACAGATGTCTGGATGAGCAGCTACGAGATATGCTTGTGGTAGCAATGGTAATGGGTGGACGGTTGGACTAGATGATGTTGTAGGCCCTTTCCAACCTTGTGATTCTATGATTGCAGATTCTTCTAAGAAGCAGCAGGAGACAAAGAAAGCTGCAGTTATGACAGACTCCTCGTTTTTGTTTGCATCTCTACCAGATGAACTCACACAACCCTCTTATAGTTTTCCGAGGTGCAGCAAAGGGAGAAGTAGAACAAAAGCATTAAGGGGACCAGTCTCCTGTGAGTCGACATCCTCACAGCTCCTCACAAGTGAAATCCCACTGAGAGAAGCAGGGTAAGGGTCAGGTTTTTCATAAGGACACCTCTGCTTCCTGCGTGATGAATAAGCTTCATTGACACCAGATATTAGACATGCTCTGGTAAAGCAATGAGTGGTCATTTTAGACCAAGAACAGCAGGATGGAAGTGCATTATTAGGAAGCTTTTACCAATAGAGCAGGCATCCTACAGTTAGGTAGAAAGTCCCCTCTATGAAGGCAGAGCCAAAGCATTTCCTAGTTTCTAAAAATGCCCTATGAAAGAAGAAAAATGGAGACTTTCTGGGTGGCACAATAGCTGCCAGTGTAAGGGTAAGTCTCAGCGCAAAAGTGAGCAGTTGGGCATTCACCTAAATAAGGTGAGAGGGTGGCTATGCTTTGCAGAGCTGCTGGGCCTCTATTTCCTTCAAAAACATCTCACAGCTGAGGTAGCCTGTAGAACTGATGCTGCTGGGCAGCATGGCAACTGCAGCCAAGTTGGCTAATTTTTCCAGTTCCATTTCAGATGAAAATAATGCAATTAGCTGTTCTAGTTCGCAAATAGGCAGCAGCCAATTACTCTTACAACCCTCTGTTTAAACATCATGAGTGAAACTTTATGCAATGGGTTGCTCTGCACATACCTATCTCCCAGAAGACTGTCTTTGACTGTAAGGAGCAGATCAGGACACAGGGAGAGGAGTCACATCGAGCTGAGAGGCTGCTCAAAGTCTTGGGACTGTGCTTGGCACACTGATCACATTTAATCCCCAAATTCTCCCCGCAAAAGTCTTTCTGATGTGTTTATTTTGGCAGCGTAATTCAATCAACTTTATTATTTTCTGTGGGCCATTTATAGAACACTGAGTGTACAGAAAGGTTGAACCCTAAAGTTATTTTTCTCTCGTTTTCCTTATTTGCCACTGCACATGTACATTTAAGACAAAATACTGTACTGTTTGGAGAAATCATAAATACTTTAGAAGAATCTAACTTCCTACAAATTAAGAAGAATTAGCGTGGTGTCAAAATTCAAAGATTGCTATTGAAAAGGAGAGCGGTCTGCAGATTTACTGTTACACTTGTCTTCAATTTCCAACAGAAGAAACTTCTTTTGACAACACCTTAATATTACCTAGATGCACTTCTTTCTATAAAAAGCAACACCAACTAGAAGTGACAAATTATATCTGCCTGCAGGTATAAAATCACATCTCACTGTGACGCAAAGGATAACGTGTCGCTGACGGTGATGATTAGAAAAAATCAATCATTCAAAGCGTGTCATAGTTCTAATTACATTTTATAGAAGATTCAACCTTAATTCAGACAATCTTCATTTTGGAGAATGCTTCCAGAGCCTCTCTTTCTGCCTCAGTTTTAAACGTAATTATTAATCTGCATGTCATTACCTCATCAGTGAGAATGAGAATATGGATCCATGGATATGATATGGATATGGTTATGCCATATCTCAAGAATGACAGAAGTTTCAAGCTTACTTTCAAGAGTTTTTTCCAAACTTGCCCTGAAGAACCTCAGTCTTTCAACTCACCAATAAACTGAAGCTGTCAACCAACGATCAGGCCACTTGGATACACTCCTCCCCCAGAAAAAACTCTATATTAAAAGAGCCTGGGGGTGGACAGTGAGAGACAGGAAAAGAACAGGAGAATATTCCTTCAGTTATGATTTTTCCTTTCTTCCCCTGAAGCTGCTTTATCTCCTGATTGGGCCCAGGCTGCTACCAGTAATCCTCACCCTCACAAGAGGGGCAGCCTGCAGGCTGGTGCCTGGCTCTAAGTGCTTTGGGGATAAAAGCATGAAGCAAGCCAACGCCTTGGTACTTGTGGCCAGTAAGAAAGATTTCTGAGGAGACCACATTTAGGAATATAGATGCTTAAATCCTTATTCTAATTCTGATCCTAAGTATCTAATTCTCACTTTCATGCACAGATTCATCTTTAAAAATCTGACCCTTGGGGCTGCCATCCTGAAGATTTTACATAATAAACAAAGGAAATGAATAACTGTCTTTCCCTTCCGAGTAAAGGTAAACATGCAGATATGTTCAGAATCAGGAACTCAACTAACACAGAACTATTCCTTTTCCTTGATTACATAACCATAACTCCTATTTACATGTTTATGAATAAACACGGGGATACAACTTAACTATCAAGAGATATCTCTGTCAAGAGATAAAGCTCAACTCAGAAAATGTTCCCGTAACACTCACTCAAATTTACTGTTTCCACTCAACACAACTAATACTTACGTGCACTAGCAATAGGCAAAAGCTGTGAAGCGAAGTGCGTGCAAATATTGGCAGATGTTTTCCCAGGTATTTTCCTGACATGATCATCAGCCAGATTATGAACACTTGCACAGCTGTGAATGAGATCAAAAGGAAGCTCATATTGAATAACACTTTTGCAGGGAAAAGCACCTCCAGAAAATGCTCTAGTAACAGAAATATACATTACAAAATGAAGCTTTCTGGGAATGTAGACCAGAACCATAGCTCAGATCATATCAAGCAGCATGGGAGCAATCTGTTGGTGTGGATGGCAAATAGCACATGGAAAGACAGAGGAAAAACAACAAATATGAATAGAATGTAACCAACTCACCAACAACGTCTCTTGGTTTGTGTAGTATTGGAACATTAGAATTATTGTTTCTTTATTTTAATGGTTTGGGTTTTTTCTGTGAGTTTGATGCACCATGATTAATGAGTTTCAACGTGGCAAAGGGCAAGGTTTTGCACTTGGGCCGGAGGAATCCCAGGCATTCATATGGACTGGAAGGAGTAGCCCTGCAGAGAAGGACCTAGGGGTCTTAATGGATGAAAAGCTTAACATGAGCCAGCAGTTTGCTCCTGCAGCTTGAAAAGCAAATGGTATCCTGGGTTCCATCAGAAGAGGGGTGGCCAGCAGGGACAGGGAGGTGACTGTCCCCCTCTACTCTGCTTTTGTCAGGCTCCATCTAGAGTACTGTGTCCAGGACTGGAGTCCCCAGCACAACAAAGACAGAGAGCTGTTGGAGAGGGTCCAGAGTAGAGCCACAGAGATGATCAGAGGACTGGAGCACCTCCCCTACAAAGACATACTGAAGGATCTGGACTTGTTCATGCTGGAGAAAAGAAGGCTGCGGGGTGACCTCATTGCAGCCTTTCAGTACCTAAAGGGAGCCTACAAACAGGAGGGGAATCAACCCTTTGAAAGGGTAGATAACAGCAGGACAAGGGGAAATGGTTTTAAGTTGAGGGAGGGAAGATTTAGGTTGGATGTCAGGGGGAAGTTCTTTACTATGAGAGTAGTGAGGTGTTGGAACAGGCTGCCCAGAGAGGCTGTGGATGCCCCGTCCCTGGAGGTGTTCAAGGCCAGATTGGATGGGGCCCTGGGCAACCTGGTCTAGTATTAAATGGGGAGGTTGGTGGCCCTGCATGCGGCAGGGGGTTGGAGATTCATCATCCTTGAGGTCCCTTCCAACCCTGTCCATTCTGTGATTCTGTGATTGAATGTGGAATATTCCTGCCTGCAGCCCAAATGCGTATCATAGAAACACAGAGCCTGTGTTTCCTTTGTTCAAAAACAAAAAGGAAACATCTGTTTCTAAAGGAGATGTGAAAGGACCATGGATTGTGATAGGTAACAGCCCTGTTCTGCCCCACACTTTGTACCATAAGGCACAGAGAGGTAAGATGAGTAGAAAGGGCACATCGTGCTGTTGGAAATGTCCTAGAGGTGAATACCAAGCCTGGCCTTGTGAATTATAAATTAATTGCACTCAAAAGCAGGATGAAAGATGGATCTTGACTATGCGTTATTCCTTCACAAGGACACAGTTACAGCTGTCCAACAAGGTGTCTAAGATAACCACAGCATGATTTTGCAATGAAGAAATGCTTATGGCTTCCCTTGTGGAGCATCAGCACATTGCTGGAAGGGTGCACCACATCTAGCTGATAAATCCATGTTGTAGTATGGGATACCTTGAGCCACTGCACTCTCCACCTAGTGCGGACACAAGCATGTTCTTTTCTATTTCTCTCTTTCTCCCACTACTTGTATTATGACACCATCAAAGTAGAAAGAATAAAATATATATTAATCTGCAGGAAAAAAAATACCTTTGCCAGCAGCATTTGGTGTGGACTCATCACACACACACCACACCATGGCTGTGGCTCCATCCTCTTTCTGTGTTTTTGCAGCAGAATTGTTGACATGGGCAGGCAGACACAGTGAGTGTCACTGCTGGCTCAGTGCTTACAGCTCCCCAGGCACTACTGGTAGCAGCTTGGTAATTCTAATGCGGGGTTAATGCCCTCTGTAAATGCAACTTCCCCTGGGGAGTGTTTTCCATGTATATTCAGAGGAATAAGGTTAAACACGAGGAGGGCACAGGAATGTGAGCTGGTTTGCCACCCAGGGGAGATTCGTGTTGCTCTATGGAGCATCTGACAGGAATCCAAGAGATGACTCCCACACTTCCAGCTGTCCTAGCAGCTTCCAGATGTATTAGTTTCAGCTGCGATGGAATTGTTTTCTTCAGAGTGGTTGGTATTATGGTATTTTTTTGGTTCTAGGATAAAACCAATGTTGATAACACAATGATGTTTATAGCTGCTACTAAGCAGTGTTGTATGGAGCCAATGCCATTTGCAGCAAAGAGCCCAAAGAGCTGGCAGTGAACAGAATTAGGTTAGCTGACTTAGACTGGTGAAGGGATTATTCTGCATCATGCAGAAGGAATTTTGAAAAGGATGAGAATTCATTGTTCTCTTCTGCTGCCTTGGGGGGCTAGCTGGGCACTGGTTGGTGGGTAGTGAGCAATTGCATGTGTGTGACTTGTTATGTACATTCATACATACATATATACAGATATACATATTGTCATAACTATTATCCTTTTCTTTTTCTCTATTGTAGTAAATAGTTTTATATCAACCCACGAGTACTACTGTGGCTTTCTTTCTCTCCAGTTTTCTCCCTCATCCCACTGGGAAGGGGAGGAGTGTGTGCACTGTGTGGTGCTGAGCCACCAGCCGGCTTAAACCACATCACCAAGGAAATGCTTACTCACATTACCCCAGTGAGTAACCTGCAGTGCAGAGACAGCTCACAGCCCAGTGTTCCCCACAGCATCAGCCCCACAATGAAGAAATTTACACCCAGTGGTGAGCTCCAGATGTTCTCAGCATCCTGGCAGAGCTGAAACACAGCTGCTTGGTTGCTGCTTTCCCTCCAGTGTGCACATCCCTGCCGTGAAGCAGCAGGAAGGAGAAAATGTGGTGTTTTTTTCTCCTAATCTTTTCCTTTTAAAGTGAATGTCAAGAAAAATGGCTGAAGAACTTACAAGTAGCTGTACTATCAGAAATTATTTGTAGTTCATTAAAAAAAAAAAAAAGTCCTTTAAAAATTACTGCAGCAGAATGGAGATGAGAGCTTTTATTACCTCTCTGTGTGTGATTTAGTACCTGTGGTTCATTACATTCATAAAAATATGCACATATTCAGTTTTTAGGTTTAAAAGTATTTTGTCATTTTGTTTGGCTAGCTAAAAAAGGGGTTTTGTTTGACCTGTGATTTTGAATCCTGCTGGTTTTTTTAATATACAATGATTCATACACAGCAGCCTGCGGAGTGGTTCTCATTCCATTTGCAGTGGTGTTATACCACTGATTGCAGCAAAAAACCTACAGGAAACCAAGTGCTGTGTGCTGCTTTTAGACCAGCCCCAGACCAGCTCTTGCTCACCAGAGCTGTGCTGCTCTCTGCAATTACTCCCACCAAAATTATGGAGCTGAGCACAGAGACCTTCACATATGTAAAATTGCCATAATCTGGCCTTTAGAGACATTTCGAGTCTCATATTATTTTCAAGTTAAGTAATAAAATATTGTTCAGTAATGAAAATTGGAGCTGAGGCTGAGGACTTCCCGTCTCAAAATTGTATGGTTTTCAGTGAGATGCTGTCATTATGATGCAGCCATTATTCTATGATTATCTTGGCTCATTTGCAATAGATAGAAACACAGTTTTAGTGAGCACAGACTTGTAACTTTTTGACCAATGTTGATGTTACCTACCTCAGAATAAAACAACGAAGGAATTTTTAAGGGTATTGAAGTTGGAAATTTCATTTTCTTTTCCTTTTTTACCTAAGACTGCACATCATATATCATTACCAAATGTTGAGCCTGATCCTTGTACCTAACTCAGCATACATTTTCTCCCCTGGAAGATAATACCACTGAGTTGAGGACATGAATAACAGTAAGCACATGGGCCCACAAATACAAGGAAAGATCTGTGCTCACTGGTGGTAACGGCAATTACTGCTGCAATTGTGCAGCCCTTGTGTAGACAAAATTGCCCATTGACTTGTGGAAATACAAGATCAGACACACAGTACGTGATTGTCCTCAGCAGCACTACAGGCAGTGACAGCAGAAGGACAGCTGATGTTAAGTCTGTGTGAGGATTAAGGGAGCGTGTCTTGCAGCGGACTGGCACTGGGGATTCCAGGAATTCTCGTTTTTGTCTTCCAAGACTCACTACATGAGTAAATTAGATGTCATTGGTCTGGCAACATGAGAGTCTGTGGATGCAGATAATGCAAATATAATACCATTTTCTCAAATAAATGTCTGTTGTTTCATTTGTTGTTGTTGTTTCAGTAAAAAACTCAGCAAGAAAAATACAGGTATCATGCCACACAAAATTCTCAGGCTTGCCCTATCAGGAATTGTGGATACTACCAGGGGCTGCAGCTCCTCTTTTTCTAAAGTGAGATGTTACACTGGGAGACAGAGATCACGTTGTCTACTTTCTCTTATTCTGCTCAGTTACCCCTACAGACTAGCTTTGGAAATGAAAGGCTGTTTTTACTGTAATGAGGTTGATGCCAGTACCACTCTCAGGGATGACCAAAACCGAACAAAATACCCTCTCCCCTTTTGCATTAGCCTTTCTCAGAAATTATGAGACAGCAAAAGCTTTATGAAGAGAGTATGTAGAAAAGAAGAACATTTGTACTGTCCCAATAAAATAAATGGATAACCTTGCTGAAAACAAATATGTTTCCTAGTAGTGGGGAAGAATTCTCAGGAAAATACCTTGAAATTGTTGTGTTTTTAACAGGAGTGATTCAACTTTATTTTGTAGGTAGAAAAAAGTCACAGGGAGAAGTACTAAAATAAAAGCATGGTCATGTATTTAAAATCAAATCAAAGCTAGTGTACGTTGTGCAAAACAGCGGAAAATCATGTAAGTTTTCAAGTCTTGGATTAAGTCGTTTATTGCCAAAGTAGAAATCTAAGATTTCCACAATTAATTTTTACATGAGTTGTAGCTGCTTAATGGATTTGTGGTAAAAGTAAGTTCCTGGTAAAGTCAGTGGAGGGACGTGGGCATCCGTGCTTTTCTCCAGCAGATTTTCTCTCCTTAACTTTAGTGCTCAGAAGTAGACATAAGAAGCTTCCTTCAGTAGTTTTTTCGTTTGTGACAAAGACTTACGAAATTAAAGCCTAGGAGATGGTAAGTTTTCCAGTTTTACCATACATTTTTATCAGATTTCACTAGTCCAAAGCTCTTGTTGGTTTTATCTCTCAGCAGTTAACATTGATGGTAGAGCACCTTGGGCCAAGTCTATACAAGTTGCTAGAGCAGGGCCAGGATGAAGTCTCAGTGTTCTCTGCCATCACTGTTTGGTCAAGTTGCCAGTGTAGTGCGTTGCATATGTCAGTGGATGTTTCCAGTCCACAGTTTAGTCACAGTTACCCTGATTTTGCAGAGGGAAAAGTATTCAGATGTGTTTTGTGACAGGGCTAGAAGCAGTCTTTGCTTTGTTTCATTCAGTAGTTCAGATGTATGAGATGAAAAATTCTGGGGTTTTGTTGCTTTTGACAGCAGAAAAGAGGGGGAAAATATTGCTTCTCACTAACAGTTTTACAGTTCTTAATCTTATAAGCATTTGGGCCTGTCATAAGATCTGTTTTATATCACATCTGTAACAACACTGCAAGGGTACTGTGAAGAACAATCGCAGAATCATAGAATTGCAGAATAATTTGAGTTGGAAGGCCACCTAGTCCAACTTCATTGCAATGAACAGGAACACATACTCCTTGAGTAGGGTGCTCAGAGCCCCATCCATCCTGACCTTGAATGTCTCCAAGGATGGGGCATCCACCTGGGCAGCCTGTTCCAATGCTTCTTACACTTCTCATAAAATTATTTTCTTATATCCAATTTAAATCACCTTTTTTTTAAAGTTTGAAATAATTTCCCCTGTCCTACCACAACAGGTCCTGCTAAATTCTGTCTACTTCTTTCTTATAGCCCCCTTTTAGATACTGAAAGGCAGCTACCAGGTCTCTCCAGAGCCTTCTCTTCTCCAGGATGAACAGCTCCAGCTCTCTCAGCCTGTCCTCGTAGGGAAAGTGTTTCATCCTTTGAACATTTTTTGGCCCTCCTCTAGTTCCTTTTAACAAGTCTATGTCTCTCCTGATGCCTGAATGTGCCTGAATGCATCCATCAGTTTGAACTGGTAAAAATAATGGTGATTCCTGAGTCTGGAATATAGTTTTCCAATCAGGTCACACCTAAAATGAAATATCTTTGTATTCTCTGTTAAATTTTACTTATCTCATAATACCTGTTTTCACAGTAGTACAGTATTTCTCATTACTTCATTACTGTAATACTCATACAGTATTACAGCCTTCCTGTTGTGCTGGCTGCTCCAGCAGGGAGGTGCTTGATGTATTGCCACTCATAAGCTGGGAAACTCACTAGTCCAAACTCTTTATACAGCACTATGCACACTAGATTAATCTTAAATACAAACTGAACTGAGAGTGACAAGATATCACATAGCCATAATGGGAAACGTAAGGTAACTATAAATAAACAAGCAATAATACTGCTTTTGAAATATGCTGTGCATCTTCTTGCTTCAAACAAATGTGTTGTCTGTGAATTTGAATTTGAACCTGAGTGAAGAAATGTTTTCCAAACTCTGAACAGTATTGACCTCTGATGGACTCTTTGAAGCCGCTAGCTATGGGATTATCTGAAAACTGTGTACTGCTCTGAGACAGGGAGACAGCAAAGATGCACTTAAATGATTTTTTCTGCAGTGCACTGTCAAAAAAAGGAGGGGGAGGAGCAATTCATATTACCCACAGAACTGCAGATGATAAGGAAAGTCAATGTATTATGATGTTATACAGGCTTTTAGGAAAGGAGAATTTTTTCTCCTTTTTTTCTTTTTTACTGTGCAATGTTAGACTGTAAGAAGAGCACAGTGTTGAGTTTGATTTTCCCCCACAGTTTAATAACTTTTAAATATGGCATCATCATAAATGGCTAGCTTATAAATTGAAAATGAAACCTACATGGAGGCCTGGAGAATAATTGTGATTTGTAGCCTACTTGCCTGGGTCTTTTGTTACCTTTTCAGTAGAGAATAAAAAGGAGTTTGTTCTCTTCTTTGTTCTTTCTTTGTCTAAAAGAAGAACAGAGCAAACAAACAAGCAAGCAGAAAGGTTCCTTTCTTGGTACAATATTTCATCTCCATAGTAAATGATGATCTCTATAAGTGGAATTACATGGTAAGCTTTCAAAAGTAAACAAAGGAACATTGCTTACCTGGAAAGTTTTCCATCTCACTTATTTCTAAAATCATATGAACACACAAATTTTCTTACATCTTAAATGCTTTTATTTGTGTACAAAATGTTATAATTTATCAATATTATGCAGCAAGGTATTGCACACATTCACACATACATTCCCTCCCCACAAAACATACACAGGTACAAATATAACACAAAAACCAACTCTCTTTCTCTCTGCCCTTCAGAAAGGCAACACTGTTTTGGCAGATCAGCAGCTAGAAATAAGGTGCTATAATTAAGCAGTATCAGAACATCTTCACTTTACCAATGTGATGTGCAAATTTATGTACAACCATTTTTTTTTTCCACAGAACTGAAAAGTTTATACCCTGAACACTTTCAAAGATACAAACATGTATAAAGTGCTAATATTTAAGCATGTTTTCAATGACTTCACAACAGAGTTTGAAGTTTATAACAGGCACTGTAATAATTCACTAAGTGGATTGTCAGTTGGTGCAGTACTACAAAAAGAAAAGTCACTCAGACATCGCTAGGGGACCGGGAGCGAAAGGACACTTTAGACTGAAAGCAGCCACAGAAGAGAACCCACATGGACCTCTGAATTTCTTGGT
Organism: Tetrao urogallus; assembly: GCF_951394365.1. Taxonomy (NCBI): domain Eukaryota; kingdom Metazoa; phylum Chordata; class Aves; order Galliformes; family Phasianidae; genus Tetrao; species Tetrao urogallus. The sequence continues at coordinate 65,727,792 of NC_136814.1, forward strand.
TTCTGTAGGCGTAAATAATAGGATTGATCATGGAGTTGTAGGTAGCAGGTAGAAGCGTGGCATAAGTGTACACAGAAGGGTAGTTGGGATCCCCAACCACACAGTAGATGGCAAAAGGTAGCCAGCTTGCTCCAAAAGTCCCGAGAATTATAGCAAGAGTAGACACTCCCTTTTTGGTAGCAACATAGTGTGATGCAGTCAGAAAATGTTGCTGGAGAGCTATCTGATGGGCATGTCTGCAAACTATTTTACAGATTTCAATGTAGAGATGGAGCATGATGATAAAAATGAGAAAGAAAGAGGCAGACAGCAGAGTCACATTGCTCTTGGTCAAGGGTTTGACAATGCTGCAGGCAGCGTGGTCATGGAGGCAGTTCCAGCCCAGGACTGGCAGCAGCCCCAGGCAGAGGGAGACCCCCCAGGTGCACACCAGCATAGTGTGGATGCACAGCACCGTCCTCTCTGAGTAGTAGGTGAGAGCATTGTAGAGAGAGAGGTAACGGTCGACCGTGATGGCCAGCAAGCTACTCACAGAGGCAGTGAAAGAGGCAACGAGGAAGCCCACGGTGAGGAGGCTGACTGTCTCGGAACGGATCACGTACTGGAAAACAAAGTTGAGGATGAGGCCGATCCCGGCCAGCAGGTCGGCAGTGGCCAGGCTCCCGATGAGCACAAACATGGGGGTGCGCAGGGTGGGCGAGTAGCAGATGATGGCCACCACGATGGCGTTCTCGCAGGCGATGGCGGTGCCAGAGACGCACAGCATCACGTCCCAGGGGTTGATGGGGGTGGGCGCGGGGGGCCGCGACGCCAGTTCCAGCGAGGCGTTGCCGGCGCGGGCGGGCAGCCAGGGGACCGCAGCCGAGCTCTCGTTCAGGGCCGCCGTTGGCTCCATCGCCGCCGGGGCCGCCAGTGCAGGGCAGTAGTTGTGAGCGGAGGTGCGGCGGGGCGCGGGGCGCGCATGCCGGGCGGGGCCGCCGCCCTGTCCGTGGTGCCGACCACCTCTGTCCGTGGTGCTGAAGCGCTCTGTCCGCGGTGCTGAACGCCGCAGCCCGCGGTGCCGCGAAGCTCTGCTCGTGCGCGGCTCCGCCGCCCGAAGTTTCCCCGCCGTCCCGGCCGCCGCCGATCCCCGCGCTCCGCTCGCTGCGGCTTCGGCGGCGGCTTTGGCGGGAGCGGGCGGCCGACGGGGCGGGCCGGGCAGCACGGGGCTGACGTAAATGGCGGCCCGCCGCCGGGGGCAGGGCGCTCGCCACCGGCCCGCCGCCGGCTCCTGAAGGGGCGGGGGCAATCACCACCGGGGGCGGGAGCGGCTCAGCGGGAGGCGGGGCGCGGAGCGCGGGCCCGCCGTCGGGGTTGGTGGGCGCTAGCGGGTCGGACCTTCGCTGTGCCGCCGTGCGTGCGGAGGGAGAGGTGCCGAGGGTTTCAGAGTGCAGCCCGGGGTCGGAGGTTCTTCACTGTCGCAGAAAAAGAGACGCCTTTAATCACAGCTCCCCTCCGGCTCTGCCCTCTCATGAATGTACAGAGGCTGCTGAACAGCCTCTTAGGCAGCAGTGAGGTCGTCTTGGTGTTCCCTCGCGTATTCCTTGCACCCCGTTTTTCACAGCTCTTGTGTATGAATGCTCTCAGTCCCACACTCTGAAAGGTTCGGCACAGAGCTGGACTGGGGCTGTGGGAGCATAGGAATGAACATTTGCTGTTGCAGCTTGCTCAGGAGGAACAGTGTTCCTCCTCTCTTTCATTTCCCTCTACTTCTTTGTTAAGACAGTTCTCTGCTTTGAAAACTAGCTGCAGTGTGTTTATAGGGAGAATATGGTAAGTTTTATTTCTGTGCTGCACTCACTATACTGGCTCTGAACCTGGCTGTGAGCTTCGTGTGCTGTTGAATATAAATGTTGAAGAACAGTTCTCAAAAACACTGTGCAAGAGAACCCCTACCCACAGTTATCAGTCTGTTTACAGGCACAAGCACCTGTACTGCCTTCCAAGGTATCTTCTCTGAAGTATCTTAATAGATAAAACCAAGAGTAACTAAACACTCCATGCCACTCACTATCACAGCCAATAGCAAACACATGCAGCAAGCAGAGCATATCTGTGATAGAGTGGCTTTTTTTGTTATTAAGGGAACAAGCCAAAAGGTACCCAGGTCCGGAAGAACATGTCCTGTACCTACTAGTCAGAAGAATGCGGAAATACAATCTCATCTTTGTTATTGGAACACCATGCAAACCATTTAGACATGATTTTGAAAAAATCATTAGAAGAAAATGTGCTTACTGTCTTTGACAATCCAAATGAATAAGTCACACAGGCCTTACCACATTAAAAGCGAACACTTTTCAAGGGAATTAGAATGTCAGCTTTCATTACATTCAATACTGATCTGCATTCTGAAGGATAAATACTATTATCCAGACAACCTGTGAACACTTCGTATTTTTGTAGACAAATCAAGGCATTGCTTCCAAGGATTTCTCAAACACGGAGTCTCAGATAATTTAGTTTAGAAGGGTCAAGTCTGTGCTATCTTTAAAGGCTTCATTTGGTCATGTCTGAATAACTTTGAGGCAGCCTCTCCAGGCAACCTGTGCCAGGGCTTCACCCTCACTATAAATACTATATTTCCTTTTGTGTAGTTGGAATTTCCTTTAATATAACTTGTGCACGTAGTCCTTCCTCCTGTATAGTGTCCCACACATTCTACTATGCCTAAGCAAGAATTACAATATCATTTATAACTGCAGCAAACTCACTGCCAAAAGGTTTAATAAAGATTTGCACATGTACATGGCTGAAGCACTTAGTCATGGACCCCCACTGAAGTACAGAAAATATAGTGTTACCTTATTCCTTTTTGCCATATAGAGGACAAGATCCTTATGTAAACAGCAGCTTGGACTGAAACTGAGACTGAGAACACTGGCATACTACTTCAGTAATGGATGCTACGGAGGAGAGTGACAGGAGGCAAAGTAACATCTGAGGTAGAGTGCAAATTTGGAATTGATCAGAGGAAATCCTTCAGTCTAGTCCCTAGACAGAGATGGCTTATTGCAACATGAATTAAAATGACTACAGCAGAATAAATTACTCCAAACAAATTTCAACATGGATTTTAAAAGACACCATTCAAACTTAGCAAGTAAGTTTGCGAATATGAACCAAACAGGTTCCAAAACAAAACATTAAAATCTGTAGCACTTTGTGGCATTTATAAAATGAAGAGAGAAACAAGTAATTCATCAGCTTTTTGGTAATGAAATGGGGTGTGAAACTTCTTGGTTGTAGCTGATTTGTCAAACCTTTAAACAAAATATTACTTCTGGGAAACAGATGTGTGACAGATACTTTCTGTAGCAGTCTGTATGTTATAAAGGTGTGAGACTCCAAAGGAGGTCTACAAAGATGGGAAATGGTCCAAAGAGCAAAATGCGTAAGGAGCGGCTGAGGTCCCGTGGTTTGTTTGGCCCAGAGAAGAGGAGGCTGAGGATATTCTGAGTTCATCAGGCAGGCTCTTTACTCCATGTATTTCTCTAGATTTTAACCCTTTCAAGAGGAGGATATTTTTACAGCTTATGTCATGCTCTCATGCACTGCATTTTGTGAGCACTGCTCCATGTCTTTCCCAGCTGAATTCTACACAGTGCCAAGTGTCATTTGGGATAAATATTGACCAACTCCTACTTAAATAAATGGTTGCATTTCTCCAGGAAGTATGTTACCAAAACTACTGCTAAAGATCTTTTGTCTTCCTAGTGCAGCTTCTTGCATCAATCATTCCAAGATCACTCATCAAAAGCTGAGCCTCTGCTGTGGTCTTAATTTTAATTGTTTGTAGCAAAAAGGGGATTCAAAAAGTAGGTAAAGATGTCATAAAATATCCAGGCTTGAGCCAAGTGCATTTCATTATTGAAAACTTAATAATAAGTTGCAGTAGGCAGTCATTCAGAATAATAGTTAGCCTATAGAAAAAGTACAGAAACAAAACATTTCGTTACTCCTTAAGGTTATCCCATAGACAATAGGAGGGTGAGTACATGTAGGGTATAAATGAGGTTCCCCAGCTGTTTCTTCCTGCAGTTGCATTCATTTAATATGTCAACATAAGAGCAGTGGGGAGAGAAGATAAATGTCTCACATTATTATCAAGGTGTTTTCACCCTGACTTCCTATCTGAGACTGGATCTGCAGACGTCATGGGAGAATCTAAAAAGAAAAAAAAGAAAAAAGTTATGTTCTGACAGTACACACCTATACAGAATGCATAATATAATTAAAGATTTATCTTAGAAATTTTCTGAAAATTTAACGGAATTAACATTAAACAGTTGCCGAAATAAATGGCCTAAAAATCTTTGCTTGAATTCTTCCATCTGTTCTTAAAGCTGAGCAATATTGCAGTGTAATTTTAATATGTGATTACTTAATTTCAGTTAACTATGGATTATTTTGATAGCTGATATTCTTTTAATGATTAATAAGTAGGCTGACTAAATGTTAAGCATTATTAAACATGCTTTACATAGCATGAGTTAGAACAAAAAAGCCCTTCAAAAATTTATCTTTCCAATAACATGCTGAAAATATTTAGGAGTCATTTTTCTTCTGGCAACATAAAGAAACCTTAAAATAAAAGAGGGAAGAGAGAGTGGGGATAATACAGATGGTAAACTAAGCAGTGCTGACATTTTAGAGCTTTCTATACAGCTGGTGTGAAAAGATGTTTTAAGCACTTAGGAATGCATTTAGGCACAACTTCAAGTTTATCAGTTTCCTGACTTGGCAAACTCAGCCATATCACCTGGTATTGCTGATGATTTCATTAACATTACTCCTATCTGACTGGTCAGATTTAGGCAGATATCCACCTGCAAACACTTACAAAAGCCACTGACAAAGTGAACTGCAGAGAGATTCAGCTGACTTTTAGAATCTAAATTTAATCCTGTATAATTCTTTTTCCTTTTTTCTTCCCCAGATTCTGTTTCTTATGTGGTTCTTAACTATGCTTCATGCTAAGAATGCACTGCACGTTCAGTCCTTTTTGATTAGTCTTTCAGCTGCTTGTCTTCTTGGGCCTTTACCAAGGTAAGATCTAGGGAAGTCAGTCTACTAGCATGCCCGTAAATTATTCTGCTTTGTGGTATCATGTATACAGGTTATATCTGCTTTAAATAGTGTAATAAATGCTTAATATCAAGTTTCAGGTTGAAACTCAGGTTGAAACCTGAGGAGTTCTTGAACTATTTGTTTTTTTTTTTTGTTTTTTTTGTTTTTTTTCATTAAGAAGAAAGTGTAACTGTGGTTATGTGTGGAAATGTAGAAGAACAGGTAGTGCTTTCAAGAGGTTTAATTAATGGTTCTCAAAGGGCTTTACAGCAGCTTAAAGCCAAATAAAGAAGGAGGTCACCCTGTGACAGCAGTAGTGTCTTGGAAGCATCACAAGTCGTCATTAAAACTTCCAGGTAAACAGAATCTCTTAAATGTACTCTTCTACAAACTTAACACACTGCTGACTGAACAAAGTGTTAGAAATAGTCTAGGTAGCACAGAAGAAACAGAGAAAGGGCAGACACGAGTTCTCATTAGTTCTTCCAGATGGACGGACTGTTAGAGCTCAAACCAACATTTCAAATATATTTTACACAAGCTGTATGCAATTTGAAAGCTCACACAGTCACCCATTTCTTTATCTTGGATTAGACTGTATAAGAGTGTATATCACTGAATATTTTATATATATATATATATATATATATATATATATTCTCTGTGTGTGTGTATATATATATGATATATATATAAAAATATATAAGAGAGTGTAATCACTGAAATAGAAAATATCTCATTCAGTCATTTCTACTTCTGCTAGTCCACCAGGTGTGTCTTCTCCTCCATTCCCTTTGTGTGCTGGGCTGTCATTTCCCCTAGCCTTCCCTATTCTTCCCCCATTCCATTAGTTTTGGGAGCTGCTGGGTCTGCTTATAGCCTAGGGCTGACTGTGGCATAGAGCCAGGTTATGAGCCCTTCTGTCCCTGTTCACTACCACTTCCCATGTGTTGAGGTTTCATGCTCAGTAAGGCAGAACCTCTGCCCTGGGACCACATCTTCTTAATGTTCATGACTTGAAGATGTTTATTCCCTGGGGGTTTTTGAGTGTTCTATGAGTAGCATAATCTTATATAGATGATAGATAGGTGAATGGTGAGCTGGTTTGAGAACTAGCTGAGAGGCAGAGGTCAATTGCTATCATCAGCAATTCAGAGTCTGTTTGGAGGATTATAACTAGCAGTGTTCTCCAGGGACTGGTGCTGAGTCTAGTCTTGTTGAACATCTTCATCAAGTTCGCTGATGATATGAAGCTGGGAAGATTGGCAGACTCACCTGAAGGTTGTGCTACTGTTCAAGACCTGGATAGGCTGGAAATGTGGGCAGGGATAAACCTGACGAGGTTTAACAAGAGCAAGTGTAGAGTCTTGCACCTGGGGAGGAACAACTTTATGCGTCAGTACTGGTTAGAGGATGCTGGAAAAGAGCTCTGTGGAGAAGGACCTGGGAGTTCTGGTGGACTACTGGTTGGCCACGAGCCATTAGTGTGCCCTTGTGGCTAATCATGCTAGTGGAATCCTGGGGTGCATTAAAAATAGTGGACAGCAGGTCAAGGGAGGTGATCCTCCCCCTCTACTCTGCACTAGTGTGAGCATATGTGGAGTATGGTGTCCAATTTTGGGCTCCCCAGTTCAAGAAAGACAGGGATCTTCTAGAAGGAGTCCAGTGGAGGACCAAAAAGATGACAAAGGGCCTGGCGCATCTCTCCTATGAGGAAAGGGTAAGTGAGATGTCTGTTCAGCCTGGGGTGGAGAACACTGGATGGGGGCCTGATAAATATTTATAAATATCTAAAGAGAAGTGGGATGCAAATAGATGAGGTCAGGCTCTTTTCGGCGGTGTTAAGTGGTAGAACAAGGAGTAATGGCCTAAAACTTGAGCATTAGACGTTGCGTATTACTGTGTGGAAAAATTTCTTTACTATGGGGGTGACAGAGCAGTGGAACAGGCTGCCTAGAGAGGATTTGGAGTCTCCTTCTATGGAGATATTCAAGACCTGTCTGGACATCTACCTGTGTGACCTATTGTAGGCTGCCTGCTTTAGCAGTGATGTTGGACTCAATCTCTTGAGGTCCTTTCCAGCCCGTCCAATTCTGTGAATGTAGGACACAATGGATGTGAAAGTGATCTACACCTCTGTATTGCATGCCACATATCTTTCAGTCCGCTTCATCAGGCGGCCAGACTAAGGGCTTCAGAGGAACTGACTTAGTTTCCAAATAAATCTGTAAGTTACATATGGATGCTGAAAGTGTTGCACATCGGTTTGTACACAGGCTATTAGGAAAAGCACAGTGTAGTTCACCTTTACTGAAAAACACATTTTCTGTTCCACTCTGTGTATTACTGTGGATTAGTGATGAATATACTGAAGTAAGATAAACATTTTGCAGCTTTTCCTTTCCTTCTTTCTTGCTCTGATGAGGGAAAGAAACTATCAACAGCAAATAACAGAGTGGTTTGAGTTGGAGGAGACCTCAAAGCCCACCCAGTCCCAACTCCTGCTGTGGGTTGGGCTGCCATCCCCCAGCTCAGCTGCTCAGGGCCCAACCAACCTGGTGGTCTTGAGCATCTCCAGGGATGGAGCACCCACAACTTCTCTAGGCAGCCTGTGCTAGTGCCTTACTACTCTAAGATCTAAACTGAAAAGAGAATAAGCTCAGCATCTACTTTGACGTTGGTGGAACTGTTGAGGGATGGGATGAGGGAGGCAGTGCTGTCTCAAGCCAGCAGAAACCTCTGAATGCAAAGGGTCTGCATCAGAACTCTCTCCCTAAACCCAGTATTATTTTTTTTTTTAACCTAAGCAGTGCTTTTTTTTTTTTAAAAAAAAAAAAAAAAAAAAGGGAAGATTTGACCAGATGCAGCCATTTATGTACTCACCTATTGTTTACCGTTCCCTTCCTACCCCACAACTCTCAGAGGAATAAACTACTACATACCCTACCAAATATTTGGATAAACAACTGCATGACATTAAAGAGCTACTCTTCGTAATGTAGGAACAATATTTTGAGAAATGACCAAAATCTACATCTTTCCTCATCCGCAGGCATTTTCTCTTGCATGTGCTTGCTCTGGTCCTTCTCCACACAGTCTAAATATAAAATAACCATGCTTAATCAATCCCTAATAGGTGAGTGTCCAACTGGCCCTTAATGCCCTCTGTGCTAGAGTTTGCCTCATCTCCTTAGACAATTTCTTTCAGGGCTCAACTAACCTCTCAAATTGTGCAGTTTTGTCCAAGAAATGCTGGATAGATGGTCTTGTCTCAATAAAGTTTACAAGACCATAGACACCGTAGAAAAATCTGTACTGAAAAGTCACCAAAGAAAACATAGGATCTGGTAGTTTGTGGCAGGAAAATGGATGTGAAAATACTGAAGGGAGAAAGGCTGCACTGACAGTGGTAAGACCAATTGTAAGACAGACAAAATCCCCAGTGGGAATGTTGCTCAGGGTGCTTGGTCTGGGATTTAGGCATCACAGCCAAATGTATCATATGGCAAATTAGGCATTACTTACAGACATTAACAATTCATACTTAAGCCAATAGGACCTATGATTCTTATCATGTTTCATCCTCTATGTGTTTTGAGTGCTCTAAATGTGATAAAGTCTTTAAAGAAATCTAGTTTCATTTTTCTTGACATGCCTGCTTGACAACACTTAGCAAAGACATTTCTAAGGGAATGAATTGAAGTAACTTCAAAACAAGTCTGTTATTGCTCAGCAGCCTGGGTTCATGCGAGCAGGAAACAAAGTGATGATTCTTCAGTTGAAGTAGTAAATAAGAATTGTATATTCTCAACAAATGTTGACTTGGTGTGTTATTTTATTTTTTTTTCCCCCAGTGGTGTCAACTTTATTATAGAAGCAGTTTAAAAGTAAAAGTGACAGGGTTGAAGTCACAGTGTTTACAAGGCAGAATTGAGGGATGTGGATAGCTGCATTTCTCAAGGTGAAAGGAACAACTGTGAAAAATCCAGGGGTAAAGCAACACTCAGGTTCTGGCATGCAGCAAAACCCATTGCCCTACTATCACCATCACCCTTTAAGTGTGGATGTGCTCAGCTTGGCTCAGTAAGCAGAGCCCCATATCCATTTTGCCCCATATGTGGCAGTATCCTTATGTCTTGTCTTGAAAACAATGCACCCTCTTAGTGATATAGATTACAAATTAGTGGTTGTTCAGAAAGAGGGATGATTGCTATTAAGCAATCCCTGTATTTCTGTAAACGGTTATATTTCCTGCAATGACCACTACAGTGACATTTACCCATATGCATTAGAGGTCGGTTTTCACTAGTTTATCCAAAAGTCTCAATATGTTGGCAAAACAAATTTGAAACACCATGCTGGAATACAGAAGCTTAAAAATGAAAATATGTTTTGAGTCATTAACAGAAATGACAGTTTGGAGATCAGAAAGCAGCAAAGTTTTCTGAAGCAGCAGTGAAGAGGTACAAGGTAAGGTGAGTGTCAGTATTTTATGAGCTGTTCATGCGTGTACTAATTGGTAGCATCTAGTTTTTATCTAATCAAGGAAGTGTGAATATGTGCCATATAAATTACACATCAATTGCTTCCTGCTATTGTCACAAAGATAGCAGTGTGGCAGGAGGCAGCTGAACTGCTCTTCTGGTACAACATCTTGGGAACTGAACCCCTGCAAAAGGGGCAGTCTCCACAGCACCATTCCCATTGCCAAGATCCCTGCAGCAGGTGAAAATACAGCAAGCTTCACTTGCATCCAGTGAACTGACTGAGTATCTAAAAATAACAGGTCCCTTTTTATTATTTTTTTTTTAATCCAGAAAGTGCTATATTCAGCAAGAGATAATTTGATGGTAAATTACATTGTGACAAAGAAGAGTTAATCACTGACCTAAAAATTAGCTGTTGCCTAGGTATCCCTGGTCAGGCTCTGTTGACATTTATGTTGTGCAAACAGAATGCAAAACCAACCAGGCAGATATATATTTAGGGCTGGCTATTTTATGGCCAGTTTTCCAAAGGCTAAAGTAGTGACCAGGAATATAAATGTACTGGTAAAAATGCTGATGCCACCTGGATAGCATTCAAATTCATTCTGTGGTTGCCATTGAGGATTCAGCTTTACAGATATTGTAAAAAGCTCGAAATAAACCCTCAAATGCCGCACAGTACACTTTACTGGAGAGATGCTATCCTGGTAAAAGGAAGATTCCATAATTCTATGGACAGGTAGGATGGAATCCTGTGCACCCTGTACTGGTGGCTGGTGACAGCTGGTGACTTCGTCCGTGGCTGGGGGGCAAGAGGGGTTGAACTAGGTGATCTTTAGGGTCCCCTCCAGCATAAGCCATTCAATGACTCTACAAAGATGCAAAATTAGCTCTCTCCACTGGGTGCGACATGCTGAAAACCTAGCTGATGCGGGTAGAAGGTAAATCACATTACAAAAAAACATACATTTTTCCTTTTTTTTTTTTTTTTTTTTAAATGAGACGAGATGGATGAGCATCCCTGTGTAGAAAAACACATTTCTCCAAAGCATTTGACTTCAAACTGTGTGACGTGCTGTTTAAATATTTGTGTAATGCACTGTTAACTGGGCATGCAGTGGAGGGCTGATAAACAGACTCGCAGTCAGATGGCAACAAGGAGTGCAGGGACGAGGAGGGGGAAAGTCAATGGCTCTTGCTGTCACTGATGTCTCCTAATAATTTTTTCTTTTTTTGAATCATTTACTATCAACAACCCAGAAAAATGATAAGAAAAAAAAAAAAACAAAAAAAAACCCAACAAACCCACAACTGTTCAGAGGCAGCATGAAGATTAGTAAATCTGTAATGAGCAGAAAAACAAAGTACTGTTCTAGGAGAAGTGGGATCATCTGGTTGAAAGATTGCGAGCTGATAAAATGCGTTTCAATTACAATTAAAGGCCAAGTGTGCCATTTGGGAGCAAATTGTAGAATCTCAGCCTAAAGAAGGAAGCTGTTTTATGGAAGATGCAACTTAGAGGAGTGTGGATTTGTCACAGATAGACACGTTTTCTATCTATGTTATGGGGAAAAAAAAAAGCTTTGTTAAAATATAAATTAACAGTCATTTTAAAGACATGATAAGCCAGGCTCTGGGCAGCGTGGAGGAATGAGTAGGACTAAATTAGATGAGTGCACTGGAGTGGTGGGTCTTTCCAGCTCTTGAGTTTCTTGAAGAACCACCTGGACGTGGGTCTAGGTACTCTGCTCTGGGTGTCGCTACTTGGGCAGCGATTGGATAGATGGATCCAGGGGTCCCTACCAACCTCAGCCATCCTATGATTCTGAGTCACTTCATACCTTTCCCATCAGTTCTGCAATGACACCAATGCCACAAAACGCTCAGATAGCTTCATTTCTGCATCAAGGCAGTTGCCTTCAGACCTCACTCTTCAGCTTCAGCTGCTTTCAGCAGGCAGCTTTTCTTTCTCCAGAACGGTGTCTTAAGGAATTATGTTTCCCTGATACACCTCTGACTTAATTTTAATTTTTTGTTATTACTCATGAATCGTTATTTAAGTGCAGGCTGTGTCCTCTGAGATGACATGGTGTTAAACTGTGGTCCCTTGTGGTGGAGGCATGGCTTTCTAGCTGATTGCAGGGCAGATGTGGTTCATGCGCTGGGAACACCTCCCTTTGTCAGTCCCCTACCACTACCAGAGAGTAGCTGACACCAGGGGTTTTACTGCCTTGTATGGGGTTTGTGAATTAATCACTGCTTGTTTGCTGATTATCTCGCTGCCTGCAAATAACACAGTGCTTAAGTCCTCACAATTTGACTCTCTGGGCTATGTTGCTTCCAAAAGGGCTCCCACCAATGAGGAGGCAATTTGTTGCCCTTTCTCCACCTAGGCAGGGGATATGGGTTTGGGAGCAGAGACCGGAAAAATACCAGTGCCAACTGTTCCCGGAGTGCGTCAGCAGTATTTGTATGGGACAATAGGCAAACTTGCAAGCTTCTGATCCTCAGCGGGTTTGGGGCTGGGTTTTTTTTCCCCCACACAGATGAACCCATTACTGAGATGTGTCTTTGTGTCATGAGCTTTGTGTCGTGCTCCCACTGCCCAGTTCACTTACCCCTCACCTCCTTGAAGTGCAAGACTGACTGAGTGCAAGGTGGTGGCTTCACATCTCAGGTGTGAATGCTGGTTAGTCTGTACACTGCCTTCAGGTCAGTTTTTTCCGCTGTCTGCTTTGAAAAAGAAAACGTGTGCTTGATAATGTACTTCCGTGCAAGTGTTACAGTCTACATCTGTTGCATACGCTTGCTGTGTAATGGTGTGTTCCCATAGCAACAAGAATTAATTTAATGATGTTATTAGGCCCTATTTACACACACAGGAAAAAGAACAAGCCCAACTCTTCAAGAAGACCCCTGTGAGAACATGATAATATGTATGAATTTCATTGTGACTGCAAGACCCTGATTTTCACCTTACAGACGCAAACCCAGAAGCTGATAAATCAACAAATTCACCACAATATCGAGGCCCATCACTTTGGCAGCATTGCAGTGGGAAGCAGGAAGCTTTGTCAAAAGAAAGCCTCCATTTCCCTTCCATGGCACGTCAGCTAAGAGGCAAAGCTGCACTCAGATCCCCTTGCTCTGCAATAGGGTGCTAGGCACTGCACTCTTCAGTGTTTTGTCTGCTTCATCTCATTGTCAGTGTCTTTTTAACAGCCTTTGTTTCATCAAAAAAACTCCTCAATCACAAATCAGGGGTTTCCACAGGACCCACTTCTTGTTTATTGCCTTTCTGGCAGTCCCAGCCTGCGTTACACGTTAGTCAAATGAACTTCAGTTAGAGCCCATCTTCCATCTGCATGTTAAAACACTAATACTCAACTTTAAATATCTCATAAGGATCTATTCAGTGATACTAAGGGTAGCATCGCTTACTCAGAAATCACTCTGAGCAAATTGTTTGGTGACTTCAGATTCAAGCTTAGCTTATCATTCACATCTTGTGAATTCCCAGTGGGAGTTAAGATATGGGAAAACAACTCCTTTGTCTTTATAGTAGCCACCAAAAAATGACACTCTTTTGACATATTTTAAACGTGGCGTGACAACGCTCAATGGGTTTTATCCTGCATGCCAGTAGCTCTCCAGCATACAGGCACTGCTGCGAGTGCATGTGCCCCCTTCACACTCAATGTGACCACTGACATGTCCCAAAATCAGCCACAGGGACTTCCTTTTGTGTAGCACTGCTAGATTAGAGCAGAATTTTCTGTATTAGTTGTAATGATTAAAACATTTTTTTCCCCCTATATGTAGTAAGGATTGCAATCAATCTAAATTCTCTTCACTGGGACACACCTGCACTACATGTCTGACAGTCATCAGAGTGGTGGTCCCAGTACTGCTCTCATGAGCAACACTACCCATTACATGCCTCCATTTCTAACCACTCAAATTCCCTCTTCTTTCTGTCTTTTGCAGCAGAAGAAACCTTTAAAAAAAATCCTGGAAGTGAGCAGCTGAATGATGTGAGAGGAAAGGGCACCTGCTGAACATGGGAAGAAGGTAACGGGAAAGCAACTGGGAATGATGAAGCCTTTTGCTCCCCGTGGGGATGTGAGCTTTTCCCCTTGGGTCCCTCTCCAAATGCAAGGACTGCTTCCTGGCAGCTAGTTATGGATACAACTACCTGAATTTATAAAGCTCCCTGAAAGGAGGTTGTGGTGAGGTGGCGGTCAGCCTCTTCTCCTGAGTAACAGTGGCAAGATGAGAGGGAATGGCCTCAAACTGTGCCAGGGGAAGTTCTGGTTAGGTATCATACCAAAGGAGCAGAGGTGGCCATGGGGGATGCTGGCTTTGGAGTTTTCTCCCAAAAAGAATTCCAGAGGAGTTAGACTGAGCTTGTTGCCTCTTGCAGCAATGCCCCCAACCCAGGTGAAGCTCTTTTCAGCTTGCCTCAGCCAGAACACAGGATGCTATGGCAGAAAAGAAGGGATCATTTTCACCAAAGCAGCTGATACAAATTTGGCTTTAGTTTGGTCACTTTCCCAATGTGCTGTTATCTCTTTTATCCTGTCTAAATTGAGATTTAATACTTGGAATGAATCCACGCACCAAAAATATCCAGATACAGGGAGAAAAGCACTGGGTGAGTCACCAAAAATCCAAGCTGAAGAATTTGAGAATGCATTTTAATTATGTATAACAATAATTCAATGCTACCTGCAATGCCTTTAATTACATGGTCTTTTATTTTTAGCAAAAAAAAATAGACTTTCATTTATTTTGGAGTACTTTGTTGTTAGCATAAGCAGCATTCAAAAGGGAGGCTGAGCTGTAACCATTAGAACACTATTTATGATTTTATCGTTCCACAAGTTTTGTTGGTTCTTGCAAGGTCAGAGATGGGACGCTGAACAGAAGAACCAAAGTGATTATTTTAAAGAGATTGCTGTGCTGGGAAGGAACAGCAAGATCTGAGTGGCTCGGTGCTTAGAAATGCACTCTGGTCCTCAATCTGATTAATAAGAGACACCATACGGGGCAGAGGCAAAACTGCTGAGTGTTGAAAAGCTGTTTGCAGGTCATGTCCATTTCCAAAAATCTGCTTTTGAACCTGATGGCTTAGCAAATATTCATTTCATATTAAATATCCCTTTCAAAGCCTTAATGCTGGAATATGAAGATCTGATATGGCTGAATATAAGCACTTAAATAAAGGTTGTTATTTCCAGGTCTGCAGACAAATAGAAAAAATCATCCATGTGCTAATATAGGGTAGCAGTGTTCAAAAGATGCTGAATGAACTTATTAAATGCTGATATGGTGATCTGTTCCTCTCCCTTAGATTGCTGCAGGCCCATCTGTCACAGCTTGCTCTGACACTGTACTGGGCAGACCTCTGGAAAGCCCTGTCCCTCTGTGGGGATGCCTGGCACCTACTAACTGCTTTCAGTGCAAGTCCAAGCCTAAAGCGACAGATTTTAAATACACTCACATAGTTCAGTGAAATCAGGTTGTTGTGCTCCAGTCTTTCACTTTAGTGTAGGTGAAAGAAAAAAAAAAAGTAGTTCTGATATTGCGTATTCCCTGTAGTCAAAAACAGCTGCTGAGGTTTTTTGTGCTTCTATCACTTCAAGCAATTAGTGTAAATCACACGTTCTGTTGAACACCCCTGAGGTCTGCCAATGGTAGGGTTCTTGTCTCTCTGTCTGGGAAATTGTCTCCAGAAACACTTATGCTGTGTGCAGGGAGTCCCACACAAGCCAAACACAGTGGCTAGGTGCCTAGGCACTTGTTCTGATGGCCAGATGGTCAAATTGTTTTCTTCTGTTCCCACAAGGTTCAAGGAACAGACAGAGAAAATGATGCACTCACATCAGGACTGCCATCCACAGGAATGATCACGTGCATCGGTACAGGTTAGGGGCTGACCTGCTGGAAAGGAGCTCTGAGGAGAAGGACCTGGGTGTACTGGTAGATGACAGGTTGGCCATGAGCCAGCAGTGTGCCCTTGTGGCCTTCAAGGCCAATGGGATCCTGGGGAGCATTAAAAAGAGTGGCCAGGAGGTCAAGGGAGGTGATCCTCCTCCCCTACTCTGCCCTGGTGAGGATGTGTCTGGAGTACTGAGTCCAATTCTGGGCTTACCAGTTCGAGAAAGATGGGGATCTCTTAGAAGGAGTCCAGTGGAGGGCCACAAAGATTATGAAGGGCCTGGAGCATCTCTCCTGTGAGGAGAGGCTGAGAGACATGGGGCTGGTCAGCCTAGAGAAGAGAAGGCTGAGGGGGATCTTATCAATTAATATCTAATGGACAAATGCGAAGCAGATGTGGCCAGGCTCTTCTCAGCGTGCGCCCAGTGACAGGACAGGGGGCAATGGTCATAAACTGAAACACAGGAAGCTCCCTATGAACATGAGGAAGAAATTATTTACTATGAGAGTGACACAGTTGCCCAGAGAGGTTGTGCAGTCTTATTCTCTGGAAATATTCAAAACCTGCCTGGACATTTTCCTGTGTAATCTACTCTAGGCTTTAGCAGGGGGGTTGGAGTAGATAATAAAAATCAAGTAATAAACCATAAAATACCCCTCATTGGATGCCTATAAGGATTATAGAATCCAAGTCCTAAATCCTGATGCTTTTAAAGTTTATTTAAACCCAGACACAGGAGCACCAGTAGGGGCTGACAGTAGGGCTGCAGTGCAGTGCTCCTGTAACTGTGATATAGAGCATGTTACTTTAGGAAAATAATGCTTTGCCATCTGGTTCTTTGCTCCAGCTCACCTCAGCTCAGGGGAAATAGCAGATTACAAATATGGGAATTAAATGTGGTAAAGCACAGTCCACCCAAAATGCATGTTCTCTCAGGTTCATACAGTAAGGGATGTAAGGTTGGCCTAAGGAGTGTAATGGTGACAGAAGTCACAATCTGAGGTGTTCCCATTGCCTGTCAGTTGGTGTGGTCTCATTCTCTCTTTCTCCTTCCCTTTCATTTTAAAAAAAATATTGCTACTGAAGAACATAGCTGAGCTCTGTCACTTCCAGCACTTGGTGTCAGTGGGAAGAGGGAGATGCCTCAGTCCGACTTGTTCATAAGTATTTCAGTATTGTCACTGATGGACAACCCAGAGGAGGCAGCTCGACAGTAAGCTTTCGGGATCCTAATCAAAGCTGAAGGACAAGCATGAGATCTTAAAATGCTCTTTTTTTTTTTTTTTACTTCATAGAATCATAGAACCATAGAATCACAAGGTTGGTAATGACCTATAAGATCATCTAGTCCAACTGTCTCCTCATCACCATTGCCACCACAAGCACTAAGCCATATCACGCAGCACATCATCCAGACGCCTCTTGAACACTGCCAGGGACGGTGACTCCACCACCTCCCTGGGCAGCCATTCCAGTGCCTGACCACTCTCTGAGACAAAAAGTTCTTCCCAGCAATGTTGCAAAAATTGCCCAAATCAACTAAAGCTGTCCTACGAAATAGCAAGTCATCTGGCTCCTGTCCCAGGTGGGATACAGAAAAATTGTGTCTTACCTAGTTAGGGTTGCAATTATACTGAAGGGTGGACCATGCCTTCATTGTAGCAGACAACAGACAACAATACACATGGAAGAACTGGCAAAAAAAAAAAAAAAAAAAAAAAAAAAAAAAAAAAAAAAAAAGCTCTACATTTTTTGCTGCTGCTCTACCATAACAAATTTCAGCCTGAACAACAAGTTTTAGTAAAGATGTAGCAATCAAAAAAAGAAGGTTCTAAAAATCATTAGGGAAAGATAGTGGTGGTCCTTGCCACTCTGTTGCCACTGAGAATCAAAGCTAGAAATACAGTCATATGCCTGGAAATGTTTCATAAGTGCACACAATTTCTGGGATAAATTACACACCAAAATGTAAGGGTGCAAGGTCTGTGATGGAAGCTCTGGTAATGGTTTTGCCTGTGTGCACAGTGTATGATGGATGATGGATAAGCTGTCACAGGACAAACACTCTAAACCAGGCTCATTTTCAGCTCAAAGGAAGTGAAAGGTAAGTCAAACCACTTAAAATGTAAACCAAATGCAAGTCCTTGCTTTTCTATTGAGTAATCTTAAAAAGAAAATGTCATTTCTGTCATTAGTTCTTGATGATTCATACTTTACCTGGGCTATTTCATACTGGGTTTTGCTGACATTTTCCACAATAGCCTCTGTCTGGTTCTGGCTAGGTCAACAATGCCTCTATTCCCTGAAACGAAGTGTTAAGCTATTGACCAGACACTATCTTCACTGTGATTTCTAAGTCACTAGAAGCCGATTTATCCAAGCAGGCTGGCCCTCGGTGATAATAGAACTAACTCAATTTCAGAGAAATATACACCCTCATTTTTTAAAGTTAACAATTTTCTTCTCAGATCAATGTATGGTTTATAGAACTCACTGCTTTGAGAGAAAATACAGTTCTTTATTGCCTAAGCAGAAAGTTATTTCATGTCTGATACGATTGAGCCTTGATTCTTCGAACTCAAAAAAATTATTCTGTCCCTTTACAGTTACAGTTACAGGTCAGATGAGGAAGAAAAGAAAAATTTCTTTTGCAGATCCATCCTGGATTTCCCATCAATCTAAATGTCAACAACAAGTCAACAACAACACTGCCTATTTCTGTAGCTGTATGCCCAGTTCTAACCAGCTGAAACTGAGCCAGAAACCACACTGTTGTCCTCTGTG
This sequence comes from Tetrao urogallus, assembly GCF_951394365.1. Classification (NCBI taxonomy): domain Eukaryota; kingdom Metazoa; phylum Chordata; class Aves; order Galliformes; family Phasianidae; genus Tetrao; species Tetrao urogallus. Next base: position 65,746,113 of record NC_136814.1, read on the forward strand.
CCCTGCAATTCTGACAGCCCCTCCATATCAGTGCATCCAATATTTGCCTTCTCCTCCAGCACACCCCTTGATGAGGGCAGGAGGGGCTGGTTGTATCATGGGCAGCTGAGCTTCCCTCTCACCACCTCCCTGACTGTTGTTTCCATTTGTTTTCAGCTTTATCGAAGCTTAACTCTTTTTTCTTGGGGAGCTGAGGCACCACTTGGTGGGGAGGTAAAAATAGCAGGGAGGAGTTAGGATATAAGAGTGAACCATGTTAGTGAAATATGTGGATTATTAACACCAGGCAGATGAGAGGAAGCCATACTAAAAGGAGAATAGGGAGAAAAATCGCATCCCATTCCCACCAGAACCAGAAGATATCAGGGAAATATCAGTGTCACTCTCCTGTTTTGACTAGATGGTGCAGAACAACTCCATTCACCCGGTTCTGGTCACAGACCACCTAAACAACATGCCAAAATTGCATGGGCAGCTGGGTGAGAATATGAGCAGAACCACAGAACAACTATTGAGGTAATTGTAAGAGAAATAGCAGGTGGGACTTGGCCTGTGTCTGGTTCCACATGTACCACACAGCTCTTGGCCCTTGCAGATCCCTGAGCAGTGCCCCACAGCATGCAGAACAGGTCAGCCAGTGTGTACCTGCATTGATCCCCTGCCACACACACAGTCTTAATACAGTGGCTGTTGAGCTGGGCTTTCCATGTGGCCAGAAGCGTGGTAAAATGCTATTTATCTCACAACGAAATGCTGCTTATTTTGATCAGCATTCAGGTTTGATGCTGTCTAAAAACCGTCAGCATGAAAGGCAGCTTGTAGATAGCTACTTTGTAAGTGTGTACAGATCATAATCCTACTGGATACCGGGAGACTTTATCTGTTTTCTAGGTCACTTACAGCCTCTTTGTAACAAGACAAAAGCACTTACAAAGAATTCTTCTTTTCTATAAGCCAAACCACTATTTACAAATGTGAAAACTGATGCAAAATGATTTTATCCATCCCTACAAATAAGCCAGCATCAGAGCTAGGAACCAGAGAGAAGATCCTCAAGCTCTAGCCCAGAGCTATCACTGGACCACACAGTGTTTGGCAGGAATCCCACTTCAGTAACACTAATACTGAATATCCATGCTCTCCACTGGTACAAAAATAAAATATTAGCAGAACCTTTAAAAGATTACTCATCACATCAGTCTGTGAGCAACAATACAGGATTTGTTTAATCCCACGTGAACTGCAGACATAACGCTCAGGCTCTGGGCAATGGCTTTTTTTTCCTTTTGTTTCCTACACTGCTTTTCTTCATGCTCTGTGCCAATACCTAGAAATGACAGCTTTGTTGTCTGGCTACCTTGCTCTGTCCAGAGGTAGTCATTGCAAAGCCATTATTCTCAGATGTTGAGGTGGGAACCAGGTGGACAACAGGAGTACACAGAAAGGAATTACAAGACAGCCTGGGTTCTGGCCAGGAAAGAGTTCTTTTACAAAGACCTTTCTTAGGAAAATGGTTGTGTTTTCTGCAGCAGTAAGTGAATGGAAGACGGGATTCACATATATTCTTTCTCTTATTCTTACCTTTGCAATATCAAAGATTTCACAGAAGACAAGAGACATCAATAGTTTATGAGATTTCTGGTGTTGCTAGAATGATGCCCCTGGTTAAACAATAACCTCACTGCTGTTCAAAGCAGTGCCGCTGGACAATGTAAGGAAAATAACACACACACTGTACTGCATAATTCTACTGATGTTTTACAAGCTTTTCATGCCAACATTTTAGGGCTTCACATTATTCTCACTGAACTCAAAGCAATATTCCCACAGCGTTCAATGTGGTAAAGACCTGGCCTTAGAGATTGGTGTCCCTAAAAATGATTTTTATCTATGAACCAGAGACAGATGTACTCTCCTAGTTTCCCTCTGCTATCTTTTTCCAAAGCAGAAGCTCCACAGCAGTCTTTGCAGTGAAGCAAAAGGCAGCCCTTCATGTTGGTGTCACTTCACATAAAAGATGTTATGTCAGAACTGAGCTGCAAGCAACAGCTTTTAAGCACATGAAAGCGAGTAGCAAATCTCAAAAAAGCCCTTTAGGTTACTGAAAAAAAGATCTGAAATAGAGTCTGTGGAAAATGGTATGCCAACAGGAATAAGCTACTGTAAGACAGAGGAAGAAGAAGGGAGGGAGGAAGGGAGAATGTGAGCCCAAGGAGTTTTACTAGCTGCATGGCAATAAGCGCGCAGCCAGCAAGGAGGATGGTGGTGGTCCTGAAGCTGAGATTGAAAGAACAGGTGCTACAGAGTAGTATCCTGAGTATGTTCTACCACACGGTGAAGGTGGCAAAGGAAAAGGATACAAAACCTTCAGATCAATTCTTTCCATAGATGAAAACAGAAGATTTCCTGCTTATGTTCCCTTCCATGCATGTTTTGAGTTACAAATAGGTCAATATCCAAAATGATCCTGAGCCAAATGGAAGTGTGCTCTTAAATCACAGCACATAGAGGAAGAGCACTGGCAAACCTGTTCTTGCCAGCAAAAAGAAAGGAACTGAGAAAGAAATAGAGAAACATGTATTCGATATGTTCAAAGCCTCTTAATTTCTTCATAGAGGCACTTGTAATTGCTCCATACACAGAAGCTGAAAAACACACTGAAGTTATGAAAAACACACTTACATTAAGGATAGGGAAGGTCTGCGTGTTTTTTTTTTTTTAATTTATGGACTGATCAAATAATTTGCTCAAGCTGAATGGTTCCTTTGATATAATTCATACTGCAGGCATACTCCACACTTTGTAGAGTTGCTTTGATGATTTTATTTTTTTAATGGAAAGCTATCATCCATCAGAAGATAAAAACATTAAACTTTAAGACATCTCATGAGGTCACAGAATCACAGAATGGTTTGGGCTGGAAGGGACTTCAAAGACCATTCAGTGCCAGCCTCCTGCTGTGGGCAGGGACATGTCCCAGTGGACCACTTTGTCCAAAGCCCCATCTAGCTTGGCCTTGATCACCTTCAAGAATGAGGCACCACTTCCAAGGATGGAGAAAAAAGCTATGTTCTTTGAAAATGCCTCTTATCTCCTGCTGTTTCTACCCACAAGCCAATACAAGCTGCTGTTTCACTGAAGAAATCCATCCACTGGCTGTGCCTTGAAATAGATTTGTGCAGAGATGGCAATGCTTAGTCTAAAGTATGTTCATGCAGTTGAGAGGAAGAAGTGCAGTAGGGAACATTTCTTACCTTCTGGAGAGCCAGACAAGGACACCTACCTCCTAGTGGATCACTTGGACAGCACACATCTGCTGATGATTTCACGTGGCTGTATGAAAAAGCAGAGACATTTCCTAGAGACAGGTTAAAGTTACCAGAAGGTAAGAACTGCTTTGCATTTATGTCTTCTTGGACCTTTTCTGAATAGCCATTTCTCTTATAGTGATGTAGTGAAGTGTTCCTAAAAGGGATTTCAGGTCAGGCTGCAATTTGAGTCATTCACAACCTTTGAGAACACGGAAAGAGTTTTAACTTCCTTTATTACCTTCAGCTTCCCTTTCTGCCAGACAACGTCAACAGCAAAATCACTGGGCCTCTGCTGAGGAAAAGACTAAACAGAAGAAAAACACATGAGGAAATACATTTAGGAATCTAATTTTAAATCAACTCAAATCTGTCATGCAGAAACAAGTAAGCAAACTAATACCTACAGAATTAGAAAGAAATACATCCCTAACTAAATTTCTCAGCTTCAGATCTACAGCTACAGAGCTGAGATGGTGAAGAGCAATTCTGTGAACCCTCATAGCAGGAATGGTGGCCTGGAACCATGATGTTGGAGATGTGGAGAAGGATTTACAAAATCAGCAACGGAAAAGATATGTAGAATGAAAGCAGTTGAAAAAGAAGCCTGTTAGTTAAAAGTCATAAGAGAAGAGCCCATCTAGGAAACAACTGAACCAATGCCGTGTTTGTGCTCTCCATAGAATGCTGTTTATACAACATTTAATAAAATGGGAGCATGAAGCAAGTGTGCAGTGTCAACTAAAACAAACCAAGAGATTCTGTGATCTGTTGGATATGTACAGTATTGAACATCTGAAAATAGGATAGGCAAGGTAGAGGAGGGGTCACACGTCATTTACATGGTTGAGAAGTTCCCCAGTTGTGACCACTTCTTTCTGACCAAAGCTGTAGCCAGCCCAGTCTTCAGCCTTGGGCATCTTCATGTGCTGGTGGCAGAGCAACATTTTCATGCATGAGTGAGTGGGTTTTCTCAGCAGGCTGCAGTGAAAACTAATGCACTACTCAAACCCTGCCTTCAAGCATAAAACATTAAAGGAGTGGGAAGTTGATGGGTCTGTAGGTCCTCTGATGGTGTAAATGTTACTGGAAAAGTCATTTCATAGCATACGTTCATCAGAAATCCAAGCCAAGGCAGCAGAAGGAGAACATGCTAGCAGCAGGCAGAGGAGAAGCTGTACTAAGCTCTGTGAGTCCCAGGGTAGCTATGGATTGCTGGTCCCTGTTTGAGGCTGTTTGTTCCTGCCTGTGTCTATGGTGGCTGAATCTTGGTGGTAGCCTTGTGCCACTGTGGGTACCACAGCCCTCTCTGAGGACATCGCACAGCACCAAGTGGAGAAGCTCATTAATGAGAATGCCGGTACACAGAGAATGACAAATGCGACCTTTGGAAATTCAAATCAGGCTCAGCACGTGTATCCTCCCAATGCTGCCGTGACTCCTGCCAGCGTTCATGTGGCTGTTGGGCATGTCTCAACCGCAGGCTCTCTGCTTACCACACACGTGCTGAGACCCAGCCACCTGCTTGCCCCACATGTCCCTGTGCATGTTGGACCATGCTCGCATTCTCAGCAGGACTCAGTAGCACAGCTTGCTCCGGGCTTTGTAACGCCAACCTGCCCACTTGCCTGACAACGTGAAAGCAAACGATGTGCATGTGTCCGAGCTCATGTACAGCTTGTCCCTCAACGCCTTTCTGCAGCTCCTAGCAACTAAATTGCAGTCGTCTTTGCTGCTCTTCCTTGAGCAGCCTCGTGTTTGCTCAAATATCCCTCACCAAGGTCCAAACCAGGCAACTCAAGCTCTTATGTTCCCTTTTTCCTTCTCCTCTTGTCTCACTGAGATGCACGCTCCTGGTCTAAAGCTTGCTGTAAAGGACTGCTATTTATGGGGAGAGAAGGAAGGGCAAAAGGAAAAATACATAGAAGTTCACCCAGACCATGTGGAAAGGTTATGGTAATTTAGAGGAAAAAGGATTCCCTCCCACATGACAGGACCAACTCTTTAAAAAGCTGCCTCTGTTAGGAGAGGTTTCACTGAGGGTCCCTTCTCCTGCTGAGCAGAAGTTTGTGGTCCCACAAAACACACTTCTGAGCTGGGGAAAAGAAAAGCTCAAATGAGTTTTAAGCCCAGCATCGTATTTTGCAACTAGAACTTGTGTGTCCGGAGTCCGTTATTCAGTTATGCAAGCAGGGAAAAACTGGGAAGAAAGTGACACAGAACATTTGTTGTTTCTATGAGAGAAGTCATTGTAGGATTTCTGGGCTGTGGAGAATGTCTGCATGCAACGAGGTGAGTTTAAGCTTAACTGGGAGTAGAAATCTTGCCTTTTTTTCTTAGTTCCCTCTTTTTCTTTCCCCTCATCTTCATTTACATTGTATTTCCAGGGAAGTATTGGGAAAACTAAACAAACTAACAAAAATTGAACTCACTAACATCAACTCTGGATATATGAGTAATAAAACAAGCAAGGCAAGGTAATAGAGATACTGATTATACAAAAGAAGTGTACGTACTGCTCTCTTTGTCTCTTCACCATGCCATCAGAATAACACTGGGTTATGTTTTTACCACCGTAAGTTATTATCGTGGGTCACTGGAATTGGAAATCACAGGAAAGCACACGTTGGGCACCATCCATTCACAGACAGGTGACAGAAGGAAGCAGGTGTGCTGCCAGAAACCCACATCTCCTGTCCAGCACCCACAAAGTGCTAATCTGAGCTTTCTTGCTTTCCAGGCTGCTGATGCTCAAGGTTTTTGGTTGCTGCCGGTGATGATGTTTCATTGTATTTTTTTTTTTAAATCTTGCAGAAAATATTGCAAGGCAGGCACATTTTTGTTCAGTTCAGTAACTGCTCAGTCATTGCTGGGGTTCACAGTATGAGATGATGACCACAACAGCTGCTGTGGGCTGGTATTGCACCATGTATCTACTAGGGGGACAGTACCCTTCAGATTTTGCATGATCACACTATTTTCTATTGAAATCATTGTCAGTTTCAGTGCCATTTAGGAACTCTATTCTAAAAGAGTTTACAGTTATTGAAGCAGAATAACCTGACATTAAATGTGCAAACGGTGACTCATAGACACAAATTTTCAATGTGTTAGTCACAGGCAAACACCCCAGAGTGAAAGCGGGGTCACAGGTTTATCCCAAAGTCTAGATTTACCATCTCATTAGCAGCTTTGTGTAGAGTGTGCCTGCAGTATTTAGGAATGCTGCTCTGACCAGGAATGCTTATGGTGAGTATTCACAAGGCTAATTGCTCAAGGTTTGTCAGCAGCTGTAGGAAACTGGCTAACTACCAGGCATGCCTGTTGTCACAGACCTCCCATGTCTGCAGCAAGCGCAGATTTTCACTCAGAGCATGGTGGTGCACACATGCTAAGTGTAGTAGCAGGGAGGTGAAGGACAAGGTATGGCAAACCAGAGGGGATGAGAAGGGACTGCTTGAAATGCTCTTTCTCATTCAGAACAGCTCTTGGCTTTCTCTGGAGGGAAAGATTTAAGCGATGCCTACAGTTTGCTTAAGATCTACTCACATCTTGTACCCGAGCAGAGCGCTCCTCACAAATATGTTAATAAGGCACAGAGAGCCCAAAAGAGATGAGGCACGTCTATCACCACTGCGGGAGGCAGGAAGGCAGGCAGGGCGGGTGATGGCACAGGAGGGAGATGGAGTGCTGCAGAAAGCAACATGGCTTTTCAGTATTTTTTCAATGAAAGAACATTCAGGGGGTTTCAGGGAGTTTTACTTCAGAGAGTAAAAGGAAGAGAAGAATATTATGGGAAAACTGGAGCTTGTGGCCCAGTTCTGGGTAAGAAAAAGGATTCTGAACCGTTGGTCATAAAAAATAAAAATAAAAATAAAAAGAGGAAGTACAATTAACAAAAAATTAGACAAAAAATAGAAAAAATAGGGTGACAAAGGACCTTATATCCTTATGATAAAGTAGTACTTACATTGATACAGAACACAAAAAAGAAGTGCTCTCTGGAGGCCAAAGGTTTTTCAGGGGATGCGAAGGTTGCATTGCACTCACCATCTCATAAATGCTGTGTGTTGCACAGGGATGAAGACTATTAATGTGACCTCTACTGCAACTGTAACACTTAAAAACCATACTGGGCTTTAGCACAAGCAGCACAATTCCTAGAAAGGGAAAATGTGTCAGGGCTGTCCCAGAGGGCTCATTACTTGCCCTGAACGTAATGTCTGAATTATGTCTGTCTGAATCTCATCATCCCATCTCTATCCTTCACCGATGAATATATTAAAAATAAAAGAATTTAAATGCTATACACAAAGCTCAGATAGATAAGCAGCAAGCATGCATTTCTCCTAAAAAAATACAGTAATTCCAAAGCTTGTTTCTAACACCTTTTCTCAGTACTGTTGTGCTTGATTCTAGTAGGCAGACTAGCAGCTGCAAGAGTTTTCTTTGTAACACTCAGATTCAAGAACTCCAATAAATAACTGCTGAATATCAATACTTGCAAGGGCTGCAGTCTTATGACCTCACTTTGTAACATATTGTGCTAGTTTTCATATAACTTTTATATCACCACCAAAAGTGGCAACTTTTCAATTAGTTTTGTTAAACACATACAAGAGGGAGGGAGGCATCTGGGAACCACGCACCTTTTACCTTTTCCGTATCAGTCTCCTGGTGATCACTTGGATTCAAACTATAGCAGCAAACGGAACTCCATGCATAATGAAACACTCACACAGCTGTTGAAGTTGCACTGTTTTATCTTCAATACTGTGTGTGTTGGCATCTGGGGAGCGCTGGCAAGGTGAAGCTCTCATGGAGCATGAAGCATCTTCTGAGGGAAACTGTTGCTTCACCTGACTGCAAGGAGCACCAAAAGCAGATGGTTTGACAGGTCACGTGAATTGGAGTTTCTTCTAGCACTTGGCTGATTGGTGTCTGCACAGCTGAAAGAACCTCCCTGGGATCCTGTGCAAAAATGTCAAAACCTCCACACCAAAATGAAGAGCAACCATAAATATTACCTCAGCAGAAAGTACAGTGCCTTCACCTTCTCTCCACCAGTAGCTGCAGATGTGTGCACATTGCAAGGACTGTGTTTCAGCCTTTCTGGAAAGGAATTTGAGTGGGTGAAAAAAAAGTCAGTGGGATTTGCTAGTGGGAGCAAAACTTACAAGGAGGAAGGGCAGAAGCATCAGTATGAACAGGGTCACAGAATGCAGCTTTAGGACTGGCATCAAGAGACCACTGGCTCAGAAATAAGAGTTCTAACCTATGCTTGTGCCTCTTGAATCACAAGAAATCATGCAAGAAAAGAAACCAAAGCCATTAACTCTGTGTGTACATTTTGGTATTTTATTTCAATGCACCCTTCAGAAACACTGAAGCAAGCAAAATTTTGTGTGAAAAAAAATATGTATCTGAGAAATGTAGTATCTGTCCATACAGCATAATATTAAATTAGATCATTACTAAATAAAGTCAAAAGAGACCATGTTACTCTTCACAGCCAATACAGCCCATTCCTTTTGTGTTTATACTAATTTTACCCATACTTTCCTCAGTTTCTGAAACGTGTGTCTCTTAAGAACTGTTAACGTGGCTGAGAACTGAATCTTATTATCACAGGAACAGAATAAAGTAGGCAGACTTAAAGGCAGCATCTCTGGAATCTTTGGTATGACTGGACTTGTGTTGGCAATACTAATCAATTAACAACAGTGAATGGAAATGGACACAGTCATCTTTTGGTAGCCTAAGGTACCACGTTCTCCCACTGTCCATACAGTGAAATACACAGGCTGCACAAGCAACCGACATCTCTTCCCTTTATCCGGTGAATCTCTTCTCTTGTTGAATTACTGACAGAAGTGCTACTTACTGCAGGAGATATGCAAACATATGCGAAATACGCTTGCAGCATGCAGCCAAAAAATCTGGGGCAGCGGTCTGCAAGCAATTAACTATGAACACAAACATGTTCTCTACATCTAGTACATGCAGTTGGCTGACATTCCCAAGATAAGTTATTCGGAGTTATTCCAGAAAATCCTGAAATACAGATTGTAAGAGCACGTGGAATAACATCATCTGTCAAGGATGCTGCTGTTGCTGTCAGTGCTCTTCAAGGCAAAAGAGCAGATAGCAGCGTTGGGAATTTTAGCTTGTAATTACAAATCATAGGGTTTTTAAATTTTATTTTTCCTATTTGAGAAACATTTTGATCACAAGGCCAAACCAAATAGCCTACTTCAGATACCTGCTTCTCTTCATTCTTACCTAGTGCTGGACATGATGTTGCCTAAATCCACCTCCTGCGTATGATCATCCCAGCTGATCCAGGCTCTATACACCAATTACCCGTTTCCTGGGGAGGTTGTAGGTTTGAACCTACAGCACCTTACAGAAAGCACTTTACACATGCACAAATACGGGGAAAAAATCTGGTGCAAAGGGGGTGACACCTATCATACAGTAAAGACACAGGGTGGTCTTGAATCTCCACCAAAGTCCAAATAGCACTCCCTCATTTATGATGTAGTCACTGAGAGGTTCATCTCAGAGTCCTACTGGAAGCTCACGATAATTCTTCACAAGCCGTTTTCACCCTCTCTATAGCATGGATTCCGTAGCCACGAGCATAGGAAGGTTTAGTTTTCACACAAGCAGACTTGTTAGTCTACAGGCAAATTCTGATTTTGACATAATTTTTTCTTTTGTTTAAGAAAGCAGCAAAGTACAAGCACTCATTTTGCCAAAAATCTCAAGAAATATCAGAAAACGCTTGGTTGGGTTGTTTCCTGTAATGGAAGAAAGGAAGAAAACATTCTCTTCTCATGTACAAATCATTTCAACTTCATGAGCAAACATAAGAATGTAAGAAATTAAGATAAAACCCTAAAGATGCCATTTTTTTGCCATAAATCACTAAATACTTTCCAGCAACTGCAAGTACTGTGATTATTCACTTAATCTCTTAAGATAGATGCTTCTTTTTCAGCTGAAAAACAAGTATTAAATCACTGTTTTTCATATAAAGCACAATACTATAAATGTGTAACAGCAAACCAGTAAATAGAATTGTAAGATAAAAGATTTAAGAAAATAACTTTATTATTGCAAAATAACAAAACTAGAACTCCTTTCTAAAATTATTTTCACAAGCAATCACTACTGTAGACTCGATGTGAGAATCCAGCTCATATTTAGAGGTATCTGTTTCGAATGTACTCTCTGTACATGAGGAAGTCATCTTTTCCCAAGGGCTGCATGTTTCCTTTTCCAGCCTGAATGTGTGCATGAAAAATTTCTATTGATTTCCTATCAGCTCTCGGAGGCTGGACTTCATAAATATTATCTTGAGAAAAGGAGGAGATTGGTATTCTGGAAGAAAACACACAGAATATTTGAACTTTAAATAAGACAAAATTGCAAAGTTAAAGAGAAGTATTCATTTTCCTTGAAATCTTATGCATGAGAGTCAATGGAAAGGTAGCTTGGCAGTCAATAATCCATTTACCTAGATTGCTACTGCAGGCCTGGTAAGACCTGATTTCCAAGTAGGGTAATTAGGTAAGATGTCACTAATCACATTTCTGGATACTTTCTGTATTTCCTTCACTCTGTCCTCATTTTTTCCATCCTTCCTCAGTTCTTCTATGATCAGTAGGCACCCGAGCTGATCTGTGCCATACATTATAGCAGATAATGGGAAAACTTCATTGAACTACCCACTCAGTAGCAATTATAACAAGCAAGACATGACTTTCTAAACTAACAAACAGAAAGGATTTATCAGATAAGAAATGTCCATCTATCTATAAGGAAACAGATGACTGACTATCGGCAACAACACTGTATACTGGCACAGCTGATATCTCCTGAACTTATCTTTTAAATAGCTTCATACAGCACATGTTCTCTTTGAATACTAACATTTACACCTACTCATCTTCTGAGAAATACATGTAGTCTGAAAGTTTCCAAGAACCTGAGTACACCAGAACTTTTCTAGGCACTGTTGTAAAATCAGACTCACTCATAAGGCAGAAGCTGGCCTTCTCACTACAACTCTGTAAAACTGCATAGGCAGCAAGAACTGACTGTGTCTCCCTGTACTCTGGACTCATAAGATCACGTCTGGAGTGCTGTGCCCAGATTAGGGCTCTCCAGCACAAGGCAGACACTGAAATACTTGGATGAGTTCAATAAAGGTCATCAAAATGATTACAAAGCTGGAGCACCTGATGTATGATGAGAGGCTGTGTGTGCCAGGTTTGCTCAGCTCGGCTATCTTCTACTGCCTAATGGGAGGTTATAGACTCCATGGAAGTAGCCTCTTTGTGGAGTACATGCTGAAAGGACTGATTTCAAAAAGGACAAGAAAATATGCAATGTGGGATGTCCTGATCACGTTTAAGGAAACATTTTTCCACTGTGAGGGTTGTCAAACACTAAACAAGTTGCTCAGAAAGACTGGAGACCCCCATCCATAAGGACACGAAAAGCTCGAGTGTACGTGGTCCTGAGCAAATTAATTTGGGATTTGACCAGATGGCCTCCAGGATCCTTTCAAATTTAACATATTTGATGGTTCCAAGCCAAATTTTTTTAGTAGAAATGCATTCTCCAAAATCAACAACAAAGTAGTAAGAAAACTATTTATACACAATATATAATAAGTGAATAAACACAAAGTATATGTGCAACAATTTCCATTTTTAAAGCACAAAGCTATTACGAAAGCAATATTCATAAGTATAGTACGTGCATTTCCCAGCAATACTTCAATAATTTATTTATAAAACACTCCCTGACTTTTACCTGCTTGATAGCAGAACAGTTTGGATTCCACAACAGAACATTTAATGACTAATATGTCAACATCTGAAGGTAACCCATGTTAACTTTTTCTTCTGTTAATATTATTTGATTTAGAAGAAATCTAATTTTGAAATGAACTGCAAAGAAAAACTATCTGACAGAACTATGAGTTATCCAGAATAGTGGATGCAATGCACCTATAATTCCTAAGCAGGAGAAATAGATCATTTTTCAGTTATTAAAAAAATGGCATACATGCTTTGAAGAGTTCTCTGAATCATCAGTTCTCATATATTTGTATTTTTTGTTTCACCTGGAAAAGCTATTTTAACTCTTTAGATAGGCATTAACAAACTACTGCTTTATAAAACTCTCTGTAAACAATGCTGCCCAAGCATTCATTACAACAAAGATTTAAACACTTTCTTACCACCATATACACCGAACACTTTGATAAATCAATCCTTTTCTTCTATGTCAGACCAAAATTTCATGACATCTACTATCCTGTTTCATGAAGCAACTAGTATCAGTGCTTTAGAATAGCTTTTAAAAACAAAACAGGTACTGAATAATCCCATCTCCAGAATATTTATCAGTCTCAGCACCAGAATTTAGGAACTATATGGGATAAAATTTGAAACTGGACTTCTGTTTCACGAGAAGCAATTTCCAAGGTATTCACTGATTTTTCTAATATTTCTCTGAGACACATAGAATCCTTTGGGGAAAAGTTCTACTACTTGGTTGTGTCTGATGTGACATTCATTTGATTTGAGATTACGTGCCTTGGTTGCTTGTAGTTCTTAAAGTGGAAGAAATGGTGAACAGTCATCCTCTATTTGCCTCCTCCGCATCACTATTATGCAACCAAATGTATTTTATCTCTCCTCATACGTTAGCTATTTTCTGATCAACCTCATCATCTTGTCATTTATGGAGAGTTCCAAAGCCTACCACATCCTCTTCAATAACGCATTGAACAAAACCGCCTTTAATGACACAGATTTTTTTTAAAAACTAGCTTTTCATTTGCCATCTAGTACGTTAGCCACTGAAGACAAATTTTCTAAATACATTACTTAAAAGTATACTGGGATAACAAGCAGCGTCTGAAAAACAGAATGCTATTGTTAAAGACCATATCAGTGTATGCACACATTTTTTGGACTCAAAACTTCTCAGCTAAGAAATTACAGCAGCAACTTTCTGTCAAAGCTGATTATTTTCAAAAGTGAGCATCAATCAACCCAAATGCAATAAAGATTCATCCATATTAACATCACTAAATTCCACAGAAACTATGATTCACTATCTAGATGCCCCTCAAGAAATAAGTTACTTCTGGGTGTGTAATATCCTCCTTTAAAGGGAAAATACAGGGAACTCTGCCTTCAAAGAATTGGAAAATTCAAATGAAGGTAAAGACCTTCTATAAATGAAATACAGTAATGTTCCTTTAGTTGTACTATGAGCATGAAGTAATGCCTGCAAGGTCAATCTGGAAAAAGCCCCACTGATTCTCAATCAACTGGAAGAGAAATGTGAAGAAAAAGTTTAAGTACACCAGCAAATAGAATATCAGACATTCAAAACCACCCAATATTCACAGTGTAACAGCAACCAGTTAATTTCCAGAGGTGAAAAATAGCAAGGCTGCCTCTGAATTAAAACTTGGTCAAAACAGACCAATGTCAGACAAAAGAAATGCTAAAATAAAGGCTTGAATTCATCTTTCAAATCTCCATCACATAGATTTTAAGTCTGTGTTGAAGAGTCAAAAAATCAGATTTCTTGCAAAAAAAAAAGTCCACAGGAAAATATTTTTCTTCTGGACTAAAAGAACTTTTTTTTTTTCTTTTAACCGTTTTCAGTTTCTAAGAAAGGAAAAGTTAAAGGTCACCTACTATGTCTAGAATTACTTAGGACAGCTGGCTTAACTTCATTAGTATTTTTAAGAACTTAAGCATAAATTCTCCCATTTATTTGATATATAGTATGAAGGGACAAAGTCAGAAGAAAAAGCATCAAAGCTTTTGATTTTAAACAAGATGGGACTACAACAGAAATTTCCTTTCAAGCCCTTCTGATCATCTTCCCAAACTCATCAAATAATTTATACTTCCTGACTACAAAATACAATGTTACCAAGCAATATGATATATATAAAGTAAACTACAATTGCATAGAATTAATATAATAATGCAAAGAAAAGGTTTTTCAGACTATTTGGGAACTGAAGATACAGACTGGACTCACAAAAAGTTTACACACCTAAGCCACAATACTTTCTGATTTTACTATTTTTCAATAAGTGCACAGTTAGAATACATAAATTTGTCTTCTTTCTTGGAACTTGGCTGAATGGCACAGAATATTAATTGTTCAGGTGTTACAACTACAGTCCCCTAAAAACGACACATTTAACTTAAATCCAAGCTTTCCTTAATCCTTGCTGTTATTCAGTAAAGTTGCCTTAGAAGACACTGCACTCTTCATCTACAAGTCTTAAAATATGCAAAATTTATGTAACACAATTTCAAGTCCAAAGCACAGCTTTAATCAGTGATTCGGCCCTCAAATTTCTACTGAAGCCAATCATGGAAACACAGCTATTTCAGACTATCACCAGCTAATTCAGCAACATGCCAAGAAATCCCTTTGACTTATATTGGACTTTAACAGTTATGGAATGGTTACCACTTGAAGGCATCTCTTTTCTAAACTTTTAATGATAAATTTAGATTGGATTTAACAATGCATCTTATCAGACAGACTGTAAAATGCCTTAGGGTACAATTTTTCTCTTCCCATGCTATCTTTGTTTAGCATAGTGGTTCCCAACTTTTAAGCAGTCTTCCGAAAACTGTCAGTGCTTACACCTCCCTGAATCTGCCCCTTAATATCTTCAATATCATCATCCCTTCAATCCTTCTCCCATTAATTTAAGGGACTTCTGCCATAATCTCTTCCTCGCTTCTAAGACTATGTCTACAACCAAAGCTTTCTTGCTCCCTTTCTAATTTACGGGTGGACACTGCCAAACTCCCTGCTCTTCATGACACTTGTTGGCTGCCAAAGGGGCAGTGCCAAAAGTAAGTAAGCAAGCCAGGCCAGCTCACTCATTTTAAAGTCATTCAACAGTAACACATGATGATGCACATTTCTTTGGGATCTTCAAAACAGCAGAAAGGCATTTGAGCTGGCCAATACCAGTTTAGTTTAGTTCTAGCTTAGTTTGCCTCTGCAAATATCATCTATGCCATAAACATACTTTTCACCAGTTGGTCCAGCATTCCTATGGTTAAGCGTGCATTAAAATTTCCTGCCTTGCTTCGTGTTTTCCATATAAAATATTACTTTGTTTTTGAGGAGTATCTTAGCAACATTATAGTGCTCTCAGAAAGGTAACTGCAGTGTTTTAAAATGAAAACGTAATTGCCTCTTCTTTATAATGTAATTACTAAATGATGATCAATTTAATTAAAAATTTGATAAGGGCTTTTAATTCGCAGAGTAGAACACTTGCTGCTGTAATCAGTATTAGAATTGTTCTTTGGATCTCTAACTTCTGAAACAATATGTGTTAGATAGTGATAAAAATGTAAATTCTGTGAAGAAAAGCCTCTTATGGGAGGAATTTCAACAAGTATCTCTTCAAGGGCAAATCACGTGAATTCCTAAGAAGATAAAACTGTGATCCAATTTTGAATAATGGAATTTAGTTCTGTTCATCTATTATTACTACAGGTGAGAAAACAAACTAAAATTTGTTTCTACTCTTAGAACTCTACTCATTGAGAGAGAATAAGTGCTCACCTTCTAAGAGGTAAAGAAGGAAAAAAATAGATTACAATTTGCTGGTATTGCAGCTGGTCATTTCTGAAAAAATACAGCCACTACATATTGCTCAGGTCTGTGTTATGGTAATATAAAGTCGCTGGTCATCCAGAGAGTTTGGCTGCACACCTAAAATCAATTTTACCAAGTTGTAGACAGAATTTGCTATGCTGCATCACAGAAACATTTGGTCCTTCTAGAATTAAAGACATATATATAGCCCTCACAATTTTGCAAAAAGTGAAGTCTTAGTGCACAGACTGTATTGTCATTCTTCCTTATTTAGAATTATTATAATGTATATTTATACTGTATATGTATATGTATAATGTAAAACTATGTATTATAATTCCTGTTGAAGCTTCTTAACCTTAGGATTCTGTGGTAGTACAACAGAATGTAAGTACTACAACAGAATATAAATTAATAATAAAAATGTAAGTAAGTTATCTGCCTATATGATTAAGATAAAATTTACAAAATGCTGCTTTAATGCTTCTCTTAAACAACAACAACTCTTGTGTCAAAAGAGCTGAAACTCTTCTGAAGAGAGCCTGACTCACTAATATGCTCTTACCAAATCAGCACTTTGTTCTGTTTTTTTGTTGGTACTTGCATGAGTAATACTGTAGAATTTCCACTTTAAACTTCTAATTTTTTTCCCCAACGGTGATAGTTTATCCTCAGCATCGCTATCATATACTGCTAGTTGATTATAAACACTAAAGTAGGCGTTTCCACAATTGGTATCAAACTCTAGTCCATCTGAATTTATATCTAGATGTTTGTAAAGTAGATCTTTTTCAAAGAATCCACAGCTTCTGCAGATACTCATTTATCTATTTAAAGCATTTAAACTAGCAAACAGCATTTGATGCTAGCACACTGTACAAACTTAATGTCACCATCTAACATTGAAAAGATGTCACTTAATCAAATGCAGCTGGCCTGTATAGTCCACTCGAAAGTGCAAAAAAAACAAACCAAAACGTACTACACTAATTTGATGCCATCTCTATTTATTGATTTGTTTCTAAAGACATGACATTTCTGAAGCACTAGTGAGTCAAGTCATTTCCTAAGACTTGAAGAAACTGGGACAAAGTGAATGTCATTTTGAACATTTAGTTACTAAATCTCAATTGCTTCAACATATTAAAAATATCTTGAAAGAACCGTGAGTTCATAAATGCCAGTTTTGATTAATAGGCACATATTAAACTGTAAATGTTTATAGAATGCTTGTACAGTCCACTCATTTAAACAAAGGCATTTCTCCAACATTATTTGCATAGGAATCTTTCGAATAAGTTTAGTATCTTACTAGAGATAGGAGAGCACATTATTTATGCTTGGCTATCAAATAAACCTGAGACCTTTTATTTCTATGGCCTCCCAATAAAAATTGATTAGAATGTAAACTCCATGTCCTGAAGGACAGTACTCCTGACATGCAAAGGACAGTTACTTGCACAGTAATTGTGACCAGGCTTCACAATATTGTCATTTCACTAGGAGTTTGTTGTCTTTACAATAAAAGAAGTGAAATATTCTTCAGTTCTTACAAAGTTTCATACTTAGAAGAAGCTGTGCATGGTGGTATGCTGAGCTCACAGTACAGCAGTGACCAGAGAGCCACCATAGTAATTCTTTTTCAATCTGTAAAGAATATCTAAAGGAGACAAAATGTACTCTGTTGCCTTATTTGAATCCTAAGTATATATATCTGACCTACAAAACTTGCAAATTGAGCTATTTATTTATTTGTTTTCCCTAAATGGTAGCCCTTTAAATTGCTTACTGAGGTCTTGAAAGAGTCTTCAATTTTTTTTTCCTCTCCTTATGCACAATTCCCTACAGACAACAAAATTTCAGTCACATTCTTCAGGAGCAGAGAAGACTGAAAAATAGGAAACCTCCATAACAGCATACGCAGTTTCAAAAGTCAAAGAAAGAAGAACATCTCTTTACACAGTTACACACTTCAATGAGAATTTTCCAATCTACATTAGGAGTAGGTTGCCTACAGTGCAGAAAAGGAATCTGAGAGAAGGTGAGACATCTCATACAGAAAGGTGATCTCTGAGGAGCCTTTTAAGTAGGGAAGATTTATGCTGACCTTGCTAATTCAACAGTTGAAGATTGTATATAAAGAAGTCAGGAGATAGGACAGGACAAAACAAAGCAACTAACCAAAAAACACACATAGTGGAGTGAGAGCAAAGAAAGGGAATACTGTGTTTAGTTTTGGAAAGGAAGAACTTAGATCAAATGTGAGCATTTAAATTATGGCGTTTTCTGTTTTTTAATTTAAGCAGACATGCATAAACAAATGGAAAATGATGATTAAATCAGATAAATGCTGATGGTTTTATTGGCAATATAACATTCAGCATCTCAGATGACAAGTCTACCAAAAATGCTACGCTAATCTAATCTACACTTTCTATTCTGAAAAGCTCAGAGTTCAGTGTTGACAGAACAGATGAAAGAGAAGATTATTCTTCCTACATACATGAGGATCTGAATCACATGAACTTTAAACCATTTTCACAAGGTCCCTGGGAAACAACACCAAAACTTAACAGCAACTAGATAAGAGGTCCTTGTGATTTAAGTTTAGTGTAAACAAATAAAAATGTAAAGTTTGTTAACCTATGTTTTTATAAATATTTATAAGAATTCTCTGGCTTGTGAATAAATGTTTTTACTGAAATTCATGAAACTTAACTTTTTCTGACATGAAACAACAAATTAGGGTGCTAATTTGAAATAGAGAATGCAAAAAAAGCACTGTACAATCAAATTACCAGCTTGGTTAAGAATCCATGACAACTAGTAATTTTCAAAGTCACTTGTTGACTAATTATTAATGCACTTTGATTTGCCTTCGTTTCCACTGCCAAGAAGCCATTTAGGATATGTTTAATGTAAAATAAAAATAAAAATAATAAAAAAAATCTATCTACTAAATCTTCTACAGATACTGTATTCATTTACTTCTGCTTTTCAACAATAAGGACCTCACTCCCTCTAAGAATTCCTAGGATTTGAATACACAGAATGATGAACAAGCTCAATGACAACTGTTTGTTTTGTGCAGTTATAAGGAAGTGATAATGCCATGTTTGCTTAGCAAATATAAAGTCATTTTTTATCTAATCTTCTAAGAAATAGACCTTATACTAACAAATTCATAAGGAAGTACTGAAGAAGGGAATTTCTCTAAATGGATGAAATTATTTCCAAAACTAACCAGGGCTGTAAAACACTCAATGATAATTACAATGTGTTCTGCTGTATTTTTAATTATTTTAAAGATATTAACAGATTAAAAATACTAAAGTAAAACAATCAGCAAGTTAAAAGGAATAGAAAATGCAGGGCATTTCATTGCTCTTTGAAATTTTCCTAATTTCCTTTATCTGGAAACCAACAGTAAAAAAGCCCATGCACTATTTGAGCAAAGTTAAAAGCTAACTTGCATATAATAATTGCTACTCAGTATCAGTCATGTCTGATCAATACAGGAGTGACAAGCAGAATCTAAGCAGTCCTGATTTAAAATAAAATTACAAAATTTAACATTAAGAGAATTTAGAAAACATGGACTGTATATCTTTGAAGAAGGTCCATTTTCAAAGGTTTAAGGAGAACAGAGCTCTAGCCCATCCTGCAGATGTCATTAAACTTTCCTCCTGCTTGGGCCTCATCTGTGTCAGAATAGGGCAGTGGATTCATTAAAGTTGGTGCAAGTGTTGTTTGCTATTCTGCACACAGGCACTGAAGATACCTTGTATCCCAATGTATGCAACCAGCTAGTCTTTACAACAGGAGCATTAAAGCATATCCACAGTCTTCTCCAGAAGAGCTACAGTGAATCAAAACACTCCATTCTCCCTTCAGGAGGAAATCGGATTTCTTGCACTCCCAGACAGATGTAAGAAGTGCATTTGGAAAAAATGATTGAAAGTATGTTTTTCAGCAGAGTTATTTATATCAAACTGCAAAGAGCAGTAG
Organism: Tetrao urogallus; assembly: GCF_951394365.1. NCBI lineage: Eukaryota > Metazoa > Chordata > Aves > Galliformes > Phasianidae > Tetrao > Tetrao urogallus. Next base: position 65,766,107 of record NC_136814.1, read on the forward strand.
GAAACCAGGTACAAGTACACAATGTCAGCCAGAAGTAATTACACCGCAGTACTCAAACAACCCTCTCTTCAGATGCATGGCAATACAGTGTACCAAAAGAATCACTGTGGTCCTTGTTCAAGTGTCCATTTTTGCTTCTAATCCAGAGGAGGTTCTTACTATTTTTAGGTTATATGTTTCATTATATGTTCACAATACTCTGAGTTTAGTATTCTCTGAAGAAATTTCTGGTTCAGAGCACCAATTCAAATGTTAGAACACAGAGAGAAAGCTTCCCTATTCCAAAATTGAACAACACGCTTTGAAAGAATGGCTCCATTGATGACCTATGTTGAAAGAAGATTCTGTCGCCACCCGAACAGTATTTCAAAGTTTTAAAAAGTTGTTAAAAATGCAGAACTGGCAGAGAAAGATGGTCTCTATCATTTCCAGAGGAGAAGTGACAGGAGGCACAGCTTTGTGTAGTCTGTGACTTAACACTACTTTCTACACTTAATGCTACTCTGAAATACATGGAAATTACTCTAGGGAAAGTTAAAAAACAAATGTCTGAACCCGCCCAAGTGCCACCATAATTATATGCACAGATTCTCTTTAATGTGTTTAATTTTACAGCAGCATAGCATGGGGAATAATTTACTCTAAGTTTAAGGGGTAGGAAAGGGATGATTATCTCCCACAGCTGTCACAAGCATGCTGGGAGATTTTGCAACTACACAAAAAGAATCACCTCTATGAGCAGCAAAAATATTCTCATTATTATAAAATGATTTCTTAATAACCATTTCATTTCAATACACTTAGAGTTGTCCTTTCATTTTAAAAACAATTTTACAGTTTGCCAACTTACTACTTTAATTTATTTCATTATGAAACTACAGATGCATTCATCTACAAAGTGTAAGCTTATTGATGGCTGTTTAACAGTATTTCATTTCAATGGTAAACATGAAATTTACCTACTGTAACAAATAAACCATTAAAAAATATGCCTCACCAGCTCTAACGCATGGAATAACTATATAACACAAAGCAGGCAACCAAAAAAAGTCCATGGAGATGCTTCTGAGGAAAACGCAAACTCAACATGTTCTTTTCTTTACTTAAAATGCATGACATACTGATTTTAGCTAGCACATATCTGCTGACTTTAGTGGCACAGATACAGGCACAAAACAAAACAGAAATCCACTCCTCGTTTGCCCTACCTTTTCCAACACCAGGCATCCATCAAAGAAATAAAAATATGAAAATATCCCATGTGACCTCTCACGACTCCTCAAATGTATATTAAACAAATATATGGCATTCAGAGCTTTCTCAGAACAAACAAACTCAGATGACTTCAGTCTAAAGACTGAACTGCATTTCTCAGATTTTTTATGCAGTGTATGTAAGCCAATCAACTTCTTTCAATCTAACTCTTTCAAAAGCAATCACAGCAATAAGGAATTGTTTTTTTTACACTCTATAGCTTCAGCATTTTGCATAGAGATAACTGCAAATCATGGTAAGATTTTAAGTCACAAGGGAGAAGCTGGGACCTGATTCTTCACACTACACACTGATCCCTCAACAGAAGTTTGACTCTCTAACAGTTTAAGATAAATTTTACCTGATAAACTTTTACAGGTCTAATGAAAAAAGTAAAAACAAAGAGACTAAGGGAAAAAAGAAGAATACTTACAAATTTATAACCCTATCCAGCTGATGTTTGGAACAAAATTGCTGGCTGCTCTTATCTTGCTTGTGTTGACTCTGTCCCAGCTGAACAAACCTGTGAGAAACAGTTGATAGGAGAATAAATCAAATGTAAAAGCAATACCTCCCCAGTGGTACAAACAATGAGTCTTTAAGTAGTGACCATAATCTACTTCTGGAGTAAACAAGGATTTTTAAAACTACACAGTAGGTGCATGTGAGAATTCCGCAGCTTTTTCTAGCTTGTAAAAGGTTTACCTATTAATTGCTGTCATGTAGTATTTCATGGGGCAGAAGAGAAGACTGAGAGGTGACCTCATTAATGTTTATAACTATATAAACGGTGACTGTCAGGAGGATGGAGCCAGGCTCTTCTCAGTGGCATCCAATGATAGAGCAAGGGGCAATGGGTGCAAGCTGGGACATGGGAGGTTCCACGTAAATATGAAAAAACATTTCTTCACAGTAAGGGTGACAGAACACTGGAACAGGCTGCCCAGAGTGGTTGTAGGGTCTCCTTCTCTGGAGACGTTCAAAACCCACCGCATTCCTGTGTGACCTGATCTAGGTGTTCCTGCTCTGGCAGAGGGATTGGACTAGATGATCTCTCAAAGTTCCTTCCAATCCCTGACATTATGTGATACTGTGATTTTGTGAAACAGGCATCCATCCTCCAGTAGTTAAAATAAAGAAGTTAGAGATAAAGGCGAAGTTAAGAACTATCAGGAATAATGAACCAAGTGATCGTATAACATCAAATCAGAAAAGATCAAATTGAAATAAAACTGCCTTCACAAAAACAAAAAAAAACAAACAAAAAAAAAAAGAAAGGCTTCTAATATACAGTAGTCACTGTTGTTACACTGTTAGAAAAAAGAAACAAATGCACAGAAGCTCATTTCAACGCATGCCTTACAGGTATTCTCTTTAACATATTGTGTTCTTCTGAGGTGATGTAGTTCCCTTGAACATTTTTTCAAATCCCATTAATGCTCTTGACTGATCAGGTGTTTGAAACATTGGTTTGTTAAGCTAATATGATCGACTGGCACTCCTGGTGTCTTGCATAAGCAACTCCTCTCTTGGCAACAGCATTTGCTGTTTTAGTTCATCTGTAACTGAAATCATTCTAATTCAGTTTTGGTTAATAAAATATCAAAAGGTTCACATTCATTTCTGACTCAGGAGAAAAAGATTTGAACCAGGTTCTGTTTGGCTTCATTGTCATTCTCCAAAATTGAGAACAATAGCTTAAACACATGTTCTTAAAACAACTACTACATAGCCTGTGCTCTATGTTGGCTTACAAAAATTCAGAACCAGTGCTCCCTGATACTACAGAGTCACTGTATTTCATTGGAGAAGCATACTAGTAATTTACTCATTGCTCTGTGGGAGTTGGCCATCCAAGACACCTGCAGACACAGTAACAATAATCAAATATAGTACGAAAGTCCAAATTACCCTTGAAATAGAAGCAGAAGTTTCTGTAGCTGCAAGAATTTAGTTGGAGGTGGGAGGTGGTATCTTGATACTTACACAGCCCCCATCTCCAACTGCTCACAGTAAGCCAGCAGCTCCTGAGAAGAGCCTGCACATGCTGTGCGGCATGCTGCCTCACATTGTAGCAGTTTACAACAAAGTGCAGGAACTGAGTGGGAATTTGCTGGACCACCTGAAGAGCCATATTCTGTCCTGCAATATGCTCTACCTTACTCTCATTTCCTGGACGTATGGCCCAAGATCACATAATCACTTATTAAGAGCACGTGGCAGCATGATGCAGTTCAAAATGAAGAGCGCATTGTTACTAAGCTTCATGCTATATACCCACAGCACATGTATTTGTATGCTGCCATTACATGCAACTTTGACAATGGCAGCAGCCAAACTTACTTCTGTCCTCTCCTGAAACCCACTGTAGAAATATCTGGTACCTGAATATCCATGCTCCTACAGTGGGTTACCTACTTCCTCTGACTATTTCATCAGCTTTACTGCCCAGAGCCAATACCAGGAATATTTCTAGGAATATATTAATTGACAGATACTTCTATTGAAGTATCTTTCATTTAATTTCCATATTGCATTTGAAGACAATGGCATTACTTGCACTGAATTCAGAGTTGAAACAGACATCTGAAAACAGTTTGATTTTAAAAAACAATAGTATTTGGATATCACCAAATCACAGTATCACACAATGACCAATGTTGGAAAAGACCTACGAGATCATCCAGTCCAACTGTCCACCTATCACCAATAGATCTCATTAAACCATGTCCACAAACACAATGTCTAAACATTCTTTGAACACCTCCAGGCAGCCCATATGTCTAAGATAAAAAATACAAATATGTTTCATCAAAAGAAGCACTTTTGATGAGATTTCTCAAATCACCTTTTAATTATTACAACTGGAAATGTATCTCACCTAGCATATATTGTGATATCATCTTCAGAAGGAACATCTGAAAGATTAACTCCGTATACGTCTTTAGTGGACTGAACTACATTCTGAAACATAAGAGCAAAGATTCAGACTGAGGATACTGTAGTAACTTCTAAACACAAGCCTGCTTTCAAGAAAGAAGTTATTTCCAAAACTGAAAATTCAGAAGTGTAGGCAAAACCAAACAAGTTTCTCATATACACAGCAACCGTAGCTTGTGCAAGCTGCATTAAATAAATTACTGCATAAAATAAATAACTTACTACAAAGTTTCCTCAAGACGCTTGTTCAATAATAAGGTAAAAGATTCTTGAACGATATCCCACCAGAAAAGAACAAGATATCAAGAATTTATATTAATAGAGCACTTATAGATGTATGTATTATGTTGAAATTAAATAAAGAAAAAACTATATTAGTTCAGAACTTGCTCCCACATTTGCTTTCATATTTCCTTTTGTCAATTCTGAAATAACTATAGTCTTCAATAAAATAGAAAACTATTTCTATTCTACAAGTTACATTTTACAAGACAGCTATAATAAGGAGACAATGACCATGAATACCTCACTATTGTCAGTGTTAACCTAAGGGGTTACTGACAAGGCACATGCAATTGCAAGTGTGTCAACTAAAAAGATAGATAACTTTCTTTTAGTTCAAAACAGTAGAACTAAACTGAGCCTAACTAAATAGGTAATCCTTTTCAGCACTGCAATTTCGATGAGCAATAATGAAAACTAGCAATGTAAATTATGAGTAAAATTTGATGCATGAAAAGGTGCAGTAAAATGGAAAATATGTCCTCATCTGCATTAACAAAAATCAGAACAATTCCTCCAACTGCAAGCCATTAAAAGCCAATGCTACCTTATATTTTGTATTTAAATGTATCTTTCATGTAAGCATGTTAAAATTCTTAAAGAAATACGTTAGGTATGAGTTTTAAAGTGTACTCAATACACAGAAGGAAAATCTGAAGTGAAATATCTTGTTCAATTGTTCAGTGGTAAGAATCATGAAGAAGATAGGGTTGGATTTCTGTTAAAGCAATAATCTGTAAACAATCCGAATTGCTGGAAAACCTGTACTGTTTTTCTGACACAATGAAAGTTTTCAGATAACACTGTACTTAAACAGAAATAAATGCACTTCTATTGGCCTAACAGGTAACCCAAAATCTCCAAAATTAATACCACACAATTTCATAGTTATAAAATTGTAAATGTTTATTTATTTATTTATTTATTTATTTCCTAATTCAAACCATTTCATAAGGGAACAATTTAAAACTCTGCAGATAAATCAGGGCGTGATTTGGTCAGACTGGAGGCAGAGCTCAGGATCTCAGATCCGTACCGTGATGTGAGTCAAAGCATGATAAGGGACAATGATCAGAAGTATACTACCTCTTTGAACTAACCACTACCATACAATACTACCATAGATATATTTTGTACAGACTACACTTGACCTGGGCACTTTCAAGTGCTGTAAGCGTACAACATTGTTCTTCATTCTTTATAAATGTTATTTTCCTCTTTAAGCTATGTGAAATATGTAGTGTAATAGAAGATTCTTACATAATAGTAAGAATAGCAAAGTTTTATCACCAGTTTTGCTAATATCTATCGGAGATCATTTAATTTCTCTGTGCCTCACTTCTGCTTGTTCTGTACTTCTTGCTGCTTATAAAATATTAAAAAATGTGAATTTTAAATTCATGCTTTCTTGCATACCACAATATTTCCTACCTCAGTGATTTTGGTGTTATCTCCTGCATCAGTCACCTTTACTGGGGTCGAACGTTGAGAAACAGCACCTTCATCTTCTTTGTCTGTCCCAGAATCATCTTCAGAACTACTTGACACTGCCTCCTCACTTGGGGGTGGAGGAGCACTAGCAGCAGTTTTGCGCTGCAGTACAGTTTCTTCTCGATTACTTTTGTTCCTATAGAAGATAGAGAGTATTTATGAAATTAATTGAACATTAATAGTAAGTATTTAAAATTCCTAACTTTGGTTACTGGTTTACTAGGGGATAAGAGAAGTTCTACCCTGTGAAGAAACTTGCTGCTCATCTTTTGAATCCCTTAATTGATTTAGTTTTCTTCAATCTCTTCTTATTCTTGAGCATGTGAAGAGTGCTCACAGGATTATGCCAGCTTTTCTCCACCAATTCTCCATCTCTTTACTTAAATCCTCCCATACTGTGATATTAAAATGTATACATAAAAATTGAGACATAACGTCTTTAGTTTTGTTCTGGAAAAACATTTCAGTTGCTGACTAAAATTATGTACTTCACTAACTCTCTTATTCTCCAGCCTCTAATCTTCATCAAAAACTTACTTTTTTCTCCTCTTCCTTCTCTATACCTCTTCCCCTCAATTCAGTTCTCCCTCAACGTTTCCTTATGGGGCATGTATTTCTCAAGTTAAAAATTCTAGTCAATAAAAAGAGACTTATTTGTAAGAATCTGTTAAGATGCAGCATCTATCTTTTAGCAGACTAACACAGGGTCTAACTGTGTTAAAGCTCTGAAAGGTGTGCATTACTTTACCCATCAGAAACTGCATCATCCTTACATTCTCTACATCTTTTCCTACTGGCCATGTGCATGCCTTTTCAACTCAGAAACCACCACAACCTTTCCAGGAACTCTGGAGGAAGAGGGATTGGAAGGTAGATAGTGAACGTGTTAACAGACAAATCAGGAAGACCCTGTGATGGTGTGTTCCCCCTGCTCACTCCTTGCTCCCCTTGGCTTCTTTCCTCAATTCTCTTCTTCAGTCTGGCCTTGCTTACAAGGTGCTTACTGCACAGGAAGACAATGAACAACAGTACTGCCAATACTCTTGCTACAACAGATTAACAATCATAAATCTGTTTCAAAATGGAGACTGATGGCAGACCTCTGGTTCAACAGCTGAGGACCAATTGAGCCTGCACCTAAAAGGTGACCTATAGGGCAATCATCTTATCCCCATAAATAGTGAGGAGCCCAAGAGCATACTTTGAGCTCTCCTGCATGGCACCTGGCTGCACATCATCTCCCCTTGGGCAGGGTTTTCTCTTGAGATTACTGCATAGAGAACCCTTACACCCCGATATCGAGGCCTCTTGCCGATACAGATCCTTGGTAAGTGACTAATTGTTTTAGGTTTTGTTAGCCTTGCTAAGATCACATCTTAGATTGACTGTAAGCTTTGTTAGTCTTGCTAATTAACTGCACCCACACAATCCTGTAGACATAAAGCACTGATCAAGTCTGGGACTAGGAGTGGATTCAGCTGCACTTAGGCTACTTCCCTGCATGGTTCAAGGAGTTTAGAAAACAAGGGAGTTCACTCTGAACCTTGTTACTCAACAGGAGTGCCTCTTGTTGCATACATTTAGCCCTACCTTCTATGTAAGTGTATCCAGTCATCTCCAATCTTCATAAGTTCACAGATTCAAAGAATCGCTCAGGTTGGAAATGACCTTAAAGATCATCAAGTCCAATTGCAACCTAAGCATACTACCCTAACTCTAACAACCTTCCACTAAATCATGTCCCTGAGCACCACATCCATGCAATTTTTAAACACATCCAGGGATGGTGACTCAACCACCTCCCTGGGGAGCCTATTCCAGCGCTTAACAACCCTGTTGGTAAAGAAGTGTTTCCTGATATCCAACCTAAACTTACCCTGGTGCAACTTGAGGCCATTTCCCCTCATCCTGTCACCTGTCACCAGTGAGAGAAGACCAACCCCACTCTCACTCCAATCACCTTTCAGATATTGGAAGAGAGCAATAAGGTCTCTCCTCAGCCTCCTTTTCCCCAGACTAAACAGCCCCAGTTCCTTCAGTCTCTCCTCATAGGACATATCCTCCAAGCCCTTCACAAGCCTTGCTGCCCTTCTTTGGACTTGCTCCAGCACCTCAATGCCCTTTCTGTATTGAAGTGCCCAAGCTGCTACCTTAGTTACAATTAAGCTTTGTTAAATCACTATACTGCCTCCATATTATATCAATAAATATATTCTAGCTTCTCTCCTATGAGTGCAGTATAGTGCAGATGTTTTCCATCCACAACAGACTCTAAAGCAAAGTATGATAAGAGGCTTCGATGATAAGATGCAGGTGGGTGAAAACAGTAGTTCAGGTTACAGCTCTAATGCTCTCAGCAGCAAAGGCATGGAGGTCGCTAGTGTCACTTGAGTTCCACTGTCAGAGCTGTACATTTGCAAACTCATACAGCAATTTATCTCTGTAGTGAATTAGCTACACTTCCCATGTTTTAGCTACACATGTAAACAAGAGGCCTCACAAAGGTTATTGATCTGAGACCACCCCTCGCTCTATCCTAAGTACATTAATGCATGAGAATTCTTACAGCTAGAATGAACACCTCAGAGGGAAAAAAGCCACAGAGTTTAAGTTTATTTTCAGACTCAGCAGTAACTGACATCTGCTTAAAGAAAAATATACAGAAAGTATCAAATACTGTATTCTCCTCAGAAAAAATTAAGGAGGTTATATTCTCTGCTTTTTTAAATAAGGTGAAGATCACAAGAAAAGCAGAATGAAGCAAGTAGCCAAACACTAATAAGAGTGATATCCCCATCCCACTGCCAACACACACACAAGAGAATGCCAAGATGTAATTGTCTTAGGGACAGATGAAAACAGAATATTACATCTTTCAGAAAGATTACAGTAGATCAGAAGGTCCTGAAACAAAACAAAACAAAACAAAACAAAACAAAAAAGGCCACCATTCCTAGAAGCCTTTTAAAACAAAAAAGAAAACTATTTGTTTCAGTTTTAATTTAAAGCGCTGCAAAGTCTATGCAAAGTTGTATAGCAAACTATTCAGACAGTAGGTAGAAAACATAGTCTGCTTGGCCAGACAGATAAGCCTAATGGAATATTAATCAACTTAATGAGGAAAACAGCATTGACATGTACTTTGCATTTTGTGGGAAATGTCAAGCCCTGTGCTTTCAAATAGCTGTAGTGAGCTTCCCCAGATATGAAGCAGCACTTATCATTACCGACATGGGAAACAGAGGGAAGTAGAATGAGATCCTGTGTATGAAGTAGACCCTAGTAAACACTAGTATCAGAAGAGCAACACTACAATCTAATCAGTATCTCTGAAGCAAGTTCAAACACACAGCAGTATGTGGTATTTCAAAACAGGAATTCAGTATGTGCAATTTCAAAACAGGACTACAAATATAACTCCTAGATACTAAGATGGAGATAAATGGTAGTTCCTTATACTTATTCAGATTGAAAAAAGAGCTAGAAGAGGATCATAATGGATTTGGTATATTCAGTATTGTGGAGAAGCTTTTATTGAAGAAGAAATCTAGATATGGGTAAAACATTATTTCCCTTTTTCTGGTCAAGAACCAGTGGCATCATCTCTACACAAAGGCTTCTAGTACAATGGAGGAATCAAACAAGAGGGCTGGTACTGTAAAATTATGATCTATTATAAAACAAATGTAATTCTGGTATCACAACCTGATCAGGACAGTTAGGCATATGTCCCACATGCCTAAAAAAACAGAGAATTCCACTGATAAATGCTGTGAATCTACTGATGTCAGTAGTACCATTGTACAAATAAGGTTGTTTGTGACTTAAGAAAAGCAATCATATCGCTGTGTTATATAGTGCTTATAATCTAAAGGTTTTTTCGTTTTTGTTTTTTTGTTTTTGTTTTTTTTTGCATTCACATCCTCTTTAAAAAGAGGTGTACTCTTGCATTTAGTAATAAATTCTCTCTCTCACATAATAGGCATCTCTAAGGTAAGGTAGAAGTCTTAAGCCACATTTTACTCCAGCACACAAGCCAATGCATGGCAAACCTTATGAGAAATACCCAGGGAGTCCTGGAACATGACTTCGATCCAGGTGACTATCCTACAACAATCCCTCAAAATCACAGCAGAGAGCTCAAGAAAAAGCTTGAGAAAGATAAAAACATTAAGAATTTCATGCTGTATCTGGAGATAATTTAGTGCAAAATACCAACATTATTTCAAAGGAGAAGAATGAAGCTTGACTTCAAAATCACCCACACTTTCAGAGTTCTTTGGAGAAATGAACTGAATAACTATAAAACAGTCTTTCTGTTTATTTCCAGGAAACATTACTAGAATTAAATCACGCTCTACTAGCGATAAACCCAGACCACTCAACGTTTATTAACAGTGAGTCCCTCAGGGTCAAAGCATGACAGATGTTATTTATGAGACAGGCAAATTTTATAGCTTATAACAGGGCGTTAAGTTTTCAGAAGAACTTACTATATTGTGACAGAACAGGTTTAATCATTACTGATAAAAGGTTTCCTTAATATGAGGTATCTAAGGAAGAATGAAGTGGTTCAGGAATAATCTTCATAGCCCTTACGTGATATTGCAAATCAAACAGAACAACAGAATAAACAGAATAACAAAGCAAGTTCAGGATTCAAAAATAGCTAAATGAGGCATTCAATTGTCTCAGTAACTGTTTTGGAATTGTTTTATATCAATTTATAAATTTTATACAAATGTTTTAATAAATATTTTTCTGTAACACTTAAATTTTTAATCAAAGACCATGTGGAAATTGGCAGTTACTGCTGTTTGAAGATAGCATCTGTATCCTTTAACATGCCAGTTTAATGAAACTGAATGATAACTTACAGAAGCATTTTAACTGTTTTTTTTATAATACAACAAAACACATGATGTTTGACAAGTCTCTCAGACATATGGTTTGAATTTTGAGAGGTCTTGTATGGAGCCAGTGGTTGGACTTCATTATCCCTGTGTTCTCTTCCAACTTGGGACATTCTATGATATTATGTTCTATTTATACGAGATTTACTCTTCTTTCTTTTGGAAAAAGGGGGAAGAGGAAAGGGGGAAAGGGGGAAAGGGGGAAAGGGGGAAAGGGGGAAAGGAAAGAGACAGTAATGGTACCAAGAGATGACCAAATTTGAACAGCTTCTGTATCTTCATTCTAGATAAAATTACCTTACAGGTCTCTCTTAAATAGAAAAGATTAAACAAGCCTGAATAAAGAATTCCCAGTATCAAGTACAAAACTAAAATTAGGTATGATTTTCAAAGTGTACATTTCCACAGTACTCCAGCAATGATTTTTTTATTTCCCATTTCGCAGAAAATACACTCCACATAGTGTTCAATCTTTTCATTACAATTTCACTATTGTTAACTCGGAACAAAATTTGTTATTTCTAACTTACCCCAGCACTGATTTTCCAGTTTCATCAGGTTTACGAACAGTAAATGGACTTGGATCAATCCCCATATTCTTTGGCATAAAATCCCTGGCCAAAGAGGAAATAAAATATCACTGTAAGAAGAGTTCAAAACAAAACCAAAACATCTTCTAGAAGAGCCAACTCTAACATCTACCTTTGAATTAAAAAATAAGCACGAAAAACAAATTAATCATTACAAGTTATGTAAATGTAAAACCCCTCAGTATTTCAAACATTTTCAATGGCACCATTTAGCTTTGTGAAGCAGCTGCAAATTTTGCCACTTGCCAAAGAGGATAGAGCAATAGCATACTCCTGTACTGAAGAAGCCCTGTGACTCATATGCATTGTTTTCAAAATGCTGCCAACACTCAAATTGGGTCAAAAAGCTACGTGAAACATAATCTGTCTGGAAGTCATTAGCTAAAGCGTGATTAAGATTATGCTTAGAATATCTGTCTGATTGCTGCCAACAAAAATTATCAGGCCAGCTCTAAGAACCACATGAACTGAAAAAAACAGCTGTAAAATTCAAGCAGAACAATTACAAAGCAATTGCTTTGGAGGTACCTTCCATGACCTACTGAATCCACAAAGAAAAGCCCATTTCTCAGCCTTCAAATGCCTACACATTAGACACTCTGCAGTGGAAAATAATTTTAAATTAATTAAGTGCTATCTGGACAGAAATTTTGAGCATTGTTGAGCATCGCTTTTCCTTTTTAACATTATGATTTAACTTCCAGAATTTTGCTAAATTTGAGGTTTGAAAAAGAAAAAATCTAGCATGTTACCCAGGTTTAAGCAAATAAATGAAGCACACATTTAATTCACACTATATCTACTTCCAGTTAAGCAGTTCTAGTCCCAAAACAACCCAAATATACCGTGTAGAATTGGTCATTGCTAAGCAGAAGGTCTCATCAAAGCTGCTCAACTCATACGGCCGAAAAAACTCATTATGGATATCAATTTCCTCTTCATACTTGTGGAATTTCTTCACTGTTAATTTGCGTCTGTTTTCAGCACATGTCACTGGGGAAAGGAAAAAAATTATCTTCTTTACCAACCATAACTGACTCTGCAGTAATCTGATTACATAGCCACCCTACTCGACATTTTTCTATAGCCATAGTCCATCTAGGACAAGAAAATATGATATAAAAGAGATGCAGAGCACATTTTAATAAATGCACATTATCAATCACCATAAATTGATGTCTCTTGCTGAAGAAAATTCCTCATAAAATATTCTCCAAAGTAACCCAGAGAAATAAGATATAGTAGCAAATCCTTATCTGCAGCAGAAATATTACCACTAACATAGACTATAAATAAATTTTAACAAGAAAGGAAAAAAAGGAAAAAAGAATGATGTTTGTCCTGACACAAACTTATGGAGGTCAGGTTTTAGCTACATGTTTGTATTACTTAATTCTTCAACTCTAGAGTTAAATATCTCTTGCATCCTGCACCCCATTGTTCATCCCATTGTTGAGGAAAAAATACATAGTACTTAACTTTTTCTTTTTTTTAAAGGATTTGAGGTCTAAAAGAATTACAAAGCTTTACTGACTAAAACCTCTTTAAGATACTCTTAAGGCAAGAAGCAAATACAGTTCCTACCTTCATCAAAAGGAAGAGGTAAATGCTTTAGCACACCTGTCGTCCACCAGTAAGTATAGCTGAATGGAAAATACAGATACACAGTTGATATAGATTTGATCTTGCATCCAGTCTAAACATTTGCACATAGCAGTTATCCAGCCATATCGAGTCCCACTGGTAAACATTTCCTTATAAATCAAATGTGAGAGGAAGTAAAGAATTATCCTCAGATGGATGCTCTCCATAGATTCCTACCCTACAGCTTTGCACTGAGGGCATGAAATATAACCACATGAAGTCCAACTCAGCACTGAACTAAGTGTATTTTCAAGTGCCTTACCTATAGTATTGAAAAATTAAGCTCCTAGAACATACAGAAGGTAGCTGGAGGAAAAAAAAAAAAAAAGAACAAAACACAAAGCAATGTGGTAAGAATACTTTGTATGTTGTGTTTTTGCTTTTTTGCTTTGACCAGAGCAAGAAAGATTCCAAACTCTACCCAATCACTATTTATTTCCTAAAAATTAGGAAAAGAGTATGAAGAAATGAAAGCCATTTATCGTAATAAAGAAAACTAGAAGATCCTCAAGGCAACTCACTTCTACACATGGAAATACGTTTTAATGTGACAGCTGTCTGTCCCAAGTATAAGAACTGCATGTTGTTATAATTAATAGCAAAAAAGTGGGCCTTTTTCTTATTCAATATTTCTGAAAAAAAAAAAACAACAAAAAACAACAAAACAAAACCACTAAAGGAAGTGAATGTAGTATTCATAAAATAAAGCACTGTTAATCTTTCATTCATATTTACATGTTTTCATTTTTCTCAAATACACTTCAAAATTTTCTCTACACTACTCTGAGTGTCTATTACTCCATTATTTGGGCTTAAAATATATTTACTTATCTTCACTGATTTTACTTCAAATATATGCATATTCACAATGTTGTAAGGGCCTTAATTAGAGAATATAGCCGTTATCTTCACCAGATAACAGTGTAGCTGCCTGGAGCAGAAACAACATGTGTACTGTGGTGCCCAGAGATTGACTTGTTAGTGGGACTCCACAAACTGTGCCGAACAGTCAGGGCAGCACATTACAGTCCTAACAACTGTGAATGTCCTGAACAGGAAAGAATGAGTTATGAATGAAAGGCCCATCTCTTGATGAAGGACTACATCAGGTCATGCAAGCAAGCTAGTTTTTCCTTTCCTGCAGACCCATCTGGCATTACTAACATGAGCTAGCATCAGCAGAAGGAGAAAAGGATTGAAATTTAGAAACTGTCGTATCACATGCTGACTGCCCCATGTGTTAATGGAATAAGCAGCCAACCAAGACAGGGTTGGACTCTTCTCTAGACAAAAATCCAAATGCAGATATTCACACCTACCATTTGTGATATGGAACTCACAGAATGAACAGAAATATAAAGCAACAAAATTCATAAAACAGATGATGTAGTAACAAGTCTAGTACTGTCCTTAGCCTTAAAATGGAAAACCCTTTTTAGACACAGTATTTACAATCCTTAGTGAAACCATTTCACATTCTAAAGCAATCGCTCTAGAAGTTACTCTGTAATTTTTGTGCTTTAGCTCTATTATCTCTGTATACCACTGCACAACTACAACAGGATACAAATGAAGAAAAAACATCATCAAAATAGGCCAAACATGGCTGAAAGGAAAGTAACAAATAACAGGCTTCGCGGCAAACACAGCTGCAGACTAAGGGCACTGCATGAGAATATAACCAAAGTTTGTACTAATAAAAACACTAAATACCACACTGACTTAATAAATCTAACCATCAAAAAGACATTTATACACAGTTTAACAGAACAAAGATAGCTGTACTTCTGTAAAATTGTTTAGTATTTCACACTGCAGGACAATTTTGTATTAAATGAGACTTCTTCTTCAACGCTAAAATAAATCCTTCAAAACAGCAGCGTCCAACACTTTCTGTAATCTCCTGAAGAAAGTTATTTTCTTTTATTTTTTTAAGTGCTTGCAAAAGCTTAAAATTCATTAGTTATTTCAAAAAGAAAAAAAAAAAAAGTTTTCAACATGCTGATTAAATTATTTGGTTAGCAGCATGCTATTAGAGCTATACCCAACAGAAACCAGAATATCAAAATACCTTCGCCTGGTCTGTGACAGACTGAGGGTGTTCTTGTGATGCAAATAGAAATCAGTAGGAAGTTCCCAGAGATGAGGCTTTCCTTCCATAGGCTTGAATACTCCGAGGAACAGATTGATAGATTCTTGCCTGTCTGCATCTGTTAGACAAGACATACAGTTAATGACATGCAGAGCTCAAGCCCACCGAGGCATCTGCTTACTTGTTAGACTTTCTCCTCACACAACAAACATATAGTTCCTAAGACTCCTACAGAGATCTCTGGGCTTCAAACCTATCAAAACTTCATTTAGACCCCACTTTCTGCCATACTGCAGTGCACATGCAGTTGGTTCCAGGTTTTTCTTTGCTTTTCTAACAAAGAAGAGACAAATGCTCTGCCTTGGCAGAAGTAAGACTCAGTCTCCCCCTTGCTTCTATGTGTGTACGCACAAAGGATGTGAATGTATTTTTGAATGTGTCAGGGAATGTGACCTATCCTGATGAATTTACTGCATACCAAAAGTTCCGTTACAGAAGGATCAGCTAGTCCAGAGATGTGATGGAAGCCCAATCCTTGGAGACATTCAAAGTCAGGCTGGACTGGGCTCTGAACACCCCGATCAGGCTGTAGATGTTCCTGTTCATTGTAGGGGAGTTGGACTAGACGATTTTTAAAGCTCCTTTCCAACTCAAATTATTCTATGATTCTACGAAAGGCGAGTTCATTAAATCAAACAAGAACCAATACAAATCATCAGTACATATAAATTATGAAATCTTTTGGTTTTCTTGAATAATTCATAGTAAAATGATTAAACTTCATTAATACCTTTTAAAAGTCTGAACTTTTTTCTTGTAGACTGAAATTACCAAAATATGGGTTTCTCTCACCATATTCTAAGCTTCAAACTACAGAAGGCAAATGCTAAAATCCAGCAGTTAGCTACCACTGCAGACAAACAAAATGCTGTTTGTCTACATTTTTTAAATTTTGCTTGCTATTGAACTGCAGGTAGGATGAATTATAACAGATATGTGAAAAATTCGGAGTCAGATCAGGATGGTGAACCATAATGAAGAAAGCTTTGCAGGCAGACATGTAGCAGCAGAGGATGGCTCGTGCAAAATATATCCAGAAAAAAAAAAAAAAGGAGGAATATGTGGAGAACTGAGCTCTACGTAAGCTCTGATGAATCAGCAAGTGGAAAGCTCCTCTCCATTCTTGTTTGCATTTCAGTATTTATCAGACACAGAATAGTTCAGACTAGAACTAGTGATGGCACTACTCCATCAGCTCTTTCCATGCTACAGAAACAATACTAAGAGAGATCAGTGCCCCTTAAGCAACAGACTTCATCACATGGATAAACTGTGAAATTTCAGTATACCAAAAAGCAGATAAAACAACAGGTAGAATCCACAAAGCAGTGGGATGACAGCAAGGACAAAATTGGTTCCCGGTCCACAAAAGTATCAATCAAAACGTCCTTTCTCCTAAAATACCACCATCTCTTCCCTCCATACAATGATGGTTTGTTTTTTTTTTTTTTTTTACAGGGAATTAGACACATGACTAGATGTTCTATGTAGAGTTCCATATAGAAATCTGGTAACAAGATTATAGAAGAGTAAGGAACTTGACAGGATGGGTACATACGGAGGTCAATATTTGGATGTGGTATCTTCTGTATAAAGCAGTCACATGGCGAAACAGGGCAAGGTACAAGGAAAAGGGAAATAAAGCAGAAATTCTGACGCTGCTTGGCTTCACTTCCCAACTTAAAGGAACTTTCATACAGAATCTGGCTTTTTCCACCTTTTCTTTCCACTCACATTCTTTCCAGACACTTTTATTGCCCTCTCAGAGTACTTTTCCTAAAGGATATTTTATCTTCTTTCTCGCTTTTCACTTTCTCTACTTTGTTAAGAAGATCAATTTACAAATGCTAAGTCTTCTAGACACTGACACTCAAAGCACACATCAGTACTTACGGTTTTCAGGACAAATTATTTTTGAGAAGACATGTCACACTTTAACTACCTGTGTGAGGTTTACATAGCAAGGTTTTGGTAGCAGGAGCAGGCCCTGGGCTGGAGCTGTAACCTGTGGATAAGAGCTTGTGGTGGGGCAGGAGAGCCCTGTGGGGTAGGGAGCTGTGTTAGAGCAGTGCTTGAATAACTGCAGCTTGCGGGAAACCCACATCGAACGAGCTGGAGAAGGATGGTGAGCAATAGAAAGGACCCCAGATGGAGCAGGGGCAGAGGAGGAGCAGCAGAGGCAAAACATTATGCACAACCCCTGTTCCCCTGTGCTGTTCAGGGGAGCAGTAGAAGAAAGCAGATAGGGAAAAGACGTTTTTAGTTTGCCTTTAGTTTTCACTGCAATCCATTGTTACTAATTGGTAATAAACTAAATATCTTTCCTAGACTGAGTGTGTTTTTCCTGTGAAAGTAGTAGATGAACAAAATTCTTGCCTTCATCTCACCTTATCTTACTTTTCTCCCTTTTACAGAGTGTGGCGCTAAACAAAATCCAGAAAAGCAGTCTATTTTGTGCATAAAACTTAGAGGAATCCAAAGTGGAAAATAAATTAACAAGAACAAATAGGTTAAAACTAGTGGGATATGGGAACGCTAAAAGGCAGAGACAAGCCTCCTTTGTTCATTTACCATTGTTTCACCTGCCAGGAACAGGAGGTATTCTGAAATTGTTAACTAAATCAGAGCGAAACAAGATAATTCAGTTAAAAACTGTGTCACTACTTATATGACAGATGCTAAAATGAAATAAAGCAAAATGAAATTTCTTCTGTGAAAAACAGCTTGAATTTAAACCCAGACCAATTGAATTAACCAATTAATTATCTGAAATGTTCTATGGCAACAGTTCGTTAAAGCATTCTTACCTTTCTTCTGTAGCAAAGAAATGACTGCTGTTAAATGTTACACTGCCAAAGGATACAAACTCTCTTTTGCTTTTATTGTTTCAGCTGTACTGCTGTGCTTTAAATTCAATAGAAATACAGGACATTTATGAGAAAATGTCTCTCCACTGTTTTACTTTTCAACTCAATTTCAATGTAGGTAATAAAATATACCATTAAAAACGTTCTGCGCGTAAGTCCTCAGGCAAGCACAATTACATTTGTGAATATGACTTGGAAAGCAGACAGTTAACTGGAAAGGAGATAATCCTTCCACTCTCCCCACTGTCTTTTTTTAAGGTTTGAACAATTTTATGATTTAATTTTGAACAAATATAATGAGAGCTTTTGTCTTTGAAACATTGTCTGGAGAAAAAAAAGGATATTGAACTTTTCAGATCAATTTTCTTATCTTGATGGAAAATATCTCATTTCAAAAATAAATATATAAGAACGTGTCAATACGCTGGGGAACACAGACAAAAGAGCAAACAGGTTTACTCACTTCATTGTTAGCATTGACTGTTATAATTATCTACAAGCAATAGAAAGACTGCACCGATTTTTCAAAAGATACTGCAATGTACGTGTATACTAGCACATTTTAAGACCATTTGAGAAAACAGGAACTGAAGGGGCCATTTAATTGAATTAGCCAAAAATAATCTACTGCTCTCAATCTGAATTTGTAACTGCACTACATGACAAATTACTAAATCATGAGAGATTCAACATAATTGGGATTATAAGATCCCATGACTAAAAGGGTATAGTAATTAAGTTTATTTTCATACAACACTAAAAGGTAGTTTACTATGTCCAGCCCTGTCTGTGGATAAACAGATTATTCTAGATTCCAGAAGCTTATTATGCATGTAGCAAATCCAGCACTGAAGAGCTCAATGTCACATTATTTTCTAAGAGGCACAAAGCTAATGTTTTTCTATTTCCTTTTTTTTCAATCGCAAATGAAAGAGAAATAGCAGAATACAATGAATCAGAATGCCTGTCTGAGATGGTCTCGAAGGAACATCTAGTTCTCAGATGAATGAACTTCTCGTATCTGATATAACTTACTTGTTTACAGCCAAGGTAATTCAAACAGCTGAGCACCCAAACTAAACTGCACCCTATGCTGTTTTCAAATGCTAGAATTAAAAACATGCATGCAAAAAAAAGTCAGAGTTTTTGCCTAAATCCATAGCATTTTTTCAAGTTAACATAAAAATCAACTGTCCCGTATTTTCAGGAAGAAAATTTGACTTTCTTCTACGTTTGACTGACTAACCTGATCTTGAGAACATTTTTAACTCTCCATTTTCTATTACATACGCAACATATTACAAATTCATACGTACAAAACAAATCTATAGGAAACGATGCCACATATCAAGACGTAGGTTCAAACTGCATTTGGTTATCATTCTTAGAAGCCCAGGCCTTATCTTGCATTAGTATCTGCAGGCAAATCTCTTTACCATCACATTTTACTTTTTCTCATCTGTTCAACTTAATTAGTAGTGAGCCATGAGGTCAATGGGAAAAAAAAAGTGACATTCTTAAAAAATGTAAATTGTCACTTTTTTTTTTTAATGATAAACAAACAAAGCAAGAGTAGCTAAGAGGTTTCTCTTAGGAGACATTTAGCAAGCCGTGTGTGATCTTGTGCTGAATCTGACACAATGTATGACTTCAAGTCAATCACTGACATTTTCTGCATCTGCTACTACTCATAAATAATATTAATAAGCATTATAAATAAGTTTCTCACATCAGAAACAAAGAAGTGCAGGCTCACAAAAAGGATAGGATTATTTTTATTTTAAAGGACAGATAATGAGAGCAGAATAGCAAATCAGAATCTTCTTCTAAATCTCTGCAGAAACCTCTGCTTTCTGAGATAACTTGAATAATAAAAAGATTTCTCCTAGTTTATTGCAGTAACACACAAGGAGATGCCACCTGAACAGCAACAGGCATGCTGAACAGTGGATCTTTAAATTTTATTGGGGAAAAAAAAAAAAAGAGTGTGCTAATGTTTTACAGCCTATTTATCTCAAAAAAGTTTATCTACTCGGTGGGGAATGTTTTCTTTTAAATTTATTTTATTTGCCTTTTCTACCACAGATTCAACAGTTAGTAGCTTCTACCAATGCAAAACAATTATTTACATGAGACTGCATTTTGTTTGAAGTCCCCAGAAATATCACATGCAAAACAAAACAACAATTTTAAGAAATACTCAATTTGAAGCTTCCTATTTGTGCTTAGAACTTATTTTTGCCAGTTTCCTTTTCTTTGTTGAAACCATTCTCCCCATGACTTTAACAGCTCTGTAACAGTTACCTGCTTCTCTACTGAGCTGCAAATATCACTGCAGTGGCAGTTTCAATGCTACCTGTGTACATTTGCTAAAGAGTTCTCATATCTGTTAAATAACTTTACCAAATAAGGCTGCATGATACAACATGCATTTGCATAGGATACACCATAAAAATTCCATCAAATCAGAATATCAATTTGATGCCATCTGATTTTACTGAATTATTTTCAAATTATTGTACAGAGAATCACTGCTATAAGATCATAGTAGTGATTATTGAAGCATGATGTTTTCTAAATTATGGCTCAAAAGAAAGCACTGAAATGTACCTGAAAAAGCATTACTGTAATATCTTGAGAGCGTTTGCATAATGTCTTTGGAATGCTGAGTCCATGGAGCTATCTTCCTATAGGTTTTTACCCTGTGAACAAGCTGAGAACCTCCATACTGCAGGGAAAGCGTATCTCCATGATCTTCATATAATTCTTCAAATAATCTGAAGGAGAAGAAAAACATGGCATTTGTCAACCTGCTTTTAAGAAAGAAAGAAGTGTAACATTCAAAATTGCATTTACAAGTAAAAGCACTCCGAAACATGTTAGATACCTTCATACATAGAATTGCTTCACTGCATAACAAGCAATACATTTTCTTCTCCTTTCAGTTTACAAAACAAGTATTTCATTAAAACATGTTATCAATAACTTGTTAACACTGAAATTTAAAAGTATGTCTTTATTCAGATAAATATGTGAAAATTATATTCAGTTTTAGTAAGTGGATTAGGTAAGTATACTAAGACTTTCAGCAATTTGGAACACATCAGAATGCATTCACTCCACAGAATATGCACTTCTGTAGATTCAGAGAGAAGATTAACACATTGCATTAGCCCATAGGGAGTAAACAAACAGTATATCATCATAAACTAAGGCATTTTAAATATGCTAAATGGGACAGAATGTGCCAATATCTCAAGGCTATGTTTTCTATTAAGTTCACTAGGAATTAAGTTAACGTAACTTTCCAAAAACTACCTAATTATAATGGCTCAAAGGTATAAAAAGTAGGAACATGACTGTGAGAAATGTGAAGGGCAGTCACATACAATTTGCTAGAGCTGAAAAATGTGCGGTAAGAGGGTAGAGTCAGCCATTAAGATAAACAAGGAGAACTAGTCAAAAACAGTACTGTTCTCAAGAACCAAGACTCTAAATTGAGAGCTGTCCAAGCAACAAAAAAACCATCAAGAAGCAGCTCTAGCACAACCAAAACATGAAGATCATCTCAGAAAACAAGGTCAGGAAATGAAGTTATCCCAAGGAGCTGGCACCCAGTCTAAGAAAACAAATTCTCAGAAGTGGACCCTAAGGCCCTGCCTGAGCAAGACAACCACAAGTATGACATATAGCAAGAAGAAGTTGAAAATGCAGTCGAAAGGAAAAAAACACCACCCTTCTCCTTGTCTTGTAGAAACTTATTTCATGTCAATATGCAGACACAGTAACTCAGGCATATGCACCTGACCTATCATAATACCTAAGAAAGAAGAATCCATTCAGGAGTGGAGGAGAGGAGAGAGCAGAGGAAATAAACAACAAACCAACAAAAAACACATCCTTAGGAAAGTTCCCAATAAAAGACTAGTGCTGCACAAGCAACCCAAGAACCATCCGACTGAAGTCTTCCTCAAAAGATTCAAGATGAAGAATACTTATGTAAGCAGCAAAACCATTTCCAAAAAAACAAAACACCTGTCCAGCAAATCTTCTGCCTAAGGTCAAGTACAAATACATCTGCCTAACAAAAAAAAACAAAAAATAAATTCACAAACATATGCATGGTATCATGAGCTGTGAACAGTTGCTTGAGAGCATAAATACTGCCTGTTTCTTCAGTTTAGGTATGTTAGTTTCTTTTAAAAGAATGAGAAAGACAGAAAACCCTGTCAACTAAAAGCTAAAAATCCCCATATGTTCAAGGCAACAATTGGCAGGAGAAAGGAAAATACCTCTCAGAAATTTCCCAGTCAGCCATGGGACACTGAAGAACTGAGTTGCAGTGACCTTGCAATAAAGGTTCAGAGGAAGCTGACAACTTGAAATTCATTGAGGATGTTGATCCACTTGATTTGGAAATAATTTGTAGAATTAAATTAACCTTCCATAGCCTCAAACTATTAAGCCTGCAAATAGACAAAGACTAGCCTTCCGTGGAGAAAGGTAGTTAAGTATATACAATCAAATAAGCAGCAAATGTACAAATGCTCTGGGAAACCTCTTAGATGGGACAACTACTACATTAGAGGGATTGTAAAGAAATGCTTGCAGAAACGGTCCTGCTCAATTAAATCATAAGGAAGAAAAATCCTATTAGATATAATCAGACTTCAAGATATATGTTTTTTCTCATCCTTTGGGAAAACTAACCCAAATAAATGCTAACCTCAGAAATAAAGCTCAACAGAGATTCTGGATTGTAGCCAGTGAGACCATATGAAAAATCATAATTAGTATAGTGGACACTCAAACTGCGATGAAAACAATAGTTAGCAGTTTTCCAGACACATTATCTTGATTCAGGATGACAGTGTGCTGAATACTAGTCTCTCTGGTCAGTTAGAAGAGTGTAAATGAAGAGGAAGAGTATCCGGCAATCAGATACTTGATATGGGAAAAAGAATGCAGTACATCAAAGTGAAAGACTGAAAAATGGAGATGCATCACAGCCGATGCTTCTCTTCAAAATCTATTGGATTATGAACACAATTTTGTAGTATTTCTGAATATGGTAATTCAGAAAAAAAGTCTTCACAGATGAGAAGTTTCAGAGAGGTATACACGTCATGCTATGAAATGTGTAATAGCTAATAGCTACATTTCAGAGAGATTATAAAAAACACGATATCCAGGAAAACAAGAGGAAGCACCTATTAAAATCTTAACTATAGATGGAAATTTGGGTGGCTGGAAAGTGGAGAGGGAGCAAGAGGGAGAGAAGTTAGACAGCAAACATGAGACTATTGGAATAGGAAGCAACAGACAAAATTTTGGATCCCAAAATAGGGGTGAAAAGGTGAAAGGTAGTAAAACCTAAGGAATGCTTGAGCTGATGAAGTAAGTACTTGTTGTGAGGACAACATAGTGTGGGTATAAGAGACTTGTCCATTTCCTGATCCCCACTGGTTAGAGCCCAACAGATCCAATTGCCAAGTCCCTAGAGGGTTGCACAGCAAGTGGTAATTGCAGCAGCAGTTGCTTCCCAGAGGTAAAGATGCAGCACCCAGCAGCTGGGACACACAGGATAAGAAGCATTGTGAGCACACCATGGAAGCCAGCTGGCCAGTGAAAACATCCCAGCCATCAGACAGAGGCCAACAGCCGCCAGTTGCAAAGTGAGCCACCACACTGTGGCACCAACCAATTGCTGGAAGCTAACTGAGGAGAAAGGACAGAAGCTGAAGGTACATCTTGAGTAAGGTGAGAGGAAGAGACTGAGAGAAATGCATGACCGAGGACTTGATCATTTTTTGAAACATGAGTTACTTCTCCACATTGCAAACCTAACAAAACACTAGGCAATGACAGCAGTGAAGCCATAAGTTTCATTGTCATGACTGTGGATGTATCAGGAGGGTGAACCGCGATAGGACAAGGGAGAATGGTTTTAAACTGAGACAGAAGAGGTTCAGGTTAGATATTAGGAGGAAGTTTTTCACACAGAGGGTGGTGACGCACTGGAACAGGTTGCCCAAGGAGGTTGTGGATGCCCCATCCCTGGAGGCATTCAAGGCCAGGCTGGATGAGGCTCTGGGCAGCCTGGTCTGGTGGTTGGTGACCCTGCACATAGCTCACTCCTCTCACTCCCAGAGCACTGCAGTTTAAATTGATTCATTTTTTTAAATAGTTTGAGGGTGCTCGAATAAGTATAATTACAACCCAGTTGGAGAGAACAGCTTTGCTGAAAACTCCTCTCTTCAATAAACCAAAAAGCACGAAATTTATCAAAGGAAATGTAGGAAATATCCAGGTGAGATGCACTTCCATAAAAATATCAATTTGGCATTCTGCAGAACAGCACATACCTATTTCAGTTTTTATTCTCAATTTACACTTTGCATCAACCAAATGAAATAAGTGTTATTTTTATGTTGCATTTATTTAAGAGGGAAACTTTTCAGTCTGTGTTTAGTTATATAGAGTGAAGTCAAGCAGCTATTTTGTAAGAAGCCTAACTAACATTTCCAGAATTGGAAATTTTCAGTGTGACTGGATTTTCTCAAAACAGTTGAAGTATGAATTTTTAGACTTAACTGAATAACTACAAAATCATTTCAATAGAAAAAGAAATGCACTTTTCCTTTTTACAGGCAGCACTTTACCCAAGTAAAGTCTCTTTACATAAGATCAAACAAACAAATAAAAAAAAGTCCACCACGACACAATTAATGTATCTTACCGAACAGCATCTGTATCAAACTGTAAATTGGGCTTATCGATCAGTCCCAGCGAATAGAGTTGGTATGCCAAAGCACATTTTCCTACCATGAACTGGGCTGTGTTAGTACGATCTAAACAGTCCACACAATTGGTTCGGAGAACTCCAGTCTGGTAAAGCAATGCAAATAAGAGATTTGTTTGGTTTTTTTAAAATTAAGAATTTACCATATTCATTATTACTACCTTTTCTTACTGTCCAACTACTTGTCAAATCTCTCATATTGGATTTTATGTCAGTGCACAGAACTTCAATCAAAGACTTTTTATATCTAGCAATCTATATTACTGCTATAAGGTCTACTTTCAAAATACTCTTTCTTCAACCATTACTGGAACTTACCTCAGAAATAAAGTGTTACATCAGTGAAGATCTTATTTTCAACTATGCTCTAACTACTGCATGTAACAAAGCACGCTGTCAGGTTGCTGTGGTTCTACTACGATGGTGCTCATATTTTGAGCTTTCCATATCTCGTGCTTGCACCTCCACTCTTCAGTTTCATAATGCATACAAATTTATAACATTAACAGATGCTAGACACTCCCACACAGTAGCATGAGTGATTCTTCTGCTCAAATATATTTATGGCTACATCTGTGCTAGTTATCTAAACTTTTACTGTCTTAATGAAGAAGCACATTTTGAGTGTGACTCACAAATTGTCCATCCCAAGACAAGATGAACCATGATGGAAATGCTTACACAGAACACTTACAGTGACTACCTCAAAGCTCATAGACAGAAGAAATCATATCCTTAACACAGGTAAACCTGCAAGGCTAACATTGAGAAATCTAAATAGCATTTGTATTCATCTTTATGAAAACACATCCGAGTGTTCAATTAATAAAGGAATGGTCACATCCTTTCCAACTTAAGAGAATTTCAAAATCATGAATAGCAAGTCAAAAGTCATTAATGTTTCTCAAAATATGCCCAGTGTTCAGAGTACATAACCATAACACTAAGGTATACATCTGTTACTTTGGAATTTATCACACTGCACTTTTCTTACTACAAAGAAAAAAAGTATTTCTAGTTGTATTTTCTTTCAGTGGCAGAAATAGCAATGATGTACAGAATATTCAGCAGTGGTAAAATTGTAATTGCTAATTTTTAGGTGTATGAATGTAACCAGACTTAGGAATGTTTATTCCTCATCCCTCCTGTCTAATATTATATTACATAGATTGTTAAAAAGTTGCTGTTTTATCTTTTGCTCTACGGCTACTACTATAGACTATGTGAGTAGTGGAAAGTAGTTTAAAATCCAAACACTTCTCAGACTACATTCAGCAAAAAATACAATTCCAGTAGCATAAAGTTTTCTGGAACTATCCAAGAACTTCAAGCCCTATTTCCTATTTAGGTTTCTTGCATGGACTGCAGTAATGCTGTTTATTCTATTATAAATGTTACTTTAAGAGAGTAAGCTGTGAATCAATCATTAAGTATCTATGTGAATTATTTCACTGACACTTTGGGAAGATTTAAATCCCTACATCTTTGAATTAATAAAGTCTACTATCTTACTACCTGCAAGCGGCCAGTGGAAATAACACAGCCTCCCAGTTCATTCCACCTAAAAGAGAAAAAAAAGAGAATAACTTTCAAATAACTTTTAAAAAGAACAGGCCATAACACATATGAATCTGCTCAGTAAAAACAGTGGCAATTAAATCCTGCTGCAAGGCAAAATTGATATCACTGAGCAGCAGAATGCAGTGAAAGCTCTGTGCATTAGCAAGATATAGTTAAATTGCATTGTTAAAAACAAAACTTAGCCTTAAAGTAGAAAGTTTCTAAGCTATATAGAACATTCCCTCCCTAGAAGACAGAGGACGAGCCATACAAGCCTGCCTTGCTCCATGAGGTCCTCAGATTAAAAACAAAAAAACAAAAAAGCTACAGTGCCAATGACTGCAGTGACTGGAAGGGAGAGGCAAAAGACACACTGTAGTACAATTGATTGATTTAATTCTCCCCTTCACACTGATTCTAGGCATACATGCTATTTATCACCCAGTTCTTGTTATTCTGTACCGACCATATCTGTACCCAAGAGGCAAAGAACATGAATTTGAAATCAAAGACATTTTGAGATAGGGGAGCAGTTATGCTTAATGCAAGTACAAGTGAATAACTGAAAATTTTCATGTTAGGAGCATAGCACCAGCCTGACTGGAGAAATGGTCTGACAAGCTTATATATACTACTTTTAAGACTGATTAGACTACTTCTACAGGTCACAGCATTACATGGACAGATCGATCTCATTCATGCTATTTTGCAGTTGTTACATTTCCTATACTGCATGGCACAGAAGCTCTAAAAGAGCCTCAGATTTTTACTTCAGATTGTTTCTAAATGAAGGTGGGCTAGAAAGGCAAAAATGCACCTAATGTATAATAAGAATGTCTGTTTGGGCACTGATGAATTAGATCACTATGACAAAGATTTGGAAAAAAAACAACTTGGAAGTTACATTATTTCTGAATTTTCAAAGACTTAAGAGGATTCTGCTGACTGAATCATTATATCTCCACAGCAGTCAAAACAAATACTGTTCCTATAATTTAATAACAAAATAAAAAAGCACAACTTTTCAGTTTTGTATGTATGAATAGCATAAAAACCAATTGGAAAACACTGGACTATCTTACATTTCAGTCCTAGGCATATTTTTCATACACCTTAAAAGAAGTCTCTTACCAAATTCCAAATGTTCTCTTTGTTAAAATCTACCCCCAACTTTAGGATCCCTTCGGTAATGATTAAAAAAAAAAAAAAAAAAAAAAAAGCTTTATATAAATACAGACAACACAGATTACAAGTTACGAATAATGGTTTGATGTAGGAATTCATTACAGTGGGAGAACAGCAGCGTAATAAAACAGACTATAAATTTTTAGATGTATTAGTATTTCATAGTACCTGCCTCTGACTGCAATTCTTTTGGCTATAACTCAATAACAAAGTACTCATGTTAAATGAAGTCTCAAAATAAGAAATGAGCAATAACAGAAATTGCAGACAACTCTCCTAGCAATAGACATTACTCATCATGCATGTGTAAGATTATACATACTTTTCATCTGGCCGCAAGACATTGCAGTAGGAATCAGGTCGATTTACAAAAAATCCAGTTTTCTTCACTACACTTTCTGCAATCACATTCAATCTATCAAGGACATTGCAAAGTTTGCTGGGGAGAGAAAAAAGATTACACAATAAAGATATATTAACAATCAAAAATTCTGTTTGGAAGTCTTTTAATAACAAAAATAATTTAAGAGAAGACGCATCACAGTTTCATTTATCTCACAGCAACAATGCCTACCCTTTTCCTACAGCTTAAAGACTTAGAAAGCAGCCTTTGAGCAATTTTGTTCAATCATTAATAAAACATTTTATGTAACACAAATGGAATAAAACACGTAAAACTCCTTGACTATAATATCACGCTCCTTTTTTCCCTGCTGAAGTTTTTGTGATTCATAAAATAAGAATATGACAGAAATTGATAAATGATTTCATTAAATGTTATGCCTCCACATTATTTGAAAAGTATTGTCATTCAGTAACATTTGTTTCATGTGTGGTCTTCACACTTTTCTTCATTGCTCATTCACCTCAGGGCATCCATCCATTAGATGAGGCTTGAAATGCAAATATTTTAACAAGAACTTTAAAAACAAAGTTATGTATAAACAGTTAAGCTTTATTTCTTTTTTTTAAGCAATTGTTTACACTGAGCTTGAAGGATTAATTTGAAATGTTTCTACAGGATCTGCTTTCCAGAAAATGTACTTTGGAACTACATGTTAAAGCAGAATCATTCTCAGTATTCATTAAATTTCCAGTAAACTTCTTTAGGTGGGTATATGTGTTACATCTCATTTGCATAAAAAAATTTATCTTCAAAGCTTTCAGGTTCTTTTTTGCATGGGTACTTGGGTGGATGCCTATATAAATAAACACCAAGCTTAAATCTAGAGGGGAGATCTTTTAATTATCTAGTATCATTCCCCATATCAGATAGACAATAAGCTTCCTTGGCATTGCTTCATACAGAACCCAAGAACTTGTGTCTAGCATACCTTCTGAAAGGAAACCTAGTCTTATTTTGAGATTTGCTAATTAATCATAAAACAAATTGAACATAGACCTATCTGTGCACAATGCCATTTTAGAATGAAAAACAGAGTGTGAAATCTAGTCAAATTTAAGGTCTCATCCAACCTGAACAATTCTGCAGTTCTATGACACAAATAATGACATTTTCTACCTTTTTGTGTACTTGGCCATATCCCAAGGAATATATATAATTGCATGCTCTGGGGGCAAAAATTGGTTCAGATATGTCACAGCAGCAACAAGTTCTTCGCTAAGAATCCTTTCATGCTTTCTTTTTTCACGTTCCTTCGGCAAAAAGAAAAGGAAGAGAATGTCAGTACCATCATCAACAACTACCTGTACAGATCCATATAGAGGGGTGTCTGTGTGTGTGAGTGTGTGTGCATGTATTACAGACTG
Organism: Tetrao urogallus; assembly: GCF_951394365.1. NCBI lineage: Eukaryota > Metazoa > Chordata > Aves > Galliformes > Phasianidae > Tetrao > Tetrao urogallus. The sequence goes on from NC_136814.1 coordinate 65,795,557, forward strand.
ATATTCTCTTACATGGACTCTTTAACCTAGACTCCAGTATTTGTTCAGTATGAGTTCAGTATGAGGCAGAAACAAGATGAACAAAAATAATTTGTTATGTTAAACAATACATAAAGGCAAAAAAAAAATAAAATCAGAAAACGAGCTTTTGAATTTGAAGAGCAACATCAGAATAATATTAGATTTACATTAGTAATATTTTATTAAGCAAAATATTTGACCTGTTTTAATTAAGAATCACAGCAGTGATTCAGCATACATATCAGCAACAAAAAGGTTGAAGTAGAAAGCTAAAAAGTGCCTGGAGCTTCCAAATTAATCAGTAGATTTCATAAGCTCTTCCCAACCTAGAATATCTTAAATGAGGAAAAACACCTTTTTAAAAACAAAAAACAAAAAAACACCCCAACTATTAAACATTTTGCTTGTTAAAGAAACCAATAAATAGAAAATAAACCAGTTCATCCAGCAGCTCTGCACACTCATTTTAAAACAGACTCACGTTCCTTTTGTGAATCAGTACATTCTCAATCTATGCACAGCACTGTCTGAACCATCTTAAAGCAAGCTCTGTCACTTTTGAAAAAGTCTCTGAACTGAAAGCTGGGCACAAGAATATCCCGTTAGCTTCTGGAGTACAAGGGGGCTCAGGTGAATTCTCTTCCATTACTGGCAGAAGATGGGGAACAACAGCTTTGCAAGATTATGAAAACATTTAGAACTTCATAGCCATTCCCTGAATATACCGAATGTTTTGGCACTCTATTTAATATGGCTTTTCTCTCAACTTAGTCCAAACTAAAACCTACAATGAACCTATAACAGATCAATTTAAACTCATATATAAGAGCAGCCATAAATAAATAAATATATAAAATGCAATTGTTCACAAATTTCTAGGAGAGAGAGGTGAAGTGTGAAATAGATTTACATTTCATCACCCTCTAAGAAATCAAAAGCTAAGCATTTCTGTCTCTAGTACTTTTAGTTTTTGTGTAGAAGCAAGAGCAATATGCACACAAGGTGACTTATTTATTTATTAACTGGAACATAAAATAATAAAAGTGTTTTAATTTTAGCATCCTAACACTGGGAAACCACAAAGAGGGAGAGAAACGGATGCATTTTTAGCCACAGTATCAAAGGGCCTGTGAATAAAAGCTTATAATGACTCATGTGTCAAGGTCACGTGAGCCTAGACTCACACTGTAACAATGGCCTTTGAAAGCTATGGCTGCAAGAAATAAAATTATTTTCTTGTCAACAACTGCTATCATAAGTTGATTCCACAGACTCTCAGACAATCTTAAAAGCCCTCTTAAACAGGAAAGCTTCTAGAAATAGAAAATAGGTTATCTAGTTGCCATTTATTACAATTTTGAGTTTTAAAAGTCTTTTTTTAAAAAAAAAAAAATTTCCCTACTTTTATTACGTTAGCAACAGACTGCACATGCACAAAGAAGGTTCTCTTTTCTACTGAATATAATTCTACAGTGTGACAAATGAAAAGGTAAATAGCATTTTTAAAAAGCCTAAAAAGAAGTAAGAAAGAAGTTCAAATGAATTTCAATATATTAAAACAGAATGTGGAAACAGTTCACTAAAGGAGAAAAAAATGTAGTAAGACAGAATTCACTGTAAAATTATCAGAAGAAAACATCCAAAAAATTACGGAAACTCCAGAATAGGAAACAAACCACACAGTTTGCATTTGGGCAGTGCTTTCAGAGTTTGAATTTTGGGTGGTCCTACATGGAGCCAGGAGTTGGACTCCATGAGCCCTGTGAGTCCATTCAAACTTGGGATATTCAATGATTCTATGAATTAATGCAGCAATAGAGTAGCTTCCCCATATGCTCATTCTGGCACTACCTGTTAACCTGCACAGGATGCCTCAACTTTCTCTCCTGATCATACATCCACAACTGTATCTGACGAAGCAAAAAAAGTAAGGATATGTCTTTACCATAATATTTCAAAGAACTCAGATATTTTTCAAGAAGTCTGAAAACATTACTTTGCATGGAACCACAGTTTAATAAGAAGTTAAAGGAAAATTTAGTGGTGAAGTTATTTTGACTTACTCCATTTAAGGGGAAATAGTAAGAGTCTGAGAACAACAGTGAAAAGTTGTAAGAAAACTATAAAAATGGGAGACAATGAAGAACCGTAGTCAAAGCAGTTACAAGGTTACGTGCTCTCTTGCATAGCATTAAATTTATGAAGAAAATATGCCACTTACAAGCTAACATTAGTTCAGAGCACAAACAAAAGTACACAGAGATTCTACAGAAAACATGTAAAAATATTCAAAATACTGTACCTTTACAAGATTCAAAATAATTATGGGAGAGCCAAATCTCTGAAGCATTTGGTCAAAGTGAAGAGCAGCAACATGTGCAAAAGGATCTGCTTGGTCCACTGCAACAGATACATATATTCAGGATGATTTTCCCTTAAAAGTACTCTACAAAAAGTAATTACTAATTCTCTAAAGTGATATGATTACATACTCTCATTTATTCATGCAAAACCCTCCTTTTTCAAGAAAAGCAACATCTTAAAGATTTCATGAGCTAGTAACAAAGATCAGTTATTCTGGCCCCACTAAATTTAGTCCAAATGCTTTCCACCATTTCCAACAGGTACGATATTATATCCAGAACCCTTTAAGATAAATGCACACAGATGAGTAAGCACAAAGAAAGCTGACATCTTCAACCATAAGTTTTTTTGTATGGCATTTCTGACTTTTAAGTTTAAAACAACGATTTTTTTTTCCTACTTGATACCAGAAAATGCAGCTGTTCATATGGTTGAATGTTGATATGCCCCCCCGTTTATCATAAAGAACACTGTTCTACCTTAAATCATAGCCTCCCAAAGAACAAATACATTGGCAGTCTACTCATTTTCACAAGTTCAGTTTTCACTTACTCTCTCAGGTGTTGTGCTAGCCATAATCTATCACAAAGAATAATTAATACATACGTGTTATGGGTGGCTTTGGCATCATAGTTGAAATATCTTGAGACCAGTACAGAGGGACAGAACCTCGAACCTGAACATAGGAAGAATAACTCCCCGCCGAAAATGACATGACTGAAGCATCATAAAGTATTTGTTCAGTTTCCACTTCATTAGCAACATCTCCCTACAACAAACAGAAATATGCATACTGTGGAAGACATGGCATTTCAGAACTGTGCATTATGGAGAACTGACCATCACAGACAGAGTATAATTAAACAGTAAGACACCAAATCATGGTACTAATAGCTTTCAGTTACTGTGAAAGACACAACGACCCTCTCAACATTTCAGTTCACCAATCAGTCATTTTCAAGCTTTCCATATTATTAGCAGGCCAGGGAAAATTACCATATACCATACCAAACTGAAATCACAATTGATTTACCTCACAGTTGGCTCCTCGTTTCAGAAAACGTGTTCCAGCAAATTTGCTTGATCTTCTGGCTATCAGAGTGACGTATATAGGACGACCGTAAATTAACAGTTCTTCAAAGAGAAGTTAAGGGTTACATATCACACAAAACTTAGAGATAAAAAGTTAAATTATCAAGTGACTGTGTCACTTTGTGCTGCTTCCTTATCATAAAAGAGACCCAAAAAAGAGGGAAGAAGTCATCTTCTCATCAAATACACATAGTGAAGATTATTGTCAAGAAATGCCTTTAGGCATAATGCTGGTAGTTGGGTCGACCCACATCTACCACTTCAAGTAAGACCAAAGATGAAAAAGTGGTATATAAAAACAGACATACCTGTCTGTCTGAACACCAAGCCAATGACCAAAGCTTGACAAGAATGAAAAAGTAAAACTAAATTTTGCAAAGACAACTCTAACCTTAGCTTCATAATTGTATTTACTTTCCCAAATATTTTCTTAACATGCTTCTGAATTAACATGGGATTGCTGATGATCAAAATCTACTGTCCCCACAATATACTAATCTTTACAGCTAAGATATTAGGAATGAGATATTAGTTTGAGCTTTTTCTCCTATTATTACCCACATAGACCCATTTAAAATAATTCCACAGTAATCACAAAGGTCTATCATCAGCATCAACAGAAACACTGCTGAAACATACCACCCACTGCCTTGCTGTGCTCACATCCACTGTTTGGTCTCCATAAATACTGAACAAGTAGCAGTGAGTGTCAATGTGTGCCATTTTTTCCAAGAATTCAATTCCACCCTTTGCTCCAAACACACTTCCATTTTGGATGCCATTTTGTCAGACTGCTCCTCTGCTGTCATCTGTCACACATCAACAACGTGTAACAGAGTATTGTCAGGAAGGTTCAACCTTTACTGCCATAACGCCCCAACACTTACCTCTGGCGCTGTGGGCCAACATAATAGTTCATTGTATTTCACACAGTCAAAGTTTTTAAATTGATAACTGAGATTTGTTTCACGAGCAAAAGGATACTTGATTGTCCACAGAATCCATGAATGATATACAGCAGCCAATCACGATGAACAGAATTTTTTACTGCCTCCAGAAGCTTCCCGTTCCACACATACTTTTCATAAGGTTTACTGCAAATTCCAAAAACACCTAGGGATTTGTCACAATAAAAAATGCATTAGCAATCAAGAAACAAACTCAACCACATTGGACTGTTGTAAAAACATAAGTTCATCGCATCTTTATTTTGATTTTTCTCTTGGCTGCGACTCATCATAATGTCTACTCATGTTCTTGAAGTTTGCCAAATATAGATAACTTCAAATACTTGTTGAACCTCTGCATTTATTGAGATCTATAATTTTTCTGCAGCTGCCAGCCCCTGTAGCCCCTGTAACATCCTTTAACAGACTTTGCAGAATTTTCTGATAGGACTTCATAAGATTCAATTCTATGTGAGCTCTGGAAGACTGCGCTTAACCATGGCCCCCTTTAAAAAAAAAAGTATTTCTTTCCCTCTTCCATCATAAGTTAGTCTGGTTTTCTTAATATACACCAACATCAAGAAATGCAGCTATTGTTGAGTCATGTATTAAAATTCAATTTTTGATGTATTGGAACCTGAGTCCTTACCCGTTTCAAAAAATAGGATATTATATGTTTAAACAAGGAAAAAAATGGCGCATTACCACTATTTAATGACAGTGCTTTCAGACAACCTGTATGAATCGCAGGACAATAAAACCTAGAAACATCAACTGAATGAAATTCAATACTGAAAATTTAGGGAAACAGGTTTTTTGTGGGCTGTTTTTGGTTTTTTTTGGAGGGGAATTGCAAAGCATAGAAGAGAATACAATTTTCATTTCTGATTAGTGATTTTATGAGTATTATATGCATATATCAGATCCAAAGTAAAGGCTGTAGTTTTCAAATGAAATTGATTTTTCTTAGGCTTCCAGATAGTACTTAAGACATCAAGTTGATACTACTGTCATACAATTCCTCTGTCATCAGTATTTTCCAAAATGAAACAAAAAAGGTTTATTAGGACTTAAAAAGTTATTGATTCTTATTATGTTTGCAATTCATTCCTACTGAGTCCTACAAGTCAGTTCAATAATCAATTGCTGGAAAATGTCAACATGTTCAATTATCTACCTGAGTTGCAATATAAATTACCAAGCTATTAACCATCTCTAGAAATTGCATTGTTCAAATGTCTAATTGGTGCTTTATATAATCTTTTATTAATTCACAATTTATGACAGTACTGATCAGTATAGAAGAGGTTTCTAGAAAGTAAAAAGTGGAATATATTCTAAATGAAATCATTATCAACAATATTTGCTTAACTAAACATATTTGCTTACCGCTTCCACCCTGTGTTGAAAGTCCTTCATCTTCAAATATATCAAAACTTTCTTGTCGGGTCTGAGTTGTTTCAGTTTTTAATATCTCAAGTGGCATTCTCAAGACAGTAAGATTATACTGAAGAGAGTGAGATAGATCATAGCTGTAACTGATAGACAGTTAACATCTATTAATAACTGCAGAAGAACAGCTGTGCTTTTTTTTTTTTTAATCCTAACTCCCCATCCACACTTTTATTTAACACAGAACTGTATTCTCCATTAAAAAAAAAATATTTAAACAAAACACACAGATGCTGATTCTACACTGCCAAATGGTAGAGATGGTTTCCAAAAAAAACTTTATTAACACAGAAATTACTCACGCTACAATAGTTTAAACTGTACATTCTTGTTGTATTTGAAAACTGGACATGCCTTTTGAAAGAAAGCATATCTGAAAACTTTCTTCGCTCTGTCCCATAAAGCAGTCCAGAAGATCAAAATTATCTATTCCATTAGAAATATCCAAATATGTTACAAACAACCTAGGATTTAATACATTTAAGTAACAACCTCTAACTAGTGCTACAAATAAATAAATAAATAAATAAATAAAATAAAAATTGGTCCATAAAAACTTTCTGTCCTCAAATTTATGACTATGCTATAAATACATCCTAAGAGTGGAGTCTGATAAGCAAAAGCTGTGGTTTGGGGTTTTTTTTGTTCTTGGTTTTTTGGTTTTTTTTTTAATCAGTTCCATAACAGTTACAAATTCTGCATCTCATGTCTTTTACACTGACAACATTATACTTGTTACTAAATTTTGTATGTCATTAGGGTTCTTTTCCCCATGAAGAAAAATGCAAGGAGATTTCCATTTTAGCCTAAGGCAGCATCAGTGATTACTGGTTCTCTAGTTAAGTTCTAGATATTCATTAATCATACTTAACAAATTAGTAAACAGATTTATGGCTGCTACTAATAACATCTAATTCAAACATTCACTACATTTTCATGAACAATTTAAATTAAACTGGTAAATGTGTTTATCAGACAGTTTTACATGAAACGTCTTCTTGTTCCTCTAGGCAGAACCACAAAAATACATGTGCTGATAATCTCCAAGTTGATTTTAAAATGGGGTTGTTTAATTCTAGGGCTTACAGAGAAGAAAACAGTTTTCATGCAGTGAGAAAAAAAAAAAAAGCCTTCCCATGCAAAACCATGAAACAGACATGAAACTTGGGTAGGTTTCTTCTTCTTCTTAGATGAGACATCTATTTCTCTATCTTTGTTTTGGAACCAAAGCAAAGCTCTATTTCTGGGAAACATGATCAAGAAAGAAAAACTGACAAGACAAGCAAATGAGCCAAAATACACTATTTTCAAAGTGAGCATTATCTATTTAATTTTTACGGTAAACAGAATTGGGCAAAAAGAAATCACGTTGTTGTCTGAGCTGCAGAACTGTATCTATTTCAGTTCAATGTACTTATACTTACAACTGCAAGAAAACAGTGAACCCACAATTCCAACGATACTCAGCTCTACATTTCTCTCTATTCTACAGATTCTTCTCCAAATTCACAAATCTCCACATGGAGATCATGCACGGACTGACCAGGTTGCATATCAAACAGAAGAGATTATTGCTGAGCACACATTGCAGCTTTTCTATTGGTGAAATACTAAATTTTACTATTGACCCTCTACCCTGTCACTAATACTTCTACAGCTTCAGTAGAGGCTCTACTCCTGTTTACGCCATTGAAGTAGAAAGTAGGTTCAAAAGACAGAAAATGGACAGTGTGATCAAATCTGTCTTACTTCTCTAGGATAACAACCTAAAAATGTTGATTATCAAAATCAAGTGGAATAATATTATTGGTAAGAAACCAATACTTACCTAAAATAGAAGTTGCTAGAAAGGTCCACATTTTGAAAAATTCTCAGGTACCTAGAAAATAATGCAAGTTATAGGGAAAAGTATTACTAACTAGATAGACTAAGAATCATTCCGGACCCCAGCAACAGAAATATCAATTCTTGTTGTAAATTCTCTAGCTATCTTATTGCAATTGTTTTGATAGCCAGGTAATCTCGCTAGAACATCAACAATGGGATTAAATTAGTAGTCTTTTTTAAACAGTATCTATGTATGTGTATACTGTTCTTCAGGCAGTTTCAGATACAGCTGTAGTTCTATTTTCTACAAATGTGGGTCAAAATTTCTAGCGTTCACAAAAGTAAATTTCAAACAGCACTATATAACAGTTACTGATTTTCAAAGCTATTCTCAAATGAATAAGTATCTGCTTCACCCATTATCTCAGAAGAAACCATAACACAACCTATGAAAGACCACAGGTACTGAAACTGATTACATAATATGTTCTGTTAGATTTTAAGAGGGGATACTGAGATCATATTAGCCATATCTTAACATGGAAACCTTTTTAATAGTTAATAACACCTTCATTTATTACCTGCCGTCAGTTCATCATAGTCTATCACAACTCCTAAGTTATTCACAGTTGGTAGAGATGAAAAAGCAGTTTACTGATACTATTTGATATTATTTCATAAAAGCCAAGTTATCCCACCCTGATATAATCAGTTTCAGGCCCAGATCACAGACAGGAAAACAAAGCTAAACTTATCTATGGGTAAACTTGTCACCCTGTATAACACCTATGTTCACGAGACTCTGACAGTACAGAAAGATTAAATTAAATAGCCTACTCAGTACTTCTTGAAAGGCAAAGAAGATCTCTTCGAGTGAGATAAACATGAATGAGTGACTAAAAACAGGACAGTATACTCAAACAATATAAAACAGTACTAGCTAGCATCACAGTGCCTTTGTAGATCAACATGCTCTGAGACTCCAGGCTAGAGGCCACAGAAGTTGTAGACCTTGCTCACTCCATTGTTCTGCACTGATTTATCAACTAAAATAAAATGATTTGAATGACAGAACAGAAAGAAATCCACGACCAAAACATCTACTTGCAGCTCCTCACTGCTTGGAAAAATATTCAAAAGGTACCTGTCAAATATTACCATTACTTACCTAGCTTCATCAGGATGAGTGACTCTTACAGAGTCATTTGGAATGTATATCATGTTTGTATCTTCTATTTTGTATATTGCATGACCTCCAATATCTGCCATTTTTCTTCTTTTTGTTATCAACACAATATAGTAGCCTTCTAAAAACCTGACAAAACCTGTTGAAAAAGCATTAAAATGCCATTAGTTGGATGTTTGCATTGGTTTGACTGTAGTTAGAAAAACCATCAGAGCTGCTGAAGATTTCAATTTTTTTTTCCCTCAAATTTAGAAGAATGTATACACAAATAATGAAAAAAAACATTGATAGACTCTTGCAATCCACTCCTAGGCATTAGAAAATACAGTACATAGACTTCTAGCTATATTCTGATGCTTTTTGTCATGTTTTCACTTTTTTCCCCCTTCATTGTGCGTATTTTCAATATTAGCAGGATAAGACAGATTATTCTGAATGAGTTTCTGACTGCTTAAGGCACTTGCATTTGCTTTTTATAGGACTCACATTGTTAAAAATGAAGCATAGCCCAAAATCTACATTTTCCAGAGCAAGGAGGAAATCCAGTCTCCAATTTTCTTTCTAGGTTTATGCATCCTCTAGTAGGGAGGAGCAGAAAACAAGAAAAGGATTTGAGGGTATGACAACTTCATTCTCTCTCTCTCTCTCCTTAGCAGCGGGGAATTAAATCCCTTGTCTTCCAGAATCTCCCAAGAATGATCCTTTCAGAGCATTAAGGGCAATCCTTTCTTGCTATCTGCTTTTTCAGAAAACATGCTTCACCCTGCTGAGGTCTAGAAAATGCCGGCTCTGACTTCACTGATTAGAATTAAAAAAAAAAAAAAAAAAAAAAGCGCTTCTGAACCCTCCAGATTCAAACTTTCACACCACAGAGGATTGTCATACTTCTTTATTGAGCTTCTTTTTGAGATGGCTCTTACATATCATCTGGAAAATGTGTAACAAAACATTAAATACAATAAAAATGTATAAATTCAATTTAGAAAGAAATACATAAACATCTCTGAACCAAAATTTATTTCTAGTATAAATATAATACAGGCAGTGATCCAATGGTACTAAGTTTAATTAACTAATAAACGGTATCAATTAGCTCTTGGAAGGTAGCACTTTGAGGTGTTGCCTTAAAGAAAGAGCCTGAAACTCAGTAACTGCTGCAATGCTAACAAATATATCAGTGTGGAAAAATAATCCTTGCTTGCATTTATATTTAATTTCCTTTGCATTATAACTTTAAGAAGGACAAGCAAGCATAACATGTTCCTCCCTGTCAGTATTAGAGGCTGCAGTATGATAGAATGAACAGCAAATCTTTTCTTCTGCCTTACTATCTCTCTCCTCAGAAAAATGGTCTCACCTCTGTAAGATAAGGAGACCCTACTGACAGTAAGCAACAAAGTCTTCCATTGGAAGCAGCTAGACTTTCTGTTGCTAAATAGATGTCAAAGCTCCTCCTGTATCCTCCAGGTAGTGAAATCATCTATGTGAATAGTCCTTACTCTTTGAATCTTGCCAAATTTTATCCTAAAGTCCAACTGGGAACTGAGGCACTCTGGAATTCTAGAATTCAGGGGTCCATTGTCCATGCTCTATGTGTAAATCTTTGGTTAAAAAAAGTTAAAACAAGGGAAGGCAGAAAGACCTATAGTGTGACACAGTAAGCCTCACCTCCATAAGAATGTAACAAACAAACAAAGCACTTACCTACTATACCAAAAGCAGATACAGCTCGGGATAACCCAGATGAACCCTTCTGCCCAATCTTTGTTCTGTTCCCCAAGTCTAAGCGGCCAAGAAGTTCCCTCACCTCTTGTTGTGTATACACATGCTTTAAAAGAAAGTTCCTCAAGTTACTGCTTTGGCAGCTAAATGTTATTTCATTCAGTCAGAAAGAGGTAGAATTTATTTAACATAGCTTAAACTATATCTCCTGTTTCACTCCCACAAGCAAGTACAACAAGATGTTATGCACAAAACCTGTCATTCACAGCAACAGTAATATTCACAATCATGTAGGAATTCAGACACCTCTAAGTCTGAAGTGTTTAGATTTTAAACCATAACCTTCTTGGAAAAGAATCCAAGTCTTAAGATTCTTGTTGCTGCTGTTTATTTTCCTTCTCATGTGATATATCAAAAACGCAGAAAAATCTGGCTTAATAAAAATTAAATGTATTTAGCACTTAAAATAGCACAACCAAACATAACAAAATCATTAGGAGAATATACATCATCAACTGAAGACCCCGAGAAATTCTGATTAAAGTGAATGTGCTTTTTGGAGATCTTACTGCTACACCCCATGCTATATATGTTCGTTATTACACTAATATTGTATGCATCTGACATATGAGCCTGAGAGAGCTGGGACTGATTGGTCAGCGCTCTGAGAGCGCTCAGAGGAGATCCTTCTGTGTATCCTAATGTGTATCAAAATCCTAATAGATCCTGATGTGTATCAAAATACCTAATAGAAGACAGTAAAAAAGACTCAGCCAGACTCTGTGGTATCCAGCAAAGGGACAATTGCCAAAAGAGACAAATTGAAATAGAGGTAAATTCCATTTGAACATATGAGAAAGCTTCTTCTATTGTGAGGATGGTCAAACACTGGAACGTGTTACCCGGAGATGCTGTGAATTCTTCATCCTCATCCAGAAATGATTGGGCTTTGCCCTGAGCAATCTGATCTAGTTGTTACTGCTCTGAGCACTGGGGTTGGAATAGACAATCTTCACAGATCTCTCCTAACATCAACTTCCTATGACTGTGATTCTGTGCCAGACACTTGTTAAACAGATTAAATACACACCATTTAATTACACATACCATCTAATATACAGTAATACTTGGAGTAACTGGAAAAAATAAATAAATAGAGAAGCACTCACCTTATCATCAATTATAACTAAATCCTTTGGTTCAGTGCGATCTATTTTCAAAACACGGTACTTGGTTTCTGCATGATTACTTCCAACAAGAAAATACCGCTAGATTAAAAAACAAAAGAAAAAAAGTCAGAATATTACATAATATAAAGCCACCAAACCCCATTTTAACATACTACATCAACGATGCAATTTATACAGCTTCTAGGTTTGATCCATATCATTGGATCATCAAAAAAGCAGTATTTAATCTGGGCTATTAATGTTCTAGATGTCAATACTTTGGGTAAGTACATTTGTACACAACCAAACTTTGCAGCTTAAAAGACCTCATTCACTCCAGTGTCCAGAGAAGAACAAAAATTAAAAACTGAGGGAACGTGAAAACTTGCTTAGAGAAGAAAAGATACATCTTACGCAAGGCACTGTCCAACTAACTTTTGCACCAGCATTAACTATCTTACTATTTCCTATGTGGAATTCAGCAGAAGTTCATAGACAAATGTGTGAAGTCTTAAATTAGTTTGCCTTTCCCAGTAAGCTGCAGAAATGTGTAGCTCAATTGAATGCAGTGTCTTGGTGACACTGTTAAACAAAGAAATACAAGAATAGGCCAGCTAGGATGAATCAGCGTCCTTCTCCACTGAGACACGAGTTGAAACACTCTTACAAATTGAAAGATAAAAGAACTTAAATTAAGAGGTAATCTGATGAGAAAATGCTGAAAAAAAATGGGTGGAGGAAAGATAACAGCATTCAGACAAAGGGAAAATTGGAAAAGAAAGAAAAATTAGAAGAAAAATAGAGGGGGGGAGATGGCACAAATAATAGAAGTCCTATGTTTCATAGACATTCTTCTGTTGAAAAATTTCAAATGAAGAAACTTTCAATAAACGGTTTGGTTCTGACTGCAAATAAGAACACATACCAAAAGCTGTGTGGTGGTCTTTGCAGAAATAAGGACCCTGTTTATGATGAGGATCATCAGACCTTATTGAAAGAAAAGGCCTACTTTGAAATCAACTGCAATTCCCCAGATAAATAATCTCCAGTTATACAGCTCTTCATTCTAGTAGGCAATGAAGACACTGAAAGAGGCAGTTTTGATGTGTGATACAGAATAATGAACAGAATAATGGGCACCAGCAGACTCAAAACCAGATTTCACATTAAAAGAAAATCACTCAAATAACACAAAAACAATGCTATCATTTTCCCAAAGTTGTTATTCAATTAAAAATTAAGCCACTTCCATAGGTTCCTTGCATATGCAAAATACAAAAGCTCTGACCAATGGTGATATAACTATTTGCACGTGATTCAAGACATAACACATCAGGCGTGTTGTCAGGTTGAAATATGCAACACCAAGTTTCCTGTGATTCAAATGCACACAGATACTAACTGACACGCACATGCTTTTGTGCAGTACAAACTACAGTAGAGCAACTTCATACAGAGAATTAAATTGCAAAGAAAGAGACAAAAACTTGTAAGAAAGAGGTCTAATGTGTGTGTGTTTTTTTTTTTTTTAACTGGAAAAATGCATCATTTACTTTCACTTTGTCATACTGCTAATGAAGAAAATTAATGCAGAAATCTTCAAAACTTCTAATGTATGTTACATATCCGTTGTCCTGCACTTAACAGGCCTTCTGAAGTTCCTTTTGAAGAAAGAAAAAATTCAAATACTTTAATAGTGCAGCAGTTACCTGCCTTTTTTTTTAATTATTATTTCCAATGATAAAATTCTTACCAATGTTCTTCCACAACACAAGCTCTTTTGATCAACAGTGCTGATTCAAAATACCACTTTAAAATAAACATTTCTCGTTTAAAATATCAAGGAAAGACTGCAGATGAATATATAGTATGTCTTATTTAATGGAAACAAACTACAAGCGACTGCCTAGACTTAAAAGATGTAAAACTAAGTGTAGATTACAGAACTGATTTGCTATAGGCTCCTCTCATTTCACTAATCCATTTAATCAGTACGATGCTACCACACAGCAAGATGTAACTCATAAATAATGCCCAGCCTAGGAGGAAAGCATAGCAAGTCCATGTGAATCTATGCAGCCAGTTCTAAACTTCAATAGTCACATGGATTCAAAGGTGTGGGAGAAAAAAATCAATAACAACATTCACACAACAAACAATTTCATAATTTACACAAATTATTTATTAAGAAAAAAGCACTTTAAGAAATCTCCGACAAAGAAAGGCTGAGGGAGCTGGAGTTTTTCAGGTGGAAGAAGAGAAGGCTCTAGGGAGACCTCATTGCAGTCTTCCAGTACAAAAAGGGAGATTAAAAACAGGAGGAAGACATTTTGCGCTGTCTGATAGTGATAGGACAAGAGGGAATGACGTTCAGTTAAGAGAGGGGATATTTAGATTAGAGATACAAGGAAATTATTTACTTAGAAGGTTGTTAAGGTGCTGGACCATGTTGCCTAGAGAAGCTGTGGGGGTCCCACCCCGGATGTGCTCAAGGCCAGGTTGGATGGGGCTCCGGGAAGCCTGAGCTGGGGGGTCTGCCCATGGCAGAGGGTTGGACTTAGCAAGATTTTGAGGTTCTGTGATTCAGTGAACTGCAAAAGGGAATGCTGCCATCACCTTGATGCACCTCATACACAAACATTGCAGAGCTTACTGAGTGGTTGGGCAGCCCAGTTCTGCTCTTTACTCTGCTTCATAGTGACAGCTAAGAAGCCCCCCCAGACACACCTTATTACAGCCCACCCTCGCTGAAGCCCTTGGCACAGGAAACCATTCCCTGCAGATCCATTATACCCATATCTGCACTTCCTGGGAAGGGAATCGCAAGGACAAGCAGCTGGCAGGACACCAATCACATAAGGCTGAGTGGCACAAAGGTGGAGGATGGGGTTGTCCTGCTGCATCACCCACCGGAAATAAACACCAAGCCACCGAGCCAGACTCTTGCTTAGACCACACCATTACAAGTTTTACTTCTTTATGCAGCAGCAAGTAAATGGGCAGAGAAAATATCATATTCATTTGCAACCCACAGATAATGAATCAAGCTTGTACTTTAAGAATAAATTCTGCTTTTCTGTTTACAGAAAAGAATCAACTGAGGCCAAACTATTTTATGCAGCCCATGATACCACAGTACAGGTCAGTGATGTCTCCTTGTGTCCTGCTCATTACGTAACATAATTGCTCCTGCAAGTGACATCTATGTTAACTGACTTATTATTCTGAATTAAAATATGACAGTACAGCTTCAGTTTGTCCAAATGGTACCTGGAATCAAAGACCATATTTAAGGCTGAAACACGGCACATGACACCCAGGAAGACAGACAGACGGACAGAGTTTCAAATGCTACTACCAAGGAAGTTTGGTTGAATACTTTTCCCATTTCCATTTTAATAGAAGAAAAATACATCAGGGAGCGCTATGAGAAATGCACCATTCACATCAGCTTGGTGGCCACCAGTGGCTCAGCTGTAGGGCCAACTCAAAGTTCTGCTGCTTACAGTGGTAGCAGAGGGATGGGTTAGAGCAGAATTTGACATCTGCAGACTGCTGCAGCTTCTGCTATAATGAATAATACTTCAAAAGTACTCTTTGAATTCTTTTAAGGACTAATTTACAGGGGCTGTTTCAAATTAGAAAGCTAGGTTGTATGTGTTAAGGAAAGTCAGTTGAGAGCAGAAGCAAAACGTCAATCAACAGACTTGCATACATCACCTTCTTAGAAAGCCACGCACTGAGAAATCTCCATTTAGCAAGTAGGAATCTTAGACACTGCATGTTACAGGATATTCTTATAGAAGTAATAAAGAAGAAGAACTGCAATAATCTTTAAATTTGGACTAGTATTCAAAACTAGGATCCCCAGATTGGACTTCTAACTTGGAAAGTTTTGGGGAGTGCTAACAATCAACAACACCAGAGCTGTCTGAAAAACATGATATATCAGCTCATATTCAACCTTTAAGATCTGAAATTAAAACAAAGATGATATGAAGACTAACCATTAAAAATTAAACAAAACCAGACATTTCTGGATGATACAGAGCAAGAAATAAAACCCTATCAGTGACATGTATTTCAGTTAAATTTGCTATAACATGAACACTAGGAAAGAGTAAAGAAAAATGCTAAATCAACGCAACACTGTGTACGGATCATCACATAAATTAATTTCTAAGGCTGCAATGCAATAGTCAGAAAGTAAATCAAAACTCAAACTGAGTTGTACAACTCAAAATGAGTTGTACTGCTCACAACTATTTTGATTAACAGTTATAATTACAGAAAAAGAAATGAGAATTCACAGGTAAACTGCAGAAACCTTTCTGGGAGTTTCTATTTTTACTCAGTTTATTACTCAGTTGAACCAATAAATGCGAGCATTTTCAAAACATTTCAAACAACTGCACTCTACAGCAAACCCTCTGTGTTTAGATAAATAAACAACCTTGACAAAGAACTTTCTCAACAGAACAGTACACAAGAGAAACTGTGCAGCCCTCCTCATACTGCTGGATGAACGTGGATGCCATTCAACCATCACCGAAGATGAACCACACCGTTTCCCAGCTTAGTCTGCCTTGGCCTTTACTGAAATTTGTTCACAAGTGTACCATGCAGATGCTTGCCTACGAGATCTGGACTGAAGCTTCATCTCACAATTATCACTAAGCAACCACAAGATGGGAACAATCATTAGTCACCTTCACCTGAGACTAAGTTTTATCCAAAGAAATCTAATTGAAAAGCTTTACACCCTCTTTTATCGATCTTTTGATTCAGCCAAACCAATAAAAATAGCTCCTTCTAAAAGGAGCCTAAGCAAATAAGAGAATTCTTGCTGCAAACTGTTGTCTATAAAGGAAGATGAGAGTTCTGAAATCAAACATTCTCTTTTTATTTTTCCTCTTTTAACAAAATTGCTTTGAACTCCTAGTTTTAAATTATGACTTGCTTGTTTGTATAGGCTAATTGCCATTAAGAAATGTTAGCACCATGAAGAAATTCTATTTCATTCATCAGTTAGAAAAATCAGAGTAGGTCCTCTCCATTCTTTAGGAAATGTCCTCCTGCCCAAGCACACGGTCCTCCACAGGATGCAGTGTGGAGATCTGCTTCACCAGGGTCCTCCCCACTGTCTACCTCACGTTTCTACCCTTTCTCAAGTGTGTTCTCCCTGAGGTGTCACCATCACAGCTTCAGAGGCCAGCCCTTCACTGCGGAGGGGCCACTGGAACTGGCTGCCCTAACTTCACCTCATAAAGGAGCCCAAAAGGTCCCTGCCAGCACCTGAACACCTGCAATCAATGTAGGAAGATATTTATGGATCAAACCAACAGCTGAAAAAAAAAAACACGCTGGGTTGCCAGATGAGTGATCTTCATGTGAAGACTGATGTTGGATAAGCACACCACTGGATCTCTCTGCTTACATTTCTGCTTAACTAAGCAGCACAATGGTAGCCATCTCCTGCTGCCAAACATCCACCTCCCCTTCAGAGCAGGCGTGAAATTACGCAAGAAAAACTTAGCCTCTTCCTCTTTGTGGTAGTTTTCATATATACTGAACTTGACTGCAGATCAGAAATTCTTCATGGTATAAAGAAGGCACTGAATAAGGATAACAAAAATATGGGCTCAACTATAGGAAAGAAGGAAGAAAAGTAATTGAACTTAGATGCAAGACACAGCAAAACCTGCACTATATTCCATTTCTCTATAGATCCCACAGCTATTATGGGAGTATCTTTGATCTTGTACAAACTAGTGGAATGACACAGAAAGAGATGATAAAGAATGAAAAGATGTACTGAAAATAGCAAAAACTCAGTTGGCATGATGTGTGCTTCCCATAAGCTGTTGAAGCTTATATTTTCAAGATGGGAAATTTTAAACCACTGCATTTAAAACACCATTCTGGGGGCATGCATGAATGGCTACTCATTCTGTATTATATCTGTTATATTATATCTGTATATTATTTATATCTGTATAAAGTCACAACATTTGGCAATTCCCTTCCAACCCAATGCAATCAAAGCTTGCTTTTTGTCCCAATTCAGACTTTCCTCTTGCTGCTTGCAAGACTGAAAGACTGAGAGTTTTAAGATTCTCTCTCCTAATTTTCATTTAAATTTATTAATTATACATCTATACATTTTTCCTTTAGCCAAATGAATCTCCCTTTTTTAACATCTATTCTGATGGAATGCTTTTAGAAACATAAATAACTGGATCCCTTTTCAGCACCTCATCAATTAAAAAAAATATGATCCTTTATTATAATAATAACTAAATATTCTTTATCCTTTGCACCTCCTAAGAGAAGGCTAACACCTGTGTTACTCATTGAACCTTCAGTGTATCCATTCTAGTTTTAATTCTTATTTCTTTAATGTTGAGGAATAGAAAGTATACACAACATGCCATACGAAGTCTCTTCATATAGATATATTAGTATTTTTCTCATTAAGAACCATAATGCAAAAGATCACATCTGCCTTTTTCACAGTTGTACATGAGCAGCTAAGCCTCCCAATTTTTCTTCTGCTAAATTACCCAGATCTTCCTGCTCTCTTGTTTCTGAATTAATAAACCCCCACAAAACTTTTATGGTGTATAATCTGCCTAAGGTGCACTAAGTTTCTTAGTATACTATTCTATTCCAAATTATTTCTTTTATATACTCCTGAGGGTTATCATTATTTCATGCAATCTTGTGCTCTGACTACCCTAATTATTGGCAATATTTCAGAGCTCGCCCTCATTCGAGGCCAAGATCATTACTGTAATTGCTAAAACATATTGGTCCTAAAGCAATTACTCGGGAAAAAAAAAAAAAAAAATCACCCCCATGAGATGATTCCTTATTGAATCCACAATTAACTTCTCTAATAACCTCCCTTCCACTAGGGAAGCTATAGACTTTCCTTGTGGTGCTGCACATCAGTAGAGTATTTGATTTAAATACGTCAGGCCATCTAATTTTTAGATGAAGATATGCAAAACAATCAGGTTAATCTGCTAGCATCTTTGAAGTCTAGACTGCACTTTACGTTATTTACCTCCATTTTCAACTACTTTTCTACAGAAAATTATGCAGGTGTGGATTAAATATTCCATTTAAGTTCCAGTCACAGCATCACTCCTGACTTGAACAACCTGTTGAAAATAGTTACAGTCATTCCACTGTTTAGCTAAATGATTCTTCTTCTCTCTCCAAGCAGGCCCATTCTCTTTTTGTTCTTTTCATACCTATTTTTCTTACCTATTTTTCTTCATTCTTCCACTGTATTTCAATTTGTGACCATTTAACCACAAAATCCTTACCATACTGCTATACAGAAAAGTGGACTCACAGTAAACCTAGATCTGTAAGAGTATTACTCTCTTGTTGATCTAGTGACTACATGGTGACACCCAGGATAATATATATATAGGCATACTTACATATCCTTCTAAACTTGTCGTATTTTCATCAGTGTTATTCCACCAAGCATCTGCTAACAAATGGTCCTAGACCTCACCAGTAGATTAAATTCTCATTTTATTGCCCATATGCCTGGCAGTACGCCAAGATATTTAAGATGGAAACAATATTTTCCTGAGCTTCACAAAATTCCTTCTCTTGCCCCAAGCCTGTCCTTTGCTCAGCTGTCATTGCCTGAGCATGGAATACCAATACAGAGGGAATAGTACAGAGTCCAACTGAGAGGGGCTCTCATTCATTGATGAATTCACTTGAGAGAGATACAATTTCATAGCAAATACTAGCTAGAAAATTATAATAGCTAATGGAAATTGTTCATTATTTCTAACATTCTTCAAACATATTAAACATCTACAGAAATAAGTAGCTTTTTCTGTCAGATCATTTTCTTCAATAAAGCTTATCCCATTTAACCGCAGCTTAAGATATCCACGTCCTTTAACCTTGTTTTGTTCATATAAAATCTTTCCAATTACTTTTAAGACAAATAAAATAAAGAAATAAATAAACAAGCAGTCACAGAGTTATCCCTGGGAGTGGAAGGCAGAAAAATCTACAGTAATTATGCAAGTCACATTGCTTAATAAACTGTGGGAGTCATTTGGATACTATGAACATGAAGGCTGTAGCAGAACCTGATTAGAATAAAATAGTATTAATTAAGCCTCATAATATTCTGAAAACAGGTAAGTGATGTGATTTTACAGAGACGGCACAAATTGATTTACACAACATCAGACTAACTCAGGGGAATGACAATTTCCAACTAAGTGGCCTACAGCTTTCAGGTGGGTTTTATCTGCAGGATACACACAAGATCAATCTTCTCCTAGATAAGAAAATATTTTTGTTTCACATTGCTGAAGCATCTTTACTGCCCTCTGGTGTGCATTTCAACAGTAAATATATGAATAACTGAAAGATTATTGACACTGATCTGAATACAAACAGTTTCAGCTCATTTTCTTGACTACTTCTGAACAAGCCTTCAACTTGGCTGGATGAGCAGGAGATACAATTTAAATCTCCACGGTATTTATTGAACCAAAGCACATGTTCAAAAGGTCAGTCTCAGAAAGTGCCATAAATATAAGTGTTAATGGAAAATAAAGAATTTTACTCATTGTTATTTCAATTGGCACTGTGAATTCAGTTTTCCTCACCTCTAGGAGTCTTTCCTGTTTGACTCCATTAATTCTACTATATTTTTTTCCCCTCAAAAAGAAGAAAAAAAGACTTTCTGAACTATTTCTACTTTCCATCAGTTTTGTCTCTTCACCACTCCCAACAAAGGCCTTTTACTAGAATGAGATATACCCTCTGTGTTTCTCCCACTGCTCACAGTCTAAGTCATCCCTTCCTTGTCTTCTCAAAATCCCCCTAAGGAATCTTGGGGCACAGTTTCATACACCTTGTATCCGATACAAAGTTTGGTCCCTGCACTCCCATTTCATCTCTTGCATGCGTACAGCCTTAAGGAAAAACAGAAGAGCAACCTGAACCAGGAGAAAGCTATTGAATTTTATGTCTGGGCGATGCTTCCGTCATATCAGTGACTAACTGTCACAGCTGGGAATTTCATGATTATTAGATTTGATGCAAAGGAGGCTGCATGGGCCAGAGCAACCTCAGGGAGAAGAAGTGGGAAGTTTTGTCAGCAGCCCAACATGACAATGAATCATTTGTAACAACAAATTTTCGTCTAAGATTCTCTGTGATTCTGCCAAGTCACAAGTTCTGTTTTGAGTGCCCCAGGACAAGAAAGGCATTGACATAGAGTGAGTCCAGCAGACAGCTACCAACATGATCAGGGAGATGGAGCACATGGGAAGAGACCTGGAAAGCTGGTTTTGTTCAGTTTTGCTCTCTAAAATGATCCAATGAGAAGGCATAGGTAACACACCAAACACATAGGTAACACGCCAAACTCTTCACAGGGGTGAAAAGACAAGCTGCAGTGGATGTATGTCAAATCACACAGGATTGTAACTCAGTGCAAGGATTTATTTATTTATTTTAATCACAAGGGTATTCAAGCTCTAGCCTAGGTTCTCTACAAAGGCTACAGAATCTCCATACATGGAGATAGTTCTAACTCAGTCCTGAGCAACATGCTCTAGCTGAGCCTGCTTTGAGCAGGGGCTGGACAAGATGATCACCAGAACTCCATTCTAACCTACGTGAGTCTGTGCATCAAGAGTTTTCAAACAATCATTCCAAAATGATTCATATAGCATTTGGCCTATTCAAAAGAGTACTAGAATCAGAACTTCAGGACTCAAAGCACTGCAGTTTGTACTAGTACAGTATACTTTTTGTTTTTTAAATAAGAGTATATAGCCACATTTAGGGAAAATATCTACATCACAAGCAGTGACTGAGGGAACAGTTTTGAGACACCACTATACAGTTGAAACATTTCCAATGCAAATGCAGATCCAAACACCACTGCCTCTCACAGCTGACCAAAGCCTCCTCCAGAGCTCAGGAGTGCTGCTTCTCCCCTTACTGCACACTGCAAAGCACGGGCAGACCAAAGCCTGCCCACTCAGGCAGATACTGCCTCTCCCATCCAACATGAAAGAATAAGGTACCTAACCTAGTTGATCCCTCCAAAAGGCCTACAGGATTGCAGCTGACAGAACCCTGGAGCACAATATGGCCTCCGTAAGCAGCAGGGTGTCTCTCAGACCAAGCCTTAAAGCTCAGCACAAACTAAGCCATCTTCCCTGAGTTGTTCGGTGGGGAATCAGCACAGCAGCACAAACCTGTCTCCCAGCAAGGCTGTGATTCCTGTTCTTCGTGGCACCAGGCTTCTTTTGGGCCTACATGTGCATTCAGACATATTTTCATGAGGTTACACCGCGTTCACCACGAAAACCAGAGTTCTGTTACCACTGCAGGTAACACTTACGGCTAATATTGCATTTAAAGACACGTGTCTAACTCCATCCACAACTATCTTTGGCATAAAACCACCATACTGCCAAATGGACAGAATCAGAGAATGGCCAGGGTTGAAGGGACCTCAAGGATGATGAATCTCCAACCCCCCTGCCAAATGCAGGGCCACCAACCTCCCCATTTAATACTAGACCAGGCTGCCCAGGGCCCCATCTAATCTGCCCTTGAACACCTCCAGGGACGGGACATCCACAACCTCTCTGGGCAGCCAATTCCGACACAGACAGTGGGTCGGGAGCTCCAGGCCAAGCAGCAAAGCAGTGCTCCCTCGGCGTGCTCACACCGAGCTACTTACAGCCCTGGTCTCGTACAGCACCAGCTTCTGCACTGAGCTGATCAGAGGGGCGGCGGTCGCCGCCGGCATGGCGGCCCCGCAGCGCTGGGGCCTCGCCCCGGCCCGGAGTCGCGGCGGGGGGCAGTCAGCAGCTACGGGAGGACTGCACGAGAAGGAGACACTGCAGGGCCGCAGACAGCGGCACGGCCCAACCGGCGGCACTGGCAGAAGGCGGAAGGGCCAGAGCAGCTCCGCGCAGGCGCTCACCGGCGGGCGATACAGCGCCTGCGCTGCCGCCGACGGCTGGCGGGTCTCAGGAGCAGCGCGGGACCGATCCTCGGGGCGGCTGGGCGGCGCGCCGGGAAGGAGGCACCGCGCCGGTGGCCCCGCGGGCGGGCAGTTCAGCACTAAGGACAGCTCCGGGGAGAGACCCGCACCACTCTGAGCTCCGATTTGGCGGGGCGGAAGGGAGAAGGGGGCGGGGCTATCCGGACGGGGCGGGGCTCTCCTGTTGCCGGGTGACGGGGACGCACACACGTGATGCTGCCGTTGCAACCTGGCTGCCCCAGGACTGCTGGGGAGGAGAGAGCCGTGGCACGGCTGTTTGGATGGTGAGTGTCGGAGCTGCTTTAAAAACGGCTACAGACAGTTGGAGAGGCAGGAAGAAAGAAGCTGTTATTAACATTCATATGGCAGCAGCTGGAGATGGGGGTGTTCCAATGGTGGTTCTGCAGAAGCAGCTCAAGAGCTTATACAAGCTGTGTGTATCTACTGAATGCTTTTCCTCCTTATAGCATCTTTCGTTACTGAACAGTTTGCCTTATCACATTATTATTTTTAAGTATCTGCCTTTTTATACATATGTGAACTATATTTTATAACAAGCTTTTTTTTCTTCCAATCTCAGGTAACTTATGGCTTCCCAAGAAGAAAAACAATCTCAACCCTTCACAGACATCTTTGATGAGGATGAAGCTGAAAAATTCTTTCTGTTGTCCAAGCCCACATGTATAATGGTCCTTGGAAAGCCTGTAAGATGTCCAATAGAAATTAACTGTTTTCCTTAGATACACTGCTAGCAATTTTCCTTCTCTTTTCAAAAGCATTAGTGTAGGGACACTGCAATAAAACAGGGGGCTACTTTTTCATCTTTTCTACTAAGCAAATTCTGCAGATTGAGGTAAAGATTCTGATCACATCTAACAAGGCCAATTTTTTTGCTTCAGTGACTACTCAACTACTCAGGTGTGCTAGAAAGTGGTACTCCTGTAATGAAAAGGCACGTATTGGGAAATATCCAAAATACTAAAAGTTCTCCTAATGGCAACTGGATTGTCTTT
The DNA here is from genome assembly GCF_951394365.1 of Tetrao urogallus. Lineage (NCBI taxonomy): Eukaryota > Metazoa > Chordata > Aves > Galliformes > Phasianidae > Tetrao > Tetrao urogallus. The sequence continues at coordinate 65,819,409 of NC_136814.1, forward strand.
ATGTTATTTTACTATTCTAATTTTTACTAAATTTGACAGGTTTAGGTTAGATATTAGAAGGAAGTTTTTCACCCAGAGGGTGGTGAGGCACTGGAACAGGTTGCCTAAGGAGGTTGTGGATGCCCCATCCCTGGAGGCATTCAAGGCCAGGCTGGATGTGGCTCTGGGCAGCCTCGTCTGGTGGTTAGCGACCCTGCGCATAGCAGGAGGGTTGAAACTAGATGACCATTGTGGTCCTTTTCAACCCAGGCCATTCTATGATTCTATAACAAAGACATAAGTAGGCATGAAAGAACCTTCAGATTAATATACTGACTTACAGACATGCAATGGGATATTAAATATTTTAATGATCTTTAACATACTTATATGCTATGCAATTGGGAGTAAACTGAATTCCATCTTGCTATCCTGATGAGTTGTGCTGTACTAGAATTATAATTCAAGATTTCTCTTCTTTAAAAATAATTTGCGGTCTATTTGATTTAGAAAAAAAAATGATACTTCGTGATTATGAAGTTCTCAGATTTCTTCCTCTCAAGTGTAGAGTATTTGGGGGGTGTTTTACATTATCTTTTTAGTGTGCTGAAGTAGGTTCTAAAGAAGTGGAAGTCTGCCTTATGTCTGAATTGAACCTGGTAGGCACTCAAGCATACCACTGGTGCTCTGTAAGCTGTTTTTCTCTTAATGTCCCTGTCTCTAAAAGTACCGTAAGAGCACTCCACTTCCATTGTGAACACAATGTTCTCAAGCAGCTTTGTGTGTGATTTCATTAGGTACCATAACACAGTTTGAAATGACCATACAGAAATTTGCAGAGAAGTGATGTGCACCTACAATCAACCTACCCTTCAGTGCAAATTGACCCACCAAAGCACACCCCAAGTCCCTCTGAGTGGACCACACCAGATAGCAATGTACACCCATCCTGCATTTTGCATTTTGCTAGTACATATTATCAAAAGACAGTGGCAGATTATATCATGGGAAATGTCTATAGAGCTGAGATGCAGATACAACATTTCCTTTCTTCAGACTTCTTTCACCAGACTGAAGGGCTCCCAGTCCTTAGTGTGTGTATAGTTATCTATTATTTCTACAGCTTGGCTCCAGCATAACGCTCAGCTGCAACTCTTTCTTATGACCAAAAGGAGAAAGAAGCCAAGGAGTTGTTCTCCAATTGGATGAGATGCAAGCATCACAGTGTGAGAGCATAAGGTTATAGCTGAAAAGTGAACCTCAGTCAGCATGAGACTTTAAAAAATGCATTCAGATCTGCAGAAAACTAGAGTGGTCTGGCTTGTCTGGTTTAAATAAACCTCAGTCTTGTAACTTTCTATGGAAAAAGTAGCTTCACATTTTTAGAGACTGAAAACATAAAATGCTCATTGAAAGACAATCCGAAAAACAGGAAAGATTCTCTTTTGAAATCATTGCATTCAACAAATGATTGATATTAATACTAGACAGATATACAGTTTTTAACAAAGGATTGGAAACAAGGATTTTATCTGTATCTAAAACAGATTTGTGGAGCAACTAGGGCAGTTTTTATGTATTCATTGTTTTAGTAAGAGAATACTATCTGTATGTCTCTTAGAGATAACTGAAGAGATTTTCATCATAATTTGCTTTGGGACTGAAGATAATAAATTTCAGTGTTACAGCTTCTCACAGGAATTTATGGGCAAATCATAGCTGAGCTTTAAACAGAATTACTCACTAATAAAGTTAGTACTGTTACTTTGGAGGTACTCAACTGCAAAGGGCAGTAGTCATGAATTAGCAATGCTAGGAAGTGTAAAATAAATTGTATTAAAATGAATGTTTATGTTTTTCTAGTGCATAAGTCAGAAGTCCCAGTCCTGATGGCTGATTTTAACTGTTTTTATAATATTTTTCTTTTTAAGGGTTCTGGAAAGAAAACATTAGCTAGAAAACTAGCACAAATATGGAAATGCATTTTAATAGAAGGTAAACATGCACTTTGTTTGGAATGTTGTATTAAATTCATTATACCTTTTGTTTTAGGAGATACATGTAACATGACAACCAACTTACATCCTCAATCCTGTAAAGTGATTCATGTGATTCTTTTAGTTAAGTGGAGGAAGATGATTGAAGTCCAGGGAGCACAGAGATTTTCTGAAACAGACCATGAAAAAATAGAAGGATCTTCCCTTTCTGTGTTTGTCCTGTGCCTAATACAGGGTGGGGGTGGAAGGGGGGAGGAGGGAAGGGGCAGTGAGGGGGCGAGGAGGAGGGATGTACTCCAAGAAACAGAAGCATAGTTTTTATATCAGTGTAAGAAATCATGGAAGGAATGTAGTTGGCACTTTCAAATTTCTAAAACAAAAAAATCCCAATGGTTTGTTTCAGAAGTCATAGCTAAGCTCTCTGATTATGCACTAGAATACAAGATACAATTTCATCTGAGATTGGAAGGGTCCTTAATGCCAATCTGGTTCCAACCCACTGCTGTGGACAGGCCTGCCAACCTGCAGCTCAGCTGCCCAGGGTCCCATCCAACCTGGCCTTGAATGCCTTCAGGGATGGAGCAGCCACAGCTTCTCTGGGCAGCCTGTGCCAGCCTTACCACTTCTGAGTAAAGGATGGTAACGTCTAACCAAAATCTCCCGTTTCAAGTTAAAGTTATTTCCCCTTTGTCCTGTCACTCTCAGACCACGTAAAACATCATCTCCCTCTTATTTATAATCTCCCTTCAAGTACCAGAAGGCTGCAATGAGGTCTCCCTACAGCCTTTTCTTCTCCAGACTGAATAAGCCAAGCTCCCTCAGCCTGTCTTTGTAGGAGAGGTTATCCAGCCTCATCAGGTTATCTTAGATCAGCTCTTCATCTCGCGTGTGCCTTAACATGTCTTCCAGGTGGATCTGCTTCATGATCTTCCCAGACACAGATGTGAGGCTCACCAGCCTGTAGTTCCCCAGGTCTTCCTTTCTCCCTTTCTTAAAAATGAGAGCAACGTCTCCCTTTTCCCAGTCGCCAGGGACTTTACCTGAAAGCCATGACTTTTCAAATATGATGGAGAGTGGGTTGACAACCACAGAATTATACATCTAATTGTATAAAAATCTGATTTGATGGGTTAACCCTGATATTATGAATTAACCATTTCAATATCTATTTTCATTACATTTTTTCTTTGAAGTGTACCCTCAGTATTTTTAACTATTCTAATAGAAGCCCTCTAGTGGACATTGTAACATTTCATGTTTGTGTGAATATAAATGAAGTATCTTTATCTTATTTTGAAGGCTTTGGATTATAATATGAAAAAAATAAGTATGAAGAAAGCAATTTTTACCTAAGTAAATATAGAATTTTTAACTAACGAGATTGATTAATACCTGGTCCAAAACATAGGTTAGACTAAATTCAAAATGAATTCATGAATTAAGCCGATCCATATTGCTCAAATGTACTTAAACCAGTATTAATAAATATCTACCAAGTTGTTTTTTAAAAATCTTAGGCAGTCTATTGTGGCAATATAATCTTTGTCATTTTAAAGTTTTTGTTAATGATCACTGTAAATCTCGCTTACTGCATTTTTATGTCCATGTTTTTAGTTATTTGTAGTAAATTCAGACAGCATCTTAGTTTTTTTTGCTCACTATGCTTCTACTAATCTTTTTTACTGTGATATATCCATGTGTGTACATACACACACTTTCCTTCAACATTTGCTAATGGCTTGTTTTCACTGTGAATATGAAAAAAATTCAACATGCAGAATCATGATTTAGCTCAGAAGGGAACTTTAGACATCACAGAGTATCACTAGAGTGTCAGCCAGAGAAGATTGCTCAAGGATATGTCCATTTGAGTGTGAAATATCCCCAAGGGGTGAGACTCCACCATCTCACTGGGCAGCACTTTCAAATGTTTGACCACTGACATAATCATAATCAACCCAAGGGTACAGAGATAGCTGACTTAAGCAATTGCATGTATGTATGTTTGTATGTATGAAGGTATATATATGTGTGTGTGCCTGCATTGACGTATCTGTATATAAAATAAATTTTATGAATTGTATTAACTTTATTCTATCTGATGTGCTTCTGCAGCTTTGGAAGTAATTCAGATGAATATTCATGAAGAAACAGAATATGGGCGTAAGGTAAAAAGTGTAATCTGACTGTAAATTTTGTCTCATTCTTGGCAAATATACATTGTATAAGGCTATGTTTTGCATTTTACCTTAGTGTCAAGAATTGCTTTTCAAAGGTCAAAGTATTTCTGAAGAACTTGTTACAGAAATGATTCTGAAAAAGATTGAGTCACCAGAAGTTGCACATTTTGGTAAGTCTACTTATAGCCTGAACTTCCAAGAATAAGCTAACCACAATTTTGTCAAACTTTGCATCTATTACGGCTCAAATATATGTAATGGTATGTTAGACTGTAGCCCTTTGGTTGTGCACCTCAGGTTGTGGAACATCTCCAAACAGAGAGTGTATTTAATGATTATTTTTCCAATATCATAGTTCAGAATGCATCATTCCAATCCAATGTTAAGTTCATTTTGAGAAGATGAATGTTAAGTGTTGCAATCACTCTCATTGGATAGTGGGATGGTTTCATTTTAATATAAAGTTGTGGGATTTAACGAATTTTGGCTTGAATACTTTTGTAACAATAAATAAATAAATAAATACCAGCAAAATATTTTAAACATTTAAGATATTGAAAAAGAAGGAAAAGATTATTTGAAGTGTGAGGTAGTAAAGTCTACACAACTGTTTATTCTCTTTCCATTTTCTCACTGAGACTGGGTTATGAGAAAGTAGTATATTTTTCTGGCACAGACTTTAATTTGAAATGTCCATTATAGGGAAGAGTCAGGTATACTGCCAAGAACATGTCAAATTTCTACTGCTCTGAAAGCCAGCAAGTTTCAGTAAGCTTTTGGTTTTAAAGTTTTTATTTCTTCTCTGGACCAAGACTCAATATTCTACAAACGAAGCAGTCTTACCTGGTGAAGCCAGGCTTTTGGAACAGTAGGCAAATACAGGTAAATAGGGAAGAAGCAGAAAAAAGGAGGAGATGGGAAACAGACATTTGAATGAAAATGCTGCTATTATTCTGTAAGGTCAGGGCTTTAATAAAAGCCTAAGAGAAGTCTGTGTAATGTGAATTTTCTTCTCTGACTCAGTCTGATGATGAATGTCTAAGATGTGTGTATAACAGAAGACCACAGAAATCCTATAGACTGTAAACATGAGATGGACAAATTTGGCTCTTGTGGCTGAGCCATTTTTTATATTACAGATCCCCAAAATGGGGATGTAGTGGAACAGACTATGTCCTCGTTATTTTTTCTAGTAACTAGAACTCATCTCCAGAACCAATTTTTGTTAAGTATTTTCCAGCTTTAATTACTTTTTACTTGGCAACTATTATCTTAATATGTAGATTGCTTTAGAAGTAATGCCTTCTGTTTATTTCCATGGAAACTACAACAGATACCAAGAGCACTATCTGATACTCTATTTGATACTCTATTTGATAGAGCACATTCTCAGCTACAAAGCACTATTTTTCAGCACAGGCACTACCATTATGTATGCATTTTCACCAGATGAATAAAAGCCTACATGCCATGCTCATAAAAATCTGCACCAGCAGAGATGACCCACTGTTGCTTTCATCACTGCTGAAATGCACCACCCACTGCTTCACTGTGCTCACATCCAGTGTTTGGTTTCCATGAAACACTCAGAAAGCATTTATGAATGTCAGTAGGCGCCAATTTTTCCACATGGAAAAATTCAATAACCCACCTTAGCTTCATCTGCATTTCCATGTCAGATTCCATTCTGTCAGACTGCCCCTCTGCTGCCATCTGTCATACAGCAAAAATGTAATGCAATATTGGCAGGAAAGTTCAACCTCTACTGCCGTACCACCAGCATCCACTTCTGACATTGTGGACCAACATAACAAAATAGGAGACATTACTTTCAGAGAAGCCTTTGTATATTCTTCTTACTTGGAAATAAGCACATTCTATCTGGGGAACCGATGTGCCAGAGGTATTAAGAAGTGCTGAAACAACTGGTAATATTTAAAATTTGTAAGTCACTATATACAGAGTTTAATTCTTTGAGATCTTAATGAGGGCAAATGTGAAACTGTTAAGCTATTTCTCAGAATAAGAAGTGTCTTAAAAAAAAAATAACGAGCAAGCTTGTGTTTCAGGATTGTAGGTAAGAAGTTACAGAATAATAATCTTTATGTAGCTGGCATGCTTGCTGTTTTTTTAAATAGAACAAGAAAACCATCAAGTTCGTATCATGTTAGCCTAAACAGTATTTGCAAAAGAAAATTATTTGTCCTTTTCACAGGAGAAAACTGATCAATTCATAGAATCATAGAAAAGCTTGGGATGGAGAGGACCTTAGAGCCCACCCAGTCCCAACCCCTTGCTATTGGCAGGGACACCCCCCAGCTCAGCTGTCCATGGCCCCATCCAAACTGGCCTGGAGTGCCTCCAGGGATGGGACACCACAGCTTCTCTGGGCAGCCTGTGCCACTGCCTCACCACTCTCTGAGTAAAAAATTTCCACCTAATATCGAATCTAAATCCCCCTTTTAATTTGCAAGCATTACCCCTTGTTCTATCACTATCAGACAGTGTAGAACATCAGTCTCCCTCCTGCTTTTAATCTCCCTTCAAGTACTGGAAGCCCAGCCCCCTCAACCTTTTTTTGTAGGGCTCCATCCCTCTGATCTTCTCTGGATAGCTCCACATCCTTCTAGTGCTGCCTGCCCCACACCCAGACACAATACTACAGAAGGGGCCTCATAAGGGCAAAGGAGGAGGGAACAATCACCTCCCTCAGCCTACCCATCTTATGATGCCACTCAGGACACAGATAGCCTAATGGGTTGCGAGTGCAAACTGCTGGCTCATATTCAGCTTTCCATCCACCAGAACCCCCAAGACCTTCTCTGCAGGGCTGGTCTCAAAGCGTGATTTAAATCAAATCATCATGAAAGTTGTTGATTGATTTATTAATAGTAAGTTGTTAACTGACAATCAGTGAACTGGAATTCACTGTATGGGTTTAGTGTCAGCCATACCATAGATACATCACAAGATTAAGCACTTCCCAGATGTAAACACTTACAAATTGCTGAAGTCCTAAAATTTGAATATACTTAAACTTGCAGGGTTCTGCATGCAAACCTTCTCTCAGAGTTGGGTGGGTATTAGAAGCACATTCCTTCTTTTGAGAGTGCATTCTGTTGGAAACATGGGTGCTCCTGCCTCATGTGTGAGTGCCTTCTGTTGGAAACATGGCACACATGCTCCTGCCATTTCCTCTAATCTAATCCATGTACCATTGAGAAAGATCCCCAGAAGTTTCCACATGCACACTGGAGGTGGGTCATTGCTAGTTGAAGCCTGCTCTGTCATACAGAAATGCAAGTTGCTTGCAGCACTTGAGATGGAGGCTGCTCTGTCAGGCCTAAACAGAAGTTGGTAATGCTGGCCAATCAAGACTGGTTTGGCTGCTGTTACCTTGTTCTCATTCTAACGTCTTTTCCCTCAAATTGTAATCTTTCCTTAGTGTTTCTTTTCCAGCTGATTTCTCCTTTTCTCAAAATCTCCTAGTAATCTCCTGCTTACAGTTTGATCTGTTTGATGATTGTCTTACGCAAGCTTCTTCATTATTAGTTTCCCCCAGCATCATCAGCCTGGGGTAAAGTAAACAGTTTGGGATAATTTGCATATGTGTAGCATAAGATGCTACATTCACATTATTTTCAGGTCAGGTGTTGCTAACTAAGTTTTTATTAGCAGAAGTCGTGCAAGCTTTCTGCATCTCAATGCCTGCTAGAATCTTCTGCATGTATCAACAATCCAGAATCCATGTTTTATGTCTCCCAGAGGAATGACTGCACACTGTATTCTCTCTTACTTAGGCTCTTCCATAAATTTTACATCTGTGGCTGTAGGCTCCCCAAAGGGAGAGGAGTCTTCAGTTCTAGTAGCTGAAGCAAAGGCTGCTGCTATGTTTTTGGGTTGCATAGACCGTTTCTCTGACGGAATATTCTCATCTTTTTTTTTTTTAGTTTCTCACTGTGGCTTCATGAACACTGAGTTCCTCATGATAGAGTTGTTATTGTACTGTATGCACTTATTGGTAGTTACAGTACTTCCCTGGGAACTTGAAGCCACGGGTAATAATATTTCTGGGGCAGTGCATACTAATACTAGGGAAAATGTACCGTTACCACCATGCCTTTTGTGCACAGTCAGTGTCTTTGCTGAATGGGACTCAACGTTGTTAATCCTGGTTGTATGGATTGCCAAGTTGTTACGTGTATAGTGTGCACAGTGCCTCCTCTTGAGAGGATTTAACACCCAGGAGCACAATGTATATTCCACAGAGGAGTTCAGGGTCCTTTCATTGCCAATGCAAGCAATGGCTTTTAAAGGTTATTGTGGCTATTTTTGCAATATCTTTCACAATGCCTTTTAGTGGCAAAAAATGGTCCCTAAAAGCTTATTTTCTTTTAGTCACTATAATATGAGTTAGGTAAATGAAGTAGATTGTCTGAATATGATCCTTAATGTCTACCTGTTTCTTATATTTCTCAGCTGAGTTAACAGGCTTTCAAAGTCCTATATTATGTTGAAAAAAATACATTTATGTATGTATTTAATTTGGAGGAGACATAGGTGTGTATTTTTTTTAACAGTGTTATATACATGGTTTAAAATTGTGCCACTATATAGATGTTACCTCTGAAGGAGATAAGTATAACTACTTATATATTTATCATAACTTTCTGAAAGATTTATTAAAATGTATTCTGCAGGTTATGTTCTCAGTGGATTTCCTTCTCTCTCAGAGGAATATATGACTGTTTCACAGCAAATGGAGAAAATAAAAAATCTGAAATTAAAACCAGATTTCCTGATTAACATTAAGGTAATGTCACTTTCAGTAACTTGCTAGTTACCTAATTATTAGAAGACTTATATACTGCATAAGTCAGAAGATAGTATTTTCTCCCATGCTTTTGAATATAGCAATTATTGAGAAGGTATTAATTGTTCTCTTTTATAGTGGAGTAGAATTCCACTTGTTTGTTTTATTACAAGCACTAAGCATGTAAAATAATGAGTATTTCCTATAACTCAGTAAAATCTACAGTTCTTGCATTCCTATTGTACAAGAATGTACAGTCATGAACACACCCTTCTTCTTGCAGTGTTTCATTTATTAACTAGATTCTTTCCTCATACTCTGAATGTGTCGAATGCTCTTCTGAGACAACACTGAATAGTGAGCCTCTGGTATTGTACTCCAAAGTTTTTGTTCTAGTTGTCATATCTACATGCTTTGTCAGATGCTAACACTTCATCATGGGCTAACTCTGTCACTTTGCCAGGTTTGAGATAGTGTTTTAATGACAAAGTTTTTACATTCCTTACTTTTCAGACTTAATCTGTTTGACGATGCATAGTCAAAATGCTTGAACACCTATTTCAAACTTTTTTTTCTATTCTCTTGGAAAGATCATAAAAGACCAGAGAAATATATTTTTGTGCTGTTTTCCAGTTTGCTTTTATTTTTTTCAACTACAGGAGGTCAATCTTTTATTTAATACCAGATAGTGAGGAACTCCAGCTCTTGAAAATTCATATTGTTTGGTTTCACATGGAGTAGTACAAATAGAGGAGTGATTCCATCCACACTGTTAATAAAACAGAATTATTTACTTCATGTTCTTACATCATCTTCTCTTCTGAAAAGAAGACTGAGACTGAATGTTTATTAAAATCTTTGGCCCAAATTCAAATAAAAATTTTGCCTTCAATTTTAGTGTTTCAGCTGTATTCACAGACATGTCAGAATGGTAACTGTTTTCATTACATTAAAAAAAAAAAAAAAAAGAAAGAAAGAAAAAAAAGAAAGAAGGGGCATAGTAGATTACCCTAGAACAATCAAATACTGTTGTTACAGACAAATCTAGAGAAGCTTTGTTTTCCTAGAAAAGTGACAGAAAACCTTTGAAAAAATATCTGACCAAATTTCTTCTTCCCTATTTCAAGATGTGCTATGTCATATGGCAGCTTATGAAGGCCATATGTCTCTTAGAGCAGAAATATAGAAATATCCCGAAGTATTGTTGTATTTCAAGGGATACCTTAGGTAGTTGTGTAGTATGCCTTTTGCTAGCTGATATGTGATATCAGAAACTCTGTCTTCCTCTGTAGAAAACAATTATCCCTTTTTCTGTCACCTTTTGAATTCACTGACTGCATTGCTTTCTTGTCATCTCAGATTTTTCACTCATGTTTGAAAGATAAATTTTAGTAATTCAGAAGGGAAGGAAAATTATTTATCATGTTCCAAATACAGTTCCATGGTAGAATTTTAAGATATCAATTTTAAGGCTACATCCAGATTTACTCGTTGCCCTGGTTTCTGCCACGACAGTGTTGATAGCAAATAGTTCTATTTCATTTCCACATCTCTCCCTCATTCCATTTGGGAGGGTGGGAAGGAGTGATCAAAGAACTGTGTGATGCTTACCTGCCTGCCAGGTTAAACCAACCACAAGATCTGTGTCTAATGTTAAACTAATATATTCTGCAGGGATTTTTGCAAAAAAAAAAAAAACATGCTTATTCTTCCAGAGCTTCAAATTGCTGAAAATCTTTAACCTCTGAGACAATAGCACTATATTTTTGGTAAGAGTAAAGATCTACAAGGTCAGAGGTGCCAACTAAAATTGATTTAGCACTGACTGTAAGAGCAGTCAGAAGCCTGTCTGCAAATGAGTTATTCCTGAACTACAGCTGAAAATTACTTAATATGGCAAAATGTGTTCAAGTAGTAGCTGCATTGTTGATACAAAATGTGAAATGCTGAAGGGGAAAAACTTATTAAATATTTTATTTTTGCCCCAAGTAATTTTGCTGTCGGTGAATGTTTTTATTTGCTTAGAAGGTGTTAGAGAAGAAGTTTAAGAATTCAAATATTTGCCAAAGAGTTTCCCATTCCCCATATTCTTCAGGTTTAGGAAGCATAATATGATTATAGCAGTACACTAAATACATTTCCTTTTACATATTCCTTGGTAGTGTTCAGACTATGACTTATGCCAAAGAATATCAGGACAAAGGCAACGCCCTGATTCAGGGCAAGTATATCAGAGGAACCAGTGGGATCCTAATCTTATAGAAAAACAAAAGAAAAATAGTGATCAGCTTGAAGAGGAGAATGAAGAAGTTGAAGTTGAAGAGATGGAAGAAGAGGTAAGTAATAATAATTTCTAAAGAGTGTAAAGTATTAAAATGTACTGCAGATAAAGCAGAAATTCCGACATTCTAAAATATCACCATACTAGATCATGAACTAATTTTGCTGAGTTCTAATCTTAATTCAGTTTCTGTACTTCTTTAAGCAATGTGGAGTAATTAAAATTAAATTGATAGGTTAATAAAATTAAAATTAAAATGATAGGTTTAAATAACAGCAAATGCTGATTAATGTATAGCTCAACCTAGAGTCAGTCTTGAACTTAAAAGTCACTGAAGTGTTTCTTGCCCTAAGTTGAAAGGTTGGATCACTCACTGAAGTACTCCAGAGAATTATTATATTTACTTCTGGTTGTAGACAAAATTTAGTTTGGTACATTATTTCATTTCTTTACATTGAAGTATTTAACTTTTGCTTCCTCAGATTGTGCAAGATTCACTTACAATGCCAGAAACGATTCATCAGTTAGTGCAAAGGCCTGAAGATATGCTTGAAAATATAAAGGAAAGAGTTTGCTTGTATAAGGATACAATGCTTCGTTCTTCAGAAGTAAGGAAAAAAACCAAAACATCAGGATGATGCTTAACCAAAGACTGTTTAAAATATCATACAATACTTTCAGTTTTTGTTTGTTTGTTTGTTTGTTTGTTTTTATTTGAGACATTTCATGGAGGTGAGCACAAGGCATGCTACAACATTTCCCCAAGTTCTGAAATACATACTGAAATCAATAGTACAAAATTTTCATATCAGATTGTTGATTTTATTCTGGAATCCTGAGATTTTTTAAGACATCAGTTCAATGAATCTTGATTTTACTGAAATCCCCAGTAGTTCAAGCTTGGATACTTACAGGAACAAATTGAGCTTCAGTGTGATTATCTGGTTAACTGTACTCAGATGATGAATGTGTCTTTGTTCTTAAACAGGATTTGATGGCTGAACAGGATTCACAGAATCTTATTGAACTGGATGGAAATCAGGAACCAGATGAACTTCTTGCTGTAAGTAAGCTATGTACCAACTTTATCAATTTCCACTAGCAATTAATTTCTCATTTCTGTGGATTGCTTGCTTCCGTAAGATGTTAACAAATTCTTAAGTTCAGCATAAAACTCACTTAATTATTATTAAAAAGCATCACTTTTGAAATGTGTACTTCTATTGCTCTGTAAAACAACTATACAATTTGCAGAGCTCCAGGCTTTCATGTATGGTACAGGGCAATATTTTCAGGTAGACCACAAACACTTTTATCCTTCTCTTGTTAATGCTTTATAGCTTGTATTAGTCTCAAGAATAATTACAAGCATGTGAAATTAAAACATTTTTGGTATGATACACTTACAGAACTGGCTTAACGTGCTGGTCTCTGAAATGATGACAGAATTTTTATGATCTTGGATACTGCTTTACAGTGTTTTACAGTGCTTTACAGACTTCCATTATTTTCCCTTTGACAGTTCTGCTGAGTCTTTGTATTCAGATTCTTAGCTTTTAACTCAGGAACTTATTCTCCCTATTAAAAATTACAATGATAAAATTTGATGATAAATAATCTTATCGCGTGCCGCAGCTGTAAGAGTTGCTTTAAATATGAATCTAAAATACAGAGTTGAAAATGAAGGGAGAGATTGTCTTTGACAGTGTAGAAGGTGAGCTGTTCATGTACATTCTCCTCTCCTGTTCGAAATGAATTAAGTGAAGTTTTGTATTTAAATTTATGCTTGACCATGTCCTATGTCCTATGGATCATACAGAAAAGAAAAAAAAAATCACATTCATTTGCACAGCCAGTATATGAAATTTCATCATATATGATTTGAGAACATCACAACCAAAGGTTTATATAAAATGCAATGAAGTTGTTTAATGCTTTCCAATTATTTTACCTGTGAATAAGGCAAAAACTATTATGGAACTATTCCATGCAGGACAAAATCAGGTTTTTCATTTCAAGAACTCTTGCATTCCAGCAAGATTATATTTAGGAAATATTTCAATTAAATTAATTATCATTTGGTTCTCATTAGCAGGCAGGATTAAGTATCTTTTTAAATACATTACCCAAAGTTGTATTATTTTCAACTGTGCATAATATTCTGGATGCCTAAATTAAGCATTTAAAATTATTTAATTAATTAAAATTACTTAAAATTCAGCATTTTCCACTGCCTATACTCAAATTTGTAAAAGTTTATTAGAGCTCTTCTGAATAACTATCAGTGCTCCAAGCTAGAAATCGGATCTCGGTGTATAGGTGGCCATTACATAAATAATAAGTTGCAATTTAAAAAATACTTCAGGGATCCTTTCAGATCACAAAGGCAGTTTTGACTGGTGCTGAGTCAGTTATTTCTTTTCAGTCAGTAGTAATTCGACTTCAGTCAATGGGTGTTCGAAATGGAGCTCCTATAATTAGGCTTCAGAGTCGGCAAGAAGAAATGCTGGAAGGACTGGAAAATGTAAGTGTGTTTTTCTGAAATGTGATTGATTGCAATAAATATTAAAATAGTTTTTATTTTCTGTGGTGAACTTACACTATAACATCTTTGTTTCATTGCAACCAGTTTGTTCTGCCATGCAATAAGGGCATATTTTGCAGCTTCACAATCTAGAAATGCAAATTTAAGATAATTGTGGAGTTGAAATCCACCTAAAACTTTGAAAAAAGATCTGCAATTAATAAAAATAAGTTAGGTGATCTTAATTACATTTTTGAACAAAATATTCGTTTCAGGAATGAAGGAAGAATAATTTGTTTGAAGAAAATAAACAATCAATTTTATCTCTTTTAGATTAAATACATTCTATGTTAATCATTTATCATATCACCTTTGTCTGAAACGTCGCCAGTTCTGCTGCATTCTTTTTGAGATTTGAATAATAGAATGCACATAGCAATAAAGAGGAGAGCAGGATTTATGTAGTAAAAGATGTACCTAAATGTTTTATTCTCTTTCCTAAACATTCAGTTTGTTTTTCTGTTTGCTGTTGGGCATTGATCAAATAGTGTGTATTGTATTGTAACTTCAAGATCTATTCTTGAGCAATAAGAGTCAATAACAGCTCATTATTTTCTATGTAAAACTGTATTTTAATTCCCAGCTTCATAGATTCTGAAGGCTCTTCAGCAGTTCTTCATAGCCAGCACTTGTCTGTACTATTCTGGGTAAATTAAAGTAAACAGAAACTTTAGAACTCACTCACTATTTGCCTCCTTTAATAGATCTATTACATTTAATCTTATCACATTATGTTTCTGTGTCATTAAAAGGAATATTTTGGTCTTGCTATTCCCTTATTTTGGTCCTTTCTTCATCCCTTTTAGAAGAAAGCTTGGCCATTTTCTGTCTTCATCAATAAATGGCTTATTCGTACCTCTTTATCTTTTTAAACTTCTGGAAATAATTATTGAAGCCTACAGGAACTATTTTAAGTACTTTTTGATGAAACAAAATTTAAAACCTGAATAGTTTATCCTTAAAGTCACACTACGATTCTGATATATGTATATCTTTTTAAAGCATGATTTAATTTTCTGTTTAGATTTGCTTGCTCTCCAGTAAAGTACTGCATAAAGTTAATTTTCATACAACAAGGCCCACATCACTTCAGGCAAAAATTGCATATGCACTTATTTCTGTTTTAATAAACAGGATGAGCTTTTCCGTGTTCTGTCATCATTCAAGCTAATAGCACCCAGATACCGATGGCGTAGAAGCAGGTGGGGACAAGTATGTCCTGTGGCTCTAAAGAAGGGTGATGTTGTAATGGGAATGCCAGATTTGGCTGTCAGGTGAGTGGAATTTGACACTTACTTTTATTTCTGTTTTTTAAGACAGCTGTCTAAATTTGTTTTCTTCTCTTCCGTTTGAAGTTTTCTAGGTAAAATGTACACGCTGTCATCCCCAGAGGCACTGAAAACATTTATGTTGAATCCACGCCCTTACTTGTTACCACCAATGCCAATGCCTCCTTGTAAAGTTCTAGTATTTGGTCCTCCAGTGTCAGGGAGAACCACTATTTGTAATCTAATTGCAAGCAAATACAAAGGAAAGGTAGGTTTATATATGTTTTATGTAACACGAGTATCAGCTGAGATTTAGGAGTCTGTTAAATACATTCTTCTTTTTGTTGTGTCATTAACATAAATACAGCAAACATTAGCAAACATACTGCAAGCAGACATATTATGCAAATGGTGATTCAGTGAAATTCATTTACAAAAAGTACATATTTTTCTCGTCAGTGTCACACAAATATTTGTCAGTTATTTATCTGAGCAAAAGAATACTATGAATATATAGACATGTATAAATTAATTCAATGTAATCACAAATTAGAAAATATATTATGCACACATGAAGAACCCACTTAAATTACATGTAAATTTTTCTGAAATTTGCAGAGTTTTTCCAAATTCCTTTCACTGTATAGTTGGTGGGTCCAATCTTGTATGTGTCTTCTGTACTATTTATATTTTTTCAAATAATTTCCCTAGGTTCTTGATATGGCTGAACTCATTCAATCTCATGTGGAAGAATTAAGAGAAAAAAACATTGAGCAAATACGAAGGGATGCAATAGAAAAGGCTGTAACAGCAGTGAAAAAGAGGTTTGAAGAGGGGAGCAGTACAGAAGAATCTGCTGTCATCCCAGAAGGTAAAAAGTAAATGCTAGCTATTCTAAGCATGCTATTCCATGTCGTCACAGTGTCTTGCCAATTAAAAAATGAAAGATAATCTTGTTCTCCTCACTTACACTTGTAGGACTATTTCAAATTTTTTTCCTTCTTGCTTATTTTGAGAAGCCTAAAAAGAAATTATTAATTTTGTCATATCTAGATTAGTTAACTTAGTAGTACATTATTAGTGTAACGAAAAAAAAAGCCAGTAACTTTTGTAGGGGCTAAGTAAGTGATCTGATAATAAGTTTGGCATTTTCATTTACATTTTGTCTTTTTATAGCATAAGAACATTGGAAACTGTTTGATTGATAAGGGAATAGGTGTACAGCCACACACACACACACACACAAAACATCTAAATTAAGAGAGGACTGAAATTAAGAATGTGAACTTTTGTCCCTTTAATGTGAGAAACTTAAAAGCATGCTGAGTTTTAATTATGTTGTTGAAATATAGTAAAACAAATGATTTTAAACATGACATGGTTTATATATACTGGGTTTTATTTTCGTACAAATGAGACTGACATCTCATCTGAAGCAAGGAAGGTTTATTAGGTAGATCCAATTAATGGATGTTGATTTAAAATATTTATAAGGATCTAAAATGGAAATGAAATAAACGTGCAATATGAGGTTATTTTTACAAATTTGTCTTTTTAAAGAAAAACAATTGTTCCTTCAGTCATGCTTTTCTTTTGACTTTTATGTGCTTTAACAGGAAAAGATATAAAAGGTTACTGAAGAAATATCAATTTCTTTGCATGGAGAAACAGAGTTTAGTATCTTTAGCAATGATAAGGGTAAAATCTGTTCTTTTCTTATGGTTGGTTGGGTTTTGTGGATTTTGTTTGTTTTCAGTTTGGAAACACTTAGAAAGATATTGTCTCTTTCACAGGGAGCTGGTAACTTGAAAAAAACTCCACACAAATTAAAGCAGCAAAAACAACATGTAAAGTTGTGCATGTAAAAACAACAATACAATCACTGAAAAATATTGACATCATTACAGGGAGTAAATATGACTTTTTTTTCTGATTGTTAAAAAATTTCAACAATTGCAGTCCATTGTTTCAGCCATTAATAACAAAATATGAATCCAATATGAATATTGATATACTGACTTGAATTATGATTTGTATCAATTTTTTTTTGAACAGGAGAATTATTTTAAAAGATCCTATAACTTATCATTATAGGACATCCCCCAGAAATGCTTCCAGAGAGACTATTTGATTCTTTTACAATACTATTCTGTAATATTGCTTACAGTGACTGCTACGCTGTACTGATGCTGTGATTGCATTTCATTGCCAAGTAGTTCTTCCTGATCAGAGGAGAAATATGAAAATTGTGAAGTGCTTTAAAAAATCTGTTTTGTTAGAAATGTCGGAGTTAACTGCTGACCACCCAGAAGTTCAAGCGGTGGTGGAAGAAGCTGTGAAAAGGGCATCAAAATCTGAAGTGACGTTGTCACCTGAAATACATGCAGAAATACTGGAGAGAGCTATTGCAGAGGTAAAACTACAAGTGCTACACAGGAAAGCACTTTCTTTGTAAGAGGAGTCTGTAATATTTTAGACATTATTAATATATATTCTTAATTTTATAATTTGTAAGATTGGTCACATAGTCTGAAAGCTTATATTGAGTTGATTAGAGATTGAGTAAGAGCATGACAGTCAAATCTATTGAAGGCTAGTATAAAAATAATATGTATGTATTAGCCTATATCTTGTAAAGTTTCTGGGCTATAAGCTGTCATAGACTGGGAGAATTTTCTCAGGGAAGTATCACAGTATACTTACCCCATTCTTACTTATTTAGTCACTGTCTAAGATCTCAACATCAGACAAAGTGTTTGAAAATAATTTCATTTGGAGGTTCTCCTAGAATCTTGAATAGGTTTAAATTCGTGCACTAGCTTGTATGTCTTGAAATTGGAACCTAAACTGTTTATAGGTAACCCTAGAAAATGATTGAACATCCATCTGTCTTTGTTTAAAATGTTTTTATTGAACTCATATATATGAAGTTATAAATGTCTTTTTATTGACATGATGTTACTAATAAACTAAGAGTGATAACATTTAGGAAGTCATTTGTATTGTACAGTCTTCTGAAAGATCTCACAGTCTGTATTAGCCTTCTTCTGTTACTGAACTTGACATTTTATAACAGCTTATGAAGAAGAATAAAGACAGGTTTCCTGGTGCTCCAGAAAAAGGAGGATGGGTAGTGGATAACTATCCTCTCTCAGAAGGTCACTGGTCAGCTTTGTCAGAAAGAGGACTTCTGCCTGACACTGTTGTCTGTCTTAAGGATACAGAAAATGATGGTTAGTAAATGCACACTTATGAAACTTAACCTTTTTTCTGTGTTGGTATTTGTACATAAAGCACATTTTCAATTAAAAAATGGTAATTGTGGCCCATTTATGAAGTTTTGGAATCTACCTCAGATTTCTTACAATTTAGATTAAGAGAACTAACAGAATTAAACCAGAAATACTTTATAAAAGCAGTATTCTTCTACATACAAATCTGTTTAAAATCAGCACTACTAGTAAGTAGCACTGGACTCTCACAGACTTTCTGTTGCAGACTTTTGTATTCTCTGTCTGACTGGCCATCAGTTTGTAATGTGACTTTAGCCACATTTCTCTGTGCTTTCCTTACCCTGCTTGTAAAAATTGATTATGGGTTACAAACTTCCTCTGCTTAAGAGAAAAGTGGGGAGTACTTATATGCAGGCGTACCTTGTTCTACATCCTGATGACAAAAACAACTGAGGAACTTCCTACCCAGCTTGATACAATTGCTTAATATCCATGAATTGAGATGAAGAGATTTTACTTTTAAGGTTTCAAGCAAGAAGGAAGGTTGCTATCACATGTGAAAAACTAAACAGTTTCATGTATTATTATAAGTTTCGCTTGCTAAATCATGTTTTAATGGATTGATTTATATCACACAGCAAGTTTCATTGCACAGTGACAATTTCTATAATCATTACTTGCTCAACCCAATCCATTATCAAAATGCCTTTCAGTAGTAAGAACTGCTCTTTAAGAAAGGCATGTCTCCACCTACTTAGTGTACAGCTAGATGTGAGAATTGGTCCAGAGAGCCTTTCAATCCCTTGTCCCTGAACAAATCAAGCGTATACAATTTCTTCATCTTATCTTCACAACTCAGCTACAGTACCCAAATGACTTGTGAAATGTTATAACTTCTTAAACATCTTAACTGTAGCAGAAATGCTAAGTCATGGATTAAAACAGTGATTGAGCACCTGTTGGAAGGAGCCAACCCAAAGGAGCTCAAGTATATGCAATGAACCTGAGTGACCAGGAGGGGTGGAGCCAGTATCCACCCCTTCCCAGACCTCATTTAAGGGTTGACAGTGGAGTTAAGGGTGTCTTGTTGGAGATCTTTGCCTACTTGAGGTATTTTGAAGGTAAGCTTGTACTTACTAAATACAGACTTAAACAAGAACGTTCTAGGTCCTCTGTATGCCAGCAAATCCTATTTGCTGTTGCTTTTACTCGAGAACTGCTCAGAGGGAACTTCAGGATGTATTACCCTTTGCTTGATCTTTGCTTCCTGGAAATTTCAAAAATGGTAGAACAACTACGAATGTAGTTTCTATGATGCTGTGCGTTGTCCTTTCTTTCAATGTCAAAAAAGCACCTTAATTTATGTAGCTGTCATGAAGTAATCTAATGTTAATATTTACAATAACAAGCAGAACAACACGATGTAATGTTAACAGCATGTATGATTAGTTAATACTAAACTGCAAACAGCAGTACAGTTTTAACCTTTTCTGTGGGGAAAACTGAGGTGGGATAGATGCTTTTGAAATTATTAACTCGTTCTCCACTTCTCAGAATTGAACCATTTAATGTATTAACTAGGTAAACTAGAAGATTCACTAATAGTCATTATTCTACATCAGAGATTTTAGGAGTAAATAACTCATCTTGGAAACCATATTGATACCAGTCAATAATAGTTGCCCTTCTATTTACCTTTTAGGAAGGGCAGACTTGCGGTCCATTGCAGAGGCTTTCAAATGAAATGTAGATCTCTTTAGGGCTTTTGAAGTGTTTTTTTTTTTTTTTTTTTTTTTTTTTTTTTTTTTTTTTCCCCCCCTGCTATTGCCACTAGCTCTCAAAATTTAACTCTAGATTCTGTATTTTACACGATCTTTGTTTATTGTACTTTATTTCTGTGCTTTACATTCAAGCAAGCCATGACCTTCTGTTTCTCCACTCAGATAGTTGGCAGATTCTTTAAAACCTAAGTATAATCCTTCCCATCTAGAAGTGAGACATTAAAATTCAAAATTTATGCTCGCAACTCTGATGTTACCTGTTTGAACTAACACTGCTATAGTTTTTATATCACATAGCAATAAAGACTGCTTTCTTAATTGGTTGTATGTTCCATTTGGTTGTACGTTTCAGTAGATTTTAAGCTTGGAAGGAAATCTATCATTCAATTATTGAGTTGATAGTGAAACTATAGACTAATTTCATACCTGGAACTGTATCAGACTTTTATATAAATCATTGTTAGTTTTATTTTTCCTCAAAGTTTCATTCAGGGGTGAGAGGAAATGAATTAATTTTAAATGATAAAAGTTATATTTTTACTGTCTCAGCTTGAAACAAGCAATGTGCAAATTGAATACAAGACATACTATCTGTAGTCTACCATAACAATTCAAAGTGAAATGCAATACTTGCATAGCAGACTCCAGATTGCATTAAAACAGGACACTGCAAGAATACTGTTCTATCAACCAGAAGCAGGTCAGCTGTCTAAGAACCTGTTCTGTTAGCAAGCTTATTTCTGGTTAATACCAGTGGTAGGTATTCCTAGATCAGCCACTTGAAACATAGCTAACTTATTATCAGTTATTGTAAAGGCTTATTAGCTACTTGCTCCATTTTATCAAGTAATTCTGAAATAATTTATCAGCTATAATAATATTTTTCCTTTGAGTGAGGGACAACATATGCTGGTATCCAAAGAACAGCAAATGGTTGAAATTCTAGACTCATAAATAGTACAGTAATTACGATTCCTGTAGATGTCCATATGTCCATAACATATGGAATAATTAATACTGCTTGGCACTGCTGCTATTCATAACACTTTGAGAAAACACAAGGTTGGGGAAGTGTATGCCTGGGCCACCAGGTAAGGCCACTGAAAGCTCTTGTGTTTGGTTTTTTTTTTTTTTTTTTTTTTTTTTTTAGCACTATTCAGGCAGATTTACCTCAATATGAGTTTTCAAACTACATTTTGAAAATGCCCTTTACTCACCCTCCATTTTCTGAAGTTATATTTAATTGAAATAATCAATTTTGTGTAATGCCATTCACATGAAATTATCATCTGCTTCAAATGGATGCAGACTCAATGTTCCTAACAGTTAAATAACTCAAACTTTCTTAAAAATTCATATTTTTCTTTACTTGAATTGAGAACAATGAAAACATGAGATATGGAAGCAATGAGTAAGGTGAAAGACCCAAGTTCATTATATCTGCTATATGACTTGTCTGAAAATTTTTGCTTATACCTATGTTCTCTTGAATTCAGCTACTTTGTTTTTTTTTTTCACTGGGTTGACATCTTGATTTGATTCTCACTTCTTTCTGTCACTGAATAATAATGTAGTACTGGAGTTTATATTTTCTGCAGTATTTTGAGTCACTACTTTGTAAAAGTGCTCCCTGCGGTAACCTAAATTAGCATAGCTGAACTGATTGAAAGGAATTTCAGCCACACAGCCATCAATCACAAATCTATTTGCCAAAGAGCAAACAGTAGAGCTCCTGGTATGAGCAGCATATTCTTCCTTTCTGTCAACCAGCTTTAGTGGTATATGTATGTGTAATCTTTGTATCTTTATTTGAATGTTTTTCATTTGTTTCTTCATAGTTTCCTTTGTACGCAAACAAAATAAAACAAAATAAATGCCAGAGTAATGAATGATACATGGAAGTATAAGATAAATCTTCTCAGTGCTCTATTCCCTTACAATCTTAATCATAACTATTTTGTATCCCAGACTCATTTTATTAGATGCTTGAAATTGAAAACAAAGCTCTAACACCTTAGGAAGCAGAATTATAATATTTCACTGGTGTGTATACTTTTTCCAGGCTTTAAAAAGAAGTCATAGAGTTGTTTATCATTTTTATAGATCAAAGAATTTCAGGCTGGTACAGCTACATACAATTAATTATTGTTATATAATTCTATTGCAGGAGGCTGTATATTACACAGAACATACCTAGCAAATAAGGATGAAATTAATTCTAAGATCTTGAGAAGACTAGCAGATGAAGCATTAAAAAAGGAAGAAGAAGAGGAAAGGTAAAATACTCAGTCTTGGAACATTTGAAATTACTACAAGAAAATTCCAGCCTTGCTTTGTATTAAAAGTATCAGTGCATTTATTGATCAACACAAGTGCACTAAAAAAGTATATTAAGTATAGTTCTGGTGGATATGTAATAATCAAGTATGGGTTAACTTTGAGAGATATCTTTTTAGATTAATACCTACATGGCAAAAGATTGGTTTGCTAAATTCAGTTTCATCAGCCTTTTTGTTACAATGGTACAGTAACATTTTAGATTTTTAGATTTGATTTTTATTTTATTTTTTTGTTTTATTTTATTTTTATTCAGTAATCTTTGTGTAAGTCTAAGATTAATAATCTTTCACTTATGGAAGGGAAATGCAGGAAATGCTGGCACCAGAGGAAGAAAAGCAGTCTCAAGAGGATGCTGAGGAGAAAGGTGAAAGCATTTATCACTTGACTTTGTCTGTGTTTCAAATGATTGAGCAAATTCATATTCATGCAGATCTTACGGGTTTGATTTTTATTTTACATTCAGCAGCTAGAAAAATTATTTTGTATTGCTATCTGTAGATGCTTCGCTAATTTGGGCACTCATTTTTATGTAATGTTCTTAATGGATGCTGCAGAATAGAGATGTATATTAAATCAATCAGCACAGTTATCTTTCAATAAATCTGAAGGGTAGAACTCCATCTCCTGTCTAGTAACTTATTCTAAGTAGGTTATTAATTATCTTCATACTTCAAACTCAAAATCTGTATTAGTTAGAAAACATTGTTAGAATTTAGCAAACAGCTCATCAGAAAATGGTGAAATGTGCTAGCCTCCAGAAAGCTCAGCCTGAAGCAGTAAAAGGGGAACTGAAATTATTTCAGTAGTGGGTCTGTTAGCATGTGTTAAGAATTGCTCAATCCAGTAGCAACATATGTTACAAATTGCCAAATTCAATAAGGCGCTATAGGTGAGGCTGCTGAGCTCCATGTCCCCAGGTCCAGCTAGAAATGAGTCTGAGTACCTATTCCCAATCTCCTTTTCATCCCCTTCTCATCTTATCCATGCTTGTTCTTCCCCAGTCTGCTTTGATCCCTTTTTCTTGCTTTTGTGCTCTTTTGAAATACCCCACATAACATTATGAGTCTCAGAATCTTGAACTGATGTTCTTAGTATTTCCTAATGAATCTCACTCCCCTGTAAGGAGTATCACAGAACCATGGAATGGCTTAGGTTGGAGGGAACCTTAAGGATCATCCACTCCCACCCCCCTGCCTTGGTCAGGGTTACCATCCCCCAGCTCAGGCTGCCCAGGGCCCCATCCAATGTGACCTCTAGCCTCACAACTTCTCTGGGCAGTCTGTGCCAACATCTCACTACCCTCTGCTAAAGCATTGCTTCCTAACATCTAACCTAAACCTACTCTTTTAGTTTAAAGCCATTTCCCCTTGTCCTGTCACTATCAGGTGGTTTAAAATATTGGTCCTCCTCCTGCTTGTAGTCTCCCTCTCTTAGCCAGGAAGAGCCTCTCTGGTTGAACTGCCTATTGGGTCTTATGCCCAGACAATGCCTTCATCATCTTCTTCCAATGACCCTGAGGGAAGCTGAGTTGGGGTTATGTTTGTTCTGATTAATAATCAGTTTTCCCCAGTCTCTTTATCATTCCTCCACTCATTTGTGCTTATGGAAATTAGCTTTCCATAACGTAACCTAACTATTAAGAAAGGGGAAAAAAAAAAAAAAAAAAAAAGGAAAGAAATGAAGTTCCTAGTAATTTATTGTTTTGAGTATAGACTTTCTATTTTTACTACTTTTTGTATTGAGCAGAGCTACACATTTTTGTTTTGCCATTCATTATTTCTATAAATTTTCTTCTTTATACGAGAATTATGCTATGCTTTGTTTCTAATAATGAGAATATAATTGTCCTGGTCAAGAATGAGTACTGTGTGAGGAATGAGATTTCGGAGGCAGGTTAACTGTCACAAACAAGGTGGATTTTTGGCATGCAGACAATTGTCAGTCAGGTTAAAATTTAGAGTTAATTCTGTTTAGTGTCAGTGCTTTTTGACTTCAGTAGTTAAAATAAATAAATAAATAAAAACTTGCAAGATTGAACTTTCCTTTTTGCCTTCTTTAATCACTGCCAACTTCTTTAGGAGAATGTTTTTGTCAGATTTGAATCTGCTGTCAAGATGAAATTCCATGCACAAGCATCTGCTTCCATGTTAAGAATGAGACTGGAGACTTAAGAGGATTTTCTTTCTCTGCTGTGATGTCCCTAGTAGACTAAATTATCACCAGAGCTGGATCTGGAATCAAAGCTGAAGTGTATGCTAGAATTTTTTATCTTCCTTTCAAGTAATATATACTGGTTTGGGACAAAAGTGATTACGACCAAACTTCTGTATTGTCAGTACATCTCATATACTTGTTCTTTCTTTATCCAGTCTGGCATTTATTTTACTTATTGTCAATGGTTTTTAATATATAAACAAGGACTAATGCTAAATATACTGAAGTTAATAGCTTTTAATTTTTAATTATGTAGCAATTTACTTACTCTCTGCCAAAGTACTTTAGCTTTTTAGGGTTCTTTCAGTTGAATATGAATTTAAAAAGATTTCTACTATGTAACTTACAGTAATTTCCATAAAAACAGCTCTTCCTCAGAGTGAATGGATTTAAAGTATTAAATATAAAGAGTCCTAAAGGGTTCCTATATTGTCTCAAACAACAGAGTTCAGCTTAGTTTTAATATAAAATTTATTTAGAGCTGTGCACATCAAAACAAATTATTAATGATAGAAGTAATTTATTAATGATAGAAGTAATAACATAATAGTGCTATCAACATGTGATAAGTCCTTGACCAGAGAAAATCATGTTTTTGTACAACTGCAGTTGATTTCAGTAATCAAACACTGACTCACCAAAGCACTTCAGTCCTGTTGCTCTTAGCCTAACATCTTTTATTTCACATGTAGTGCCATCAGCACATTGACTGCAGCTTTTCTCCCATGTGACATGTCTTTATATAAGTATAAATGAATTATATACAGTTGTTTTTTGTGGCAATTATGGTATAAAAATGAGAATTAGAAAAAACCTACTCTGCAGCTGCAATTGTGCCCTTTGGATGTCATGTAAGTGTGTATTTCAGTAATTTCAATCTTTGTAACATCAGCAGGATGTTGAATTAACTGGGATTTGCTTTAGGATTGAACATATTCAGATTTATAATACTATCTGTGTTTAAAAAGAAAAAGTAATGAGCAAGGTACTTACCTGTCTCTTAATGAGACTAAAAGTACCTAGGACTTTGTAAATTTACGAAATATATTTAAATGAGTTAGGAAGTGAAGTTCAATGCTGAAAGTGCCCATGAAGCACACGTGTGCACGCACATAGAAAATATTCAGTAACACTAGCTTGTAATGCCTAGCTGAAAACCATGGCCCCTTTTTCACATTTCATTGTTTCCAGCTTAAATTACTTTCAGGAGTTTTTATATTGTTTATACACTTTTCAGCAGCTTTGTGTGAGTATGTACCATAAGACAGCTATTAAACTTCAAGGGAATATACTTTGGGCATTGTAAAATAATTACACAGCTTCAGTAGAGGCAGAGGGATGTGGGTTCATTCCAACCTTCTGGAGATTGAATTTGTTGCACTTATTTCCTACAATGCTTTAGCAATAAAATACCCCACACAACTGATCTTGTTCATTAAAGCAAACAGTTGTCATCATTTAGGGCTTTATTTTCTGTATTTTATCATCAGCCTTGCTTTTCTGCTGGAAATTATCTTCTCATTTCCGCAGATTCCAAAGGAGCAAATTTATGCCTATGCCTCAGTCACAGCTAGAACAAACCATCAGGAAGAATTTCTGTGCTGAGGACATCTTCAAAGACTGCCTTGGCATCCTGCTCTAGGTGTCCCGGTTTGAGCAGGGGTTGAGCCAGGTGGACCTAGATGTCCCTCCTAACCTCAGCCCTTCTGTGATTCTGTACTATTGATCCATCTCTTTTCTCACCTTACAGATGGTGGAGGATTGAATCAGTGTCCATTTCTTTAGCTTTTAATTGTGTTTTTGCTTTTTAATCCTTTTGTGATATTATATTTAGTAAGACATTTTCAAAAACAACAGAAATAAGTGTAATGAAGCCTGAGCTATGTATCTGTAGCATTTTAGGATATTTTTTATCCAGTCTTTGAAGAGAAATGCTTTGTGGGTTCAGTTATAATTAAAACATTTACCAAAGGGTTGATATATGCCTTATTATACAGCCTGTAAATACATTTGCTTTGTTTCTCTTGGCTGGCTTACTTCCTGGTTAAATTTTTCTCTATCTCTAAATTGAAGCTTTTCAATAAGCATAGAGACTGAACAAGGATAATTTATTAGTCCATAGATAGAGAAATAGCAATACAGTTGTACCACCAACTTCAAAGCAAGCTGTAGTGATACTGAATTCACAGGAATTGTTTGTTCAGTCTTTGAGAAATATTCCACGCTCTTCAAAGCCACCTTCTGGTCTCCTTCATGAGCTGGACACAATTAGTCTAATCAGCATGATAACAGTGCTTTAGGTGGAGAAATTCCAGATCTTCAAGCAGAAAAGACATAAGCAACTTTTTTAATTGGATTCCAAATATCATCTTCAATTCTTAAATTTTTTCAGTCTCTTATTCAGATAAATAAAGGCTAAGAGACAGTGCAGCTGCATTCCTTCTGCATAGGAAGGAACACAAGCCTATGTGGCTTTTTTAGCATCTATGAGAAAAAAACTTTTTCTCAACTAACTTGGTATAATGTTTTGTCTATCTCTTTCTTGTTCCTGTACAGCACCAATCTTGTAAATGAAATCTCTCAAATACTCAGACACACTTTGAAAATCAGACATGCTCAATTTCTCTGCCAGTACTATTTCCAATGATGTTTCAAGGATTGTCTGTGATTAAGTTATGTATGCATGTGAGGGTTTATGTGATGTCAGCCTTAAAGTATCTTTCATTTTGCTTATACTTTTCTGCATGTCTGACAGCATCCCTGAGGATATCTAAAGGAAATAAAGAATGAGCAAAAGATTTTCTTGCATGTGCTAAAGGCTGTGGCAGTTTTTCTGCTAATTTTCTGCTAATCATGTAAGAATGTGTTTGTTTATGAGATACATGAAGTTCCCTGATACTGCGCCAGTCAAGAATTCAATTTGCCAAAAAGAGCTGAACATGAAAACAAATGCCATAATTTCAGATCTTAAAGTGCATGTCTAATGGGATTTGACTTTGGAGTAGTTTAACATATTTAGATGTACTAACGGTGTTTTGCTACCGAGGGTGTAAGCCAAACAAGGCTTGTGGAAAAACGTAATATTCTTTATTGGCCAACTCATACAATCAGAAAAATTGTACCAGCTTTCAAGGCACAAGCCCTCCTTCAAATCTGAAGCACTGTCACCCAAGAGGAGCTGTTCTGTAGCGTGTTAAGTGCCCTCTTCTGCACAGTCATGTTTATGAGTGTAGTTAGAGCACAGATCACATAGCTTATATTGAATGAAAAGTACTTTTATATGAAAGCACTGGATTACATACAATATTTCTTTGCTTTACACTTTTGTAGCATCTGATAGATGGTCTATCTTTACACAGATCAGATTGTAAAATGTTTCAGGCAGTCTGCAACACTTAAACATCAGAGGAACTAATGCATTTTTTTGCTGGTGGTCAAACGTAAATTTTGCAGTGTGATCTAAAACTATCTTTATTTCTACAGTGCCTCCATCATCCTTCAATGGTTTTGTTAAAGTTACTAATGGTTTTATTTCTTCCCACAGAATCTGCTGATGATGATGATAAGCAGCTTTCATCTGAAAGTGAACAAACATCTCAGAAACAGTCCAGTGATTCTACAGATTATAATGAAGAATCTGAAGCTACAGGTTGGTCTTATAACACATCTAGTCTCTCTTACTTGTTAGCATCATGAATTGTATGCTTTCCTTTTCTGCAAGTTTTTACTGTATTTGAAAATGGGCTGTGAATGTAATTCCTTACCTTTATCTTTTACGGAAGTTTATTATGGGTCAAGTTCAAGTTATTTTAATGTTTATAAATGCAATTAAAGTAATATTATGTACACAGTATTATCCATTTTGAATGCCAAAACAAACACACTATTTCCACTACCGTGTGCAGTCTAAATTAATTAATAAGTCTATACAGGAAACTACAGAAATAACAACATAAGGATTGCTAAACTTCCAGGTTACCATGGCCTCCAGTTTTCAGAAATCCATGGGCACTTTTACAGCATGAAGTGAAAACAGGGAAAAACGGTTAGGAAGTCACTGTCATGAAGTATGAGCAATAGAAAACTAAAGGGAAGCTGAGAGAATGAAAAAAAATACCAGGAAAGAAACAAACTGCGGTGTCCACAAAAGCTGTGTGTGATTTTAACAAATTCCAGCTCTACAGCCAATTTTCAAATTAATATAAATATCCACATTGATAAAAAATGACAAGTCCATTCCGTGCTGCAAGGAATCCTGGAAAAATGGGAATGGTTACATTTGAACTTTGGATGGGAATAATGGAAATAAGTCCTGTATTTTTCCTAATAATCCATTCTCCTGCTATCAGCGTTCTAGATTTCACATGGAGTCATGTTTTCCGCTTTTGGCAAGAGGTAAAATTCTGCTGCAATTGCCTTCTCTCAAAAAAACACTTTGAAGGTGACTCATCTTCAATAAGGACAGCTAATTTAGTATCTAAAACTATTTTAAATTTTATCTATTAGAATTTTTAGAATATATTCAAGTTCAATAAAGAAATCCAGCATAAAACATTTATCTGTAAGTAGAAAGATGTTAAATGTACACATTTTTTATGCTTTTTTTGTCACCTCAATCACTATGCTTTAGAAGAAATGGACTTAATTAGTAGACAAAACTGCTTTCTCCAAGCACCATAATTTAATACGTGCAATATAAGGCTGCCTACTTAGTGCATTTTTCTGTAATTGGCTAAAAATTATCTGGTAGCATATATTTATAAGTAATGGAAAGTCTGTATTAAGTGTATTACAGGGTCTGTTTGAAAAAGACAAAAGAAAATGCATTCATAATGAAATACATATTAGTTCCAAGGAAGGAAAGTATCAGCATTATCCTACTTTATGCCTTTCTGTTTATTTTGATAATTAAATCCTTAGCAAAGAAGGCACTCTGGCTTCTGTCTCAGCTTTGATAGGTTTGAGAGCGGTTTGGGATGGGAACTTCCTCATCTTTTTTGTTGTTGAATATGGACTGAGGGCAGAACGAGTCATATTTAATACCAGCAGAACACTGGAAGAAAAGATACATTAATGCCTCCCCTTTCCCAGCAACTTACATGGAGAATGTGGGGGCAGAGAGCCTTGGAGGATCATTTGTCTCTATGGTAACTGCACTCAGTAAGAGCAGACAAGGCAGGGAGCAACAGAGTATGAGAGACTAGAATGGATGCTTCTGTGAAAGCTCAGATTTAGGGGTGTGGAGAATTGTCTCACATCACCTCTGTTACAAAGAAAAGAAATTGACTAAGAACAGCACAGTTAGATAGACTGACACCTACTCTGCAGGAAACATGCTTGGATTTTTAGATGCAGTTATTTTTTAGACCACTACATTCTTTTAAAGATGTTTTTATTTGCTATGTTTTTTATTTCTTTAAAAATATCTTCTTAATGTAGATCACTTCTGTAAGCGGAATGTTATAACTCGTATCTCATAGCAAAGGCACAGTTGCCTTGCTTGAAAGTATTTTCAGTCTCTTTGGTCCCCAAAACTCATTTTGGAAAAAAAAAATCAAATTCCAGGGAGGCAATGTTTTTATCCTAATAAGATTCAATCTGGGATTGTCCCCGTTCCCTAGGGATGTAAATGTTTCTCTAGTTTGTTTACAGAATCACAGAATGGCCAGGGTTGGAAGGGACCTTAAGGATCATGAATCTCCAACCCCCCTGCCACATGTAGGGCCACCAACCTCCACGTCCAATGCTAAACCAGGCTGCCCAGGGCCACATCCAGTCTGGCCTTGAACACCTCCAAGGACAGGGCATCCACAGCCTCTCTGGGCAGCCTGTTCCAGTACCTCACCACTCTCTGGGTAAAGAACTTCCCCCTGATGTCTGACCTAAATCTCCCCTCCCTCAACTTGAAACCATTTCCCCTCGTCCTACACATATCAACCCTTTCAAAGAGTTGATTCCCAATCTGTTAATTCCTTGAGTATGTAACATTCACAGCTGGATAAGTTTCCTTAAGCAAGAAAACTCTCAGGCAGAGGTAATATGATTGAATTATGTCTATTAAGTAGAGAACCAAATTTAGCATGAATTGTGAGTGTTCATGAAATTAGGGTCATGTGGAAAGACCTCTATTGAGTGAATTTGTTACTGTGTTCAATATGCTGTCTCAGATGATGCCGCGTATTCATTTAAATCCATTATTCTGCCTCTATATTTTCAAAATTTCATTACCCACTCAGAACTGTAAGGTTTTCAAAGGGCAGAACTCTAAAAGATGCTCTATTGAATGCTAGATCCAGAGAAAACACGTTACTATCTTCTATAAACTACTGCTTTGAGTAGGTCCGTGGTTCACAAGGAAGCACACATGATTTCTACAGTGTGAATGTGCCAGGGATAACATGTGCAAGAAGCAGTTAGTGTAACCTAATTATGTATCCTTTACTTGTTTCTTGCTATCTATGTCCCTAATGGAATCATCATTACGTAACACATTAGTGCTGCTCAAATTTATACAGATGTCACCTGGCTATCTCTCTACCTCATTTGGAATACATCACTGCAGCCTGAAACATAATTAACTATGGCATTTGCACAACTTGTATTTTAGTGAACATAAAAAGGGAGGTAGTTTCATGTTCCTATTTAGAACCACAGAAGTAGAGAGCAGTGTCATTGCAGGGAATAACAAATGTGATGTCATGGGCATTTAGCTTAGTAAAAAGCAAATGGTCATAAACGTTTTCAAGAAAATAATTCACTTCTAATTGTGGATCAGACTATGTGAAGTCTTCAAGGTGTTTCTGCTTGAAGAGATACCCGCTTGCACCTTTGGACTAATAATCATTCAAATGGAGTGAGGGTTAGCCACTGAGATATCAGGCTAATATCTATGTACTACTCAAGCTGTAAAATGAGGAGATGAATTGCATTAATTATTCTTTGCCATAAAAGATCCACAAAAATACTTGCCTAAATGCTTATTTGTTAACTTCTTAATTAAAAACGGCTCAGTTGCAATAACGTTTTGTCATTCACATTGGAGACAGCACATCAGGAGCTGCTAGCAGTATTTAATATGGTTGCATGGGCAGGGCTGTAGCGCTGCCCCATTTAGGTGCACGGCAGCCAGGGGCATGGGGACAGCAGTAATATTTCCTTTAAGATAGTAGCTTCATTGGTAGTTTAACCAAGCATTTTTTGACCAGGCTCTATTTTGGAAAATTAAACGTGAAATTTGTGGGTTCAGCAGTTCACAAGAGAAGACTGAGAGATATTCAGTTCTAATCTGAGCATCAACTTCTGTACATGATTTGATTTTCAGAAATCATGCTGCCTGAGTTTGAAGAGAATGATTTGCTAGATATACCAGAAATGGAAACAATTAAAGAGAAGATTGACCTCTTCATGAATGACTGGCAAACAATGGAGTCAGAAATCAAGCAGTCATCCCTAGTTCAGGTTGTTGCTTTAGAGATTGCTGAGCAAACTCCAGAAAGTCTGCTTGATCAAATTATCTTGGTTATGGAAGGTAAGTAGTACTGTTTCTGTGATTTACATTTAACACACAAAGAGGGATTTTGGAGAGTTTGTATGATGAATATACTAGAGGAGAGGTTATACTGAATACTCACTTATAGGAAGTGGGAACAGAACATGCTACATTCTGTTGGTGACCTGAGAAGCACAACTGCAGCCTTTAAGGCATTCAAAGATTTGGGAATATAAATATATTTGAAATATATATATGCTATACAAATATGTACACAATTTGCTCTCTAATCATTCTGACATCGATTTGCTTAGTTACTTGCCCTATCTTTTTATACTGGGATAAGTGTATGAGAAATGGTCAGAAAGTAAATGTTTACTAATGTATGATACCTGTTGAAGTCAGTAAGACTTTCAGTGTGGTAATAATATACCCACTTACATATGTCATGTTTCAAGACTGAATTTTTACAGTCTTAATATTGTTTTGACAAGTACACTTTCTTTACGAGCTCAAATCTCCAACAATTTTGAGTACTGGATAAATAATATTAATAACACACTTTTCCTATGAATTCATGGAATTCAATGCAAGTGTAAACTAAAACATCTGTTCTGCTAACTTTAAAATAATAATTAAAAAAAACATGATTTTTTCTCAATAAATAATAAGAAAGAAACTGTTGTAAACATTAATGCCACTGTCTCCATCTATTTGCATAATACTTGTACTCAGAAAGCCCAATGACAATACTAGTTTACTTCAGTAGAGAAGTAAACCAATTTATTAGCGATTCATTTTTTGGAGGAATCAATATATTAGTAAGTGTAGGCTGCTCTAAAAGTAATGCCTCCAATTTATTTTCATGGAAACTACAACAGGTATAAAGAGCACAACAACACTATTTGATAGAGAAAGTTCTACCGACAAAACACTTTTTCAACACAGTCACCACCATTAGCTATGTGTTTTTGCTAGTGATGGAAAAAACCTGCATGCCACCCTTGTAAAAATCTGCACTAGCTGTTCATGGCCATCAGAAATATGGCTTTCATGTCACTGTCACTACCCCCGCTGCCTCGCTATGTTCACGTCCACTGTTTGGTCTCCATTAACACTCAGCAAGCATCAGTGAATGTCAGCAGGTGCAATTTTTCCTACATGGAGGAATTCAGTGGCGCACCTTTGCTTCATCTTCACTTCCATGTCAGACACCATTGTGTCAGGCTGCCCCTCTGCTGCTATCTGCCACACAGCAACAGCACATAATGGAATACTGACAGGAAGGTTCACCCTCTACTACCGTAGCACCACCACCATCCACCTCTGATGGTTTTTTTGCCAACATAACATAACAGGAGGCATTACTTTTGGAGCAGCCTCATATGCTTATTTCATATATGTGGAAAGAACATTTGTTCTTTGAATAAGAGAAACTGAATGATTTACTGCCATGTGTGTGCTTGCTTTTATGTATGAAGAGAATATGTTTTGATATAGCCAAGTGAAAAATATGAAACAGGAAACAAAATTAACCTTTTCAGAACCTTTTAAATATCATGGCTGGGAATTATCTAATGAAGACTTAGACGAGGAAGCAGAAGACCTAGCTGCTGAAGCAGAAGCTATAGAAGATAATGAAGCTGAGGAAGAGGAAAATGAAGAAGTAAGAATGCTGACTTTATCTACTTTAACTCAGTTGATTTTAACTCATTTTCAGCTTGATCTGTACCCCAGATAAATCAATTTTTGCATCTGGTTTTGTATGATCCAGTTTTAGCCTTCTTTGAGAATAAATGTAATCATGTGCTTCAAGAGGAGTTTCATTGTATTTCTCTGATCTGGCTGATAGATTTGATTCCAACGAGAAGCATAAATGCCCCATGCTAGTAGAGAGAATGCATGTTTTGTCAGGTGGCAAAGAGGGGTTTTATTAAAAAAAAAAAAACAAATGTGATCTTTAATTGCTGTCAATTAACAATGATTCTGTGAGCCTTCACATAAACTTTGGAAGAGGCAATGTAAAAACCCTCATGTTCAATCCTCTGCTTCATCTCAACTATTGATAGTTTTCAAATGCTAATTTTAATGAAATTTAAGTCCTAGATTCACCCTTATTTTCATCCTATATTTAAAGATGCCCATCCCCGCATTTAACATTACAAAATATCTGTATACTGTACAAATAGCTTTTTAGAACTTAATTTTATTGGATAAATAGATTTCATATTACCAGCTCTCACTGCCCTTTCTGAAAAGTCTACTTCCTTCTTTACATTTAGAAGCAACAAAAAGTAAGTTTCAAGAACACAACAGGAAAAGATTTTATTAGATACTCCTAACCTAATTTTAGTATTCAACAGCTGACAATGATGTTATCATTTGGAACTTTGTACGGTCATTCTTTTCTCACTAATTATCTCTCTACGTTGGACAGTTTGTTTTCTGACAGAATCCAAAAAAGGCATGTTTTTATAGACTCATGTCTATCTTGAGTTACAAGAGTTAGAATGCAGTTCTCATTCAATGCTCTGGTGACACATTCAATATTGGTCTAATTTTCTTGATCTACTTAACATAAGTAAATGACTGAATTCGAACAACTTTAAAAAATTTTCACAATCTTTTCAGGATGAAGAAAAATCTAAGGAAAAGAAAAGACACATGGGAGACACGAAACACTTCTGTCCGGTCAGTCTGAAAGAGGATTATGTCCTTTATCCAGGACTGTCTGAACATGCAGCTAAATATCGAGAAAAGATTTATTACTTTTCAAATCTTGAGTACAGAGAGAAATTTCTGAAGAACCCTGAGGAGTATGTGGCTCACAAAGAACCGTTACAGGTGAGAATCTTTAAAACTGTTTGAAGCATATAACAAATTAAAATCACTACTTTCCAGATCCATCTACAATTGTTTATCATATCTGATTTTTTTTCTATGAAATGACTTGTATATCACACAAGTACCTGAAAAAAATGAAACGCTGCTTCCTTAGTGACTTTACAGTGTATGTTCAAATTAACACATTGAATTTATGATGCAGATACAGTAGAAAAGAGAATAAGGGCACACAATAATCATGTTGTGATTTACGAATCGCAGTTATTACTACTTCTATTGTTTTAAAGTTCTTTGTTTTTTTTTTTTTAAATAGGTAGAGGAAAGGTAAAATAAATGCATGTTTACTGGAATTATCTAATTGGGATTTCGTTTTTACTTACTGGTATCATCTGCCATGGTGTACTTGTTAGCTATTTCAGAGAGCAGGCCTGCTTGGAACTGTAGAATAAGAGCTGACAAAAGTAAAATGCAAAATGATCTGTTTTTCAGACAATTTTTATAATGATATTTTGGAACTGAAAATCAGTAGGAGATGCACTGTGGAGTCCCAGTTACTATAAAATGCTCTTTTTTTTTTTTTTTTTTTTTTTTTTTTTTCTTCCCCTATAGGCTCCTCCCTTAAGGGTGTGTTTGCTGGGGACACATGGAGCAGGTAAAACTGCTTGTGCACGATGGCTAGCAGACAAATTTGGCATTTTCCATATTCAATTTAAAGAATATCTGCAAGAACTGCTCTTACCCAAAACTAAGGAGAAAATTGGTCTTGATTTTGATGAAGAACCTGAAGAAGATGATGATAAAATTGAATTACAGGAACTGCAAGACTTATCTCAGACCATAACTAAAACGGAAGATGATGAAAGCAAACAGGTAATAATCTGAATATTTTTGTGTCTGTAGGCAGCACAACTGTTTTCTGAACTGTCTAGCAGTTACCTATAAAATTCTAGTCAGATAAAAATCATTTATGTTAAACTATTTACCTGATAAAGTTTGGAAATAACAGTTCTGTTACAAATATTGACAATGCTTTTTCACTTTCTTAAGAATGTCACCAAAATTCTCCAAATCTTTTTAATAAATTATATGTAGTCTTGGTTTTTTTTTTTGTTTTTTTTTTTTGTTTTGTTTTTTTTCCATTTGTTTGTTGGTTTTTTTTTCCAAAATAGTCAAGACAATTGCTAAAAGGAAGAAAAAAAATGTCAGAATGATATGGGGAATGTGTGAAGATGCTTTTGGGAGGTCAGTTTATAACTTGCTTATCACAGCCAAAAATATGGCAAGTGTTCCTGGCACTGATGTTTATTGCTGGTTCTCAGTCAGCAGTATTTACTTATTTTTTGGCATCAAGACAGTGTTCTACACATAAAGGATGCACTTCTGTTCGTATTTTTGTCCTCATCAGCTTTTTATCTGCTGGTAAGCAACCTTCTTCGATGTATTTTTCTTTCTCAGACTCATTGTAAAGTGCTTTATGTGATGGCATGGCCAAAGCACAACTGACGTAATTACAGTTCACTATAGAAAGCTGTTCATTGGTCTGTGAATAGGGTAAAACCCTAGCAGGCAGCATCCAAGATTATTCCTCCATAAGCATTTCTCTGAGTATGATTACCAACACTATCCTGTTTTCTAGTGTTCTCCAAAATCATTTGATTTCACTTTCACTTTTTGGCTTTGGATACAAGCTAAGTGGATGTTTGATGGCTACCAGCATTGAATAACACTCTTGTAGTAGTAAATATCTAGTCATCTTAAAGACTAATTTCAGACCAGGCAATACTTTAGAAGCAAATCTATTTGTCTCCACCTTTCCCTTGTCCCATCTTCCCCTTTTCAGTTCACATGGAGCAGTTTCAGAGTGTATGAACTGAATCCATCTTGAATGAAACTAAGCTCAAGCACATGCTTCAGAAGCATGCCTAATGCATTCCATCTGTTTATGGATGTTCAATCCACAGGGACAGATCAGATCTAGGCCTAAATGTTCTTTCAGTCTATGTAGTGTATATATTGGGTCATTAGCACCATTGATTTTGTTCTACAAAATTTCTGCTATTGTGCCTACTATTTGCTGTTATAGAGATAACCTATATATTCATTTAAATGTGTTTTTTGTTGTTGATTTTTTTCCTGAAACATTGCTCAATTGTTTAAGAAGCAAATTTGCACAATTAGGAAGTTACAAATACATTCTTGTAATATCTACATAAGCATTCAGATGCCCACCGAACTGGTATTTTATTATGTGATCAGATATTAAAAAAAAAAAAAAAAAAAAAAAAAAAAGGAAATTGGAGATTTTCAAAATGAACAATGAATTTTATCAGGAAAATGCATACTATTAACAAATGGAAACCTTGTGTGTGTGATTAAATGACCCCCCCTTATACATATTCCAGTGGAGAAGGGACAAGATGTTGGAGTAGGTCTAATCCAATCCTGTGGATTGACTGTTGTTCACTGGAAAAACAGTAATTTTAGGAAGACCCTCTAGAAAACACTTTCGAGTTTAGTTTTATATGAAGCGAATATAGCTGATGCACTTCAAGTCCTCTCTCTGCTGTGAAATAAAGGCTTGAGATGCTTGGATGTTTGTTTGAAAAGTACCCTATTATTGCGAGCTAAAATGCTAATAAAAATATACCCTCCATGGGCAGCACTCCAAGACAGATGGTTATTTGTACAATCTTTTATTTGTATATTGTTGAAATTGAATCTGTGGATAAGTTGGGAGGTGGAACAGAAAATAAGGCAGGACTTAAGAGAGCACTTCTCCCTTGCATAGTTAGACAGTTCACTGTTGTTCTGGAGAAACAGATTTATCACAGCTTCTTCTACAAGGTAAAATTACTAGATAGTAAGATTACTTGGTAGTGCTTACTTCATTACTTGACGTAAGATTACTTGGTATTGACCTCAGATTTATTTTGTACCTAACTTGAGACCAGACATGCTAATCCATAGTCACAGTTAGGTACTACATCCAATAGTCACCCCTTTGGGATCAGCTTTTAGAGCAGCACCTCTCTGTGTTGTCTGCAGGCAGCCCTCAGGCTGTTTGTGAGGCAGCCAATAACGGAAATTATTGAGGACAATACTGGAAATTAAAGGTGAAGAGGCTTCAAAGTATACTGTATTCATGGTCACCTTGGAGACTGCTCTTAGAGAGTCATTTAAGCATAGCCAACAGGACCTGTGCTTTATAAAGCTAAATTGTTAAGTAATGTTACAATTTTTGTCGTCTTTGTACTATTATTTTAATATAGCTTCCATGTGAAATTAAAGAAACTATCATGTGTTTTCTGAGTTTCCAAGGCTTACTTTTACACCTATTGTTTGTAAAGAGGCAGGGTAAGTTTAGGTTGGTCAGGAAACACCTCTTTACAGAAAGAGTTGTTAAGCACTGGAATAGGCTCCCCAGGGAGGTAGTTGAGTCACCATCTCTGGATGTGTTTAAAAACCATTTGAATGTGATGCTCAGGGACATGATTTAGCAGAGGGTTGTTAGTTAGGGTAGTATGGTTAGGTCATGGTTGGACTTGATGATCTTTAAAGTCTTTTCCAACCTGAGTGATTCTATGATTCTGTGAACTGATTAATACCAGTAAGGAGCAGATACTTGTGGGAAGGCAAACTCCCAGTATTGCCAGCACCAAGGTTGTCTCTTTCAACTTGATGGAAAATTGCCCATATTCTAGGGAAGAAAACACCCCCAAGCATGTGGACAATATCTGTAATGTATTCTATGCATTAACTTTACGTATAGCGTACTATGGTTAAATGCAGCAAAAGAGTTAAAGAATTTGTATGGCAGCTCTTCTTGCTTTTTCTCTCTTTTTTTCTTTTGTTGCTTCTGTTGTTTTTCATTTGTTATGGATTTGGTTTATATAAAGGAAGTGGAGTTAACTGATGAGGAAGAAGCTATCAAAGCAAATCTAATGGATGCTCAGCCATTACCTCCAGAAGTACTTGACAACATTGTTCCTGATTGGTGGAGGAAAGAACCATTCCGGTAACTAGAAGTACATCCCCTCTTTCTTTAATTAACCTGAGGAAGTATATCATCCATTGTGTCCACAATGACAAAAGTGCTATGACAGATATTATTCAAGTAATACTTGGGGCATCTTCTCTTTGAGAGCATCAGCTAAGGGTTTTGTAGCTATTGTTTCTTGGGTCAAACAAAGTACATTAAAGGCACAATGTATTTTATTTATTTCAAATTTATTTTAAAATATCATTTTGTCTCTGCACAGTAAAACCTCAAAATAAATTTGTTACATTAATCTGTAAGAATTAAGATATATAGTGAAGGATTATTCTTACATCATGAAGATACAATACGTGAAATCAATATTTTCAAAATGTTATTATGCATTTAATAAGGAAGTTTAAAACAACTTTTTTTAATTCTGTGCATTTTCATTTTCACTTTAAACTACATCGATATGTGATTATATTTTTTCCAATTAGGTCCACAGGATTTATACTGGATGGTTTCCCTCGTACTTCAGATGAAGCCCAGTATTTGTCAGAACGAGGACTCTGTCCTGATGTTGCTGTTTATATCCATGTAGAAGAAACTGACATTCTTGACCGTCTTTTACCTCCACGTCTAAAAAAATGGAAAGAAAGACAGCATAAAAAAGCAGAAAATAAAAAGAAACTGAAAGATCTGAAAGCAAAAATAAAGGTAGGTTTTCACTCCTAAAACTCACAGAGCACTGAAGAGCACACAGAGAAACAGAAATGGAACCAAGGAGATACAGCCCCCAAATCAGATTTAACCCAGTGGACAATAAGAACTCGGGGCTCCTTTTCTCCTCTCCTCCCACATTAACGCAGCCCAATGCAGGTAATGTATGCACATGTGTAGTTATCCAGTAGGCCAAGTAAATGAGCTGTGCTGCCAGACACCTGGCAGGGCAAGAGTATGCCGTGCACCTGGGAAGTCCTGGGAAAAAGGCAACTAGGGGGAGTGAGGTAGGTAGCATGGCCAAAAAAGTCAACTACAGCACATTACTGCTGTTGCATCTCAGCTGTTGTGCTGATCTGTGTTTTCCATAGTCTTACTTTATAGCTGTGTGCCACCTATATGTTTAGAAATTCTGTGGCTTACCAACAAAAAGATGATAATATTTTCAGTGCAAATAGAATCACAGTCTTTTTCTCCCCTAATCTCATTCTCAGAAATTGCCAAATTAATTTTATTAAAATTTAGATACGTGTTCACGTAGAGCATGCAAAGGTAGAGGGCGCACAGGCAGCAGTTTTTAATATTAAAAGCAACTGGAAATAGAGCTCTAAAGTGAAAATAACAGTATTGATTCCAGTTTCTGTTACCAGTTCTCACAGTAGAGTTTTTATCAGCAAATATCATTGTCTTCTTGCATCTTTTTTCACTAATAGAATGAGAAGATTGCTAGAAGAAGGGCAGAACTCCTAGCAGAACAAAAAAAAAGGAAGGAGGAGGTAAGAAAACAAAAGCGTACAAAACCTATTTAAATAGAAGTGTTTGCACTCGTATTGTAGAAATTTCTACAGCTTTTACTCACAACTTGTAGAGCAATGTGGAATAGTAAATATGTGGTAGACTGCCAGAAACCTCTGCTTTCCAAAGTAATTTGAAAAGTTGTTGAAATTCATTTAGAAACCTTGACTCATTCCACTAAAACCAATTCTCAGTATGTGCTGAAGTCAGCAAAATGCTTACGAATGCGTTTAACTTACCTAATTTGTAAGTGTAAGAGTAGCCCTACTAATTGCAATTAGGCATTGGCTTTAAGTCCCCTGTTAATACCAAATGGAATTGTTCCAGATTTCTGCCCAAATGCAATTACAAAGGTACGATAGCACAATGCAACACATCTGTAATTCCTTTTGAAATACGATTTCAGCATTTACTAGATTTTTGCTTGCAATAAAGAATGCCCCTAAAATGTTGTTGAATGGTTTAATAATTTCTTGAATTAATGAGTTTTATAATTAAAAAAAAAAAGCAACAAAAACTGGAGTAGTATACGTTCCCTCAAAGCATCTGCATATAAGACATAAAAGTATTTTACATTTATAGGTTTTAGCAGATGGGGAAAATTATGAAACCAGTGAGGAGGAAGACGAGACTGCAAATGAAGACATTGAAGCTATACTTGAAGAGGAATTTTTCGAACAAGAAGAAGAAGAGCCTGAAGAAGAACAAGAGATTGATGCTGTTGAGCGCATGCAAAATGAGATTGTAGAAAGGTTTGATTCAGAAAGAGAAAGCATAGAAGGTGTACAGGTACCTATTCCATTATGTTTTTTATAAAGCTATACGATTTAAAAATGGTATTATAACATATGGCTATGATACAAGAAGTCTTCATTTTTATTTTAGTTGTCAGATTTCAAAGTATAAACAATATTGCTGCTGACATCTGAAAACTGTACTGAGAAGTTTTATGCTTTAGAAAGTGTAAAAATTGTAAGAATAATAGGTGAATTGATGCTGGCAGCCAAATTTGAAATTCATATGAACAGTATTTCAAATATACTTTTCAAGGCAAAATTCTAATAACAGAATTACATACTGGGACTACATACTGTTACATAATATTCCTTAGTTACAGCTTACTCAACATTTTCCCCATTGTTCTTTTTTTTTAATTCCAAGAATTTTTAATGTGTTTATGAATAAGTTTATATAACTTAATACTTCTGATTCATGTTCCAAGGTTAACTAATTCTTTAATTTAATTAATTTATGGTCCCACTTGACATGGTGCAATCTTCCTCTTTTATGGTAGAATAAATCACCTTGAGAAGGGAATAATGGTATTTGATTATTTTTTATAAAATATACTTCTAAAGCTTTCACTTATCATAGTGGATTCCTTAGTGTGATTTATTAGATTTTCAATTTCTTTTAGAATATGGTGATACTTAATATAGTCTGACTAATTTAAAGCTTCAGTGGAGAGGAAGATCGGTTTTCATCTCAAATATTGCTGATTTACAGTGACTGA
Source organism: Tetrao urogallus (assembly GCF_951394365.1). NCBI lineage: Eukaryota > Metazoa > Chordata > Aves > Galliformes > Phasianidae > Tetrao > Tetrao urogallus. The sequence continues at coordinate 65,861,419 of NC_136814.1, forward strand.
GAATGTGCTCAAGATATTGTCAACAGTTCATAGAAAATCTTATTGAAGATCTGAACATGTTTATCATTTCTAATATTTTGTTATTTTTTCATTGATCAGGAAGAACTTGAAAAATTCTTAATACCACAAATGGAGATCAGTGGAAGACGGAAGCTGCGCATAGTACGCTACCAAATTTATTGCAAGCTGAATTCTTTAGTGGAAAATCGTGGAAGCATTTTTGAAAAATGTTACCCAATAAGTTTGCCAGTTGCACATAAGATGTTAGTTTTCTCATATAAATTTCCAAGTTCTTTTGGTCAGTGGGATCCAATCAAGGTAATTATCTTGAATAGCACTTATGAAAGTAATGTTACCATAAAATGTATATAATATTATGTATATAATATTAAAAACAATGAGTCAATATCAAATAATACCAATAATACTTAATCAAAACCATGTAGGTTGCTTCAAATATAATGCCTCCTATTAATTTCCATGAAAACCACAACAGATACAAAGAGCACAACAACACTGTTTGGTAGAGCAAATTCTCAGATACAAAACACTATTTTCAACATAATCACCACCATTAGCTATGCATTTTTGCCAGTGATGAACAAGAGCCTGCATCCTATGCTTGTAAAAATCTGCACCAGCGGAAGTGGCGCACTGTCTCTGTCGCAACTGAAATGCACCACTCACTGCCTCACTGTGTTCACATCCACTGTTTTGTATCCACCAACATTCAGCAAGCATCGGTGAATGTCAGTGGGTGTGACTTTTTCCACATGCAGGAAATCACTGACACACTTTTTCTTCATCCTCACTTCCATGTCATTATGTCAGACTGCCACACAGCAACAGCACATAATGGAATACTGAAGGGAAGGTTCACCCTGTACTGCTATGCTACCACCACCATCTCCCTGTGATGTTGTTGGCCAGCATAATAAAAAAGGAGGCATTACTTTTGGAGCAGTTCTTGAATCAAAACCACACTACTGAATATACACAAAATACATCAAGCCTTGGTATTATGAATTGTTAGACTATGTAAATGGCCACCAACCCTCAAAGTAGCAAAAGAAGTAAAACACCGTATGTATTAACATATTGAATGTTAAATGTGTTTAATTCATCGGCAGTAATATGTATGAATGAATATGTATGAATTTTAAAGAGCAGTAAATCTAATTTCATACTTTCTAGAGATCTGGAAAGTTGAGGTCAGAAAGTATTCATGTCTATGTATACCAAGTGAAATTCTTATTGGTTCCTATATGCTAGACCTTAACAATCAACCTGTTAAAGTAACTACATTTTTGTTAATCCATTTCTCCAATTTGTTCATTTGTGCTGTGTAGTGGTTTTTTTTTATTATTATTATTTTTAACCAACTAAAAAGCAATAGTTGAGTTGGAAGAATGAAGGAAGACCTAGGAAGCCATTAGATGAAATCAGAGAAGCGTGCTGCCAGTAAGAAATGCACATGCTATCAATAAGGAAAGAAAAATAGGATCATTTTGAGGATATTTTATGATGTACAAATGAAATGATTAAATTGATTAAGGACTAGAGGGCTTTTTGAAGAAGGGCAGGTAGAATATATGGCGACTACATTTAGATTAAATTGAAGAGGGGAAGTAGTTATGCAACTGATTAGATAAGCAGAGAAAGATGATGAGCTGAAAGAGGATTGTGAGCAAATATACAGTAGATCAGACTCCAGGCATTCTTACAAATTGAAGGCAAGCACTCAGAAATGACTTTGTGTGACAATGGGAACCTAAGAATTAGAGAAGGTCTGTCAAGATAATGCCATGCAGTAAACAGACTCTTATCTTACTGTAATAAGATCATCTTATTTGTAAGTTAACTAACTATTCAAAGAATACTAATAGATTTGTTAGGTTTGATTTCATTCTGCAGAAGAAGCTGAGTTGGCATCTCCTCCTTATTTCATATGTATTGCCTATGACTACTGATTTTTTCCTTAATACATTTCAGTTTGCTCAATACAAGCTCAGATTTACTGGACTGTGGATGCCAGGATTCACCCTGGAGGCCTTTCAAATAAATACAGTCACTTTTTCCACATACTTTTTTTTGTGGAAGGACAGCAATAAGTTACACATCAGTCAGTAATAATTTCACTTCTGAGTCACCTTTGAACTGTCGGGTGAATGCCATCTGGTCTTTGCAATCTTTTTTCTACAGATGTCTCTAGTTTGTTCTAAAAACTTCTGACACTGTAAGGCGATTCCTCAAAGAAAGGCAATAACAAAAGACATGACAAAATTCTTCCATAGCAGTGGTGCAAGAAATTCATTTAGTATTTCTGCAATGACCAGTTTTGTCATTGGTGCTTCTCTTGCATCTCGATTAGCCATCAGCTCTATAGACTTCCGACTGGTTGTCTCATGTGTTCAAAAAGATTCCATCACCAGCCTATGTATTTTATTAGCTTTCATTAGTTTTACATTTCATCACAGTGTATGTATTGGTATTCTTTTCCATTTTATTCGTAAAATATTCTCAGTGTATCTTCTACTGTCAGGCAAATAATGTGACTCTTTTGTAATTTACAGAGACATTATATTTATTTATTTATTTATTTATCCTTGATAGAAATGTCATCAATTCTTTGAAAATTGAAACGTACTGTTATACCTCTGTGATTACTTTTCTGATAGACAGAAAGTGTTATGGTACCACCTGCTGGAAATAGTGAATATTCTTTCTCCCCTTGGTGTCCACCTTTTTGTACAAAAATTGCATATAGAAATTCCACAGACTTGTACAAAATCTGTCTCTATGCATTTCAAAATACAGAGTGCAGTTGGTACTTCTTTACTTGCCCATAAAGCTACTTTTGTAGGATGGAGAGTGCGGAGGCTATGCCAAATCTAATCAACTGCTTCATATTTTGTATGTTCTGCAGCTAAACGAAGGAGAGATAATCAAGCCAGCACAAAACTATGAAAACACACTCTTTCCTGTAATTCATCGACAGTATGTTTATTTTTTTTCAAGTAAAAAAAACAGAGAAACATTTATGAACAATCCCATCAAATATATTTGTCAGCCGAAGCCTAAACCACCTGTGCCAGTTAAGATTGCAATCGTGGGACCTCCAAAATCTGGGAAGACTACAGGTAGGAGCCAATATTCTCTATAAAGCAGAAGATTATCTAATGATTGAGACTGTGTCTGCCATGGCCACTACTAAAAAAATCATGAGCCTTTAATATGTTAGGTCTTCCTGCTTTTCATGCTAGGCATAGAGTCCTACAGTTACACTCTCTACTGTATCATTTTACAGCCAGGTACTTATGCATTTCCCATCTTAATTTTATTCCCAGCTTCTTATGAAGTTGTTACTGACATAGACTGGTGCTTAGAAAATCTAGACTTGTATTACTTAAACATTTTTTATTATTTCTAGTTATTTTCTAGTTGGTTGTTATTTCTTTCAATCAGTATGATGAAAAGAGTATTTCTAGGATTGTGGACCAGAACCCAAAATTCCACATCTACCGCTCTGTTGCCTCTTCCCTCATCTTCCCTCTTTTTTCTTCTCCTTCCATGACTTCTTCAATCCCCAGGTCTCTGCTTTTAACTAGAGGAGAAGAAAATTCAGCTTAGATCACAACTTAATGATTAGCTTAGAGTGCTAGAAAAAGAAGAGAAGGGTTTAAATGATTTCATATTAAAGAGGAAATTCTAACCGTATTTCCCATTTCCAGTGTGAGTGATATGAAATGTCAGGCTGTTCTCTAAAGGAAGCAGTAGAAAAAGTGTATTTTCTAAGATATTTACTATGGCTGCTGAGGTTTGAGATAAACTGAATAGTGTCTCTCTGCACACATGGAAAGCTTTGGGTTCTTAAAGGATCTAACCAGAGCTAGGTACCTGTTTATCAAGGTTACGTATGGAAATGACCCAAGGAATGAGCACTCAGCTTCTAAGGCTAAAGATAGGCTTTAACAGACTGCTTGGTTTTGATGTTGTCTGCATAAAAGCTGTTTGTTGAAATCAAAATGTTTTGCAGTTGCCAAGAAATTTGAAAATGTGTATGGACTACGTAGGCTGAGCATGGGAGATGCCATACGGCTCGTGTTAAACAATCAGCCAGAGAGTGAGTTGGGGCTTCAGTTAAAGTGGCATCTTCACAGAGGGCTGACCGTACCTGATGAGCTGGCCATCCAGGCCCTGGATGTGGCTCTGATGGATCGTGTGTGTGCTACCATTGGGTAAGCACAAAGTCTTCTTTGGCCTTCTTCTTTGGGGGAAATCAAATCAATTTATTTTTCACTGTAAGTCAATTTATTTTTTACTTTAAATTTCCTTCTCCCAATCCATACAGGCATTTCAAATAGTTAAAATCATGCTTCTGAATGATGGATATGTTGGAATTTGGTAATCTGCCATACACTTACATTATTAATCTTTTGCCCGTTGTGTATTTAATTTATTTTTTACTATTTCTTATTGTCACTATTTTATTGTATTAATTTTAACTCCTCTGAGAGAAGACTGAGTCAAGTCAGGGCAGCACTGATTTAATCGCTTGGAAGCAGACTTCTGTCTCCGTTGAGAATGTACTCAGAGTATACGTAGCCTTAATTATTAATTAGTAACTGACTTCTTAGAAAAACTGTATTTCTGTTTCTTGTTATATGCAGAGTTGTTATTGATGGATACCCTGTAACGAGAAAACAAGTAAACCTCTTGGAATCAGCTAGAATAATTCCTGTGAAAATCTTTGAGTTAGAAATGGATGCAAAGGAAGTATTCAGAAGAGCTCTGCTGGATAAAGAAAGCACAAATAGGTAGTGATGCTCTCTGATACTTTTATTCACATAATTTTGTCACCTCTCTGTGTGCGTGCCTTGGTGCAGAGAGGTTACATTTTACATAATAGAAGATAAGGGTACCAGGCCTTGCACCGTCTAATGCTTTAATTTCCATAGACCAGAAGCAGAGACATAAGTTGCCAGAGAGACTGGTGGCATTCTCTAGATAGATCCCCAGAGCGCATGACTGAGAGGATGTAGATAAGCAAAGGCATGCACCCACTGCTTAGTTTAATTGATTTTATTGAAACCATTATCAGAATTATTATTAGTTCGCTGCTGCTGCTGAAGTTTATTATTCATCAGTTCAATTATTACCATCATAAGAGAAATTGATGCTTCACCTAATGAACTCTATTCTTTAAGTTTTTTTCTTTTAAGAAATGTGGAAATAATGTATATTTTAATAATGTACAATTTGTGAATTAGTCAACAAACTAGAAACTTAGAAACAAACTGAAATCTTTGTTTGAAGAGCCACTTGTTGTTTTTGAAGAAGAGCAGTAAGTAGTTTATAAACCAACAGATAATTAAAAAGAACAGAACGTTCAGCTTAAAATTGAATTGTATAAGGACCTGGTTCTCATTAGAGGAAGTGTTTCTAAGAAGTTTCAAATAGCTTAGAGCATTATTGCTTGTCCCTTTCATTTTGCCTCTTGTTTTATCAAGTAATCAGTATGATACATAATTGTTTACTAAAAACTTGAAGACAATTTGCACTGCCAAAAATTAAATTAATGGTATCTCTTTGAAAATATTTACTTTAACATTTCAATTCTAAATATCAAACTGATTATATTTTATAAGTTTAAATATATAACAAATGTGCAGTATTTCTGAAAAGTACAACTTACAGAGAAATGAATCCTATCAAAATAGAAGTTTATATCTACTTTTAAAAATCTTTTAAATAAGAACCAGTGCAGTAGATGTTTCTATGTTCAAGTGAAAATTTCTCTTCTGGTCTTGAGTAAGATTTCTAAAGGTTAAATAGATTATTTATGTATATACATGGAAATGTGACAGATATACAGTTTGCAAAATGTATCTGGGAATGATGGTTACTTCTTGATTTCAAGTAATATAATTTAAAACTAAGCCTGTTTCGCAATGAATTCATTTGAAGAGTCTCGTAAGATTTTGTAGAGTAGCATTTCATGGTATACTGATAGTGTGTGTCAGCTAGAGTGTGCTGACACATTCAAAAAGCCTTTACAGAATGTATTTGGGACATAAACAGCAAAATATTTGTTTCTGAATGTAACTTCCTGGTCAGCAACTTATTACTGAAATGACAATGAAATTCAGTATTCTTAGTATGGAAGTTGTATTTCTCAAATATGATTTATAATTTCAAATAAGCAAAATCTCAAAAAACAAAACAAAACAAAAACAGACAAACCAAAAAACCTTGAAATGAATTCTTATATTTACATTCAAATTTCAATGAAATGATTTAATCTTCACATTCCTATTAAGTCAGCGCTATTTTTTTTGTTCCCTTCAGACCTTCCTACCCTGTACATGACAGCTCACAGATTCTGGCAATTAAAAATTCCTACTATAGGCAACATATTGATGCAATTAGGACTTATTATAAGAAAGAGCATCAGAACTGGTGCGTGATTGATGCATTTCAGAGCAAGTGGTGGATATGGGACAGAGTTCTGCAGGAAGTTCAAGTGATTGTTAAAGAAATCCAGATATACCTGGAAAGAATAAGAGAAGGTAAAGAAAAACAAAGTTGCTCAGAATAATATTCATTTAAGAAGCTGTAATGTAATGACTGTGTTTAAATTCAACTTAAACTTGTTTTGGATGAAGCTAGTTCTTGGGCACACACATGCTGCAAATTCCTTGATATCATCTGGACAGAGCTTGAGAGGTATTTTGATGACAGCAAAGAAAAAAGCAACTATAACTCAGCATACAGTCATCTTCCAAAGAACTAGGTAACATAGTACAGCAAAGAGAAATCAGCTGTGATTTTGCAGTCCACGGCTCTTGTCTACAAGGCTGACAGGACAGATTCTCAACTTTAGTGATAACATGTTAATATGGCACACATAGTCTGCAATTTATATTATGAAAATAGTGATTTCTCAACTTCAGTGATAACAAAAAGGGAACCCCAGCATGTACAAGGGAATTATGACTTGCAGATTTATTGATGTGCTAGTAGAGGAAAGGGAAAGGAATGGAAAAATATTAACTATAAATTCAGAATTAAGGTTAACTGTGCCATTTGAGTTAATTTCTGTATGGAGGGATGAAAACCATTTTAGTCTAAAATGGCATGGCTCCCACTTGAATTTGCATGTGTCAGTTTTGATCAAGGTTAAGTGTGTGCCCTTCAAAAATGCATGTACTGTTAAACAGGGATTCTTCTAAAAGGCAAACTTGTCTTATCTTCCTTATCTCATACTCATCTTTTGGTCTTAACATTTCGGTGGCTGCACTATTATAAGTATCAGTCAAGAGTCAAAAGCTTGGGAAGAAGAGTTTTAAGTAGCTTGGGTTTTATATGACATTTTGTTCAAGATTTTGAATATATTTTGTCCAGACAGATTGTAACATTTGCAAGATGTGGATAAATAAACAGGAAGCTTTCCTCAAGCCTTGTACTCTTTTTCAACAATGTAAAGAAATAGAATAGCTGAAATGTTCCTTAGCAACACAAAGGAGTAAAACAAATTATAAATAACACTGTTCTAGGGAAAACGTACTAGTGTATGCTAAGCATGCACCGTATGTCATATAATAAATGACTATTCCAGTAAGTAAATTCTAGAAAATTTTTATTACAATTAACTGGTAAATTGAGTTGCAACTTCATTTTAATATTGATAAATAAAAATTGCTATTTTGGTTTATTTCTGTTATTACATATTTTAATATGATAAACTGTAACATTTAAACTGTGATGTTTTTACACAGAAATGCTTTATATTTCTGTCTTCCGTTAATAAAATGAATGATTAAGGAGGGCTGGAGCATCTCTCCTATGAGGAAAGGTTGATGGAAGTGGGCTTGTTTAGCTTGGAGAAGACTCCAGGGAGACCTCATTGTGGCTTTCCAGTACTTTAAGGGAGTGTATAAACAGGAGGGGGAACGACTGTTTACGAGGGTGGATAGTGATAGGACAAGGTATGTGGCCTTATGCTTTTTTATTTTTTTTCTTTTTTTTCTTTTTTTAATTTATTATGCCATATAAGGCATATGACTAAAGCATAAGTCATAAGTGAGACAGAAGAGGTTTAGATTAGATATTAGGAGGAAGTTTTTCACACAGAGGGTGGTGACACACTGGAACAGGTTGCCCAAGGAGGCTGTGGATGCCCCATCCCTGGAGGCATTCAAGACCAGGCTGGATGTGGCTCTGGGCAGCCTGGTCTGGTGATTGGTGACCCTGCACATAGCAGGGGGGTTGAAACGAGATGATCACTGTGGCACTTTTCAACCAGGCTATTCTAGGATTCTATGATACCATTGATTATTTTTGTTAACAGGAAAAGCAGCCAGCATTGCTGATTTATGCATCACCCCTGAAGAGCTGCAGTATCGGCTGGGAGAGTTTGGACAGTACTGTCCTGTCAGCCTTGCAGACAAGGGTGAACTAGTTGACTGCTCTGTAACATCGTCACTACAGTTTGCTGCAGAGTTTCGAGCACACTATTACAAAATGGCTTCACAGGAAGAATTGAAAGTAAGTGTCAAAAAGCTTGTGTGGACTGAATTACTGAGAGAGGAAGCATTGTTTCTTGGATTCTTTGATTCAGTACAGAAACAAGCAAAGTGTAATTCAATTTTGACTAGTTTTATTAGTATTCTCACTTTTGGTTTGTATACTTTGCAATCAAGTGTCCAGTCAGATGAAACGTAGCAGAGTCCCGTTCAAACCTGTGCACCTCTTACAAATGGACACAGATGAAAGATTAATTTTAAAGCAATCGTTTTCTCCTTTCTCCATCTGTTTGGTAGTGGGCTGGGGGTAGGAAACAACTAATGGTAACAATGGATAGTGATAGTGGTGGGTGGATAGTGATGACTTCAACTGAGAGTGGGTTGGAAAACAAATCAGTTACCCAAGAGTAGCAGCAATGCCAGCACATTAGGAGAGGTGATGTAGAAGAAATATTGAAATTGAGTGAGCCATTCTTCTGGAGTTTGACTTACTGTAGAGAACCTGCTTTAGCAGGGGGTTTGGACTCCATCTTTACAGGTCCCTCCCAACTCTGCAGTTCTGTGATTGTGTGGTTAACAATCTTATAGTGCTTTTTTCATTATAAAAACATTTTATTTCTTCTACAGAAATTCTTGAGCAGACCAGAGATTTATGTGCCACCACTGGCACCTCACCCTCTTCCACCTCCAGATAAGTTACCACAAAAACTGACAGCAGCAGAAGTGAAGGCCTTATTCCCTAAAAGTGCTGAAATGCAAGGATACTGTCCAGTCACTTACCTAGACGGAAAACAGAGGTACATCATCACTATTTTTATAATACAAATTGCAGACTATTTGTCCCATATTAACATGTTAATGAGGAAATACTTTGAAAGTACTTTTTAAAAGTATTCAGGGTTCGGATAGGGAAAGCAATCACAATCCTCTACATTGCACCTGTGGCTTTGGAAATCTACATAAAATATCCTTTTGAAACATACCTGACTACTGGTTTCAGACTGAAACTGGACAGCTTGCACAGTAAGTAAACTTCAAGTACAAAATGTCAAAGTTGTGGGACCTTGGAAGGCTTCGTTGAATGTGAGTTTGCATTCCACTCCTGCCATAATTCCACTTCAATATAAAATATAGGTACATAGCATTGTCTCTGTCTTCCTTATGCTTTCAGCTTTCACAGGAAGGAAAGCCAAGCATGCAATGTGGAAAGGAATGGCACTAGTTATACTGTGAAAATTGGAGATAAGCAGCACACCTGACCAGCTTTTTTCCAAAGCTTTTGCTTCTCTTCTTCATTTGTTTTCTTGCAGTGATGGGCACTAAAAACATTGGTGCTTTAGCTGTTATAAGATTCTGTATTAGTCTTTATTTTGAGGCTGAAAGCCTATCAGCTCCCCTTCCTTTGCAGTGTAGTCTAGAGAATTTCAAGTAACTAGGCTGAGCTACATCTGAAGCATTTTAAATATCAGTTCCTGTACACCTGTAAATGAAAGAAGGAAGGCTGGATGTTTTTCCAAAACCCTTGAACAACTGTAAGGCAGACTTACCTAGTGGAGACTCAGGTTGGCCAAATGATCCCCTACTGAAAATCGAGAATGAAAAATTTATAGGTCATCAGTTCCTTGAGCCTAGGATCATTTATTTTGTGTTTTGAATAATGTCAATTGATGTAAGCCTGTGCTTAAACAGAATTGATTAAAATGTATGGACCTCTTTCCCCAGAGCTGACTAGAGATGAGAATAAGCTTCACCATAAAGTCACACTTATTTCCCTCAGTATGCAGTAATTTCTCATTGAGGTACAACCATTAACAATCAATTTTGTGCTGTCCAGTCTTAATCTTTTAAATAACCACAGTTGGCATTTTATCTAGAGTGGTTCAATGAAAGTCCATTTATAAGCAGATTTTAAGGCAGGGACTCACTCAGATTTTGATCCTTGTAGCTGCCAGTAATGTAATGGAAGCATGGACAACCTGATCACTACTGTTTTGTAGTGCCTGTAATTGCTGAATTACCAGAAGGCTCTCAGTGTCTGGTGAGTTTAGAGCACGCAAGTGATGCTTTACATTTCTTCTATATTAATATTCATTCTTCCTCTGTCTCTTCAGATATGAAGCTTTGGTGCCTGGCAACACTGAGTACGCTGCAAAATACCAGGATAAGCTGTATGTTTTTGAAAGTGAAGAAAAACTTCTGAAGTTTATGAGGTGAATATACTAGCTGCACTGCAAACTTTAATCATGTTACAATTTATACATCTCTAAAGCACTTATTTTTTATCTGGTTAGGTTACCAGAGAAGTATTGGAATCTGAAGCTTCCACATAAGCTCCCTCCTGTAAGGGAGCCAATACTACTCACTGCACTTCCTGTGGCTGGATACCTTGAGCAGGTCAGTTGTTGCTTCTTTTTTAAAAAACATGATTTTGCAATGTATAGCATACACCAAACTGTGTGTGTTTGATTAACACCAGTTTTGATTTGTTGTTGTAGTTTTTATTGTTGGATGGTTGTTGGGGCTTTTTTGTGGTTTGTTTTTTTTTTGTGTGTGTGTGTTTTTTTTAATGCACTATGAGTCTTATGATTCCTAATGGGACTGTATTAAATTGCAAATAGTGTTTTTAAAATTGAGATAAATTTTTAGAACATTTAAAATAAGAGATACTTGTATTTTTAATGGCAAAAACAGCAACAAAACAAACAAACAAACGAGTATATTCACCAGAGGGAAATAAGAAACTGCAAAAATAAAAAATAGATTTTAAATCTCTTTTGCTTATCATATCTTGTAACATTGCATTTTGCTTTTATTTTTAAAACTAGGATAGTCCCAAGCCTATATCTGGAGTCATTTAAGGATAGCTGGTTGCATTTTGAGACGTGGTTATGAAATAAAAAGATGATTCACAGTCACTTTCCTCCCAGTTTTATATTTGGTTGTTCACAGAATCATAGAATGGCCTGGGTTGAAAAGGACCACAATGATTGTCCAGTTTCAACCCCCCCTGCTGTGTGCAGGGTCACCAACCACCAGACCAGGCTGCCCAGAGCCACATCCAGCCTGGCCTTGAATGCCTCCAGGGATGGGGCATCCACAACCTCCTTGGGCAACCTGTTCCAGTGTGTCACCACCCTCTGTGTCAAAAACTTCCTCCTAATATCTTACCTAAACCTCCACTGCTGGGGATTTTTGGTTGGTTTGTTTGCTTTATCATTAGATATCATCTTAGATACTTAGATTTGCTTGACAACAGGATCTGGATTTTGACATGTTTTTCTTTTAAATCTTTGTGATGGTCTTCCAAAACTTCTATTTCCTTAGGGAGTAGCAATTTCTCTAATAAAAGCTCTGAATGAAGTAGGATGCTTAAAGCCAAAGTTCCCATTTCTAAGTGTAAGAAGAACTGCCCTCCTTTTTGTGGCCTGCCATCTAAAAGGTAGTGTATAAAATAAAATGTAGTAAATTAAATAACTGCAGTAAATCATGTGATTCAACATTGATAATTAATGTCTATTGTTTTCTTAATGCCCAAAATGGGAAAATACCATTATAGTATAGTTTAAGTACTCACTGCCAAGTTTCTGGGGAACATGCATAGAGCGGGGAGAAAAATAAGGTAAATAGGATAGGCAGATAGATAGGCTCATAAATAATGAGATCTGAATAACATTTTATCACCAACAACCCAGTAGTCTTGATAATATTCCTAACATGGATCAACGAGTTTTGAAACAAAAAGATTATTTATCTAGGGTGCACCAGATTTGCTGGAACTAGTCACAAACGACTGGAATTGTCTTTAAAATGACTGAAATCACTGTGATTGAGGACTCCTGAAATATTATCTGGAAGTTTCAGAGTGCTCTGTTTCCAGTATACTCCTAGAGATTTCTTCAGCCCACCGGTTTTGGCTTTGATGAGCCAATCTGTCTGGTGATCTGCCTTTTGTTTTCATAACTTTTTCCTTATATTTCCAGATAGTTGCAATCTTTATTATGTCTACAGTTTTTCACATTCAGTGTTTCCCCTTGCAGCTTCAAGAGCCCTTCACGGTTTTCTTGGACTGCCACAGGCTTTTGCTAGTGTAGCTTTGTTAAGGAAGACCACTGAGCAGCATAGGCACCATACAAGCCCCTTTATAAATGTACAGTCTTTGAACCAGAAAAAATGTTTCTATACTGTAGCTTGCTTTATCTACAAAATATCTTTTTTTTTTTTTTTTTGTCTTTTTTTCTATTGTTAGTCCAGCTCCTAATATAATTATGTCCATGCTTGGAATGCTTTTCTTATATGTTGCATTATTAAATCAGATGATGAAGTGAAAATGTTATGCAAGTGCAACAAAACTCTTCTCATGTACTGACATTTTGACCACAGGAATCCAGGAAAACAGGTTTTCCCCTTCTAAGACTGTGCAGAACTGTTTCAAACTTTAAGACATAGTGTTCTAGTATACTGAAAAACCTCCTTTGCAAATATAGCATTACTTATTGTCTCCTCAAAGGACTCGTGTTGTTCCTGTTCAAAAACATGATTCAAATGCTTCATGTCAGGGCCCTTTGTGAATGTTTCAAACCCCATTTCTAACTGAAGTAAGAAATGTCACTGCACCCTCTTATTTCACATTCAAATAGAGAACAAGAAACAGTGGTCTAGTTGCTCCTGCAGCTTTCCTAACAATCCTGTATTGCCTTCGCTACCTGAGAAGAGAAAGTGCAGGTCATCAATTATAAATGAAGAGAGATTTACTCCTGGAAAAGGAGTAAGAAATTGCACATCCCTATAGTAGTGCCTTAGTGCCCTTCAGACTTAACACCTGTAGAATAAGGCTGTCTATATTTTAAAGTGAAGTTTAAACTGAAGTGGGCTGAAGTGTTCCATAGCTCTTTGTGCTGCTCAGTCTTTGTTATGAGATATAAAATACCATCTCCTAGGTTATGGTTAGGATTTGTCTGTCCTAAGCCCCTGACTGCCCTTTGCCTATGTAACAACAACAGACACTCTGAGGGGTGGCACTCAGCACTAATATACCCCAAAATATGGTTTAGGGCAGAGGTAAGAGGAAAGAAGCATTACTGTCCTCACTGTAAACGAGGCTTTGACATTTCCTTCCTCTTCTGAAATACTGGAGATATACAGTCAGCTCTTGATTTTTTTATGGGCAAAATATTTAGATCATAGATAATTGAGCTAGGATGCAGAAATTCCAAAAATGATGGGGAGCTCGCCTGGCTCTGGGCAAACGGATTAGTTTACACACGGAAATATGGCCATGCTACGTTTGCTGAGCTGCCAGATGGCGCTCAGGAAGACTGCACGCTGCCCTGATTAACCCTTTTGCGGGATCGAAGGTTTTGGAAGGGATCTGTTTCCCTCACTTTCGAATGGAACTTCCCGTGTTCCACTTTGGAGGCCTCTCGCACTGTTACCCGCACGAGACACGGCTGCAGACTCAGTGCTATCACTGCCCGTGCCGCAGCCGCAATCTCACGCAGGACTCTCTGTTCTCGCAGCGCACAACGCCCGCAGCCCGGCGCCCAGGAGACAGGCGTACCGCAGGCGGCTGGCGCGGCTCGGCGAGCACTGCGAGCTCATCCCCTACCTGGGGAGGGCGATGCAGCGCGAGTACATGGAGCCCCAGCACCGACCGCTCGGCTTTGACCTCAAGCTGCAGACCTTCCTGTCGCTGAAAGACGCCAGCCCAAGCTTCGTCTAGTTCGGACTGCGTTGTTGTTTTTTTTTTCTTTCAGGTACTGTCTTTATTAACCCGCGGAGCTGAGCTGTATGCCGCCGGGACAACTGTTAGGCCTACAGCACCGCTAAACTTAAAGCTGAAAATAAAACGTTTTCCTTCCAAGCGTGCTGCTATAGCTCTCTCCGCGCCCACCTACACCCGACGGCCCCGCTGTTGGGGCGGTCGCTGCCGCCGTCCGACGTCACGGCGCCGGAAGTTGCGGCGGCGGCGGTAGCGGCGGAGCGGTGAGTGCTGGCCCGGCCCCGGCGGCCTCGCACCGGTCCCGAGCTCTCGGGAGGAGCGGCCGGGCCCGGGCCTAGCGTGGGGCCGGGCGGGAGGCGGGCGCGGCGGTGACCCTGAGGTCGCTTCTCTTCCTCGGCGTGGGCCGCGGGCCCCGCTCCCCTTCGTTGCCCGCGCCGCACGGGGTCTGCGGGCGTTGCTGGTGCCGGGAGGCGTGCGTTGGGCGCGGCGCTGCTGGCCGTGCGGCTGCAACCCCGTGCGTGCTCTGACCCCGGTGTGCTGGGTTAGCGTGCCCGAGAGCGGCGTTCCGCGACTGAACGCCGAAGTCCGTCCTTCCTTCCTGTGATCCCAGCCCATCGCATAGGTTCCGCCCGACGGGGGAGATTGTGAGGGTAGGGGATGTAGGGTCTAAGGAAAGGTTATTTACCACGAGGGTGGTCTGACACCGGACCAGGCTACCAGAGGGTTGGTTGGTGCTTGTGCTCCTCTCCTCAAGAGGTGCTTGGGCAGTGCCTGCAGTGGCACGCTGTAACTTCTGGTCAGGCTGGGCTGGGTGGGCTTCATGGGTCCCTTCAGCTGTGCATGGGATTGTGCTTTAGCTTCGGCATGAGCTGTTTGGTGACTGGAGCTGAACGGCTTGTGAGCTGCTCTGCTCACCCTTAGGTGTCATCTGAGCCTACTGTGTGATGCTTCGTACAGCCTTCCTGCAGCTGGTTAGAGCTGCTGCCTTCACTGAGCACTTCATAGGTGTTCATAGGTGTACTTCTGTCTAAAATACAGAACCTATAACTTCAAGTGGCAGGTAGTTAAGTCGTTTCACTTTTGGCTCAGCTGACCCTCAGGAAATGCCCCATCCCTGGAGGCATTCAAGACTAGGCTGGATGTGGCTCTGGGCAGCCTGGTCTGGTGGTTGGTGACCCTGCACATAGCAGGGGGTGTTGAAACTAGATGATCATTGTGGTCCTTTTCAACCCAGGCCGTTCTATGATTCTATGATCCTATGATTCTAGCATGGGTCTTCCTTGTATTTTCATTTTCATTTCATTTCAGAATTCTTCTGAAATTGCTTGATCCTCATTATTTATTAAAGATAGATTAACAGTTAACGTTTGGCATACTCAGCCCTATTTTAGACAGAGATCTTAAGAAAACAAAAACAACATCCATAGGGTGAAGCTTAGAAGGTGAGCATTCTGAAAGATCAGCTTTCAGGAAGGCACAGAGTTCTGCCAAACCAATGCTGGTAATGTTTTATTCACAATCACAGGATTTCAGGGCAAAATAGGGCATCTGCAGCAATGTGGCTGTGGTTGACTTTTTGTTTGTTTGTTTGCTTCTGCTTAGGAGCTGCGAACAAAGAGTTCTGTTTGTTTTAGTTGTGAAAGAGGAGTTCTCAGAAGGGGTGGCCATACAGTTCGTGGTACATTAGAGCTAAACAACTGAAACAGTTGGCTGTAACTGATCTAGGAAGAGGCTATCTGTGGTCATTTGTTAGGATTTTAAGACATTCTGAAGAAGAAAATCTCTGCCGGCATTAGAGCTGACTTTATACAAACAGTTCAGAAGCTTCAGAATTGCTTCAGAAATTGTTGAACTCTCTTGACTAATGAACAAAATGATATTTGATGTCTTGTAACACTGACTTCTAAGATTTGTTTAACTTATTCTGTCCTTGCAGGTGCCTCCTTGCATATACACAATAAAAATGGCAGAAATGTCTCCTGACCCTTCTGAGAAACTGGTCGTCATCCACTCCAAAACTCACAAACATACCGTTCTAGCTAACTTTGAAGAACAAAGGAAGAAAGATTTTCTTTGTGACATTACTCTAATAGTGGAAAATGTGCAATTCAGAGCCCATAAAGCTTTGCTCGCTGCCAGCAGTGAATACTTTTCAATGATGTTTGTAGAGGAGGGCGATGTAGGGCAGTCGATTTACATGCTGGAAGGAATGGTTGCTGATGCCTTTGGAGCACTGCTGGAATTTATTTACACGGGTTATATCCATGCTACTGAGAAAAGCTCGGAACAGATTATAGCGGCTGCACAGCTCCTGAAGGTGAACGACTTGCTGAAGGCCTACAGTGAGTACCAGGCCAGCCGCAGCCCCGGAGGCACACTGCCAATCCCTTCCAACAGCAGCACCTCTGTAGCGCTTACTGCAGGTGACAAAAAAAGTGAAGAGCTGCCCAAGCGAAAACGGGGGCGACCGAGGAAGATCAATATTGTCCAAGAGGAAAAACCAGGAGCAAATTTTGCTGAAGATGTGCAGCTGAAGGAGAATAACTCGATGCAAAATAAACAAAACTTTATGAAAAAAGACATGGCAGCAGAAGGAATAGTTGTCAGCGATCAGGATCCAGCAAGGAAAGATGCAGAAGAAACAGAACCTGCTGGTGGATCAGAACCTGCTGCCAATCTGTCAGCTGAGAAAGATGAGAATTGTGATCCCAGGTCGGAAGGAATGCAGAGTGCTCAGAGCCGTTACAGCAAACGTAGGCTAAGGAGGTCAATCAAACTAAAAGATTATAAACTTCTTGGTGAAGAGGATGAAAAAGGACTGGCAAAGAGAACTGATGGAAAAAGAAAACGTACGGGTTCTGAGGCTCGTTGTAAAGACTGTGGCAAAGTATTTAAATATAATCACTTTTTAGCTATTCATCAGAGAAGTCATACAGGTAAGCGGTGAGAGATTGTCTCTTTCAGTAGAGGATTTAGTGCTGTTGCACAGTGTGAGCCACTTGTTGAAGTGTGGGCTGTTGTCTGTAGCAAGAGCTGCCCAGAAGAGCGCACCAATCCAAATTGTTATGGTGTGTTTCTGAAACTCTCTGCTGTTTTATTCTTATCAACAGGCTTCATAGCCTTTACATCTTATCTTGATTCCAGTTTAGGTAATCATTTCTCTATTCAAACTTTGAGTAATATGGCAATACTTGAATAAATTTTATTGCCACGTGAAGCTTTTCTCTTTCTTTTCATTCTCCTTATCACTTTTAAGAAGTCATTTTATGTAGATAATAGATTACAGTGAGTCTCACTATCAGCTTAGAATATTTATTGGGAAGTAATGCATCTACGCTGATAAATCTGATTTTAGGAGAGCGCCCTTACAAGTGCAGTGAATGTGGCAAAGGCTTTTCCCAGAAGCACTCTCTTCAGGTCCATGAGCGGATGCACACGGGAGAGCGGCCGTACACATGCACTGTCTGCAATAAGGCTCTGACAACAAAGCACTCTCTTCTGGAACACATGAGCCTACATACAGGTAAATATTGCAAGGCAAAGCTAACGCCATCTCCCTGCAAGAATATGCCTTTGTAGAAAAAGAAGTATTTCTGCTCTTTCTTGTGTGTGTTGATTTTTTTTTTTTTTTTTTTCCTTTTTATACTTATGTTAGATGTGGGTTGCATTTTAATAAGTGATTTTCTTCACAGGGCAAAAGTCTTTTACATGTGATCAGTGTGGGAAATACTTCAGCCAAAAGAGACAGCTCAAGAGCCATTATCGAGTACATACAGGTATAACGAGCTTTAGTTTAAGAGCTGGCTGACAGTCTGTGCTGATTTGTCCTTGTAAAGATCAACTAAGGCTGAATATTCTTCTTCAGTGATGCATATAGGCTTTGTTACCATGATACGTGATATCTCAATGTAACAATGAATAGGATTGAAAAAACAGAATAGTGAATAATAAATGGAATGTCTACAAAGGTAGCTAATTGAGGAAGACCCTTCTGATGTTTGAAAATTGTGCTGTATTTACCATAAAACGTTTTAGTCCTGCAGCCCATGTTGCATACATGCTGAGAGAGAAAGTATGTTTGAGGGGGGAAATAGTTCTCAGTTCCCTCTTTCACTATGCTAAGAATAAATAGAGAAATAGGGGTGTGTCATTCTGCTGGTTTGTATGACAAGACAAAGACAAGGCAGTGAATCACCTTTTGTTTTATCTTCGTATTATACCAAAGTGGTTATTTTACAGGAAAGTGCTTTAACAAAGATCACAGAAGAGATAAAGGGGATCACTTATGCACTGACACTTTTTTTATTATTGCGACAAGGCCGTTCATTGCCGGAATGCAACCAGTGTCATCGCAAATTCATGGATGCAGCTCAGTTAAAGAAACATCTAAGAACACATACAGGTAATAATGTCTGCTGTTGTGTTGGTTTTGCTTTTTTTTTTCACTTGAAATAACACAGACAAAACCATATATGAGGCAAGGGACACTTGTTTCTCTGGGTAGAGCTTTGGCTATGCTTGTGCACTATGGTGCCTGTTTCAAATTAGGAGATAAGATATCAGGAGTTCATAATAAGCACAATTTAGCTTGTGTTACAACAGCACAGAAGCGGTACCTGTTATAGGAAGGTCTTTTTTTTTTTTTTTTTTTTTTTCCCTTAGAAAACTGCTGCAGAAGATGTCAATTAGTTTTCCCGTGATAAAATCGTGGAGTGGGAATTTAGTTTATCTGGGTAGCCACATGCAGCATTTGTTAGGCTGGACATAAGCTATTGTAGTAACAGAAGGCGCACGTCCTAGAGTGTACGTCCCCCTACTCCAGTCTGTGGGAGTGGATGCTTGCGGAAATGCTGCTGATCATAAGAACAGTCTTTTCAGTTTACTGTTTTATTATGCTGCAGTAAGCCAGATGCTGGCCACAGATTGGCTAGGAGGGATAAATTAATGCAAGTGATGTCAAAAAATGTTCTAAGACTTCGAAAGCAAGGTGATACTTGAATGGCTGGGAAACATCAAATAAAAGTGTTGATGTAACCTCTGATGATGACAAAGCATAAGATTCTTAGAATACTTCTCTTTGAAGAGTATGTGCATAAATGACTTGTATTTTTTTTTCTTTTAAAATAGCTGTAAACAGTGGCAATAATTTCTTCCCAAAACTGGATTCTTCTTACTTATATTACTTGTAGAGTGTATACAACATCAAACTGATAAGGTCAGAACTTGTGTTCTTGGGTGTTTTCTGTTTCCAGGCTTGTGTTTATTTGCAATACTTAGAAATACTGCATTTTCTCTTGAGGACAGCACAGTTCATTTTGACATAAGAGTATGTGATGCTGATAAAGCTCTATAAATGTAATGGGACATGAACGTGGTGGTGAGAAATGAGAAGGATCGTCATGGTAGCAAGGTGTGTTGCAAAGACATTATTTCACTGAATTCTAGCAGAAACTGATTTGCAGTCGATATTGCTTCCAGAAAAGAGGCCAGATGCCAATATTGTCAATACAGAAATATAAATTGATCTGTTCCATCTCAAAAGCAAGGAGTAAAATCCTAAGGAACCTGGAGGTCAGGTGTTAACATTGATATGACTGCTTTGGCTGCAGTTTTGTAGCACTGTGCATAATAAGAACACAGACAACTTAAGTAAATTACTCCTCTTTTCATAGGAAAGTTGGTAAGCATTGCAGTTCTAAAAATCTTCATTGCCAGAATTCACTGTGAATCTTCATTGAAAACTGGCTATTGCCCCATTCCGAGTTTCATTGTGCTTTGGTGGCATGGGTTACCATGGTAGTGATCCAGATTCTCCTAATTAGTCTTTTAAAGATGTTGCATGCAACAAAGAAAACTTGTGGTGTGAATTAGCTTTGGTTTTGCTGGGTAATATCTGTTTTCTTTTAAGCTTTTTGTTATTTAATTTGGTCACTCTGCTTCTACTCAATTAGACACAAAAATTCCAAATGCAGTCAAAACAATAACAAAAACAATTTATTCAATCCAACATAAGTTATTTTTTTCTCCAGCTGTGTTAGATAAATAGCATGACTTGGATTGGAGGAAACCTTTAAACATGGTCTAGTTCCAACCCCAGTGCCAAGGGAAGGGACATGGGACATATTCTCAGGGCATTGCAGGTCTAGGATGAAGTCTGACTTGTTAAGATAAAACACTTTGGGTTTGGAAGTATGGGCTTACTGATAGGCACAGTGTTCCACGTGAGCCTGGTGCTGTCTGCTAGTTCAGGGGCAGCGTTTTTCAAGATTCTGTGTTCCATGTGGACCATCTTCAGTCACCTGCATCTGCCTTGGTACATTTTTTGTTGCCCTGAGGGCTTGGATCACCCGGCTGTCTGTCTTCATAGAGTGATGTACCTTTAACATTTAACATTTTATACCCTTATAAATGAGGTATATGAGGCTATACCCTTACTGATGAGTTCAGTTTCGGATATCCATACTGACCATTGGCAGAAGCATGATCATGCTTCTTGACATCATGACATGCTTAATAATTTTGTACAGTGAAATGTCATAGAATCGTAGAACATCCTGAGCTGGAAGGGACTTGCAGATTTCATTGAGTCCAACTCTGGGCTCCACACAGGATGAACCAGTATTCAAACTTTATGTCTGAGAACACTGTCCAAATGCTCCTTGAACTCCAGCAGTTTGGGCCATGCCCACTGTCCTGGGCAGCCTGTTCCGTGCCACCACCCTCTGGAAAACAACCTTTCCAAAATGTTTTTAAGTACTAAATGAGAACTGATGTCATGTTTCTTTTTGATAGGTGAGAAGCCTTTCACTTGTGAAATCTGTGGCAAGTCATTCACAGCTAAAAGTTCTCTTCAGACTCACATTAGAATTCACAGGTAAACTATGTCTAATTTTCATTACGTTCTTTAAAAATATGATTTCTGTTCTGATACCTGTATCTTGTATTTGTTCAGTTACAGAGTGTTCAAGTCTTGTTTGCATTTTGGATGGATGATTAAAGACTGACACTTTTGTTTAATCTAGTAGTAGAAAGTGTTGTGCTGTTCAACACTAGTGTAGTAAGGTGTTGAAGGTATTTCTTTTGTGCATTGTGTCTGTTTAATGATGATGCGCTTACTGCTGTGTTATTTATGCAAAACTTTATACTGTAAATATGTAACAGCAAAATAGCAGCCATAGTGTAACAAGATTATTGGAGCATTTTCCTGTTTTCCTGTAGTCTGTCACATTTTTTACCACTTAGGATGTTGGCATGGGTAAAAGCTGTATTACATAAAGGCTTTTCCAATGTGAATTGGAGAACTGCTGTGAGCCTTATGTAAAAGAATGTATTTCCAGTCTAATTTATTGTCCATATGAGATAGGCAGCAATTTAGGAGTTAGAGATTTCCTTTAGTTTTAAAGCTAATGCTGTTAATAAACATTTTATGGTAGTGCTTACAAGTAAGTTGCATCCTTGTCAAGATGCAGTAGCAGTTTGTACCTCTGGTATTAGGACAGAACTGAAGTTGTGTTCTTTCTGTAGCAAAAGAAAATGAAAGCATTGTGCAGTTCATTATTTTGAACAGAAATAGAAAGTCAAACAGAGAATACTTGATATGTTCTATGTGTTCTTATGACAGTTCTTATGTGTTTATGATGCAGCAAAAGAAAATAATCATTTCAGTTTCTTTTTCTGTATTAAGCTGCATAAAGCAGCACTTCAAAGCAAATATTTTCATGATATCAAGTATGTTCTTTTGCAGGGGAGAAAAGCCATATTCTTGTGGGATATGTGGAAAATCTTTCTCTGATTCCAGTGCTAAGAGAAGACACTGCATCTTACACACAGGCAAAAAGCCTTTTTCTTGCCCAGAATGTAGTTTGCAGTTTGCTCGTCTGGACAACCTGAAGTCTCACTTGAAAATTCATAGCAAGGAGAAGCAGTTTCAAGAAGCCAGCACTGTTCCAAGCACCAACACTAATTCAGAGGAAGTGAGAAATATTCTTCAGCTGCAGCAATATCAACTTGCCACCTCTGGAGGGCAGGAAATTCAATTGCTGGTTGCAGATGCAGTGCATAATATAAACTTCATGCCTAGTCATAATCAAGGCATTAGTATTGTTGCTGCAGAAAGTGCCCCAAATATGGCAACAGGGCATGCTACTAACCTCACGTTGCTTGCTCAGCCACCACAGCAGTTGCAAAACTTGTTGCTTTCAGCTCAGCAGGAGCAAGTGGAACAAATCCAAAACATCAGTGTGATGGCAAACCAAATAGAGACTGCTCAGCCTGAACAAATGCACGTCATCACCCTTTCCAAGGAAGCACTAGAACATCTCCATGCTCATCAAGGGCAAAATGGAGAAATCCATTTAGCAGGATCTTCCCATCCAGATTAGCACATGCAGCTGGCCCAGGAATCAAGTCAATCGTCTCACTCTAGCCAAGATACAGTTCCTTCACACTGAATTAGTGAAGACTACAATTAAAATGTATATATTTCTGAATCCTGCCAGGAGTCTTTGTCAGTAAATAAGTCAGCTCATGAGCATCTGTGTGGGAACTGTTGAGTCATGGCCTGAACCACTGATTAATCACCTGAGGCAAGGACTGGATCAGCCGTTGGAGCACAGGTGAAGGCAATTCAGCAGTGTAACCAGAAGGAGTGGAGTCTGGTTTCACCCCTCCTAGACCCCATTTAAGGACTGACTAACACTTTTCAGCAGCATAATCTTACCTGAACATGTCTTGGTGAATTTTGGTGGTGACTTTCCATTTTCTTGACCTTATTTATTTTAGACTTTTTTTATTGTTATCAGTTGGTATTTCTCCATCATTTAGTCCATACCTCACTAGCAAGTAAAGCTTTTTTTTTCTGTGCCTCACACAAATCCATGGCTCCTGGGCAGTTACTTGACCCCTTATTTGCATTTCCATGTGATGTTCTAGGGAATTGTACTTTGCTGGCTGAAGAACAGTGTTAAGATGTCTGCTGATCAGAAACTACAACTTCTCTGATGGAGTCAACAGTACCTGAATTACTGTCAAGCTTAAGATAATGAGTACTATTTGCAAAGATAACGCCTTATATCTTACATCTGATGAACTTTCTCTTTATGAGTTAATGTATAACTTCTCTGTGACCATCCCCGTAAGTGCATTTTGATTTATTGAATACCAAATTTGGTTTGAGTTGAAATTATTTAAGCCTTTGGTTCTGAGTTGTCCTTTCTGTTCATGGTACTCTTGAAGAGTTTTGCTCCTCAGAAATGCTTCAGCCATTGCACTTGAATGGTGGCAGTGCAATGCAGTGGTTATTCTGGACAGCTGAACAGCCCACATTCTGTTAATTCCACCACTCGCTCGCTGTGTGACAGTGAGCAAGGCAGTTGACCTCTGTGCCTTAGTTTCCCATCTATGAGGTGGGGTAATGTTCGCGCACTCTGCCAAGCACTTTGAAGAGCTCTTGATGTGGAAGGCACTGTCTACTGAAGTGCGGAATTCTCTTCCTGACAGGCCTCAGTCTAAGCTTAGGAGCCAGTTTCTATTTAAAGTGTTATTTTTTTGTACTTTTGAGAGCAGAATGTAATGTTACTTTTAATATATGTTCAAGCTGGTAATTGTTTATGTCCCCATACAAACAATGAATGGAATAACTTCAGAGCATAATGAGCTATAGAAATGGGGCATATTGCGTTAAATTGTACGGCTATTTTTGTTGGCTAGATTAGATGTGTACAGATTGTTTTTAATGACTGCTGACAAAAAGAGATATGACAACTTAATAAAATGCCATGTCAGAGTTTTTGCTTTGCATCCAAGTTCAGCTACTGAGAACATCTCACTTAGTGTACTAATGTAAAATCCAGATAAAGGTGCCACTGCTACTTAAAGCAACATTCTCAGTCCTTACTTTGGTTTTAAACTGTTGTGATTTACATTGACATTGCTTTTACAAATGAAAAATCTAAAAATTCGGGGATTACCAGGTAAAAACAAAACAAATTTATTGTGTGCTTGGCACACGAGGGAACTGGGCTTGTTCGGTCTGGAGAAGAGAAAGTTCTGGGAGGCCTTCCATACTTGAAAGGTGCTTCTAAGCAGGAGGGAGGCTGACATTCTGCATGGTCTGATAGAACAAGGCAAAATGGTTGTAAATTAAAAGAGGGGAGGCTTAGATTAGATATTAGGAACAAATTCTTTACTCAGAGGGTGGTGAAGCAATGTGGCACAGGCTGCCCGAAGAAGCTCTGGGTGCCCCATCCCTGGAGGTGCTCAAGGCCAGGTTGGATGGGGCCCTGAGCAGCTGAGCCGGGGGGGTGATAACCAGCCCATGGCACAGGGCTGGAACTTTAATGGTCTTTAAAGATCCCTTTCAACCCAAGTCTTAAGATTATTGTGCTTTTCTGTATGATTGACCAGAGCCACTTGTGCTGACCAGTTTATAAATGACTGAACAAGCTAGGGTGGAAGGGACTTCCAGAGTCTATCTAGTCCATCATCCCGCTCAGTTTTGAACATTTCCAAAGATGGAGTTCCACAACTTTTCTAGGCCACTAGTTCCAGTGCTGGACCATAGTCATAGTGGAAAAAAAAGGTTTGTTATGTTTAACTGGAATTCCCCATGTTCTGCTTTGTGTCTGCTGCCTCTTGTCCTACTGCTACACCTCTAAGAAGTGTCTGGCTCTGTCTTCTCCATGCCCTCCATTTAGGCTGCTGAAGACAGCAGTAAGGTCCTCCCAAAGCATTCTCCTAAGACCTGAACAAACTCAGCTATGTCAACTGCAGCTTTTTAGTCACCTTGGTGGCCTGTTGCTCTCATTCCAGTTGTCAGTGCATCCCACAGCAGAACTCTAATTAGGGTTTTCACCTTATTTTTCCCCCTTTCGGAACAGAGAAATGTAGTGTGCATGTTTTCTGTCACTAAAGAGAAGCAGCATTTGAGATAAATAGTCTGATGGTTTCATACTAACAACTTTGATGTTTATCTACAGTGCAGGTAATCTGAAATACTGTAGCATGTAACCACAAATACTGTCTTGTCATAATTTTGCAGAAGCAGTTGCACAGGGATTGCTAGGTGCTTTTTTGTCTACAGTTAAAACAAGTGTTTGGTTTGGAATTCTCTTATCCTTTTTTTTCTACCAAATTACTCAACAAGCAGTGTAGGAATGAACAACACAGCAGCAGCTAATCTTTCACTCCACATTGCTTAAGCTGTCAGCACACGTTTTTGCTTGCACTTGAGAAATTATAAGCTCACGTGGCTTCTCCTACCACAAGCACTACTTTCTGACACCATTTTCTTCATTTGTAGTGAATGCATTTCTGTTAATGCTGAAAATAAATCTCCTTTGTGTGCATTTTTAAGGCTACAACTGAAGCCTAAAAAATTGCTTTGAGTTTTAAAACCAACCGGCAGCTTTGCTTTTCAGTCCAGCTGTCAATAATGTCACTAAGAACTGCTTAGCAAAAAACCTGTGCCCTTAAAACTGTGCTTCAGAGCAGCTCTCTTCAGTGTCTTTACTCCTTAGCTAAAATAAACACCTTAGCTTCTCATTTCCCTGCACAGGATAATCTTCTTAGCAAATCCATCCCATTGCTTACTATATTAAAATGAGGTTAGGATTTTGGACTTAAATGCAGGAAAATAGGTAACTACTGAAAGATCCGCTTTTGTGAGCAATTAACAGAGTTTTATGTTGAGGCCACTACATTTGTGAGTTTCTCAGTCCATGTGACCTCTAAAGTGATTTTACTATTCTTTCAAATGCAAGTTTATGAAAAACTGTCTTTTTTTTGCTGAAGGTTTTAACAGATTCCCCAGGTGAAACTCTAAGCAAATTCCCATGGGGTTCCCACTCTGCTGAAGTGTGTGCCTGGCTATTGTGTGTGTGCTTACCCTCCTTCCTAATTATATTCATGCTGGAGCTGTAAATGACACTCAACCTCAGCAATCTAAAGTTCAAAAGGGTATGCAGTTCTGCGTCCAGGAGCTGAGATGCTGTCTCTGTGTGCCTTCTGTTTTTGACAGATGAATATGAGAGCATTCATGAGCTGTGAAAACAAATTAGGAAAAGCTTCAGCTTCGCAGGTTGGTTTTGCAGGTTTTTTTTTTTTGTTTGTTTGTTTTAGTTTGGTTTTGTACTTGTTTTACGCTCTTTGGTGCTCAGAAGGACAACCAGGGGAGGGGTTGTACAGCAGTGCAAGAAGAGCTGTCGACTATCTCATGAGAAGCTCTTGTAAACTGAATGTTTATGTTTAGGCTGAAGCTGGGGATGTTGAGCCTGGCATTGATCTTGTCAGTTGTTCAGGAAAGAGACTGGCTTGCTACCTGCAGTAAAACTATTGCTTTCCAATTCTCCTCCTTTTCGAGGTCCTTTTCAAGAGTGGAACTAGTGATGCTGTACTTCCCACAGCTGTGGTGTAAGGACCTCTTTCAGCCATGCTTCAGGGGTTTGACGAGGCTGCTTCTCCCAGACCTGTGGTTCTATTAGCTATGGGAGTCCTACACAATCCTTCATCCATTTTCAGATCTTCCATAAAAAAATGGTGAACAATGAATGTTTTTTTACAACAGGTGGACCACTGCTCATCTCTGGCCCAGGCAATTCTTCCCAATGGAAAAAAAAAATCCAGGCATATTCTAAATGTAACAGCATCTCCAGCATCTCACTGCGGTATGCTTGCCACTATTTCCTGGCTAGTATTTTAATCCCACCAAACTGAAATTACTATTGGAGTAGGTTCATTCCTAGAGGGCACTTCTCCTGGCAGTGTACAGCTTGGTTCTTCCCATTCTTGAAGATCACCATGTTGTTTGCTTTGACTGCTGGCTGGTAACAGCAGCATTTCCTCCACAAAGTATTTACCTGACAGCAGCTGGTACAAAGCAACAGTGGTTGCTTTCCTTCGCAGCACGCCCTGTTGTGGTTCAGCAGCTCTAGCAGAGGAGCTGTGCAGCATTTCCTCTCCACCTATTTGCTATGAAGCTCTTTTGTATTTGTGCCTTCAGCAAGTGTTAGTCTTTCCCTAGCTTCTAGCTGGGCACTGCTGCAGTCATTGGGCTGTCCTACTGCTACTGGGTGCCCCTTCCAGTTTTCCTGCCAGCACATCTTCATTTCAGCCTGGAGAATAGAAGGCTGAGAGGTGACTTGATAGCAGCCTTTCAGTATCTAAAGGGGAGCTACAGGAAAGAAGGGGAAAGACTCCTTAGCAGTGTCTGTGGTAATAGGACAAGGGGACATGGCTTCAAGCTCAAAGAGGGTAGATTTAGGTTAGATTTAAGGAAGAAATCTTTTACAGTGAGGGTGATGAGGCACTGGAACAAGTTGCCCAGAGATGTAGTTGATGCCCCATCCCGGGGAACATTCAAGGCAAGGCTGGATCAGGCCCTGAACAATCTGACTTAGTTGTGCATGTCTTTGTTCATTGCAGGGGAACTGGACTAGATGATCTTTAAAGGTCCCTTCCAACTCTAGGAATTCCATGATTCTATGTGGCAGCTCTCACTCAGTGTTGTGGACAAATCCCATCTGCCTCTCTCTCAGTGTCTCCTCAACGCTGTCTTGGACTGAAAGGAGCTGCAGTGGCAGCAGGCACAGCTGGTGAAAACACCTTGGAAGAGCAAGCCATCAGAACCAGGAAGGGAAGCTTGGGTTTGTGCATGCATTTCAAAGATCTCCATGTTTCCAAGAATGTCAGCTGCATGGTCTGTGAAAGGATCATCTTTTCAATGTACTGTACACTGCTTGCACCTGCCACGCTCTCCCTCACTGTAATTCCCACTCTCAGGCGAGCACAGGGCTGTGTGAACAAACTGCTCCATGAGCTCTTAGCTCCCACAAGCCGTTCACAAGCCATTAAAGTACTGTCACTAAGCTTCCAAAACAGTATCATATATATTTGTGTATTTATTTATTTAGAAAATAAAGAAAAAGGAATAGGAATCAGTCTTATCTATGCATGGAATTAAATTTCAGGAACAGTGAGTGTAAATTTAAGCGCACTTAGGAAATAATGGCATCAATTTTTTGTTTCAAAATAGTATGCGGTTGATTGCTTTGGGTTTAGTTTTTATGTTTTGTAGTGCGACAAGAAGGAAAGAGGCATTTTAAAAGCCCAAACTTCAGTATGTGTATCAAGGTAAATATAGAGAATAATGGAGACAAAGAGAATATTTTCTGAAGTGTATCTTAGTTTATATTTGACTCTGGGTATGTTGCTTAACTTTGGGCTTTATATAGGGCTACTACAGAAGTTTGGCTGGAGCACAAGCTGTATGATCATTCTACTAAAATTAGGCTCTGCTTGCCACAGGCTGCAGAAGCTTTGGAGCCATCATGCTGGCCTGAGGCAGGAGAAAGAAAAGAGCTCCCTTTTCCCATTCCTTTTCCTTGATTCTCTCTTTCCTCATGGAATCTAACAAACAGCTGTAGTTGAATCCTCCAACGTGCTGTGTTTAGTTAGAGTCATATCTCAGCTTGTTCTCTGTCACTCTTTGTGTGAGTAGTGCAAATTAAAGCCCTGTCTCTATATGGGATTTTAATATGTCAAAAGTGATATTTTTTCCTATTGGAAACATGAAAAAGCTAATAGCTTCCTCTGTAACATGCGACCCAGCACAAGTGAAACAGCAGCAACTCCAGCTGAGCCCATGGCCATCCCACAGACTGCATTTGTGTTGGATGGATGATTTAGCAGAAAGTGACCAGACGTGCGAGGGCAGCAGAAAACTTTGCTGTGACAGCCACGACCCCTCCAGAACTGCTTTGTGGATGCACTGTGCTGTGTTCAGCATGGGAACCGTGATCTCACATGCCGCTGCAGCGTGCTGCTGGGAGCTCCCTTGGGGCAGATGCTTCTTTATCAAGGGTGGTACTAAGCTGTAGATCTCACTGCTGTGGGACTTTTCCAGATATAAATAAATGCATACTGAAAAGATCCACTGAGGGGGAACTGAGTGCTAAGGTACTGCAAAACCCCAACGCAGCAGCTGGCCGCAGGCTGGGAGGGCAATGGGGAAGCAGCAGTGCTGTGTTTGCTCCCCCGTGCACCTTTTGCTGGGCATCTGCTGTCAGCCACTGTCAGGATCAGGATTCTCATCCCAGGGCAATCCTTTAAATGCTGCAGCATTCAGGGGATCAGTAACAAGATCTGGGTGCCAGCTCCTGCAGTTCTGTAAGCATGTGTTGCATGTCATCCACTTTTTCTTTCTCCTCAGTAAAAAGAGAGATTGGGCATTCCCTAACTTTCTGTAGAGTTCTACAGGATGTATGCATGCTGCAGGCAGGCTCTGCCCCCCCACCCCCTTCCCTTTCCACCCTCCTTTCCCCCCCTCCTTGCTGTGTTGCCATGGTGCTGGGCCCTGTTGACAAAGAGTTGCTATGGATGGTGAGTGGCTGCCCTTGGTGGTGGAGGTGACCGGCTTGCTCCAGGACACAGCTTTCCACGTAGCCAAGTGCACAGCAGAGGTAAATGGGAGCAGTGGGGAGTGCTGGAATGAATGGAATTGGGGTGGGAGGGCCTGGGAGCCCCAGGGATGCTCCACGGAGCTGGGGATAGCTGAACAGTCCCACACAACACACAGTAGAGCCATGCACAATGAAGTCCTGCCTTGTCCCACATCCTCGCCCCTGGGCTCAGTCACCTACAGGACTGCAGCTGTTGAAATGCATGCAGAAATGCAGCTGATGACACTCAGATATCTTTGAATGTCTTGCTGCTTGCAACTATCTCATGTGGCAGAGGAGGAGAGTGTAATTCATATCTGTGAAGCAGACATTTTTACAAAATCTCCCACAACATTTGTGAGCGGGTGTTCAGAGCAGTTTGTGCTTCTGCAGGTGCCAGGAATTACGCCAGTGCAGGACGGGTGTAATGCAATCATTGGACTTACTGAGGATTTGGCTTAGGTTGTAATTAATTAGGGAAGTGCAAGCATGGATAGGATGGATGGGTGGAGCTATTATACTGCTTGTAAGCAATCTGTTTTTCCACATTTGGTATATCTAGGCACTGAAGCTGAAGTTTCCAAGCAAGTTTGCAGATCCTGTAGTACATCCTTTATTAGAATTTGCATGGAATGAATATTTACAGAAGAAAAAGAAGGTAACTCTTACAACTATTAGATAGTTGCATGTCTATAATCAAGTAAATCTTGGCTTATGAGTAATAGAAAATCCTGAGTTGGAACGGACTGTATGGATCATTAACTCCAACTTCTGGCTCCACACAGGACTCCCTAAAAATGAAAATATATGTCTGAGCATGCTGTGCAGGAGATTCTTCAACTCCAGCAAGCTCAGCGTTATGACCAGCCTAGGTAGCCTGGCAGCATGTTCTGTGCCTGATCACCTTCTCATGAAGAAGCTCTTCCTAACATCCAGCATGACTCTGCCCTAATGCAGCTCCATGCCGTTTTCCTAGGTCTTGTCCCTAGAAAGGTAAAAGTCCAGCTTAAATTCAACCTGGCCACTGTAGTAAAAGAACAAAAACCTTTTTTACAAATATATTAACAGTAAGATGAGGGCTAAGGAGAGAAAAATCTGTCTGCTACTGGATGTGGCAGGGAACGTGACCACTGAGGATAAGAAAAAGGCTGAGGTTCTCAATGCCTTCTTTAGATCTGTCTTTAAAAGTCAGACCAGTTATCCTCAGGATACTCTACCTCCTGACCTGGAAGTCTGGGATGGGGGGCAGGATAAACCACCCTCGATTCAGGTGGAAACAGTTAGAGACCTACTACTCCTCCCTCTGGTGGAGTGATTCCCAAGCAGCTTTCTACCATCTGTCAGCATTCTTGGTCAGACAGAGAGATCCCAGAGGATTGGAGGCTTGCCAATGTGACTCCTATCTGCAAGAAGGAAAAAAGTCATAAGGAGGATCCAGGGAACTATAGGCCTGTCAGCCTGACCTCAGTACCAGGAAAGGCTATGGAACAGATCATCTTGAGCAAGATCCCACAGTATGTGTGGGACAACTGGGGAATCAGGCCCAGCCAGAATGGATTCACAAAATCAAGATCTTGCTTTACCAGCCTGATCTCCTTCTCTACTTCTGTGATTGAGTGACCCACGTGGTGGATGAGGGAAAGGCTGCTGACATAGTCTACCTGGACTTCAGCAAAGCCTTGATACTGTCTCCCACAGTATTGTGTTGGAGAAGCTGACAGCCCTGGATGAGTGCGCCCTCAGTTTAAGTTTGCAGATAACACCAAGCTGGAAGGAAGCGTCATCTGCCTGAGGGTAGAAAGGCCCTTCAGAGCCTGGACAGGCTGGATCACTGGGCTTAAGCCAGTTGGGATGAAGTTCAAAAAGACCAAGTGCTGGGTTCTGCACTTTGGCCACAACAACCCTGATTAACGCTACAGGCTTGGGGCAGAGTGGTTGGAAGACTGTGAGGAGAAAGTGGACCTGGGGCTGTTGGTCGATGCGTGGCTGAACATGAGCCAGCAGTGTGCCCAGGTGGCCGAGAAGGCCAATGGCATCCTGGCTTGTATCAGAAATAGTTTTGCTAGCAGGAAGGGGACTGTCCCTCTGTACTCAGCTCTGGTGAGGCTGCACTTCGATTACTGTGTTCAGTTCTGGGCCCCTCATTACAAGAAAGACACTGAGGTCCTGGAGCATGTCCAGAGAAGGGCAATGAAGCTGGTGAGAGGTCTGGAGCACAAGTCTTATGAGGAACAGCTGAGGGAATTGGGATTGTTCAGTCCGATGATGAGGAGGCTCAGGGGAAGACTTTATTGCTTTCTACAGCTCCCTGAAAGGAGGCTGTGGTGAGGTGGGAGTTGGCCTCTTCTCCCACATAACTAGTGATAGGACAAGAGGGAATGGCCTCAAGTTGAGCCAGGGGATGTTCAGGATGGATATTAGGAAAAATTTCTTCTCCAAAAGAGCTGTCAGGTGATGGAATGGGCTGCCCAGGGAGGTGGTAGAGTCACCATCCCTCGAGGTGTTCAAGACATTTTTAGATGTTGTACTAAAGGACATTTTTGAGTGGGGAAATATTGGTGGTAGGTGGATGGTTGGACTGGATGATCTTTGAGGTCTTTTCCAACCTTGGTCATACTATGATTCTAACAGCTCAGCTGTGCCCCTCCAGTCCCTGTGAGGAGCTATAGGCCACCATTTGGCCCCCCCTTCATCTCTTCTGCTCTGGGCCAAACAAACCAAGAGATCTCAGCTACTCCTTGCTTTACTCCTTGCCTCAGTTGCCCAGCTGCCGTGCCAGCTTTCCCTTCCAGCACACCTCACCAAAACCGCTGCAGATTCTCTGGGTTAGCAAGATTTATGAGTTCAAAAGTAGGAGAAGCACAAAAATACCACAGGGCACTTTACCTTGTTTGTACAGCATTACCAATTGCATCTTTACTAAATGTGAAAATAACCCCTTGAGGCTCTGTGCTCTCCCTCTTCCATGCAGGAGCTGAGAGGCGAGGTGTGGGGATATGCCTCCCGCGTGATGTGCTTTCTTAATGGAAGGCTGCTGGGCGATGAGAAGGAGTTGCTCAAGTGGGCCTACTGCAAATGGGGCTACCGCGATTTTAAGCCTGAGGCCCTTTACCAAGCAATCACGGAGGATTTCTACACCAAACACCTGAAGAGCAGCCAGGCAAGTAATGTGGTTTTACAAGAGTGCGAGGTGTGTTAACCAACTGAGTGCATTATCACAGAATCTCAGAATTGTAGGGGTTGGAAGATACCTGTGGAGATCACTGAGTACAACTCCCTGCTAAAAGCAGGTTCCCTACAGTAGGTTCCCCAGGAAAGTGTCCAGGTGGGTCTTGAACATCTCCGGAGAAGGAGACTCCACAGCCTCTCTGGGCAGCCTGCTCCAGTGCTCTGTCACTCTCACTGTAAAGAAGTTTTTCCTCACGTTCATATGGAAAGTTCTGTGTTCCAATTTGTGCCTGTTGTCCCTTGTCCTGTCACTGTGTACCACCAAAAAAAGCCCAGACTCATCCACTTGACTCCTGCCCTTTAGATATTTACAAGCATTGATAAGATCCTCCCTCAGTCTTCTTTTCTCCAGGCTGAAGAGTCCCATGTCTCTCAGCTTTTCTACATAAAGGAGATGCTCCAGATCCCTTATCATCTTTGTGGCCCTCCACTGGACTCTCTCTAGAAGTTCCCAGCCTTCTTCAAATGGGAAGCCCAGAAGTGGACATTGTACTCCAGATAAAACACAGTACTCAGTTGAAGCACAGCAAATATCACACTGATTCCATGTGGATTTGAGCATAAAGGGCAGTGCTCAAGAACTGTCCCTCTTGGTGGAGTGATGGCTGTTCTTGCTAATTCACTTATCCTGCCCATATTATATCCTGCCCAGGGAGGTGGTGGAGTTGCCGTCCCTGGCAGTGTTCAAGAGGCGCCTGGATGAGGAGCTGCGAGATATGGTTTAGTAGCTTCTGGTACTAATAGGAATGGGAGGGTGATTGGACTAGATGATCTTGCAGGTCGTTTCCAACCTTGCGATTCTGTGATTCTGTGATATGGGCCACAACAGCACACAAACAAGTACAGGGTGAAGATGGTTCTAACACTGCAGGATTATTTCTGCCCAGAAGAGTGAAACATCCTTTGCCTCTTTGTTTGTTTAAACAAAGCATTAGGAATATGGTTCTGTGCTGACCATCCCACAGACATGCTGAGATGGCTCACACTGAGCTGCTGGCATTGACCTGCGTTAGAAAGGAAGGGCTGCACTGAAAGTTGTCCTTCATCTCACTGGATTTGTTTTTCTGGCTCAAACAGCACATGTTTGTGTATTTGGACATAACCATTGAGGAGCAGCCCATTGGGACACTTCTGTTTGAGGTAAGTGGCTGAGTAGAACAGCAAAAGCAAAGAGAAAAGATACCAAACATTGGGTTTTCACTTCCTGAGGGAAAGGAGGCTGAAATCTGGACAGCTGATGTCAGTTATGAATTTCATATTTTTTCTCTCATACTCATTTTACAGCTCTTTTCTGATGTATGCCCCAAAACCTGTGAGAATTTCCGTGCTCTGTGCGAAGGAGGAGTGATGTCTGCCAGCAGTGGTCAAGAGCTCACTTACAAAAATTCCTGTTTTCATCGGTTTGTAAAACCCGTGTGGATCCAAGGAGGAGGTGCATTTCCAAATGTCCTGAGTAAATTTGGGTCACAGCAGAACTGGGACAGGATGACCAGCATGGGTTATAGTCCAAGCAGATGTAACCGAACTAAAGCTAATGTCTTATTAAGAGCAGGATAAGATTTTAATACATATGAAAACTAGAAAGTTTAGCCATCTCACTCTCTAAATAGAGGAAATGTATAGATAACTTGTTCTTTTTATTATTCAACACTTCTTCAAAAGATCTTTCACTAAGTACTTAGAAAACTAAATGAAAACGCTAAAACACTAGGAATAGCCACAGGAAAACATATTACTTGTTTTATTGAGAGATTAATTTATGAAGGCACTTAGTCAAGTCTCAGAGCCACGTCAGACATGCTGGTGAGCTGCTTGAGCAGCAGAACCATGCCTGGAGTCAGGCACTGAGTACAGAGGAGAAAGGCACTGTGAAGATCTCATAACAGAGGCTGTCTGACACCCTGAGAGAGGACAAGATAGAGAGCTGTATCAGAAGAGATTGCCTTCATTACTTTGGTTAATCATCTGTCTTACCTACCTGTATTTCTTACCCACGTTTGCCCTGCTACACCAAGTGGGACTGCTCAAATCCATTTTTAGTTTATACTTTGAAGATGAACTTTAAAAGTCCAAGAATGTCTAAGCAGCTATCTATGTAGTCCACAAAGCAATCTAAAATTATTACCTTGCCCATCAGAAATCTTTTTCCATTTCTCTTTTACCAAATCATTTTTCTCAGGCCAGTTAGCAGTATTAATCTGCCATAACATCATAGCTGCATTTTCCCCCTTCCTTGCTCTAACCCCACTCACTGCAACCGATGCCCTTCTCCCAGCCTGCCCCTACCTTGGCTGATGCAGTGATCCCTAAAAAGTTCTCCCAAAAAGTCTGTTAAAATGTTGGTATTAAAAGAGTAATTTTGGCTTCCCTGGAAGATGGGCAACTCATGTCTCCAAGCTCTGCTGGAGCCATTGAGATAACCTTGAGCTATGCCCGTGATCCACCTGACCTCTGATCATTACTCCATGTCTACCCAACAGACATAACTGGGAAAGGAGATGGAGGCGAGTCAATTTATGGTCCCACATTTGAAGGTACGTTCTCTAAATTATCTCACTGCACAAATGTCAAATTTCAATAAAAATCAAGCTGTTTATTCGATCTTACAGAATAACCTGAGAATTTCCCTTTGTTTCCCTAGAGGAAATGGTTTGATTTTCAGTGAGATTTTGGCTTAAGAACTGACTTGCAGTCTTGGTCCCTGCACTGGATGCTCAGCTCCACCAGTCCTTTTCCCCACCAAAATCAGGGCAGAGGGTCACCTGCCTGCCTGCTTCAAACTGCAAACGCTCACACAGAAGTGGATTAGCTGCAGATCTCCAGGCAGCTGATACCTTTTGCTTAAATATGTTTAAAGTAATGGAAGTGAGTTGGCTTTAACTCCAGATTTCCTGGATCTCAGGCAGCTTTTAAGGCTCGTGCACACCACATGCATTGCCACTATCAGTTCTGCAGCTCCAAATGTGAATTACTTTTGAATCCAACTGAGTGCAGAATGCCTATAAAGCTGTGAAGGTCGGGAAATGACAGGTGTGAGCAAATTTAACAATAAATGTTCCCCCTGCTGATAGGAAGTAATTAGATATAAGGAAAAAAGAACATTATTACATGCAATATTTAAGAAAAATAATCCATGTAATTGACATAGACATTTGGGATATTCTGTTTGGATTAAATGCTACCCATAAAGACATTTTAGGTCAGCTACAGCGCTTCTGAAACTGATTTATGCTCTCTTATGTAAAAGCTTTCTTACTGACAGCGTCACTACCAATGTTACACTTGAGCAGGCTGGGCAGCAGCCAGCAGTGAGATCAGAAGTGCCAAGTGTCGCTGAAAACTTTATTTTCAAAGGCAGCGAAGAGCCCGCTTCCACCTCGAGGCTATGGGACCAAGCCAAAGCAGGCTGGAATTGAGTAGCCAGGCAGGTTTGAGCTCTGCTGCCCAGGGCTCTGGTTCTTCTCCTTTTTCTTTAAAAGCTTCACATTGCTTTTCATCCCCTAGCAAGGTGTTCACTTGGGTATGCCTATTTTAAGGCGTAGATTGCTTTCCGAGTTCTTCCTGCCAAACTATTTACACAGAGGGCAGAGGACAAATATCTTTGATATATGCAAGCAGTGACAGATGCCTCTGTCAGATGGTGAAACTTTTCTGCAAAACTGGGTGGCTGGCACGCCTCCATTCACTGCAATGCCTGCTGAAATTAATGGGACGCAGCTACATTTTACTGTGACAAGCTCAAAGTACTGAGGTAATTACAGAGAATCACTTGGACAGGAGAGCCGTGTCATAGCACAAAGCATTCTAATCCAAAATTAGACTGCTGAAGATGTTTTGCAAACCACAAGTCAGCACTCAGGGAGTAACAATTCAGTTAACATTTAATTACCGTTTTTATGAATCAGCTTCGGAGAAAGGGTAAAAATTATTTTAAAAAATGATAAAATCCAAATATTTTAATTGGCTTCTTTGCTTGCTTGAGAACTGAATATTAGTGGGAAGATGCTTCAAGGAAGGACATTGGTTCATACCAGACTTTACTAACACTTGACTTGATGAGGGACCTTTGTAGAAAAAGGAAAAGGGCGAGTGGGAAAGAAAGACATGGGAGGTCATGGGAGCTGGAAGCAAAGAGGAACAGAGAAAGCAGTACAGATTCTGCCTTTTATCCCTGAACTCTTTTCCCAGATGAAAACTTTGCCATCCCTCACAAGGGAAGAGGAGTCCTTGGGATGGCTAACAAGGGCCGCCACAGCAATGGCTCCCAGTTCTACATCACGCTCCAGCCAGTTCCCTACCTGGACAAAAAATGTGTGGCTTTTGGGTATGTATGCACAAGTTTGCATCTGCTGCAGCACATAGGTTACCCTAGCTCTGCAGGACATGGCAACTGCAACATGGATATCTCTGGCCAGGGAGAGGATGGATAAGTCACATTTGATGTGTCTAGTAACACCCTTTTTTCCATTTATTTGCCCTGGCCTGGCTTGATCAAGCTGGAAAACCCAACGGCAAAGCTAAGAGAACTGCTGGAATCTCTCAAGGACAAAGGCTGCAAAGAGGTGCTTGCATAGCTTGGTGTCAGCTGAAGGTGTGTCCTAATGGGCTTGGAGCAAAGCCTCTAGTTTCTGCTCAGCCCTCATGGCCAAGATAAATTGTTTTAGTGAATGTCAGTCTCAGTAAATTAATGCAGGGCTGGCTCTGTTGGGATTTTTTATTTATGAAAATAAATGTAATGAGGATGATCATTGCTCTGTGCAGTTTGCTTCAGAAAGAGAAATCTGCTGTGCTGCTTTCATGTCGCTGTTACAGATAGTATTTTGGAAGGACATGAAAAGCATGACTGCCTAAGCTACAGTGAACAAGCCAAGTTGGTGGCTGCCTAGATAGATTTCCAACCCATGGTGTTTACCTTCAATTCCTGCCTTGCCACCAGCTGTGTAATCTGGAAGGTGCAGGATCCTTGAGCACAATTGACCTCTGTTACGAGGCTAATCTTTGCAGGACAAGCTCTTAATTAACATATAGAAAAAACTGGAAAACATTTTCTCTTGTAGCCATCTCACTTTCAAAACAGAGGAAAAGTTCAGATAATTTGTACTTTTAATTATCTAAGCCTTTTTCGAAAGATCTTGAAAACTGTAAAGATTGCAGAATGTTGGACTGTTTTCAAGGATTCAGGTTGGCATTGCAAAGGGAGGAAATGAAAGGTATTTCTCAGGGAAACACTTCCAATAACTGTCACTTCTGATAACATAGTTTTTTACTTCTTTCTCCTCAAAATTAATGGCCATTCGTAGCTGGTACAAGACTTGTTTCTTTAAATAAATGTAACTGCCATAACTCAGTATTTTCATATCCCCTAAAAAGCTAAACAGCAACTATTTTATCAAGAACCAATGGTGTTTTTTACCCCATTGTGAAGAATAAAGAGCAGAGCCCGCCTGGCTTTGTTATGGTGGCTGCAGAGCTGGCTTCAGGGACAGGGGATACTGCTCAGGCAGCAAAGGTGGATCAAAGCTGCTATTCCTCCCTACTGCAGGCAACTGATTGAGGGCACAGAGGTTCTCCAGCAACTGGAAACTGTACCGACATATAATGAAAGGCCCAGAGTGGCCTGCAAAGTTACGAAGTGTGGGACTTTCCAGCCATGATCACCAACTGGTTTGCAGCAAGGTAGAGCACTGATTTCTGCTCAGCTTTTTACAGACCTCGACGCCTTTCATGTAAGATAAAATAAACACTTCTCGCAAATGTGAATGTGTTGGAATCGTCATTTTGACTCAGTTTAAAAAGTGTTTGTAGGCTGTTAAGAGCACTTTTATATGAGCATAGAGAAAAAAATGTGAACATAAAGTATAGAAAAAGACTTCTGCCAGTCTGCAGTTTCTGGATAATAGCTTAGTATGATTATATAGTGACAGGCAGACACAATACTGCTGGAACACTCGCAGAGGGATAATGCCAACCAATCTTGGCTAAATTCTGCCTCTACCACCAACCTCCACACAGCACAAAGTGCAGCACCACTGCCCAGCACAGCTCTGACTTGAAGTGTAGCCTACATACTGTAACTCAGATATATCAGAGAAAGGCAGAAAAAAGTGTTTGCAGGACTGAGGTATCTCTGAATGCCAGGCATTTGACCCTGCAGCGACTGCTGTGAGCTAAAATAAACACCTTTGAAATTAGGCTGAGCTACTTCAGGCAAAAATGAGAAATGTTAAAACAGGTGTAAGTTTCAAGTGATTATTTTTGATTAAAGTCATTATTGTCACTAAACCAGAGTAAAATCTTGTTTATAAAGTTACTGCACAGAAGGAAATTTTAAGGTTACCTGTGGATGAAAATACGTAATACACAACTGATTGCTGGTGTTGATGATCTCATACATGCAAGGTGTCTCTGACGATCTGTGCAGAGCCTGGGTGCTGGTGGTCTCAGCAAGGAATGGCAAAGAAGCACTAAAAGAAGAAAATGAAAATGCAGCCTGGAGAGAGGCCACAAGGAAGTGCACAGGAAGCTCGTAAGAAAGAACAGCAACTCTGAGAGCTGTGTCAGGGCTGTGCAGACACGGTCAGCTTACTGATCTCCAGCCTGTATTTCCAGCACCACACAGAGACTGTGCCAGGGGGAGCGACCTTTGCTCCTGCACTGAGCTCTCTGTGTGAGCTGTTCAAATCTGCAAAACGAGGCCATCCAAGTTGGGAGAGGTGGAATTAGCAAAGTATGAGGAGAAACCCATTTTTTGTCTGAGCTTAAGATGAAATTTCAGGAAAAGCAGCATTCTGATGCTTCTTTGCTAAATGGGGATGAATTTAACAAATTGCTTAGCAAGTTGGTTAACATAGTGCTTGAAGAGTCCGCAGACCTACAGTGATCCCACATGCTTTGAGGGAGCATAATGAACACCTTCACTTTAGCAAGGGGATTCAGGTTTTTCTTCAGTTATTGTGAGAAACAAAAATTTAAAATATACAGACATGTCTGCAGATGGCTAAGGAGCTGTCAACACATTTTCTTCTTTTATTCTCTAAATAATTCTGAAACCTATACATAGACCACTGCAGAGGAACTAAGTTAACTGAAGGCAATTTTCAAATCAAACTGTCTGGAGAATAATTATTTTTACTTCAAAGTCCTGTGGCAAAGGTGAAAATAAACAAAATAGAACAGTATATTTCCTGACAAATTTCTTTTCATGAGCAGTGGAGAAAATGCTGTGACAGGGTACGGCTTCAAAACTCAGTATGGGGATGCAGATTAACAGCTCCTATTTTTTGCAAGGACTTTAAATCATATGCACATGTCTGAAGGTGAAAGAAAAGTCATTTTAGTTCTTCTGCAGGTTATAGAAGAAAATTCTAAAAGGACAATTCATCAACTTCTTATTTGAAGACAAGTCATTTGTTACGTTTCTATTTACTTGGCTTCTGCACTGAGGCCTGTCTACAGCCCTCTTACTGAGCTACTTCAAACTTTCAGTAGGCTGTATCCAGAGGGCACAGGAAAAGTTCTCTACTGCTGTCTGGCTTGCTTGTGGCAGGTCTGCTCTGCAGCATGGCTGTATCACTGTGTCCCCAGTGTCCCCACAAGAGCCTGAACCAGAGCACAGCGTGTGCTTCAAGTCCAAAGGACCTGACCTGAGCAGCAGTCGGGGCACAGCAACACTGCCCTGGAGACGGGCAGTGTTCGGGATCCCGCAGGGTAGCAAAGGCCTGCTCACATCAGGCATCAGAAAGCTGATCCTGTGCCAAAGAACATCGATCTGACAAAAAAGTACAGTGGCTGGGTGTACAACATACTGGGTGGGGGACAACTGGTTGGAGTTACACCGGGTGGAAAACATTATAACAAAAGGAGGAGAACGCAACCAGTACATGTTTTGAATTTTAGGCATAATGATCCTGCAGTCCAGAAACAATTACATTGTTTGTATCTGTCCGGACAGGACGCTCTACCAGCAAAACTGTGGTGAAATCCTTCATCCAGTATTGTAGGAGGTCACTTAAAAGAAAGTGTGTCCTTCAACCCTGCTTCTCCAGTTGGTGCAAGTTGGATATACTTGAGGAGGTCAGGGTGATGAACAGTAAACAGAAAGGGAATAATCTTGTTCATAATGTTAACCTCACACCTAAAAGTTGTGTTTTATCACATTTTCTTTTGTAACCCACATCTCTGATGGATGCCTCGTGTTCTTTGAGAGCCTGTCCAGCACAGTGGGTGGGTCTCAGCTGCCCAGGAGAAGGGTTTTGTCCTTCTGCCCCATCTCACCTCTCCCCATCTCAATTCTCTTCTTGCACCTTTATATAATGGTATGAAAAATCCAAATGCACTTTGGATGGCGTATTTTCCTTGTTAAAACATCAACTATGTCTTTACATTTCATGTATACTTGCCATGCAGATGAAATGACACTTTGGAAATGAACACAAATATTTGCAAACTGAACCAAATACATTTTCCTTTCAGTTAATCTGCTATTTTTACTTCTACTCACTGCCACCATCCCAAACTGTGGGACACTCCCCCTGGCACCTCTTCAGAAGCCCCATCATTACATCATGCTCACCACTATTGATGCAGGGTGATCTGCTGAGATTTCTGGGCATTTACTACATTTCAGATGTGCTTCCCTAAAACGGACATCTGCAGTCCCTTAAGTTTTACCCATTTTTGCCAAGTACTTTACATATATTTCCAGTAACACAGTGGTTGCATCCTGACATTCAAAGCAGAGGTAAATGCTTTACTAACCACTAAGTATATAACAGTGCAATGAGAAACGAATACACTGATGAGTCTTGTATTTCAAATCCAACAACAACAACCCCAACTGCTGTGGTCCTGCTGACCATATTCCTCAACAAAGTCCCGAGATGCTGACTGTAAGAAAAAACAGACAAACCACAGTTATCACTCACTTGGATTCCTACCAGCCCCAGGATTACAGGACAGACATATTTTCACTCACTTCTGGAGACAAGCTGTAGCTGTAATTCTTGCCCTGACAGCAGTCCTCTATTTTTATTTATCTACTTTATTTTCTCCCTGTTTTCCACATGTATACACACTGTTCTTTATCAATCACATTTAACATATGTCCTCTTTGTTTTCAGTCTAAAAAGGGCAGAAGTTTAGTGTGCTGTCCTCATGAAATGCAGGCTGCAGCCAGCATGACACTTCATGTTAAGCCTCACTAAAACAAAACACTGTACAAACTGCTGAAAATAGACTTAGTGCCATAATCACAGCATTGTAGGGGTTGGAAGAGACCTCCAGAGATCACTGAGTCTAACCCCATAACCTGCAAGAATTGCAAAAAGAGAAAATGTGAGCTCAAATAATGCCTGATGTCTGGTGAAATCACAACAGATCACCCAGTCAATGATGTCCAGCAGGATTCCATAAGATATCCTTTGTCCCAGGGCATGAAACCCTCTGTGGCATGGCCAGGACGGATGGGAGGCAGTCACAGGAAGCTCCCACCTTCTACATTTGCAGCACATGGCAGTATCTATTTATGCTGTTTTGTTTTACATTCTTCTGATTCAAAGTCATAGCAGAAACACTGTATTTTAATAATGGCTGTGTAAACTCTTTCTTTGCATTTGAAAGCCAGCAATTTCAATCATTTACAGGAGTAAGTGGTCTAAGTCACACTGGCACTTCAGCAAAAGCATGTGCAGGCTGAAAGGTCACTACCAGTGAGTGTGATTTCTTTACCTTTGTCACTTTCCAGAGTTGAATTCAAAAGCCACTAAAATTCACAGCCAAAAAGATCATAGAATCCTCTGAATTGGAAGAGACCTTTACAGGGCCATCTAGTCCAACTCCCCTGCAATGAACAGAGACACCACAGATAGATCAGGTTGTCCAGAACCCTGTCCAGCCTGATCTTGAATGTCCCAGGGAGTGGGCTTCCATCACATATCTCAGCACCCTTTCAATGCCTCACTACTCTTATGATAAAATCTTCT
The DNA here is from genome assembly GCF_951394365.1 of Tetrao urogallus. NCBI lineage: Eukaryota > Metazoa > Chordata > Aves > Galliformes > Phasianidae > Tetrao > Tetrao urogallus. The sequence goes on from NC_136814.1 coordinate 65,904,305, forward strand.
TCCTTATATCCAATCGAAGCCACTTCCCCTTGTCTTATTACCACAGACCCTGCTAAAAAGTCCGTCCCCTTCCTTCTTATAGCCCTACTGAAAGGCCTGTTTAAAGTCTCCCCAGAGCCTTCTCTTCTCCAGGCTGAATAGCCCCAGCTCTCAGCCTGTCCTCAGAGGAGAGGCGTTCCATCCCTTGGAACATTTCTGTGGCCTTCCTCTGGGTGTATTCCATCATTTGGATGGATTCCAACAGGTCTGCATCTGCCCTGTACTCAGGACATCACATTTGGACACCCCAGGTCATCTCACCACAGCTTCTGAGAGGTGCCTGCTTACATTCATTTTCTCTGCTGTTTTCTTTGCAACCTTTCCCTGGAAGACTCATTTGCAGGAAGGCGATGCACGAGCCATCCCACACATCGCATAACAGCTTGGAGAGAAACATCTCCACCCAAATCATGAACTATCAGTAGTCCTCCAGAGCCTTCCAGAACTCACGACAGGTGGCTCATCTTAAGATTTCAATGTTGTTCTGGTCTCCTGGCAGTATAACACCACCTGGCAAGAAAGGAGAATGGAAGATTAAGTTTATAAGTTTAGTTGGCAGCTCATTCCTTGTTATTGTGCAACTCAGCTCATGCTTAAGAGAAACAGCGGAATTTTCCCGATTTAATGCATCTCATTCATCTCTCCTTTCACCCCAATGGCACCACACTAAAACGTGCTCTGGAGCTCCGGCTTAGCTCCCCTTTATTAGAAACAGCTCTGTATGTTTCCCTTGGTTTCCCAACATTTGCCTGTGTTGGCACTGCACAAGATGTGGAGGCAGATTAGCACTTTTATTTGCAGGTTCCACTGCTGACGACATACGTTGATACAACTTGCTTTAGGAAGAAGAAGGACAAAAAAAAAAAGGCAAGAGAGGGGCGAAAAAGAAAAGAGGGAAACTCGGTCAGCCCCTCATAGCCCCAAGGGAGTAAGGGATGCCCCTCCAGCCAATCAGCGTCCGCCGCTCAGCGGACCAGGGGGCGTGACCATCGCAGGGGGCGGGGAGGCGTTGACGGGCAGCACGTGACGCGCGGGAAAAGCTCCCGCAGAGCAGCCGGGGGGCGTATAGGAAGGCGGAGCGGGATGGAGCGCGTCACCTCGCAGGCAGGGGGCGGGGCCGGCTCCCTGGGGTGCCGCCCACGTGACGCGGCGGCTCTCGGAGGGTGCGCGGCGGCGGGCGGGAGCGGATCGGGTAGAGGGGAAGCGCCGACGGGCGGGAGTTGCCGTTCCTCGCTGTGCCGCCGCCGCCGCCATGGGCCGGAGAGCCGCGCTGCCGCTGGCCGTCCTTTGCCTCGCTTCAGCGCTCTGCGGGCTGGCGGTTGAGAGCAGTTGGACGCAAGCGCGTAGCGACGATACCGCCGCGGCGGCCGTGGGTGAGTGCCCAGCGCCCTTTCCTCTCGCCCCCCCTTCTCTCCCCCCCGCCCCCCCTAGCCCTTACGACGGGGCAGCCCTTCCTTCCCTGCCCCCGCCTTCCCCTGGCGCGCCGCCTCAACGGCGGCTCGGTGCACGGAGCGTCCGGCGGAGCGGCCCGTTAGCGGGGTTGCGGCTGAGTCACGGAGGCGGCGGCGGCTCCTCTCCGGGAACTCGGCGCTGGCCGGGCTGCGGGCGGTGCTGACGTCACCGGGGCCGCGCTCCCGCCGCCGCTCCGTGTGCTCGGCGGAGGTCGCGGTCCCCGCGGTGCGGCGGGAGAGGGCGGTGTGAGCCCGAGCTGTGCTGCACTCAGCCTGCAGCGGGAAGAGAGGGTCGTCGCCTCGCACGCTCCCGGGCTCGGAGTTCGCTGTTTCCCCGCAGTTCGTTCACAGAGTGAATAACTCAGCTGGCACTCCGCTCTTGAAACCTTTAATTAAAAAAAAAAAAAAAAAAAAAAAAAAAAGTCAGACTGTCGATCCCATAGTTTAGAAAATGCGTTAGTCCCCCGTGTGAGTCTGGCACGGAAGGGAAACTGAAAGCTTGTGCCAGCCGGCTGTGCTGCATGGCCTGCCTACGCGTGAGGGCTTCCCAGGGGCCAGCTCTGTCGGAATGGGTGCTGCCTCACTGCCCAGAACTACAAGTGAATTTAATTATTTTTTTTTCCCTGAAATCCGCTATTAAGGAATAGTCGTATCGCTGTTGAAGTGGTTCTAGTGCTATCTGTCTAAAGAGAACGAGGCAAGACTATTGTGTACCTTGCTGGTAGGAATTGGCAAAGGTCTTTTTGTATCTGCTCTCAGGAAATGGTAAGTAAATAGCACAAGCGTTTCTAGTCTGATCCTGCCATACCCAACAAGGGCAGCTGTATCCAGGCACAATTCCAATTACCAGGATACTGAATTAGAGAGCTGCTATCTTGATTGCCAAAAATCTGTGATTAGCCAAATTCCCTTTGCTGGGGAGCAGGATGGAGAAAAGCAAAGGGTTACCCATGGGTTTGTGGAGCGGGTAGTATTATATTCAACGAGTTGGAGACTGCAGTAGTTTTGGGGTTGCTTTTTTCTTTTCTGAGTATGATGACTGTGACTAAGTCTTAATCAGAACTAATGTATTGAAATTGGAGATTGGGGACAGAGTTGATTTGTTCCAGATACTGGCTGTGTTGACACTGTGGTTTTAAGGCTACGGTGTTGGGCTGAGATTGACATAAAAACGCAGCTGGACTGGTTGGGTGGCTGGCTTCTACTGTGATCAAAGCAGGGATAGTCTGACTTCTGCCTGCCTTTATATGCGTTTGTGCATGATGTCCTTTAAGCTCTCGTCTTTATTTCCCTTCTGCTGCTTGTTTTTTTAGTAGCCAGCTGTATTACTTAACGGAGAAACACAATCAAAAGGAACCAAGCTCCTCATCTGAGCCTTTAATAAGTTTCTGCAATATAAATTTAGTGGCTTTGGTAATTTCATTAGTTGCATATTTTTGTCCAAATTCACTGTTGTTAGGTTACTTGAGACGTAATCTTGATGTATATGTGAGGTCTGGTTTTGGGCTATCGGTAGTGCTGTGAGGGGAAATAGAAATGCTTTTAACAAGGTACAAACTAACTTTTAGGAGCACTTGGCTCAATGTGAAAGATTGTGCCTTAAACTGGGAGATCTATAGATGAGAATTTACACCTCTAAGAACTGTTTCTATGAGCTCGCTCGCTCTTCTTACAGGGGTTGTTTTGTCCTAATCTGTGTATCTGTTTTCTTTTTTCTTGGGCTTTTTTTTTTTCCCCCAGACATCTGTGGAAATATTTCTACATGTAGTTCGTGTATTGGTAATGAGACACATGTAACAGGCTGCAAGTGGATCAGATGTAACGGTAAGGAGGACTGTGCAGTGCAGATCCTTTAACCCAACTAGATCTCATGTATTTATGTTAACATTCGCTACTGCAAATAGATTGTTCTGTTTGATAACCTAAGACAGCATTAACTCATAACTTGCATCTGTTGCTGAGCAGATTTGAAGTTCTTAGGTGGAGACACCTGAAAATGTTCAAAATAATCCTAGATTTGTAAGGCTTCTGATTTAAGTCTGTGCTGTTGATTAGCTAATGTTTTCCAGATGGTTCAGAATGTTAATAGAGCAAAGTACCTGTTTGTGCTTGCTCTGAAGGAGTTGAGTGGATTCTGAGAGGCAGGTGCGTCCTGATGCTGCAGGCTGCAGTCCTTTTGAGGTTATCATAGAATCATAGAATGAATCATAGAATCATAGAATGGCCTGGGTTGAGAAGGACCACAATGATTGTCCAGTTTCAAACCCCCCCTGCTGTGTGCAGGGTCACCAACCACCAGACCAGGCTGCCCAGAGCCACATCCAGTCTGGCCTTGAATGCCTCCAGGGATGGGGCATCCACAACCTCCTTGGGCATGCCATATACCTGATCACAGCCACTACTCTGGAATTGAGAAGGAACCCATTAAATGAGATTAGTCTTAACTAAGTAGTGTTCCTAAAACTATGAATTGCATCCCACTGAAAGGGGTGTGATAGAGCCCCCAAAATGTAAAGCATTGGCTGGCTTCATTCAGAGCTTTCTTTTCCCTATTATATGGAAGATGGATATAAATACATTTAGGTGACCTCTGGTGCTCTCTTGATGAATTGGCAAAGCTGCTGTTGACAATGTCGCATGAGGACCACAGCTTTTCTAAGGAGAATCATTCGTACTTTTAAAATGAGGTAGATATAGATCAAGTGATTTGAGTAGAGAATGGCTTGACTGCAATAATAGTAATGTAGATAGGTAGTATATGAAAGCCAAACTGGTTCAGGACTGATGAAAAGAATTCTGGATGTTGCTTGTCCAGCAGAGGCATTTTTACAGGAAGATGCTCTTACAAATCCTACATACGTTGTCTGACCAGCAGGCACACATGCAGCTCTCTCAGCTGGGTTAAGTAAATTCTTTGAGGAAAGGATGAAATCCAAGGCAAGGGAGAGAGGCACACAGGTGGCAAATAAGCAACTGATGTCTCAGTATCAAGGATCTATTGGAGAGCTGGGGCTATGTTTTTCACTGCATGTAGAATTCCTCAGACAGTAAGGATTTATGCTGTTCCTGCGGATAGGAAATATTTAACTTACTGTCACAAATATTAGAAAAACTGACTAATTTTATAGGCCTTAAAGGAAAAGTACCAAGCTATTCTGTTAGAGAAAAATAGTGTTTAACCAAGGAAGTATATTGCTTAAATGTGACAGATTCGCTGTAGTGAAAAAAAAATGAAAAAAAATATATGAACCTCATATGACCATAATTTTTAATCATTAATATAATAGTGAGGTCGTGTACATGGAAGTGGTTTTAATGTTATCCTGGCTAGAAGATGGTGTTTGGTTTATCCTGAGAACGATTTATTAGCATTTAAGAACAATCTCTAAATGCTTTTTTCTTAATTGTGCTGATTTAAATACTCTTGTTTTTACAGATTCGCAAATGTGTGTAAATGGAACAGAAACAACTTCTGAAGCGTATAAGAACTGTACAATTGAAAAACAGTGTACATGTGAGTATTTTAATGCTATGGAAGCCAAATATCTGAAGTATAACAAATCTCATTTGCACCTCCTTAATTTGTTGAGCTTTAATGCCTTCTACCATTTACATATGATTGTACAAGTGTGTAAGTAAGCCCTTTGCTTCCAGCTTAAACCTATGATATGATATTAAAATGCACAGTGTTATTGTTCATTCAGTAACTGCTGTAGCTTCAAGAAACTTGACGTATTTGAGTAGACAAGTCTGTTTGCCTACTTACTGCCTTGGTTTCTTAGGCTGAAATTTCCTGTTAGGTGTAGCCTTGCCTATTTGGAAGTACTTTAAAGATGTTAAGGAACTTCTCAATCTATTTAGGAGAGTGAGCTTTGATTTAAACAAAACTTGTTTCATGTGCTGAATCAGTGCTTCATCTGAGATATAGTAAATGGGAGGAAAAAAGGTAGCAAATCTGCTTTGTTAACTTCAGATCTTCGTGCAGTCCTGAAATGTATGGTCTGGGTTATAGAACTGCACGTGGAGCCTTCATGCTGGTCACGTGTTTAGTTTTTGTGCTTTTCATTAATTTGTGCTTTCTGTGCAAAGCAGATCTGTGAAGTGTGAATGATTTAGATTAAATCTAGAAGTTTGCTTTTGTGGAAGCTGCCTGATCTTTCTGAAAGCTGACAAGAAATAGATTTTAAAATAGAATATTCTGGTTTTAAGACACGGGGCAGAAAATGAAAAATTTGCAATGCTCTTGTCTGGATTAGCTAAAGAGTGCTGCTGGAAGAGGCTGGCTCACACCAATGGGGATGAAGCTTTCATGCTGCTTCTGGTGGTAGTGGCTGGTCAGAATGCTGCTGGGCTTGAACTTCTGTGTTATTTCTAAAACTGTAACAACTGCTCCTTAATCAGTGGAAAATTCCAAAGTACCAGTTTTTTCAGTGCTTTCCAAAAATAGCATGCTATTAAAATGTTTTGTTGTATACCTAAGAGTAGCATCTCTACCATCTGTTCATATTAAACCTTGTAGCGAGGCTACTGGGATGTTGCATTCAGTTTCTGTATATTCATAGAAATTTAATTGTAACCTTTAGTAGAGAATCTTGTTTGGTATCAGAAGAACCTGTATACCTCATCAGCTCTCCATTATCCAAGGTAGAAGAAAACTAGTGTACCCTGAGTAGTGTGATTTGTATGGTACAGCCTGTATCATGTTACATCTGGCCTACTTTTGTGCATGGGAGCTGGCAGTGAGCAGTGTTGCCATGGAAGCACTGGGCTGTAAGTGGGCAGGGTGATAGTAGCATCACAAAACTTTGTCCAGTAGCTGTTTCCTGCCCAGCTTCTCTTGCTGGCCTCTGCTCACATAGCCCGGTCAAGCTGGAGGAGCAATGGGCCTGGACCAACTGTGACAATCCTTCTCTGTAAGTCAGCTAAAATCAGTTGGCTGTAATGTGGGTGGTTGGGGAAAGTAAGATGACAGCTCTGCTCACCAATCTTTTCTCCACTCCCCAGCTAGGACTGATTCCTCCTGCTGAGTATTTCCATTTTAACAGAAGAGTTGCATTAGAATCATAGAATGGCCTGGGTTGAAAAGGATCACAATGCTCATCTAGTTTCAACCTCCCTGCTATGTGCAGGGTCACTAACTACCAGACCAGGCTGCCCAGAGCAACATCCAGCCTGGCCTTGAATGCATCCAGGGATGTGGGATTAGCACTATCCATTGTTAATTGGATTTTTTTATGAGACAGTGTCATGGTTCAGCCCTACATTTTAGGGGTTGCAATAGAAAAACATTAAGGTGGATCTCAGCTGGTCTACTTGATGCAAGTAGAACCGAAAGGAGTGCTTATTCTGGTGCATCCAAATTGTGTCTGTAGAATCGGGCTGCTCTGGTTTTCTACTGTGCAGAATTGCTTCAAGATGCTGAAAAAAAAAAAATGAATTCTAAAGGCTTTTGGACATAATGGTGTTTTGGCAGGAAGTTTGCTGAGTCATGAGTGTTAACAGTGTTATCAAGCAGCAGGTTAGATGAGCTGTCCACGTGGGATTAGCTGCGATAATGCAGTGAACTGTAGAAAGTTCTTTACTAGGATTTTTACACCTATACTAGCAACAGCCATCAGAATAGACAGCTTTAGTTAAACATTCAGAGGATGACAACATCCTTGAGGATGTCCTAGTCACCACTCCCACCTCTGGATTCAGCTGTCAAACCTCTCTGACTTCTAGTTGGCCTTAGTAGGTCGCATTCACTCACACCTCCAATGAGGAAGGGAAGCAATACTGATTACCCAGTTGGCTACTGCATAAAACCTATGCAGTTTGCTCATGCAGTAGTGCTGTTCTCCCTTTTGGTTTGCTTTGAGGAATCTTAGTTGATGTAGTCATCAGGGATGTTGTACACAAATTTGCACCATGAGGTTGAACACGGAACTATCTGCCTGTGACAATTTTTTTCATCTATTCATTTCAAACAACTTGTTCTTTGTGGTGTTTGTAATTTCAGATCAGAACTGCAATAGTATTCAGTGTTATATGAGTCCCTAGAGCTCAGCCTACTACTATTCTCTAGTTAAAAGCTGTCATTAATGTTTTTTAATGCCACTTTTTATTCTTTCATAGCTCCTACATCTGTTCCTTTTTCTAATACTACTACGCTGCCTTCCAATACTACAGCATCACCTTCCAATGCTACTACAGCATCTTCCAATACCACATCTGGTTCTGTTACCACAGCTCATTCTACCACAGGTAATATGAAGAAACGTGACCCGGGGAGCCCATGAGCGTTAAATGTGTGAGACTGCTTAGCAAACAGCTGAGTGAGCTTGAAAATGTAGTGCCAGTCGCAATGCAGTATGCATTGCTAAGGTTGCTTCTGTTGTCCCTGGTAGGATGGCAGGAAGCTAGGACTTAGTGAATGAAAAAGAGAACGAGGGATTTTTTTTCTGCAGATCACTGTGGTAGCGTGGCTGCTTAACATCTGAGGTATGAAATAACATAAATGATTGCAAGGCCTGGAGGAAGTGAACTGTATAAACTGTAACAGTGGAAGTGTTTCCTTCCAATATTTTCTCAGTGGTAATTGAGTTACATTGGTCATTTCCACTAATAATGAGTTTCTGCAGATTGGCTTTTTGTTATTCTATCCAGAATCTTTTGTTCTCCTGCGTGCTGCTGTCTTAACAGTGAAGTTTTAAAAATCTTATCCTTGAAAGCATCCACTGCTTAAAGTAGCTGGGAGGTAACTAGAGTTGGTGCTTGAGGGCACTCACAACAGCTTACAGCATAAAGTGTCAGTGTACAGTGAGGTGACATTTAGCTTTGAGCAGAAGAACAAATGCTGGCACTTATCCCAGGCACATAGTGAAATACTCATTAGTTAGTAACACTAATCTTGTGGGGTGGGAAAGGCCAGAGACCCGTAATTCTGTTTTGATAAACAAAGTGTTACGAGACAATCTAGCTACAGGTGAGTGTTCACACATTCCAGTGATGTGGTTGTCAATGAATTTTTGGGGACAAGTGTTCAGTATCCAGTATTTATCTCCTGCCTAGAGGTACTACATTTAAGTATTTATGTACAATAAACACTGTTTCTAAAGGCTAGTTATTGAAAATCCTTTGCCTTGATGCAGCTGTCTTGTTTCTTCTTCACATACCAACATTTATTTTTGTTACAAAGGTGATTTTTATTTAAGTGAAAAATCACTGATATGTGAAGAACCTTGAAATATTTGGATAACAACCATGTGGTTAGGCTATGAGCTTAAATAAATAAATCCTTCTTGCAGAAAGCTGGCTTAATGCCATGCAGCTGAACATCTGAGTTGTGTGGGGTACGCTCTGAGATCAAAGCTTATTCTCACTGAAGCAAAACAAGATAAATCATTTATGTAAGAACTTGCACATTTGCAAACTTTGCTCTTGAAGCTCACTGTATGTGCACACTGTCTGAATTTAAGTTTTCTCTCAAACAGCTCCAAACATCACCAATACCACTACGCTTGCTCCTGTATCTACAACTCCCATTACTTCAGCTGCCAAAACAACCAGTGTTCCAGGTAATGGCTATTATTAGTATACTTGAAGCATAAACCACTTAGACATTCATGTTAATTAAGAAGTGTTGTCTTGAAAGATGCTTAGCTTTGTGCCTAATTTAACTTTGTTGAAGTGACATAGCAAGGTAACAGCCTGTGCAACAAGTCTAGTTGATGAGACAATGTCAGAAGCACATTGGTCAGACTGTATAAACTGACCACTTCATGATAGCGTGACTGGAAGTTGCTTGTAAAGGACTTATTTTGAAAGCTCTTCTTTTATCTTGCAGCATAATAACGGAATACCTTTATTTATTTAAAAAAAAAAAAAAAAAAGACATCCAGTGATGGGAATAGGAAACTTGTAATATTCTATTCTAGCATCTGCCTGGAATATGCTGTTTCATGAGAAGCTGTGATGAAGTGAAATCTGTTAGAAGCAGGTGGCTGTTGCTTCTAGATTCATGTGTTGTGGCTTCAGTTGGTTTCTTTACTCTGGGAATTATGCTTACAGGAGATTGAAGATGATGTGAATTCAGGCACAAAATTGGAACAAGCAGGGAAGTCTGGAAAATACATTTTCACTGACCATATACATATACAATATTATACTTCTGTGGAAAGGAGGAAGACTTGCTCTGTACTGAGGTCCAAAGCAGTCTGGCAATAATGGCTAGTCTTTTTGCAAACATTGCTTAATTAAATGACACTGCAAGTGCTGCTGCAGTTGCCAGCAGCTGCATTTAGCCATACCTTTACTTTTATTTATGATGTTTGAATGTTTTGTCTGAGGAATCTCAAAAAATACACGAAGCCACTGCTAAAATTGCTTAAACTGTAAGCCTTGTGAACTCTAATTGCTGTGTGTTGTTTGGCAGGTACAAATGCTACTGTGACTCCTGCACCTTCTTCGCGCAAGTCTACGTTTGATGCTGCCAGTTTCATAGGTGGAATTGTCCTTGTTCTGGGTCTGCAGGCTGTTATTTTCTTTCTGTACAAATTCTGCAGGTCGAAAGACCGAAACTATCACACACTTTAGGACCTGTCACTTTATAATGGACTAGTAGCTCAATACCTGTAGTTCACTGAACCAAAATATTTTCTGTTGCTCATGGAAGACAGCAGTTCATAATACCCTTTAAATCTCTAAAAGAAGACTTGGAAAGAATATTTTTGCAACATTATACTTGGCAAGAGGTAATGTGAATCTCTCCAGCAGGTTTACTTGCAATATTCTGCATGGGTTCTAATGGCTGTCTTTTCTTTAGTGGCTGCTGCTGTGGGACTTTTTTTGATATGCCAAATGTAGATATTTGGAGATTCATTTTCAGTGGCGACACTGTCTTGAGTAGATAATCTCATGACTTATTGTAAAGGCTAATTTAATCAACATTTGATAAAAGTATCCCTTCAGTTTTATCAAGAAGTGAATTATTGGTGACTGACTTCAGGGAGTGAAATACCATTTGTACTAGCTTGTAACTCGCACAGTGTGCTGCTAGAAAGGTGAGCAAAATTGTAGAAGTAGATAATGTCTTAGTGGAATAAAAAAACCCATACAGATACTTTTTTTTTTTTTTTACACAGGAAAAAAAAGATTGCTAGATAAAATACTGCATTCCAAACTGAAATCCTGCATCCTTTCTAACTAATGCTGAAGGTGGAGAGGATGTGTATGGGATAATTCTCATAAAGAGGAAATGAAAATCAGTGCCTTAAATGACTGAAAATTAGTACGCTGCAAAAGTGTCCCACCTATCTCAAAGATAAGTCAAATATTTAGGTACTAGCTTTATATAGGAGAACAGAAACTTGAGTATGTGTGATTGAGCATTCCAGTTTCAGAATCTTTACACTGAATAACTGGCCCTTATTGACTGTTTTTGAGGGTGAGGGAGCATGGTACAGTAATATTCAGCTACAGGCTAGCTTTAAGTTGTTTACCTTTTTTGTTCTAACATGCAAAGGCCAACCATAAAACTGAAGTGATAAAGTTCAAGATACTGTTCACTCCCTGTTTAAAAAGGCAACAATTTGTATTTATACTTGAACTAGTGTTTAGGGAAATCCTGACTTTTTTTCTTGTTCTTAAGCTTACTTGTTAAAATTTCATTTCAATTTTTTTTAACCTTTGTGTGTGTCTGCTTGCTGCAGGAGCTATTCAAAGTAATCAGAGAATCTGCTGATTTGAGTCAGGATTGCTGTCCTGGTACTGCCAGGACTGTTTCTTTTTCCCCAGCCTCATTCCTGCTATCAGTTTTGTATGACCTTGCAGTGAACTGTTTAAGGAAATCTATTCAGCCAAATGCTACTTTTTTTTTTTTTTTTTTTTTAAACTTGGCTGGATCACCCCTGTGATCTGAGAGTAAGCAAAAGGTATGTCATTGCCAAACACCTTCAAGAATAAGCCCACAGGAAAAACTGAAGTACAGATAAAATGAAGCAGTGGGTATAGCACATGATGGTAGCTTTTGATTATACCCCTTGATCATCAGAGTGATCTGTAATACTGTCTTATTAGCTCTGATCTGACTAGAATTTGGCACCAATGCAAAGAAAGGATAACATTAATGCAGGTAACCGTCATGGTAGTGTAGCTTAGATATTGAATAAATTGTTTGCAAATTACTGAAGTGCACAATTGCTTTTTGGTGTTCTTCTAGTTCAAATGACATTATTGTGCTGCATAGAAAAACTCAAATTACTATCAGAATACAAAATTTATTCACAAGTACTGTATCTTCGAGTTCATGAGCTTGTGGTTTTCTAAACAAAACTAAGACAATCAGCTCAGGTTCTTTAAAACAGAAGTGAGCAGCCAGCTTCCAGCAACAGCGTGTGGGTTAGATGGTATAACCTTGGCCTTATTGTGAAATCATTTAATCTGCCCTTTCCCTATCTCAGAACTATTTTATTACATGTTTAAAAAGATATCCATGAGCTTGTATTCTGTGCTTTGAAGTGAGCCAAATACTCTCCTACAGCGTGACAATTCTCAGCTCAGCAAAGCAAACTGTATTTCTAGTACATACATGTATGTTTGGCCTCCAAGGGCTATCTTTTGGGAAAACTTGCAGAAAAATGCTAGAGAACACTTCATAGCATGGAAGACTTTGCTGCAAAAGCATTGCTCTGTAAAATGTTGTTAAAATGCTTATTCATGAGCTATGCTAATTCTGATTTAAGTTGTAAAGTATGTTGGTAAAACAAACTAAAATAATTTTTCAAGTGCCTTAAAATTGCTTAATCTTTATGCCTCAAATTTTATTTAAAAGGGTAGAATGAATACCTTGCCTTAGTTACTAAAGTTTTCTTGGTGCCAGCAATTGCTACTTTCCAATACTTTAGGAAACCCAGGGTTTTTGATGTGTACAGATGCCAGTCTCAAAAACTCAAGCTTGTACTGCATCAATTCAGTTGCGTACTGGAAGGCCTGCACTGCACGTTGGTTGCTCATTAGCCTTGCCAACAAGATGTAATCCACAGTTGATAGAGTTGTGGCTTCAGCTTTTCTCGTTCAGTTGTCTGGGGGAGGGAAGGCTGGATTATACATCATCACCGTGTGCTTGGCTGTCTCACTATAGAAATGAATTGCTCCTCTGCGAAACTGCAGTATCAGCTAATCTGTGCTGTGTACTAGCAAATAACCTGAAATAATAACTTGTAGTTTTTTCTCAGCCTTGTGTTTTGAAGTGGAAGGTAGCTCATAGATCTGTAGTTGCATTTGCCCCTGAATCGGTTTTAGGCACTGAACTGTAGTGACTCTTCAAGTTACCTGGCTTTTTCTTGAAGCCAGTTGTGCAAATAGCAAGCTGTTATCTTATGAATGTTCTTTGCAAGTGTTGCTGTAAAAGTTTGTTCTGTCTTCAGTGGAAGAAAACTGAAACAGTTGTAATCACAAAACCAAATTGATAAATAAAATCTGTTGAATGGAATTTTACTTGTAAACTTTCTTTCATGTGAGCATGACTGTCTGCCAAGTTTCTGGAGATAAGAGCTGTTTTCTGTGGCAGTTCAACACCGAGGAAAGCAGGGGAGTGAAAAGTTTGACAAGTTAATCTAACTCTCTGAAATAGTTTTAAGTTAGCGCTTGGTGTGTACAAAATATAAATTCAGATTTAGAATGGTCTTCACAATATATTTTCATTTTAGGTCATGTTTTCTATGTTAGGTGAACCATTTCCTTGCCTTAAAGCCAAAGCACAGCCTTGTGATTATTACTTGTTCCATTTGTGGCAACCTGCAAGTCTGATGCCTAATGCTCCGCTTTCCCATAGCTATAATACTTGTTAGCCTGTAAGGTCAAGAGGGGCTGTGTTGTGTGGCACCAGGCAAGCTGTTAATAATGATCCTCTACATCATAGCATTCGTTCGTGTTAAGATCCCTAGTTTTCATAAAACAAAAGGCATTGCTCTGGACTTTCTCTCTTAATTACATACACAAAGACAAGTGTTTGCTAGGAAATAATTGTCAGAGTATGCTTGAAAAAGAGAACTGAGAGCATGCAATTATGTAGTAACACTGACTAAAACTGAACAGCTCTGAGTGAACTAACCTCGGTAGTTTCACACCATGATTTTGATGGTTTTGAGAGTTGTGAATGTGTCACAAGGGTCGTACTGGCATAACTCAGTCTGTTGTGAGAAGTCTTCCAAAACTGAAGTACTTGTGCTTCAGGAAAAGCTGTGTGGAAATGGAGTAAACCTGGAGTTCCCCAGTGGGTTTAAAATTCTGCCTTCCAGAGAATCATCCGTTATATCGTGCAGTTGGGGACTGTATTATGTTTTTGTTACAATGCAGCAGTGAAAGCTTATGTGGGATTTATTTTTCCGTATAGCACCTGCCTTACTGCTTTTCTTGGAGGGAGCTTTTCTCTAGACAGAGCATTCATTGAAAATGCATCTTTGAAACACCTTTAAATGTTGCTCTATTGAGTTCCAAAAGAAGTATTTTCTCAAGATACTAAAATTGTCCTGGGACATCTCTTTCCTTTTTACCACTACAGCGGTATATAAGTGCTTCTTACTGGGCATAGTGCTCTACTTCTAAATTGGCTTCTGGTTCTTGGGATGGGCTACAATCGACTTGATAGCTTCTTTAGCAATGTTTGACTGTAGATAATTCTCAGTCCCCTTTTTATTTTAAGGCTTTAGAAAGCAGATGTATTATTTGTAACTGCTTCCACAGTATTCTGATTGCTCTGTGACTAGTTCTAATGCAGCACTGTAGTGGCATGCTTGAATGAAATAAGAAGGCTCTCTTCAGTGCTGGTGAAGAATGTCAGCCTTATTCTAGGAATACTCTCTATATACTGCAAGGTTTCTAACAAAAGTTAGATTTTTTTTTTTTATTAGTGTTTAAACCAATGCAATGCTGTTAAGGGTTGCCAGAATTCTCATTCTAGGTCTTGGTTATTTAGAAATGAGTAATAAGATGTCCAGTTACTCATATCCACAAGCATCCAGCTTCTAGATTCTGAAAAGCACATAGGTTTGAATAGTAGCTCATCATCAAAAGTTGCAGTACAGTTTGACACATCTATGAAAAACAAACAGCTCTGACTCTTTTATTGGCTACTTTATAAAAACAAGCATTTTTGACATGCAAGAGAATTGCAGATAATGATGTATTATCTACGCAGTTTTCTCTTTTTTTAATTCTAGTAGTATAGCACTGTGCAAGGAGCTGTTCTTTTCTAGGGGGAAGAGGGAGAAGATTCTAGGAAGGTAGAGATGCTGACATTTCTGATGATTCATTTTTAAACATTAAAGATTCACTCTAAGGCAGCAACCTCTGGGAGTAAAAGCAGTCAGCAGACAGGATGTGGTGTTCTAAGGGTTGCAATAGGCAAGCAGTTTAAAAAATAATAATATAAAACGCCTAACATCAACAGTTTTGCTCTGAGAACTTAGCTATGCTTTGCACTGCCATGTTCCAAGGTTACTGCAATAAAAGGAAGCATTTTAGTTTTGACTGATATCTTCATTGAGCTACACTGTCTGAGAAGATAGAACAGGTAATGCTGCTCTTGCTTGGAAGGATGACCACTCAATACCTGAAGCAGATCAGTGGATTAACTGACCACAGCTGGTACTGATGCTGCATCTAAATATATGGCATTGAATCAGCAAGTTTGCAGATGACACCAAGCTGAGCAGTGCAGTCAATTCATTGGAAGGAGGGGAAGCCATCCAGAAGGACCTGGACAGGCTGAAGAAGTGGGCCCATGAAAACCTAATGAGATTCAATAAGCGCTTGGGTTGGGGCAATCCCAAGTATTTATACAAACTGGGGGAAGATCTCCTTGAGAGCAGCCCTGGAGAAAAGGACTTGGGGGTCCTGGTGCATGAGAACCTGGACATGAACCAGCAGTATGCACTTGCAGCCTGGAAGGCCAACTGTGTTCTGGGCTGCATTAAAAAATGGGTGGCCAGCAGGGAGAGGGCGGTAATTGTCCCCCTCTGCTCAGCTCTTGTAAGGCCCTAGCTGGGAGTACTGTGTCCAGGCCTGGGGCCCCCAGTACAGGAAGGACGTTGAGCTCTTGGAGAAGGTCCAGAGGAGGGCCATTAAGATGATCGGAGGGCTGGAGCAGCTCTCCTGTGAGGAAAGATTGAGGGAACTGGGATTGTTTAGCTTGGAGAAGAGAAGGCGCCTGGGAGACCTCATTGTGGCCTTCCAGTACTTGAATGGAGCATATAAACAGGAGGGGGAATGGCTGTTTATGATGGTGGATAGTGATAGGACAAGGGGGAATGGTTTTAAACTGAAACAGGAGCTTTAGGTTAGATATTAGGAGGAAGTTTTTCATACAGAGGGTGGTGACCTAAGGAGGCTGTGGATGCCCCATCCCTGGAGGCAGTCAAGGCCAGGCTGGATGTGGCTCTAGGCAGCCTGGTCTGGTGGCTGGCCATTCTACGGTATTGAAGTATACACGCACAGCACTGGGGAGCTGCTGCCTCCCTTTGATTTGTGTATAAATTGTACTTCTCTTTAAGACTGCCAACTCAGCAGTAATTTCTAAAACACCCTGGGCTGACTAAAAATACAACTAGGTTTACTTCCAGACCAGCCTGTGTTCCTGTAGCTGTGCGAAGACAGTAGGAAGAGATTTTTCATTGAGGTGTGGCAACAGCCTATCTGCCATACTCTGCTTCCATCTGCTAGGTACCTGAAAGCATAAGCAACACAGAGTCACCAACCACTGCATGGTACCCCAGGCTGGGGGGAGTTTCCTGGACTGCTAAATGCTGCCACCCCCCAAGTCCCTCCATTTTTCAACAGTATGAAAAATCAAGTGGAAATGTTTTCCTTTTTCGCTAGTCATACACAGTGGTCACCTTGTCTTTCAAGACAATTCTGGGAAGGGATGGGTGAAACCTGCCTGGGTATACATGCAAGCCACAGCTTGCAAAGTAGCAAATGAGTTACTTGTTTTGCAACCCTATCAGACTGTTAACCACCAACGTCAGTGATGCTTACTGTCTTCGGTCTTTGAGTGTTTCTTCTTTTAACGGTGCTGTTTCTTGGATCAGGATTCAAAGGCTCCTGCTTATAATCCTCAAGCTGAGTGAATGCTGCAGTCTTGTTATTCCGGACCTGAGCTGCAGAACCTGGAGTGTTATTGACAATACAGTTAAAGTGGAATTTGAATTGAATAAATTCCAAGGCTGTTGTTTCTGATGTCTAGCAAAATGAAAAACACTCAGGCTAGTACTAACAGTAGCACACTTCTTAGTCTGGAAAAAGTGGTTTGTATATGATATTCACACAAGGCAGAACAAAAATTATTTGCAGTGTTTTTGTGTATCAGCTCACCCGAAGCCCTTCTCTTTCATAGTGATGAGAGTATGAACACTTATACCCCCAGTAGTAGATGGGTTAATGAAGCAGGAAATTCTTGCTGCCTCATCATGTACATCTACTCTCCTTGCAACTCTGGCTTTTGTGGTACTGTTCAAAGTTAGGATGAAAAGATGCAGGAGTGGAGTAGTTTATAATACATTCCCTGGCAAATTCTAAATTTCTAAAATTCTTCCAGGATTCTCAAAAGCAGAGGTGCAGCCACTTAATGCTACCCCTTCAGACACTATAAAAAGAACACTGAATCAAATGCTGTGGTTGCCATTACGCCTAATATCAACTAACAGTCTGGTACCTGAGTACAGCTTGGGGTCTATAAAGGTAGTTCCTAGAGGTAATTTGCCCCATTAAAAAAAAACAAAACAAAAAACCTTTGCCTTTTCAATCAAAAAGAGCTATTGCAAATTCTGTAGGACTGAGGACGGTTAGTGTTACTCAGATTAATAGCAAAGGAATAGAACTGTATTACTCAGATAAATACAAAAGACAGATTTTTACATAGAAACCACATACATATATGTGTGCATTAATTAGTGATACCTCCCTGTGCTTTATTTCTGCAGAATTGTTTCATATAGTGTCTTAGCAGTGTGATAAGGAGCATTTCTCAGTTTTCTCAGGCAGGAATAATTAACATCTTCCCTTCCTGCAGAAGGAAACAATAACTGAATTTGTGGTACTTTATTCTTCACAGCATAGAAATTCACCTTGAAAGCTTGTTGTTGTTTTTCTTATTTATTTATTTGGTGGGGAATTTAGAGATTGCCCATCTGCATGAATTTGTTAAACTGAAAGGGCAGCAGGATTTTGCTACCATGGAGAAAAGCAGCCAGTTCAGGCAGGTAGGAATAAAAATCCTTAATCACTGTTCTAAGGTACTTGAATTATGTAAGCACTGTAAAAAACTAAAACAAAGAAGAAAAGAAACAGCAGAGATGAACAATTTCTGGTAAAGCTTTAAGTTCCAAATTAAGTCAGTTAAGATCTGAAAAATTCTCACTGCTGTTTTGAGCTCCTCTAAAGACACTTAGAATCATAGTCATGCATCTCCTTGAATTACCAGTTTGGCTGCCCCTCACGATGTGTAAGCAAGCTGTTAGAAGACCAGAGCCACTAATGAAGCCAATTTCCTACCACTTGAGATCCTTGGTTTTCTAACTGTCTCCTCCCTTGAATGTAGCCCCACTCAGATTTCCCATGATATTCTTACAGTGCAAAAGATGACGTGAGCTGTGGTTGAAAGCTATTAATGTGGGACTCAGTGTTTCTTGTGCTGCTTGAGCAGCTGCAGTGAAAAACGGCATGTGGCTTTTGAGTTCCAGCTTTTCCTCAAGATTAGTTCAGGCCTTTCTCTTCCACCTATATACTTTCGATATGGAGTAGGGCTTCTCTTTCAGACTTGGCTGAAGTTGCCAATTGGTTCAAAGGTTAAGGAGGGATCCAGGAAGATGGCACATAGCCCATAAGACTTACTGCCCTGAGAAAGCAGGTTGCAACATACAATCTATCTTTACCTGCAGTCACGTTCCTCTGGGAAACTGCAGCTTCCAGGTCATAAACTTGACATGGCAGTTCATCAATGTTCTGGAAGGCCTCCAGGTTCAAGCTGATCTCTTGGGTTAACTGGCTTCTTATCTGAAAGGTGGTAAAAGGATTAATGGCAGCAACAAAAATTCATCATCTAACAACTCTAGCTCACAGCAGGGGCCTAGATTTAAAGGAAGGGATGTTGATGTCCTGTGAGCTCTTGTGAAAGAGAGGCCATTGCTTCCATAATTACAGTTTTGCTAAACATATCTGTGAACCCCCTGAAAGCATAATACAACAGAAACAGGGCAGATTGCCACTTTGGTTATTGTTTAATAGGAAGGCATCGCAGGAGGAAAGCAAAAACAATACAGAGAACTTTTCTTACTGCTCTCTGTGTATAGCCCTCCCTCCAATTCCAGGGCAGACTTGTGTGAAAAAAAGCAAGTGCCTTTTGCTCATCTCTCTTGAAGACTGCATAGTTTGATAACCAAATTTAAATATAGAGCTTATTGGTGTCAATGATCGTGTTGGTGCTGGCTGAGGCTGCTGTGTGGTAATAAAACCCTCCCTGCTGCATTGCTGTTGTCCTTTATGCTCTCCTTGAAGCTAATCCAGCTGTTGGCACCTCTATTTTCTTCATGGATTATTTTGTAAGCACAGGAAAACAGTTCAGAGCCCCATCATGGACTGAAAACAAATCTGTGGCCTCATGTCCACAGCCACTACTTTGGCAGAAGTCTTACTGCCATATGATTTTGCTCAGAGAATGTGCCAGCAGCATGAGGAATTATTCCCAGCAGAATAGCGTTTGTCATTCTGACTCTTTCTGCAGAATGAACAGTCAGTGCTTTCACCTTGATGCCTCAGGAGACTGAAGACAGAATGCATTTGCTTGGCTTGCAGGAGAGGCATTCAGGTACATTACTAAGTTTTTTCTCTCTAGATCAAGAACACGAGGGCTAGCAGTCTCCAGTGGCTGCAGAGTTGTCAATTAGGAGATTGATTCCACTAATTAAACTCTAATCAAGTGGTTACCAAACTTTTGTTTTGCAGACTACACTACAAAAGAAACAATGCATTTTTCACAGCAAAAGGATCCACTCTACCAGTTGTGCTATCTCTACAGTTCTTTTTACAGGGGGATAAAGTGGACCTTGTTACTCAGTTATACTAAATTCAGGATTAGCAATGCAGTAACCAACTTATCAGTAACCAATATATCAGTTTGGTACCATGGCATGAGTTCAGTTAAGACTCGTGCCATTTCTGTGCCCAGACTGAGTTAAAGCTGTCCCCTTCCCCATCTGTTCACTTGGTAGTTCAGAATTTGGGAAACATTGGTGTAATGGATGCGAAATGAAGAGGTAAGGGCAGAGAGGGGAAGTCCCCACCAAGATTGCCAGGCTGGCTGGAGACACAGAGCCTTGCCTCTTTGGGCAAACCGTGCTCCTCTAAGGGAGTCAACCCAGCTGTTGAGGGCTGTGCACACATTCCCATTGCACCAGAACCTTACATAAACTCCCAAGTAGTTTATTTCTAAAATAATGGGAATAATAGCCACTTTCTAGGGCAAAGATACTGAGCCAAACTCAACAGCAAGGCCCTGAGAATTACCAGAAGCACAAGATGGCACCCAAGGGTGGAGCATGGAGCACCCAGCCCAGTGCAAAGGCTCCTAACTACTACTGTAACTACTATTAACTCCTACGTAACTACTGTAGAATTCAGGTCCAGAGCAGTGGGAAGGCTGCTCTGAAGTGCTGTGAAAGTCACACACTTGACAGGATATGCTTAGATGTGCTCAGACAGTGTTAGAACTGGAGACGTTGCTCCAGAAAGGTTACTTTCTGTTCTTCGAATGTGTATAATAATTTACCTGCTGCATAGCTGTTTGGGCCCTTTTTTGTTGAAGTAGTCCTGTTTTAGAAGGCTTTTCAGCTTCCTTCACCAGGCATTTCAGTTTCTGCTCTTTCTCTTCCATCTCTTCAAGCACTTTCTCCATGTTTTGAGCTTTCACCACGCTGAGAATTTGTCTTTTCCTGGCTTCTTGTGTCTTCTGATGTTCCAACAGCATTTGTTTCTACAACATGAGATCATGAACGCTTCAGACTTGGATTGCTTCCCCCAGTTTTCACACATAGCTTTTAGATTTCTTAATGGTGTGACCAGTTCTCAAATGTCATCCCCAGCTGAGCTGAATAAGGAGAGACCCCGTCCCACACCGCTTGGTGTTAAAGAGGATTAAATGTTGTTGACAAATCTGAATTATTGTCAGATCTTACCAAAAGAGTAGAATCAGACCTAAATCCAAAAGAAAATCTGTTTTTCAGGAACAGAGAGTGCAAGAGAAGGGTAAGTGGGAGACGGAATAGTGTGATTACAGCTTGTGAGATCATTGTGATCATTGCTTGTTAGAGAGAAAAGCCTCAAAACAATGTTCGTGTTTTGAACTTGTTCAATTGCAAATAAACAAGAAGGCAGTTGGTTCCAATTTCCTCAGTTTGCTGCAATTTACTTTCTGAAAGCAGCCTCTGGTCTGCATGTGAGACTTGTCTTCAAAAGCAAAGCATAAACAAGGGAAGGGAGGGAGGTGAAATGAGCACATCTTTTTCAAACATTGCTGTTTATATACTGCATGCAGAGAAAACCAGCAACTGTGGCTGTATTTCAGGATGTTTCACAACAGAATGCAATGGTATGACAAATCCCAGCTATTAATTCAAGCCTTGCATACAGCCAAGGGCTGTGGAATGAGGTCTGTTATTCGTAAACACTTTCATTGCTATCTATACCAAGGAAAGAAAATCAGGAAGAAGAGAAAGAAGCAGAAGCTGGAATAGAAGTAAAACTGAAACTGAAACCACAAAAACTGCTGTTAAAAAGGCGGTAAATGCAGTGGATCCTTCAGAAGTTGACAGCTTGTCAATTCTGAAAACCAATTTACCATTCAAATGCAATCCCACACCAGTGAAAAACCTGAACGCAAAGTCAGAGCTTAAAGCATTCAGACCCCAAAAGTTTTTCACTGGAGATCTCTAAGCTGAACTAAGTCTGAAGGTTCATAGACCAAAAAGTTCACAACTGAGCATCACATCTGACATTTTAGTAGCTCAGGTTGAAAAGACCTTAAAGATCATGGAGTCCAAGCACAGCCCAACCATCCTACCCCAACTCTGACAGCCCTCCACTAAATCATGGCCTTGAACACCACATCCAAATGGTTTGAAACACAGCCAGGGATGCGGACCCAACCAATCAGTGTAACTCAACCTCACATGCCCCAGCATTTACCTTAATTACCCTTCTACCAAAACGAGTGAGTTGGTTTGGCAAAACAGTCTTTTCCAGAAAGGCATCCAACCTTGACTTGAAAGTGTTCAGACATATTATCATTTCTATGATTATTCACGTTTTTAAAACATCATTGCTCATTTCCAATTTTCAGTTTGACATCAACTTCTAGGCACTGCCTCTCATCTACACCTTTCCCTAAGCACCCTTTAGTCTCAGCTATTCTCTCCCTACAAAAGAGTCTATAGAATATAATCAAGTCATCCTTCTTTTAGACAGGCACAATATATAAATTCCTTTGCTAGACTGTTTGCAGTAGCCCTCAAAAATCATTTTTTATAATCCTCTTCCACACCTTCTCAATCTTTTCTCATCTTTTTATAGTGCACCCTGGAACCAGAGGCAGCATTGAAATGTGCTCTACATAGATACAAACCCATTTTTAATCTATCTATGCTATTCTGCTTTTTATAAATCAAAAGATTGCAGCATCCATCCTTTCCACTACCACACTACATGGTCATTCATTTGCCTGTTGTGATCCCTGCCCTTTCCTGGGCTGCAGACATCCTGCTCTGTAGAAATCTTGCTTTCCATCTCATTCTTCATCTAGTTACACACTACAATCCTTCTTGGAGAAATATTCAAATTACCAAGCTCTCTGTACGATTCTGTACACTTGCTTTGCCTACATCATTATTCACTAACTGTGAAGCAACAAATTCACTAACATTCCTCCTCAAATATGTCATTGGCAAACTTCATACTCCATAATTTTTATTTATTTCCACACCACTGACTAAAATCTCGAATACTGACAATTCTGCTACCAACTCCACTAGAAATCCGTCAAACCATTTTCATTTAATAAAAATAATACATTTCTAGATGTCAAAAAACCTAGCTCTTAATCCATTTAGCATTTTTTATAGGTACTACATAATATATTAAAATTTAAAATACAGAAGGTGTACACTGCTAACCCAACTGTTATAAGATTCTTCTAAATACACATTATATCTCTTGCATTATGCTTATATATCTAGCTTGTAATCTTATCAGGAGAATGAAGTGAGGTTGGTTTGACAAGGCTTATTTTCCGTAGTTGTCTTGCCTGGCATTAATCAGGTTGCACGTGAGGGGTGTGCTTTTCAGTTTGTCTGTGAGAAATGAGCTGTTCTCCATGCTTGTGGTAGCAGTGATATATCCATGAAGCTATTCAGATGACAAAAAACATGAAATGATTTTTAATGACAGCATCACTGAATGTCTCCTTGAAATCTAATGATGGGGTGCAAGACTAAGAACCTTAAGATTTCTAACTTTTTTTTTTCTTGTTGTGGAATAAAATACTGAGCATCTTTTTCCTCTGCTAAAATGTATATCCAGCATTATTGACAGCATATGTGCAAATAGTGCCTGCAGCTCTCATTTTGGTGTAGGACTCAAAGTCTTTTTTAGAAATGCTACAGTTTTTCCTAGTTCTACATGCAGTGGTGAAAAGGCTCAAATGAACACACTATTTCTGTGCTATGAAATACATATCTAGCTTCAGTAATTGTACTACACATTTGATTTTGAATTCGTTTCTCTCCTAAAATAACAGTATGGAAAATCCTCATTAAAGCAAGCGAGGTGGAGAGGAGAATTCAGTTTGCTATGCTGATGAATCAGGACCCATTTAATTCAGATACCTGCTTATGCAGCTGCTCCTTTAGCTTGTCATTTTCTGCTTGAGATTTTTCAAGAGCTTTCCTTGCAGACGTGAGCTGACCCTGCAATGAAGTCACCTCTTGTTCTGCCATCATCTTTGCATTAAGACACTCTTTTTTGTTTTGAAGAGCTTCCTGCAGACAGAAAGTACATGATGGGAACAGTTATAAGAGCAGTGATTTTCTCTTCTACATCGTGGTAGATTTCTTAAAAAGTAATATCTAAGAGATTTTTAGTAAAGTAGTATTGTATTGTTCACATTTTCTTCTATCAAGGACTGATTTTTAACAATAATCTTTCATACAGCACTACTGCATATCTTTACTTGGATTCACAACAATTCAAACTCTTGTGTGTAAAGAAGCTCAGAGCAAAATTTGATCTTCCTTACGCATTAGAAAGACCTGTCCACCAACTAATCTGTTTACTCCTTCATTGTCTGTAAAGGAAAAATGTGTGTAATGTAGCTTGTTTTCCTTCTAGGCAGGGTCTTTTTGTTTGTTTTAAACACAAACACAAATGTATATTTATATGCACGCTGTTACATCAGGTACAGATTTAATGGCCTGCCCTCCCTGTTTTCCTGCCTGGCAAGAGCCAGGTTCAGCAGCTTCTGCACTTGGAGCAGAGTACAGGCTCTTAGATCTGCAGGATCACTGCAGAATCAGACACAAGAAAGCTCTGTCTCAGTGAGATGAGCTACTTTATCATTTTAAAAAGACAAACTTCCCCATTTATTTTTCTCAGTTTCAGACTTTTCTTTTAAATAGCTCTTATTTAAATCTACAAGTTTGCAATAATTCAATCCATCTTTGACTGATCTACACTTAATATAAATTAATAAGTCATTCTAACAATTCAGCATTACTGTGATATAGCTGAACTGAACACATACACATCCAGCTTTATTTGACTTTAAAATTAACAAGCATAGAAAAGCCACTTTGCTTTCACTCATTATAAGTCAGCAAATATGATCCTCTCTGCCCTCCATTTATTTGACATGTGTGGCTAATTAACCTACAGGGTAATCAATAACTTGTTTGTTCCATTCTAATCAGCCTCATTTAAAGCAGCGAGGCGCTCTTCTATCCGTCCACCTTCACTTTAGTTTAATTCAGTCATTTTTGTGCTTCATCTCATATTTCTGTAATTAAATTTACAAAGCTTATGCTGTGCTTTGCTTTGTTTAAGCAGATACCAATTTCAAAAAGAAAAAGAAAAAAAACAACAAAAAACCTTCAGCACCTCAAAAGCATTTGGCCTCATTCGTTTTCACTTCGTGTCTGCTTGTCTTCTTTTTTGACATGATTTCATCAGTTATGAAATAGCTTATTTTGATAAAGTGTCATAGTTACTCTTCTGAGTCAACAGCAGAATTAGGAATACTGTAGGCTGCTCGCCCTTCCTAGATTCTGTCATGAAGAAGGCATCAGTGATTTGTCTCACGATCTTCACAGCTAAAGACCACCCTTACATCCACAACTTACAGGGGGAAAAAGAAATCAGCATTTATACATAAATCTTCAGTTACCACCATAGCATATAAGCTCACTGAATAATAAGTCTGACCAATCTGACTATTAACATAGTAGACAATTCAACATGAAACAGAGATGCAACAATAGGAAGTATAACCTCCTCAGCGTTTCTCAGCTGTGCAGAGAGCTGTGCTTTCTGAGTGGTGTGTTTCCAGCAGCTCAGAGTCCTCAGCTTGCACACCAGCTTGCTTAGGCTGATATTTTCATCCTGCAAGAGCTGCAGCTGTTCCTGCTAAAGAAGACATCAGTAAGTGCAGACACCCACAAAGATCACATTCTCCAATAAGTACACATGCTTTTGAAGTAAGTACAATTGTGAGAGCATGCGACTATTTGTATTTCATTTTAATTCTCAAGTGTTCAAACTTTGCTGTTTGAAACAATGCAGTCTATGGCAATAAACTTCTATTACCGTGTCTCCAGGGAAACAGGAAATGTGAACATTGCCAGAAATTGAGGAACATATGAAAGAAACATAATCAAAAATAACAAGCAGGTATGTCCCTCAGAAATGAAGCACTGTTAATGATGATAAACACTGTAATTAAGCCAGATGGAGATTCTGGTTCATGCAGTAGCAGTAGCCTGGTTCACCCTAACTACAGTGTACTCATTAAGAACAAAATTAGAGGATTCATGAGAAGTATAGTCATTGGGTTTTGTTTTCTTTGTTTAAGAAAAAACAAAGAAAAAAGAAAAACAGAAGTTTTTCTACACTACACAAAAAAACATAGAAGCAAGGGTCACAGACGACCTCTGGAGGCCCAGGCCCCAGGACACCTGGTTGAACCTCCTGCTGAAAGCAGGACTGTTAACAACACTAAGCCACATCCACTAAGGTCTTGTCTAACCACATCCTGAAGAACTGCAGAGGTGGAGCTCTCACAGGCTCCCCATACTGCTGTACCAGCCTCCTAATGAAGGTTTCTTGCTGCCTGCCATGAACCTCTCTCACCACAGCCAATGTCTGCAGCCCCTTGTTTACCATCTGCCACTGCCAGGAGTTTGGCTCCAACATATTTGTGGTTTCCTGTAGGTGAAGGCTGCTTCAAGATCACCTCTTTCACCTGACCAAACCAGGTCAGCTCTCTTAACTTCTTGGAGGCAAAGTGCTCCACACTGTGCCACTGGTCAGTTTCTCAAACATCCCTCTCCTACTGCTGCGCTCCTTCAAAGGGCTGTGTGCCAGGTGCCCCCTTGTCAGTGCTGGGTAGAATAACAATACCCAGCT
This sequence comes from Tetrao urogallus, assembly GCF_951394365.1. NCBI lineage: Eukaryota > Metazoa > Chordata > Aves > Galliformes > Phasianidae > Tetrao > Tetrao urogallus. The sequence continues at coordinate 65,930,500 of NC_136814.1, forward strand.
GTCTTCTGGCCATTCTCAATGTACCTGTACCAATGCTTTGGGCTGCACATCTCCTTCATAGCTTTTATTGCAAGGCTTTTGTAAATCCACTCCTCACATTTTTCAAGCTGTCTCTGCACTGGAGCTCTACCATCTAGTGTCCACTCACTTTCTTATCCTGTGTGTCTCATATTAGCCTTAGTAGCAGCTGGGCTTTGCCCTTCCTAATTTCATCACTATGGGTCTGAACTCTGAGATATTGTCTTTGTTGCCTGTTCATGCTTTCACTACTTGAGTATCTCTTTTTGCATTTTAGTCCTTTAAGAAAATCCTTGCTATGTCAAATAAGGTCAAGTTTCCATTAATCTCCTTGGTCCACCTGCATAACAGGGCAGCTGATTACAAAATCTTTACAGTTTTCTTTTAAAAATCAACCAGCTTTCCTGGTCACCTTTTTCCCTCATGGCAGTTTCCCAGCAACTTTCCCTGCTTAGCAGTCCTCCAAAAATGTCCCAGTCAGCACTCTTGAAGTTCCAAGTCCTTGCTCTCCACCATAATTTTACAGTCTTCCTCCTGATCCTGAAATCATTTCATAATCACTGCAGCCTCAGATTACACCTATACTTACCACCAGATCTTCTCCATTTCAGATCAGCAGCAGAAATATGGATTTACCCTGGACAGCTCTTTAGCATTTGCATTAGCATTTAGGATATTATTACTAATGTGGTCTAGGAACTGGCTATGCTTTTGCAATGCTTTGTTCTACTTCCAGTAGACTTCCAGATGGATAAAACCTTCAGGAAGACCAAGGTCTCAAGCCAAAAACATTCTTCTTAGCTCTTGGTAGACAGGACAACTGATTTCTACTCTTGACCAGGCAGTCTGCAGCAGATTCTCATCACAGTCATTAATCATCACCAGTATTCTTTCTTCCTCTAACCTTGACTTGTAGAATTTCAGTAGTACGTCTCCATACTCATACAAGATCTCAGTCCAGGGAATGAACTCCTCACACAGAATGTAATTCTTGCCTGCTGACCCTTCTTAAAATGTCCTGTAGCCATCCATGCCCATGCTCCAGCTGTGCGCACCAACTCACCAAGTTTCTGTGACTCTGCCCACACCACAAATGTTTGTCTGCATGTGAGCTTCCAGCTCTCCTTGTTCACTGCTTCGGCACAAAATACTTTCCACCTGGGAATGTGGAAGTTGCCCCGCAGCCTTCTCAGACATGGACTTCTTCCATTTCCACAAGTTTCTCATTTACTGCTGAGCATACCTATTCCCCAGGCTCAGACAGAGGTTTAAAGCTCTTCTCACTGTGTTGGTATTACATTTTTATCCTGCTTTACAAGCTTCTCTGCTTAAAGAGATCTGCAGGCATATTTGCTTTAGACCGAGGTATTTAGCCATGATCCATTTGATCTGATTTGTATTCACTGACTGACTAACATAGTTTCACTACAAATTGAACTTTGCTGAAGAGAGATATGTTTGACTCTAAAAGGGATTGATTTGGAAATTGTATCCAGGAAATTACTTTCCAGGCTTTAGTTTGTATCTCCCAGAATATCAGCGTTAGGGATACTTTCTCAAAACAAATTTGAATATATATTTGATTTTAAGTAACCCTTAATGGAAAAAAGGATTTTGTTCCCACTTTTTATGTGAACAGCTTGCACAATAGTCAGATCTATTAACACATTTATCTGGCTCACTCTAACGTCCTTTCGTGTTTCCCCCATTCAAAACAGACAATGACAACAGATGACAAAAACAGTCTGACATATGATTGAATACAAGCTCACATTTATACTTGCACAGATCTAAGTTCAACCTCTGATTTTCACCTACATAGAAAGTATGGAGTTAGAGTCAAAGCAGAGTTCCTGTGTTTAAAACCAAATTCAGTTCAAATACATGCTGATACTCAGGATCTAACTCCTGGACGTAGTCTAAAATTTCTGTATTTGGAGCACAACACCCAGTCAAAGATAACTGATTCAGAACATTCCAACAAACTAGTAGCCGTTAACAGAATCTAGTAATGGGCCACGATGTCCAAGAGAGAATGCAGTAACTTAAGGCAGCCTAAACAAGTTCAGTCAAGATATTATCCTTGTGTTTATTTACAGGCATATTTGTTTCCTTACTTTAGACAAGTGTTCTTCCAAGTCATCATTAGTTTCAGGGGAGCCAAACTTTTTCTTCAGATCAATCATATTGTCAGCTCCTTCCCTTCTCACTTCACTGATGATTTCAAGCACTCGTTGCTCAATGCTAAGTCGATAGACGTCCAACTTTCCCTGCAATCACAAACAGAACCCATTAGAGACTAAATGTGCACATATGGGAAAGCGATATTCAGAAGATTTCAGAAGTCTCTCAGCTACAACCAGATGGTCTTTTCTTGATAATTATTTTCCTAGAGTCAGTGTATCTGAAAGACAGAGCAATACTCTTTTTACATCCAGACATTGCAAGGAGTGGAGTTAGAATTGTATCATTAGTCACCTTATTGGCAAGCCTGGGAGGTAGGCATTCAATGGAAGCAGTCGCACTGTGGTGATAAAATAGACATTCTGGTGAGAAATTGACTAACCCTCAGTATTCCTCAAGTCACTAGTGTCTTGACCACAGACACTGATGGGCTTCTGGGCTATGAATCAAAACCCTGGGGATCAGTTACAGGCAGGTGCTTGAAAATATGATGTTAGAATCTGGCAGTTTCTACAGGCAAGAATGGGGTATCATTATTTTTGTAAGTAATGACATGATATTGCTGGAAAGAAACTTGAATTACTTGTGGACTACCTTGAAAAACAAAGGCATTGTTAGAGTGAGCAATATTATTACACACTGGACATAAAGTTTTCAAGAATAATAATGTAGAACATTACAAACTGAAGTATTATATCCAAAAAGTTCCAACCACAGTAACTAAAAAGAGCTTCCATCACTCTCTCTAATTGTACTTGTTCCATTAAAACTATGCCTCCTATCTCGGAATAGGTACAGAATTTTTCTTACCAGACATTTTTACAAGATGTTTCTATGGTATGCAGCAGGAGATAAATGATTCATCCACTCATCCACCTGGCACACCACAGCAATTTATTCCTTTGAGTACTACACATACTGGCAAATTGTCAGCAGTGCAAAAAAGATTGGTTGTGTACCCCTCTTATTCTGTACCTACTTTTAGATGGACACATGTCCCAAATAGGTTCCGCACTAATGATTCATATTCATTCCGTACTTCTTTTCTAATCTTCTCTTTGAGACCAGCATTTTCATCCTCCAAGTCAGCGAGCTGGGCTCTGAGAGCAGTTATTTCCATAATCATCCCATGACTCAGCCTGGCAATCTATCACAGCAGAGAAAGGGAATGAGCAAAGCTAAAGATGAACAAATGCCATTGCCTAGGAGTAAACGATTCAGAGCTCTGAATGTGGTCTGTGGTACAGAATTAAGTATCAGAGTGACAATATCTTCTGAGTGGCTAGGTGATAACCTATAACCCAGTGGGTGACTGAAACCCATTGATGCTGTGTAATAATCTATTACATACATCTCTGTTGGTTTTAGAAGAATTTTGACCATTTGAGACCAATATTTCAGGGGTACAAATGTCATTCATACATACAGTTTCATACTTAACCTTACGAAGTCCGTTTGTGGTAATCAGGAAAGAAAGATGTCCTTAGTAGCAGGTATAAGAACTGACAGGAGGAAATGTGAGTGCAGGAGAGAGGAATAGGAACAGAAAGTAGAGAGCAGGATTAGGGAGCAGGAGAGAGTCTGATTTTGGTAGAAGCTCCTGTGCACAGCTCTGCTCTGCAGGTGAGCCTGACCTCCTGTAGCTAATATCCCCTACCTCTAAAGGGAAAGCCAGAATTGTGACCAGGCTTCATTTGGTAATCTGTGAGGTAATGTACTTATCACAGCACATGTGCCACCTGCTGATAAGCTTGTACATACAGACCATTTAATATGTGATAAAAACTATTATATGTTCTATTTGTTGATATTTGACAATTAACATACTCCCAGAAAGGGCATGCAGGTGAAAACAAATAGGAAGGTGCATGGGAGAACTTAAATAGTTTTAAATGACAGAATTTAAATTTCACTTGGGTGGGTCATAGCTAGATATAAATACTTGTTCATTCCCATACCACTGAACTGCATTTACAATCAAACGAGCAGAGTGGAGGAAAGCTAAAAACATTCTTAGCAAGTTACATTATTAAGATAACAAATAGGCACTGTAGCGACAGCCAACAGCACTGTCTGCTTTTAAGGCTGCCTGGCATCTCTGCATGCCAGATCTAAGTAATGAGTGCTAATAACTTCACTTTCTCACTGAAATGTTCTGTGTCAGTTTCTTTTTGACTTACAGCAAGCATAACCTAGAGACGTCTGAAAATGAACGTTGGAGAAAATACATGTATTCTGACCCTGCTGAAAAATTCTGGTGATCTCTGTGCAGAGCACTGGTTTTCCTGTTTTTGATGTGTTAGTTTTTTTGGGGGGGGAAGGTTGTAGGTTTTTTTTGTTTGTTTGTTTGTTTTTAAATTGATGAAAAGTTCATAAAATCCTGAGTTCATAGGGGAAAAAAATGAAATGAAACAAAATTTTAAAAAGTCCACATGGTTCCTTTCTGTTCCCTAGAATTCTTCTTGGCTTTGAAACAGCCTACCCTTCCATTATGACTGATTATGGCTGACCCTTTCTCATGATTTCTATCACCTCTACTGAGTATCTGAATGTGTCCTTTCTTGTAGTAGCCCCTTAATTGCTGTAGGCCTGTGAGAAAACAATCTGTACTAGGAGCAGGACATCTCTTCTGAGGTTGAAGCACAGTCCAGAAACAGTAGGATCTGCCCAGGATGGCCAGTGACAAGGGATGAGCTGTCTTGTCCTTGAAGGAAGTGGCAGATGAGAGAGAGAATTGGTGATGGGCTCCAAAAGGGGAGGGGAGGATAGACTCCAGTCCCACAGACTCCTGGAAAGTCCTAATGACTTCCCATATCTTTCCACTCAATTCAGATCTCACACTTTTCTCATCTTCTCTCTCACCTCAGCCTCCCAGACATGCAGACAGGACAACGAAATCAGGGAAGAAGAGGGGTTGCTGACAAAATACTTTAAAGAGAAGAATATGGGGGCAAAAAAAAAAAAAAAAAAAAAAAAAAAAAACACTGGAAAGAGAATGAGAAAATGGGCCAAAAAATGAATAAGAAACTCAGAGAAGAAGAAATGAAATCTTCTAGTCAGCAATGAGGACAGATGAGAAAATGAACCCAGGAATCCAAAATGCGCATTGCTGTGCAAGAGTCCCCGACACCCAGGCAGTGTTCTCCATACTGCAGGAGACTGTGTTGATGGAACCAAGCCTCCAGCTTAGTTAATAGATTCTATGGGTATTACTGATACCACAGCATGGCAATTCTGATTTATTGGCTGGATTTACTTCTTAAAAATTCCACCCACACATACCATGTACTAAAAATCCACAGCTGAAGCTGCAAAGTCAACTTGAGAGCAGTTGTGTATGGAACCATAGTGCAGCCTACCTGCCTCCTACACTGCAGTATAGCCTACATGCCTGACACACTGCTATTTCTATCTCACTGCATATGATTGAATCGCACCAGGAAAACGCCTTGTGTAGGAAGAGAGGCTCATCAGTGGAAGTTTAAGTTAAAAGGCTACCAGCATATCATCCCTTTTGGATATATAGCAGAGAACAGCAGGCTATTGCTACCTTTGCTTCAGGTCATCTTTGTTTCACAGGTCTTTCTGGCATGACTTCTGCCACTGAACACAGAAACAGTGGTTCCAGGGCCCTCCTACTTCTCTTCTCAAAGACTGTCACCGTGTCTTCACATAATGATACTCTGTCCCAAATGGGATCATCAAGTACTAGCTTTCAACACACCATAATCACCTACCTGTGTCAGAGACATATCATTTTGGTTGCCACCATCCTCCACAGCATGCAGCTCCTGAAATGATGAACAGAGAGACACAGTGACTATGTCTATACAACAGCACAATTCTGCTTCAGCAAATTCCCAGCCTGACAGCTTGACTTCCATTTTTACTTAGCAACTACTTCCCACCCAAAGAAAGCTCCTTCTCCAGTTCTGAAAAGAGAAAAATCAATGCTCTGAGCATACTTGCTCTTTTTGGTAAAGTAGACGGCGCAGCTGCTGGAGGATATTTTCGTAAAACATGGAGTAGCTCTCAAAGTTGCTGCGTTCTCTGGCCATGATGTCACAGCCCAGCACAGTAAGACACTGTTGTAAGTGGTTTCTCTTAAAAGTAACCTAGGAAAGCAATACAGGAAATCTTACAGGTTGCCTGAATCACAAGTTTCTATATACAGCATATGTCAAAATGAAATATGGCCACTTATTGTAAATTAAATACTTCTGTGGTATCAAAATGAAACAAAAAATATGATTATTCAATGTAGATGTTTTTATGCAATCTAGAGCTTCACTGATTTATTTGGAAAACAAATGGGTCAGCTTTTTGACTGGTTCTACCTACAACTGTATAATGTATTTAATTTCCATCTGAAGCTAAAAGAGAATTTTCAGTAGAAAAATGAATTTACCAGCTCAAGTGCACACCTTCCCTTCTCTCAAAAACCCCCATGCATTGTGACTTTTAACCAGAAATGGTCATATTGTCATAAATATTTTCTTTACATTTCACTGAAAAAAACCCTAAAACTGCCTCCCAACATCTCGCAGGGACCTGTGATTTAGCACTGACCAGGGAAGAAGAGTTTCGGCTGCTGAATCCTTGCATAAAGCTCTGCAATCCTGCACTGCAGTTGTATATCAACCTCCAGCCCTAACTCATCCTCACATTATTACAGTTCTGAGATCCGAAATAAAGCTGTCACAAGGCAGCAGGGCAGTACATGAGCTCGCTGCCAACACTGCTATTACAAAACAACATAAGCAGAATAATCAAAAGCTTAATAAATGTGTTTCTCTTTTAGGTCACTGATTGACAAGAGCTTTAATAAACAAAGCTATAAACATAATTTAATTATTACTCAGTAAATGCAGAGTATGTACCTCTGTATCTGATCCTTCATAGTTTTCCATCAGCCTTTGAACAAATGTTTCAACTATCTGTGGTCGTATAACAGAGAAATTTTCTTTCATTACTCTGTGTTTCCAGAGCTCTGCGGGAATAGAGGGAGGAAAAAAAGACAAAAAAACAGTGGGAATCACTGTCACAAAATATTGATCCTTCAGTAATCCCTAGGATTTGACACTGGGTACACCGTACAGCTTAGGTTTTCTCAGCTTTGCTAAAATGTTTACAACAAAAAGTAAATGTCACTGCAAACAGATTGCAGAGGCTGTGCTGAGCTGCACTATCAAATTTGTTCTGGTATCAAAGCCAAAGTGCTAGTTCATTATGGACCAGTTTTGTCAACAATGACCTGGCCCATAGCTCTGCCTAGGAGTTTTCTGTAAATATTGAGAAAAGAACATGGATTTTGTGTGAGATGGAACATTTCTGAACGTAATTATCACTGCCTGCAATCTCAACCAGTAGCAGGGCATATTTTTTGTCCCTTTTATTTCCACTTTTTCTTTGTTTTACTATACTTGCCTGTGAATATCCATGATATCAGTACAAAGCAAATTCATAACTTACTAAAAGTCTGGCATTTAAATTGCACTGCTACGCCTAAAATATCAACACTATTAAAGAGAAAGGGAGAAGTAATGTCTTATCTGTCTGTTTCAAACTGCTTGCAAACTCAAGAATAGTTAGTGTTCAGTGCTTTTTTGCAACACTGTCTTTGTAATGATTATGGTTGAACATTCATTTATAATGAGGAAGTGAAATCTTCTGTTTAAGGAATCTAAATCTGACACCATTTTCCATCAATTACACCATCCCCGTGGTTCAACTGGTCACTGGCCTCTGCATGGGGATGCAGGGAGCTGAGACCAAAGCCCCTCTCCTATTCACACACAGGAAAACTTTGCTTCAGTATGCACCAGGGCTGCTTTTCCACTCCCAGCAAGGGTGTTTTAACTCTTCTTACCAGTAGGGAGGCTGCTCTCTTGTCTGGCTCTTTCAGATATCACTAGAGTCATCTCCTGCTTAATCTTCTTCTGCACATCATGGATCATGTGGATTTCCAGGCTTTCCAGAAGTTTTTGAAGCTGGAATCAGGTTTCATAGAATACAGAATCATTAAGGTTGGAAAAGACCACTAAGATCATCTAGTCCAACCACCAACCCATCCCCACTATGCCTACTGACTATGACCCTCAGCATCACATCTGCATGTCTTGAACACCACCAGGGATGGTGACTCCACCACATCCCTGGGCAGTTGTCACAGTGCCTCACCACTTTCTGAGAAGAGATTTTTCTTAATATCCAACCTGAAATAATTTAATACTTAGCTCACACCAGATCTCTTTATAACTCCTCTTGTGAACTATCAAAAGCTACCAAATTAAGCCAAAACAAATCTACTCTTTCCGTTCTTTCCCAAAATACAGTAGTTTCTGGTACAGTACCAATGTTAATAAATTTTTGGGGTGATTATGTGCCTACCTCTGTGCTACACATGCTTTGGACTGAGGCAGGTTCTCCTGTTCCTGTGGACTGTCCCAGGACTCACACCTCCCTCCACAAAGACAAGGTGCTGCTACAGACTGTACCCAGACATCCACATCTTTCAGACGTGAAGATCCAGATCCCATAATATCCTCCATGTTACCCTACTGGACTGTAGTGCACCCATTATTAATTCTCCCCTTACCTGATACACTTTCATTTCAGTTTCTGATACTCCTCTTGGAGGAAGTACATGCTGAGTGCTTGTGACAGGCTCTCTGAAGTCCTCCTCAATGCCCATTTGCCTGGCCATGGCTTTCATGGCTGGGTGCAGAATTTCTGTGCTAGAATCACCAAGACATGGGTATTTCTCACACATTTTTTCTCAAAATGACTGTGTTTACATGTACAATCTTTGGACCTTAGCTTTGCTTTTCCTTCCCTACCCCCTTTTGCTAACCCATGCAAAATATGCAGTAGTCCCACTCAACATCCAAGAAGGGCAAGATAATCTCTTCTTTGTGGAACCTGTCTTCTTACATAGTTCAGTAATCTCTCCAGGTTTATAATAATGCTAAAAGAAAAGTGAGGGGAAGAAAAAGAGAGTCAAACAAATAAATCAGGGAGATCTGATCACCTGTAAGCACATGGCTATCACTGTCAGGGAAGCAGACCAAAAAACTCCCCCACCTCCTCTGCCTGCAGCCCTTCATTCCCAGTCATGGGTTTGCTAAGTGCTTCTGAGTGCTGAGTGCCAGTGCTGATGCGCCCTTTGCTCTGAGAAGTAGAGGAGCCATTAGCAAGGCATATATACCTCGTTAGATTTTACTACACTTTAATCACACTGCCTTTTAAATCCTTGATGGCAGGACACACAAAGGTTAGCACATTGCTGAGGGAGAGGGAAGTAGGAAGTTCTCATCTGTGCAAGGAGAGGAAAGCACAGTGGGACTTGGGGGTACAGCATGTGCTTTAAAATAGCCCCATTCTCACAGCAGGGAGATCACCTGCTAGGAAGGAGTTGCTACAGCGGCACAGAAACTCCTCCATGCATTTCTTTCTCCATGCTCCCCTGCATGACAGCTGTTTTTCAGCATCTGCACAGATTTCACCCTTACTGTGTCATCTTATACTTTCACTTTCTTTTGTGTGGTTTCCAGGGACAAAGCTTTTTAAAAAGCAGCGTTCCATTTTCTACTCCCAGAAGGGCCTCTCATGGAAATCATCCAGATTTTTGTTCTTGACTTCTCTGAGTTAAGCCAAGTAGGGGGGGTTGGAAGAATTCTGCTAGAATTCATCTAAAAGGCTTCTCAATTTTCCATTTATTAAAGCACTGAATTTAACACTGTTTCTGAGGCCTGAAATTCAGAGGTAGGTCACACAAGGGGGAAGAAGGCACTTGGAAAGCAAGTTTTCAGCAGAAAACAATCTGAATAGACATAGAAAGAGGGAGAAAAAACAATCATATCAAAACAGGAAAGAAAGGTAGCTCCCAAGCCTTTAGAGAAAAGCAAAAGCACTAGATCAACCAGGAGCAAAAATAAAGATACAAATTTCAAAAAACACTAGTGAAAGAGAGTGACAGGAGGAAAATGGGTGAAGAAGTCAGAGGTTTCTCTCATTTATCATCTTTTCAGTCACTTTGGAATACTCCTGCATCCTTACCCATATCGCTCACAGAACTCTTTGTAGAGAGGAACTGTATTGATATCCTCAGTCCTCAGCTTGAGCCGGCCCCATTCTGCCTTTAATATTTCCAGTTGTTTCCATAGCACCAGAAAAGACCTTAGCAAGTTACATGATGTAACTGGATCATGATGCCTCAGCAGAAGTTTGCACATCTTTTTGCTGCTCTGCAACCAGTTAGCACTTGGGTGAGTCATCTCTTCTGAGTTCTGCTGAAAGTTACAGGGAAATCTTTTGCCTCAGAAAGCTATGGTATGCTTTTCATGTGCCTTTCTTTGCTTAAAAGCATCTCATGCAATGTAAAGTGGAATGAGATATGTGACAAACTCTTCCATATACAGAACTTACAGCTAGTCTGCACATCAGTGTCCTTCAGAGCACAGCAGAGGAAAAAACAGGGACAGTTTTGATTGCAATGAGTACTCCCATACAACAGAAATGGGAATAAAGGTGCACAGAAGTTAAATCCTTTGTTTACTGCTGTTTTCTTCAAGTGAATATCTTCAACAGCAACACTGTGTTATCTCTAACTAAAAGTATGACTACAGAAATCAAATTCTTAGCTCAGATCTTCAGGAAGTAAACCTTGAAATAACTAAATTTGTCCTCTTCACGTTTTATCACAAAACCGATCAATATATCTGCTTTCCATCACAAAGCAGTTTGAATCTCTCCCCACCCACTGAAAAAAAACCTTTGTTCCAGTTCTGGCAAGTGCCCCCAGCTGCCATCCCTCATGTACATGTCCACAATACATGACAAGCTCTTCTTTTTTAGACAGTGGCCAGGCTGCTCCTGTCTGCTTGGCAGTAAGTAGTTCTTTCTAAAGAAAGAGTTGGATCTTTTGTGGGCTGTGGGGAGAAGTCATGGCTTTCTCCAGAATTCTGATGATAGCACCAGGTACTCAAAGGGAGACTGTCACCAGCACTTCTCTCATGAACACTCAGGGTTTGTAAGAGAGAACGCTGTTCTTTTGGCCTCTTACCAGATAGTCAGGACTAGGTAAAGTTATTACAGCATACTTCAGTTCTGAGTCTCTTAAGTTCACAGAGATTTGCTTGTGAAACCTAGAGGGAGGCCTAGACAGAAGGTGCATGACGCCATACAAACTGAATTGCCAGAGGTACCTGCTTACTGTTAGCTAACGAGGCTTGACAATCAGCATGATCATCCACAGCAGAGTCATCGTGGTTCTGCAGGACATCCTCCATTAGAAACTGCATGGCAGCTAGCTCCCCATGAGCAACACTCCGGTCTGCATCATTCAGGTTGCACAGGCATAACTGGAGGGGAAGAGAGAGGCTGTAAAGGTTTATTGCTCAGAGCCCAACAGTAGCAAATCTGAGCTACTGTGATCATGTGTCGTTTTTCTGTGTTATAAGCCCAAATGAAGTTAAAGCTTTTAGCACCATGGTCCTAAAACACATATACATAAAAATTATTTGATTCTTTAGTTCTAGCATAGCAGGAACATGACAATTAGAGGTTTTCTGTCAACATAAAACACTCTGCTCTGCTTGAAGTAAGATCAAATAAAGTAAATGGTAGAACAGGCTTTTGAATAGAAAAGGGAGATATGTTTTTGGTTCACTTTTACTCTTAAGAAATGAAGATGAGAAATGAGACAGTATTTGTTTGTTTTCCTCTTGCATTGTAGATTGATTTTGGCTTTGTGTCTTTGGACATAAGCACAAGGATGCTGTACCTGCATGTTGTAATTTAAATTAATTGTGTTGTTGACAGTGACTGGAAACAATCCTTCATCCATTAGGAATGTCCTCCAAGGAAAAAGCATGAGTGTCTAAAAGATAAGAGAAGACTGTTCATAAAAAAAGAACAACATGTAACTACTTATGAGAGTCCCATATGATATGATCAGGAAAAGGCAAACAGAGGCCAAGCTGCTTGGCAGGTGATACACTGCTTTCATTTTGAAAGTAGACTGTGTATTAGAAAAGAAAGAGGCATTTAATATTTCTCCTTGGGAAGGAAGCAGTAAGAGTCATTCTAGAGTGTTCTACTTCTGTCTTCACAGATAGCTCCTAGTTCCCTACATTGTGTCTGTCAATCACTTACTGTTGCTCATATCGCAGAGGCATCAGGACAAGGCTTCCCAAGGAACCTACATCTAATTCATCAGTGATGTTGAGATTTTGCATGCAAGTACAAATGTTGTTTCTCCATTATGCTTTGTTATATGTCACTGTCACCTAAATCAAGGTGAGAGTGGCAGAAGATTTTATTCCTGTAACTTGCTGTTCAGGAGAGACATTTTTAAAGGTAAAACAGTATTATCAAATAATGGAAAATTAGCAGGATGGGATGAAGATGAGGAAACATGAAGTTAGCATGATGACCCAAAACTGCCTGTTACCTTGGAACATGCTTATATCACCAGCAAGACTCACTTTTACTTCCCTTAGCATTACACCAGCTTTTTTGTCAGTGTCATTCAAGGTGCTCCTTTAGCTCCTAAATAGCTGATCTGGCATTGTGTAATTCTGCACAGTGCTATAGCTAAGAAAGCAGCAGACTTAACTACTTTATCTACAACCACGACAGACATATTGGGCAATGAAAACTGCTTCAGGTGATGAGAAAATTCAGAAAGATTATTAGCCAACACAGAATGCTAGAAATATCAGCAGAATATAGATAGGCAAAACATTCCAACACAGAGCATAGAGAATAATTGCATTTTGGTGACACCAGTTTGATTATATTCCAACTTAATTTTTTATTATTCGCTTTTGTAGAGTGTTTTCTAGAATCACAAATGACAAATCAAGTTAGTAAACCTTGATCATGGAAATGTTTTTAATTAGCTGTTAAGTTCTTTGGATCGGGGTTGGGAAGAGTGAGCACCCCAGCAAGAACTGCAGAGTACTTTGATCTCCAGGGAGCTCAGCACAGAGGAAGAGTGTCTTTGCATGTATGTTTTACTCACTCTGCAGCTCTGAACATCCAGCAGCTGTGGGAGCCTCAGCTGTGCAGCAAACACACTTGGAATCACAGAGTTACTCAGTGGAGGTAGTGCATGGTATATCCTGTCTGTAATACTCTGGTAGGCTGAAACATTCCCAGAGGACAAAAATGTCTCCCTGTGAAAGAATCCAATTTTTTGTGTTTTAAAGAGCTGAGATTGTTTAAAAAATTCTCAAAAAGTTCCTCAACAGAATCCCTTACCTTCTCCTCATTATAACCTGACATAATAGTGAGTGACAGCATTCACTGCAGATGTTCCAATTAAAACAAACAGATACAACCCTTAGTGATGTAGATGCATGTGTGAAAGAGCATCTGACCGGGGGCATTTACAGAAAAACATACGGTTACAGTCAGGTAGCTAAAAGATGCAAGAGCTCTATTACCTATTCCCGATACTGGGAAAATTTCCTCTACAAAGTGGGACAGTCACTAATACTTTTCAAAAGTGCATACAAAGCTTTGGATTCTGAATTACAGGTTACCCAGGGTCCAGAGCTGAGTTTAGCAACGACGCTCCCTGCTGATTTCCCATGAGACCCGGTCTCACACAGTAAGTGCTGGGCTACACAGACACAGAACAGCCTGGCTAAGCAGCAGGAGCTGCCAAACCAGCAGTGCTGTTATACCACATGTATATATTGCTTCTGGGAGCAACTCATAATGTTTGTACTGCATTGTGCTGTGCAATCGCACGCATAAAGCTGTTTTTTACTACACTTTATGCATCATGTAAATATGTCCTTCAACCAAGCTTAGCCATAACTGCCATTTCATCACAGCCTCTCTATCATACTCAGTTCTCCTGTATTTCATTCACATGCCTTTAAAACATAGAGCCCATGATAAACTGGTTCTTGCAATAGGAGAAGCAATCGGTTCCAACTCCTGTAGCTGCACATGCTCCTTTGAGTAGCAACTCTAAGGAAAAGATCTGTTCTTTTATTTTTTTCACACTCACAAGCGCTCTTAAAAATACCATGCAGTTCTTATCAGCTGGAGACTAACAAAGGAGTCACAAGGACAAATAACAGCTTCTGGAATTAAACTTAGCAAAGATGTTCATACGAGATTAAGTGTGATGTATTGCCACACTGTATGCCCTGGTGTGAAGAAAATGGAAACTAATTGCACATACAATATGAACAACCTGCTGTAGGGAATATGCTTCAGCAATAGGCTGGACGAGATGATCTCCAGAGGTCCCTTCCAACCCCCCATGATCTTGTGTAATAAAGATGAAGAATAGGACAGACTGTATTTCTTTATACTTCCTTTTAAAGCATGGTTCCTCTTGTGAGGAAAAGTTTTCCCTTACCAATTGTCCTTACAGTATTTCAATCAGGAAAAAATAGAAACAAAAGCACAAGAGTGTTTTATCTCTGTGTGAGTGTCCAGAAAAATCCTTAGTCTGTAAATACATACAGCTACTGGGCAATTTCACTGGATAGCATGAGTGAGGTCACATTGGGTGAGATCAACAGTCCCTCCAGCCCAGAATCTTGTCTCTCAAAGTGAGTTCATGAGAAGGATGCAAAAATCAAAACAAGCATATGCTGCATTTCCCACAGATATTCTTCAAAAAATTGTAGCTCACGTTTCTTCAGCCAGAGGTAACTTCTGAATGTTTAATAGCCATTGGTAGATTTCTCCACAAGCCTGTGCAGTCTCACTCTGAGTCCTATGAACTTTTACCATTGTGTCCTGTAGCAAGAAATCCCACAGTCTAATTACAAGCCATCTGCAAGAGCTTTGCTCAGAAACAGCTATCTGTTGTTCACCTTCGATGCACCTTACGCTTAAGAAGACCATGAAGCAATCTTTGTTCCTCATGTGCATTCGACTCATGGTTTTACAGAGCTCCACCTCAGCTGTCCTACTTATTCCATGCAGTTCTGAATCTTTGATCATCTCTGTGGCCTTCCTAAGTTCTCCGTCCTTTGTGCCCTCTGTTACAGGGCACCAGAAGTGCACAGCCTCATCAACATTTATTTATTCAGCGATTTAGTGTTCTTATTTTCGCTCTCCATATATTTCATAAATTGAATTGATTTTTTTTTTTTTTTTTTTTTTTTTTTTTGTTGCTATTGCGCTGAAATTCTGACAGAACTATCTATCACAACTCTGAGATTTCATCACGGTGTGGTAATGACCAAGTCAGAGACTGTCATTTTACATTTTGGGAATGCGTTTTTTCCCCCAGGTGCATCATTTTATGCTTAATGACACACAGCGTTCCATCTATTTTATTTTTGCAGTCACTTAGTTTTGTAAGGTCCTTCTCCAGTCAGCCCTTGCCCTGGGCATCCTGGATATCTCCGTGTTATGTGCACACAGTATCACCTCAGCCTCAGTCTTGATTTTATGTCATTCTTGCCTGCACAACATAGTGTTCATATTTTTTTAACCATAGAATCTTTTGAGTTGGAATGGACTCTTTTAGGACATCTAGTCCAACTCCCCTGCAGTGAACAGCAACATCTACAGATAATTAAGGTTGCTCAGTGCCCTGTACAGCCTGACTGTGAATGTCTCCAGGGATGGAACATCCTCCACCTCCCTCAGCAACTTGTTCCAGTGCCTCACCACTCTTACTGTAAAAAAAGCTTATTCCATATGTCCAAATTAAATATCTTCTCTTTTAGTTTGAAACCATTTCTCCTTGTTACATAACCACAGACCCTGCTCAAGAGTCTGTCCTCTTCTTTCTTATAGCTCCTCTCTAGATATTGAAAGGCCACTATCATGTCTCCCCAGAGCCTACTCTTCTCCAGGTTGAACAGCCTCAGCTCTCTCAGTCTGTCCTAGTAGGAATGGTGTTCCATCCTTTGGATCATTTGCGTGGCCCTCCTCTGGATGTGCTCCAGCAGGTCTATGTTTCTCCTGTACTGAGAACTCCACATCTGAACACAGTACTCCAGGTATGGTCTCTCCTGAGCAGAGGAGAGGGGCAGGATCACCTTCCTCAACCTGCTGGCCATGCTTCTTTTGATGCAGCCCAGGATACGGTTGGCTTTCTGGGCTATGAGGATACATGGCTGGTTCATGTCCAGCTTGCCATATACCAGTATCCCCAAAGCCCATCCACAACTACATCCACAAGTCTATGGGACCTGGTGAGATGCACTCCACAGTCCTGATGGAACTGGCTAATGTAGTTGCCAAGCCATTCTCAGTGATATTTGAAAACTTGTGGCAATCAGGTGAAGTCCCTGGTGACTGGAAAAAAGGCAACATCACATCAATTTTTAAGAAGGATAAAAAGAATGATCCCAGGAACTACTGACCTGTCAGTCTCACCTCTGCGTCAGGAAAGATCATGGAGCAGATCCTCCTGGAAGCTATGCTAAGGCATATGGAAGGCAGGGAGGTAACAGTGGAGAACCAGCATGGCTTCACTAAAAGCAAATCCTGCTTGGCTAACCTAGTGGTTTTCTATGCAGATGTAACTACATCAATGGACAAGGGAAGAGCCACTGATGTCATCTGTCTAGACTTCAGAAAGTCCTTTGACATGGTATTCCACAACATCTTTCTTTCCAAACTGGAAAGATATGGATTTGATGGGTGGACCATTCAATAGATGAAGAACTGGCTGCAGGATCAAGTCCAGAGAGTAGTGGACAATGGTCAGTGTCTGGATGGAGATCAGTGATGAGTGGTGTCAGGAGTCAGTTCCGACATTAACAGTGAGGTTGAGTCCACCATCAGCAAGTTTGCTGATGACACCAAGCTATGGGGGGTGGTTGACAAGCCTGAGAGATGGGATGCCATTCAGTGTGACCTAGACAGGCTTGAGTAGTGGTGTGTTTGAAACAAGAGTTATTATTTGTCTTAATGTCTCCAGCAACATTGTTCCTGAAAATGATTGTTGGGCTGTCCTGAATCATTTTTCATCTAGCCCATCACAGTTCACAGTCACTTTTATTTTGTTCTTTGGAATGATACTTCCGTTTCTTTAAGGATACTTCTTTCTTGCTTTAATGATCTGTTTAATCTTGCTGCTTAGCAATGTCAGCATCCTCCTACTCTTTCTTAAGTCTTTCTTTACATGTGGTACACATTTCTTGAGTACCTCCAGTATGTCTCCAGAGTCTCCATGCCATCTGTAAGGATTTAACTCCTCCAGCTTATACTTTATTTCTTCATCAAGTTGTTTGGGTTTTTTTGTTTGTATGTTTTTGTTGTTTCCCTTTTTGAAGCTGATCTCAGCTATGATGATATTTATTTGGCTTTCGCTATTCTTTCAAGGATGCTTCTTGCAAACATGCTCTTAGAGAACAGTTCTTTAGCTGTAGCAACTTGAACTAGGTCATGCATGTTATCCAGAACCAAGTCCAGGAGTTGTTTCCCTTCTGGTGGACTCCCACACCTGGCTGTAGATGCCGACACCCCTAATTTAGTAAACTATGAATCACAACATAAAGGTGCTGTAATGATCAGATAGTAGGACAGCTATACTTGGACATGGTGTATCAAGATCCCTCAGTGAAGCGTTTAAGGATTCTCACTAATTTTGGTGAATGCCAGGAATTACATTTCTACCCATACTCAGAGTGGATTTCAGGGACAAAATTTATATTAATCTTTCCTACTTTATTATTTTCTTCCCTGGAAACAACAAAAAAATATCTCTAAAAAAAAAAAAAAAAAATGCCGTATCTATTTCCAGCAAGCTGTAATCCCTACCGTAGTCGATGCCTGATTGCTGCATCAAACTGTAGAAACATTACATCTCTGTGAGCAGCTAGCAGCTGGGCTACTTCGCTGGGATCCTGAGGATTCTTGAGGCTGTCGATCATTCTCTGTATCTCTTGCAGTTCAGTCCCTGCAGTCCAAGAGCAGTAGATTTATCAGATAAGGTGTCAGGAAAGGCACATGATAACACCACAGTCCTGTAAATGCTTTTTCCACCCAGATATTTTGCATCCCATTATTTCCTGCTTTTTTTTTTTCCTGCAGACAGAAGATGAATGGACTTACATCTTCCCTAGCTCTATAAAAACAGGCTTTAAAATAGAGATTATGGTGGGTGGAGAAATATGAAGATGTACTAAGGCCATAGAGGAAAAGGCATAAAAATTAAAAGTTACAATTATCTCAAACAGTTCTTTCATTATCTTTGCCAATTAAAAAGTCAATTATTATAAAATGCCAACAAGGCCAGTGGTATATTTCATCCTATTGGTCATCATATCAAGACTAAATTTATCAACAGGAGCAGAATCAGATCCTAAGATGGCATTTTATGTACTCAAAAGACCCAAATTAGTTGTTACTGGATAAGGAATGTCAGGACAGCTTTTCCAACTACTATCGATAAAATGGTTTTGTAGTTCAATCCTGCAAGCTGATGAATATTTTTCTGCTGAGGTGCTGAAGTTTTGGGTTCTCTTTAAGCTTAACAAACTTCCCAAAGGAGTGGGCCTCTCTTAGTCAATATTCCCACTGGAGCACCCATTCTCACTTGCTGTACACAAAATGTGAGCACGGTGCTGGACTGCCTCCCAAAGCACATCCACCACAAAAATGATTTAACATCCAAGCAGCTGCTACAGAAACCCAACGTTCTTTCTGTCAGGATACAGAAGCTGCCATCAATTAAGTAAGTTAAATGTTCTGATCTGGGAGAGAGGGAGAATATTCCTGAACAACAGCAACAAAAAAGATATTTTGTCCAGGAGCAACATAGTTAAATTCTATCTACAAAAATCCAATAGAAGAAGCAGCATAGTTCTGAGGACTCCATCACTGCATGTATTTTCTGTTTTAAAAGCAAGGTACACATTAAATACGTCTGAAATTCAAGTACCTTGCATATAATATTCCTCCTACATTTGATTACGTGTTTTCTCATTGCTCACTGCGCTCAGCCTTCTGTATTGTTTGAAAGCTCGTTAAACATGCTAATTTACATGAGCTTTCTCACCCATACACAAATGAAGTTACTAATACTCACTTAATGGTGCAATGAACACACACTACAGAACAGGCAGTGCTTTTTGTTGAAAATAAGCCCACTTCAAAATCACTCACAAGCGTGGTATTAAAATAAAAGCTATATAACAAGTGTTTATGATTCACTGAGTCCTTTCTTCCCTTCCCTAAAGAAATTTCAGGATGTATTCAGAGTCGATAATAAAAATCTTGCTCACAAAAAAAAAAAAAAGAAGGAAAAAAAAAAAGTGGAGGCAGTAAAAGACAAAGTAGAGCATTTACATATTTTTCTCAATTCTTGTATAAATTTGTATCTTTATCAAATCGCCATGATTAATTTTTCATCTTCAAAAGGATGCCAGGACAGAAGGGAAGCTGTGTAGGTGTAGGTTTTACCCCTGAATTGTGCCTGAGCAATGGCAAATCCGCAGACATATGAATGTAAGCATTCCTAGTGGTATAGCAGCAGCCCAGCCCTGCATCTCACACACACACACATACAGAGCAAGAACTGTACATAACGTGTATGTTGTGAAATTCCCACTCACTGCACTGCAGGAATAATCCAGGGGCTGAAAACAACAAATGCCACAACAAAGAGCACTTCAACTCCTGGGCCAGCATTCTCTCCTGTAACTTCAGTTGCCTATTTATCAGACGTCAAGTTTAACTGCACTCCTGCAACATTAAGTAGAGGAATACAGGCAGCTACAAGGAGGGCTTTATCCTGTTCACTGTAAACACATCTTAGCTTGGGATGAGCAACTGCTCTAAAGGTGTTTCCAGAGAAGGTGTCCTGTGATAGCAGGGGCACCCCGCGAGTAGTCAGACATCACAGCTACATACCCAGCCAGTAACGTGAAGCTAGACACGCCCCATTCCTGCACTACTCTTAAACATGAACTATTATTAGGTGATCTGGTACTGCTTCCGCACAAAATGATGTTTGTGCAGGATGACATGCACCACATCTGTTTTAGCCTTTGGAAAGAGAATCAAGTGACAGATTTACTAATGGAATCAAAGCCAGCTTTTTTTTAATCTGCTGGTTAAGACAAAATCCCCACAAGCTGACCAGATGGCTTAACAGAAAATTGCAAGAGGAGGAAGAGCAATTTTTGGACTATATTTTCTGTTCCCTTCTGGAGCAGAAGTCACAAACCTGGTAGGTATGCTGCTTTTCTGTAAGACTGCGACAGATCTGTGCACGGACTTTAAAAATGACACTCCTTCATCAGAAAAATGGAGCGGGAAGGGGAAAAAACAGGATGGAATTTTGTCTTAAGCCTTCTGTTAACATCAATCTCACACTTCCTTTGTTCCTTTCTCATCTGCAGCATTTCACCCTCATTCTGCAGATTTGGAGAAATCTACCTTGAACAAGCAGTACCTGCTACTTACCAATCCTTCCAATCCCTCCCCAGTCTGGAGTCAGAGGCTCTGGGTTTAAGGCACAAAAAGAGCTTGGTGAATTTCCTAACTGAGCAAAAGCCAGGAGATAGGCAACGACATCATGAAATGCACCAACAATTTGCAGGCTTAGGCGGAGAGCTTTGAGAGCAGCCTGCAACCAAGACACACACGCAAAGAAAAAATCATTCAGACAATTGGCCTTCAAAAAATACATTAAAGTAGGAAATATTTTTGAGCAAGTGTGATTTTGCTGTCAGCTGTATCACTTGACTGCAGTCCTAGCGATGGATACACCCAGATCCAGATAACAGGATCTTTGCTGAAGAACTAATTTTTACATCCCATCTACTTTCCACTACTGAGGAAGGAAGGGGAGCACTAATGGATGCTGCTACTCAGACACATTTGTCCCCTGGCCACAACAGCTGTCACAAAGTGAGACTTCTCAGGATGGTCCCCAAGACAGAGGTTTGTGACTGCAGCCCTAAT
The DNA here is from genome assembly GCF_951394365.1 of Tetrao urogallus. Lineage (NCBI taxonomy): Eukaryota > Metazoa > Chordata > Aves > Galliformes > Phasianidae > Tetrao > Tetrao urogallus. The sequence goes on from NC_136814.1 coordinate 65,951,605, forward strand.
TCAAGCTGGATGATCTGCATGGCCTCTCAGTCCCAAAGATCAGCATCAAGTGCAGGGTTTAATTTAGGCTCAGGGTAGTGCTCACATCTGTCAGTGTACCATCTGGTGTCACAGCCTCTGGTTTAGAAACTGCTACCCCGGTGCCTCACAATAGTCTTTTTCACTGTTTATTTCTCTCCAAACAGCTTCCTTTTGCTGGAGGCAGAAGAGATAGCATGAGGAAAATGCATACAGTTTCCTTCCCCTCACTAGAGTCTTCCCTGCAGCACGGCCATGGTAAGCCTGGGGACCTCCTTCTCCCTGTCCTGTTTCCTCAGACTGAGAGAAGGAGGTAGAGAAAAGTAAAAGCACATAAAGGCCATGATCTGTCACTTCTATATATGAGGAGACAAATACTAGAATAGCTCAGCTGGAAGGCACCCACAAAGATCATTCCGTCCAACTGCCTGACCACTCCAGGACTAACAAAAGTTACAAATTAAATGTCTCTTGAGCACAGACAGGCACAGGGTATCACCCATCTCTCTAGGCAGTCTGTTCCAATGTTTGACCACTTTCATGGTAAAGAAATGTTTCCTAATGCTTAGTCTGGTCCTCTTCTGGCACACCTTTGTACCCTTCCCATCCTGCCATTGGTACCAGGAAGCAGAGCTCAGCACCTCCCTCTGCTTCCCCTCCTCAGAGAGCTGCAGATAGGGGTGAGGTTCGCTCTAAACCAAAAGGACAAAAGGTCTCTCCTTCCTGGCAGGCACTCCTCATTAGCTCTCTTCATCACTGGCACCTCCTAGTTGCACCCAGATCAAAAACACTGACATATTTCTCCACCTCCAACAACAAGAAGTACTGTAACGCATGTGTAAAGATGTGAATGGTCTACCAGCTAGAACAAAATCTCTTTTACCATTAGCAAATACTGACCTTCTCTGAAAGCATCTTGAACATAATCAGCACTTCAGTAGGGTGAGGGATGAACCACAAATTAAGGAAGGTGCATCCATCTGGGGACAGCAAATAGTGTGGTCGAGGATGGAAGAATCTGAGTGATTGCAAGAAGGAAGAGATGCTTAGCATTTTGAAACTCCATTTCTCCTTGACACTTCCCAGAAACATGTATTTTTTAAGTTTGATGAAGCTGTTACTTGGACATAGGATTTGCCTCTAAGTTTTGGAGCAGGTGTGTTTTACATTATTTAACTTTGATGTGTAAAATACAAGCTAAAGGTTGGACCTAAAAAAACTGCTGAATTCAACAGAAATTTTCTTTGGTTTTACAACCAAGTTATAAAACACCTCAGTTGAGAAATTCTACAGCAGCACTTTTGAGTTAAGCTCAGCCACCTACTCCAGTGGCCCTTGTGTATCAAAACAGTACTGATTACTGAAAATTGACAAGAAAAGATCAGGCTTGCAGAGATGCACCACAATATGCTCTGGAAGGGACATCATCTCAGAGGGAGCCCAATGACAGCTCCTCCAAAGACCTAGCTACTCCATCCAAGGCACCAAGAAGCCCCAGTCCTCATAAATCCCAGGAGATGTGAATTGCATTCAGCACCTGTGGGAAGCAGACACAGGTTCGGAAGAATTGCCCCCTTGCTCTTCAATGCAAGAGGCAAAGAAGCAGAGTGCAGTTGTTTTACCTTATTTCCCCAACTTTGTCGTCTTCAAAATTAAAAAACATTGATTTATCAGAGCCAGGCCCCTTCCCACCATGTCAAAGAAAATTAGTCTCCAAAGAGTGACCAACACATCTAATTTATAAAGCTGGGATGTGAGCTGCTCCGTGTAGGGCACTCAGAGCCTCTTACCCAGGAACGCGCTTCAGCTCTGCAGAATGGGAGACAGATAAGGCAAAGCAGCAGGCGTACAGATAGATACTAGATAATTGTATTAAAAAAATAATGTGCAGTTACTAGTAGGCAGCCAGTCTTCTTTTTTTTTCTTTTCAGTCTTTCTTTTTTTTCAAATACATTTATTGTAGGAATAATGTACTCCCCTGTTATTATATACAAGGTGTCATTTCTTGTACATGAGGTACAATGTGCAGTCAGTACATTCTAAAATAAGACATAAATTCAGCCTGGAAATTAAGCTCAGCTTGTTCTGAAGTGAGTTTTACAGGGTTTTAAATCTTGATATATGTATTTTTTTCTTTTGTCTGCGAAAAGCAAAGCTGAATGCCAAAAAAATAGACCTTTGGTTTAGATGGGATGGAGGAACAAAAGGTTAAATACCCTGTGTTGTAAGCACGGAAATTATATTTGGGCAGGGTTTGTTTGACCAGCTGCCTCTCACTAATTTTTGCAGAACAATGGTAAGCAGAAACTGCACCGAAGGAAACTGCAAGTGACACTTTTCAGAGTGAGAGCAGCACTCACACTGTATAGCTTTGTTTCCTCCTCCTGACATCACAGCCTGTGAACAACACCAGAAGAGAGAGCAAACACGGATGCAGAAGCACACATGCTGCCCAGATGCGTTGTGTCTTTACAGAGTTGAGGGGACAAGGGCTAGAGTCTGTCATTACTGCCATGCTGCTCCAGCACACTGTGCTAATTACACACGTGGCTAATTTGCAGCCACGGCTGCAATGGAGCCCAGTGGTGTATGGCCCTGGCACCTTGTTTCTCCAGGAAGAAAATAAGGACATCTCATAGCATCGATGTGAACATGGGTGCTGCCAACCCCAGCACCACTAGACTAGATATTAAGAAGAAATTCTTTACTGTGAGGGTGGTGAGATACTGGAACAGGTTGCCAGTGAGGCTGTGGATGCCCCCTCCCTTGAAGCATTTAAGGCCAGGTTGGATGGGGCTGTGAGCAACCTGGTATAGAGGGAGGTGTCCCTGCCTGTAGCAGGGGGATTGGAACCAGATGATCTTAAGGGTCCCTTCCAACCCAAACCATCTCTCAGGAGAACACAACATAATCCTAGCTAAAGCCTAAAAACCAAACCCAAGATATGCTATATTTGGTCACACAGATCCTATAGCATCTAAAAGTGTACGGCTAAGAACAGTGACCTAGTTGTTCGAGTTTTTTAATGCCAATCTAGGAACAAAGAAACAGGCTGGGGGAAGGGAAGGACAGGATGATACTGCTGCACAAAAACCACAGCACCACATTTTCCTCTTTCTTCCTGCTTCTCACAGTTACCTCTAGGACAGCACCTGCTGAAGGACTCTTTCATTACCTTCTGTATGATACGACCTGCACTGCACCTGAGTGCTCCTGCCCTTTTCTCAATTCTGCTCACGCAGGGTTTCCTGGTGAGGGTGGGCACAGGGCAGGTGCCCACAGCCCCCCCCTCATCCCACTGCATCTGGGCTCTGCAGCGAGAGGTGGCAGAATTGGCAGGACAAGGGGCTTCATCTGGCCAAACGCAGGTGCTTATCATATGAGCACCTCCCTTTACCGTATGAGTTGCTGGAGAGAGCCAGAGGCATTGCTAGGACACAATTCATATGGATCTTAAACAGGTCAGGTGCATGACTCATCCTTTTAAACCACCTGTAGACACTGTGGGGAGCCTTATCAAAGACAGGCATCTTAAGTTAGATAGGCTCTTCTGGAACATTTCTGTTGATATTAATGAACTTCAGGCTTTTGAAAATGTATAGATATGCAAATATATTTTCATTATAAATATTTCTATTCTCATTTCTTCTGCATCTTTTCCAGAATCTGTCATTCCCTTTGCTCTTTATTCCATTATTCTTTTTTTCCCACCGTTCTTCTTCTTCCCCCCATCAGTCTGCCTCCACCACTGCACTGAACAACCATCCTGCAGACCACATCCACATTTCTCCCACCCATCTGCTGCTCCTTCCCACTGGGAGGGATGGAGAGCACACGACCTGCTTCAAGTGGCCAGCAGCCACAGATGCAGGCAGCGCTGAGGATTGCTTAGAAGATAAGAAAGCAATTGAATTAACATCCTACTACAACGTTCTAAATGCAGGCAAGATGGAAGCTAAATTTCTGCTTTCATTATAACAAATTGACAGTTGCTGTCTACACAATGCTTCTTAGCTCTTGCTAAACAGCAACAGAAAATGAAACATTAACCAGGAGTAACTGATAAGGCAAGGATGAAAAAAGTACAGAAGGGTTGAGAAGGCAGGATCCACTTTTAATTAAAGCCTCTCCTACTGCTCCCTGCAGCTAAGATGACTTTCTAGCACAAACGCCCATTTCTGAGCTTCCCAGGAAAGGAGTGAGGCTGAGCCAGGGGCGTGTTGCAGCCATATCCACACCAGCTGCTTTCCAAGCACTTCCATTTTAACTGCCTCCAGTAGGTAGGGGTTTGCATTTCACTTGTGTTACAAGTTAAAATACTGGTATTGCACTTTTTGAAGAACTGTAGAAGTATAATCCTGTAAAGTATTCCAGTGCATTGAACCATTTACTTGCTGATGAAAAGTTACAGGACCAAGAAACACAAGCCACTCTCTGATAAGAGTGCATGATGTTGGATATCCCACCAGAGGCAGTGTTCCTCCATTCCTTCTCTGTTGCAAGACAGATACATCTGAGATGCACCATAGCCTTCTTTGCTAGATGTCCCAGGTGTAGCAGGTAGCACAAAGACAGTAGGAGTTGTAGGTATTCTTAGACATTAAAGGTAAAGGCTATAGATCTACAGGTTCTGCAGCCAAACTCAGCTTCTCTCAGCTGAGAGAACTCAGCTCTCAGCAAATAAATCATGTTTGATTTAGCCCTTGCTAATAAACTAGGTTAGAGAACAAAACAGCTGCTGTGACAAGGAACCTCTCTTGGTTCCAGCTCCCAAATGAGTTCCGAGAAGTGCGACCATGAACTGTCACCCCGAACTGTGTGAATGCACTGGGTGTGAGGGGTAGCCTGAGCTTGGAACATAGTAAAATAGTTTGCTTCTAGGATTTCTGTAATGTCTTGGTACCATGTTCAGAGAAAGGTCCTTCTAAAACTAATTGTCTTTTATATGGCCTATGTACAACTTTCTGTGATTGTATGCAAAATACTGTTGAGCTTAAAAGCTTTTGAGGACATCTGAGATGGGAGTACAAAATGCAGTGACTTAGACAACATGTAATGAAAGTAGGAAAATACTAGAAACAAAAGACCCACATCTCAAGATTGTGGTAGGGCTACTCCCCAGCAACTAGAAACCTGAGCTACCTAAGGCTGGTATATATCCAAAAACCTACAACTGAGATGGAGTTAAACAACAGAGAGATGTCAACAATCCTGTGGTGAATTACAGGGTTGAACCATACTTTATGACTTGTTTGGCTTGTAACCACATTCCCAAGCTTTGTTATCAGAACTAAAGCTCTTGATTGAACATTAACAAATACTCTTTTCCGTGCTTGCAACTGAGCCTCTCAATTGCTGGGGAGAAGATGAATAAGAGCAAAACCAGTGTACTTGGGTGACTACTTTCACATCCCAAATCATCTGCTGGCTGGTGCTAACTTGGTCATCTCAGAGGCTGACGTACAGTCAGCAAAAGGGCTTGCTTAAGTTTTGAGGAAGGAGATCCTTGTAACATGGCCAAACAAACGTCTCTTTTGAAAGCAGCAGATGATTTAGGGTCACACCCTTGTCTCCAGTGCACTCTTCCTCTCCCTAACTTCTGACAAGTCACATGCCTGTTACTGACTTACTAACAGTTTTCAGTTCAGTCTTAAATAAAGAAAAAATTAAAGGACAGGACAATAACTTCAATACATATACTTAATCACTGAAGCAGAGGATTTCCATCCTGAAAACGCAGTCCTCTACTTGTTTCCTATAAAATACAGTTTTGGGACTAGAGGCAAGAACATCTCTGAGGTTTTCCTCCGTTGTATGCCAGCTTTTGCAGGAGACTGACTGTGCACATTCTCTGTACATCTAAACTGCTTGCAGTCTGGCAGAACACACTGCTCAGAGCACCCTTAGGCTATCATTCCCCATACAAACATGTAGTCATTCACATTTGCTAAGTAATATGCACTGATTGAGGGCCATGGCCCCCAGAAACACATTTTCAAAGATGACACAAACCTGGGATCAGCTGCAAAGTTTTCCTTTGACTCTTGCTCTTTTTTTCCTTGAGAGAGTCCAATTACAAAGTACTTGTCTCTGACAACAGGGAAATCATCTAAGAGGCTTCTTAGGCTATTGTAGAACGCAATGAGCTGACCTCTCAGGGCGTGCTGGGACACACGCTGATTCATCCTAAAAAGGTGTAACATATGATTAAAATACACAGTATTGTGCAGGGCATCACCTTCCCAAATAAGTACTGTCTTTGTTGAACCTAACACCTTTCTGTAAGGACATCCCTTACAACTTCTCTGCTAAAAATTACAGCCTATGTTTCTTCCATAGTAAGAAAACTAGAGGGATAAAATCAGTTTCTTCCATAGTGAGACAACTAAAGGGATAAAAATCACTAAAGTGGCATTTAGGACCCAAATAAAATTTTGGCTTCTCATCAGATTAATGTCTTTACAATGGTCTAGAAGCATCCACAAATTAATACATCAACTGCTTTGTGGTAGCTATTGCTTACATAACAATAAGGAAGCTGAAGCAGGAAGGAGAAAAGCAATCTGATGAGTTAATTGCAGAACTGCAATTAGACGTTGTGACTCTGAGTCAGATTTCACAATCACTCAGGCAGCACTGAAAGTCCAGCCCTGGCTGAACACTACCTCCAGACTGACCTGATCAGCCTTACCTACATCTTGGATAAGCTGTACCAGGGTTGGAGGTAGCCTGCCCAGTTTGGTCCACGCTTGTGAAACCGAAGGGTGAGCTGCAGAATTTCCCTTTCCCATATTGTACAATTTTACAGTGCAATAGACATGTCTTAAAAATCCAAGAGTCTACCTTATTTGCCAAACATACTGAAACAGCTGCCCTACTTGCAGCTTGTTCCAGGGCTCCTTGGAAAAACTCTATCTGAAACTCTACTTTCTTCCAAGTTGTTTTACAAAGTAGATGAAAATCACAGGACAGTACATCAACACTATTCCATTCTCTTATCCACTGTGGATAATTTTCACTAATTTTGACAATATTTCATGGCCTTTCTGCACTTGACTCACTCCTAGTAAACAGCCCCTTCCCTTCATAAAGAAAGTAAGTGGCATATTTCCTCCTCATCCAGCAACTCATCTTGTACTGCCTGTAACATGATCTCTAAACCACTCTAAGTGTTTTAATTTTCCTTATTTTGCAGAATGGCCTACAGGTCTATTCATAATATTCTGAAAAGAAAGTTCATAAGTTCATATTATCCACACGAAACAGAAAGCCCCAGCACAAGAGTTATGTTTAAAACATGATGTGTTTGCATGGATATGTCTATACCAGATATAAATTGATTATATGCTAGACATACAGTAATTTTCTATATCAGATATACTTACTTAAGACAATATTCAGCAATAATGTCTCTTTTCAGTTGCAGAATTTCATCCTATAATGAGACAATATTTTCAAGTAGGACTTAGATGTGCTGGAAATCTAACAAAGCTCAAACTATTTGTTACATTACAACATTACAGATATCTCAGCATTATAATTCCAAAACTGCAAGGAGGATAAATGTTGAGAAATATTTCAACCAGAATGACAGATAAAGCCAACATTTAAGGCAGTCTTGTAAATAAATCCAGAATTATTTTATTCACGTTTGGTTTACCTAATTTTGTTCAAAATTTGTGTAACATTTCCCAAAAGAGTTTGCAGCTAGCAGTTATTTCCTCATACACACATCTTGCCTACTGAGTTGGCAAGGAGGTTATGACAACATTGAACTAAATAAATTCTGTTGACATTCAAAGGTCTGTGCAGAGAGTTTGCTTTTTACTAACTATTAAGTTCTTAATGACCACATCTAATCTAATGTACTCAGCAAAAGATACAGAATCACAAGCAGCTTAATTCAGGATCCATGTATTCACCTTTATCTAGGCACTGGATAAAGAGTGCAAAAGGCCATATCTCTGTCTGTCATGGTATTTATACAATTTTCTATGACTCTCAATTTCTTCTAAAATAGAATGATTATTTTTAAAAAGCTGCTAGAAATAGTTATGGTAGTAAGCCTTCCTCATGCAGTGGCTGTCTCTAGTTAGAACCATTGTTGGGTGATTTGTGCATAAAAGCCAAGAACAGTTCTGTACCCAGTATAACTATAGTCACAGAATCACAGAATCATAGAATCACAGAATGGCCAGGGTTGGAAGGGACCTCAAGGATCATGAAGCTCCAACCCCCCTGCCACATGCAGGGCCACCAACCTCCCCATTTAACACCAGACCAGGCTGCCCAGGGCCCCATCCAGTCAGGCCTTGAACACCTCCAGGGATGGAGCGTTCACAACCTCACTGGGCAGCCTGTTCCAGCACCTCACCACTCTCTGGGTAAAGAATTTCCCCCTGATGTCCGACCTAAATCTCCCCTCCTTCAACTTCAAACCATTTCCCCTCATCCTGCAGTTACCAACCCTTTCAAAGAGTTGATTCCCCTCCCCTCTGTAGGCTCCCTTTAGGTATTGAAATGCTGCAATAGTCAGAATTTGCTTCCTTATTATAGTCAGAGTTTACCTCTTACTTAGTTTGGAAATAGTCTGTGAGCAAACCCTGCTAGTGACCACAGCCTTTAGTTAGCCATGTGACTGCAGACTGCTGTTGCTTTTCATGTACGTGTCTGTCACGAGCCCCACAGCCATACCCACAGGAGAGCATGAGGGAACAGCATAGCAGAAGAAGGTTCTCTTGAGTACCTTCCACCTTCCCTAAGTTGAGACCAGCCTACCGCTGAGGTAAAAATAAAGCATTTCTTAAATATACAAAAATTTTTCTCAGAAAGGGTGGTGAAGCAGTGGCACAGGCTTCCCAGGGAGGTGGTGAAGTCCCCATCCCTGAACGTGTTCAAGAAACATGTGTATGTGGCACTCAGGGACACGGTTAGTGGGCACGATTGAGATGTGCTGGTGGAGGTTTTTTCCAACCTTAAGAATTCTATGATTCTGTGAAAATTTGCTATTTCCACCTCTACAATACAACTGCTGGGCTTTCTCCTCCACTTCCATGCAGCACATCTCAAAGCCACTCTCCATGGGCCTTCAAGTCACTCACTACAGATGCTGTGAGGCTGCAGCCCTGAGCCTGACCTGCACACCCTAACCATGTCCCAGCTTTGTAGCCTCCTCCTCCTCATCTACCATCACAAACTGTTCACCAGTGCTCAGATAGCCCACATGCACTTGGTCACTTGCAAGGTAGTTGCTGATCCCCAAAGACGCTTCACAGAGAAACAAATGGAACCCTGAAGACTTACAGAAGCTTTTCCTAGACTACACAGGCAGCTGCATTATGAGGCAGGTGATCACAATGGGGTGCTCTATGCTCAGGAGGGGTGCCTTAACAGAATATCTTCCTCATTAAAGCTCAGAGTAAGTACAGTGCAATCTCAAAGGTACTGCTTTGCCTTTGCACCAGGAATCAGCAGTCTCTCTCAAAAAGGCTAAGCCTCTTGAGGTACTTACAGGGTTTTGCATTGTGCTGCCCAGCGTTTCTTTCTTATGGATGAAAGTGTTCAGCATCATATCTCGGGGCCCTTGTTTCTCCAGCTGAATGGAAACAAAAGCTTCTGGAGGCCTGACAAGGGAAAAGGGCATAAGATCTCAGAAGAATCCCCTCTCAAAAGGTTCCTAAGTGCCACTTGAACTGCTCAAATGACTTAGCTAGATCAAACACAATTTCTCCAACATTATGCATTTTACTAGCTCATTACACATAACAGAAATAAATGCACTAGATTTTCTGGAGCAGCTACCAGAGACAAGATGAACCCTGGGGTGAGTAGGTGGGCATATGAACATGAAGACCAGGCTCTGCTCTACAGGAGAAGTGGCACAATATTAATAACAGGTTATCTCTACAGGATCTGATGTCTGATGCCTGAGTCCCATTGATAGGGTACAGTTAAAGGATCATAATGGTCAGACTGGTCCACACCAAGAAGTGGGGTGCCTAGGACTGTGTCCTTGTGATTGAAAGCACATCATTACATTTTATTACTGCCAAGGACCAGTGGAATGTAAAGCAGGATGTGCTCTGGATTCGCACATACACCAGACCAACCCCTATCAGTGGTAGGGCTTGGCCAGTCTGTAACAAATACCTGTGAAAGGCTCGGTGCAAATATGAAAAACGCCCAGGAGAAAATGATGTGGCTGGCGTGGTTGCTGGCAGAAGTTGATCCTCTGCTTGGCTTCCAGATACAGAATTTCTTCCACTTGCTGAACTGCTCTGACTTGTTAGACTTACATTTCCTTCCTAAAATATCAATAATATAAATGTTGTGCTTGCTCTCATAAAGAATGGCAGCTCTTCAAGGTAGATTTGCAATGCTGCATGCTCTCATTTACTCTAACTTTATGGTATAATAACTCACTGGGATCACTGAAAGTCACAGAAGAGAAACATTTCTTATGGAACACAGGCATAATGAAGCTGTAGAGGCACACAGTCAGAGGCAGTACTCTATTTATAAATCAGACAACATTCTTGACACCCAATCAGCTACAAATAAAATATGAATACTCCTAAATATTTGCTTTTTCAGAGATGTACAAATAGTTCCATACCCACACTGCTTGTAGGGGAAATGATTTTACTTCCCCTTCAGCATTCCCAATAGATCCTGTTATGAAGGAAACTAAGAAAATTCTGCATATTTATGAAAAAAAAAACCAAAACCACAATTCTAATTTTCAAGAAGGAACAAGTGGTACTTTTCTAAGTGTCTGATTTCAAAATTGGCACAGCATGGTCCAGATTTCTCTAGTTTTCCCTATTTGTTGCAAAGAAGCTAAAAAAGCACACTTCCCCTGCAAGTCAAGAAAAACTACTGTCTTTTGAGTAGAGAGAAACTAGAAGAAAAAAAAACACAAAAAAGCCACATGTTGAGAGTGAGTTTATTGAGTCCCTTCTCCTAACTACTACCCTAACTCACAGTAATGCCAGTCTGCAGATGGGTCTGATAAAGAACACCTTGGCTCTGTTCTAGTAGAAAACTGACTTCTTACCCGAAGAATGATTCTTCCCGCTTCACTGTGCAGAGGGAATATCCAACGTGCCTTAGAAATAAATGGACAGACATGTGCAGTGTCATTTCTGACAAAAGAATCGAGGATTGATTTGGGAAGGAAACCAAGGTTAGAGCTGCTCACTTCCACAGAACATTTCAGTGCCACAGGATCTGGTCAGAAATTAACCAGAAAATCTCACACTTGAGAGGGAATGGAAACCAGGGACCAACAAGACCATGGGCTCTTCAGTCCAACAAGCTGGTCCAAAAAAGCCCTGCAAGGCTGCACAGCCAGCTACGCCAGGGATGTAGTCTGGGTGCTGCCCAGATTTCCACAAGATCAGTCTGTTGTGTAAAGCATTCCTGCTCAGCAACATGGAGACAGCTTTGCCAGCATCATACTGAGCAGTTTTCTGGGCAGCCATCAAGACCTCAGCTTGTTTGGGATGATGGATCTCCGCTGCATAACCAGGAATCACTGTCCTCCTTTGTGTTAGCACAGGATACAAACTATGCAGCCATGAAGCAACTTTGTTTCAAGAAGCTTAAAATCTCTGGGGTGAGTTTTAGCCTTAAGAGCACTTTCACTTGCAAGGAAAGAAAATATAATGGAACTATACACTATGAGGGTATACTATATTCACTATTATCCTATATAACTACACTATATTCTCTAGGAATGACAGTTCATGCTCAGGAGCTTGCAAGTAACAATAGCATAATACATCTTTTCCTTTTCTCTGCTCACACTGCTCTGAATGACCCAAAATGAGACAACTGGGAGCCAAAATAAAGTATATTTGTCCTTTTTAAACTTACCAAGAAACTAGTCACATGGGAAATGTTTTAGCTTGGTTGCCTTAGCCTATTCAGCATATCTCTAACAATTTTTGAACCCTCTGCCTAATTTTAAATACATTTGATAGAAGAAGTCTGAATGGTGTAAAGTTCCTTCCACTTTTGCATAACCAACATCCAGTTAGAGAGGAACCATCCTTCCCTTGGAAAAGGCAAGGAGAGTTTGATTGCTTGCCATCTTACTTGGCCTGCTCAGCTCCCACTGGGTTTCTGGCAGTCAGCATGTATCTGTATACATGCTGATACAAACTTGCCAAAAACAAAGCACTTCTTGCCCAGCTATACAGCAAATGCAGGCACTACTTATACAAAGAATAGGGCTGAGGATACTGCTAGGTGACAAGGGACCATATGGATGCAAGACAAGACAGGACTAAGGGAGTGTGTCCTAAGGAGCATGGAAAGGGATGTCAGTGTAAGCACAGAAAAGGCAAGAGAAGGCTAAAGAATCTCTGTTTGCCTTAGAAGTTCAAAACTACGTACAAATTTGCTTAGCTCATCACTGTAATAGCTGTAATATCTCTGAAAGATAAATACCTACATAAAAAAATGCACCACAGAGCTGTATATCAATGCATCATGTGTGAAGCAAGGGCAGCACCTGAGCTTTACATAAGAAACATAAAATGATGCCTAATAAAAGATGAGGAAGATTAATGGCTGGTGACCCAGCAGATTTCTTTTAAACCAACATTATAGCATCAGGCTGGCATAAATATTTCCCATTTGAAAAAGTGCTGACCATATTTCTATTTTCAGAGAACAGGAAAAATGCAAACAGCAGGAGATGATGGTATCACCATCCCAGAAAAGTACATATTTCAAGGTCAAATTGTGATTGCTAGCCTTTCTGCATATTACAAGTTATGAGATTTAATCAATGCATTTTGAATTCAATTCATCTCCAATCTCTTTCAGACCTACCTTGAGGTATATTTTTAGCTATGCTTCATCACTTACCCAACTAACAGACTTTAAATAAAGTCACTGATGTGATACCATTTATTTTTATGTCATATGCTAATAGACAATCACAGCAGTTCCTTCAGTCATCGGCGATGCTGTTCTCAGTGTCGCACAGGATCACCATGCAATTGATTATAAGCAGGATTAATAGGTGCCTTCTTTGGGCTGAGTTTGACAAAACTTGCTAATAGTGCAGTTTGAGGAGGAGGGTGTTAATCACTAACCTTTATGTCCAGGGAATGGGTAAACTGGACCAGGTAACAAAAGGACGCTTGCTGAACAGCTGCCAAAAGAGCATTTTTCTGAATGATCTGGCAGGCAAGGATAAGTTGCATGTTCTTTATTCCAGATGGACACAAGAGCTAAGGAGAGTGAAAACAAAAAATATTTTCATTTTATGCATGAAGTATTTATTAGGCATTGCCTCTACAGTTTTGAAGGAAAGCTGCTTTACGGACATCACTTTGTTTTGGATTACTTCAACTTAATTTAGTAAAATGAAGGGGAGAAAGGGAGAACATTCTATTTTATTTGTATATGTAGTTATCACTGAAACATGACCAAATGCAGAGACTCAGAAAACAGTTAAATCACTTGTATTTAGTAGGCTATATTCTCAGATCTCCTCTGCATATCATGATGTTACCAGAGCATGCAGTAAATGCAGACAGGCTGGCAAAGGAGTAGATAGTAAATAAAACAGACCTGATTCTCACACAGAATCACACAGAATGGCAGGGTTGGAAGGGATCTCAAAGATGATGAATCTCCAACCCCCCTGCCACATGCAGGGCCACCAATCTCCCCATTTAATACTAGACCAGGCTGCCCAGGGCCCCATCCAATCTGCCCTTGAACACCTCCAGAGACCGGGCATCCACAACCTCTCTGGGCAGCCTGTTCCAGCACCTCACCACTCTCCCTGTAAAGAACTTAATTTTCCTTGGTAAATTTGTAATTACATGCTGTAGAATACAGGTAATGAGTGAGTTAATGGAAAGAAAATTTTGAGGAGAGTTTTAAAGAATCGTTGAATTTTTATAGAATCATTACAGTTGAAATACATCTGGTCCAACTGCCAATCACTGCCACCATGCCCACTAACCATGCCCCTCAGTACCGCATTTAGATGTTTCTTCAAAACCTACAGGGATGGCGATTCCATCGCCTCCCTGGGCAGAAAAAGAAAGCTCCATGGCGTGGCACCGTGCAATACTGGTTTTACACATTCATACAATAGAGGAAAGGATTAAGTATACAAGATGGTATTGAAGACTAAAGTCATTTTCTTCCTTTAGAGAACTCTCTACATCTAGTGTTGTTACCCTGTGTGCGCATAGCCACACACATCCATCCTGCTTTCTTTAATAAATTTCCTCAGACAAAACTTTGTTGACTTAATGAGTTTAACCTCAGCAAGGATTCCTGTATTAAGCCACACTAAAATCACTTTATAAAACAGTATTTTCATTCAAAAACCAAGTGCAGAGAATTTTATCTAGCATCTAGCAAACACATGACTGAGGCCGTTATCTACCCAGTAAATAAATGACAACATAACACATATTTCTTGCTTATTCTGCAAATTAATCCATTCACCTGCATAACACCATGTCTTGTCCTGAAACTAAATTTTCCAACGTGAGTGTCGATCTCTTGAATGCTTAATGGTAAGCTACTTGGAATATATCTGCAATAGAAGATTTTTTATAAACACAAAGTACGACACAGAAAGAAGCCAAACTGAGGGTGAAAGGAAAATAGTTCAGAAATACTTTCTATTTACCCTTTACATTTAGATGACATGAGGAAATCTGTCACTCTAGTTCCTAAATAGGTGATCTTAGAATGTTGCTATACTTTTTGGAAGTAGTTTTGTAAGAAAAAGACTATAACCCATGATGTTTTGTGGTTTACGATGATTCTTCAGCTTCTCCTAGATAATCCTGGTCTAAACCATTGAAAAATCTGCTTGTTTATTGTGCTGATATCTTGTTGGTCTTCCATTGGTTCCTAACTCTTTTTTGTGCTGTCCTATCTCCTGTAATCTGGTCCACCACTGCCCACAGTGCAATTCACAGCTGAAATTTCATTCCAGATTGCTTGCAATTGCTAAACTAACTTGAAATCTGCAGAAACAGATTTCTGCAGCAAGTAAGCATGTACACAAGTGAATGGGAAGCAAGTAATAGCACACGACTGCAAGTGGTACACACAAAGGTAAAAAGAGAGCCCTTGTACCTATGTTAGGAAATGACAGGAATACCCTTCCTAAATTTAGTAAGAAAATTCACAGGCTGTTGCCTTTCTTCATCTTAAAGCTTGGTCTAAAACACACACAGATAAACAAAGTGTGTACGTGTAAATACAAACATGTGTATATTGTGCATGTACATGTATTTGCTATACACAAATACACATATATGTAAATACAAACATACATATGAACTCTTTAAAGAGTAAAGATGGCTTGTTGTGCATCCTCTGCTTTGAAGAGAGTGCATTTTATTTCCAAAATTGCCACAGCTGCATGCAAATTCAGTGCCACCTTGCTTTCACTGCTCAATGGCTTCAAATTAGAAATATTTGATCTCATACTCTACAGAAAAAGAAATCATGTAGCATTTTACATTTCTTACCTGAATAATTTTGTATGTTTTATGCATGGAAGTTTTTATATTTTAGCCTAATCTATTTGAAGACTTGATCACATCCA
The DNA here is from genome assembly GCF_951394365.1 of Tetrao urogallus. Taxonomy (NCBI): domain Eukaryota; kingdom Metazoa; phylum Chordata; class Aves; order Galliformes; family Phasianidae; genus Tetrao; species Tetrao urogallus. Next base: position 65,967,221 of record NC_136814.1, read on the forward strand.
ATCTAGAAAAGACTATGTTCTCTGAAACACAAAGTTCAGTCTACCTGTCAACACAGCTGTCATCTTCCAGGAGAGAGGTAATAAATGTTGGTGGCAGATGGTCTGCTTTCTCCTTGTGAAGAGCAGATTCAAATTGCACTGGCCTCAGATACAAATGGAACTCCCCAAAACCTGCTTCCATTGCAAAAGCCTTATATAAGCTAGAAAGGGAAACAAAACAAAACAAAACAAAACAAAAACAAGCAACAAAACCACACAAAAACATGGATGCATTTCAAAAACAAATTTTCTCTCTGTTTAAGTAATGCTCGCTTAGAAATCTACATCCAGAAGGTTCATTTCAAGAAGAAATCTGCATCCAACTTTAAACATTTATTGTCATCTCAAGTGTTACAGCAAACGAGCATTCCACCCTGAGAGCTGATTTTTGTTTAGTATTGACAGTTCAATCAGCATAGATTGAACTACAGAGTTATATATATGAACTTGGAGTTACAAAGGACAGTAAGTCGAGAGTCTACGACATTACATAGAAAAATCAAGGAAAAGGTGCTAAATGTTCTATTTAGAAGGGATTGACAGAGGGGAAGACAGCTTTAGGCTAGGAACTAGAAGGAGGGCAGATTGCAAAAGAAGTTTCATAGCCAAGCAGAACTCAGACATGTTATTACTATGAAAATAGTAATTTTACAACTTAAGAGAGCTTTATTCTCAGTGTGACACAATCCCAGCAGTATCTCTGCAGTACATCAAAAGACCAGGACAGTCGACCAGCAGTAAACACACTGTCTAGATGCAACAAGTAGTTCAGGAGGACTCTGAAGCCCCAGGTGCCTGAAGATGGACATAGTCTATACTCCCTCCCTAGGGATCTGTCAGTCTCTTCCTTCAGATGCAAAACCACAAAAACACAGAAAATCTGATCTGTGATCCTTCTTTTCATATAGTATAAGATGTTATAAAGAGAAAATTTCTTTTTGAAACAGACTGCGAAGAAATAAGATAATCCCTTGCTTCCTGCTAACATCTACAGGCAGGTGTTTTATCAATCAAGAAAACATGTCAAAGAGAAGTTAAGGTGTGAGAACGTGATAAAGACACAAATAGGACCCAGAAGTCACAGTTCCCAGTTCTTTAAAAATATGTAGAATTCTCTGCCTGCAAAGTTACAGAAAGAAAAGGGCAGAAGACAAAACCGGATATGGAGGATACCATGAACATCAATCCATGATTATACAAATCAGCTCCAAGGTTGAATAAAACCCTCTGTAATGACTACAAATGCTGATCTCACAGTTAACAAAATACAAATGCATGGATAGCCTTTACAGCACAAACAGCAATACACAGATAAGCTTACTAGTACTGTGCAAAGGAAAAAAAATAGAGAAAAAGGAAAGATATCAAAAAGGTGAATATATTAAAAAGAGAGAGAGAGAAAGAGAGAGAGAGAGAAGCAAAATTCAGACTAAATTGGCATTGTTTAGTTGTACCAAAGGAAGTCCTTTTTCTTTTCACTAGATAATTGAAGGTGAAGATTGAAAGACTGAGGAACAAAGAGAAGCAACAAGGGCTATTAGGAATAGTGCATACAACTTAAATATGTTTTTATAGACACAAAGGAACTTCAGGGATGAATAGATAGGCAAGTGATGGGAGTAATTCTTGCAAATCTCCCAAAAGTCTGGTAGAACCTATAGTATGAGACAGAGGAATCTATAAATGTATGTGCACTCATTTCATTTTGCTCTGCACAGCAGAAAGAAAGATTACCAGCCTTTCTGATGCTTCAGTCTGAATCTGAGTTGATATTATAATGAACAGTGAATTTCATCATATCATGTGAGGGTGTAAAAATAGCCCCTCAAAATGTCACCCTGAATAAACTATGTATGTTTATACTGATATTTAGGCTGACTTAATCATCTTCTATTAAATGAAGATAGTGTTATGCTTAATGACCTTGCATATGCATTGTGAAATCTTACTTTCTGACGTAACTTTCTACTGAATTCCCATCCTTTGCCAGAAAAAAAAAGACAATTTCCTGCTGCCTTTCAGGGAATTCTAAGTATGTCACCTCAGGTGAGGAGGTATTAGCCTTCTTCACAAAACAAATGCAACCACGTAACCAATCCGTCAGCTCATCTATCTCCTCTAGATAACTTCTAAATCAGTTGGTGAGCACCAATGAAATCTGACATGGAGACAGGGCTTTTGAAATATTAAGTTCTTATAGGCTTCAAGAAAAAAAGGTGATTTTATATTGATTTTTCAGCTAAATGAAAAGTTGCACTATAACCTTACTCCTTGTTAATTACCAGAAAATTTATGTGAGAGCATGTATGAGTATTGGAACACAGAGATAACCAAAGCAGAGTAATAAGTTTAATTAGAATTAGACCTCATTATGACCTTCCAATCTTTAAAGGAAGATTACAAACAGGAGGGAAATAAATTTTTTACATGGGTAGATAGTAATAGGACAAGGGGGAATGGTTTTAAACTAAAGGAAGGGAGATTTACATTAGATGTCAGGGGGAAGCTTTTCACTCAGAGTGGTGAGGTGTTGGGACAGGTTGCCAAGACAGGCTGTGGATGCCCTGCCCCTAGAGGTGTTCAAGGCCAGTTTGAATGGGGCCCTGGCCAATCTAATCATGGCAGGGGATTGGACCTTGATGATCCTTGAGCTCCCTTCCTACGCAACCGATTCTATGATATGATTCTATGATTTTATGATACATCTAGGTTTTTAGCTGCTGAAAATAAATGCTTCTGACTTTTTTAATTTGGAGTTCACATTTTACAGAGGAAAGCTGGATAAAGAGTTGTTACAAGGGGAAAATATGGCTGAAGGGTCATCTGTCCAAAATGCACAACTTTGCTATTGCATGAAATCATGACAAACACTTTCATAGGTGAATTAAGCTACATTTTAAAATTATGGTCATTTTCTTCCCTCTGCTCTTTATGTTCCAGAACTTTTTTTGTCTGATTCTTAGAAATCTCCTTTTAATTTTTAGTTTAAATTTATTCACAGTGATTAGCTCCATTTGTTCTGCTGCCAAAATTGCCCCTAAATAGCTGTTCTCCATTCCCAATGCTTATCTTCCCAATGTATTTATAGAGAACAATCATATCTTCTCTCAGACTTCATTTTGCTAGGACAAACAAGCCAAGATATTTCATTTACTTCTGTAAAATGCATTCTCTATTTCCCCCCATCATCCTATTAGATCATTTCTGCTTCCATTCCATTCTGCATTTATCTTTCCTGAAGATAAATCTCGAAACTATACTTAATAATCCGGGTGAAGCCTCGCCAGAATCACATAAAAGGCATCAGTTCTGATCTCCATGGAAAACAAAACTCATTGCCTGATTCACAGTAGGATATCGTGACTTCCTCCCCCATCACGGTTGCAATATGTAGTTATTCAATTGCCAGCTATACACCCAGTTCTTCCTCCTCCTGTTTCCAAAGAAGTTTACAGGAGAATTGCCTATTATTATGCATAGCCTTAAGCTTTGTGTTAGTGATGTTTATCTCCTTCCTGCTACTTCATACCTTAGAACTACGCGTTCTTTCTAATATCTTTCTAAGATATTTCATTTATTTTCTGTATCAGTTTTATCTTCCACCACTCAAATGTCCTGATTGTAATAACATGCCCTTATACTTTCTACTTAACTCATTAATAAAAATGTGAGATAATATGCAGCTGAGCAAGGAGAACTTCAGTAACAACTTGCATCCAAGACAGCAGGTCAACACTATCCTGCAGAGGATAGATCTCCCCTTTAGCTCAGTCCTTATCTTCCTTGTTTCTCTTTACAAATGTCATATTCTCCAGCTTACGTGATAATTTCCTTAATGCATGACACTGATTTCCTTTGTGTAGAATATTTTACTTTATCCTCTGCAAGGATCAGTACATCCAGGACAATCTTTATGCTTTCCTACTTCCGGTAGTGAACAAAGCTTATATGCACTTCCTATGTGATTTTTGTTATATTTTAATACTGTTCATAAGAAGGTGATTGAGGCAATCTTCACTGAACCAGCAGATTCCTCCTGCTGCTCCATCTTTTGACAAAATTTCATTGAATCACAGAACTCCCATTTTCACTGGGCAAAGGGCCTGTTCTGTTAAGCCTTGATTTGTCTCTCAGCTTATGAAACTAATAAACACCTTGCAAACCCCAGACAGACTCTCTTTCCACATATTGGATAAAAATATTTCCCACAACACAAATGCATGTGTTCTCTCTCTGACTTTTTCCAACTGTACTAAGTGACCAATTTGAAAGGATTTACTTTTCCCCTCCAAACTGCCTCTCTCACGTCCTCATAGCTAAACCTGCACTGTCAATCCACCAACCTGGCTAACTGTGAGCTCTCTGTTGCCACCTCAATCAACCGATGCCGGAGTGTGATCAGTTCCAGGAGCAAGGAGAATGAATCCAGGATAAAGAGCTGCCTTTCTCTGCCTTCTTTTCTTTCTTCATCTGCTCTCTCCTCTAATAGTGACAAAGCAATGTCTTGCACCAGCACAGGGTCCTCTATGAGTATCTCTGCAAACAACTGGAATGTAAGTGAAAAAAAATGTTAATGCAAGTGTAATTCATACGAAGACAACAAAAGGCCTTTGAATATTTTTTTCTGGAGTAAATCGTGATTGGAATTGCTTCTGACATGCAACACATGCAAGGTCAGGACTGGGTCCACTCTGACCTCTGAAAATATACTGGAGTTTTGGCACTTACTTCAAAGGTACAGTCATTGAATTCATAAACTTTACTTTCTTCAAAGGACTTTCCAATTCCTGGAATACACGATATTTGCCCTTTTTTTATTTTAATAAAAATTCAGAAGACTTTCAGAGGTATGCATCCTTCAAAGGCAGGGGCTCTGTGACTGGGTTCACATTACTATGTGCTGCTATTCCTCTTACAATGAGCGTGTACTTGTACATATGTACAAGTATGATGCTCCCAAAATGGGGGCAGCAACTCATCTAGACTACTGGAATGGTGGAAGGACCCAAAGGAGCAGCAATATCAGGAATGGAAAATGATGAAAAGCTACAGCTTGGTAATGTGGAGAGCCAGAAAGAAGAAAATGGCTGTTGTGCTTTGGAAGAAGTGGCAGAAACAGCTTTTGGCTCTTTGTGAAGAAAAAGATGCTCTGTCTCCAGCTGTCACAATTTGCACAACTATGCCACCCTGCTTCTGTCAGGCAGATTGTCATGGCCACTGCTGTAACTGAATGGATTCATGCTTTGCCATCTGTGATGTGCGAATCACAGAATATGAGGAAATCTGAAGCCAGACGTGCTGTTATTAGTAATAAATTATAGATTTTAACACCTGCCATTTACTAAATCTTAAGGGCTACACTGAAAAAAAACCATTTTGAAATGACCACAACCCAAAGACAAGTGTCAGAAATTGGGCAACATTTTTCAGTTTGTCCCTCTTCCCCAACGTGCTTTTGTAACTGTGACTCTGGATAGGTGGGACACAGCAACCTATGTGCTTCCTCCCAGAGCTGCTACAAAAACCATGCTCCCCATTTCCAGAGAGAGCAAGAGCAAATAAGCTTAGATTCCATTAAAGCAAATCTATGCTAGACTTTAAAGAGAACTTGGTGATGCTGGTGAAGCATGAGAATAGACCAGTTGGGTGAGTCTATCAAATGGAGTGTTTATGAACAGAACAGCTCTTGATCTCATAGAATAATTTGAGTTGGAATCGTTTGATTGGAAGGGACCTTTAAAAGCCACCTCGTCCAACTTCCCTACAATGAACAGGGATACCTACAGCTAGATCGGGCTGCTCAGAGCCCCAACCAGCCTGATCTTGAATGTCTCCAGGGACAGGGCTTCCACCACCTCTCTGGGCAACCTCTTCTGAATAGCTGATCGTGGCTTGGGTAAGAGAAACATCTCTCATCTTCCCAAGCACATGTTGCAAGCCCTGCAGCATCTGTACCTTGCAGCTAAGTAACTTGTTTATTATGAAGTTGAAAGACGTTTAGGAAGTCAAATGGGGAATACATATTGGATCTTGTAAAACCTTCTTTAGTGAAAAGTTGGAAAAACATGAAAGAATATGGTCAAGGGTCACAAATGGAGCAGTTCAGGAAGGTCAGAAATGTTTATTTTGTAAAAATGAGCCAAAAAAACACCCCAGTGTGATAATACAGAGACTCACTCATCATGACTATGCAAATGGAAACCGAACTAAATTCATGCTGGCAAAGGTAAATTTCCTAAAATATGCTTGACTGCAACAGTATTAGTGTTTTCTAAACATTGCCTTCTTGTGTGCATTTTTCTCATCCACAGCTTGTCTTAGAGAAAAGGAATGGAAAAGAAGTTTCTCTTTCTGCCTTGGCAATAGCAGAGCAGTAACTTTAAGATCTATACATAGATCTCTGCCACTGATTTCTAGGATTCAAAACTTAAAAAAAAAAAAAAAAAAAAAAAGAAATCATTTGTCATCTGCAACGTGCAGGAGGACTGGAGCACTGCCAGAGGATTTTATTGGCATCAAACAGATGCTGGATAAGAAATTCTTGGGATTTGTACAATGGCAGGGCAAGAAAGTATCTGAAATGGCTACGCCCTTCTACCTTGCATTGGTCTCTATTTTCTTGCCCACCACTGTCTCCACTGCAGGTAATGTGACAGTGAGAGCGAGTAGCTCCTTGTGCCCACTTCAAGTGCTCAGATCCAAATCGAACACAAACTGCTTAGTCCAGAGATATTTCTGCAGTAACATTGGTTCTGATTTGATTCATGTTACAGATACACCAGTGCACACAAACTTCACATCTTGTCTTCCAATTGAATATGGTGCAACTGCATATTTTCTGGTGCAATTGCATATTTTCATTTAATTTATGTTGGCCAAACTTGGCAGGAATTAAAGCGTAGCATATCAGTACCTAATGAGCCTTTCCAAAATTTAGTGATGTGCTCAAGAACGTAACTATATTATGAACTTGTAGACAAAAGAGATAAATTCATTTATTTTTCATTTCTTGCTATCAGCATTAACTAAGCTGGCTAAAAAAATAATAAAAATACAAAAAACAACCTGATGGAGACATCTAGCATCAGTAATTTCATTCACAATAATTAGTATTTATAAAACTATAACCAGCCAAGTTAAGAGTCTTACATCAGGAAATGATGCACATTATAGTAATAACCAGCTCCACCTATAACAACATTTGCTTTAATGTCCAGTCTTTTTTGTTACTGATATTTAAGAACTGTATATACACAAATGCAAAACCTGGAGACTTACTGTGATCTCATCCTGCTTTAAAATGTCTGTATTTAGCCTCTCCCTAACCTGCTCTTATTTTATACTAGTATGAGATCAAGAGTTCTACCTGTGTTCTTTCACAGAAATATAGACATATTTTATTTTAAAGATGGATGGTATAGATCTTCTCCAAGCTTGAAAAAAATAACTGGCCTGATATTAAGAATCACATACCTAATACTAACCATGAAGTATATCAGTTGAACATCAACCGAACTGGGCTGGGATTTGGCTGTAAACAGTTACTTCCAACACAAGCAAAAGTGGAACTTACATCTTTTTGAATCTGAGAGCTGTAGAAAGATTCTGGTTTTTCCATAGTCAGCCATTCTTCAAGTACCAGCTGAAGCACTTTTTTTTCTAGCTTAATTGCTCTACTGGCTGTTTTGGGTCTAGAGATGCTGTAGAACTCCTGGTAGATACACTCCAGAGCTTTGGGGATCGAGCACACCAGACCAAGAGAAGGATGAAACTCCAGCAAATAAATATTCTTCGAAGCAGCACTTAAAAATAACAATAAATAAATAAATAAATAATGACAACAAAAAGAACAAAGCTCTCAAATAAGGAAACTCTGAAATTGCTTAATTGGCAAGAATAAATTGCAATGGCTTTAGCTGTAGATTAGAAATCAATCTTCAAATCTAAAAATGGAGCTGAAGCCTTAATAAACATAATTATGTTGGAACACATTTAAGTAGTCTCAATTGCTAATGAAAACAGAATGTTCTAAATTATCTTTTGCTAGCTGATCTGCTTTATTAGCCACATTTTCATGTCTGTTAGCCACATTTTCATGTCATGCCCACCCATTAAAAGTGTCTGCACTTCAAAATTAGGCCTTGAGTAACCAACACAATCAAAATGTGCGTGCAGTAGGAGGAATAGAGGCAAGGGGATTCAGACAGAGGACCAGAGGCTGGGTTGGCTTCTGGGTATGTATGAGCTGCTAAATCCTTCATATAATCCACAGTGTTGCATAGCTGCAGGAGGGGGAACATAGCACAGGTCAATGTTATGGGTAATAGATGGCTCTCGTGTGAAAATACAGTATGTACCTATCCAACTGGACACTTGGGTGAGAATGTGTAACAGACGGTGGCAAGAAGGCAGTGTAAACTGAAAAGCCATGTTTGAATATCAAGGCAGTAAGTCCAAAACAAGGCTAAAGTTAAACATGCACTTTCACAGTTACTTTATCCACAGGAATATTAATTTCCCACTGTGGTGCAAGATGAATTAAGCAAACCCACTGTCAAAGCAGGGAAGAGCAAAGATGGTGGGGGAGGAATCACTTTTCTTTCTTGAATGTTTTTCTGGCAATGGTATTCTAAATAGCATGAGACTAAATAACATGAAATATTACTGCCTAATTCACCTTATGACTGTTGTTTTCTCAAACAGTCTTACTTTTCATGTGTTGGCACACAATTCTTTTCATCAGCCACAGAAACTAGATCAGAAAGAGTTACTCTCCAGAAAAATAAAAGTGTGAAGTCACTCACCAGCTAGTGTTAAGAGAGACAAGTTGCTTAGTAATCACATTATGAGGAAGTCCAAATTCATTGATGCCACCTTTCTGACCTTTCCGCCAAATCTTGGGGACGTATTCCCTCTGGACATCTATCTAAAAGTTAGCAATAAACACAAATAATATTAGCCAAGAAAATCCAACATCCAATCAGGCATCCTGATTTCTACTCTTCATTTAAACTCAAGCTATAAAAACTTTTACATAATAAATTTATTGTTTTATTTTTATATTATATTATATATATGTTAAAAATTATCATTTCAAGTCGTTTGTATAAATACCCACTCGAGCTGAGTTATTCCTTCTAAAATTATTTTGAAATCTGTCATATTTTTCCTAAATAAACTTAGAGCACCAGTGATGCTGACAACCTTCCAATTCTAATAGCTACCAATATGGCATCATTCATGGCAACAATAGCTTAACAGTGGTCTCTTGCACTGAAATAAAAACTTCCATTTGTAGACCAAAAGATATGTTACAAAGGATAACTTACTAAACTTCTGAACTAGAAACTCAAAGAAGTGAAGTACCTTGTGTCAGGATACAGAGGAAGCTTAGGCAGATTTTAAATGAGAATTAAAATCTGAGAGTTTAAAATGCTGTATCTTAATTATTAGCAAAAGAAATCCCAGCTATCTGAAATATACCGCATTTTAGACTTCAAAGTGCAAATTTTGTTTGTATTTTCTTTGTAAGATCAGAGAATGGACTCTAAACAAGACTCTTTTCTTATCCACTGCATTACAGATCTACGCATTATAATTTTGTCCTGCTTCCGCACCTCTCAACTACTGTTTCCACCTATCTCAGCTGATAGCAGATGTGACTTTAATGTGACACATGAAGCTCTGAAACCTTTCCAGCGCTCTCTTTCTGATACTGATGAAATCATAGCTTTCAATTTTCAATTCTTTAATTTCAATTTACAAAGCATGCATAGACTTCACTATCAAACTAGTAGTAACTGAAGTTGGCACTGTAAAGCAGCGCAGGCTACAACCAGTTTCACCTCCCGCTCGCCCAAGATGGATATACTGTAAATTCAACATACTTGTTGGTTTACTATGTCCCTCAGCAGCTGGGCTTGAAGTTGTAAACAGATGCATTCATCTCTGTAGATGTTCACAAAATATTCAAGCTCAAGATCAAACCGTGGATGTTTATGCATGATGTCAGTTATTGCTTGGGCCAAAGCAAATCTTTCCTCTGGGTCCAAAGCATGTTGGTAGGCCTCTAAGTAAACATCTAGAAGCTGGGGAGGTATTCAGAAACACATTTAGAATTGTTTATTCATCCAAATATTCATTTCATTTTGGCAAAACATTTCTGAACATGGAAGTTGTCACCTGTATGAAACTTACCGTTACCTGCCATCATGGCATCTGGTTTTTGTCACAGAATATCATAAGACACTTCATCAGAAGGATCAGGAAAAGAGCATAGAATGCATAGAATATCTCCTGTCTGCAGGAAATATTTTATTTACACCTTGCCTTGTTATGTTTTTTACTGAAGCATGAAGATTTTTATTCTATATATTCTTCCTCTTGTAAAATAGCAAGTAGTAGATTACTACTTAAAAAGCACCTACCATTTTCCAGATCTAGTTCATGCTCTTTTTCTTCTCCAGCCCACACATTGTTGTCATGTCTTTGAAAAACAGTTTCCCCTAACCTGAAACTTGTAGATTCATGCAAGACTCTCTGTTATCTCATATAGCAATTAGCATCTCAGTTAATCATATATTTTTTGAGAAATTCCAATTAATTCAATATGTAATTAAAGATGCAGGAAGTCACATGCCCTCTCCAGACTCCTCTACCAAGAACAGCTGTAAAGCTTTATTGAACTAATGATTTTAATTACAAATTCCCAAAGCCTGAGATGGAAAAAGCAGCACCTAAATCCTCACTGTAGTACTTTTTGGTCAGTAGCAACTATGAGATAGAAAATGTGAACTGGGGTTACTATTGCTTTTGGACAAATTGGTCATATCAATATGAAATGATCTACAGTAGGTTATTTTGCATTGACACGGAAGTAGAAACTTATCCACGCTACTTTCCATGCTGAACCCAGGAAACTGTGGAAGAGGAAGTTGCAAAAGGGCTCAGAAATAACTCAGTAGATAAAAATGCAGATTTCAATGGAAGAAGACAAGTTCTCTGGTTTAGACCTATCTGAACTGAACTGTTTGGAGGAGGTTAATACAGTGCTTGAGCAATACGTCATAGACAAGTTTTATATTGGCTAAGCCAAGCTGTCTCAGCTGCTGAACAAAAGGCTTTTGTTTCCTCACACAGAAAGAATTTTGTCCCAGCTTGGAACAAAGCTAGAGAGACTCAATTCTATTTCATTTGAGTTGAATGCAAGAAACATTCAGGAAAAGCATATTTATACATTTAATTCTGCCTAGAGAGTTGTATTGTGAGAGTGGTTCCAGGATATGCTCCTTGACATTGTTGAAAGAGAATTAGTACACTGCTGGTGTAGATGCTTCATTCTTCTCTACTGGAATTCCACCCCCTCCACCACCCCCCTCTCCCCCCCCAAAACAAAGCAAGTTTTTTAATACAGAAGATCTGTGATAAAAATAAAAGGTAGATTTGCAGAGGTAATGATGCAGCACTGGAAAGTGAGGTCTATTGGGATGAGAGCAGAAACTTATGGGCTAGGCAATTACATAGCTGTCACACTAGGCACCACTATGAAAACAGGAGAGGGGTCCTATGAGATTCTTAAACTACCTACAACTGTTTTAGTTTAAAAGCTTTTCTATTTAAAGCCTCTTCAGTGGCACACAGGAGATTCCCTAACATCCTCTGGCATTCCTATTCTGAGAACTGCCCTGTGCTATCCCAGGACTGAAAAGAAAACATTTCAAGTATATTAAAGCGACCTTAATTACTGCCTTTTCTCTCTGCTTCTGAAGTGGTCTATCTGCTACTTTACCTGACTTTACCTTCCTGACATTCTCTTTGTTGTTCTGGGGTCTGGTGATTCCCATACACAGAATCACAGAATCACAGAATTGTAGGACCTCCAGAGATCATCGAGTCCAACCCTCCCTCTCCCCCCAAAAACATTTCCAAGTTCCTCTGGGTCTCCTATTCTGAACTTGTCTAATATCAAGGCTAATCTTTGGGCAAAAACAATACATGTACATGTTCCATAGCAAAATACAGACACATGACTAGATTCAGAGAGGAAAGAGAATACCTGCAGAATATGCAGCAGCCATAGTAAACAGCAAAGCTACAGTCCACTTAATAGACATAACTAGTATTTTTTAAACAAAATTTATCCCACAGAAAATCATGGCATTTTTGGCTCAAGTAGATTAACTAAAAAAGAAGAAACAAATTTGTAATGTATATAGTGTTATATATCACTAGTACTGATGAAAGGACTATCTTATATAGTATATCCTGTAAAATACCTCTCTCCTTTCTTCTGACAAAGGGTAATCCAGCCCAACCAGCAGCAGACTGAACCTCTTCTTTTCGGGACTACAGAATAAAATTGGCATCTGGGACTCTTTGAGGACTCAAGCTCTGCAGGGGTTTACCCCAGCACTCATCATGTAGCCTTGTCCTTCCTAATCATCCCTTACCCTGATGGGCAGTCTCACTGAGACCTTGCAGATATGCTGCCAACCCCTGGCACAGCAGCTACAAACGCACCTGACAAGAACAGTTCTGTTTCCTTATTGCAAAATAAGGACATGGGCCCAATTTACAGTACCCAATAGCTCCAGCCCTCTGGGCTCATCCCAGCCCAGCAGCACGTCCCTGTGCATCTGGAACTTGTACCACCATCCACATGTATTCACAACAGGAAATACTGCTGAAAGGGAGCCTTAAAACAACCTGAAGTGAGCTGATTGCAAGTCACTGTTTCCAGACCAAGAAAAATACCTGTACCTGGCATTTTTTTTCCAAGAGAGCAGTTTCACAGGTCCAAACATCAAACAACACTGCAAACCGATCCACAAAGGCATGTGCCCACTCAACGATATTGCTGCCACTGGATTTCCCATAAGATACACTGCCTAAGGAAAACAAAAAGTAGGAAACAAGCAGATGTCAGTATCAGAGAGATTTCCACATGCCTGCAGTCCTAGAGCTTGTGGTACTTATTTTTATTTATAGCACAGGGTTGCGCTTTTTGCTCACCAGGGAACTCAAGTCCAGGAAAAGTCAAGTCCCATAAGATTTGGAGGGCCCCAGAGTACTCTATGAAGCAAAGAACAAGTGCACTAGGCATTTAGTTTAACATATCTCATCTATCATCTTTTGATAAATATTCTTTGAAGTAAAAGGCAAGGGCCAGAGTCCAAAAGAGACCCACATAAAGAGGCAGAGACAGAGAAAACACAGGCTAATTTCATGCCTCGTCTGCCTGATATCTTACTGTGGGTGGAGGAGAGCTCTTGAGCTCTCAGAAAAGTTGAAGGGTAAAAAATCCTTAAAGGATAGACAGCTTTGCTCCACTCGTTTGCCTCTAAGGACAGCTTTCCAGAAGATCTCCTCCAACAATTCCTTTAGCAGCCTGAAGTCCGCTCCCCTGAAATTCAGCATCCTGATTCCAGTTTTTTCCGGGCCCATGTTACTCAAGATCATGAACTTGACCAGGGCACGGCCGCTGCAGCCCAGGCTGCCTCTAATCTTAACCTCTTTTATGATCTCTTCACTGTTGGTGAGCAACAGGTCCAGCAGTGCTTCACCTCTGGTGGGTATGTCTATTACCTGAATGAGAAAGTTGATGCCAATGTACTCTAGAAGCCTCCTGGACTGCTTGCAGCTCGCTGCATTGTTTCCCAGCAGATATCTGAATGGTTGAAATCCCTCATCAGGATGAGAGCCTGCAAGTGTGATGTCACTTGCAGATGAAGCAAGAAGGCCTTGTCAACAGCCTCCCCTTGATCAAGATGGCCTGTAGTAGAGCCCAATCACCAGCTGTCCTTTATTTGTCCCAAATTTTAGCCCTCAGGCTCTCAACCTGTTCCTGACTGTTTTCTCAGGGGCAGCACTTCTCCCCTTTTTAACATAGAATGTCCACACATTCGGTTTTAGGGAAGTATGGTAAAGCTCCCAAAATATTATCCCATCCATACAGAAAGCTATTCCAGTAACTCAAGAAGTATTTTCTACGTTTCTTTGAAAATCATATGTGTATGTGCCATTTACGTACTGTTTTCTAATGCCTCCTCCCAAGTTTTCTACAATTTCTAGCTCCTTTCTCCTCACTATTCTACTGTAAGTATGGCTGCTCTTTTTAGAAATCTTTAATCCAGTCTGCCTCATCTTGTTCCAACTATAACAAAAAAGAAGCAAGGTAAACAAAAAAGTATGCAGCACCAAATATTATGCAGCTTCTTATTTACAACCAAGAAAAGTTTTAAAGTGTTCAGAGGTGCATTTAATTCTGCAGAAAAGCCATCAAATACATTAATTGAAAACATTCAGAAATAATTAACATTTTCTTTTCTGACTGTCTTTATGCCTTGAAGATGTATTTGCTCATTGTATTATTTAAATACATCAATACATGTCCTTGCTGTGTTATTTTGCCTCCAGGATGACTTTCATGTCAGTGGCCCCGTATGAGTGCACAATTGTGACATTAACAATATATGACAAGCAATTTCACATGCCTACTTAGGTCTTCATACCACATTTATCACTTAACTTAACTAGTAAGATGAAGTTCCCAAACATTCAGTCAGAACATGGTTCTGAAGAAGTACAACTATTCAAGAAGTCATAGGCTTGGTCCACCCTGAAAACAACAAACCATTCTATCCCATGTGGTTTGGACCAGTAGATATCTTACTTTTATCTTTCTCGATGTACTGGCTGGCCACAAGCAGCAACTGGTTCTCAAGCTCCTTTAGGTCCTCCAGTGCCACATCATATATGATATAAGTCCCATGCTGGTCCTGTGTGTGGATATATCCATCTTCACGAGTGTGAAAGTCATCATGGTTTTCCACATCTGCAAACTCCATGAACTGAGTGCTGTGAACCTGCAAGCAAAAAAATTCCAGAGAAACAGAGATAGAAGCAGTCAGTTCTACTGCAATTTGGTATAATCAGCCAATCTACTAATGGATCAGGCCTGGTAACACGGAGTTTTGTCATTATCAAAGAACAAAAAAATAAAATATTGTCAAAATACACTTTTTTTCAGTAACACCTACACTCTTTATACTTTATAGACTACACTTCATACTGTAAAGAGTTAAAAAATAAACTGTATTAAATTTCTATTGTGGCTAGCTTTTCCTTCGTATATCAAAGTCCACAAAAAGATCCAAAGAGGCTTCAAAATGAGAGCTTTTGACCTAGGATAGAATTTCTTCTTTGTTTCTTGTTTTTTGTTCTTTTGTTTTTAGCTCAAATTTGGCAAAAGAAGTCTTAAATTCTGACATTTTAATATGAAGTCAACACATTTTCTGAAGACTTCTTGGGTAAATAACACTGGCGAGGTTTGTAGAGAAGCTCACATAGGCAAAGTATTTAGCAGTAATTAGAAGGAACACCCATTGACTGATGTTCCAGATTTTTGTAAGGTCAGCATTTGTTCAACAGAATAGCTGAACAGTGACCTCACTTTCCTAAAAAAACTCAGCATTTTAAGAAGAGAATCGTCTACATGTGCAATGAGTCACTGCTAACTTGGTAACACCCCAGGCAGGAATTCTACATTCAGCAGAAGTGACGCATTAGGTTTCAAAATATTCTGTTTCTTGAGTAGGAGTGCCACAAAGGGAATTACACACGCCTATCTCTAGGTGTATAATTACAGAAATTAATCTCCCACTGTAAATAAATGCTTGGTTTATTTAGTGCATGTGTACAGCAATAGAAGCCTTTAGAAATGATTCTTTTTATAAGAATATAGCAAGTAAATACAAGCTCCTAGTTTTCCACTGTTTGTCTTTATTACTTCCTTGTTTTCAGTGCACCTTTGTTCTCATTTTAGTGCCCAAAAAAAAATGCACTGTATATTGGCGCTTCCTCCTTTCACTAGCTTTGCTAATGCTTGCCTTTACTCAATCCCCAGTGCTACCCAAACTTATCTTGCTCTCATCTGGATATGTCAAAATTCTATTTAAAGAAAAGACAGAGAAAAGGTGTTTGCTTTAGT
This sequence comes from Tetrao urogallus, assembly GCF_951394365.1. Taxonomy (NCBI): domain Eukaryota; kingdom Metazoa; phylum Chordata; class Aves; order Galliformes; family Phasianidae; genus Tetrao; species Tetrao urogallus. The sequence goes on from NC_136814.1 coordinate 65,983,248, forward strand.
CATAGGAAACTTCAGCATTCAAGTGCAAATGTACTGAGAACAGCTTGCCAGCTTCGCAGAACTACATTGGATCAGAACTTGCTCATTCTCTTAAAGTTAATAAGACAGCTCTGCAAAACATACACCTCATTTGAACAAAATGTTGGATCAGCCTCAGCAGAAAGATTCCTTTTTTTCTTTTTTTTTTTTTTTTTCTTTTGGTGAGAACTGTTCTTTCCTTATTCTTCTAAAGGGATTATTTGTTTCAGCACTCCTTGTGACAGGGTGCAGAATTGTTTATAGAATAATCAGTTTCATATTGATTTAGGTAAATAACTCAGCAAAAGCCAGTGTTACTTCACCATAGCAGGTAGAGGGGTTTTCAGTTATGTTTTTAAATACCGTCAGAGACAGCATTATTAAAATATTTCACCTTTCAATCTCTTGAGGGTTTTTTTTTTAGTGATTCTGCACCACTTCCCACTCCTAAAAATCTTGCTTAAAGACAATTATATTTTGTAGAAAGAGCATGTGACTGAAAAACTGGAGAGCTCTCACAAAGCAAACCTTAAAAAAAAAAAAACTTTATCTCTGTAGTATTTGTTTTGAGAGTCATATTTAAAGACTTCCAAGCCATTTAAACATATCTTATGACCATAAAAACATTAATACCCAGCTACACATCTGTAGCAACAAAACAATTGACTGGTTATTTGTGTGAGATACTGTTTACATGAAGGTTTTTGTTTTCTTCCTCTAACTTTGGGCAGGTTTACTGGAGCTTAGCAATTCCCTTTTGGGTTATGAAGCAATGCTCATGTTCCCACATATACTTTTATATTTTTCCAAATTGAATCTCAGCATGGGACAGAAAAAAGTTTTAATTTAAAGTAATGCATTGTTTGCAAGGCCTTCTATCATTGAAACCCGTGTTATTGACAACATCCATCCCAAGCAGTCTGCTCCTGAAGGTAAAAAACTGCCTCCAAATCTCATTTTCAGACATATCTTGTACTGAGCCATCACAGTGACCCAGATGTCCAGAGGAGGGCCACTAGGATGATCAGGGGACTGGAGTACCTCCCCTGTTGAGGACAGGCTGAGGGAGCTGGGCTTGTTCAGCCTGAGAAAAGAAGACTGCGGGGTGACCTCATTGCAGCCTTTCAGTACCTAAAGGGAGCCTACAAACAGGAGGGGAATCAACTCTTTGAAAGGGTTGGTAACTGCAGGACAAGGGGAAATGGTTTGAAGTTGAGGGAGGGGAGATTTAGGTTGGATGTCAGGATGTTCTTTACTATGAGTGGTGAGGTGCTGGAACAGGCTGCCCAGAGAGGTTGTGGATGCCCCGTCTTTGGAGGTGTTCAAGGCCAGACTGGATGGGGCCCTGGGCAGCCTGGTCTAGCATTAAATGGGGAGGTTGGTGGCCCTGCATGCGGCAGGGGGGTTGGAGATTCATCATCCTTGAGGTCCCTTCCAACCCTGGCCATTCTGTGATTCTGTGATTATTGTCTGAAATGATTCATATCACAGTTTTGGCCACAGATTAGGTACTGAAACTATTTAAAAGAAAAACAAAACAGTGTCATACAGTCTTGGTTTTATAGCACACATCAGAGTGTGTTAGGTAGGTCTCAATTAGTTTGGCTCTATTATTGTTTCAGTTCCTGGGAGACAGAATTGCAGAATGCAATATGTGAAAATTTAAAAAAAGAAAATCATGTTAGAAATTGTTACTAAGGAAATACTGTTGCCCATGCTTTTAAATTTGTTGCCACTTAAACTGTAATAGGATTAGTAAATATTTATTTAGGCTTTGGTTGAAGTTCAAACGTTTATAACTATATCTCTGTATTAGTCTAGGGGAAAGAGAGGTCACTGTATAATCATGCCTCTCTCATTTCTAGATCAGTGAGTGCTCACACTGTGCATCGTTTCTCTTGCTTCACAACAGGAAAAGGGGCTGCAAATAAAGATGTATTACACAAAGATCCAGAATCAAAAGAAAAGCTTTTCACAATGCCAGCTTCCAGGAAAATGGAATCCTCCACTGGAAAGGATAATTTTTCAATCTTTTCTGATTTGAGACTATGAAGATGATAAACCAGCACATTCAATAGGAAGTGGAAAATCACAATTTTCAAGTTTCATGTAACTTTTCAATTAGGGATTTTAGGTGATTAGTTTTTTGTTTGTTTGTTTGTTTCCATGATAAAATATCAGAAATTAAAAATATCAGAAACTCCATGCCCTCCCCACACATTTTATTTCTAAAGAGACTTTTATCATGTCTAGAGACAGGAAGTTTTGGGGTTGTTATGGTTTGTTTTCCTTTTTTTAAAGCTTTAATCTAAGAAAAAAATGTGGGCAGGAAGCCTACTTCCTTTTTAGTTCTAGTCTTAATTCCTCCATTAATTAGCTTGTGTATCTGGTTCTGTATATTTCTACAGCAAAACAAACAATTTTTCTGTAAATGAGAAATAAATGTGAACTCAAAAATGCTTTTATAAAACCCTATTAAAATACTATAATACTTCTTCAGGATTTTTTGCATGAGAATTTTGGTACAAATGTTAGGTAGAAGAGCTGAAAGGAAATTCTACAGCTCAGAAGACAAGATTTTTTTATCACACTGAACCACTGTCAGCACTATATGACTTCCTCTTCAGTATATTTTACAAAGAAAATTGGGGAAACGAAAGCTTGGTTAAGCTTAGGAATGTTATTGGAAGATAATTTTTTCAATCTGTGGAAATAATTGTACTGATTTTATCATTTCAACCATATACTCTCATTCAAAATTCAAAACAATAAACCTTAAACTGTACCTATATCTAAATAATACATTTCAGAAATCATTAGGAATTACTTATTTCCATAGATTGCAAAATGCCTTAGATGACCCAGGAACCTCTACTTTGTGTGAAAATCCCACAGGTATAATGGTCTTAGAGTGAGCCAGCAGTGCCAGTCTAAGTTAATGGGCATCTAGGCAGCATTGTACTGCTGTGTGCTTGGAGATTCTCAGGGATCTGTTACAGGTCACTAGTAGATAGAGGCATAAAGTCCATGAATGCACAGTGCATAGCTTTGAGGAACAAGCTGGACCGAATCCCTCAGATGACTGAGCCATTTATCACAGCACAGTCTGTATGGAAGCAGAGGAATACATCAGAATCTGCCAAGATGCATTCTTTGGAAGACTTCAGGCTAGGTGGTACCTCACCTTGTAGTCAGCTGGTGTGTAGTGAACATAGGGCTGAGAGTGCAAGCCACCAGAAGCACCAGTGCCTCCTTTGGCAGCACTGATCCAGGAGGTGTCTTCTGCACTGGGAATCAGACAACCAGCCTTGAGGTTGAGGCCTGCAGTACTGATAGTAAGGCTTCTCTCCACAGATCTGAAGTAGTTCAGGATTCCCAGGCACACTCTCTGAAACGAACCAGAACAAAAACACGGTTGTGTTTTCAGTTGAAGGACAGCCCCCTCATCATGAAAACCAAATAACTTTGATCCATGCAGAATGTTTTTTTTAACCTTTAGCTCTCGGAGCCTCAAGTGACGTAGGAGAAGAAAGGAAAGATAGGTTCCTCTTGTCACCACGTCTTCCTTGTTGGCAATTGCTGATCCTTCTTCCAGTCCCAGGAGCTGCCAGGTGCTCATGTAACCATACCTTTTTCCAGGCAGGAAAAACATAATTGTAGTTTTGCTACTCAAGGAGATTTCTAAACATATTAAAGCAAAAAATTTTTGCTATGCCCATTGGCTAAGAGTATGCTGCTGCCTGCAAGACTCACTGTCATGGAAACCTAAAGTACAGAACAATGAAAAAGGATGACACCATTGTTTTTATCAGAGAAACATTGGCTGATAACAACTTTCTTCAGGTTTTATTAAATATATATGTATTTATGTACATATAAACAATTTTATTTTTTTTTTACCCTCTTTCATTCTTCTTTCTGTAGGATCCTGGAAGCTTTCTGGAGCTGCTGTCTCCTACACCTTCCTCACTGCAAGCCACAGCTTTGTTATCACCCTCAGTATTTAGTTCCTGGTGACAACACAAACAGTTAGAGTCTGCTTTGGGGAGTCTGCATCTGTTTCTTACTTGCCAGCTTTATGCATAGGCTGTAGCATAACAAAAGAAAAACAAAAGAAAAGAAATTGCCATACAGGATCAAATTCATGATTCAGCCAGATATCAAATTGTCATGACAAATAACTCTATAGTATTTGATTGATTTCCTGTCCTTATAATGTCCCTGGGCAGTATGAAAAAACTATCCTAATGTTAAGGACAAGTCAGCAGAAAGGGTCAGATCAAAGAACACTTCCAAAAAGTTCCGAAAATCTGTTTTATCAAAAGCTCAAGCAAACCGTGGTTAGTGACATATCTGACCAATTAGTCTGTCCACCTTTTACCTTCTGTAGAAGAAAATGATTTCTGGGCTCCTGCAGATGTTAGAAATGCAGAACTGTTTGAGTTGGAAGTAACTTTTAAAAAGTAATCTAGTCCAACTCTCCTGCAATGAACAGGGACATGCACAGCTAGATCAGGTTGCTCAGAGCCCCTCAAGCCTGACCTTGGATGTCCACAGGAATAAGACATCCGTCACCTCTCTGGGCTACCTGTTCCTTCGCCTCACCACTCTTACCATAAAAAATGTTTTTTACATCCAATCTAAATCTCTTCTTTTGTAGTTTGAAACCATTTCCCTTGTCCTATTACAACAAAACCTGCTAGAATCTGTCCCGTTTCTTCTCACAGTCCCCCATCAGATATTGAAAGGCCACTGTCAGGTCACCCTGGAGCCTTCTCCTCTCCAGACTGAACAGCCCCAGCTCTCTCAGCTTGTCCTCATAGCAGAGGTGTTCCATCCCTTCAACCATTTTTGTGGCTCTCCTCTGGACACACTCCAACAAGTCTATGTCTCTCCTGTACTGAAGACTCCATATCTGGATGCAGTACTCCAGGCGAGTTCTCACCAGAACAGAGCAGAGGGGAAGCATTTCTTCCTTCGACCTGCTGGCCACACTTCCTTTGATGCAGCCCAGGGTATAGTTGGATTTCTGGGCACTTTGCTGGCTCATGTCCAGTTTGCATCCAGTGGTACTTCCACGTCCTTTTCAGCAGGGCTATGCTCCATCCCTACATCTCACAGCTTGTACTGATATTGGGGTTGCCACAAGCCAGGTACAAGATGTTGTATTTGGTTTTGTTTAACACCATGAGGTTCTCCTGGGCTCACTGCTCAAGCCTGTTTATGTCCCTCCCATCAAGGTTTACTCACACGCATTACTCCACTAACATCAGTGAAATTAAGTTGGCATTAGAAGCAGTGTAGATGAGATGATCACTGTGGATTACACAGTATTTATTAATTGTGGAACATTATGGGCAGTGATTTTCTAAGTGTCATCCAATTAATTTCAGCAAACAATAAAATATATATGTATAAAACGTTGACCATTTAAACCACTTCTCTATTCCAATTTATTTTATTACTTCATTTGAGCTTGGATGGAGTCAGTTGGAATTCTCTTCAGAGTGATAAAGGTTTTATAATATTGATTCTGATTTTTTTTTTCTGATTATCAAAAATCCTATTAATATTAATTCACAAATTAGTGCTTGTAAAATGTATCCCATTCAACATAAGACAATCTAGCAACAGTGCACATACAAGGGACACAAACTCAGGACTGGACTGTCACATACATTTGCAAGTTGACACGAGTATGTAGCACTCAAAAATTCCTTCAAGCCAAACAAATCACAAGAAACTGTCAAACACTTATACGAAACACTTATACAAAGTTCTTTTGTGTAATCCTTGCAATGATACATTACCTGTTAGCTGATTTTCCTGTTTTTACCTCTCTTCCAAGTAGGATCATTCTTTCTTATCCTGTTCTTGTTCAGTCTAAAGAATGTCTAATTGCTTAAATTTTAGAAAAACTAAGATCTTCCATCTCTATTATTTAAAATAACATGAGGTCAGATAGAATTAAAGTATAGTTTTGTTATTCAACAGTACTGATTGTTCATCTCTCTTAAATATTAGTATAATTATTTGAATAATTATTAAGCAAGTCCACTTAAAATTTTCACACTGAAGTATTACAGAAAATGCAGTCTGAAAATGAGTGAGATGACCAATGTCACTTTTTTGGGTAACAGCTAAATTTTTATTTTAAAAACACTGAGACTTGAGTAATGTTTCTTTTGTGGAAGATCTAAATTTAGCACTGCTATGCCATTGTGACAAGACAAGTTTCAAAATTAGGCTTATAATTAACCTAATGCTGCTGAGATCAGTCATGTCTCTTGCAAAAGGCAAGAGATCTCTCCCAGCCTAACTGTAGAATCAATGCATTTGACAGGAGATGTACAATGCAGTACCTTTTCATTTCTTTCCTGAAGTTTTCATTAAGTAACCAAATATTTCCTGTATCCTGGGTTTAAGTCAGCCTGAAGTAAGAAGAATTGCATGTTTTTACATGTGGGAGCTTTTCCTGACAAAAATATGTGGGTTTGTTTTTAAACAGAGTTGGGATCAGTCTTGGAGCAGATTCATCACCAGGAGAGAGGTACGAAGGGATATCTTTCTGCCTCTGCTGCTTTTCTCCTGCTCTTGTATCACTCACTGCCCTGCCTGAGCCTGGCCCTCAGCAGGATGGAGGGACGTGGGCTGCTATGACACTGGGGCTGCATGTGGCTCTAGCAACTGAGACCTGTCCTCTTTAAAAAAAAAACAAAAAAAACCAATAAAAATAATGATGCAATAAAAGAACAGTGGGGCAAGGAGATTCATCAGCACTTTCTTGACTTGCCAACAAGGCCCACTGGTGCAGGCAGCCTGACAACAGCATAGCAAGCCAAATGAAGCATCTGACTACAGATACAGGAACATCTGAGATTTAGAAGTTCTGTACGTAATGCTTTTATGTTCCTTAAAGCAGTGGCTGTGAATGATGGCGATAAAGGAGGGTGATAAAGAAATAGGTAATCAAAGTCCATCTTCATCAAAAGAATACTTTCAGGTTCAGCAGACTGGCCACAGAGCTTGAGCATGCCACTTAAGCAATGTGACAAATTCCCCAGATACCAGAGAGATAGGTCAGTCCTACTTCTTCACAACTCTGTCAAGCCACTCAGTGGGTTTTTGTTTCCTCTCTCTGAAACTTAAGATCTCTCATAGCTTCTGTTCTTGCAGCGACTGTGGCTTCTTAAGGCCATGCCCACTAATTCCACTTCCCCCTTGAGAAGAGGAACTTGCTTCCATGCAGGTGTGAGAACAGGTCTCTGCAGAAATCAGAGATCTGCTGTCAGATCCACAGGTGTTCAGCTGCTGGATAGCCTCCAGCAACTGCTGCACAGCCATTAGTGAGCTCCAGGGCCGAGGGGTATCCTGTACACGGTTCGATGAGAAGGACCTGTCTAGCAAAAAGAGCAGGAGACTGAATTTTGAAAAAGGGGGACTCTGACGTCAGAGGACCCCTCTGTCAGGACTGAAAAATGCTTTCTAGATATGTTAATTGACTATTACTCATCATTTCCTTTTCCAAATACCTGGTGATGTTCAGTGAAGGCATAGACTTCCTTCCAGATGTCATCGTAGTTCTGCTGTTCTGAGGCATGAGAACAAGTGGCAGAACCTGACCACAAAGGATGTGGTTTGAGCACGGCTGCTGCATGATCCTGGAGACCCTCCATCACCTTCTCCACGTCTGAGACCTTGTTACAAACCACATCAAAAAGAGGAAAGATTCACAAGGCAAACAAGTCAGCATACCAGTCAGCACATCAGGAGCAATTCAGAGCACCCAGTGAGCATTGACCAGTACTCTGTAAGGTAAAAATATAGATAGACTTCTCTATCCTAGAATATGGAAAGAAGGCACCATAATAAAGATAATAAAGGATATAGGATCACTTTTTTTCTAACTGAGTTTTATGGAGGGGTAGGACTTCTTAGTAATTCCTCTCTCCTTTGCTGTTACTCCTCATCCTTAAGGAGAAACACATATTTCTTGACCAAACCTAAAAATACAGTATTTTCAGGGCAAGCCACATGGAAAAGGCAAGGACAATGATTTTTCATTGTCTCAGTGAGCTGCAAAGCTCTTATTACTTTCTTTCTGTGGTGATGATGGCTTTTGCCCAAGTTTTCCAGAGAAATTATATGCTGTGCTGTGGCAAGATACGAAAGAATGGTTTCTTTGTGAAATATCTGGCATGGTTAAAGGGTATGAAAACAGGGATCACAAAAGAAAGATTATTGGAGTCCTAAATTAAAAAAAAAAAAAAAAGCTACAGTAAATACCTAATCTTTTTATTTCTTAAGAGAGTATCATCAAAAACACTGAAAAACATTCGATTAACTGGCATATTTTAAAGACAATTTCAGTTTTTCTGCAAAAAAATTTACATAAGCTGCAAAATTTACGTATATAAAAATAAAAAGCATAGATTGCCCTTAGATGCTTCATGAGAGAACCCTGAAAGTAAATACTGAATAAGAATCAGGAAAAATAAATACATACAGAGCACTATCTGTAGTCATTTGGCTTACTTCCACTGATGTCAGCTTCAGGTGTGGACAGAGCAAGTAGCTAAAGAGGATGCAGGACAGTGATGAGATCTTAAGTAATGGATGTCCAGCACAGAGCAGGTAGGCAGCAGAGAAGACACCATCCCCACATGCAGCCCTTGGCACCAACACAGAGGTAGCAAAACCGCACTGAGCCAGATCTGCCTGCTTCTGCCTGTTTCTGGTTGTTTTCATGTTGTTTTGGTTGTGGGTTATTTTTGACACCCATTTCCCATTTCTACCCTGCGCCACCCATAATCCCCATGCAGCCCCTGAAGAAGGCAGCAAGAGGAAACCAAGAAGCATGGTGACATTTCAGGAATAGAACAGTCTCACGTGGACTGGAAGCATGGCTTAGGCTGCATTTTGTCCTATGCCCTACTAAATTTTAGACTTGTGCCTCACAAGTGCAGTATCTCACCTTGTCTTTTGACCACAGGCCTGAACCTTGGTCACAAAAAAGAAAGCACGTTCTGAGCAATTTTTTTAACACCTTTCACACATAAATTCCAGGGCTGGTTTTAACCTGACTTGGGTGAAGTTCAGAGCTTTTGAATACTTATGCAAGTGTTGAAGTTGCCTTTGGAAACCACTGAACTGAGAAAGCAAGAAAGAAAGAAAGAGAGAAAGAAAGTAAGAAAGAGAGAAGGAAAGAAAGAAATCTCTCTATAGCAAGCACCTTAGTAATGGGTCTTCAGTGAATTCAGGCGTATACAAATGACACATAAACCTGAGGCAGCCTTTCTATAGATGTTTCAGTTTCATTGGAAGTGAATAAATAAGTTAAAACATCTTGAAATTAACAAGTTATATTACCTCTACAAATTTTGAATGAACGTTCAGCATCTTATCCACTTTTTTCCATTGTTTCATTTTTATCAAAAGCTTTTGCTGCCAGGGATCTACTTTAGGCTTAATCTGTTTGACAGAAAAGTAACCACAAAATGTATAAATATCACTCCATGGTTTTTTTTTTTTCATTTTGAGAAGCAATATTTAGAAAGGAAAGTGCAATACATTCACTTTTACTTTTTTATTTTTAACAGACATGTATAGGAGTTCTTTCTTCACTATACTAATATGCAGAAGTACAGCAGGTACTTAAGAACTGAATTGTTCAAAAATAATCACTGTTTGTCAAAAGAAACATTATAGAATTTAGTTGTTGAAATATACCATGATACATCCTGAAGACTGATTAGGACTTTTTATTATGACAGCTGAAAAAGGAGAGTTACTCATAGTTACCTTTATAAAAGGGATCCAGTTGGCTCTCTTCTTCAAAGCCCTGGTTGGACCTGGCATGCCCCAGTTCTGTAATTTAGAAATCTCTGTGTCATAATCTGGAAATGTTCTCATTGTCTGCTGTTTGCAGAAGATGCTCCTAAATTTTTGGACCACCTGTAGCACAAAAGGAGATGATAGTGTAATAAACTTCACAAGCAGGATATTGAATTCTATAAAAAAGTAATACTGCATATTATCAGCTGAAATAAATAACTGAAGCAGGAAAGTGACAAAGGAGACAGTTTGGTCCTGTGTTTTTTCCCTTTCCATCAGACATAATAAAACTCCCTGCAGTTAACTCTGAAGCACCTAAGAAGAAGATGAGATTTTCAACAACTCATACTGTCTTTCAGTCAATGCCAAATCTACTGTCATCAGCTCTGCTAGGAATAGCATTGGCCAAAAGAAGGAGGTACTTTGAAAAGCCTGTTCAAAAATTAATAAGCCACTGCTGGCCTACAATGAAGTTATTCTACGTTATTTCAAACGCTGTGTTCGTGGCAGACTTACAGACCCGTTCACGTAACCAAGCCTGTACCACCAGCACTACTACAGGCCACAATTTGTAAGACAAGGCAAATATTTAAAAACAACGTTATTTACATCTACACATCTCTTTTGGGCACTGAACAAAAGACGGAGGTTTAGACATTTTGCCTTGTGGTTGGTGAAATGGATCAAAAACAGAATTTTCCTGCTGTTAATCACTGAACTGAGGAGCTACTCACTGCATGCCTGTGTCATGATGTGCATCAGCTGACCTCTAGTGGAAGTATTGCAGTGCTGGGATGCACAACACAGGGGCAGAAAAAAAAGCATGCAAAAGGTGCAAGTTTGAGCTGGGAGAGCAAAGGTACAGACTCAAGCAATAACACAAAGTATAAACTCTGCAAAACTGTTGGTGTTTGCTACAGCCTAATGAGAGTAATCCAGGCCTCTCTGCTGCTTTCTGTAAAGATCCAAAGTTCCCACAAGCTTTTTTTCCATAACACAAAACATTGACTTATCATAAATAGAACATTCTTCTATACTTTTAAAGATATTTCTTACTTTTTGTTTTTAAATATCAAAAAGCAGTTACCAAATAAAAGAGCTTCATCTCATCAGCTGGGTCCTTGAGATCTTTAAGGTTGTAGTCAATATCAAAGTGAGCCAGCAGAAGTTGGAGCTGGCCTTTCAGCTCCTTGGTTTCAGTGCTGTGACAGGGCAGAATGAATCCAGTGTCCTTGTGGCAAGATTCTGCAATAATTATAATCAGCTGGAGAATGTAAACGTTTCAAGCAACATGACTGAA